>NC_088848.1:23011791-24452905 GCF_904066995.2 Poecilia reticulata | reverse complement strand
TTCTCAGCGAAAGAAGTGAAAAATGGACTATTTGTGATTTCGTAGCTCTACATTAAATTTTCAGCCATATTAGATGATGGACAGCTCCAAAATGCTAAGAAGCAATAGATCTGGCAGTTTCAAACTGGAAACAGGTCTAAATCTCATTGTTGAAGATATAATAAGCCAAGAAGCCAAAAAAGCTTTATCTCAGCGAAAGAAGTGAAAAATGGACTATCTCTGATTTCGTAGCTCTACATTAAATTTTCAGCCATATTAGATGATGGACAGCTCCAAAATGCTAAGAAGCAATAGATCAGGCAGTTTCAAACTGGAAACAGGTCTAAATCTCATTGTTGAAGATATAAGAAGCCAAGAAGCCAAAAAAGCTTTATCTCAGCGAAAGAAGTGAAAAATGGACTATCTCTGATTTCGTAGCTCTACATTAAATTTTCAGCCATATTAGATGATGGACAGCTCCAAAATGCTAAGAAGCAATAGATCAGGCAGTTTCAAACTGGAAACAGGTCTAAATCTCATGTTTGAAGATATAAGAAGCCAAGAAGCCAAAAAAGCTTTATCTCAGCGAAAGAAGTGAAAAATGGACTATCTCTGATATTGTAGCTCTACATTAAATTTTCAACCATATTAGATGATGGACAGCTCCAAAATGCTAAGAAGCAATAGATCTGGCAGTTTCAAACTGGAAACAGGTCTAAATCTCATGTTGAAGATATAAGAAGCCAAGAAGCCAAAAAAGCTTTATCTCAGCGAAAGAAGTGAAAAATGGACTATTCTGATTTCGTAGCTCTACATTAAATTTTCAGCCATATTAGATGATGGACAGCTCCAAAATGCTAAGAAGCAATAGATCAGGCAGTTTCAAACTGGAAACAGGTCTAAATCTCATTGTTGAAGATATAATAAGGCAAGAAGCCAAAAAAGCTTTATCTCAGCGAAAGAAGTGAAAAATGGACTATTTGTGATTTCGTAGCTCTACATTAAATTTTCAGCCATATTAGATGATGGACAGCTCCAAAATGCTAAGAAGCAATAGATCAGGAGGTTTCAAACTGGAAACAGGTCTAAATCTCATTGTTGAAGATATGATAAGGAAAGAAGCCAAAAAAGCTTTATCTCAGCGAAAGAAGTGAAAAATGGACTATCTCTGATTTCGTAGCTCTACATTAAATTTTCATCCATATTAGATGATGGACAGCTCCAAAATGCTAAGAAGCAATAGATCTGGCAGTTTCAAACTGGAAACAGGTCTAAATCTCATGTTGAAGATATAAGAAGCCAAGAAGCCAAAAAAGCTTTATCTCAGCGAAAGAAGTGAAAAATGGACTATCTCTGATATCGTAGCTCTACATTAAATTTTCAGCCATATTAGATGATGGACAGCTCCAAAATGCTAAGAAGCAGTAGATCTGGCAGTTTCAAACTGGAAACAGGTCTAAATCTCATTGTTGAGGATATAAGAAGCCAAGAAGCCAAAAAAGCTTTATCTCAGCGAAAGAAGTGAAAAATGGACTATCTCTGATTTCGTAGCTCTACATTAAATTTTCAGCCATATTAGATGATGGACAGCTCCAAAATGCTAAGAAGCAATAGATCAGGCAGTTTCAAACTGGAAACAGGTCTAAATCTCATTGTTGAAGATATAAAAGCCAAGAAGCCAAAAAAGCTTTATCTCAGCGAAAGAAGTGAAAAATGGACTATCTCTGATTTCGTAGCTCTACATTAAATTTTCAGCCATATTAGATGATGGACAGCTCCAAAATGCTAAGAAGCAATAGATCAGGAGGTTTCAAACTGGAAACAGGTCTAAATCTCATTGTTGAAGATATAATAAGGCAAGAAGCCAAAAAAGCTTTATCTCAGCGAAAGAAGTGAAAAATGGACTATCTCTGATTTCGTAGCTCTACATTAAATTTTCAGCCATATTAGATGATGGACAGCTCCAAAATGCTAAGAAGCAGTAGATCTGGCAGTTTCAAACTGGAAACAGGTCTAAATCTCATTGTTGAGGATATAAGAAGCCAAGAAGCCAAAAAAGCTTTATCTCAGCGAAAGAAGTGAAAAATGGACTATCTCTGATTTCGTAGCTCTACATTAAATTTTCATCCATATTAGATGATGGACAGCTCCAAAATGCTAAGAAGCAGTAGATCTGGCAGTTTCAAACTGGAAACAGGTCTAAATCTCATTGTTGAAGATATAATAAGGCAAGAAGCCAAAAAAGCTTTATCTCAGCGAAAGAAGTGAAAAATGGACTATCTCTGATTTCGTAGCTCTACATTAAATTTTCAGCCATATTAGATGATGGACAGCTCCAAAATGCTAAGAAGCAATAGATCAGGCAGTTTCAAACTGGAAACAGGTCTAAATCTCATTGTTGAAGATATAAAAAGCCAAGAAGCCAAAAAAGCTTTATCTCAGCGAAAGAACTGAAAAATGGACTATTTGTGATTTCGTAGCTCTACATTAAATTTTCAGCCATATTAGATGATGGACAGCTCCAAAATGCTAAGAAGCAATAGATCAGGAGGTTTCAAACTGGAAACAGGTCTAAATCTCATTGTTGAAGATATAATAAGGCAAGAAGCCAAAAAAGCTTTATCTCAGCGAAAGAAGTGAAAAATGGACTATCTCTGATTTCGTAGCTCTACATTAAATTTTCATCCATATTAGATGATGGACAGCTCCAAAATGCTAAGAAGCAATAGATCTGGCAGTTTCAAACTGGAAACAGGTCTAAATCTCATTGTTGAAGATATAATAAGGCAAGAAGCCAAAAAAGCTTTATCTCAGCGAAAGAAGTGAAAAATGGACTATCTCTGATTTCGTAGCTCTACATTAAATTTTCAGCCATATTAGATGATGGACAGCTCCAAAATGCTAAGAAGCAATAGATCAGCAGTTTCAAACTGGAAACAGGTCTAAATATCATGTTTGAAGATATAATAAGGCAAGAAGCCAAAAAAGCTTTATCTCAGCGAAAGAAGTGAAAAATGGACTATCTCTGATATTGTAGCTCTACATTAAATTTTCAACCATATTAGATGATGGACAGCTCCAAAATGCTAAGAAGCAATAGATCTGGCAGTTTCAAACTGGAAACAGGTCTAAATCTCATTGTTGAAGATATAAGAAGCCAAGAAGCCAAAAAAGCTTTATCTCAGCGAAAGAAGTGAAAAATGGACTATCTCTGATTTGTAGCTCTACATTAAATTTTCAGCCATATTAGATGATGGACAGCTCCAAAATGATAAGAAGCAATATATCTGGCAGTTTCAAACTGGAAACAGGTCTAAATGTCATTGTTGAAGATATAATAAGGCAAGATGCCAAAAAAGCTTTATCTCAGCGAAAGAAGTGAAAAATGGACTATCTCTGATATCGTAGCTCTACATTAAATTTTCAACCATATTAGATGATGGACAGCTCCAAAATGCTAAGAAGCAATATATCTGGCAGTTTCAAACTGGAAACAGGTCTAAATCTCATTGTTGAAGATATAAGAAGCCAAGATGCCAAAAAAGCTTTATCTCAGCGAAAGAAGTGAAAAATGGACTATCTCTGATATTGTAGCTCTACATTAAATTTTCAACCATATTAGATGATGGACAGCTCCAAAATGCTAAGAAGCAATAGATCAGGAGGTTTCAAACTGGAAACAGGTCTAAATCTCATTGTTGAAGATATAATAAGGCAAGAAGCCAAAAAAGCTTTATCTCAGCGAAAGAAGTGAAAAATGGACTATCTCTGATTTCGTAGCTCTGCAAGCCCCGTGTTTTACCAGGCCAATTCTTTGATAGTCCTGCACCGACTTGGCACCGGAATTTCCTCCACTTCCCTTATCGTGTCATCTGAAACCTCATTCCGCAATTAAAACAGTTTTATGTGTCGTTAACAAATCGAAATCTATTTTTCAAACCGCCTACAAACGCAACGTGAGCCCAGAGACCTTCACATCATTGCTTGTTAACAAGACGCCCGCGGCTATTGTCATTGTGTATGTTCTGCTTCATTCTGCCTGTTGAAGTTTCTAGGTTGTAATATATTTTTGGAAAATCTCTGGCTCTATCTTCTGCTCACGGATCCCAGGTTCTCCCGGCGGGCCGAAGTGAAACCACACAGAAAACGATCTAGACGTCACAGAATTATTGACTTTAATCCAAAAGAAGACATGAAATTACACCTGAAACTGCAGAACAGAGACGTGCATTAATTTACCTGAGACAAATGGAAAGAAAGAAGAAGGCAAAGATGTGTTTAGACTTCTTTGGAGAATTGCAAGAGCCAATCCGAGTAGTTACTGCCGTGTACAAGGTTTTATAGTAAAGGCGTATTCTACTCTTCTATTTCTTCAAATAAGGCGTATCCTTGCTCATCCATCCAGTAGCTGTCTCTGACCCTCTTTAAAGTTAGTCACTCCCTGCACTTTGTTTTCAAGATCAAGCACCAATTGTCACTTTTATCTTAAAGCGGAAGCAGAAACTCTCCTCTATTGGCCGGACTCCTGCTGTTTCACGGCTTTTCACAGTTCGCTCGATGATAGAGATTTTTTGGTATTATCATTCTGTTGTTACTTTAGTTCATATTCAGTCTAATGTTAGTCAGTTTAAAGTGTTCTCTTCTTTGGTGTGTGTGTGGACTGTCCTGGAGGTCACAACTGCCTGTTCATCTTCATGTGAAACAGTTTGACCAAGATTTGAACCGGGCTCGGACCGTAGATCAGATATCACATCTGGAACTGGGTTGCTAGTTGTTTAGGTGAAATGTTTTACAACCTCTGCTGTGTTTGGATAAAATGTTTTACGACCCCTGTTGTTTTTCCTGGCTGTTTCTTGTGGCCGTTTGTTTTCTCTGCTGTCTATCTTGCCTATCCTCCCTCTCTGTTGCTTGATATTAAAAGACAAGCTGTAACCAAAGGCTTTAGAATGCTCTGTGAACGGCTCGGAGGAGCAGTTGACAGAGTCTTCTCCTTTTGCAAAAGCTTGGCTATAAAATTCAGATACGTTGTCTGTGGTTCCTTTATGTAGGTTCTAGAAAAATACCTATCACTCGAACTTCTGATGATTTCCCACACAAAGGGCAGTTCAAAAGATCTTGGCAAACAATCTGCTGGTAACATAAAGGTTAATAGGGCAGAATAAGTTATTAATCTGAAAACTATAATTCGGCTTTCCAATCAAGACATGGCAAGTCTTAAAACTAGCATATTTTAAATTTAATTCTTATCATGACCTAAACAGCCGATTCAATCAGTTAATCTTGTCTGGAGCAGGGGTTCGCGTCTCGGCTGGCCTTCACATATCAGCGGCATGAGGCATGAATTATCATTTACCTAATTGTGGACTTTTGCCCTGTTGCGACGGCGATACGTGCAGTAGAGTGGCTTGCCAACATAACATGAAGTTGGCTAATAATTCCTCTTTGGTTCGGTTGAGCCCATTCAGCGCTTTTTCTAATTATTAATCAGCCTTAAATTCCTATTGATGAGGGTCTTTCTCCAATCATTGTTCCAAAAAAATTGCTCAGTATCCATTCACTACTTATCAAAAGCAACCTTAAATAGAAACTGGTTTAGTCTCAATGTAAAGCATGTTTTTAGCATCCGATTTATAGGAACTTTTTCCAGACGCACAATGTAAAGTGGTGTTTCATATTTCAATCAGGTAGCACAGCACAGTACAGAACAATCCAGAGGATTTAAATGGTCTGGCAGTCACTATTCCAGCAGGTGATCAACAAGTGATTCTTTCGTAGCTTAAGTTTTATATTTTTCTTAGTTGTTTCAACTTCAGGATATTCCTGGTCTACTTGCTTCACCACTATCAACCGATCTGTCCCATATTCAGATGTGTTCAGTTCAAGTCCCATTGGTCGCTTCTCAGTTCTTATCTCAAGATCTCCCAAATCAGCAGGTTATTTCCCAGGCCATCCTGCCACTTTCAGGTTACGCAGTTAGTTCTCTTGCTTACCCTGGTCCCACACTCAAATGTGCTCATTCCAGTCTCACTTCTAGGCCAATAGACATTAGACACTTACCAGTCATTCTCGTGGGTCTGTCACTATGGCAATCAGCACTTGCAGGTATCCTAAAGCTCACAGCCCCATCTAGAGTCTGAACTCCCAACCCCACTGCCGGGTCCAGTGGAGTTCAATCGCATGGCACGTCTCAACACGTCAAAGCTTTTCGACGAGTTAAGATGGCATTTCCTTTCTATTTCCCATTTTAAATTCAGCCCGTCGGGCATGGCCCTTTTTGGGGGGGATCTCCTATAGTTGGTTCAGCTTCACCTTCAACAGCTCGAGTTTCCAGCTTTTACAAAACTGTTCCCTGGCCGTAACCTGTTTCCTGAGTGGCTATCTCCGCAAGCAATCCCAAGTCATCGCTCTCATCAGTCTTGTGTTACCATAAAGCGACTTTAATCTTATATCTGCTCGTTTCACCCCTGATCATTTTGACTATTGTTTATGAGCCGACTCTCTCCACCTCTGCTCAGTTCAGTTATTAGATGGAATCGCTCATTTCATGTTTAATCTCAGGTCTTGCTCTGTAATTTTATTTTCTATATGTCCCCTGTTTCTTTTATCCTCATTTCGAATCTTGGTTTCTCTTTATGCTCATCCATAGCTTTAGTTTATGTTCAACCTGTCTCCGAGCACTCCCTTGACGTTATGTCAGCACTCCTGTCTTTTTCAGTATTCTCTTCATATGATTATGCATCTCTTCCCTGTGTCCATAGCTCACTCTGTGCCAGACGAGCACTCCGCATTTCGCTGGTGGTGGTTGGTCTACCTTGTCCAAAGTGTAAACTTATGTGATTGTACCTTCTGTGTCCTCCCATTCTGCTACCTATAGGTTCGTTTCTGTTATTACTCACTCACATCCTCCAAAGATTGAACCGGCAAGTCTACTTCTAGCTTCTTTGTCCCTCAACCATCCATCCATCCATTTTCTTGCACCCTTGTCCCTTAGTGGGGTCGGGAGGGTTGCTGGTGCCCATCTCCAGCTAACGTTCCGGGCGAGAGGTGGGGTACACCCTGGACAGGTCGCCAGTCTGTCGCAGGGCAACACAGAGACACACAACCATGCACACACACACTCACACCTAGGGGCAATTTAGACAGACCAATTAACCTAACAGTCATGTTTTTGGACTGTGGGAGGAAGCCGGAGTACCCGGAGAAAACCCACGCATGCACAGGGAGAACATGCAAACTCCATGCAGAAAGACCAGGAAACAAACCCAGAACCTTCTTGCTGCAAGGCAACAACTCTATCAACTGCGCCACTGTGCAGCCCCTGTCCCTCAACCAATCAGCTCTATTTCCAACCTTTCGGTTTCCCTGAAGCTATCTCAGTAACCCATCAGCTGGCAGTTTAGCAGTCTGACTCCATGCCATCCCAGTAACCCTGCATGTCTCTGCCCCTGTAGCTGTCCCATGTCCCAGCGTCACTCAAGCCTCTGTAGCTGTCCCGTGTCCCAGCGTCAATCAAGCCCCTGTAGCTGGCCCATGTCCCAGCATCGTTCAGCCCCTGCAGCTGGCCCACGTCCCAGCGTCGCTCAGCCCCTGCAGCTGGCCCACGTCCCAGCGTCGCTCAGCCCCTGCAGCTGGCCCACGTCCCAGCGTCGTTCAGCCCCTGCAGCTGGCCCACGTCCCAGCGTCGCTCAGCCCCTGCAGCTGGCCCACGTCCCAGCGTCGCTCAGCCCCTGCAGCTGGCCCACGTCCCAGCGTCGCTCAGCCCCTGCAGCTGGCCCACGTCCCAGCGTCGCTCAGCCCCTGCAGCTGGCCCATGTCCCAGCGTTGCCTGCCCCTTCAGCTCGCCCATGTCCCAACATTGCCTGCCCCTACAGCCGGCCCGTGTCCTAGCCTTTCTCTTTGTTGGTCCATGTCTCAGTGTTTTTCCTTTCCCTCATACTTTTCAGTGTGGCTCCCTTGCCTTGGGCACCTATCCTACAGCCTTTCTCCAGATATATTTTTGTCCCCTAGCTTCCCAACTCCTGCCTGGCTCCATGCCTTCAGCTATCCTTCACTCTCTTGCCCGGTATTATTTCGGCTCTTTCCTTAGCAGGCCTTCCTTCGCCAGATGAGCATCATAACATGAAAACCCCTCTATCAATCAAATTTGATTCATTCTATCAGCTTCTCATCTTCTAGTTTTCTGCACTCCTTCGGCCTACAGCCTGTACTTTTCTTTTCTCCACGCATCATCAAGTCGGCATAAAAGTTTTAGGTCTCACCTTTCCTCGGGCCTCGGCCCCGGCCTCAGCCCTTTTTTGAGGGGAGAGCATCCCTAATCAGTTATCGGGATGTTCATCGAGTTCACATCAAATCTCAGCTCAAATTAGCTGCCCGGGTCCGAGCGCCAAAGAACTGTTATTCATTCCTGTCATTAAATCTTTTAATTGTTCCCTTTTGTCCGTCTGAGTCTCTCCAGATTGAATTAATATTTTTAAATAAATCTCACAACCTGGTTTCAATCCAGTGATCCAATGAGAACACTTATCAGTCTTAAGATTCTGATCAGAAGTGCATGTTTCAGTGTGAGAAGAGGATTTTTTCTGAACAAGGATTCTTAGAGAATGTACACGTCTTTTTTATTTAACGTGATATTACTCTTCAGCAGGTGGCTTGGATTTCAGCTAAGTTGCCAACTTCATCCTTCTGTCAACAAAACCACACCGAGGTGATGAACGCATACAACAGTTCATGTTTAAGCTATTTTATCTTAATTATAAATATCAAGAGTTTGACAGGAAGACATTTTTCTAATCATTAGTCATTCCTGATCTGCTAAATCATATTACCTGTATATTCTTGTCACAAGCAGCAGAAACAGGATTTTCTTTCCACACAGTGCAGTAACACTTTTACACCACTTAGAGGGGCCAGTAAACCACCCTAACTACTGCAACTTCATCTGCAGCGGTGTGGAACTGAAGAGCAGCGTCTGAGGGAAATTAATGGCAGTATGACAATGGAGGCCAGGACAAATTATGTTCTAGTATCAGTGGAGGAGGTCGTAAATAGAAGGTTTTGATCGGCGTTGGACAGGCCTGACCTGAATCCTGGTCTTGTAACGCCAGATTTTAGCTGTATAATTACAGTCGCTGTCGTCATCACCATTGTCATCTCCTTCACTGCATGGATTGATTTAATTTGCAATGTATTATGAAGAGTCGACTAAACTCTCAGCTGCCTTTGAACTTCCTCTCTTAAACATTAAGAGCTTGTTGTCCTTTGGATGATCCATTTTCACCTTCATCCTAATTTACTGTTATTGATTTTAAAGCATCTGGCATGCAGCCTAGTCCTGCACTCAGCCAAAAATTGTGATCATCAGAAGTTTGGAGCAAAACTGGAGATGGGTCACAGATGAGTAGAAAAAATAAAATAACGCAAATGAGCTTTTTTTCCTACAATTATAATAATTTTGTTTTCTAAGATAAAAATGGAAAAGAACTTATTTTGGTGAGTCTTTTCTTCAGCACATTGTGACATCTGTTATACTTGAGACAAAGTGTTAATTTGATTGTGAGGAAACATAATATTGTTTTAAAGGATTTTTTTTCTGAACATACAGAAAAAAGGACAGGACAATAAGTGTAAATTTTTTCAGCTGGACAGCTTAAAGAATTCTTAAAGTCAGAGCTTGTGTTCAGAGCTGTCCTGCAACAAATACCTTTTGGGACTCAAAAGAAAATTTAGGCTGTATTTTTGCTAATTGTTCCCTATTTTTAGAAAAAAATTATTTTCATATTTCTTTGTCAGGATTAGTTGAACATTTTTTGTGTGGAAAATCAAAATTAAGGTTTTGAAACCAAATATTTACATACCCAAGATAAAAAAAAAAACATGTGCAACAAAGTTCTATTTTTCAGTGACAAAAAGCACAAAATAACAAATTTGTAAGTATTTCTGAACATACAGTAGAAAGGACAGGACAATAAGTGTATTTCGATAGAGAATAGATAAATAATATTATTTAATATTATTTAACAACAAATCCGTGGCATGACTTACAAAAGATTTAAAGGTGACACATTCGGTGTCACCTTTAAAGACACAACTGACAGAAACTCACATACTTCCATACAAACACAGGAAATTCGCAGCTGTCACACTATAAATAGTCGAAAGGACAAATTTCGGAAAGTGCGCGCACAAAAAAAATTCAGATGTACAAAACGGTGCGCACGCGCGTGCCTGCGCACTTTTCCAAATTTGCGTGAAATAGAGCCAAATGTAGGTCCCGCGTGGACCGCCCTGTCCCCATCACGTATTCAAGACAAGACCAGACAGACAGACAGATTGGTCCAGCAATAGAACAGCTAACTATGGAAAGTGTTTTGTTTTAGTGTGCATACAAGGGAATGCTTTTTTTTATTTTAGTGATTGCACAGAGCGTCCACTCAATTGTCAAGTCAGTCATTTGAATTCTCAAATATGTTTGCTGTAGTGCTGACATACATGAGGGCAGAGTACCTTAAAACTTGTACACAAGAGCAGCACTACTTCAACATATTTTCGAGTAAAAAAGTATTTGGTATAAATTCTAAAGTACTAAATAACTGACCAAATTATCAATCATTTAATATTCCAAATATTATATCATCAGATGCACCAAAATGTAAAGTTATGCAAATTTGGTATTTTAAGAACCAAAATGGCAATAATTCACGTAACAAAATATAACAAAATCAGGCAAAATAATTATTTTCCAGATCAGTTTCTTTCAATATAAAACTTATGAAATGTTAACAAAAACTGCAGGTGCGTGTGTGTGTGTGTGTCTGGGGAATGTTTGGTTAAAACACCTTTTTCATTCAGTGGGCAGAGAATCTAGAAATTTTACTCAAGTAAGAGTAGACATACTTCGTGATAAAAAAATTACCCAAGTAAAAGTAAAAAGTACAGCTAAGTAAAAATACTTTTAAAAGAACTTTTAAAAAAAGTTACTCGAGTAAATGTAGCTAGTTACTACACAACTCTATATAGGCTATACATGCAGCATATAAGTCTGTACAGCTCAGACAGCTAGTACCTCCATGAGGTTTGTACTGGTTGACTGTACTTACATGAGGAACACTGTTACCAGCTTCTGTCAAAGCTGCACCTTCTGTGACATATGGGCTTGTTCCGCCTCATTGTTTTACACTTTACTGAGGCTCCGTTGGATGGAGGCAAGCTTGATTTTGTAATCAAATTTCATTTTTCCTTCAGTAATGTTTTTTTTAAGAAAAAAACAATCGCCCTGACTCATTTGCAGGTCAAGAGAAATGAACAAGAGAGAAGAAACAAAAGCAAGAGTCTTTACTTAGTACATGACAAAGTATTTCTCATTCAGCTATTGCTGAACAAACATCCACAAAATTTAAAAGCAATATGAAAAAAAGTGTCAGTGAAAAAGTATTAAAATTCAAAAATCTTGTTCCAGCAATTAATACTTAAAGGGATTCCCTGTGTTTTTCTTTCTTGTGTGTGTGTGAGCTTTTCCTATCATTACTCCTACTTCAGGAGCAGTCTCAGCTGGGCTGTTGGGGTCTGCATTCAACGCTCCACAGTCAGATCTAACAGGCGAGCCTTCATGTGGTCATGTTACAGAGGAACCATTTCAAGTGAGTCTTGATTGGCTTAATGTTGTCAAGGAGCTTCAATCATACAGAGTAACAGAAAACATCACAGAATGATTCCTGTTGTGCATCTGTATGTTTTGCACCTGCAGCCAATAGTTTTTCAAGGTGCTCTGGAACTTTCTCTTTGTATTTAAACATGTATGTTAGGTCGGTATACAATCATCCTAAGCTAATTGTGCGTATGGCTTTTTCTTACAGGCCTGTGTTTGTCATGTACTGGAGTGAGACCAGGGGCCGCTTGTATAAAATAACACAGTTGGCATGGCTTGACTTAAGAATGTGGCCTGTCAGCAGCTCCAGCTGCACAGTTAACACATGGCTCCTTCTTTAAGTTTTACTCAGAGCTCCAGGATGATCAGTCTGGGCAATCTAAATGCTAGTAAACCATCATCAACACATCCCAGCAGATCGATATGGTTTCTGAACACAAGTTTTCTCCTAATCTTTCTATTGGCCATTTTCTCCATCTGTCAGAGCCAAAACCATAATTACGCAGCACACATATATACAGGTCCTTCTCAAAAAATTAGCATATTGTGATAAAGTTCATTATTTTCCATAATGTAATGATAAAAATTAAACTGTCATATATTTTAGATTCATTGCACACCAAATGAAATATTTCAAGTCTTTCATTGTTTTAATACTGATGATTTTGGCATACAGCTCATGAAAACCCAAAATTACTATCTCAAAAAATTAGCATATTTCATCCGACCAATTAAAGAAAAAGAAAATTGTTTTAATACCAAAATTAGAAATTATCTTCAAATAATTATGTTCAATTATGTTCAGTTAACACTTAGTTGGGAATCCTTTTGCAGAAATAACTGCTTCAATGCAGCGTGGCATGGAGGCAATCAGCCTGTGGCACTGCTGAGGTGTTATGGAGGCCCAGGATGCTTTTAAGCTCATCCAGAGTGTTGGGTCTTGCGTCTCTCAACTTTCTCTCTCTTCACAATATCCCACAGATTCTCTATGGGGTTCAGGTCAGGAGAGTTGGCAAGCCAATTGAGCACAGTAATACTCACAGTAACAATGGTAAATGACCAGTGGTTTTGGCACTGTGAGCAGGTGCCAGGTGGTGCTGAAAAATGAAATCTTCATCTCCATAAAGCTTTTCACCAGGTGGAGCATGAAGTGCTCCAAAATCTTCTGATAGCTGCTGCATTGACCCTGCCCTTGATAAAATACAGTGGACACCTTTCCTTTATAAATCCCAATTAGCTTAATATGTATATCCACTAAACATGTTTAGTATGATAACATATTAAATATGTATTTCAGAAAAATACAGCATATTTAAAAACCAGGGTTAGGGTTACCAGGGTACTTTTAAAACTCAAACATCAACATCAGCTGTATCCCTGTAGAGTTCTGAAAAGCAACAATAACCTGCAGAGAAGAGGATGTGGATGTTAGAGAACAGGAAGTTCTGTTTCTGTGCAAATAGAACTATGTCATGACTGTCTTGCAAACTTACAACAAAAACCAAACTGAATCTTTACTTGGAATGAAACAAAAGGTCTTGAACTACTATCTTTGATGGTGAGCTCATCCTACGAAGGGGCTTTCTTTGACCAGTTCATATGAAGCAATAGCTTGTTTTGTAATCCATGGAAACTGCTCCGTGCGTTGCATCTGTTTTTGTTGTTCAAATAACAGTCAGACTCAGTGATGTGGAAATATTGGTGATAGATTTGTAATGATCTCATTCATCTCTTCACCTCTCTGCCCTCAGTTTTTCCTCTCTCAATGTGAGGATCAGGTCATTTTTACTAAATGACAGATCAGTCCACTAGAAACATCAAGGAACCTAAAGTGGCCCCATTTATCAGCTGCTGTGCGTGAGACAGAAGCGTCTTTATGAAGAAAAATACTCACACATGTAACAACTGCAACATATTGCAACACAATATAAAACCACAACTTGTGGTCATATCTAAACCATGCTCTGATTTGTGAAACTTGGCCAGACGTCTGTGAGTCACTGTCCAACTTGTCTCCCTTTAAAAAGACCTGGGACTGGGGTGTATAGTCACCTTCAGCAGGATGATAACCCTTCAGCTTCAGCCAGAGCTACAGCTTATTAGTACAATGGTTTCCAAACTTTTCAGTTTCTGGCCCACCAATTAACAGTGTAGGAGAATATAGACTCCATGAACTATTAATTTAATTAAACAGGATCTTAAATAAAAGCACAAACAGCATTAGCAGCCATTACCTGGATTTTATGGCTTTTCAATTACTGTTTATTTCTCTTTCAACATTTAAAGAACATATATACCTTTTCAGTGCCATTTTTATTTTGGTTTTATTCCTGATAAAACTGCATCCTAAATTTTGGGTGCCTTTAGGGGGGCTGGGAAGGTGGGACGCCCCCAGCCAAGGCCTGTCTCCCTTATTCCTGGGAGGCTTACTGTGGAAAAAATTTCTGCTTTGTCCCCATGGATGTTTGGGCCAGCGACCCTGATGACAACATCTCCAGAAAACATATTTAAGATTGTGATTGAGGCATGTGTTTCACACAGGACTTGTGTCAGTGTAACAGATGCAAATTTTCCTGTAAAAAGTATAGAACAGGTAGGAGTGATGAGGTAGAAACAAATCTGTGCTTCACTAAACCTCCTGGAATCTGTTCTGGTTAAACATTTATTAACATTTCCAAACAGCACCAGATCTGATCTTTCTTCAAAATAATCATCGTGTCCATGTTATTTACTTTGTCATTCTAGACAATATACTTATTCCTAAACAGTTTTAGATCCTTTAACACAAAGGTACAGCTTATATCACACACTTAAGTCTCAGAATAACCCCTATTTGTTATCCCATATGCTACTCCATAAATGATATACAATATATTTGGTTTTTTTTATCTGTACACCAACATGTTCGCAGAAAGGCACAATATAGCTAAACAGATTCGACTCATGTCACATAAAAACAATCTAAACAACATAATATTACTTTCCAACAACTTTCAGAACCATTTTATTCCATAGCAGATAACTGACGGTATATTAAACAATCTGTACATAAAAACAGATCGCAACAGCTCATGTACAGTAGGTTTATACCTCAGCTTACTAGAACCGGGGTCACTCTTTCCTCCTGGCGCCCGTTAGTTCAGTTACTATGACAACGGTAAATAAAACACAAAAGGACTTGATGAGATGTAGTAAAAACAAACAAACAAAAAACAAAATGCCTGACAGACAAAACTTTACTGCAACCTCCAGGGTTAGCCTGTTTTTTGTCTGTTCTTCCCACCTAAGAACATTGTTGAAGCTCTCATTTCATCCTCCACCTGGTGCCTTTCCTGGCTCATACTGAGCTGGTTCTGCTGGAGGCTTCTTCCTGTTAAAATGAAGTGTCTCTTTTCAGTCATCATCACATGCTTCCTCTGAAGGATGTCTTGCTGTAAAAGTATTCCCAGCCGGACTGATAAGGTCTTATTAATTGACATGATAAACTAACTTGTCATGTCTAGCTAAATTTTACCAACCGGGATTGAACTGTACATAGAGTGATTTTCTTGTTACTCTTAAGTTTTGGAATGTTTTTAGTCTGTCTTGTAAAACCAATGTATTTGTGCATAAGTCCTTGAAAACTAGAAGTTTTTATTCCATATCTAAGGTTCTCCATTCTGGTGTGCTGGGCATCTGTACATAATTCCAAACAGATCTCTACTCTCTAATGGTGTAACTTGTCCATTAAAGACACTTAATCTTTATATACATGTATCCACTGACTGTCTTTTGTGTCAAACAACATGAAAATAGTCTGTGCTATAGAAAAAAAATAGGATTAGGATGTTGTGCTTATTGTATTTAGAAAAATGTAGCTACACATACACATCAATTTTTTCAGAAACTGAAAAAAATGTATTTGCTGCAGGTCATCTTTACCTTGCATGCTTGAGTTGACTTCTGCAAAATGAAAAACATTTTAATTCATATTGTCTTTCTGTTGTGTATCAGTTATCTCACAAACAGGAAATCTTTTTCATATCTCTTGGTTAAACAGTTTAACTGTAAACCTAATTTTGCCATTGATGAATCTAATGGTGTATTTTACAGTTTTGCATATAACTCTGTTTCATTCAAGATGCAGAGGGATTTTTTTGCGGAAGACGTGTGTGTGTGTGCGTGCGTGTGTGTGTGTGTGTGTATGTGTGTCATGGGGGAAGGAAAGACCTACCTTCTCCACCCCCTTCACACCGCCTTGGCCAGACCTTTTGTTCCCTGATGATGTATGAGACAGCATCTCCCTTGGAGTACCACAGGAATACGACAGCAGAGCAACAACACTCCTCCATAATGGAGACTGATGGGACAGCTCCTACTTTCTTCACTTTGTCCACTACTAAGATTGAGTTGGCGTGGCACGGCAGGTTCTGACAGGGCACTTGGACAACTTTGACAAGGGTCCTCGTAAGTGAAGACTTAACCTGACAGTAGCTCATGTCTGTTGGCTATGCTGGGTTCCTCCACAGTCCCTGACAGATGGATGGATAGAAGGATGATGCATGAGAAGATGATAGGAACAATGGACAGGAACCTGCACAGGTCTTTGTGGGTTGGTGACAGTGGAGGAGAGGTAATGGGGTTCTTGATCTTCCTGTTCCTGTTGAACATTCCTCGACTTGCTGGGCTTCCAAAATGTCCACAAACCAAAATATCTTTCCACAAAACATTCAAAATGTCCAAAGAAACCATTGTTTGGAGCTTATTTTATTGTGTCATTTACATTCAGTGCATTGGATATAACACAAACTAAAACAGACATTTGGACAACAGATTAAACTGGAGGCACCCAAATTAATATTATGACAGAGCAATGATGACGTCATTGGATGGCTGTGGTAGGACAGACCTCAAAACAAAAGTATGAAACAGTCCAAGAATAAAAAGTACACTTACATACACTTTTAAAAAGCATATAAACAAGATATGTATGCAACAATAACTTAGCAAAACTACTTATTAAAATCAAAAGTAAATAAAACTAAATGCTTCTCTGCCACTTAGACAGAAGATAGATACATACGGTTTGCAGCAATAAAGGATGGTTTGCAGCAATAAAGGATCATACAACAGAGTTTAACAGGTCCAACCTAGACAAGAAAATCAAACTAATGAAAAGTCTTAAAAGCAAGATTCATCAATAGAAGCCTATGTTTTCTGGGCTTTTTGTTGCAAAGTCCTTAAAAAGACTAACAAAACTGGGAGGAACTAGAATGTCTGCTCATTTTTTTTGAAGTTAGAATTATTTCTTAGCTTCCTGTGTACTACCCCTGGTTCTCAGTGCCACTTTCTCTCTCTCTTCAGCCTGCCTTCTGTTCTCCCCCTCACACCTGCAATCAGGTAGCCAATCAGCCAGGTCCATTGTTCCACATTCACTTTCCCATACTTAAACACTTTTTCTGGTCTTACTCTTTGCTAGTTCCTCCCGTTATATCCTGTTCCTTCTGCCATGCTCCTTTTGCTTGTATTTGTTCCTGATGTTTTTGTTCTCCTCTGGCTCTTTGTGCCCCCACGGTTTTTGAGATCAGCCAACATCAGGAAGAGAACTGCGGACATTCACCAGTCTAATTCATCATTGGGCATGAGGGCTTTGCAGATGTCTGACTCATTCATCAATGAATTACACACCATGAGAATGTCAATGGATGGTAGGAGGAAGCCGGAGTACCTGGAGAGAAGCCACGCATGCACAGGGAGAACATGCAAACTCCATGCAGAAAGACCGGGGCCGGGAATCGAACCCAGAACCTTCTTGCTGCAAGGCAACAGCTCTACCAACTGCGCCACTGTGCAGCCATATTCATTATGCAGGAATGAATCATTGTATTCTTAGTGACATCAGGTAGGATCTTTGAACATCTAAGATCTTCTATTTGCCTTGTACAGGACCTCTTACACAACATAAATACTGAAAGTGTGAAAAGTTTTATTTTCCCTTTTCTTATTTTCTACATACTTGAGGATGGGGTTCAAATAGTTTCATTTCAGGTGTAAAATACTTCATTCTGAAATGTCAGTTCATTTATTTAAGTCCTATTACTCTTTGCCCCATCTCAAATTAGCAAATTTTTGTGTTGAGTCACTATACTTACTGAACGTTACTAGAAAGAAAAGTTTTACCAAAGTTTAAGATTTGGCATCCAACACCTTGCTCCTCTCATCAGAAGTAGTTCAGCTAAATGACTATAATGATGAAGGTAATGGGAAACTTTATATCTGTGAGATGCAGAGCTGATGAGAGGTTGTGACCAGTCAATATGTTGCCTGTGGCGACACCATTCTAATTTAAATATTGCAAATTTATTCAAGGTATCATCATCGGAGCAGGGCAAGATTTATTGTGGTCTTAATCTAAACTAGTGGTTCTCAATGTGGGCGGTACCGCCCCCCGGGGGGCATATAGAGGACGGCAGGGGGCGCTGGTGGAAATCTTTACAAAAGGGGGCGGGGTTCCTTTGGGGGGCGTTTGGTCGAAGGTAAACTTTACACCTTATATGCACCACAATACCAGTTTAGACTTTGAGCAACTTCCTAAAACTGTATTGTGTAACATTAAAATATGCTTGGCTGCAACTGTATCAATGGCAGCTCTCCTCTTCAGGGTTGTAGCTTCTTGGCGCAGCTCTGTTCTCCTGCTACTAGTAGCTTCACCGCATCAGTTCAGCGTTACACCGGCTGATGACGTTGCTGTGATTCACTTTGTCTGGTGTCTGATTTTCAAATATTTCATGTTCTATTGAGGATTTTTGTACATATGTTTTGGCAGTTCTGTGATCATGTCAAAGCAGCAACTTATATTAAAAAGTGTTTTATTTCCGTTTGAAAGCTGCCCGCTTCTATGGAAGGACAACAGAAAATCGCTCTTTTAAACATGCAATTACTAAAATCACGATACCCTCACTGTGTATCCTTCTGAAAAATGAACCCATTTAAATAAGGAAATCCCTCCATGGGTGGTACCACAATAGAGGGCCTTCATTTTATAGCGGTAACACCTGTGCTGTAAGTGGTCCGTATGAAACTATGGAGGACGAAAACTGACATAATAATAAATAAAAGAATAAATATATATACAACATAATAATAAATAAAAGAATCAATATA
This sequence comes from Poecilia reticulata, assembly GCF_904066995.2. Taxonomy (NCBI): domain Eukaryota; kingdom Metazoa; phylum Chordata; class Actinopteri; order Cyprinodontiformes; family Poeciliidae; genus Poecilia; species Poecilia reticulata. Next base: position 24,434,139 of record NC_088848.1, on the reverse strand, counting down.
AAAATAAAAGTAAAAATATATAAAGAATAAATATATATCCAACATAATAATAAATGAAAGAATCAATATAAAAATAAAAGTAGAAATATATAAATTAAAGAACCAATATAAAATAAAAGTAGAAATATATAAATAAAAGAATAAATATATACCTTGTTTTGATTTTATTACTTCTCCCTTTTCCGTTTGCTGTATTTATTTCTGTATTGTTTTCTGTATTGTTTTCTCGCTGCATCGTTATGTTAATGAGGTGGGCTGCCTTCTACGTCCAGCTCTCTATTGATCAATAAACAGGAAAGAGAACGATCCATGTGCAGATCAATTGTGAATGCCGGCGCTGTGGTCCTCTTCGGAGAGAGCCTTATAGACTCTCTCTGTAAACAGTTATGCCAAACACCCTACCCTTGATAAAACACAGTGGACCAACACCAGCAGCTGACATGGCTCCCCAGACCATCACTGACTGTGTGTTCTTGACACTGGACGTCTGACCTTTTGGCATTTCCTTCTGCCCAGTCTTCTTCCAGACTCTGGCACCTTGATTTCCGAATGACATGCAAAATTTGCTTTCATCCGAAAAAAGTACTTTGGACCACTGAGCAACAGTCCAGTGCTGCTTCTCTGTAGCCCAGGTCAGGCGCTTCTGCTGCTGTTTCTGGTCCAAAGTGGCTGACCTGGGGAATGCGGCACCTGTAGCCCATTTCCTGCTCACGCCTGTGCACAGTGGCTCTGGATGTTTCTACTCCAGACTCAGTCCACTGCTTCCACAGGTCCCCCAAGGTCTGGAATCGGCTCTTCTCCACCATCAATTCCTCAGGGTCCTGTCACCTCTTCCCGTTGTGCAGCGTTTTCTGCCACACTTTTTCCTTCCCACAAAGGTGCCTTGATACAACACTCTGGGAACAGCCTATTCATTCAGAAATTTCTTCCTGTGTCTCATCTCTTGCTTGAGGGTGTCAATGATGACCTTCTGGACAGCAGTCAGGTCAGCAGTCTTACCCTGATTGCGGTTTTGAGTAATGAACCAGGCTGGGAGTTTTTAAAAGCCTCAGGAGTCTTTTGCAGGTGTTTAGAGTTACTTTGTTGATTCAGATGATTAGGTTAACTGCTCATTCAGAGAACCTTTTCATGATATGCTAATTTTTTGAGACAGGGATTTTGGGTTTTCATGAGCTGTATGCCAAAATCATGAGTATTAAAATAAAAAACCTGAAATATTTCAGTTGGTGTGCAATAAATCTAAAATATGACAGTTTAATTTTTATCATTACATTATGGAAAATAATTAATTATCACAATATGCTAATTTTTCGATAACATAGGAATAATAACTTTATATCCCTTTTAACAGGTTACACTTGATTCTGCTGTGGTGCCTGTGGAAACAAAGTGCATGAAGTTTATGAAGTTTGTGCTCAGCTGGGAAAACCCTGTGGATCACATGGTGGGACTTCTGCTCCAAACTGCTCACTACAGTATATCATTGCCTCTGTCATCCACCAGTTCACTGCAGACTGGCACCTGCCAAGGACCCTACATGGATGTCTTCTTAAGTTGTAAACCCTGAGTACATAATGCTGAAATAAAATTTATGACTTTTGTAAATACATTTTCTCTATCAATTACTTAAATTCTTAACTGTGGTAATTATGTACATGTACAGTGTTTAATGTAATTATTAAATAGATGTTTTAAAGAAACAGCCAGATACACAAAGATTTCATTTCTAACAGCTGCTTGCAGTAGTGAGTGTTCATCCAAGAAGTGTGACTTGCAGGAGCAGGGAGGCTCTGTACTGGTTTGTTTCCTTTTAAATCAAGAGGCCCATTATAGTTTGACTAGGCAGCAGATGTCCCACAGCTGATTGACTGAACCTGCCATGGACAGAGGAACAAGACCATCCCAATTATGGTAGGTTGTTAGGTCGGCTACTGTTGAGAAAGAAACCAACAAAACCAATGGAGAAATTCTGAATCACATCAGAATATGAAAATTATTTGGCAGATGATGCTTAAATCAATATTTAAAATGCTTTTCTAAACAACAGTGTTGGAAGATGTAAGTGATTTTAGTGAAACTTTTAACAACACAGCACTGAAAGGCAGCGGTGTACGTGTATGTTTCCTAACTGTGGCTAAAGTTGCTGCTAGCTGGTTTGCTCTCCGATCGGAGGCTGGTTCCTTTAAATAAAGTTGGAGAATGGTAAATTGACAATGACTAATAACGGGTAGCACTTAAATGCTGTTTTACTAAAGTTGATACAGAAAGGGAACCTTTTAACGTTACAACACTGACAGGCAGCGTTGTATATATGTCCCCAACTGTGGCTAAAGCTGCTGCTAGCTGGTTTACTCTCCGATCGGAGGCTGTTTATTACACAGTCAGAGAATGGTGGATTGACAACGAGTAATGACGGTTATCTAACACTTAAATGCTGTTTTAATAAAGTTGATAAATAAAGTGAATCTCTAAACGTTACAGCACTGACAGGGTGGTGTATATTTTTCTTAACTGTGGCTAAAGCTGCTGCTAGTTGGTTTACTCTCCGATTGGAGTCTGTTTATTTTATACAGAGTGAGAGAATTGTGAATTGACAATGAGTAATAACAGCTATCTAATACGTAAATGCTGTTATTAACCTTACCTTTTATTGTATCTTTAAGATGATGAGTATTCGTGAATTTTTCAGTCAGGTTTCCTGAGGACTGTTGAACTGAGGCCGAAAGCGCAGGTAGGCATTCACAATCGATCTGCACACGGATCGTTCTCTTTCCTGTTTATTGACCAATAGAGAGCTGGACGTAGAAGGCAGCCCACCTCATTAACATAACGATGCAGCGAGAAAACAATACAGAAATAAATACAGAAAACAATACAGAAATAAATACAGAAATAAATATAGAAAACAATAGAGAAATAAATACAGAAAACAATAGAGAAATAAATACAGAAAACAATACAGAAATAAATACAGAAAACAATTCAGAAATAAATACAGAAAACAATACAGAAACAAATACAGAAAACAATACAGAAATAAATACAGCAAATGGAAAAGGGAGAAGTAATAAAATCAAAACAAAGTATATATTTATTCTTTTATTTATATGTTTATTCTTTTATTTATATATTTCTACTTTTATTTTTATATTGATTCTTTCATTTATTATTATGTTGGATATATATTTATTCTTTTATTCTTTTATTTATATATTTCTACTTTTATTTTTATATTGATTCTTTCATTTATTATTATGTTGTATATATATATATTTATTCTTTTATTTATATATTTATTATTTAATTTATTCTTATATTTATTATTATGTCAGTTTTGGTCCTCCATATGAAACGGGTGTGATAGAACAACGATACCACAGCACTTTTAAATTTCAATAATCAGAATACCGAAATTGTTTCCGTTGTTTTAAAAGGTTTATGTCAGTCTGCCTTTTCCTGATCGATGCGCTTCCCACCGTGTTGCACCTTAGGGGGTTAAAAAAAAAAAACGACGCGCAAAACTCTGCAACAGGAGAAGCGGGACATAAAACGCAGTGACAAACTAGATGTGAAATATGGCATAAAAACAGAGAATCCGACACTGAACAGTGAAAAATCAACACATGATGTGAAACACATGACTATTAGGCGGCGCAGCAGGTGATGAGTGAAGATTACTGATGGTGAGCATCAATAAATGATCAAATAAATCTAGCAACAGGAAAGAAACTAAAGTGGACATAGCAATAAACCGAGAGGACAATACTAATCAAATGTGTTAAGAGAATAAAATCATTAACTTCTGGCTCGTTATATTCTCTTGTGCTCCCGGATTCAATAATTCCATGCGTGGAAACAAAAGCCACACAGAGATGACAGCGTCACAATAATCAGCATTCATTCAAGACAGAGGCATACCATCACCAGAAAAGCACATCACAAAACATAGCACAAACAACACATGAATTTACCTGCGAAAAGGAAAAAAGACAAAAGATGGAAACGACAAACAAACAGCAAAGACGTCTTTGGAGAATTGCAAGCGCAAATCTGATTTGTTACTATGTGGAAAGTTTTATCTCCTTTTCTTTAATTTATTCAAATAAGGCATATCTTTGCTCATCCAACCAGAACCTGTCTCTGACCCTTTTTAAAGTTAGAAACTCCCTGCAATTTGTTCACAAGATCAAAAACCAGTTTCTCCATTGTCTGAATAAGGTGGAAGCAGACTCTCCGAACTCCTGCTGGTTTATGGCTTTCACAGATCAGTGTGAAAAGCTGGAACTTCCTACTGATTGTTTCCCATTTTGTGTAATATTTAAAAACTAGAAAATGGCAAAGAATAAGAATATTTTTCCACTTTGATTTGCAGCAGTTAGGCCTACCAATTTTAAATTGAATCTCCATTGAATTTTCATAGACACCTGTGAAAATAATTTCTATTCACATGGCTATTTTGTTGTTCGGAAAATTATTTTTGATAATAAATACAGAACAAACATAGAAATCAAAGCATCTACAATAGTGACAGTAATATTAATAATAAAATAATAGTCAGTGCAAAGTAGCCTACAAATTCTTTGGTGGTGGGCGGTGAGGGACCTGGATAAAGGCTAGAACTCCTTTTGCTTGCTTTTGCTCCTTTTGCTGATAATCACTGAGATTGAACTCCTGGCACTCTCGCTACCAGCCAGTACCTGCAAGCTGCTGCAGATCACATACATGTATTCACCAAACCTCAGTTTGAAAATTTTGACTTGTCTGTCCTCCCTTTAAGGGAGAGAAATGAGGACAGGCAGAAAGAAAAAAAAACATGACAAGTGAGAGAAAGGACAGGGTGTACAAGAGGTTTTTCAGATACTTTCCTCTCTAGTGCGTGTGTGTGTTTGAGTAAGAGTGTACATGTACGGATAATGACTCATACAGGAAATAGGTACTATGAGCTTTTGGAGGTAGAGGCTCATTTATTAATGGATAATACTGTATAATATGTGAAAAATGTCCCCACTACACAAAGACTTGACACACATGCACTAGTGCTTGTGATGAATCATTTTCTCAGATTACAGTCATCTTTTTAATACTCTCATGCCAAGGGGTGAAAGTAGTTTTAAATTCTTGGGGGTACTATGACAAAAGTATATTATACACTATATATATATATATATATATATATATATATATATATATATATATATATATATATATATATATATATATATATATATATATAAATTGCTTCTTTGTGTGCTTTGGAGTTTATGTGCTGATTAATTCTTTTGCAAAGCAATAAAAGCTGGGTAACTCTTGCATTGTTACAGAATGGAGCTCTATTTCCCTCAACCCACTGGCTGCAATGTTGACACCTTGAGATGCAATGAGACCTAAATTCTGAACATCATGGCATGGAGTGCATCCCAGTTTTCCATGTCTGGCATATAACCATTCATTTTAGCTTTTAAACTGGTTATATTGATCCTGTGTCCAGACAGAGAGATAATCAGTAGCCTAGCATCATGACCTGTTTGTTCTGAAGATCCTGCAGCTTCCACTTCTCTTCCTGACATGGCGCCTCCTCACCCTGAATTTCATACTGATAGGAGGAACCACAGAGCTCTGTTAGGTTAAAGCTCATATTCTGAAGTTGGGATATTTTTCCTCCAACAGGTACCAGAGGAATCACCTCAAACCAGATGCTGGACTGGATTTTATTTCACTGTCATTTGTGAATATTAGCTTCTCATTTTCAACAGTGGAGTTATAAAGGTTGAAAAAGGTTATCATTTTGGAGAAAGTCTCATCAACATCAATATTTTAACTAAATAATAAAATGTCTCAGACTCTGAGCTCAAAGCAAGATGCCAGAGAGCAATAAAACTATTATTTTTCAATTAGACAATTTAATTTTACATAATTATCGTGGTAGAAGCCATTTGTTTGTTAAATACTTAATGAAACATATTTACTGTGTTTGATGTTTGTTATAAATGACGTATAGTCACAAAGAACGAGGTAATTAGTCCAAGTTTGTCGTTTATTGAATGTTCAGAAACTACAGCGACTGTAAAGCGCCACAGCTAAGGTAAAACAGCCCGAACAGGTGATCAACTCTAAACCACTCGCACCTTTTTACTCTCCGTCTCTCTCTGTCATTTAAGCACACCCGTTGCCATGGCAACCGCCTGTGCTCCTCGAGCCGAGCAGAGATTACATTAAAAACATTTAGTCCATTACAATATTAGGTTTTCAGGCTTGATATTTATTTTGCGATCATTAATAAGCGCTCCCTGAACACAGCGGTGGTTGATTGGTTAATTTTAAACTCCTGCTCTGCTGGTTATTTTGGTAATGGAACCGAAACGCACAGGATTGCGCAACACCTTGTTGAAACAATAATCACTGAGATTATTATTTTTGTTGAGTCATTAATTTGAACACGTTTTGTTGACTTTTTTTGTTGTTCTTTAATAAACCCAGGTGAAAAAAAGTATACTTTAGTACACCTTAACCCCTAACCCTAACCCTACTTCAAACATACTTAAATTTTTGAAAGTACACTTTTTCTCCCATAACTTTTACACACTGATCAATACTCCTCATAGAACCCTAAAGAGTCTAGATCAGTGTTTCTCAACCTTTTTTGGGCCAGCGACACCCTAGCCTTTATCCAGGTCCCTCACCGCCCTCCACCAAATTTGCAGGCTACTTTCCACTGACCATTATTTTATCCTTAATATTACTATCACTATTATAGATGTTTTGATTTTTATGCTTGTTTCTGTATTTATCATCAAAAATAATTTCCCAGAGAACAAAAAAGTCATGGGAATAGAAATTATTTTCACAGGCGTCTACGAAAAATGCAATGAACATTCAACTAAAAATTTGTAGGCCTAACAGCAGCCAATCAGAGTGGGAAAATATTCTTATTTTGTGTCATTTTCTAGTTAAATATTCCACAAAATTACCAGATAAAAGATGTTCAGCAATGCAGTTTAAACTTTGAACTATTTGCAAAACGACTGAGCTCTGCAACATTAAAAACATGGATAGAACTGTGTTACGGCCAGTGGCCTTGTGTATGTTTTCTTTTCCTTTTTTGTACCATCGGCAGCTTCTAATCAAGTTGACTCCACTCGAAAGTGGATGCAGCCCTGCCTTCCTGTGCCACTCCCTGAGGCCTACAGCGATTGGCTCATCAATTGCCAGCTCCACCAATCCCTGAAGAGGCCTCCCCTTTAAAAACCAAGGACTTTCTGGGAGAAGGCGTGGCTGATTCTTTGTTTAGACAGCTTGCCACTTTGGGTGTTTGTTTGTTTAGTTGACTGCTGTCAACTGGCTTTGTAAACTCTGATAACCCTGATAGCTTTTGTTAGTTTGTGCCAGCTCTTGCTAGCTCGTCTTGTCCCTGTGAGGGATCTTTGAATCTCTGTTAGAGATTTGTAGTTTGTTTTTGTTTAACCTGTATAGAAAGTCTATTTTTGTTTGGTTAAGATATTTGGTTTACAACCCTGATTGTTTTGTGGATTTTCTTATTTAGTACATTTTTGTTGTAAGTCCCTACCTTTTGATTATTGTTAATTTTTACCTTTTCATTTTTTTTCAAAACCCAAACAATAAACTCCTAAATTGTAAAACCTTACCACCTAGGTTTCTTTAATGTTACTTCCCTTTCCCCTGGCTGAGCCGGGTCGTAACAAACTGCAACTACATTAATCATAGCTCTTCTTCTCTTCAGTGTTTGTCAGTTTCTGGTAGTGCTGCCTTCAGGAGAATGGGACATCAGAGTATCATCCATAAAATTTCACCCACATGGCATTTATTGTGCAAACCAGAGCTTTCAGTGGAAAAACAAAAGTTCCAGATCCTTTTAATGCCATACAAATATGATTATATCTTTATATAGACCCGTCTATTGATTTATAGATTAATAGTTTTACTGGACAGAAATTACAAAGAACAAATCTGGTTCTTAATCAAAACCTAATGAGTCAAATTGAAAGTGTCATGGAGTCATCAGCCTCATGACATTAACACATACGTGAAAAATCATATTGAAGAAATAAATATATCAAATCTAATTAAAAACATAAATAGTGATCAGTTCTTTACTGTTATGGTGTGTAAGATATATTTATTCTCAGTACTAGATGTGGTCTCAACAAACCCATGGCACTTCAACAATATTATTCTACCTTTTATCTGGAAATAGTGTCTGTTTATTCTTGCCATACGGTCTCTGTATTAATTATTGCTCGAAAGGTCTTGCCATACCAGTTTATTCTTCTGTATTTACTTTAGTTTCTTATGTTATTCTTGCATTTTGTTCTTCATTCATTTCCATTTAGTTTCATTTGATTAGTATTCTCTCTTGGTTTATTGCTATGTCCACTTTAGTTTCTTTCCTGTTGCTACATTTATTTTATCATTTATTGACCATCCATCAGTAATTTTCACTCATCACCTGCTGCGCCGCCTAGTCGTCATGTGTTTCACATCGTGTGTTGATTTTTCACTGTTTAGCATCGGATTCTCTGTTTTCATGCCATAATTCACATCTAGTTCTTCTCTCCGTTTTATGTCCCGTTTTGCGCAATGTGAGCGTCTTTTTTTAAGCCCCTAAGGTGCAGGACGGTCAGGAAGCGTATTGATGGGGGAAAGGCAGACTGACATAAGCCTTTTAAAAACAGCGGAAACAATTTCTGCATTCTGATTATTGAAATTTAAAAGTGCTGTGTTGTTCTATCACCCCCGTTTCACACCGGACCACTTACAGCACCGGTGTTAATGCTATAAAATGAACGCTCGCTATCGTGGTATCATTCATGGAGGGATTTCTTGATTTCTTTATTTAAATGGGTTCATTGTTCAGAGCGATACACAGTGAGGGTATCGTTAATTTAGCTACCAGTAGCAGGAGAACGGAGCGGCGCCAAGAAGCTAACAGAAGCTAACAAACACTGAATAGAAGAAGAGCTGCCATTGATACAGTTGCAGAAAAGCATGGTTTAATGTTACACAATACAGTTTTACCAAGTTGCTCAAAGTCTAAATTGGCATTGTTGTGCATTTAAGATGTAAAGTTTACCTTCGACCAAACGCCCCCCAAAGGCATCCCAGCGCCCCCCTTTTGTAAAAATGTCCGCCAGCGCCCCCTTCCGTCCTCTGAACGCCCCCTGGGGGGCGGTACTGCCCACGTTGAGAACCGCTAGTCTAGATCATTATTAGAAAACCTTCTTATCACTAATATTTAAACTTTGAAAAAACACTCTTCCTTAACAAACCAGAAATAAACAAATACCACAAGAAAAACTTAAAAGAATTCTCAAACCCACACTCACCCCTCTCCATCCATCTCCCTCCAACCTCTCTCTCCCTCTTCCCCCATTCCTCCCCTCTCTCACCTTCTCTCCTACCTTCACCCCTACATTCCTCCCCTCTCCCTTCCATTCCTAGTCTTTTCTCGCCCATTCCAACTCCCCTCCCTCCGTCCTTCCCTCCTCATCTCTCCCTCCTCCCCTACAATTTCTCCCCCTTCACTCTCTTTCTTCATCATTCTATTCCTGTCTCCCCTCTCCCCCTCTCCTCTCTTCTCCTCCCCTCCTTTCCCCGTCTCTCCCCCCTCCTTACCCCTCACCAAATCTTAACTCTTAACCTAAACCTCACCCTTCTTCTTGCCTAAACTTAACCTTTCCTCCACTCCCCGTCTTCCCCTACCCCCTGCCATTGCTCTGCCTTCTCATTTTTTCCCCCCTTTATTCCTTTCACTTCCCATTTCCCTCTTTTTTTTATCATGAACAACAACATGACAATTCACTACAAGCTCCACTTGAGCCCAGCTCAAAGGGAGCAACTGCACCCACCGGAATATGCCAGCCATATTCTACGCAGCCCACACAGCACATACAAACCAAATGGTGCCGCCCTGGAGCACACCGCAAGCACCATACACCAACCATAAAGATAGTCCCTGTTGGTCCCTGATCTCGAGTGAGAGTGCACTACCTTTGAGGTATCCAAGAGGGTTGGAACCAATCGTGGTGGGCCCACAGACCCAAAGAGTGAAATCGCTCAAACTTTAAGTATACTAAGTATTAAGTGTACTACCTACAAGTATATCAGAAGTATACTAAAAATACACCTTGTTGGGATCTGGAGTTGTTTGCTTCATCCTCTAGAGGGTGCTGGAGGCTGTTTTCCACCTGAAGGCATCTGCGGACCCACGCACCTGGAACCATTCTGCCATCAGGAGCTGTATAACTAGAGGAGGCTGCCGACACTTCTCTGCCAGATTATTAGCCAGTGATGGTACAGGCTCATCTCAGGTCAAATCTTACTGATCCCTTCCTAGATCCTAATCCTTTGTGTCTCTGACCTGTTACAGCTGTTTGTCCTGAGACGTGCTGGAGAAAGCAGATTCTGTCAAGACCCTTCTGGACCTACAGATCAGCAGCCTCCCTCCCAGCGGAACAGTTCCAGCTCCCGAACTTACCTGTCCGTCCTCCAACGCCCCCGCAGTCCTCCGCACCTCAAACCAACTCCGGATTCCCTAGGCTTCCCCCCCAGTCCTTTCCCCTCCCGATTGGAAGTAAGCTCGCCACCAGCACCATCTCCAAATTTCCGACAACCTCAAACTTACCGTCTGTTTCTCCCTCAGTTGACCCAAGTTCCAGTCCCGACGCACCCAGACCATTTACCTGTGTTTCTTTCCCAACTTGTTGTAATAAATCACTTAAATCATTCTCGGTTTCTGGAGTGGATCTGCATGTGGGTTAGAAAATTAGACCACAACATGACAGAACAATCTGGCCAGCAACCTAGCCCCGCAGAAACACTCCGGAGAACCTTGGAGCAACAACACACACTCATTCAGAACCATGACGCCGCGTTGCGAGAGTTAAACAACCGTCAAGCAGAAACAAACCGCCGATTAGAGGAGATTGCAAGTTTTTTGCAAGGATCGAGCTCACTGGCTGCCGCGGCCGTCCCAGCCCCCGCTCCAGCCCCGGCTCCACAATCCACTTCCAGGTCTGAGGATTCAGTTCACTCTGCAGTTTCAGATTTCCGTCCGTCCCTGCCTGAAAGATTCTCAGGAGAAGTAAGCAAATGTAGAGGATTTTTGTTTCAGTGTGCCATAATTTTCAATCATTCCCCTCAGAGTTTCCTCCATGATGGGAGAAAGATTTCTTTCATTTTGTCACATCTATCAGGCAAAGCGCTTAGAATGGGCCAAAGCTAGATTTCTCAACGCCGAAGATTATGGTTGCTCGTTTGATGATTTTTTTGAAGGAGTTTAAGCAGGCATTTCACCAGGACACAGACAAGACGTCGGTTTCCCGAGGTCTTCTAGAACTGAAACAGGGCAGAAGAACGGTGGCTGACTTTGCTATCGACTTCAGGATTGAGGCAGCCGCTTCAGGTTGGGAACAGACGGCTCTAAAGAGCACGTATTTCCATGCATTAAACGACTCGATAAAAGACGAGTTGGCAACTCTAGATGATCCAAGGACCCTGGAGGAACTGATAAGCCTCACCATCCGGTTGGATAATAGGCTACGCTCGAGAAATAGGGAAAGAACCAAGAGTTACCTCCTGTTTGTGAGATCATGTCCTGAAAGAACCAGCAATTCTGCTTTTTCATCTTTAGAACCAGCCGAAGCCGAGCCGATGCAGATCGGGAGTACTCGGCTTTCTCCGGAAGAAAGATTGAGAAGGTTCAGAGAGAACCTCTGCCTTTACTGCGGTGACTCTGAACATTTCATTTCCACCTACCCCTCCAAGGCAAAAGCCGTGGTCCGCCAGAGGAAATGAGGAGACTGGCGGACCATCTACAATCTGGAAATTCTCCTCGTCTTCTGTTGCCTGCTACCCTGTTCACCGATAACCAATCGTTAATTTTTTCGGCCATGATAGATTTTGGTTGTGAAAGAAATTTAATCGATTCGAATTTAGTCCAGCAACTAGACATAGAAACCTATCCGTTAGCCACACCCCTCAGAGTTTCAGCTTTAGACGGCAAGGAATTACCCGACATTACACACCAAACTAAGGCGTTGGATTTCCTGGTTTCTGGAAACCATCGCGAAACGTTATCATTTTTTGTCTTCCCGGCCGCCAACTCGCCTGTTGTCCTGGGCTTCGATTGGCTTCAGCTCCATAACCCCCAAATCAATTGGTCTAAGAGGCATATTGAATCCTGGTCTATCTCCTGTCACTCCACCTGTCTCCGTTCTGCCGTTCCGTCGGGTTCGCCACCGGCAGACCGGCAGGAGGCGGATCCACCCGATCTCTCGAATATCCCTCCAGACTACCATGACTTGGCCCCCGTGTTCAGTAAGGTTAGTGCTCTCTCTCTCCCACCACATCGCCCATATGACTGCGCTATTGGTCTCCTACCGGGAGCGCCTCTGCCCAACAGTCGGCTGTATAATATTTCCAAGTCAGAAAGAGAGCGTATGGAGAAATACATAAATGAGTCACTGGCCGCAGGAATAATTTGCCACTCGACTTCTCCGCTCGGGGCGGGATTTTTCTTCGTGGGTAAAAGAGATGGGTACCTTCCGACCCTGTACAGATTACCGGGGGTTAAATGAGAATAACCATCAAGAATAAGTACCCGTTACCTCTCCTAGCCTCAGCGTTCGAACCAGTTCAGGGAGCTACTGTCTTCACTAAATTAGATTTAAGAAACGCTTATCACCTTCTCAGAATTCGAGAGGGTGATGAGTGGAAAACCGCCTTTAAGACACCTCTTGGCCATTTCGAATATCTAGTCATGCTTTTCGGCCTGTCAAATGCACCTGCCTGTTTCCAAGCCTTGGTGAATGACGTTTTGAGAGATTTTTTGAACATCTTTGTTTTTGTTTACCTTGACGACATATTGATCTATTCCAAGACTCTGTCAGACTTGTTCTCCAGCAGCTGCTGGAGAATAAATTGTTTGTAAAGGCTGAAAAGTGCGAATTTCACCGCCCATCAGTCACCTTCCTGGGATTTGTGCTCGAGGGCGGACAGGTAAGATCATCGGAGGAGAAGATCAAGGCTGTTCTGGACTGGCCTCCCCCGGACAATAGAAAGCAACTTCAACGGTTTCTGGGGTTTGCTAATTTCTATCGGAGGTTTATCAAGAACTATAGTCAGACAGCCCAACCCTTGACTGCGTTAACCTCAGTTAAGACATCCTTCCACTGGTCCCCTGAAGCAGATGCCACTTTTACAAAGTTGAAGACTCTGTTTGCTAACGCTTCAATCCTCATTCAGCCTGACATCACAAAACAGTTCATCCTAGAGGTTGACGCTTCAGACTCTGGGGTCGGAGCTGTGCTTTCTCAACGTTCCGAATCTGACCAAAAGACCCACCCCTGCGCCTTTTTCTCTCGTAGACTTTCCCCTGCTGAAAGGAACTACGATGTTGGAGACAGAGAACTCCTCGCCATTAAATTGGCCTTAGAGGAATGGAGACATTGGCTGGAGGGTGCAGAGAATCCCATTTTGGTCTGGACCGACCATAAGAATCTCGCATACCTTCAATCCGCCAAAAGACATAATCCCCGTCAGTCCCGCTGGTCCCTCTTCTTTTCCCGTTTCAACCTGTCCATCACATACCGACCTGGGTCCAAAAACATTACAAAGGTAGAGTCGGGACGCCCTGTCCCAACTCTACCCTACTGAAGAGTCCAAAGAGACACCAGCCACTATTCTGCCCCCCAGTTGTACAGTTGCCTCAGTTTCCTGCAGGTTTCCGACCTCATAGAACAAGCACTGTTGTCCGAGCCGGATCCTGGTACAGGGCCGCCCAACCGTACGTATGTACCATCTTCAGTCAGAGCTGGGTTAATTAATTGGATGCATACAACAAAATTCTCAGCCCATCCCGGAACCAGTAGAGCCATAGCCTTAATTCCAGTCGGTTTTGGTGGCCATCACTTCACAAAGATGTTAAAGAGTTTGTCCTGGCCTGCCCGGTTTGTGCCCGAAACAAATCATCCCATCTGCCCCCCTCTGGTCTGCTTCAACCTCTTCCTATCCCCAAACGACCCTGGTCGCATATTGCAATTGATTTTGTTACTGGGTTACCGGTGTCCAAAGGAATGACCACCATTTTCACTGTGGTTGATCGTTTTTCCAAAGCCTGCCACCTCATTCCGCTAAGAAAACTGCCCACATCTCTTCAGACTGCTCAGCTCTTGGTTAAACACATTTTCAAACTGCATGGCATCCCGCAGGAGATCCTGTCGGACAGAGGACCTCAATTCACCGCTCAGGTATGGAAACACTTTTGTGCTGCCTTGGAAGCTAAAGTCTGTCTGTCTTCTGGTTATCACCCTCAGTCGAACGGACAAACCGAGCGCATGAACCAAGAGCTCGAGTCGACACTCAGATGTCTCACCTCCACCAACCCCACGGACTGGAGCCAGTTTCTGCATTGGGTTGAGTATGCACACAACTCTCACGTCTCATCATCTTTCTCCTTTTGAGGTCTCCTTGGGGTACCAGCCTCCATTGTTTCCTGCGGATGAGAAGGAGATTGCCGTTACATCTGTCCAGCACCACATTCGCCGCTGCCGTTCCATTTGGCGGAACACTGTCACAACACTGAATCGTTCTTCCGAACAGAACCGCCGTTTCGCTGATCGGAGGAGGCGTCCTGCTCCTGACTACTCACCTGATCAACTGGTTTGGTTATCCACCAGGAACATCCCACTAAAATCCATGACCAAAAAGTTATCTCCTCGTTTAATTGGCCCTTACAAGATCGAGTCCATCAGAACTTCGAACACGTTCCGGGGGAGGTGGGGGACATTGAGTCTGAGTGGACCTTGTTCCGTACCTCCATTTCCGAGGCGGCTTACCGGAGCTGTGACCACAAGGTTGTTGGTGCCTGTCGCGGCAGCAACTCTTGAACCTGTTGGTGGACACCTTCGGTGAGAGATGCTGTCAAGCTGAAGGAGTCCTATCGGCCTTTTTGACCTGTGGGACTCCAGAAGCAGCTGTTGGGTACCGGCGTGCGAAGCGGCATGCGGCTTGGGTGGTCGCTAAGGCAAAAACTCGGGTGTGGGAGAAGTTTGGAGAGGCCATGGAGAAAGACTTCCGTACGGCTTCGAGGCGATTCTGGTCCACCATCCGGCGTCTCAGGAGGGGGAAGCAGTGCAGCACCAACACTGTTTATAGTGGGGATGGTGCGCTGCTGACCTCAACTCGGGACGTTGTGGGCCGGTGGGCGGAATACTTCGAAGACTTTCTCAATCCCACCAACATGCCTTCTGTTGAGGAAGCTGAGCCTGGGGACTCTGGGGAGATTGGAGAGCCAAGGTCGCTGAGGTGGTCAAAAAGCTCCTTGATGGCAGGGCGACAGGGGTGGATGAGATCCGCCCGGAGTTCCTTAAGGCTCTGGATGTTGTAGGGCTGTTTTGGCTCACGCGACTCTGTAATATCGCATGGACATCAGGGGCAGTTCCCCTGGATTGGCAGACTGGGGTGGTGGTCCCCCTGTTCAAAAAGGGGGACCGGAGGGTGTGCTCCAATTACAGAAGGGTCACACTCTTAAGCCTCCCTGGTAAAGTCTATTGAGGGGTCCTGGAGAGGAGGGTCCGTCGGATAGTCGAAACTCGGATTCAGGAAGAGCAGTGTGGTTTTCGTCCTGGTAGTGGAACACTGGACCAGCTCTACACCCTCAGCAGGGTCCTGGAGGGTGCATGGGAGTTCGCCCAACCAGTCTACATGTGTTTTGTGGACTTGGAGAAGGCGTTCGACCGTGGGGGGTTCTTCGGGAGTATGGGGGTACGGGCTGTCAGGTCCCTGTATGACCGGTGTCAGAGTCTGTTCCGCATTGCTGGCACTAAGTCGGGCTCGTTTCCAGTGAGAGTTGGACTCCGCCAAGGCTGCCCTTTGTCACCGATTCTGTTCATTACTCTCATGGACAGAATTTCTAGGCGAAGCCGAGGTGTTGAGGGGATCCGTTTTGGTGGCCTTAGGATCGCATCTCTGCTTTTTGCGGATGATGTGGTCCTGTTGGCTTCATCAGATCGTGATCTGCAGCTCTCGCTGGAGCGGTTTGCGGCCAAGTGTGAAGCGGCCGGGATGAGGCTCAGTGCAGGAAAAGGGTAGAGTGCCTTCTCCGGGTCAGGGGGGTCGTCCTGCCTCAAGTGGAAGAGTTTAAGTATCTGGGGATCTTGTTCACGAATGAGGGAAGAAGGGAGTGGGAGATCGACAGGCGGATTGGGGCAGCGTCTGCTGTGAAACTGGCGCTGCACCGGTTCGTCATGGTGAAGAGAGAGCTGAGTCAAAAAGAGAAGCTCTCGATTTACCGGTCGATCTACGTTCCCACCCTCATCTATGGTCATGAGCTTTGGGTCATGACCAAAAGAACGAGATCATGGATACAAGCGGCTGAAATGGGTTTCCACCGCAGGGTGGCTGGGCTCTCCCTTAGAGATAGGGTGAGTAGCACGGTCATCCGGGAGGGACTCTGAGTAGAGCCGCTGCCCGGGCATCTGGTAAGGATGCCTCCTGGACGTCTCCCTGGTGAGGTGTTCCAGGCACGTCCCACCGGGAGGAGGCCTCTGGGAAGACCCAGGACACGCTGGAAGGACTATGTCTCTCGGCTGGCCTGGGAACGCCTTGGGGTTCCTCCGGAGGAGCTGGATGGAATATTAAATAAATATTTTTAATATAATTCTATGACAGAATTATTACACTCAAAATATAATAATTATATCAAAATATAATAATAAAGCTCAGAAATATTATATACTTTAACTACACTAAGTACAACTTGAAGTTGTACCAAAAAAGTACGTATACTATACTAAAGCATACTATAAGTTGTAATTTAATACTATTTAAATACTACTAAAGTGTACTAAGCACAAAAAAAGTTGTTCCAAAATAGTACAGTTTAAGTACATCAATCATAGTATGCTAACGTATGTTAAAATTTAGTGTACTAAAGTATGCTTTTTTTTTACTTGGGAAGTTACGAACGTTTTAAGCCAGTCAGAGGAGGACGTGCTGGTCTCAGCCTCCTGGCGGCATTCAGCTTGTCACCTGATGCCGAGATCGACTCAAAAACCTCGGGCCTAATGAGAAAAAAGCTATTTCAATCTAGAGAGACTCAAACGGAGAAAGAAAGCGATTAAAAGAGTTTAATGACAAAATGAACATGAAAATAAACAAAGTCCTTTGGCGTTCAGGTCCAGGCCGGGGACGTCGAGCTGGACTTTGACAAGCTCGATCAACATTCCTGATGCAGCATAGGAATGTAGACCCCCCTGGGGCCTGTACTGGTGGCGGCGGTCGGAGGATGATGAGGCCTAATGTCTGGTCCGCCCCATCTCCGGGTCGCAGGTGGGTTGATCGCAGCTGGTGCGCAGAGGAGGCCATGGGTGAAGGTCCTTTTCAACTGGAGCCCAAATGATGATTGGCTGGAGCGAGGCTTGGCCCGGCGCTGATAGGTCCAGGTTGCAAAGAGGGAGGCGCTGATTGATGAGGCAGGTGCGACTAGAGTCTTCCAGACTGAACTTTTGTCAAGACTCCATTTATTAACTGATTAAGTCATGTTTTAGATTGTTCTTGAAAAACTAATCAGTCACGGCTGATTAGTGGCTGCACAGTGAACCCGTTGATTCTTTACAGCAGATAGCCGCTCCTCTCTCTTGCAGGTACTACGTACCCCCGTCAAATCTTTTAGGGGTACGCAGTACCCTGCCGTACCCTCCTACTTGCACCCCTGCTCTTGCCTTTAACATACAACTCTGGAATCAGAAAGTAAATTGGTGAGAGCAGTAAACTGTTTTCTTTCATAGAAAAGAAGAAAAAAAAGAATAGTTACAGTAATAATAATCTATTCTTCTCAACAAAAAGCAGCAGATTTATTAAAACAAGATAATGTCTGGTCCTCCAAGGCTTGACTATGTTGGAACTGTTGCACACATTTGTTTGTCAGAGATATGGAGTCTGAGAACAAAATTTCATGTCTGTCCAAGTGGGAGGGGCTGATAGGAAATAAATTTGCACAAGATTTTCCTATTTGTCTGATTCCATCAAAACTGCCTATTGCTGTGAAAACCGGAGGTTACAAATCCCAAATAACCAAAATGAATTTGGTAAATGTCTTTGCCCATGTTTCTGTGCTATTCTGAAACATCATGATGAGCTATCACCAGGTTGGGTCGTCTGCTGGAGGCCTGGGAGATTTGAGCTGTTCCTAGTTTCTTCAGGCATGTGATGAATGGAGTCTCTTCTCCTTCCCTGAGTCCTGTCCTCTTTAGTCATAGATAGAATTAGGTCGTCTCAGTCACTTCAGCTATTTGTGGCTCATCACATGAAGATGCTTTTCCTCTTATGATGGTTTCAAGCAGCCGCGGACCCTTCTTCTGATGGTTTCCTAATATTCTTAAATAGTCCACTCAGTCATTTAAAAATAATAGGTTATTGTTTTCCCCAAACTAAGGTCTTCCCAGCACCAGTATGCATGCAATTTGATATATTTGTTACAGATTGGAGCCACAGATCAGTGTGCTCTCTGGGAGTACTCTCAGATGAAAAGCTGTTTTCTTCTCCTTTTTTTCCGCAAAGATGGCATGAGTCAGAAGCATCAACAGGGTTTTGAATTTTGTTTTAGGCTCTAGGAACTGAATATCCTCTTAGACTCCAGTTGTCTGAGTTCCTTGATGAAGAACAGAGTTGGCATTATTCTCAATGAAGGCTTGATATTGTGAGAGTACAGGGGACAGTAAATGAAAGAGTTCTCATGTTCTCAATGCAAAATATTGCAGGCTCTGATGAAAGAAAACAGGCTGCTTATTGACTGGACACAAAGGACACAAAGTGAAACACAGCAGCCCTTATCATTGTCTCATTGTCCTAGTATGCTAATTTCAAAAGAATAAGGAATGTACCATGAATAAGAATATTTGTGTGTGTGTTTATACCATGCAAAAAGTAGCCAAAGGGACAATCACTCTCTCCATTCAGAGGTTCTTGGCTGTAGCTCTGACAACTGCTAGATGAAGCCTGTTTGACTTCTCTGCAATGCCAGTCATGCATATTTTAAACCGAAGGGGAATAATATTGGCTTTATAGGAACGAGCATCAGATGCAAATATGATCTCTGACTGAATGGGTCCTTTACAACATTGTCCTCCATGGCGGCTTAACTCTAACAATATTGTTTAACTGCAACCTAAATTGTGATTGTCCCTGCAAAAGCTGTGCAGAAACTGTAAAGAGCATATTTCTGTCTAGTTAAAGTATCTTTTGTATTTTTATGTCTCCTCCCCACTGATTCAAAAACAAGACCTGGTAAAGAGCTGGAGCTTTAGGAAACTGTTGAAGAACTGAAAATAATTATGTAACTTCAATATTCCCTATTAGCAACCAAAATGGAGAAAATGTAACTTTTGGGTAAATTCATACTGCCGTGGCCACTCCTGTAGTTAAAGCAATCCA
The DNA here is from genome assembly GCF_904066995.2 of Poecilia reticulata. Taxonomy (NCBI): domain Eukaryota; kingdom Metazoa; phylum Chordata; class Actinopteri; order Cyprinodontiformes; family Poeciliidae; genus Poecilia; species Poecilia reticulata. The sequence continues at coordinate 24,414,690 of NC_088848.1, read as the reverse complement.
GTCTCATTGTCTGTAAAATTTAATTATTCTCTATAAAACCTCTAAATGACACTTTCAGGTAATTTCATTCAGGTAATTTTCCTCAAAGTTTAGTAATGACTAAAACAAACATATCAATGGGAAATAACAGAGATGTCTTTTAAAATGAAGTATAATTGCTCTTTGATTTCAAAAGTAGCAAATAAGTGACAGCAACAAGATTTAAATTGAGCAATCAAAAATTCACAAAAAATGACAAAGTGGGGGGAAATCAAACCTTTAAGTACGTTAATTTATTTCACTTTGGCAGAACATGCCAATCATGGCTGATTGGCATGTTCTGCTACTTATTAAAAGCAAATAAAATATTCTGTAAATATGAACAAAGAAAAAAAAATCAACCACTGCTTTAAAGGTTTTGAGACCAGCATTCTTAGTTTTATAATAACTATTCCTTAGGGACCCAAATTTGGGGGCAACAGACTCTGCAGGAGTCTCTTGGGGGCTCCAAGAGACTCTGCAGGTCAAGGATTAAATTGAATACACAGCCATTAGCAAAGGTTTGGTTAACCTTTGCTTTGTGAACAATAAAGTTAACAATATGTGAAATGTACTTCTAGCGTAGTTAGCACTGATTACATGTTTGATTGCTGATAGTTTCTAATATTTCTTGATTACTAATAATAACTAATATTTATTTTATCCATAAAGACAAGAATATGTAAGAAAATCCACTGAACTGTAAAACTTTGGTTCCAGGGATTGGTGCTTTTTTTAAATTTATTTACAACCAGCAATATCTGGAGCATCAACATCTCAGTAGTCAACTGGCAACTGGAATTTGAATTCAGTTTCTTCCAACACATGTTGAAGTGTCCTTGGGCAATATAATGACTCCTGGATAACCTCAAAACAAGCTGACACCATGTATCGTTGAATTAATGTGTGAATATTTGCGAGTGTAGATGGGGTAAATGCGTCCAGGGTTCTGCCATTGGAGGTATTGGAGTGCAGATTGACTGAATTGACTGAAAAACTGCTTTTAGTGTTTGCTATGACTATAAAAGTACAATGTAAGTTCAGTCAATTAAGCGTTCATTCAGGCAATAAACTGATCATCATTAACAGCATTTCTTTTGGCTTCAGTATCAGTCCACTGTGGGCAAAAAGAAGGACTGAACAAAGGTTCAGTTCATTTACTGCATCTGTCTAACCCTATGATTCCTAATAAGATTAAATGAGATTACCTCATGTCTCATCTGATGAAGACAGGTCTCTAAGCAACACACTGTGCATGTCAACCAATCTGAAGACTGTGTGTGTGTGTGTATGCATGCGTGCACTGCCCTCATTATCTCTGGAGAGGATATCACTTTCTTTGTGTCATCTCGCTCATCACGCAGGAAGCATCATACATAATGCAACATGCACACAAATGCACTCGGCTACTCACACCAAAAAGGGAGGGAAAAATAAAAGGAGCTACTCAAATTTGAACCTACACACAACCCAGCCAACTTCTAACATGTGATCAGTACAGTACATTTGGGTTTGTGATGCTGGTGACCAGTGTTGTAGTACTTGAGGTCAGTCTTGGTCTCGAGACCATTCTCGTCTCGGACTCGACCGCATTTGGTCTCGGTCTTGTCTCGGTCTCGGGTGCTGAGGAATCGGTATTTTATTTCAAGACCAGTCAAGACCGCAAATGTAAAAATATCACTAAGCGTACAGCATACTGTCCATTCCTAATAAGATTTGTTAACATCTTTGTTTTCAGTGGATGCAAAAAGCACCAATTAAAAACCAAGCAATTGCGTGTTTCTGTTACTCCCTTCTCCCCCTCCCCACCTTTCACTCGCACACGGCGCTCTGAGACATGCGCAGTGTTTTTCTCTCAGCGGCAGATGTCTGTCTAATGGTCAGTAATAGAACAGCGCTGCATAAATCATAAGAAATCCGATGGCCACAGCTAACTCAGCAGCACTTCGCTTTCACAGACGGTGGGGACTACGTCTAACTAGACACATAAGCATTTGTGATGAAAAAAAACACTCACTGCGCTGAATTATTGTGCAGAGGTGTTGACTGACTTGTCGCAAATATGGGACAACGCTGTATCCAAAAGTCTGCAATATAGTGACGTGACATTCAGGAACAGTCCGATTTTTCTGAACGGCTCTTTACTTAGAAAATAGGACTGGAGTGCCACTGAACACTGTTGTTCTATCAGATTACCATACGCTGTCAGAATAGCATACATGCAGTGAGTATCATGCCTGCGCATTAATAAGTCAGACCGTCAGAGGAGTTGTCAGTTCACCATACACAACAAGTTATGATGAAAATAAGTCATTAAATTGTTTTCAATGATAACTGTATAGATATACATGTGTTGTCATGGTTTCAATGTGTATTTAAAGCAAGGTCTGGCTGCAGCTGCAGTCAACTACAACACACGCCCGTGTAAAACTCATTAACCTACTTAACTGCCAAGTCAGGATGCCATACAAATGTTGATAAAGTGTATGATGATCTACGTCATGATTCTATGATGCTAATTAAATAAAATTATTTGGTGATGACTGACGGACATAGCCATGAGTTCGTGTTAAGCGTATGGCAATCTGACAGCGTATGGCAACCTGACAGAACATCGTTCTTTGTTTTTGTAATGTTCTGCGTACACTGCAGTAGCTATGAGGATTTTATTTAATTATGTACATTGATATTTTTTTAATTAACAAATAAACAAAACACAAGAACAAAAGATTACGCAGAGCATGCACATTACTCTTTCATTGTTTTCGTTCAAAGTGACAGCTGTAATGTGTGCCATGGTGTCAGACTACCTGGCTTCATGTAGCGGGAGAGAGGGTGAGAACAGTCATGGTGAGCCTCTTATGGTTGGTTACTTCTTGCTTGTTGCTCCTTGGTGAGGGTTCATAGTTGAGCATTATTTACCGTCAGGGCATTGCCTCAATTGCTATGTTTAATGGTGCAGAGAGAGAATGGTGCAGAGAGAGAATGGTGCTATGTTTAATGGTTTTGTTATCTTTTTAGGGATGGCACGAGACCACCGCGGATTGTAGCACAGAGATGGAAGATTTAATATTGGTAAAATTTATTAAGTAATATCTAAGTGTTTTTATGGGAATAGGGATCTTTTAGATCAATTTGAAAAGTAATTTTGATCATATTTCACATTTTATTGTATCACGTAGAGCAGGGCGCTGGTCTTGGTCTTGACTCGGTCTCGACTTCCCTCAGTCTTGGTCTTGACCACAACACTGCTGGTAACTCAAAACCTGGACGACATTAATGGTTTGATCTTGGAGACGTGGAAGGTGGGGTGTACACGCAATGAAGGCGGCAGTTTGAGACGCACAGCTACAGGGTTAACAACCTTGGCAACAGGAAATGGGCCCACAAAACGGGGTGCCAACTTGCGGTTCTCTACCTTGATGGGCAGATCCTTGGTGGATAACCACACCTTCTGACTGACCAGTTATCTAGGGGCTTGGGATCTGTGGCGATTGGCATTCCGGGTATAAACAGCAGAGGTCTTGCAGAGTGTAGCTCTGGCCCTTCTCCAGACTCTGAGACAGCGACGCGTTGATAAATGGGCAGCAGGAACCTGGGCGGCTCCCTCCTGAACAGAGAGAATGGGCGGCTGATAGCCATAAATAACATGAAATGGTGAAAGGCCCGTGGCGCTTGATGGTAATCCATTGATGGCATACTCTACCCAAGGTAAGTTCTGGGACCAGTGACTAGGAGCATCCATGCAAAGGATGCGCAACTTGGACTCAACCTCCTGATTCATCCTCTCCATCTGGCCATCCATCCGAGGGTGAAAGCCTGAAAAGAGACTGACATCAATGCCAAGAAGGGTGCAAAACTCACCCCAAAAAACGGGAAATGAATTGTGGTCCTCTGTCAGACACGATGTTGCGGGGAATGCCATGAAGTCTGAACACCTCTCGAGCCATCACCTTAGCGAGATCAGGTGCTGAAGGTAAGTTGTGTAAAGGAATGAGGTGGGTCATCTTGGAGAACCTGTCAACCACAGTGAGGAGTACTGTGTTACCTTGAGAGGGAGGTAGGCCGGTGACAAAATCCATCGAGATGTGGGACCAAGGTCGATGTGGAATCGGCAGAGGCCTCAGTAGACCGAGTGGGGGCGTCTGGAGGGCTTTACTCTGGAGCAGGTGACACAAACTCCTGTGTGTCCTTTCTCAGAGTGGGCCACCAGAATCCTGACTGGACCACTGCTTAGTTATACCTGGATGACAGTAAAGTTTAGAGCCATGACAGAACTGAAGGACCTTAGAAACCATTTCTTCAGGAACAAACAGAAGACCCTTAGGACATTGAGCTGGAGGTGGTTGTTTAAGATGACTCCTCTTAAGCAAGGTCTCTATTCTGATTAGAGCTAACCTGGTCTTGGAGGGAAGGATGTAGTCATGGTCAACAGAATTAGAAGAACAGACAGAAAGTTGATGAAGTCTTGAAAGGGCATCTGGTTTGACGTTTTTGCTACCAGGTCGATAGGCAGGGTGAAGTCAAATCTGCTAAAAAAAATAGTGCCCATCTAGACTGTCGTGGGTTCAGTCTCTTGGCAGACTTAAGGTATTCCAAGTTCTTATGGTCTGTCCACACAGTAAAATGAAGTGTGGACCCCTCCAGCCAGTGCCTCATTCCTCCAATTTGATAGTTTAATAGCGAACAGCTCTCCGTTTCCAACGTTGTAGTTTCTCTCAGAGGCAGAGAGCCGGAGAGAAAAAAAGGCACAAGGATGTAACCTGGCATCATCTGCAAACTGTTGAGACAGAACTGCACCAACCCCAGTGTCCGAGGCATCAACCTCCACCACAAAAGGGTTAGACAGATCAGGAAAATGCAGAATGGGAGCTGAAGTGAAGAGACGTTTCAGCTTACCAAAAGCATGTTTTGCCTCTGGCGACCACTTGAACCGAGTCTTGGTTGAAGTGAGTTGATGAAGAGGGGCAGCCACTGAGCTTTAACCCTTGATAAAGCGATGATAAAAATAGGCAAACCCAAGAAACCGTTGAAGCTCCTTCACACTGGATGGTTCGGGCCACTCCAAGATGGCTGCCACCTTTGATGGATCCATGGAAATCCTGCCAGAGCAATGATAAAACCCAAAAAGGTTACAGACTGCTTTGAGGGAATCGGAAATATATTCCTCCATAGCCTCTCTTTCAGGACCAGAAATGGAATACAATCTGCCCCTAGGTGGGGTGGTCCCAGGGCGGAGGTCAATGGCACAGTCGTACTCTCTGTGGGGAGGCAGAGAAGTGGCCTTAGATTTGTTAAATACCTCACACAGATTATGATAAACCTTAGACAAATCTGGATAGTCATTGTTAACTTCGCAGGGCGATGTCATGATGGGGGCTTCCTTCAGACAAGAAGTGGAGCAAGATGAACCTCACCAGTGAGCCAATTGATGACTGGACTGTGTTTTATTAGCCACGGGCGTCCTAGAATCACAGGAATCTCAGGAGACCTGGTCAGCAGAAACGTGATCCCGTCGTGGTGGTTTCCTGAAATCAGTACAGACACAGGCTTAGTGCAGTGAGTTATTTGATCAATGAGATGCCCATCAATAGCAAAAATATCACGTGGTTCATCTAGAAGTTCCAACTCCAAGGCGAGCATATGAGCTAGGCCAACATCAATAAAGTCAGCATCAGCCCCAGAATCAATGAAAACAGGAACCACCCTCCCCTCAGGAGAGTCAGGAAATCTGATGGTGCACTGATTGTGTGGAGGGTTCTGAGATCTGAGGATAGGGCTCAGCAAAGACCCCCCAAGCTTTACTGAACCTGTCCTTTTGATGGACAGTTAAGAGTGCGATGGTTTCTTTCTCCACAGTAGAAACACAGGTGATTTCTGAACCTCCTCTCCCTCTCTTCAGCAGAGAGCTTGGTCCTACCCAACTGAATGGGCTCCTCAGTGCCATCAGGGGGGGTTGTGGAGACTTGTGGCATGCTGCAAGGACTGACCTGGACAGTTGAGACCCTTCTTTGATAATTATATGAAGACCTCTCCCTCTTACGTTCACGAAGGCGTTGGTCAATCCGTGTGGCAAGCCTTTCTAAGGACTTGAGGGTCTTGGGAGGGTCACGGGTAGCAATCTCATCCTTGATTTCATCTGACAGGCCCTGGTAAAAACCATCAAACAGGGCCTCATTATTCCAAAGACAACTGGACTTCAAGGCATGGAAATTGATTATGTAGTCAGTAACAGGTCGAGAGCCCTGTTTGAGAGAAAACAGTCTCCTGGCAGCCTCCCTCTCAGGACGGACTGGATCAAAAACCCTCTTCATTTCATCAGAAAAATCAAAAAATGAGTCACAGCTGTTGGCATCATTCTCCCACTCAGAAGTTCCCCACTGCTTAGCCTTATCAGATAGCAGAGAGATGGTGTAGGCCACCTTGGCTCACTCAGAACGGAAGGCAGAGGGCTGGAGTTCAAAAAGCAGAGAACACTGGGTTAAAAAAGGTCTGCACTGTTCGGGATCCCCATCGAAACGCTCTGGGGGGGGGGAATCCTAGGTTCGTTGTTACCGTTAACTGAGGGAGTGACAGCTAGAGGACGTGGTGGTGCAACGGAGGGTCTAGCTTGGGCTTGAAAATTCCTTAGAGACGAAAGTCCCTGTAAAAGCTCCTGGACACTTCTTTCTAGGCCAGTAATGGCCCCCTCCACCTTAGAACACCAATCAGGATTTGGCTGTGGGTTCATTCTGGCGAGATCGTACTGTAATGTACTAGCGAAATCAGCCAGAACCCAAAACGCAGCCAAGACAAGTGTTCAGTAGACAAAAGTTTATTACAAAATAAGGGTGAAGAAGGGGCTCCACAGGGCGAGGTCACACTGGTGAATTAGGAATGGGGGAACCATAGGGGTTGGGAAGCCTTGGGGAGGGTAGGGTGAGTGGGCCGTGGGGGCTGTGGGGACAACCAGATGACAGGGACAAATTCCACAAACCAGAGACTAAGTCGTTGAACAATCCAGGGTCATGCACGGGGGCTTCTCAGGCAATGTAAATCCAACAGACAGAAAACTGGAGGCAGGGTCAGAGGCAGGCAGGGTTCAACAACAGGTCAAAAATCTTCCCACAGCAGAGGAAAAAGGCCAAAATCTGTGGTAAAAAAAAACAGACAGGATCAGAAAACCAGGAGACTCATTTGAACAAGGAACAGGGCTTGAAAGCTGTGACTGTGGCAACAGACGATCTAGCACTGAGTGACGAGCAGCTGTTTAAATAGGGAGCAGCAGGTGAGGGTAATGAGTAATCAGCACAGTCAGAGTAGAGCTGAAGGGCTAAAATCGTGACAGTAAAACTAACTATGACTCAGATTATAACGTCATATTAACAGGACTAATGTCAATGTCAATCTATTTATAAATCACTTTAAAAACAGTGCTGTACAGTATTCATAAATCCACAGATAAAAACACATAAGAATAAAAAGACAAATTAAAACAGACAGGCAATTATATTTCAATGCCAGGCCTTATGGAAATGCCAAAGAATAAAAATGAGTTTTAAGGAATGAATTAAAGTGTTCAAGACCACGGGCAGCAGATCTACTATTGAGAGGGAAGTTGCTCTGCAGATTAGGGGCAGTGACAGCCCAGTCTCCTCTGCTTTTCAGCAGTATTTATATTTTTACCTATGAATATATTTATTTGGATTCCAGCCATCATATTTACCCTCTTATCTTTTTTTTTTTAATTTCTCAACCTTAAGTATGCAAATATGACAAATAATGTCTTGGAAATGTAAAGATGCTAAGGTGCAGGCTCCCAGTTGCAACATTTTTTTTTAATTACATTTTTAATCGACCTGACCTAGAACTTTGTCATCACCATCTGACAAAAGTAAATATAAAATAATTTTTAATCTATTAGTGATATTTTTACTTATTTTACAGACAAATGCTTCTCAAGCAACAAAATAAATATTATTTAAAACAAAAAACAACAAAAAGTCCATCTGACGGAGTTGACAGTGCATGACGGAGTTGACACAGAACTGAAGGTGGTGACAAACTAGTGAGTAAAATGAAAAACCTGGTACATGTGAAGTAATGCAATTTATGTAAAATACATTAAAATGAATTAATTGCACATTTAAGTGAGATTTGACAACAATTTCACTGAAATAGTCACAAAAACTCTGATGGAGTTGACATCTGACGGAGATGACGAAATGCCAAACTACCTCAATTTATATGATGTTATTCTGAAGGAGGCCATATTGTGGCTAATCAGGTCCATGAAATCTTTACAGTAAACTAAAATTAAGCTTTTATTTCACAAAATTTCATCAAAGTTTTGTAAATTGTCAGTTATGGTGTTGACACATCATGGCTGTGACAAACAACTTAGGAATAAAAAGAAGAAAAAAACTAAAGAATAACATAAGCTAACCAGAGCTAACTAGCCCTTTTAGCAAAGGAAGTGGTCACGGGGTCCTCAGAAGTTCTGGTGTCCCCCAATAATGCCTGATTTTTTTTTACATTCTTTTCATTTCTGACAAAAACTAGGGACAGTTTTCAATGGAGTTGGAAAATATATATAAAATTGATTTTTAATTAAATTTATTGATACTTTTATAATTATTTATATGACCACTTAAACTTAATTGTCATAATATATAATTTTTGTATTTCTTTAATTGTTTTAAACTATTATAATGTATTGAGTTCTGCTCCAGGACAAGGAATTTTACAGGCATCATCCACCGACTACAGTGTTTAAAATAAAAAAAATATTCAGCAAACATCAGGAAAATATACATCGTTGTGCTCACATGACCCAGGTTAGTTTAGTCAGATATTTGAAAAAATTATATTTTGTGTATATTTTATTCAAATTTTGTGCTTTATCAATAGGACCTGTTTTGTCCCTATTCTCAAGAATCACATGTTTCTGAAATTCTTAATATAAAACACAAAAGATTTAAATGTATATAAAAAAAATAACTTAAAAATGGGTAAAAATCTGATCCTGTCATCATTGATTAATTTAGGTTTTGACCAATATGTGCATTAAGTTCCTGGTGAGCAACTCTCCGTGGATCTAGACCAAAACAATGCTTAGTATTTTATGTTGTTTTATGATGTTTTCAGAGATGTCTGTATCATTTCGGATCTGAAGTGAATATCTGAATTTAATTATTTTACATTTTATTCTTCCAGTGGTATGAACAAATTTTCACTTGAACTACATGTTTGCAAAGCTTTAAAGAAAATTCTAACAAAATTATAATGATTGGGGACAATCATATCAAATATTTAAGCAACATTGAAGTAAACCCTGTCTATCCGGTATGGACAAAGTTTACCACAGGAGTGGGACACATCATTATCTGTATCTGCTGGGAAGAATCTCATCAACAGGTTGAACTCAGCTACTCAGGTGATGAACCAATCAGAATAGGCCATCTTCCATTGTGACAGTGATCTGCAGATAAGAGATGATCAATTCTCAATTTTCCAGTGAAATTTAATAAAACTAAGAACTCACTACTGTCAGTCTACGAACAAATAAACCATCAACCTTTTTGTTGTGCATTTGAAGTTTGATATTTTTTTAGTTTGTTTTTTAAAAGTTAAGGATAGGGTTAAGGTCAAAAATACTATACTTATCCCAAAAAGAAATTAAGGTTGTTGTAACTCGTATCATCCAACCCTTTTGTTGTGGATGATGATCCTTCCTGCGAAGGATCTAATTGTCCTGTTAGGTCGATATCGAAGGACAGAGACAATATTCCATAGTAGCATGTTCTGGATTACTCACAGCAAATTCAAAAGTGTTAAATGTTTTGGTGTTGGTAGATTTCATGCAGAAGCAGTTAATTTTACTCTAATAGAGTCACATTCTGTTTATGTAACTCTGGGGTGTAAATTATTAGCAGTTAAAATCCAGTGTTTCCGTATCAAATCTAGAGGTGTTAAAATAAAATCAATAACTCTTGACTTCTTAACTCTGAACTCCTACAGCAGCAACAACACTGAAGGAGGTAATTCACTGACTCCGCCCCCCGAATCACAGATTCCCACCGAAGCGAAGCGACAGAAGCCAAGTCATTTCAGGACTATTTACGTTCCACATGTCTGAGTTATTTACTGTAAGTCATTTTTTTCTGAGATGGTTTATAACTATTATTTTGAGTTGAGCTCAACCTGTATGATAGACGTCATGTTCGCCACGCGGCTCGGTGTTAGGATATTTAGCTTAGCATGCCGAATGTTAGCGGAGTATAAGTGTTGAAAAAAATCGAGCCGGTGAACAGTCAATCAAATTCTTGGCTAAATTGAACAGATCTTTTTTATGTTGAGAGCATTATTTCCGCTGTTGTGTCTTCTTACGTTTTACAGCATGTTTTAATCCTTTTATTGCCTTTTTGTATATATTAGAACCAGTCTGGTTGAGGATGAATCGCCAGTCATCAGCCTAACCTCCCCCTCCTGACCCCTCCATGGATTCTTCGATGATTCAAGCTCCAAAAATGATTATGCACTGTATTTTCCGCACTATAAGGCGCATAGAATTGACTCTTCAGTTTGCTCCGTACTCTATTATTACACATCCACATTTATAAAGAAATGGTCCCCGAGTACTTTATATATACTGTCGACCCCACTGTCGACAGTGTAGTAGTCGACCCCAGTTGTTGTTTCACTCACGGTGTTGGTGTTGCGATATTGTGCCCAACTGCTTTCTGGGCAACACAAGACCAACCTACACGCTGCCGCTGCAGTCTCTGTCTCTCTTTCCCCACCCCTCCCCCCTGGCTTTAAATGTATTATCGAACTTTATTAACAAACCAGCGTTCTGACAACTATCCCAGCATGCACCGCGCACTTCTTCTTCTACGGGGGAAAATGAAGTCGGCGGCTGCTTACCGCAGTTGCTAGACCTGTTGTGGCTCAATATTGGTCCATATATAAGACGCACCGGATTATAAGGCGCACTGTCGGCTTTTGAGGAAATTGAAGGTTTTTAGGTGCGCCATATAGTGCGGAAAATAAGGTAAGTTTTAATATCTCTGAAACTCTACATTTCTGTAATGGAGGCTTGCTGTTGGAGTTGTAGTAAAATTTATTCCTTCGTTCCACTTCTCATTGTTGTTTTTTGTTTGTTATGATCCAGAGACCGAAAAAATTCTGGCTTTTTGTGGTGCTAATGGAAAACCCTACGAAAAACATAAATTCCTAATTTTAGTTGCATTTTTCTGCGCTTAGTCTTATGCTTAGTAACTGAAGCCCCAATCCTTAGAAACAGCCATTACCTTGCCACTGACATCGGGAAATAAATACTCTGATGTTCATTATGCGTTGATTAAAACTTTACATTCACTTTCAGTCTTCTTAGAGTCGTGCCAGTCCTTAAAAACTACTCCAATTTCTCACAAACTTTCTTTACCTGAAAATATTCTGCTTTACTCAGGAAAGCTGGGCTGGAAGCCCAGCAATCCACCTGGAGGCTCATCACCCGAAAACGGAAAAACACTTGACACTCGTTTTCAAAATAAAAGCTGGTTTCAAAAATCAAAGCTACGATTGCAGCTAAATAAACGCCAAACATAAATTAACTAATATTTTACTCATAGGAAAATAGTTTCTTTATTTTTAAAGGTCCTGAAGTAGAACATTCATTTGAAAATATGTTCTTTACAATAAAATGTAGAAACTCAAAGAAACTTCCAAAGCAACACATAGCATGGCTCATACATCCATTAATTTTAATGATATAAAAATTATATATTTAAAGTTAAAATGTTATTGTACGACTGAAGCTGGCAAGGGGGAAAATGTGAGATGAAACCAAGCCAGAGCGATGCTGGTAATAGACCCTTTTCACATGACGTCAGACAACATCCGTTTTGACTCGATCCAGTGTATCTTTAGTTCTGGTGTGTGTAGTTAACGCTGTTTCAGGACTCTAAAGCAGCTGCCACAAATATGATTTGAAGATATATCACTATTTGCAAACCATTTTTCTTCATCAACATAATCTAAACTGGACAAATTCCTCGCTGATTGACACCAGTTTGACTACGAAGGTACATGTTTTGGTTTTTTTCTAGCTGTTAGTTGATATGCTAGGATAGCAATAGTAATTTGTTAGCTGGGTAACATTACGTAGCCTTTCTGTTTTGGAAATAGAACGTATTTAGGCTCTAATCTTTTTTTTTTTTGTATAGATATATTTATTCAGAAGGTCCAGCCATACAAAATCTACATCAAATGTACAATACTACCTTCTTTTTTTTGAGAAAACACTTAAAAAATAAAACCCACCCACCCCACCCACTCTCTCCATGTAACAACAGATACAGTAATATATTTAACACATCACATATTCTTGAAAGGCCAGAGTCAAGAGAAAAGAAATTTAACAAAAATATTGAATTTTTTTTTTTTTTTTTTTTTTTAAGGTAAGAATTGAAATAAGACAGTTAAGATCAATACAAATCAGTCTCTCAGATCTAATCTGGTTAGAAGGTCCAAGAAGGGAGTCCAAATCAGGTTGAACTTAACCAGTGTCCCCCTTATCGAGTGAAATTTTTTTCTGGAGTACAGAATGACAATAGTTCGTTGATCCAGTGTTTCTGGTTTAGAGGTTCCATAGCTTTCCAATTTTTAAGTATACGCCTTTTTGCTGCACATGATGCTAACAAAACAAAGTATTTCTTGCAAGGATATAATTTCAAGGACATAACATCTCCAAGTATCCAAATCCTGGGGTCAGCATCTAAAGAAAGCTCACAAACTGCTGATATTTGAATTACATTATTCCAGTAGGTCTGCAAGTGAATACAACTCCAAAGCATTTACACCTTTGACATTTGTCAGTGATGTTGGCATACAGTTTATTCAACCTATATGGGGTGTAATATATGCGGTGTAAAATATTAAATTGAATTTGTCTGTGTTTTGTTGATATTAATATTGTTTGAGATGAATTTGGTAATCTGCTCCAGTTTTTATCATCGTATTTGCAGTTTAAGTCTGACTCCCATTTAATTTTTTTTGTTCTCATAAGTTGGTGAATAATCAAGAACAATTTTGTAAACACAAGAAATAAGTCCTTTAGTGGTGGTACGTTTAGTATCTAATAAACATGTTTTAAGGAGAGTTTCCTCTGGTTTATTTGGAAATATCTCTGTTTGGCTCTTAATCCAATGTCTGATCTGCAAATATTTGAAATAATTGTGCCTATGCAAGTCATAAAATTCTGATAATTGACTAAAGCTGGCAAAGACATTGTTGGTATAAAGATCGCCAACTGATCTGATGCCTTTTCTGACCCAAGTTTGTAATATACCATCTGCTATAGGTTGGGGAATGCTAGGGTTACCTTTAAGTGGTGTGTTAACCAACAATTCTATGTTTAGATTTAAGAGGGCATGTAACTGAAGCCATGCATTATAGGTAGCTAAAATTAAAGGACTTGATGTGATTTTAGAGAGTTGCTTTTTAGAACCCAGGAAGGGGATAATTGATAATGATGCAGATTTTAGTTCTTGTTGTTCTATCGGGACCCACTTCACATCGTTACCATTTCAATGAATCCACATCCATATAATACGGAACTGGGAAGCCAAATAATACATTCTGAAATTTGGAAGACTTAATCCGCCTTTGCGTTTACACGACAACGATCCAATAAAAACGGCACTTTTGTTCCGTTTTTGTTGGATCGTTTACACGATAACGTTCTAATTACGATCTGTTTTTACACAGTAACGGTACACATCGAAAACGTGTAATGCTCTCGCTGCGCCTAGTTGGTGCTAGGTTCTTTGAAGCTTTGAAAGTGCACATGTTTTTTAAAAAAAGTTGTACTTGAAGGCATGTGGATTTGCGTGAGAAAACACGCACTGTGTGCGTCTGATTAGGGCGCATGCAGTTGGAAAAAGCGGGATAACTTTGCTGAAACACCTAGTTTGAGCTTTCACGGTGTTTGTAGCGAGCCCCGGACTGGAAGCTGTTTATTGTTTTTACCTTGGAATGGCCAACAGTCTGTTATTCCTATATCAATTTGATAAAATAGGAGTTCCCGCACGTCCCATATCGGTGTCCTGTTACCTTTTTCAGCAGTTAAAACAGTTTAATCCGTTGCTAAAAAGTCGTAACTTGTTTTTCCGAGCCACCTTCCATCGCAACATGAAAGCTGAGACGCTCGCACTGGGTTTACGCTGTGAGGCAGCGAAGGAGACCTGCTGCTGTGCAGGTGTGTGTTAGAATCATGGCAGCAAAACATAAACTGCACAGTTTTTTCCCCGAACTAACCGACTGAGTTGAGTAAAGCTGTTGGATGCAGGTGATGATAGCTAAAAGATGACTAGCTAATATCAATACAGCACGTTAAGCTTGTTAACAAGTAGCCTGTATGCTACTGATGTTGTTGTCTATGTTCAGCAACGTAGATTAATTTTGTCCCCCCAAAATAAGTCGATGCCCCTCCTGTTAAACTCGTCTGGAGCCGGGGCTGGTCCTGGTCCGTAGTTCTCTAGATCAGTGTTTTTCAACCTTTTTTGAGTCAAGGTACACTGTTTTAATTGAAAAAATCCCGAGGCACACCACCAACTAAAAATGGAAATAAAGATACTCTGTAGCTGCCTATATATAGTCATTCTTATCAAAGTCTCTTGAATAGGAATCAAATAAACACAAAAATGTATTATCACATTTTACATTTCTTATTTCAAATTGCACTTAACATGTCCACTTCAAAAATACACCTGAACAGTGCCACAACACTGTGGTGTTAAATTTAAAGAAGCTGTAGAAAACTTCAAAGTGTTTTAGAAACTAATCCACAAGCATCTTACAGCCAGAATACAGAAAATAATTCTTATTCTGAAAGACGCAATAATATTTGGGAAACATTTCACTTCATATTCACTGTTACAATATGAAGAGTTGCAGGTACAAAATGTCAATATCTGTATATTTTACCCACCTAGTGTGAAACGTGCATGTTTGGATGAAAACAGATCTGATTTCCTGGCAGAAATGGAAGAAAGACAAAGCTCTTCCTCAACAGCTCTCAGTTTCTGCTTTTAGTTTTTATAGTAGCCAGGCTTGAGAAGCTCACTTCACACAGACATGTTGTGGGAAATGGACTCATGTTCTTTCCAACCCAACTACTGCTGAGCTTCACTGTCTTTTCCATCACTGTCATCACAGTCTTTCTAGATTCAGTGCTCTCACCGCTACCTGTAACATTCGTGCATCACTAATTCTCGTTTTAATGTAAAATGCTCTGTACCTACTGCCATCTAGTGGTAAGAACATTACATGATTACGCCGCTGCTACTACTACAGCAGATACTCGAAGATGGCATTATTTGCAGACAATTCATTTTCAAAAAATCTTTTAAAACCAATTACCGTATTTTTCGGACTATAGAGCGCACCATACTAGCACCCTCAATTAAAAAAATAAAATAAAAACTGGAAGCTGCTCTCGGTTTTCCATTAGGACCCAGCAGAATGCCTCGTCCTAATAAATCTGCTGGACGCAGCACTCCGTCTCCAAAGCCGAACCATGGTTTCGTTCACACCGAGCTTAATTGCAGCGGCTCTATTTCCCTCCTGTAGAGCCAGATCGACAACCCTCAACTTAAAAGCTGCATGATACGAGTTTGAAAACATTTCTCCGTCTTGCCTGCTGCTAGCATGTGGTTGTTCTAAATGAAAATTAGCCATTCTTCTTTGATTTACAATTTTGACTTCTAATAATTCACTTCCTGCTAGAGAGCCCCCTGGTGGTTGAAGAAAAATCCACAGAAAAGCCACAGCGGGCTACAATCCGCATGGTTCAAAGTTAAGGAAAAAAGTAGCAGCTTTTAGTCCGGAAAATACGGTACCGTAGTGAAATTGAATAATTTCCACGGCACACCTGACGACACACTAGTGTGCCGCGGAACAGTGGTTGAAAAACACTGCTCTAGATAAGAGCGCTGAATAAGCAGCCGTGTATTTTGCCACCTGGGCGGTGCGGAGCGGTGAAGAGACACTAAGGGAACTGTATCTGATGGGGAAACAGTAACACCAGCATTGTGAGTAGTTTCTTCTTCTGTGGATTGTAGGAAGCAGCTATGTTTTGCGTCATACTATGCATGAGCTGGGGATTCTCTGGAAGAAAAGATCCGTTTTCTAGGTTTACACGACAACGGAAAACGGTACGTTTCAGAAATATCGCACTCTGGAACCCGTTTTCAATCTGTGCCGTTGTTAGAGAAAACATTCGGTGGTTTCGTGTAAATGCACACTACAAACGCAACAAAACTCTCCCGTTTTCCCCCGAAATCGTTGTCGTGTAAACGGGGCCTAAGCATAAGGAGCCTGTAAAGTGAGAAGCTTAACTCTTGGAATCTTCTTTTGCCATAAAAATAGACCTTGCTTTATCCAAATTGAAATAAATAAATTTAGGTAATATAGCCATTTTAATTGTGTTAACTCTGCCAATCAAAGATAGTGGGAGATCAATCCATCGTTCCAGTTCTGCTTTAGTTTTATTAATGACGTGTAATTTGTTTGAAAAATCTGATCATAAGAGGAACTAATATTAATGCCAAGGTATGTAAAACCATCCGGGCACCATCTAAATGAATCAGGTAGCAATTGTGTCTCCTGCTCTGTCATATTTAGTGGAAACGCTTCACTCTTGGAATAATTGATTTTGTAGCCAGAAACTGCGCTGTATGACCCAAAGCATATCAGTAAAGGTGGAAAAGATTTAAATGGCTGAGAAATGAATACTAATAAATCATCCGCATATAGCGCAAGTTTATGTTCATCTGTACCTACCCTCACACCTGCAATAGATAAGTCAGAACGGATAGCAATTGCCAATGGTTCTATAGCAATGGAAAATAGGCTAGGAGAACTTGGGCAGCCATGTCTACAGCCTCGGGAGGGCGAGAAGGCGTCCGACAGAACACCATTAGTCAATATATGTGATCTGGGGTTATTAAAGAGTGTTCTTACATATCTAATAAAGGGTTCACCAAAATTCATAGCTCTCAGGGTCTCAAATAGAAAATCAGATTCGATTCTGTCAAACGCCTTCTCAGCATCCATAGAAAGTATTACCAGGGGGTACCTCTTTCTTTTAGCAATATCAATAACATGAAACAGCCTCCTAATATTGTCTGCTCCCTGTCTGTTCTTAACAAAATCTGTTTGGTCTGAATTACTAATTTTTGGTATTATTCTCTCCAATCGAGTTGCTATTATTTTAGACAGGATCTTATAATCGGCGTTGAGAAGGCTGAGGGGCCTATAGTTACCGCACTTTTGTCTATCCTTTCCAGGTTTGGGAAGTAATGTTATTGTTGCAAGTTCTAGGGATTGAGGAAATGCTGTCCTTTGGAATGCCTCTTTGATCATGTTTGTAATAGGAATAAATAATTTGCTTAAAAAGGTTTTGAAGTATTCAAATGAGAAGCCATCTGGACCTGGGGCTTTATTAGGGGCATGCCATAGCAATGCATAAGGAGAGCAGGTCAGTCACTGCCTCCATGCATTGCATGGCAGGCACCTATTGTTCTATACTCAATAGAACGCCTCTTTATTAGGGGCATGCCATAGCAATGCATAAGGAGAGCAGTCACTGCCTGCCATGCAATGGACGACAAATAGCCCTCTCGTACGCTTCAAACGGTTTTTGGATCGGCCTAACGGTTCCTGAACGGGAAGGGGTCGTTCAGACTGCTTTTTTCATTAAAAGTGACTGGGTGTTCTCAAAGTTGCATAAAGTGTCTCTCACACACACACACACAGCAGTTGGCAGAAGCTTGATCGCTATGGCAACTGCTGGTTTGGACTACAAGGTCTCTGTATTTCTAAACATGGCGAAACACCTTAATACAGAGGGCAGAGCAGAAGGTCAGAACTACAACATGGCGGATCATTCAGTTATTACAGAGGAGGGCTGAGCTGGAATGTAGAGCTACTTGCTGTTTTGGCCATTATATTGGTGGATTAACCAAACCACTGTTACACATTGGATTAGTGTGTCTATTTAAAATGAAGCTTACTGAAAATTTCAAAATAAAAGCCCTGACATTTTTCACATCAGGTTATTGCTCTTTTGGGCTTTATGGGACTGGTTTAAACAAACCAGAGTTGCACATTGAATTAGCGTGGTCATTAAAATGAAGCTTACTGATACTTTCAAAATAAAAGCCTGCATATTCCTCTCATGTCCGTGCACCGCCATAGGCGGTGCAATAATGGGTTGTTTTTTTTTTACCTTTTTTTTCTCAGTATATTAGCACAAAGAGTAGCACTTCACTGCCCCCTAGTGCATTGCCTTGCTCAGCACACACACAGCAGTTGTCTGAGGATTAATTACTATAGAAGAACTACAACATGGTAGAACTCTCAGATACCACATATTGGGGCTGAGCTGGCATTTAGAACTACTTGCTGTTTTGGGCATTATATAGCTGGAATGTGGCCATTAATCCAATGTGTAACTTTAATTAAACTTACTGAAAATTTCAAAATAAAAGCCTTGACATTTTTCACATCAGGTATTTCCTCTTTTGTGCTTTATGTGACTGGTTTAAACAAACTACTGTTACATTGAATTGGTGTGGTAGTTAAAATGAAGCTTACTGAAAGTTTCAAAATAAAAGTCTGCATATTCCTCTCGTGTTAGTGCACCGCCATAGGCGGTGCAATAATATTAGCCTTTTTTATGTTATTTATTTCTCAGGATAGTGAACTGCCTTGCGGAGCAAGGCAGTTCATTAGCATTTGTACAAAAGTTAGTCTTTGACTAATGCAACAGCACTTTTACCTAAAGTTAGCTATTAGCTAATTTTCTCATTGATTAGACATGTTTAGTATACTGAATGGAGTAGTAAAATTAAAACAACATGGTCCTGTTGCTCCACATGCTACTGCCAGCATTTAAGCTAAGATTAGCATATTGGCTAATTTTAGCTTATGCATCAATTTTAACATAATGAATGGTACAAGTACAGCTTAGTCAACATGCTTCTGCCTCTCCACAGGTTATTGACTACGTTGCAGCTTTCTTTAGCATTAATGCTAATTTTTAACATCATAACGCTGCGTCAAAGCCGACGGGCACACTTTGGCATGCCCCTTTAAAATTTCTGCAGGAATTTTCTAGTTAGGGGCATGCCATAGCAATGCATAAGGAGAGCAGTACTGACTTGCTTCGCAAGTCAGTACTGCCTCCATGCATTGCATGGCAGGCATCTATTGTTCTACACCTAATAGAATGTCTCTTTATTAGGGGCATGCCATAGCAATGCATAAGGAGAGCAGTACTGACTTGCGAAGCAAGTCAGTACTGCCTCCATGCATTGCATGGCAGGCACCTATTGTTCTACACCCAATAGAATGTCTGTATATTATTTATTATTCTTCCGTCACCGTTAATGCGGCTCGTACCGCTGCGTGCCCACCCACAAAAGTGGTATCAAATCGTGCGGCTCGATGCCGGCATTATTGCTATTATTTTTATTGGGGATCGGAGTTAAAATGATTACATAAATTAATAAAAACGAAAAAATTTGAGATTTTGTGTCTCACAGAATCAGTAATCTTTCTCTATGAAACACACACACAGGACTGTTTATGGCTGACTCAAAAACCCTTTTTAAATCCCCCTCACAGGCATAAATATCGCCCTATTGGTCTGAAAGTTGGTCATAACATAGATACACATGCCTGCTCATGTACAATGTTTACAAAAATTTGCTAGGGCTTATGTTTTTTGTCAGGGTCCTTCAGACTGACGCCTGGTGTCTCCCAAGTATAGAAACTGTGTCTGAAGAGGATTTTCCCGCTCTTTGGCTCTCACAGCTGCAGGGGATTAATTACCATAGCAACAGAACAGTGTCTGGAACTGCAGCTCCCCAGGACTGCACTGTAGGGTTTACTGGTATTTACAACTGCTTGTGTTTTCAGCATTATACTACTGATTCAAGACTATAACCATTACACATATGTCCCCCCATGTTAAAATCTGACATAAATAAGAATAAATAGTTGATTAAAAGTCTATGGACAGAAAATAACGTCGCTGCTCCTTTAAGGAACCAGCGGCACAGACGCAGCGCCTGCGATGCTACAGATCACAAACCTGACAGAGAGAGCAGAAGAGGATTCGTAGGAAAAGAGCGGTGATGCTCAGCAAGGCAGTTCATTAGCATTTGTACAAAAGTTAGCATTTCACTGTCTATGACTAGTGCACTAGCACTTTTACCTAAAGTTAGCTTTTACCTAATTTTCTCATTAATTAGACATGTTTAGTATACTGAATAGAGTAGTAAAATTAAAACAACATGGTCGTGTTGCTCCACATGCTACTGCCAGCATTTAAGCTAACATTAGCATATTGGCTAATTTTAGCTTATGCATCAATTCTAACATAATGAATGGTACAACTACAGTTTATTAAACATGCTTCTGCCTCTCCAAAGGTTATTGACTACGTTGCAGCTTTCTTTAGCATTAATGCTAATTTTTAACATCATAGCGCTGCGTCAAAGCCGACGAGCACACTTTGGCATGCCCCTTTAAAATTTCTGCAGGAATTTTCTAGTTTCTTTATTTTTCTTCCATTACCGTTAATGCGGCTCGTACCGCTGCGTGCCCACCCACAAAAGTGGTATCAAATCGTGCGGCTCGATGCCGAGAAGGGAGCTATTATTTTTATTGGGGATCGGAGTTAAAAGGATTACATAAATTAATAAAAACGAAAAAATTTGAGATTTTGTGTCTCACAGAATCAGTAATCTTTCTCTATGAAACACACACACAGGACTGTTTATGGCTGACTCAAAAACCCTTTTTAACTCCCCCTCACAGGCATAAATATCGCCCTATTGGTCTGAAAGTTGGTCATAACAGAGATACACATGCCTGCTCATGTACAATGTTTACAAAAATTTGCTAGGGCTTATGCTTTTTGTCAGGGTCCTTCAGACTGACGCCTGGTGTCTCCCAAGTATACAAACTGTCTGAAGAGGATTTTCCCGCTCTTTGGCTCTCACAGCTGCAGGGGATTAATTACCATAGCAACAGAAGAACACAGTGTCTGGAACTGCAGCTCCCCAGGACTGCACTGTAGGGTTTACTGGTATTTACAACTGCTTGTGTTTTCAGCATTATACTACTGATTCAAGACTATAACCATTACACATATGTCCCCCCATGTTAAAATCTGACATAAATAAGAATAAATAGTTGATTAAAAGTCTATGGACAGAAAATAACGTCGCTGCTCCTTTAAGGAACCAGCGGCACAGACGCAGCGCCTGGGTGATGCTACAGATCACAAACCTGACAGAGAGAGCAGAAGAGGATTTGTAGGAAAAGAGCGGTGATGCTCAGCAAGGCAGTTCATTAGCATTTGTACAAAAGTTAGCATTTCACTGTCTATGACTAGTGCACTAGCACTTTTACCTAAAGTTAGCTTTTACCTAATTTTCTCATTAATTACACATGTTTAGTATACTGAATAGAGTAGTAAAATTAAAACAACATGGTCGTGTTGCTCCACATGCTACTGCCAGCATTTAAGCTAACATTAGCATATTGGCTAATTTTAGCTTATGCATCAATTCTAACATAATGAATGGTACAACTACAGTTTATTAAACATGCTTCTGCCTCTCCAAAGGTTATTGACTACGTTGCAGCTTTCTTTAGCATTAATGCTAATTTTTAACATCATAGCGCTGCGTCAAAGCCGACGGGCACACTTTGGCATGCCCCTTTAAAATTTCTGCAGGAATTTTCTAGTAAATATAATTTATTATTCTTCCGTTACCGTTTATGCGGCTCGTACCGCTGTGTGCCCACCCACAAAAGTGGTATCAAAAAGTGCGGCTCGATGCCGAGAAGTGAGCTATTATTTTTATTGGGGATCGGAGTTACGACTGCGACGTAAAAAGCGAAAAACGAGCGAAATGTCCAACTGCCGAAACGCAGAGTGTAACTGACACCAACTGCCGCTTTTTTAGAGTGAGAAACAGGGTGGAATTTTGACCCAAAAATAATTTTGAAATCGCCAAACTTGTGCTATTGGCATGAAAGTTGGTTGGTAACCGCCCCCCACCAAAGAATTTGCAGGCTACTTTGCACTGACCATTATTTTATTATTAATATTGCTATCACTATTGTAGATGTTTTGATTTTTATGCTTGTTTCTGTATTTATCATCAAAAATTTCCCAGAGAACAAAAAAGTCATGGGAATAGAAATTATTTTCACAGGTGTCTATGAAAAATGCAATGAACATTCAAGTTAAAATCGGTAGGCCTAACAGCAGCCAATCAGAGTGGGAAAAAAATATTCTTATTTTGTGCCATTTTCTAGTTGTTAAATCTTGCACAAAATGACCAGATAAAAGATGTACAGCAATGCCAGTTTAAACTTTGAACTATTTGCAAAACAACTGAGCTCTGCAACATTAAAACATGGATAGAACTGTAACTACATTAATCATAGCTCTTCTTCTCTTCAGTGTTTCTGTCGGTTTCTGGTGGTGCAGCTCTGTGCTGCCTTCAGGAGAATGGGACATCAGAGCATCATCCATAAAACTTCACCCATATGGCATTTATTGAGCAAACCAGAGCTTTCAGTGGAAAAAAGTTCCAGGTCCTTTTAATGCCATACACATATGAGACAGAAACATGGATTATATCTTTAAATAGACCTGTCTATTGATTTATAGATTAATAGTTTTACTGGACAGAAATGACAAAGAACAAATCTGATTCTTAATCAAATCCTAATGAGTCAAATTGAAAGTGTCATGGAGTCACCAGCCTCATGATATTAACACTGACATGTAAAATAATATTGAAGAAATAAATATATCAAATCTAATTAAAAACATAAATAAGTGATCAGTTCTTTACTGTTATGGTCTGTAAGATATATTTATTCTCAGTATTGGATATGGTCTCAACAAACCCATGGCACTTCAACAATATTATTTTACCTTTTAGCTGTCTATCGTCGTATCACCCATGGAGGGATTTCTTGATTTCTTTATTTAAATGGGTTCATTTTTCAGAGGGATACACAGTGAGGGTATCGTGATTTTAGCTACCAGTAGCAGGAGAACGGAGCCGCGCCAAGAAGCTAACAAACACTGAATAGAAGAAGAGCTGACATCGATACAGTTGCAGCAAAGGATGGTTTAATATTACACAATACAGTTTTACCAAGTTGCTCAAAGTCTAAACTGGCGTTGTTGTGCATTTAAGGTGTAAAGTTTACCTTCGACCAAACGCCCCCCAAAGCCATCCCAGCGCCCCCCTTTTGTAAAAATGTCTGCCAGCGCCCCCTGCCGTCCTCTGAACGCCCCCTGGGGGGCGGTACCGCCTACGTTGAGAACCGCTAATCTAGAGGAAGAAATAGGTTGATGAAATTCTAATTTCATTTGTATGGGGTTATAGTCTGAAATTGTAGCTGCGAAGTAAGAACAAGCTTTAATTTGTGAGACAAGTGGGAATGAGGTCAAAAACATATCAATTCTTGAATATGAGTTGTGGATATTAAAATAGAATGAGTAGTCTTTGC
Organism: Poecilia reticulata; assembly: GCF_904066995.2. Classification (NCBI taxonomy): domain Eukaryota; kingdom Metazoa; phylum Chordata; class Actinopteri; order Cyprinodontiformes; family Poeciliidae; genus Poecilia; species Poecilia reticulata. Next base: position 24,391,080 of record NC_088848.1, on the reverse strand, counting down.
TGGTTGGGTTACGCATCTCCCAATTCCCTGAGCCAGAGCCACCGCAGATCTAGATGGTGCAGCGGATTTAGGAGAGGAGCGATCCATGAATGGATTTAGAACCAGGTTATAATCGCCGCCCAATATAGCTTCAACCGCTGCTAGTTTTAGAGTTAAATCTTTAAAAAATTCTAGGTCGTCTAAGTTTGGGCCATATAAAGATACAAGTACTACTCTAATTTTGATAGACTGTGTAATAAATACAAATAATCCAGCTCTGTCCTTTTCCATATAATTTAATCGAAATCTGAGGTTTTTATTGATAAGCAAGGCTACACCTCTGGCTTTAGATAAAAAAGAAGAGTAAAATACTTGTCCAACCCAATCTCTGCGTAACTTTAAATGTTCTATATCTGTGAGATGAGTCTCTTGAATAAAGGCAATATCTGTACCTTGTTTCTTAAAGAATGTTAGAACTTTCTTCCTTTTAATGGGGTTATTAATCCCTCTAACATTCAACGAGATACAGTTTAGTAGTCCTGTCTTATTCATTTTAAATATTGAGAAAATATTCTGACTAAGTGACAACACGAGATGTATAACTTGGAGCAAAAAAGGAGATCTCTGACCCTTGCTAAAAGTTTACAGGTTTCATTAATCACAAATTGAACCTCATGGAGAGAGTGTCCCACAAACCCCAAGAATAAGAAATAAAGAAAACCCACACTTAAACCCTAGAAGACAAACAAAAACAAGAGTTTAGAAACTCTGCTTCTAAACATTTATGGCATCCTCAGCAGAGAACATTTTTTTCTGAAAAAGAATACGATTGCTCCTACAATAAAAATACAAAAAGGAAAAATACTCAAGAGCTATATTAACCCTACTTAACAAAATCTACCTAGCGTACAAGTATTATAATCAAACACGTATGTGCCTCATATGGTTTAGCATTTCAGTGATATCTAGTAATTATGGATTATCTTGTGTAACCTCATTTTACCGTTAACAGTCTTGGTACGTGGTCATCTTGCAAAGGAAATATTCTATCCCTCATCCCGACCAGTGGACAGGAAGGTCTCCACCTTAGATGGGGTTGAAAATAGTTTAAATCCACCTCCATGTCGAATCCTCAGTTTAGCAGGGTAGCGGCTGGCGTATTCAATGTTTTTCTCCCGTAGTTTTTTCTTCACCTCGTTGAAAGCGAGCATTTTGCGTTGGATCTCAATGTTGTAATCCGGGTAAAATGAGACTCGATTATTATCCAACTGCATCGTTCCCTTGCTCCTGGCCAAACGAAGTACTTTGCCTTTGTCCCTGAAGTTCAGGAATTTCACGAGGATAGGTCTGGTCCGCTCCGACGGTCTCCCCAGTTGGTGTGCCCTCTCGATAGTAACTGGGGTTGGGAAGTGTTCCTCCCCAAGAAGCCGCGGGATTAGTCGTTCCACATAACCAACCATGTCGGTACCTTCTGACTTTTCTGGGATATTTATGATTTTGACATTTGACCTCCTGCTCCAGTTTTCCAAATCGTCGGTTTTGTCCATCAGCAGTTACTTCCTTCTCCATTTTTAATATACGTGTTTGTACGTCAGCGTTGACAATGAGAGTTCTATTTTTGTTAGCGACTGTTGGATATTATCCGTTTACTTTTTAATATGCCCAGTGAGCTCTTCTTTCGATTCACGGATAGCCTTCATAAGGGATTTCAATGTTGGTTTATCTTGCTCAGCCGCCATCTTCTCCACGTGAGGACTCTCCTTTGAGTCGACGAAAAACTTCCAAAAACGGCTAGGTTTTAGCACCAATTAGTCCGGTTCGAATAATAAGTATTTGTGCACCGTTTCAGGAATTATTTCAGTATTTGGAGCAATGTAGTCATCAGTATAAACTCATCACTGCTCAGGTCTACCTGGAGCTCACCGACACACGTATGCCTGCAGTGGGTGCATCACGTGTCTCCCTTAGGCTCTAATCTTAATCAGATTTTTATAGTATATACTGGGGTTGCCACCCGTCATGTAAAATGCGAGATCGTATTAAACACTCCTCACTTACGCTTGTTTCACCGCCCGCTAAAGAAGCGACATTACCTGTAGCCACAAGTCCAAAACTTGACAGTTATGCCACACACCCGCTACTCCATCACGTCCTGAGAAGTCAAACTCTTGCTACGATCAAGACATGAAGAGGAAGACGCTGTTTTAGCTAGATAGATAGATATTAACGTTTCATTGGCGAAATGTGATGAGCTATTTATCTCTCTCTTTAGTTTATATATATATATATATATATATATATATATCATTAACTTCACATTTCTCCAATGAATATCAAATGTTATGATTAGAAGGTTAAGTTTCTTATCCTTGGTTTTCCTGTTGTTGTAACTTGGCAGTAGAAAATTGATAACATAGGAATAATAACTTTATATCCCTTTTAACAGGTTACACTTGATTTTGCTGTGGTGCCTGTGGAATCGAAGTGCATGAAGTTTGTGCTCAGGTGGGAAAACCCTGTGGATCACATGGTGGGACTTCTGCTTCAAACTGCTCACTACAGTATACCATTGCCTCTGTCATCCACCAGTTCACTGCAGACTGGCACCTGCCAAGGACCCTACATGGATGTCTTAAGTTGTAAACCCTGAGTACATACTGTTGAAATAAAATTTTTATGTCTTTTGTAAATACATTTTCTCTATCAATGTCTTATATTGTTAACTGTGGTAATTATGTTTGTGTAATGTAGTAACCATGTACAGTGTTTAATATAATTATTAAATAGATGTTTTAAAGAAACAACCACAAACCTTATGTCTTTGGTCCACAATGGCAGCTTTAATTTTAGCATTTCCTCTCCTCCACATATTTTGTTGCCAGATGTGTAAAATTTACAAAAAGAAGCAATTTAAATGTAAAAGTTGCACATACTCAAGATTACTCAAGAGAAGCTATTTAGAATAGTTTTTACAGAACTCTTCACAACATCAATTCATTTATTAATAGATACATATAGATATTAATTACTAAATACACAAAGATTTCATTTCTAACACAGCTGCTTGCAGTAGTGAGTGTTCATCCAAGAAGTGTGACTTGCAGGAGCAGGGAGGCTCTGTACTGGTTTCTCCTTTTAAATCAAGAGGCCCATGATAGTTTGACATTAGGCAGCAGATGTCCCACAGCTGATTGACTAAACCTGCCATGGACAGAGGAACAGGATCATCTCTGATATGGTAGGTTGTTAGGTCGGCTGCTGTTGAGAAAGATGGACAACAAAAGGAGAAATTATGAATCACATCAGAATATGTAAATTATTTGGTAGATAGTGCTTAAATCATATTTAAAATGCTTTTCTAAACAACAGTGTTGGAAGATGTAAGTGATTTTAGTGAAACTTTTAACAACACAGCACTGAAAGGCAGCGATGTACGTGTATGTTTCCTAACTGGCTAAAGTTGCTGCTAACTGGTTTGCTCTCCGATCGGAGGCTGGTTCCTTTAAATACAGTTGGAGAATGGTAAATTGACAATGACTAATAACGGCTAACACTTAAATGCTGTTTTATTAAAGTTGATAAAGTGAATTTCTAAACGTTACAGCACTGACAGAGCGGTGTATATTTTTTCTTAACTGTGGCTAAAGCTGCTGCTAGCTGGTTTACTCTCCGATCTGAGGCTGTTTATTTTATACACAATGGTGGATTGACAATCAGTAATAACAGCTATCTAACACTTAAATGTTGTTATTATTAACCTTACCTTTTATTATATCCTTAAGATAATGAGTATCCGTGAATTTTTCAGTCAGGTTTCCCGAGGCAAAATCACACCGGAAGTAAAGATACACCTCCTCGAGTTATGGCGGCCATTGTCTGACGTCTATGGAAGTAATTATGTGCCATCAGAATTTGAATAAAAAATGCATCTGAAATTTGAATGTTGTATATTTGTTCTTACTTTTTCAATTTAAAAATTAATTCAGAATATATTTTTGACCTAAAAAAAATTTCAGTGTCATTATTTGTACATGTATGCAAATTTCATTTGTTAAAAAAAATTCACATTCCTATTTCAGAGATCAAATTTTCAATATATATATTTTTTCAGTGTTAAAAAAATTCAACATATAAAAAAATTCAACTTTTAAAAATTCAAATGCTATATTTTCAGTGTCCTACAAATTCAACTTGCTCAAATTCGCTGTCTCAAATTCAGCGTCTAAAAATTCGCTGTACAAAAACGGCAAGGTTACTTCAGGTCACAGACATTAGCAATCGTTGTCAGATTTCAACATCCAGCCAATCACATGACCCAAGCGTCATATTGAAGAAATAACGATCACCCTGAGGCCAGCGACCATGGAGGCGAACGGAAACCCAACGGTGAGTCTATGCTTTCATATTTCTGTAGTATATTTTATTTTGCGCATGAACTTTGATACATGATATTAAAGCTTGATTTAAAACACGGGTTTGGGCCGTTGTTAATCTTACGCCATGTAATGCTGGCATATTAGTTCTCGCTACCTGCTAGACCTCCACCCCCTTCTCTTGGCTGTCCCACACCCAATTTCCCCTGTTTTATTTAAAAAAGGAATATCACTTGCGCCAAGTCTAGAATCTTTCAAGAGAACTGATGGGTGGCGACTTTCTAGGTTGGTTGTATGTTGTCTTAGGTGAGACTGAGACAGGCAGTCTTAGTAAAGTCGTAATTTTTCAGGACATGCTACCGCTAATGTAGCAAGCTAATGTCGCTGCCTTGTGATTAAGGAGGGGCTGTGAACTCTTCCGACATTAATTATAATCACCATCCCATTCTGTTCATGTGACTTCATTTATGAATTAATTAATACATTTATGGTCATCTAAAATACCAGTTACCCTCCAAACTGTATATTTATGGGAGCCCGTGTATAGTAATAATACTACTACTAAGAATAATAATAATAATAATAATAGTAATGATAAATACATATCTGTCATATATATATATATATATATATATATATATATATATATATATATATATATATATATATATATGTATACATAAAATAAAAACAAGGCAAGACCCATCAGATATCAGAACTTGCAGAGGTTTGAATTGGTGCCATTTATAGTAAACAAATGTGGGTATTTTGTATAAAAGTTTGAAAACTCTAGCTCAAAGATTCTGTGAGTTAAAGGTGCTGGAGCAAAAAGTGTTACAACCATACCCCCTACTTGTGTTTGATATAGTTTCAACAGTATTAATGGGACAAGAGCACTGTAGGATTACAATTCTTTTCGTAAAATACAGAATCGCCCCGTATTTGACAGTTCAATATTGCGTCCCGTATTAAACCGGCACGCAGTTTGTTCCGTATTTCTGTCCGATAGGAACGCCTATCACACAAATATAAACATTTAGTGTATGAAAGTAAAACAAAGGACAAGTTGAGATAAGCTAAATTGTGGCACGAACATTGTCATGTCTATGTTCGGTAGCTACTAAGGACCCCAGGTCGCTGTGGACTGATGCTGTTGTCACGGTTGCTTAGAGACCGACATAGCAGTTGTGGTCCTTATTTTAATTTCTGAAAGGTGGCAACCCTACAGCACACAGTTTTCCCGAGTAAAAGTGATCATTTTCATACATTGTCTTTTTTTTTTTTTAAGTGATCCTTTTTCAACTGCTACTTTGTCATTTTTATTTTGTGACTCCAGGCTAGTCAGGATGCTATTATTCAATCGGCAAGGCATTTACTACATTTGTTGACTGAAAGACCACGAAGGGGAGGGAGAGGAGAGCTCACCAATCAGAATGCCAGGTTTAATGATAAACTGTTTCCCTAATGCCAAATTAATATGTATATTTTCAATACGTTGATCATAGCAGGCTGCTAATAAATTCTGTTATCAAACCTTTGTAGGGTACCTCAAACTCAACCCTCGGTCCAGATGGAAATGAGCAGGTAAATGGCAACTTTCTGTATTGTAAATTCAGTTTTGAAGTATTTATTATAAATACCTTTATTTGTTTTCCAATATTCCACTTCTATATCTTTATATGGAATCAAATATGTATTACCTTTAGTTGATCCAACTAATCATAACAATATAAATCTCAGAAAGATATATTTTTTTCTAATTGGCTCTTTCAATCAAAATTGGCTTACTATTGAAGTGAAAAAAAATTCTTGAACTGACTGTTTAGTGTAATTTATTTATCTTCAAATTTCTGTACAACAGATCTTTTCCCGGACTTTTCAACAGGGGAAGAGGAAAACGACGATTTCCTCCAACAAGCCTGGTCCCGGTGAAAAAGATGAAACCTTTAGATGTAATTTTTTATTTATTGCCAAAACATTACGATGTATGTGTGTAAAAATTAGTGGAGACCTGCAATTTCTAAAATACTCAGGCTTATGTTTTGAATGCAGCAACCATTAAATTTACCTCAATAACATTTTTTCTCCATTCTGACTCTATTTGAACCCAAGCAGTTCATCTAGAAGCTTGATTACAATAATGCTGCTCTCTGATTGGCTGTGTCATTTAGCATTTTAGAACATTTCAAGTTGATCTGATGAAGTGGGCTGTCATTGCATGTATTAATATTGTATTAGGAACAATCACTGTATATTTGCATTTGTGATGAGTCTTTATTTGACATATTTATTTTACAGCTGGGTGAGACGCTTAAAGTTCTTTTTCCAAAGCTGGGAACTATTACAGGGGGTTGGCTGCTTTACAAATCTGCAGGTGGGTGACTTGGCTTATATCATGTCAATATTATTATAAGTGTTATTTCCATAATTTTTGTTATTATTTTTTTTCCACTTCTGGTCTCAAAGCAGAAATCAGAGCCCCCTCACCCCTTCCAAAATTCTCTCTGGGTCCCAAATCAATGTAACCCATATCTACAGATCACCTGCATGTTATTGCATATATCCTTAAATTTTGTGTATGGCCACAACGTTGGAGGGCTAAAAGGCTATTCCTATACATGCCATCTATAGCCAGTCCGCTGCAGTCGAATAGCTCGTTAACAAAGACATCCATAATAGAGCAAGTGGGCAGATGACATATTTACTTTACAGAACATGGAACATTGACAAATTAAATAATTGTAATTATAGGAATACCTTTTTCATCAGCAAATGTTATGAATTTGGTTGTCAAGCAAATTGATAGTGTACTTTGATTTGAACCAAAATCATATGGCACAATCTCTTGTAGGTGGATGGGGCAGACGCAATTTGACATTGATTGCTCCTGAAGATGATGGGTATACCGGGACAATGTTGAAGGCTGCGAGTCGCTGCGGGAAAACCCTGTTCATAGTCCCTATTCAGGAACAACTTTGCACGGATCCTCTTGAGCTGAATGACGTGGCATTTGCAAACATGCCAAAGGCCATGTGTCAGAAATGCAGAGAAGATGTTCCCTTGCAGTTTTTGACTGACCACATACAGTCTTGTGTGGAAACAGACTTGCCCTCTGATGTGGCTGGTGTGGATGTTTGTGACCCTGCAACGGACATATGTAAGAAATGTTTAAATGTTTGCATATGATGGAGTGGCATGTTAGATGTCTGCTTTATTAAAACTAACTGTGCCAATTATTTTGTGACAGCAGCAATGCAAGAGTGTCCGGTGTGTGCAGAAACATTTCCTACTGAGGACATTGAAGTTCATGCTTCTTCTTGTGGAGAAATGTATGTATTTGTCATGCCAGTGAATGCTGTGACAGGTATTAGTGTATACTTTTTTTTTCTTTAGGAATGTAGGTAGGGGTATATGTGTTTTTGTGAGTAGAGCATTGTCAGGTTCAGAAACCTAAAACATCTATAAAATACAGACAAGAGAAGGTAGGAGACGGGATTAATTTTTAGCTCACACAGGGAGCAAACGGGGAAGAGTTTCTTAGATACAATTCTCTACTTCTCTAAGTCTCTTCCTGTTTTCTTCCTCATTTTATTTTATTAACAGTCGGGTGTGCCCTAACTACACGTGCTATCAACTGCCTGAGGGATGGGGAAATGTAAAGTCTGAGGCATATTTCAGTTAACACACGTCAAGTCAACCCAAAAAAAAAAAAACATCATATGGGATGGGCCACGTTCATCAGGATACAGGCAGATGATGTCTGGTTGCAGTATCTGTTTTCTGATCCGCTGCTCTCTCTATCAGCCTTCTGCACACAGTGACAGGTTAAACACAAAACATATAATAATGTACTAGCAGGCAGTATATTTGTGATAAAATATAAACAAATAGATCAATCAGGCATGTAATGTTAAACTGGTATGAGTATTCATTCAGGCAAGATGTAAAAAAGAGCTTTATAACTACAGTGACTTTAAAAATGTTGCCCTTTTGAAATATTTAAAAACATACTCTATCAGGAATTATGCAACATAGTATGTTTTTTCCTATCACATAAATCACATTTTTTTCCTTCAGCAGGGAGGGAGCATTGGAGTTAGACCCAGATGTGCCAGGACCATCATCAGGAACTTCTTATTCAGCTGAACCTACAAGTACTGAAGGTAACTTTTGAATATATATATATATATTTGAATTTGATTTTTTATATATATATATATATATATATATATATATATATATATATATATATATATATATATATATATATATATATCCTGGAAGTTGTTGTTTAGGTTTGCTTTATATGTGGTATTTTACATAAAAAACATTGGTGTATGTTGTAGGACAAAATTAATGTATCTAAATGTAACATTTTGTTACTTATGAATTTGCCAGCATAGAAAAGAGTTGGAGATCCACAGAAGGCTGTTGAGCGGTTTGTCAGACAACTCAAGGAAGTAGGCGTTAACCAGAGGACACTTGTTCTCACTCTGGATGCGATGGACACTGATGAGGAGCGGGATATGTCTCTCATTTCTTTTTATAAGCACAAGCGTGAGAAAATTCAGTGGGCAGCTCCTTTTCATTGTCGCATTCAAGGTATTACTTCATATCAGCTTAGCAGTACTTGAAAACAGCTCTTTCATCTTACCAGGCTCTTTTATTATAGGCGATGCTGCAGTTGGTAGAGGCGTGACAAGACATATCATCTCGTCTGCCATTGCCAAGCTGAAACAAGGATTTAAAATGAACTTCGGTATGTGCTACACAGAGTTCTGTATTAATTAGTAAAGCTATGCATTTGTGGTGTTATCTTGCGTGGTACATTTAACAGTAGACATCTTTTTTTGAATTTTTTAGGAAATGACTACAATGTTTGAAGGGGAAACTGATCACCTTGTACCAACTACTTCAGCAGTGCTTGCTGAGAGCGAGCTGTTTGTCATGGCTGGTCGGCTGATTGGCCACTCTTTAATTAATGGAGGTCCAACCTTGTCGGGCATCAGCTTGGCAGTAGTGCATGCCTTGACAAGTGGTTCAAAGGAGTTGGCGACAACATACCTTTCCCTAGAGGACTGCCCCGATATTGACCACAGAGAGATCATTGGTTTCGTAAGTAAACAAAATTAACTTATCACAATTTTTAATATGCATCACAAACATGCAATCCAGATAAATGTGGATGTTTTACTAAATCCTATTATAAATGCTTATTTACCAGCTGCTGAAAGAAGAGATGACTGAGGAAGAGACTTCAAGATTGTCCAGTCTGTGCATGGAGTGGTATTTTCCTGCACCAACCAAGGACACAAACAAACTGCTCCTATTACAGCAGCTCCTCAACCATGCTGTAATACAAATATTAACTTTATTTTTTCATTATTTGTCTCGAAATGAAGAGTTAAATGTGTTATTTAGCTTCAGTAACCAATGTCCTACTCTACTTGAGAAATAAGTATTTTTATTCTGAACTTTGATGCCACTAATAAAGTGTAATATTTACAGGCCATCACTCGACTTAGTGTGCAAATAAAGCACCTGAAAAGGGGACTTAAAGAAACGGGTATCTGGCCATTAATTACATCCAGACCTGATGTTGTGCCACTCCTCTTCCCTAGGGACAGTGAAGTCGAAATCACACCCCAGGTACAATCTGTTTTAACATTCTAAAGATGTATCTGAATATAAGCTTTTACTCTGAAACCTGGTCAGAATATTACAACTTTTACACTATTTCTACAATTACAGATGGTCCTGCAGTCAATCATTTGGCCCCAGGTGAACCAAAGTGATGACAGTGATAATGACTTAGAAGCAGAAACTACACAGGTGACGGGGCTTTTCCGTCAGTTTCTCGAAGAAGGTAAAATGTCTACATGAACATTTGGACAGTGTTTCTTATTTTGAGAATAATAAAAGACATGTGCAATACATACCAGCATAATACAGTACATTTATGTTCTTATTTATTACAACACTGCACAGATAAATTATGTACATTAGCAGTACTCATGTACAGTAATTACTTGCATTTGATGGAAAAAGAATGCAAAGCTCTTGTCATGTTTCCAAACAGTTTTGTATACCAGTCACACAAAGCCTCCGTGGATGTTTAACAGAGTTAAAGTAAAATGAAAAGGTCTGATTTTTACGCTGGACCAAAAGTACGATTCAGTTGTATTTGAGAAGGAATGTAATTCACAAACATCACATCATTATTATATAGATGCCACAAGCATGGTGTTTTTCAGGTTGATCAGTGAACATGGCAAAAGGTATTCAAATGATTATGATTTTTGAAGGATATCACATTCATATGGATTAGTTGCTTAGATAGAAAACACATTCGCATAAATTCATATCTCAAAGTCAGCTTTATGAATGATTCAATTCTACTGGAAATTCAAAGTATCTAATAAAAATGTATACTTTTCTCAGCATCTTCAGACAATCTGCACCAGCTTATGAAATTTTGGGTTGGCTGGGAGGTTCCATGCCAGGAGCTGAAGCTTGAAGTTGTGCAGTCGACTGGACCAAACCACATGCCCACTTCATCTACCTGCAGTGAACGTTTGCGCCTTCCAAGCCACTACACTACCTACCAGGCTCTGTATGCCGACATGATGTTATGTCTTAAGTCGGTTGAGACTGGCTTTGGTCTTGTTTAGAAATGTTAGAGTTCTTATGTTCAAGAAATTACTTATTTCAAATTTACATATGTTCAGAGTTTGAGTCAGCACTGTTTGTACAGGCAGTTTTAAATATGAAACGTTAATTGTTTTTATGCAATATTTTACGAAATGTACTTCGATGAGTTCATATATGCTTGATGTATTAGAAAATAAATTACATAAGACAAACTTAACTTTCCTATTCTTGTAATACAAGAAAATTAAAAGTCCTACACAAATGTACCTACTAGGTTCATTTTGAGTACAGAAAAACTCACAAATTTAGAAAATTTTAGTTGTCGATCCATAACAGCACTACAATTCACTTTTCCAAAGCACAGATTTCACCTTTGTAGTAACATGATCAGCATTTAGCTACTAATTTGATAACTGCTGAACTTTGAAACTTTCACAGAGTGAAGAACTGTTCACAAAACAGAACGGCAGCAATATAAATGTCACAACCAAAAGACAGTGATGTGCCTTTTGGGTTGACTGCATTTCTTAAGGCTGCCATTTGTTCGTCAGTCAGTTGCACATTCAAATTTGGAACTGTGACGTTTGACTGTTCCTGAAGAGGAAGCCCGCTGTCCTCCCATTCAATTTCAGGAATTTGTACACCCTGGAAAACACAAAGAAGGGATCAAGAGAACTCAAAATTTACTTAGATTTTGTAGATTGATTGCTATGTTACAAATTCAGTGACTCATGGTATACATGGTACGCATTATATTATCCAATTAAAATGTACCTCTGTCAAGGCACTGTGTGGTTCAGGAATTGGATGGTGTGTTCGACCAAGAACCCAGAGCTGGTTAGGAGTCATGTTGCTTTCCGTTCGAAGTGGATGATTGTCCCAGCCACTGCGGAAAGTATGAAGATCTTCCTGCAGACGTGGCAGGAAGACATAATGGCAGCAGAAGAGGTGTGTTTCATTTGAAATGTTGAGGTATCCCTCTTCTTCAAGGTGGTGTAGCACATCGTAATAGATGGACGTTACAGCTGTCCACAGATCTCTCCAGAGTCTCTCAATCCTTCAATTATGGAGTAATAAAAGGTTAAAAACTGCCCTTCAAATCTTGTCATATGAAGAACAAACCAAGCTATTATTACTATAGACATTGAAAAGCGTCACATATTGAAACTTGTCATTTGTACAAACCTTTGATTGTGCACACTCTTTCCAGATATGAAACTGCTTCTTCCTGTTCCACGAATCATAAACATAAGTCGTGCCACGTCCACATTTTCCACCCCTTGATCAGCACGTACCCTAAAATAAGTGTGTTAATGTAATCAAAATTTTCCTATAATTACAACATTAATGACAAATTTTAGCATAGCTCAAACACTCTTTGTAACAAAAGATACATTTGGAGTTACAAAGTAGTGGGGATTAAAAAGATTTTAATTGTACTAGAGTCTTTATTAGATGAACATCTTATTAAATTCATGGAGTATATTCCACAGATCACAAACATAATGGATGAAAGCTGTTGCCCTTTGGTTCTAACTCTGATTACAGAGTTCTTGTAGATTCAGAAATGTATTTTTGCCCTATGAATTTTAGAGATTTATAATAAAACAGCAATATTTCAAAACTTGTTCTAGAACAGAAAGCAAGCAAATGTAATAATCTAAAACATGGCATTATATGACCAACAAAGGTGTAAGAATCAAGTGCAGCTACTTGGACTTTCACTGAAAAATTTTTTAAATCCTCCTGTGTATCTGGAATATGTTTGAGCGCAAATGTCTTAGGCCACTTGACAAGACAAAACTAACTTACAAGTAACTTTTCAGCAAGCTCCTTTTAAGTTTATAAGTTCTTAATATTGAAGAAAAAGTAATACTTATAAGCTGTATAATCTGACAGTGGAACTAGATATCACTCAAAAATGTTAAGTTATAATATTGGAAAATGTCTTGTTCTACAATAAGGTTTTACTTTTTCATCATTACTCAAAAACTAATGATATATAAAACAAACGTATATGTTTTGGAGAAAAGTTAGTTGATGCTGACTTTTAATCTTTCTTCCTTGGCTCAAAAGGAGTAAGATGGACTGTAAACCTTTACCTGAGTGGGAAGCCAAACTCCTCCACTGAATTCTGAAAGAAAGCCAGTGTAGTAGATGCCAGGTTGTTTTGAGCTGTACCAAGATACATTATCTGTAGAGCACAGCAAACATGTAACATTAAATGTCATAGCTTATAAAATTAAGCATTTATATGCATTTATAAAAGATACAGCACCTTTCGAGAAAAACCATCAATGCCACCAAAGATAACAATGTTGTACCTAAAAAAACAAAAGAAAATATTTCATCATTATCATTAATATCATTAAATATTGTCACCAAAAGGCTTGCTTCTCTTTGATCACACATATTTGTAAGAAGGGACAGAGCAATCCGGACTTCCTGAGGAAGCTAAGTTCCTTCAAGGTCTGTTGTTGAGCACATCATCTCTTCTGCCGTCATCTGTTTGGTATCAGCATCAGAACCAGAGACCTAAAAAGGCTCAACAGCCTGACAAAGAAGGCTGGTTCTTTTCTGGTTCTGTTCAGGGGGTGAATGTGGAATCTCTGTAGATGCTTACGCAAAAAAGGATTCTTCATAAAAAAATGCTGGACAACCCTGTCCCTGAGAACATCTTCATGAGACTGTCTTGACAAAACAGTATTTTCAGTCAAAGGCTATTTTAGATTGACTGTTATACAGAACACTACAAGAGATATTTTCTGCCATTTTCTGGCCATCACCATCTGCAATAACTCTTTGAATAACCTAAATTAATGTGTTACAACATTTAATTTCCCTTTGGAAAAAGGGATGCTTTTATTAAAATTTAATTTGAAGCGAGATTTCTGCAGAGGCAGATCAGGTACTGCTTAGGTTTGGCCATGTTGAAGCAGAACATGCAGGACACTGGCCATTGTGGACATAGTTTATACACTATTGTTTAAAAGACTGAAAAAAGCTGCGTTTTAATTCCAAAAGATATGTTGCATGCTGTGAAAGAAAAAAAATGCTACATGAGTTGAACATGCTTAACAAGCATACTTCAAAGTTAGAAGATAAATAATTTACCGTATTAATTTGTGGTTGGTATCAATGTGCATCAAAGACTGAGGGCCAGGAACTGAGTACGTACGTCGAGCTATGCATCGTAGCTGGACCATACGTGATGCCATTCCAATGGTGTCTACGCAATGCATGGATGCTCTGACTCTATGATACTGCACCCTCAGTCCCCTGGCTTGCAGAAGGGCCTTTACCATTCTGTACCCAGAGTGAGGCTGCCTGGATTTAATGTCTCTCACACATTGGTCTAAGTCCTCATCTGACATGGTGGTGTATGATGCCCTCACTGAAAGACCAGACTCTTCCATCCGTCGATACACAGTCCGTCTGGATATACCCAAGAGTTTGGCAATGCATGGGACAGGGAGATGGAGTTCCAAAAGACTGCAAAGGTAGTCTGAGGATATGACCATCCGTTGTCGCCCAGCTGGTCCTTGCTCAAAATGCACAACAGCTGTTTGTTGTTCTTCACTTAGTTTTTCTATATTAATTAGTGTGTGCAAATGAGCCAGCGCATCCAAAATATTTGGGGGTACATCTACCTGACAAGATAAGGCATTTAAAAAAACAAGTTCTTGAGTGCAGATAAAGTCTAGGAAATCCAGATCCAGGGGCATTCGTTCAAGAACATGCTCCAAACGATCACGGAGTCTATAAAAGATATTATCCAGCAAAAGTTCCTTGAAAAGAGAAAAAAGAAAAAAAATGTAAAAAACATCGTCAGTAAAGTAAAAAAAAAAGTATTTTGAAATCAGTAGGTCGGTATTGAGAAATCACAAATTATTTAATCTAAAATAAGTTAACAGCTGTACTTGCAAGCATATATTTTCTTAAAATTAGTTAAAATCAAATGAAAAAACAAAGGAGGTTGTTTATAATGTTGCTAGGTAACAACGACGTTTTGTACCGCAAAGTAAAAAGAATGATAATTAATATATATCAGAGAAGCAGTAGTTTGGATGACGCTCTAATGACCATAAATGTATTAATTAATTCATAAATGAAGTCACATGAACAGAATGGGATGGTGATTATAATTAATGTCGGAAGAGTTCACAGCCCCTCCTTAATCACAAGGCAGCGACATTAGCTTGCTACATTAGCGGTAGCATGTCCTGAAAAATTACGACTTTACTAAGACTGCCTGTCTCAGTCTAACCTAAGACAACATACAACCAACCTAGAAAGTCGCCACCCATCAGTTCTCTTGAAAGATTCTAGACTTGGCGCAAGTGATATTCCTTTTTTAAATAAAACAGGGGAAATTGGGTGTGGGACAGCCAAGAGAAGGGGGTGGAGGTCTAGCAGGTAGCGAGAACTAATATGCCAGCATTACATGGCGTAAGATTAACAACGGCCCAAACCCGTGTTTTAAATCAAGCTTTAATATCATGTATCAAAGTTCATGCGCAAAATAAAATATACTACAGAAATATGAAAGCATAGACTCACCGTTGGGTTTCCGTTCGCCTCCATGGTCGCTGGCCTCAGGGTGATCGTTATTTCTTCAATATGACGCTTGGGTCATGTGATTGGCTGGATGTTGAAATCTGACAACGATTGCTAATGTCTGTGACCTGAAGTAACCTTGCCGTTTTTGTACAGCGAATTTTTAGACGCTGAATTTGAGACAGCGAATTTGAGCAAGTTGAATTTGTAGGACACTGAAAATATAGCATTTGAATTTTTAAAAGTTGAATTTTTTTATATGTTGAATTTTTTTAACACTGAAAAAATATATATATTGAAAATTTGATCTCTGAAATAGGAATGTGAATTTCTTTTAACAAATGAAATTTGCATACATGTACAAATAATGACACTGAAATTTTTTTTTAGGTCAAAAATATATTCTGAATTAATTTTTAAATTGAAAAAGTAAGAACAAATATACAACATTCAAATTTCAGATGCATTTTTTATTCAAATTCTGATGGCACATAATTACTTCCATAGACGTCACTGTGAAAAGGGTCTATTATAGCGGTTCTCAACGTGGGCGGTACCGCCCTCCAGGGGGCGCTGGAGGACATTTTTACAAAAGGGGGGCTCTGGGATGCCTTTGGGGGGCGTTTGGTCGAAGGTAAAGTTTACACCTTAAATGAACAACAATGCCAGTTTAGACTTTGAGCAACTTGGTAAAACTGTATTGTGTAACATTAAAACATGCTTGGCTGCAACTGTATCGATGGCAGCTCTTCTTCTATTCAGTGTTTGTTAGCTTCATGGCGCAGCTCCGCATCAGTTCAGCGTTACAGCGGCTGATGACGTTGCTGTGATTCACTTTGTCTGGTATTTATGTAGGCTACATATGTTTTGGCAGTTCTGTGATCATGTCAAAGCAGCAATTTATTTCCGTTTGAAAGCTGCCCGCTTCCATGGAAGGACAACAGAAAATCGCCCTTATAAACATGTAATTTCTAAAATCACAATGCCCTGACTTTGTATCCCTCTGAAAAATGAACCCATTTAAATAAAGAAATCCCTCCATGGGTGATACCACGATAGAGAGCGTTCATTTATAGCGTTAACACCGGTGGTCCGACATGAAACGGGTTTGATGGAACAACAGTACCACAGCACTTTTAAATTTCAATAATCAGAATACCGAAATTGTTTCCATTGTTTTAAAAGGAAACAATGTACAGATATCGCAACACATTCTCACTCCCAACTCGTCACATATTGACGTTTTTTCAGGTACCCTCGGCGTCACATATTGACGCCGAGGGTACCCCCTTGGCGTCAATATGTGACTTGAAGGGTTCTCCCATTGAATGTTGTACGGTTCCCTGAGCGTCCGATATTTACGACTTAGGAACGAATAAGATGACGTATCTATTTTTTAAAAAACCTTTATTTACAATGTGTGTGCTAGTTTGAACAGGATATTAATAATATTTACTACATAAACGTTCATAAAACTTTAATTTGGTATTTAAAAATAACTCAGTAAAATATAAAACCGGAGGGTTTTTGTTGTGGTTGTTGTTAGGTTGATTTAAAAGCCTTTTTTTTTTTTTTTTTTTTTTTAACTTGATTTAAAATCCTTTATTTTAAATTTACCAACTTAATTTAAGAAAAAATAAGAATTATTTTCTTTTGTGATTGCATGCAAACAGTTCTGTGAACGTTTTAATATTTTTGATTGAAATAATAAAAATAAGTACGTATCCGGCAAAAACCCATGAAGAAGAAGACGCTGACGTCATCGCATGCGACGCTGTGAGTACAAACCTGAATCTGTCCAAAATGTTTCTGTACTATAAAACTAAAAAATAACTAGAGTGTTGCGTTATAAAGTTGATGATCGCAGTTTTAGGACTTAATGGCAGTCGGACTGTGCCGCGAGTGGTTGAAGACATTTAGACACGTTTGTAACATTTATAAAAGAAATTTACCGGAAGAACTGGGCGGGAAGCTAGCTACATTAGCCTCTTGGAGTCCATAAGCTTCAACTGAACCTGCACTTAATACATTTAATTAGCCATGCTAGAGTCACAGAATTCTTTATAGTCATGCTTGTTGTAAAATTTGAGGATCGATATAAACGCCAGTGACCCTAGGCTGTAATGATCCTTAAAAGTTTGTCTATGAGCCCCTGTCTGTTTGCAGCTAGGCCATTTACTTCCAATTAAAACGAACTTGGATCATTACAGGGAAAGATCTCTCCACCTGTCTATTTTGTTTATTGCTGTTGCAACTTATAAAGAGAAATCAAGAACTTCCGAAATCTGAACATTTCTTTTTTTTATGTCAACAGGTTCTTCTTTGATCTCATCACCTCACGTATATTTCTGCTCTTTTATATAGCACCCACAAAAGGCACTTTTAAGAGCCACATCTGTTTTATCTGTTCATCATCTTTGTGTCCTTAATTTGTCTATTCTTAACTTGTCAACAGTACTGTCTGTCCGTCCGTCCGTCCGTCTGTCTGTCCTTCACCATGAGTGTCTCAAACATATCTGATCCATTAATGGTCCTAGATGCTGAGATACAACAGCAAAATATAAATCTCGAGCTTCAACAACTTGATGACTTGCTTGTTGAGCTTAAGAAAGATGAAGATCAAGTACCTATGCAGATACCTGAACCAACAGTAAGGTGGAGAAAAAGGAATAAAGATGGTAACAAACTTTATAAAAGGGCAAGATCAACAAGAAATCAATTACCTAAGAGTAAGTACTTCTTTCAAAACATGATCACTGACACATGTAGACTATTTTTTTACACATATTAGTAAATTAATGCTAATTGATACTTTGGCAAAATATATTTCTTCTAACAAGTAATTAATTCTGTTTGCTTTTACATCCAGAGAAGTGGATGTAAAACATTTATCTGTTAAAGGCTTGATATCTTTCCCCAACACAAAATTGTTTTTAATTATACGGTAAGAGTATGTTGACTAGAAATTACTCAATAACAAAGAACAGGTTAGTTATATAACAAAAATGAGGAGTTTTACTGTTTTGACACACAGTACAATGTGGTTGCAACAGAGTGAGTGCTTTTCCAGCAGTTGATGTACATGTATTTAGTCATAGCAGCCCCCCAGCACTTGTATTAATTTTCAAGTTTTTTTTTATTTTCTTTGATGTGGATCATCGGTCAACTCAATCATTTTGATCACCATAGTCACCTTGATTACTTTAGTCACCGTGAAAACTTTCTGCTTTCACCGGGGACGACTAAGTGTTGATAGTGCCAAGCACTTTTGACAGTTCATTCAAGTCATTGAATGTTCATTGATACAGTGATTCTGCCAGCTTTTATTGGACCTGCCCTCATTTAGCTACGGCAGCCCATGAGGTACATAACACACAAAAAAAAACTTTACAAAGTGCAAATACAGTTAAACAAAACAAAATACAAACCACCAGTTCTCATCAAAATAGAGAAATATTATTAAACAGTCTGCAACATCCTTTAAATAATTTACAAAAAATAGCCTACACATTTGGATAATTTAGGCAACATAATTTAAATGGTTCACTATCCATTAACCATACCTTATTACAAAAGGTTACAAACAAATGTGTTTTTCCTCCATTTGTCTGACAATCTAAATTACTTTCTTAATTTTTAGTTAATAGTTTCTACTACAAATTTGAATCTTGAGATATGGGAATTTAAGACAGTTATTAAATTGGAATTGGACATCCAAATGTGGATTTAAGTAAGATGTTAGATATACTCCTTACTTTTATATTTGTTTAATTCATTATTATAGCGTCCCACAGTGAGAAGACCAGATGTCCCTCTCATCCCTCTAACATTCAGTGTGAGGCTGCCTTTGCTCCAGAGACTGTTGGTATGTCAGTAGTACATCTTATTTTATTTTTTCTATATAATAAGCTTCTATGTGCTATACTTTTGTAACATCTAAAAAATGTTTTTATTTTTAAAAGAGTCTTTTCTACAAGAACTCCAGAGCTCGCTGAATGATGCTGCAGGTCAACCACTAGTGCCAAAAGTTCCTCTGGCTTCCACTAACTGGAGCACAAGAAAAAGCATATTTTCAGAGAGTTGGAAAGCAGAAAGACCCCGCCTGGTTAACACCATAGCAGCTCAGCACAGTGTGTCAGCCCCTTTTTGCCAACAATGTGGAAAAAATCCATCTGCACTTCGGTGTCGTGATTGCCTACCACACCCCTTCTTTTGTGAAAAATGTGATGTGATGATGCACACCAGACATGTCTTCCACAACAGAGAAACCATCATAGCTGGGTTCTTCCAGCCATTACCTCCAACTACCTATGTTTTAAATACAACTCTTTGCAATGATGGTAAGCTTTTTATTTGTACTGTTTAAACACTCTTCAGAGTGTTTTTCTTACTGTTAACTTTTGACTGTATTTTGAATGTTCTGTTTTTTTGTTCATCTGGTTCTACATATCTTATATGCAGATTATGTGAATTCATATTTTAAACATGTCAATCTCTTTAGCACGATTCGTACCTGTGGAAATCCCAGTTAGAATTTGTGATTGTCCATCAGAGTGTTTGAGGATCAAACCAGGAAAGGCAGTCACTGTGGTCACAATCAATGGTATGAATAACTTCATTTTTTTCATGAATCAAAACCAAAATATAATTAAAAACCAATGTTAGCAAAATGTAATTATTTAGTAATTTTTTTGCAGACCATAAGAAATTGTTTGTGACACAATGTCAACCTGACATTACAATAACCAAATATTACAACTTTTACATTTTGTTTGGTGTTTTAGGTCGTTATGATCTCAGCATGCCAGAGCTGGGTTGTGAGGGATGTGAGGCTAGTTGGACATGTGGAGTACATGACCTAAATTTAACTGATTACTGGCCAGCTACCCTTCACTTTTCCACTCTATATGCAACTGATGTGCTTTTTACATTTGAAGAAATGAAGATGGCAGCACCAGGTCTCTCCTGTCAAGCATTTCTAAAAATGTTGGGCCAACGAACTGTCCGCTTTGGCCGTGTGAGTACTTTAACGTACATATCCCAGATGGTCTGTCTGACTCCATTTTTGAGTGGTTATGTTCTTCAACATTTTGATGTCACTGGTTACATACACTTGAATCAATATCACCTCATTCATTCAGCATTCAGATCATCGGAAGTCCTGGTAACATCAAAATTGATTGAATGAGTTGTTTTTAGCAAAGGACACACCTAGAACTTGAAGAACACCTATTCTTGATGCCTTGGATTTGGTCACCTATGTCCTTGTGTAATTTTTCTTTTTTAAATTTGTCTCTCATCTTAAATCAGACAGGAAAGATCTCGGCTGACAGCTTCCTGAAAAGTTTTTTCGAGTGGGAAGCTGTAAGACATGAGTTAGATAAAATGTTAAGAAAGGATCCCTTCAAATGTCAAGCTTGTACCCCAGATATGCTTGCACTTTCAGTGGATGGAAACCGCAAGCATTACCGTTTCAAGAATGCATCAGGGTATTGTATAATGTGTGCAATATAACAATTCTTTGTATAAGTTAGTGATGTTCACTACCTGTGGACCATAACACCTATATAGTGTTTTTATTCCTTTTTTTCCCCAGATCGGAGGAACAGGCTATATTTAAGGACCTTTTCATAGCCAAGGATGAAGATGTAGTAAAATTTGTGGACTATATACACAAATCAACCAAACATGTAAGACTGCAGATTATAACTTTATAATGACAGTAACCTTATACCCTGTAATGACAGCATGTCTGATTTAATTTTATGCATTCTAGATTTCTGGAAGAGGTGTTTGTGGTGGGCAATGGTCAGCAGCCAGGGAGATGTCTCACAGATCCAGCAGCAAGCTGGACGAGGAGGGATTGGAGCTAGCAGTGTGTAGACATGGGGTCCTACTTTGTGCCCTGAACATGTATAGGGGTGAGATATTTGCATACCCCTTGTACCTGCAGCAAAGGTTGGCCAACAGACAGATCACATTTTTTTGCATGGATGTAACATGCAAGTACTGGCCATATCTTCAAAAAGTATCTAAAAGCTGTCCTGAGCTCCAACACCTGCTTCAAATGAAGCCATTTCTCTCAGTGTTCCATGCCAAAGCCCATGACTTCAAATGTGAGGTAAGGAACACTGAATAGCCATTGAATAACCTTGCATAAATGCATGAACATCTTTGACTGTTGAAATTGTTTGTGTTTGCATGCTTTTATTTAGGTTAAATGGAGTGGAGCATATCAAGAGGGTGCTGGTTTGACTCTAGGGGAAGAAGTTGAACAGTGCAATGCATTTCTTTCAAGGATCGCTGTTACGACAAAACATATGTCAAAAGCTGGTGAGAAGACCAAAGATTGGTTTCCTGAAATTATAAGTAACTATGATAACTGAAAACTCTACTATTGTGGGCTTCTTTCTGTTTACAGGACGGACAGACATGCTGACCCTTATGGCCATGCGCTGGAACCAGCAAAAACATGACAACTTGGCCACCTCACTAACTCATCGATACCAGAAGGTAGTGAAATATTTGATTTTTGTTCATTCCTATAATTGCTGTGCTCTGATTTTTTTTTTTTTACTTGAAATTGTCAATGCAGGCCACAAAAGCTCTTCAAAAACAGCATCACAATCTGGTGTCCTTAAAAACTGAGCTTTCAGTGACTGACATGCAACTTGATGACTGGGTCAATGATATTAAGAAGTGGGCAGAAGGTGAGCTTTTACAGATTAAAAATTAGAGTACATTCCAAAAGTACTTATATGTAACTGCATCTCTGTTATTTATCATCATCAGCAACATCTACAACAACTGATCCAGACTCGTTGGCAGGCAGAATCGAGGTTCTGGCTGCAAGCATCAAAAGGCGATCTCAACGTCTTTACAAAGACACAGACGGAAACAAAGCTCGTGCCAAGGCTCGTCGCAAAATACAACATGAGAAAAACATTTTAGCATTGGCTTTGGAAGAATACAACAAGACTGTTGCAGGCACAGAAGCACTGTCTTTGGAAGACATCCTGTCCGGCGACACAACATTACCATGGCAGCAATCACACAGTGGTATGTAAACATACACTAATATGTTTTATACTGTCATCATACCTGACAGATAATGTCAGTACATACTCCAGGTGTAAACCTAAACTCAATTACAAATTCAAACTGAGTTGATTTGTCTTTTTCATGAATGTATTTCAGACTCTGTCAGTCTTTCCACAAAAAGAAGGGCATTCGATGGCCTCATGAAAGTAAAGAGACTGGAAGAGGAAAAGAGCATCCTTGTAGGAGAGATGGACCATCATTGGAAATCTCTATTATCCCAAGAAGACACTCTGAAGGACCTTTCCCACCTGTCATCGAGAGGCAAATTTAAAAGTATGTGTTTAAGAGATGTATAAACATATTAATAGTTAAAGCATCTAAAAAAATGTATTAATTGTTATTTTTGCTTATGTTCAACTTTAAAGGTCCGTCCTGTGCCCTAACCGATGAAGGTCTAAGAGGTCTCCATAGCATCATCCTTAGAGAGCTGCAGCACTTAAAACAGATGAAGCTGCAGGCAAGAGAATATTATCTACAGACTTTGTCTGGAGCAGAGAGTGTTAGCTTTGACGATACTTCTGATGATGACTTTGATAGTGACTCAGAAGCTTCTGATAATAGTTTGTAATCATTTCTGCATATACAGCTGACAAAGACCTGCACTGGTGTGACAGTGTTCAGCTCCTTCTGATTGACTGATATGTCACATGTAAGGTTTGTTTGCTTATAAATCACCAAAACATACCATCCACTTTGTTGTTATGCTTTCATGTTTACAAATTGGTATTGTTTCATTTTGTTTATCCTTTTTCTTTATAAATAGTTAATATGTTTGTGCCTTTTTATTTTCTACAAAGGCTTAATAGAGCTGTGATTACATACGCTGGCATGTCATTCTTTTTTTTTTCACTTTTGTTTCTGAGTGTCTACTGTATTTACATGTAATAGTAAAAGTGATTTTTCTGTATGTAATTGTTTTATTTCCTATTTTAACTATAAATGGAGTAATAACTTTTGTGTTTCTGTTTAGCAGTTTAAAAAATGCCTACAAGACTACACTTAGCAGTCCCAGTGATTCTGTACCATCATAACAGAAACATATTTCTGGATGTTCTAATTTTCTTTTCCTTTTTTATGAACATGTGCAGCTCTGAGTTATTTCTGAAGTCAATGAAAAAACAAAGTGTATAGTGGTTGAACGATTTCTTGTCTTTGGTGACATCGGCGCTGTTCCAATTTTTCTGACAATTTCAGTATTAAAAAGAAAAATGAGTAACAAAGTTTTAGTACTTGTCAGTGATAATTTAGTACTCATGGTTCTGATTTTTAATGAAATGCATTTACACAAAAATGGTCAAGCATGATTTAATAAACTAAAATGGATCTACCTTTGTGGACACTTTACTAAGTAGGATATCTGATGAATTTATTATTACTGAATAAATTAATTTATTACTGGCTTTATTAAAAGCCAGTAATGGAGCACATTAAAATGTTTGTAAAAAAAACTGATTTTAAGAAATTTGTTTTTCAGCTTTTATGTACTTTTTGAGAACATTTTAAAATTAGTTATAATTGCATAGATAGATTATTTTAAAGACATACATACAAATAAAATGTATAAAACTAAGGCCATGTGATAATATAAGTTGATTTGTAACAGATGCGAGAGCCTCCATTATAATTGTTCTCATAAAAGCGAGCCAATACAGTTCTGCTGGATGTTCCTCTTGTGTTGCGGTGCAACTCAGAAGATAAAGCACACTTCATGCCAGGTGTTGATTATAAAACTCCAATAAGTTATTTTCTGATCCTCCATCTTAAAAAGAAAAAACAAATGAAGAAGGGACAGAAGGTTTAAAATGTTCATTTGGAGCAGATACATTTTTTGTAGTGCGTCAGACAATGATGGCTTTTAACCATTCCATACCATACCAACTTTATTTATGAAACATTTTAAAACAACCACAGCTGATACAAAGTGCTGTACATTAAAAGACAATATAACAATAAAAAAAATAAAAACTTACAATTTAAAAACAAGAACGTACAATTAAAAACTAGATCGTGCTTGATTTGAAAGCCAAGTAGAATAGATGGGTTTAAGACGAGCTTTAAAAGTGGACAGTGAAGGGGCCTCTCTGACCTGCAAAGGCAAGTCGTTCCATAACTTAGGACCCATGACAGAGAAAACCCTGCCCCCTCTAAGCTTCCTCCTAGATATTGGTACCTCCAAGAGCAGCTGATCTGCTGACCTGAGTGACCGATAGTGTATTTAGGGGTGAAGAAGCTCAGAGAGTTAAGCCGGGGGAAGATTATGCAGTGATTTCGAAGCAAACATTAGAATTTTTAAATGAATCCTAAAATATAGAGGCAGGCAATGAAGTGAGGCCGGGACAGGAGTCACATGCTCCCTTTTTCGAGTTCCTGTCAAAAGTCGTGCAGCAGCATCCTAACCAGCTTCAGTTGTGAGAGCACCTAGACATGCAAAGAGATGTTTATAGAATGTACATCCTTCTGCTTCATGGGCAAATAAATCTGACAATCATCCCATGTATCCTAAGGATAGAACCCAGAGGCAGTAAATAGAGAGAAAAGCAGAGGGCCCAAAATTTAGCCCTGCGGAACACCATAAGGCATTGAAACATCAGATGATTCAGAGTCACTAAGTGCATTTTATTTCAATACTGTAGTCGCCAAGCTGAAATTTTTTTTTCTGTACAATAAGAATATTTTTGAGATCGGGTAACATTTCAAAAAGGTTTATTTACAAAATGAAGTAATCAGAAGTCGATAAGACCTGATGCCGCACACACTCCACAGCAGGAGAAAATGATCGCAGAAGCGCATCAACTGCGCAAGATGCTCCAAAGCGCCTGCTCCAGAGATCACAAATTATACTCTTACAGATATTTTTCTTATATTGATTGATAGTGATGTTTTTAGACTACCATTTGATGTGTGATTAGTTTGATTAGTTTTCGCTCTGCACTTCCAACGATCTATGATTTAATTTCTTTCCTTCTTCAACAAAGACTGGTGACTAATCCTCTATCTATGAAACACATAACATAGCTTCACACACTACTGCAAGTGTAGAGGAAATCAATCGGTTGTAGAGTTAATCTGGCTTCATGCCTTCAAGACAATACATATGGCAAACTTGACCAACTTCGAACGGCGGCCAGCTTGACAGGCACTGAGAAGGGCAAACGCAAAAAAAAGTTTATAAATCCCTTTATGACTCTTACTATAACAAATGCACATTTTGACTTCAGTTTGAGGGAACATTTCAGTTTCTCGTTGACCACTAAATTGATTTCACAACCGACACATAAAGTTGTCAAAGATAATTTGTGCCCTGTCCCCCGAGATAGTCTTGTAAGGTACAATGTGTTGATGGAGCGCGATGTGTCCCTTTATTCTTTTACTCTGTCTGCCGTACAATGGCTGAATTCCATTTCAAATTCCCGCAGAGCAGCCGTGTAAGAATTTAGAAGTTTGCGGAGCTGTGATGTTTCAAAAATATTTTGTGTGGTTAACTATATTTCATTATGGAAGATCAGGTTTGAAAAAGTTTTCTCCTCAAGGTACTTTTGTCTAAACAGCTTTATTTAAACTGGCGCTGATAACATTGGATCATTTAAGGAAATGTAGCCAGCAACATCCGGGACTTAAAAAAGGACTTCTTTTGGTAGTTACAGGTCAGAGCAGGAATATATAAATGGTTAATATATATATTACAGGCTTAGTAATTAATGTGTGTTCTTCAACATGTGCATGACATTTGCAACATAGGTTTATTTAAATTTATATATGTGTGATGTGTTATATGGTCAGTTGATCTGGACATTAAAAAGGTATTTTAATGTCCACTTCATCAGTAACTGCACTTAAAGCAGCTGTGTTCAAAAATAAATGTACTGCATTTGAAAGCAATTTTATTAAAGCATTTTACAAATACAATATTGATAGACAACATACATGATACAAAAAAGCAGATGGTGAAATTATAGCTTCTTGGCATAAAACACTTCCAAGAAGTTATATTGAAATTAATGTTTTTTTAACAAAATTTTATGGACTTGAATTTGGAATTCCATATCAACCTTCAAAACACTCAAAAACAAATGTGTAAAATGCCATGTTTAAAGGATTTAAGACTGTCAACTTTTACTATGTACAAACAGTCCTATTCAAAATTTTAAACCTCTATACAGGCAAAGTAAATAGTTCATGCAGTGACTCAGCCAGTCACAGCATGTCTTAAGGCTTTTACAGAATATGACAAAAACGTATCAATGAACAGCCCAAGATGATCTTATTACTACTGCATTACAACAGTAACATTTATTTCAGTGAATGACAAAAACAATATAAAACAAAAAACGTCTCACTAAAGTGAAACTGCAGTTATAGAAAAAAATGAAAATTAGAACTTTGTAATACAAAGAAAAAGAAAAAAGAAAAAGCAACATCATCCTGCTTGTTTGTTGTCTGAAGGAAGTGGCTCTTCTTGGGGGACAGCAACATGTGAGAACTGACATGCAGGTTCCCATGTGTCTTCCCAGATTTTCCCACTAGAAAAGATGAACAGTAAAATCAAGTTATGGAATTTTTATGTACTGCAAGGTAAACATTTTTCTCTTTCTAAAAGAGAGTTTCTGGAGCCAAATACTTTTCCCTGACTAAATCACCCCCTGCCCCAATTAACAGCTTATTGGGACACAACAGGATCTTGTTGTGTCCCAAACAATATTATCTTGAATTATTAAGTGTCCGATGACAAACTGACTGCACAGTAATTTCACCACTACACAAACAAGAAAAATCTCTCATAGTGGTTTAGTTTTTGAAAAAATTCTACCAAAAATCCTAACTCAAAGAAAGTGACAGTTTCAGATTTAATTTCCAGCTTGTATCAATTATAAAAAGAACAGTATTAAATAATTTCTAGGACCATAGTGCCTTTTCATAATATAATAAAGTAAGACTGTTACCTTCAGTTGTTATACAAATGTTGTACATATCAAATAAGACTTAAAAGAAATGTCACTTTGTCATTTACACACTTTAATGTATAGAACCCAGGAAGAGTAGCCATGTTTAAGCCAATGTCTACTGGAGACCCATTTTCAAAATGGGTCACTGTTTCTCTAAGAAGCACCTCCTCTTCTGACACTGGCTTTAGGATGTCATCACACCTTCATTAAGTGGTTTACAGCCATTCTCAGTAGCGTTGGACTGAGAAGCAATCCCCAAAATGAGCTCAGCAGAGCTGGTCCAGCAGGCGTTTGCTAATTGCAGCTGCCATTAGCCTTAAGGGATTGCATCGGGGGAGGTATGCTTTGTAGGGCGCCATCTCAGCTAGACTGAAAACCTAAGGAAAAGCTCTTGTGACAAAAGGCCACAAAAAGCTTGATGACATTATAACGTAATATACATCTCCAAATTTTACATTTCCATTATATTTCCCCATGACATAGCAAGATTATATTTCTAATAGGTGCAAAAAACACTTCTCACCAAGCAGAGCAGGGTAACCAATGAATTTTTACTTCCTCTTTTCCCTAGACAGCATATAAAATAAAAGAGAAATCAATTAATTAAAGCAATCATCAAAAACATGTCCATAAAGTGTTTCTAAAATACTTAAGCGTGGAAGGAGTCTTCAGTCAGTATTGAAGGATGAGTGGTGAATCATGGCTTTTATAATAAAATGCCTAATTATGTGATTTGGTGTTCCATCTCTATGCTTCTGTTACTGTGCCAATGCTGACTTTTTTGTGAAATTGTTTTGCTCTGACTTATTGTAATGCCCCTTTTTATCCTTATAATAAAAAAAGAAAAATAGAAAGCAATTGAGTCTTGAGAGTAAGTAAATATGATCAAAAAGTTTATGAGTAAACAAATGTGCTTATTTTAGCAGACCAGTCCCAATTATCACCCCTCCCCCCATCTACTCATCTCCACATGTGGCAATGTCTCTTGGTGTATCATGGCATTTTTGACTAGGGTGGGAATGTACTTTGAGAGGGTGTATTAGTAACAATTTTAGTCTTACCGCATTTGTCCTATGCCCGGTGATTGAGTCAAAGAGGAACACCTTTTGTCTACTACATTTCCGGCAACCTTAATGACAAGAAAAGAAAAAAATTATAAAAACAAAACATGAAATACAGCCAAAGTGTGCACAATGAAAAACTGAAAACTAGTGTGGTGACTTTTAATCATTCTAAACTTTAATCTTCTTTACATGGACTTACACATTTTCTCTAATTATTTCAGAGGTTAAAGTTATATTATTAGTAGTTAAATATAACTAATTTTTAACTACTAATAGTTAAATATTATTTAACTATTGGCCAAAGAAATTGAAAAATAATACTTAAAGTGTAACTAAACCCAAAATAAGTTTTGTCACTTATAAACTGTATAATTATTTTCTGATTCTGTGAAAATTTTGACACTTCAATACTTGACTCCTCAAGTTGGTAGTTGGGTTTTTCTAATAGTTACAGTGAAATTCATTAACATTAAAATATGAAATAATACCACAGCCATGTCACCCAGCACTCATTCTGGTATATGGCGATCTCTTTCAGTCCCACTGCCCCACACGGTGCAGTGGGGCAGTGGGGAGATGAGTTGGAATAGCAAGTGTTGTAGACTGTATTGATAGTAGCATTATTCTCATTTGCAAATGTTTCTTTGTAATATTGACAAAATTGGAATGGGCCTGCTCTGCTCTGATTACTGCCAAAGGAATTCTGCAGGACAGACAACTGTTAGACTGACTGTAGGTCTTTTTAGGAGCAAGGGGGAATCTAAGCATCCTATGCTGCTTGCTCATGACAGAGCAATGCTGATTTAAGAGTCTCCAAAACAACAACAAAAAAGAGTTGCTACATATACCACTAGATGTTTTGACCAGTCAGTAGAAGAGTCAGGAAAAAATCAATGAACATAGCAACAAAGTGGATAAGCTTTGTCGCTATCTTTGTTAATCTCCATCTCCAGCAGTGTATTTTCCTTCTCCCCACTTGTGTAAAATTTGCAAAGGCTTGGTTTATGATTTCAGGACAGTTAGTTAAACTTGTTTAACTAACAAATACAGTGTACTTGTCCACAGGTTCACAAACAAGGTCAAGACAAGCATCATTATTAATTGAGAATTTGAAGTTAGTATAGCTGAAATGTACATTAAATGCACAGTGGCACAGTTGATAGAAGAAGTTCTGGTTTTGATTCCTGGCCCTGGGTCTTTCTGCATGCGTGGGTTTTCTCCGGGTTAATTGGTCTCTCCAAATTGTCCCTAGATGTGTGTGTGTCTGTGTGTCTGTGTGTGTGTGTGCATGGTTGTTTGTCCTGTCTGTCTCTGTGTTGCCCTGGTCACCACCCTGGACAGACTGGCGACCTGTGCAGGGTGACCCCCTCCTCTAGCTGGAGATAGGCAGCAGCAGCATTTTAGTGCTGAACTCCTTAAGTAGGTAGTTGGTCCCCCCGGTGTAAGAAAATCAATGGATGTAAAAGCAATAGTCACAGGACTGAGGAAAACAAAACTTACGCTTTCTCTTCTTACTGTCAGTGTCACATAGGCCACCCTGAGTTGATGAGATGGCATTAGCAGCAGGTGATTGAGATGACTCCTGATCTGGCTGGTCTATGGGAGAGGCAGCTGGAGAGGGGCTTCGGGCCCTTTTCGTCTGGAAAGCTGATGAGGATGGAACAATAGGAGGAAGAGGAACAGGAACCAGATCAAGCACAATCACAGTTTCTTCTTGGTTTTGTGGTGAGATCTTTATCTGCTCCTCAGCTGTGGTCTCCTTTGGTTCATTAATGAAGTCCTCAGCGTTTTTACCAGTCAATTGCTCTTTGTGTGTAAAAGCATCTTCTGTAGAGGTTTGGGGCTGCACTGGTACAGGTGTGCCTAGGAAAGACATAATTTTAAAGAAAAAATACATAAGTATTGCTCGCTCTCTGATATAAGGCACTACAGGTGTACACACTCTCACACAAACATACATGCATTACCAACAGAGAGAAGAAATTCATAAGCCCTCTGCATCTTATCCAAAAAATTTTTTGTAGTATCCGTGGTCTCCAAATGTGTAGTTATGTCAGCAACCCACTTGCTTGAAGATGATTGTTGCTTCGCGAAAAATAAAATGGGCTTGAAGCCTAAAGCATGGAGTTTGCGTACCTGCGATTGATAAGAACATGTAACAAATTACTTAAACACACCATCCTATTAGAGCAGTTGTTTTTCATCTTTAGCAACATATTGATAAAATAATTTATATTTTCAAAGTCATGTGTGTTTTGTGGTGTTAACATCTCAACTATTTCATATGGAAAAGTCAGAGAAGAATGTTTAAGTTAACAAGAGGAGTACGGGGTACATTTTGCTCATTAACAGAACTTTTTCAGTCTAAAAATGTATACTTACTGCGATTTGTGCAGAATATATTACTCTGGAAACGTTTCTGTTCTTTAAAACAGCTTCCCTCCACTGATCGTCAAAAATCTGCAGCTTTTCTTTTAGATTTTTTTTGGTGGAAAGACTCTGGTGGCAGACAAAACAAGTTTTTCTGTTTGCCTGGTTAGGCGTTTCACACTTTGGGCATGGCCTGAATTTGGGCCGTGTCATACTTAAAAAACAATGGCAAAGTGCAAAAAAAACAACAACAAAACAACAAAGACTTCAGATGGAGAAACAAACAGACAGACAGACAGACGGACGGACGGACAGACAGTACTGTTGACAAGTTAAGAATAGACAAATTAAGGACACAAAGATGATGAACAGATAAAACAGATGTGGCTCTTAAAAGTGCCTTTTGTGGGTGCTATATAAAAGAGCAGAAATATACGTGAGGTGATGAGATCAAAGAAGAACCTGTTGACATAAAAAAAAGAAATGTTCAGATTTCGGAAGTTCTTGATTTCTCTTTATAAGTTGCAACAGCAATAAACAAAATAGACAGGTGGAGAGATCTTTCCCTGTAATGATCCAAGTTCGTTTTAATTGGAAGTAAATGGCCTAGCTTCAAACAGACAGGGGCTCATAGACAAACTTTTAAGGATCATTACAGCCTAGGGTCACTGGCGTTTATATCGATCCTCAAATTTTACAACAAGCATGACTATAAAGAATTCTGTGACTCTAGCATGGCTAATTAAATGTATTAAGTGCAGGTTCAGTTGAAGCTTATGGACTCCAAGAGGCTAATGTAGCTAGCTTCCCGCCCAGTTCTTCCGGTAAATTTCTTTTATAAATGTTACAAACGTGTCTAAATGTCTTCAACCACTCGCGGCACAGTCCGACTGCCATTAAGTCCTAAAACTGCGATCATCAACTTTATAACGCAACACTCTAGTTATTTTTTAGTTTTATAGTACAGAAACATTTTGGACAGATTCAGGTTTGTACTCACAGCGTCGCATGCGATGACGTCAGCGTCTTCTTCTTCATGGGTTTTTGCCGGATACGTACTTATTTTTATTATTTCAATCAAAAATATTAAAACGTTCACAGAACTGTTTGCATGCAATCACAAAAGAAAATAATTCTTATTTTTTCTTAAATTAAGTTGGTAAATTTAAAATAAAGGATTTAAATCAAGTTAAAAAAAAAAAAAAAAAAAAAAAAGGCTTTTAAATCAACCTAACAACAACCACAACAAAAACCCTCCGGTTTTATATTTTACTGAGTTATTTTTAAATACCAAATTAAAGTTTTATGAACGTTTATGTAGTAAATATTATTAATATCCTGTTCAAACTAGCACACACATTGTAAATAAAGGTTTTTTAAAAAATAGATACGTCATCTTATTCGTTCCTAAGTCGTAAATATCGGACGCTCAGGGAACCGTACAACATTCAATGGGAGAACCCTTCAAGTCACATATTGACGCCAAGGGGGTACCCTCGGCGTCAATATGTGACGCCGAGGGTACCTGAAAAAACGTCAATATGTGACGAGTTGGGAGTGAGAATGTGTTGGATATCGATATGTTTCCCTTACCGCCCTGCACCTCAGGGAGTTTAAAATATAAAAAATTTAAAAAAAAACGACGTTCACATTGCGCAAAATTCTGAAACATGGGAAGCGGGCAAAACGGAGCGACGAACTAGATGTGAATTAGGGCATAAAAACAGAGAATCCGACGCTGAACAGTGAAAATTCAACACATGATGTGAAACACATGACGATTAAGCGGCGCAGCAGGTGATGAGTGAATATTACTGATAGTCAATAAATGATCAAATAAATCTAGCAACAGTAAAGAAACTAAAGTGGACATAGCAATAAACCAAGAGAGGATAAAACTAATCAAAGGAAACTAAATGGAAATGAACGAAGAACAAAATGCAAGAATAAACTAAGAAACTAAAGTAAATACGGAGGAATAAACTGGTATGGCAAGACCTTTCGATCAATAATTAATACAGAGACTGTATGGCAAGAATAAACAGACATTATTTCCAGATAAAATGTAAAATAATATTGTTGAAGTGCCATGGGCAGGGGTGCAACTACACATTATTCAAGTGGATGCGAAAACATGAATCGCCCCCCCACCCCCCCCCCACGAACGAGCGTAGAAACACATGCTCGCCTCCCCCCCCCATCAACCCCCCTCCTCCAGACGCCGATACATTTAGGGAAAACTTGCTACATTTACCCTGTTATGTGCGCGAGGTGAAGGAGCGTAAGGCGCGCTGAAGTGTACGGGAAAACATAATCGGTGCGTCGATTCATAACATCTACAATAATGATAGTAACATTAATAATAAAATAATTGTCAGTGCAAAGTAGCCTACAAATTCTTTGGTGGGGGCGGTGAGGGACCTGGATAAAGGCTAGGGGGGCGCTGGCCCAAAAAAGGTTGAGAAACACTGGTCTATTAGGAGGGTGGCGGAGAGTTCAATGGCCTGTCTGGCCTTCCCCTCTCTAACTGTTGCCTCCTCAGGACTACTGGGAAATGTAGTGTTATTAGCAGAAATGCAAATTTTTTTCCCCGTTTGGCATAAATTAGAATGGTAGCCTATTAAAAAGAAGAATCAAATCAATTTATTCAGAATTTAACAATAAGCTATACTGATTCAGTGTTAAATTCTGACACGATCTAGGCCTGTTATTTTCTAATGGAACTTCATATCCCAGGTTGCTTTTCGTGTTATGCGCATGCCCCGTGAGGTTGGACGTATAGGGGGCGAGACGAAGAAAAATGTGATGTGGGAAGCTAGTATGTGGCGGTGAAATTTGACATTATCACCATGAATTATTTTCTGTTATTGTAAACTCGTCAATCTAGTCTTTTCTGAAGTCAGACCGAGCAGTGCTGTGAGACACACGGAGACAACAGGGTGTGTGAGAGGCTTTTTCAGCTGTTTTTACAGCGGAGCAGGGACTCCCTAGTAACCGTTAGTTTTTTTTCCCCCACCGCAGCAAGAATGCCGCGAGACAACAAAACTGCCCTGATCCAGAAAATAGCGAAGCAGGCCTTTATCACGTTTAAAGACTGCAGATCTGCGAACAACGGGGACGGAAGCGTCGTTGCGGACAAGGTCAATGAACTCATCTCCTTAGTGACCTCCGTCCGGGCCAAGGACCTGAAAATTATTCCTCTGAAAAACAAACCGAGCTCCGGCGCAGCTGCACCTCAGAGCCCCCCAGTCACCTACATGCATATCTGCGAGACGGAGGTGTTCAGCATGGGGGTGTTCTTGCTAAAGGCTGGGACCTCCATCCCGCTCCATGACCACCCAGGAATGAACGGGATGCTCAAGGTCTCTCACTGCCAGTCTGTCCTGAGCACTTTTTAACATTTAACTCCACCTGAGTTAAATGTATCTTATGCATCTTGTATGTATCTTATGCTGCTTTGAGAACAAAATGACCCTGTTTTGAAAGCCACCACTAAGGTTATATTGTACGTTAATGTGTAAACTTTATCTGTGGAAACGGCAAATCCTCCGGAACTACCTCTAACACCTGTTGTCCTTGACAGTACAAGAGCCACAGAGAATAATTATTTTCATTCAGAAGTACTTAATTAATTTCATTAATTGTTGTAGCTAATTTAGCCAAACTGTTGTGAAAGTCATTAAAATTATGTTTGGGTTGCAGCTGGTGATGACGAACCACATTTTTTGCACCAAATAGAAATTTAATTCGAAAATACTTAATTGTGCTTTTATAAGACTTGTACATCATTTGTTTAATGAGTATTTATTAGTTTTTATTGAAGGATTATAAATCTCCTTTGCATATGTATAGAACCTATGCTTCAATTCTTGCTCTCTGAAAGTGGCTATATCTATATCCTAATTTATTAATATTTTTCTATTTTATGTTATGAATAATTATGGTGATGAATGTTGGAGATTATTTGAGAGTGGCTGACTGAGTATGTCAGGCAGAAAACCCCAACTTAGCTATTTTGTGTCCAATACCAGAACAATCAACAAAGATTCACAGAAGCTTAGCACATTTATAAGGAATTATGTTGTTCCTTTTACTTTAATAGTTTATAGCAATCTTTCTGACATGAGATACATGTGGAGTTTATGTGTTAGGTGATTTTTCAGCACTATTTGTGAAATGTTTACAATTGTATGACATGTTACAAAAGTTTGGAGAGAATTTCTGCTTTTGGATGTCATACATGTTGGACAAAAATGATATAAGAATTATTGTTGATTAAAAAAAAACTCTCACCAGATGGGCTCCTCCTGCTGGTGTCTTTCATTCATTCATGCATTTATAATAACAGATACACCATCTCAGTCTGAAAACCTGTGTTTTTACGGCACAGAATTTGAGTTAAAGTCTTTCTTATCTAATACTTCATCTCAAAAGTGTTTGAAATGATTGTAGGGATGCACCAATATTAAAATTTGGTACAATATTAATATTGCTGTTATGGACGATAACATATATTTCACTTCCCATTTCACACCTTGAAAAAAAACAACAGCGGACTTTATGATCACATGACAAACCTCATTCCCTCCCCCTCCAGAAACAAGCAGCAACAAGATGGAAATAAATATTGGTTGTTAAAATCAGCCTAGTTTTATTTGTTGGATCGATAGTGATGCTTGTGTCAATATCATTATCGTTCATCACTTGTTGACTGACTTGATTTTACTTTATGTTTGAAACATGTTAGCAACACTAGTTTTCAGATTCCATCATAGTTTTCTGGCACCTTACAGATGTTATAATTTCCAGCTTTTATGTTGTTGGACAGGAGGGTCACATGACTGAGTCAGACTCTGATGCAGGTCAGTCAGAATTACTGTGATCTGAACCCCAGGCTGATACTTGGGATCAGGCTGAAACTTCCCTGTTTTTGCATCATATTAATAACTTCAGTCACGGACTCTAAAAGAAATGTTCTTTGCTGCGCTGAAAGGTAGACTCAAAGGAAGAATTGGAAATTGAAGTTTTTACCGTTAATCCTGACAGTTTTCTGTCATCTGCACAGGTCCTGTATGGAAAGGTGAACGTCAGGTGTTTGGACAAGCTGGAGAACAGTCTTCCTGTCCCACCTCGTCTGGAGCCGGCCCTGGCTCCGCTGCAGACGGCGGTGGTGTGGCGCTCCGTGCTCCGCTCCGTGGCTGAATACTCTGAGAACAGCGGGCCATGCCTCCTCACGCCCGTACGGGATAACCTCCACCAGATCGATGCAGTG
Source organism: Poecilia reticulata (assembly GCF_904066995.2). Lineage (NCBI taxonomy): Eukaryota > Metazoa > Chordata > Actinopteri > Cyprinodontiformes > Poeciliidae > Poecilia > Poecilia reticulata. The sequence goes on along the minus strand of NC_088848.1, from coordinate 24,354,770 downwards.
GACGGACCGGCTGCTTTCCTGGACATCCTGGCTCCTCCCTACAACCCGGACGACGGCCGGGACTGTCACTATTACAGAGTCCTGCGGAGCGAGGCCGAGCCGGTGACGGGTGCAAAGGTCGACCAGGAGCAGCTGGGAGACAAGGAGAATGAAGGATGGCTTTTTGAAATCCCCCAGCCGGAGGACTTCTGGTGTGGGGGGGAACCTTACCCAGGCCCTGTAGTCTCGATCTGAGCCACACCCCTCCTACTGGAACAATACCCAGAGATGCACTCATCCATCTACCAGGAATTCTGACTTTCTGTAGCCATTCCAGAGAATCCACCTATGAAGTGAGAATCAGCTGGAACACTCTGCTCCTGAACTATACAGGAAAAGGTCTGGAAGGTGGCCAGGAAGGGACACTCCTTATCTGATATTATATTTCTTTGAATCATATATTACCTTGTACAAAGATGAATGTCATTTGCCAAACAATGTGTGAATAATGTGTTATGGTTAGAAACGTGGTAGCTTTTCCCATGAAGTCTGCTGCAGAGGACCTCCGCATCGTGACGTCTTTATGCCAAAGCTTGCTCCTGCCTTATTGTGAATATTTGTATACCTAGCAATGATGCTATTTTTATTGAATACTTTTAGTCCTTCTTCCCAAGTGCCCACATTACATTCTATAAAACCTGGTTAAACCTTAAACTTGTTTATATATCAAGGTTTCCAAATAGTTATGGTTTATTTGATAAAACAGAAAGCTGCTGCTTTGTGATGTTTTGATGTATTGTCACTTGACTTATTTTGACTCAATCCAGACGGAGACAGCATGTTAAAAGCCTAATGAAGTGTTAGAAATGACATAAAATGCTACTTTGACTCTCTATCATTCCTATCATGCTACTGTATGCTACCTAACCTTATTGTGTGCCTTCTTCTGAGTCTACACAGTTCTGTATATCTGCCATAATTATTGTTTTCCTGTTGAGTGTAAATGGAGTAATAAATATGCAGCAACTTTATTGGCCATCAGCTTTTATGATTGACCGTTCCACTTCTTAACTTTTGTCTTATTTCAAATGAATGCCTCCATCATTACCAGTCTGATCCACCCCGGTTCGTATCCGGTAGCATATAGTTCTGTGGTCCCGTCAGCCTTATTGGGATGAAGGAAAGGTTTGCTTCATGCTCAGGTCACACTGTCAGGCCAAATCATTTGAATGAATATAAATAGATTTGTTTCCATGTTCCTGATCACTCACAATAAGTAATTAATTCTGAAGATACATCAGCATTTCTAATGGGACTAAGAAACAAGAGGGTGAACACTGAAACACAATAAGTGGACTTTTTCTGGTAAGCTTAACGTCGAACGGGCACATTACATACTTCACAGGCAAACGTTTGCAGTTGGGTAAAATTTAAAACCTTAACACAGTCTACGCTTCCAGGAAGCAATCTGTTGTCACCAGCCTGAGTCCAGACCCTCTGGACAAAACAAATATTTAGAACCAGGAGCTGGTTTTACCAGGCCAAGAAAGCAGTGATAGTTTGGCACTGATTTATCGGCCAGCTACAGTGGCCGACAGGTGCAAATGCGCAGCAACAAAGAAAATATGCAAACAAAAAGAGACGCAAACAAATGAAATGCAGGAAACAAGAAGAAATGATGCAAACAAAAAGCAAATAAAATGCAGCAAACAAAAGAGACGCAAACAAATGCAGCAAACAAAAAAGAGATGCAAACAAATGCAGCAAACAAAAAAGATGCAAACAAAAAGCAAATGAAATGCAGCAAACAAATAAAGAGACGCAAAGAAAAATGACTACAACCACAAATGAAATGCAGCAAACAAAAGAAAAGATGCAAACAAAAAGTGCTGAAAACGGAAGTGCTCCAGACCAGTAGAGGGAGTCGAACAAAAAACAGCTGTGTCCAAATTTAGGGTCTGCATCATAGACACAGGGGCGGAGCTATAGGGGCGGGCTGGGGGCGCGGCTGCCCCGGGTCTGGAGGTGCCAGGGAGGGAGGAATGGCTTCAAGTCGCTTAAATGCCTGATTATAGACGGAAAAAGTGCGCCCTCACCTGTTGAGAAAGGTGTATTTAATGTTAAATTCAACAGTTTCAGTTTCGGCTAACACGATTACAGTTTAGTAAAAAGCCTTTTCAGGTGAAATAAAATATTTAATGTATGTCAGATATGGTACACATTGCATATTGATCTGTTCAGCTAACGTAAGGCTGTAACATACAGGCTTCAGGATGTAGAAGTTGTATCGGTAAAGCCATTATGCTGTACTTGGCTAAAAGGTTTTCATAATGGATGTGTTTATTGACTTTATTTTTTCATTCACTAAACACAAAGAAAGCAAAGCAATAATACTTACGCCAGCAGACAATCCTTTGTTTTTATTGATCCTATGATGGTTGAGCTGCGGTTGAGCTGCAAATGCGGTCGTGCACAAGCTTTAATCCAAGCAAGACTTTCCGTTTCAGATTTTGTAAATCTGTGAATTTTAGTTCCACAAACACGATCAGGAAACCTGACATCGCCTGTACACATACCCCACTGACGGAGAACAATTTTTTTTCGAGTCCTGACGCAAAAACTTTCTGTCGGTCTGGTAGTCTACAATGTACATTAGCATGAGTTTGTGAGACGGTAAGGCACGTGATAGCTGCGCAGTGACGTCAAATGGGCATTAGCCAATGAAACGCAGACCCTGTGGTAAGGTCTTGCACCTGTTGGCCACCATAGCCATCTGATTCATCTGTGCCGATTTCCTTAATTTTGGGAGATGGGTGATTGGCCAATACTTACATGTGAAACGGATACTATCCACCGATTTTACTTACCTAAACAAAGTTGTAAGAGTCAACATCTGTCCTCTTTCTCTCTGTTGAGAGAGTTTGGACTGACAGATCGGCCCACCAGGTCAGGTCTGCACATTTGTAATTAACAATAGTAACCCCACTGTCACCAACTCAGCAACTTTCTTGTTATATTTAGCGACGTTTCAGACAAAAAATAGTAGCAGTTAAAATCTGAATTGGCTGGTCAGGTCTTTTTAAAGATTGGTCATCAAAGATCGGTCAAAAAACTGCAATCACTGCACTCCTAATCTGTTCACTTTTACTCAGCAAAACAATCAAATGCAAGGCTGCAGCCTCAGGCAGAGCAGGATGGTCAGGAAAATGAACATAAAACTCACTCATGGTGCAGTTTCATATGTGGAAATGTAAATGCCAAAAACTAGCTAACAGGAGCTCGACTGCTCTGAAAGTATAGGCTCATTGTTGATGAACTGACTGATTAGATGAAGCTTTAGGTTCAACCTTTTCACCTAAAACATCTTAATGCATTGATGGAGATCTTGTTGGCCATTCCTACTGTCACATATTAACTAACTGTCTCAAAAGAATCACTTGCAACTAAGCCTGTCACGATAACAAATTTTGCTGGATGATTAATTGTCTAAATAAATTATTGCAATAAACGATAATATTGTTTCAAGACCTTTTGACACTGATTTAATGGAAATGACTAATAATACATGTGATTTCCTGATATTTATTTTCAAAATAACACGTAACACTGGAACTGATAAACTAAATAAACAAAACAACCAAAAACAAAAATAAAATGGATTCTCAGTCTCCATTAACAAAAAACGTACTTGAATAAAAACTAAACAACATAAAGCCAAAGTGGAGATAAATACTGCATTCAACCAAAAGAGTGCAGATATGAACTCTGTATACTATATTGCCCTTCAGTAATCACTAGATTTAAATAGAGAAAACGGGCACATCCGACTACCTAATGCAATAGTTCACACTACACAATTTTTTTGCCCCTATTTTCCCCTTATGACAATCTTAGATCGTTGGCCGATCTAACCGATCATGCTGCGGTGTATGGTGGGTTACGGTAGATTGTCGTGGCCGCTCCGATCTAAATCGGGGGTTTTCCCGACTGGGAGCTTAACGCTGAATGTGACAGGTAGCCAATCCGAAAGCGCGGATTCTCCTCTTGCTTTCTGAGGGGAAATCACGGAGGGAAATCCCAAACAGCTGACACGGCGCAACCCGAAGTCCAGCAGACATCGGAGATGATATGTGGAAACAACATTAATATTTATTTAACGTTTCGTGCAAATAATGTAGAAATGACAAGGGGAGGAGTTGGAGCCAAATTGCTACCGCAGTTGATGAACCCGGTAGATTTTCAGCTGTTCTTCGTTAACGTAACATAAATAGGTTATAATTATTTTCATTCAGCTAGGACTTTACACTGACTCTATAGCCACATGCATCACAGGTAGATTCTAGTAAAGCATTGATTAATGCCTGATTTTAAAATTAGTTAACTGGACTTGCAGCCGTTATTTTGTGCCCATGTGCTGGACACCACACGGCATGACGAACCCGATGAACCGTTATATATGGGATTTCTGTCGGCTAAGGTGTCTCTCAGGGTTTGAAAATGGGCTGACAACTCGTGTAATGTGCGCTGGACATTAGACTAAGGAAATGAGGAAGGGGGGGTCAGTGGAGAGCACCGGAGCTGAGCCTTTTTCATTCAGCGTCATCAACAGAAAGAAAAAAAGGCAGGAAGAGACGATAAAGACGATAATTAAAATGATCTCGATAGGTTTTTTTTTATCGTCCGATTAATTGATTTATCGTTTATTGCGACAGGCCTACTTGCAACAGATAAAAACAGATGAATTTACTTTGTAATTAAAGTATTGCAAACCTAAAAAATTTCATAAAATTTGTTTAGTTTTGCATAAAGTAAATAGGAAGAACATCTTTACATTATACGTTATATGCGAATAAGCTGTTGGATCAAGACCTTTTCATGGCCAACAGTATTCTTAAACTGATCTGAAAGTTTTATAAGCAAAATAATTTTTTTCTGCCTATTCAACAGGATTATATTTGTCAACCTACAATAAAGGAACATGGCGTCATCATATTTTATTTTATTTTATTCTCGCAGAAATCAGTTGTACAAATGTTCAAACCTTCCTCTTGGGTTTGCAGGTTTGCTTGAGCAGAAATGGAGTCGTCAGAAATGTCCTGACGTGTTAACCCTGTACAGTCACCACTTTCAAGTGCTTAACTGTTTTGTGTGAACTCAACTTCAATAGATTAAGTTATCAAGCATTTCTGATGATGGGCTCTGCTTCTCCGCTGCTGTGCAGCAGAGCAGCGTGTACAGCAGTCAGTCAGTGAGAATCTGGTGAGCAGCTGGTATGGCAGACCTGTCTCTCAAATAGAGTTTTATCATATTTAATCAGCATGTGTAAGTGTATGTGTAGGTGTGCATTTGCAAACAAAATGCTGTTAAACTGATGAGTGCTAAAGCAGTTCAATAGAGGCAGCAAGAAATTATTCGGTTTGTAAATGCAACACTCATAATTTGTTTAATACAAGCTTTTATCATTTTATGGCTAAAACGCTCATATTGTTCAAATTCACCTTGTGAGTTCAGAGGTCTTTCTACTAAAAAAAAGCAGAAAAAGACGCGCAGGCTGTCTTTATTTTCAGCCTCTGAATAAACGATTTGACTTTTTATGTTTGCAAATTCTCAGCTTTTAGTGTTTTTATTTTTATTTTAAGAAGTCATTTCAAGTGTGATATTTCATTGGTTACACATATCCAGTTGAATCCACAAATAACTGAATGAAGTTTGGTTGTGCAGAACTAAGTCTGCGGTTCCTCTTGGTAAAATCATATCGTGGACCGACCATGTTTGTCTCTCGCAACAGATATTATTCTTGGCGATAACAACTGTGGAACATGTAGACAAATAGAAGAGAAAATTGATAAATACAGAACTGAAGTTTGGAGAAAATTGCACTTATGGAAAACAAATATGTTCTCATTTTTCTGTAATCACCAATTTTTTGAATACTTAAAATAATCGGGTGTCTATATTTGGAATTTTGGAAATATCTGTCCCTCCCCCCGTCCCAGAGTCTTTGTTCCTGCTTCTCTGTGCCAAAGCGAGGATTCGTTCAGTTTTTTTTTTTTTTTTTTTTTTGCTTTCTAGCTTCAACATGTTTGCCTACTAGATTAGTGTCTGATAATAACCTGAGGTGACACTAAAATAAAAAGTGAGTGGGTCTAAACTCTGAGTCAGATATGCCAAACATGACGCAATGAGGGATTTGCCCAATAAAACTTTCCAACATCAAAAAGTGTGTATAAATTCAGATGAGACGTTGTTATTCTGCATGCCTGCGCGGTGCGTCGCGCTCCAGTCATGAGGAATAAAAGCAGCTTTTGTTTCTCATCCTCGTACATTTAATAAGTCTTAAAACACACATCACAACAAACGACTCTATTATCTTTCAATATATTTACATCTCAGACTTTTTACACACGAGCAACAATTAATGGAAACTCGGAGCGACACCAAAACCGAATACAAAAATAGAATGTTTTCCAACTTTACATATTATCGGGCAGATTTACATTGCATTAGAAGCGTCCTTGAATCAGTCAGTGTACAAAAGACACAGCAAGGCACTGGAGAAACACACTCATCAACAGACATATTAAATGAAATAACTTAAACGTGTCTTCCGTCCTTTGAAACATTATTGCCGTTATTTTACATGTACAAGCGCAGGCCGTGTCACAGTTCAAAGAGTTGGGAATATCTGACTCCCCTTTTAATGGAAATATTTATACTTATTCATATTTCAGTAGGCTGTGCAGGCAAAGTGCATTCGTATAAACATCTGTGTGAGTTCAGTAGCATGGCTGTGCATCTTAGTGCACCACTGTGCACAAGTTCTTCATTCGGTGTTCGGTTCCCCGTTCCCAGAACGTTCACACTGATACTCAGAGTTCTTTAAGCAGTTCGTGTGAGTCAGGCAGCCAAGGGAAACAAGTTTTCAAAGCAGACTTAGGAACAAATCCCACTGGCTGCACTGATGCCGCCTGACGGACGCTCCAACGCGGAGCTTCCAGAGGAGGCAGTCGAGGACACCGTGGTCGCTTTCCTCTCCTTCTGCCGCAGGTGGATCTTAGTGTGTCTCTTTCTCTCGTCGCTCCGAGCAAACTTGCGGCCGCAGTAGTCGCAGGCGAACGGCTTCTCTCCCGTGTGCGTGCGGATATGCGTTGTGAGGTGGTCGCTGCGGCTGAAGTTCCGCATGCAGATCCGACACTGGAAGGGTTTGTGGCCAGTGTGAATGCGGATGTGCCTGGTTAGTTCGTCGGAGCGGGAGAAGCGCCGGTCACAGCCCTCCGCCGGACACGGGTACGGCCGCTCGTGGACTGGCGTTTTGCTGGGTCTGTTCGGGTATTTTCTTGGCCGCAGGATCGGCCTGAGGGGCAGGTTCTGGGGGCTGTAGGCAGAGGAGAGCCGGGGCTGCCCTGTTTCTGAGCCGCCGCCACCCGGAGCTCCCAAAGTAAAGTTTCTGATAGTGTTCAGCGGTGTCAGGGGAGGGGGGACTCGGAATGTATCAAGAGGACACGGGACGAACGGCTTCCGATCTGGGATAGTTGCAGGGTGCATGTCCCGCTGACAGGCCGGCTGGAAGAAGCTGGAGTAGTCAGGGATGATGGGTAAGAGGCCCGGTACGTCTGAACTGCTGGGCTGCTTAGGTGATGAGTACGAGGGCGGAGGGTACGAGGCTATCGGACAGGAAGAGGTGGACAAAAAAGCCGAGGGGTCCTGGTACACCTCCCCGCAGCCAGAGGAGGAGTAAGGGGGAGGGGGTGAGTACAGGTGATGGTGGTGATCCAGGTCGGCCTGGCTCTGAGCCGCCATGGTGCAACTTAAAGCTCCACTGGAGAAGTGATGAGGAGATCCAGAGGAAGCCGGGGAGGAAGAGGCTGAAGAGGAAGGAGGAGGTGGAGGGGGAGGCGGCTGGGCCACGTTGAATATACCCGAAACGATGTTAATGACTCCCTCTGGGTTCCAGTTTCCTGGGTACTGGGAGTCGATGGAGAACTTCCCCATGTAGGTGAAGGTCTGGTTGCGATGGGAGGCGGGCTGGGAGAAGCCGCTGGAGAAGGAGGAGAGCTCCACCGAGCGCTTCTCTGCGTTCATGTCAGCGCCCATCAGGCTGTCTGCGGACAACAACAAACCATGATTCACCCACCTGCTCACGCGCACAACACATTTTGCTACAACCTACAACTGACTGAGCACACTTGAATTTCATCTTTTTCTGTCGAGAAACACTTTGGAAGAAGTCTGTAACAGTTTACTAAACATATCCAGCTAATAAGAGAGATCTGTCTGACATGTCTGTCGTACCTGCTGCCACATTCATCTGGTCGTAATGTGCTCCTAGGTCGGGAAAGATGGCCACAGAGGTCGGCAGACTGGCGGCGATGTCATCCACAGAGTACACGCCGTCTGCCACAGGATGCACGAACCCTCCTAGATTCACCGGCACTTTCTCCAGAGTTTTAGCTGTCATCGTGCGCTCACCTCTCTCTCTCTCTCTGACTCTTTTTCTTCTTTGTTGTTTGTCTTGGAGCCTATTAAGAGCGTGGACCCGGCCGCGCAGGGGTCACCACTGCATGTCTCTGTCGGTCACCGCGGTTATGTGAGGATGAGCTCCGTTTTACTGCTGCGCTTCATGTGACAAAGTTTAGGACTGGCTGACTGGCTTTGGCGACGGAAGCGGGCTCCCTGACACGAGTATGTATATATGGGGAACCTTTTGAATGTGACTGTTACGTCATTACCCAAATATGGACAGGGAGGGCTAGAGACTTCACGCGCAGCTAATTCTGATTGGTTGGGCGGCTCCGTGACGATTTCAAAGGGAATTACTTCTCAGTGGAGAGCCCGCTGCTGCAGGAGAGATAAAGTTGTTTTTTTTTCCACTTGCTGTGGATGTCGATACCGATGCTCCTAAAAACTCTAACAGCAGAGCGAGAACTCTGCTAACACCTGTTCTCCGTTCCCATCTGCTGTTTTTCAGTATGACTCTGATTTAGTTGCACAAAATATCAAAATAAGAGATTTGAGGTTTGGCTTTTGAACCCATAAAAGGTCGAATCCGGTTGATAGGGACACACCCCGTATTCCATATTTGGTTTTCTGTTCCGGAATTTGATAATCGGAAAGTGACGAGTTTTACCGAGCTGAGAGAGAAAGAAATGTTGAGAGAGAGAAAGGCATAACCACAGTCAAATGAGACGGACAGAGAAGTGGAATTTCTTCCTCTGGGTGACTAGCTCAAAGGTTCGGAAACTTCTGACAGTCTGATTTGACTATGCTCTAGGAAAGATGAGATTTAGTTCACTGCGAAGTTATCGATAGTCTTTTTATAGAGCGCAGGAAAAAGGAAACCAATATTTATAGAGGCATGTTAAATATACAATAAATATACTAGTCCAGTTTTTTAGACTGGACTAAAAAATAAACCCTGAAAACCCATCAGTTGCTATGTGAACTTCAAGTCACAGATGGTATAAAGACATTGTTTTACATGCAAATGTGCTATTGATTCTTTAGTAAATGTAACGATTCTTTAGTAAATGTAACCTTAAGGAATTTATTGTAGTTTTGAAAAACGGATGCCCCCCTGTGGTGTCCTTAGGAAGAGTTCATGTCTCACACCCTCTCTCTGTTCCATACACACAGATGCCGATGCTCTGCTCTACTTGACTGTGAAAAGTCCCTCTGTGGGTGGAGAAAAAAGACAGAGAACACTGGGCACCTGGGGCGGAATCTATTTTCCGTTTTGTCTGCGTTTATATTTGTGTGTTGCACAGCCACATCACACAATCAACCACAATCTTGTTATGATCTAACTCAAACCTTTCGGAAGGCTTTGGGTGACCTCAAGATACCTGATAAGTGAAAAGTCAAATGTTCACCAATCGTAACGTAGAAACCTGGAATCACTCTGAGTAAACTCAGCAGAATATCTCTTTATATGGCTGCAGAAGATGCCTGGGAAGGGACACTTTAAAAGTTCATTAATTTACAAGAGTATGGACTTCTGACTTTACCAACAACGTCAGCTACCAGAGTGGATTTGATGAATATTCAGGTCTTGCATCTTTCCCAATGAGTTGATGTCTTTAGCTACTTCAAAAACATAGAGCCCTACCAAGTTTCTTTTGTCTATGTTCTAGTACAAAAAATCTCAGTATACCAGAAATAAAACACACATTATTACTTGCAAGATATATGACCTTATTTTAAGTACATAATTCTTGAATATTATGTACTTAAAATAACTTAAAATACTGATAAAATATATTTGTGGCAAAGGCATGTTTTTTCACAAGACATTTTCACATGTACGTTTCAGTAAATCTAACCCCAAGTGCACTGAGATATTTGCTCTACAAACTAGACAAACATGTTTGGTAAGATTTTATATTTTTGCAGTGTAGGTAAAACAAACTTTTGACTACTAGTCCCCAAATGGACATTGTGTACATCCTTCTGACATAAATGGGATGTCATTGTATATCTAAAACAACCACTGGGGATTAATAAAGTTAAACATAAAAACTTTCACTTTCTATGGTGTTCTGTAAGTGTTGCTTTTAAGGGCTAGGTGTATTTGGTCTTATTTTAGGGCCTATTGGGTTTTCATTATGTTGTCTAGGTAAATATCATCACTTACTCGTATTTTTGTTTTATTTTTGTTTTTCAGGTTTGCGTCATAAAGCTTCTTGATGCGTTTCTGAGCCATGAATAAGACTCTCTATGATGTTCACCCAGGACGGAGAAGAACTCACATCAACTTCACTCCATCGACCCCTTGAGACTTTCCTGTTGTTAAATGTGTCAAAAACTGTTACATGTGTTAAAAACACATATTTCCCTTGGATCCAAGCACCTGCACCTTGCTGGCCAGTACAGTGACCATCAGTCCACAGTCAGCTGGATCATCATAACATTGACTAACTTTTTATTTACAATTAAGATCTGAAAACCGGAGGACCAGATACGCAAAAATCTACCTGCAGACTTTAAGCAGCTACCCTAACACTGCAGTGATCCTGGACTGGGCTGAGCTGCTCTTCCTCTCTCCTCCAGAGTGACGAGTTTTCATCACCAGTAAAGACAAACAAGTTTGACCTCCGAGTAACTGCTGGGAAGTGTATTATATATATTCATTGTTCATTTTGTTATACTGTTTGGACTTACAATAAAATGTAAACCTTTTTCCCTTATCTCAGTTGTAACATTATGTGAAGTATTTGCATGTAATTCAGCCTTCATGTGAGATATTAAAATGAAACACTTTCAAGTAATACCAGCAAAGAAATCTGAATATTAGGTAATATGCAGTTAGTAAAATAATTCAGTATTATACTGAATAAGGCTGGATGATATGACTGAACAGTTTTTTCATAACAGATTTAATTTTAGTCACCCTCAATATATTTTCTAAAACAAAATACTTTTACAAAGTGGCTTTATTTCTATCATTCCTCTTGTGAGTTGTATAATGGAGTGTTATGGCCAGGTCACAAGTACTTTTTAATTATGAGAATGCAGTCATATTAGAATCATAAGATGCTATTTTACCAGAAGAACATCGTAAAATATGGGAAGTCATTTTATCGAGAAGTTTTAGCTCCCTCTGACGAAACCAGCTCAGTCCAGGTGGTTCTGATACATTGGTTAAGAGGATCAGTTGGCCACCAGGAAAGCGTTGATGTCAAAATAACAAACAGTTACTGATGTAGGAGTATTTTCCATGCTGAAGAAAAGCTAAGTTTATGATAGCAGAGGGAAAATGTTGCATTGTTAGCCGCTTTAGCTCAGCCGATATCTCTGTCCACGAAGCCACCAAAGCCAAACAGAACTCCAGTCCAGCTCCACCTGCAGTGAGAATGAAAAAGGGAGAAATAACTGAACGTTAACAGGGAATAAAGCAAATTTGATAATTCGCTTTTAATGTGTTCCAGATGCAAAAAAAAAGCTCTGATATAAACTTATTACTTCTGCCAGAATGTTAGTGGTAATTTTTGTATTTTTATTACAATGTATCATTACATTGTCTGCTTATAATGTATCATTACATAAGCATGCATAAAACTAATGCATGCTTATGCGTTGATAATAAATAAACTGACTTGGAGAAATACACACACACGCAGAGAGAGAGAGAGGATTACACAAGAGTTTTTAATACATATTTCCTCCAGATACATTTGGTATTTTCCATGCTTAATGCCACTCGACAGAGTTGCGCTGGTTAACGAACATAAAGACAGGCGAATATTATACAAGCCTAGTTTATGCACTTTATCTAGTGCATAAACTAGATAACCCTGGGGTTCGATGAGTCGGTCTCAGGGGTTCAACGGAGCCTCTGCCGCGGAGGTAAAGACACACTTGTGTAAAGTTGTGATGACGCGCTCCGCTTTGCCATCACTTGCTGCAGAGGATCACGTTACATTGCTTAGCCATTCAGAGCTGCGGAGGAGCCCTGATTGAAGGAGTTCCACTCTCAGCATGGATTTGAACTTGTGTCTTTAATGGACCTTACCACAGGGTCTGCGTTTCATTGGCTAATGCCCATTTTAAGTCACAGCGCAGCTATCACGTGCCTTACCGTCTCACAAACTCATGCTAATGTACATTGTGGACTACCAGACCGACAGAAAGTTTTTGAGTCAGGACTCAAAAAAATGGAAACGGAAAGCCTTGCTTGGATTAAAGCTTGTGCACGACCGCATTTGCAGCTCAACCGCAGCACAACCGTCATAGGATCAATAAGAACAAAGTGTCTGCTGGCGTAAGTATTATTACTTTGCTTTCTTTGAATGAAAAAAATAGAGTCAATAATAAACACATCCATTATGAAAACCTTTTAGCCAAGTACAGCATAATGGCAGTACCGATACAACTTCTACATCCTGAAGCCTGTCTATTACAGCTTTACGTTAGCTGAACAGATCAATATGCAATGTGTACCGTATCTGACATACATTACAGATTTTATTTCACCTGAAAAGGCTTTTTACTAAACTGTAATCGTGTTAGCCACGCTAGCTTTTACTAAACTGTAATCGTGTTAGTCACGCTAGCACAGAGTACTGTGTATAAGTTCTAGGCACATTCGAAACCTCAAAACCATGAATGTCCGACTTACCCAGCCTTGCAAGAACAATAGGCATCAGTGATCTTGTCCACGGTTATATTTATGCTGAGGGTGTGAGAATCTGCTGTTTTTCTCATTGACTGGTAGCATTTAGCTACGATGCGCACAATGTTGGAGGCATCGCGTGGCTAAAACACCTTGATGTTGTCCAAAAAAAAGATGACATGAACTTGTTGGTTCCCTTGTCCATTGTCGTGGCCGGAACGTTAAGACTCTCGCCCGGAACGTTAGCTGGAGATAGGCACCAGCACCTCCCCCGACCCAACTAAGGGACAAGGGTGTAAAGAAAATGGATGGATGGATGAATGAATATATTTGGCAATCAAAGAAATTACTAAAGACAGAGTTTCTAACTTTTGATGTGATTATTTAATTGTTTTGGGGGCATTTCTGAATAAAGAGCGTAATGTTTTATTTGATAGAAATGATTCTGATATTTTTTATATTGAAATTGATGGAAAGACACACTTTTACAGGGTTTTATTAAAGAATATATTTACATAATTCCATAATTTAATGTACATTTAACATTTCAAGACAAGATACAAATAATTTTCCTGTATTTATTTTTTGTACGTTATTGAGAAATGATTTTTGATTTATAAATCAGTCATTGTCAAACATTAAACTACATATTTTTCTTACCTTTTTCCAGAGAAAAAATATTTATTACAGTATGTCAAGTCTGCTATTGACAGCAAAGAGTGAAAATAATTCTAACAGAGTAAATTATTTTTTATTTCATTACATAAGCTACATTAATACACTAATACTTCAGATTGAGATATTTAAAAATACACAAAAAGTGAAAGAATAAAATATTTATTCATTATACTGGGAACACTGGCCACAGGCAGGGCTTCAGTCTGCTGGTCACACTAGGAGAACTCCAATGACTTCTGAGACGTCCTGGTTCACAGGCTAAAGCCAAGTATAAAAGATAAATTATCCAAAAGTGTAATGGAAAATACATACGATATATGTTTCGTATATGTTTCTTTCATATTCAGAAAAAGACATTTTCAGCATGTTGGGCTCTGACTCGTAGCATCTTTATAGCTAAATACCAACATGGTGAAGCTGAGCTAGGAAACAGACTGAAGAACAGCAGCTCCAGCTCTGATCCTGACTGATCTTTCCTCTGGGTTTTTAATGAACAATCAGCGGTTATTTTGGGCCAATTTAGCTACATAGGAAATATTTTCCAGTTGTTGAGAAGTGAATTCCTGGCTGTAAAGTCAAGTAATTCTGATCTTTCATCCTTATCTGGTGAAGGTAATCCTAATGAATCAAGTTTGTTTCGTAAAACGGTTGAAACAAGTCCACACAGAACGTAAGGAGCTCCGATTGCCCTGCTGCTACATAGAAGATGGCGGACGCTTTTACGTACGACTCTGCGCTCCATGAGGGGTCTACGTATTAATGTCTATGGTTTTTACCAAATTCTGTAGCTTTCGGTGTACTTCTAAATCTGCTCCTTAGTTGCATCTTTTCAGTGTTGGTATTGCCTCTACTGCCTCTAGTGGCGTTAGTAACTCAACTAATATAATTATATTACTAAATCAGAATACTGGAAAGTCTTTATTATTTATTATTAGTTTTTCATTCTTTTAAGAATGTAGAGCTGATTAAATGATCTAAACAAGACCAGTTTCTCTCGATAACCAACCTGTTGAAACTGTGGCAAATTTTAAATACCTTGGGTCGTTCCTGGACAATCAATGGAACTTTGCTGGAAACAGACTATATCTTGAGGAATTGTTCTCAGAAACTCTACCTTTTAAGAAGACTTAGTGAGCTTGAGGTGACCCAACTAGATTCTAGTTGGGTTACCTATGTCTTGAATTAGGGGAAAAAAATCATATTTTATTTATCACTACAGAAGGTTTCAGGTGAGTGTGCATATGAAACTGGTGGGTTCGGTAAAAGGTTAAGAACCACTGACCTAGTGCTAACATTATGATATAATATATAATATATAATATGATATATTATATCATATAATATGATATAATATAACATTATTAGCACAATATGCTACCGGGGATCGCGGCAGACAAAATATGTGACTGTCTTCATAAGTTGTGTAAAATTTCTTCTTTGAAACAGGGTGGACACTTTAGTAGCTGCTAAACTGTGTAATTTTGTGAAGATTACTTACCATTCACATTCTGTGTCCTGCAGTGGCGCAAAAAGTGGGTATGCAGGGTATGCAACGCATAGGGGCGCAGCACCAGAGGGGGCGCCAAAACCCCGTCTGGAGGGGGCGGCGCGCCGATGATGTTTTCCCGTACACTAATGCGCGCCTTACGCTCCTTCACCTCGCGCACATAACGAGGTAAATGTAGCGAGTTTTACCCTTCACGTATCGTCGCCTCTCGGGGGGGGGGGGTGCTGAGTGAGCGTCGCTCCTTCACCCTGACGTTCCGTCCCTCGGTCGGGGGGGGGGGGCGCCGATCTATGTTTTTGCATCCACCTGAATAATGTGTGGTTGCGCCACTGGTGTCCTGTCACCGAAGCCCTGCAGTTCGGGACAGAGTTCTGAGATCTCAGGGAGTCGGAGTCATCCACTTTAGTCAGCGCTAACCAATCGGAACATGTCTTACATTGCTCGTCCTTAAGCCCCGCCCAGGATGTTCATGTGAGATTCGCAAGCAAAAAGCGTTGAGTTCAATCAAAAAACGTTGAGTTCAACCGAAAGACAGGAGCTTCAAAGAAAACCTTGAATCTCAACCAAAAACTTTGGCTGTTAACCAAAAAATTCTGATATGCAAAAATAAAAGTTTCAAACAAAAATTAGTGATTTAAAATTAAAAAAAAAAGCTCTTTAAACATTTTTTTGTTTAGTAAAAAAATATTTTTATGATTAAAAAGTTTTAAGATTTTTTTGCTTGAATTTTTTTTTGATTGAATACTACTTTTTGTTTGACATTATATTTTTTTGATTAAATACTACTTTTTTTGTTTGACATGATTTTTTTTGTTTTGATTGAATAATTGTGAAACAAATCTAACTCCATAAATGTAAATTTGTTCTGAGAATTTCTGTTGTTTTAATTTGAATTTAACAACTGTATGAATAAACACTTATTAGTGTCCTGGTGTCTCTTCAGTAGGGTGGAGCAGCATAGGGAGACAAATACTCCAGCGGCTGGTGAAAGCTCCTGGAGAATACCTTGTGAAGTAGTAGAGGTAATGATTTGACGAGTTATATTAAGTTAAATTAATTCTTAGCTTAGCCTCAGACTAGTTTAGTTGTAATGATTTGCATGTATGTAAATATTTTTTTTGTTGCTGTTTATTGTTTTGGTGTTAGGTTTGTGTAAATAACATTTATTTCTTGTTTTTTTTTAATTACCCCTTTTTCTTGGCATCCCTCAATCCAGCTTCTTCGTCTCTTTATGAAATGGTTTTGGTGAAAATGTGACCTGCAGTTTTTTAATAAATTCACCTTAACTTCAGTTTTGTTGTCATGCCTCATTTTAAACCATGAGTCTCTGCCAGTTAAAGTGACAAATGTTATCTTGTTTGAAACTGATCAGAACAGTGATGGTAATCCTCCACCAGCCTAGTCAAATCTGAAAGTGATTCTGAGATGATTAGTAATAATAATGATTGTTTTAAGGGCTCTCTAGTTTCTGGAACATCAGAGCAGAATCTTATCCTTATAGTTGGCACGAAATGGATCTTACTTTCAGTGTTGGCAGGACTCCAACATGGCCACATCCCGTCACTGATCCGGGTTGCAGTGTGCATGGTCGGGACCTCCAGGGTGTAGTTCCAGTGGAGACTTTGAGCCATGACCTTTAGTGTTCTGGAGCTGTTCATAGTTGAGTGTGAAAAAGCAGGATGAGGGTAGCTCCTCTCAGTCTGAGCTCTGGTTCTCAATCAAAGATGAATGGACAGCTCTCTCTGAGACTGAATGAGACTCTAAGTGAAAAAGCTCAAATATGTTTGTCTCATTCTATGAGTGAGAGATGATGGGTAGATTGATCTGGGCTTTTCCTGTAGTAAAAAGGGCATTGTTCCATTCTTTTGTTGTGAAGAAAGAGCTGACCAAAATGGCAAAGCTCCAATTTTACTGGTCCTTCCGGTTGTCCAGCTATGGTTTTCAAATATAGACTGTAGCCATTAGCATGTTGACCTGAAATGAGCTTCCTCATAGCTGGAAAAAACCTCAAAGAAAAGGAGCTACAGTAGAGCCACTGCTGCTCTACATAGAAAGGAGTCAGCAAAAGCAGATCAGGCTACTGATCATACTGTAAAACCTGGCAACTTAGTTGAGCCCAAACGATTTGAGGAAACTGGTTGCTTTTAACAGTTTAAGTTTATTAACCTAAACAATTCAGTTTAAAAAATATTTACTTTGAGTAGTTGTAACTCAACTATTTTCTCTAAGGGTGCGTTCACACTGCAGCCTGAAGTGACTCAATTCCGATTTTTTTGCCGGGCCGTTCACACTGCCAGTAAATGCGACCTGTATGTGTTCTGCAGTGTAAACGGGCAAATGACCTGAAAGTGTCCCGCATGCGCAGTAGAGGGCGCAATAGCGTCAGCTTTCTAAGTGTTCTGCCAACTGCCATAAAAAGAAGTGCTCAGTGTTTGCGGAAGTAAACATGGAGGCTAACGGTGGAGCTTAGCTTACACATTTGAAGTTGTTATCCGGCCGGAGCAGCATATTAACAACTTAATCATTATATAGTCTGTCATGGTTGTTGTTTTTCTTCCCACTTGTGCGTATCAGGACGCAGAATAGTGAGATTTGTTGAGAATCAGTGACATTCAGTTCGGATGAATGCGGCGAGGACGTTAGTTCGCATTTGAATCGGATATGGGTCACATTCAGAAAAAGAATCTGACCTGTGCTGTTGACACTGCCATGAAAAGATCGGATGCAGGTCTATGGAAGTAAATATGTGCCATCAGAATTTGAATAAAAAAATGCATCTGAGACTTGAATGTTGTATATTTGCGCTTACTTTTTCAATTTCAAAATTAATTCAAAATATAATTTTGACCTAAAAAAAAATTCTTTCGTTATTTGTACGTTTGCAATTTTCATTTGTTAAAAAAAATTCACATTCCTATTTCAAAATGATGAAATTTTCAATATATATATATATTTTTCAGTGTTAAAAAATTCAGCATATAAAAAATTTCAACTTTTAAAAATTCAAATGCAATATTTTCAGTGTCCTAAAAATTCAACTTGCTCAAATTCACTGTCTCAAATTCAGCGTCTAAAAATTCACTGTACAAAAATGGCAAGGTTACTTCAGGTCACAGACATTAGCAATCGTTGCCAGATTTCAACACCCAGCCAATCACATGACCTAAGCTCATATTGAAGAAATACCAGCATCACCGAGGCTAGCGACCATGGAGGCGAACGCAAACCCAACGGTGAGTCTATGCCAGGGGTGTCAAACTCCAGTCCTCGAGGGCCGGTGTCCTGCAACTTTTAGATGTGCCTCTGCCGCACCACACCTGAATAGAATAATTAGGTCATTAGCAAGGCTCTGGAGAACTTACCTACACAAGAAGGAGGTAATTAAGCAATTTGATTCAGGTGTTTTGTACCTGTGGCACATCTTAAAACTGCAGGACAGCGGCCCTTCAGGACTGGAGTTTGACACCCCTGGTCTATGCTTTCATATTTCCGTAGTATATTTTGTTTTGCGCATGAACTTTGATACATGATATTAAAGCTTGATTTAAAACACGGGTTTGGGCCGTTGTTAATCCTATGCCATGTAATGCTGGCATATTAGTTCTCGCTACCTGCTAGACCTCCACCCCCTTCTCTTGGCTGTCCCACACCCAATTTTCCCGTGTTTTATTTCAAAAAGGAATATCACTTGCGCCAAGTCTAGAATCTTAAAAAGATAACTGATGGGTAGCGACTTTGCGGGTTGTTTGTATGTCGTCTTAGGTGAGACTGAGACAAGCAGTCTTGGTAAAAGATGTAATTTTCCAGAGATTCTACCGCTAATGTAGCAAGCTAATATGGCTGCCTTGTATGCTTCAAGGAGGGGCTGTGAACTCTTCAGACATTAATTATAACCACAACCCCATTCTGTTCATCTACTGTATTATTCATGTGACTTCATTTTTGAATAAATTAATACATTTATGGTCATTATACCGTCATCCAAACTACTGCTTCTCTGATATATAATATTAATTTACATTCTTTTTACTTTGCGGTACAAAACGTCGTTACCTAGCGACTTTAGAAACAACCTTCTTTGTTTTTTCATTTGATTTTAACTCATTTTGAGGAAAATATATGCTTGCAAGTACAGCTGTTTACTTATTAAAATCCTTTTAATCCCCACTACTTTGTATCTCCAAAATATATATTTGGTTACAAAGAATGTTTGAGCTATGCTAAAATTTGTGATTAATGTTGTAATTATAAGTAAATTCTGATTTAAGTTACACACTATTCAATTGTGTAACTTTTTTCAATTTCCTCTCCTTGGGCTGCCACCTTATCGTGGTGGAGGGGTTTGAGTGTCCCAATGATCCTAGGAGCTATGCTGTCTGGGGCTTTATGCCCCTGGTAGGGTCACCCAAGGCAGACAGGTCCTAGGTGAGGAACCAGATAAAGCGCAGCCCGAAGACCCCTATGATGAATACAAACTTTGGACTTAGTTTTCCCTTGCCCGGACGCGGGTCACCGGGGCCCCACTCTGGAGCCAGGCCTGGAGGTGGGGCACGATGGCGAGCGCCTGGTGGCCGGGCTTTTACCCACGGAGCCCGGCCGGGCTCAGCCCGAAGAGGAGACGTGGGTCCCCCTTCCGATGGGCTCACCACCTGACCGAGGGGCCAAAGGGGTCGGGTGCATTGTGGTATGGGCGGCAGCCAAGGGAGGGGACCCTCCCTTGGCTGCTCCTCGGCTGCAGAAGCTGGCTCTTGGGACGTGGAACATCACCTCTCTGGTGGGGAAGGAGCCGGAGCTAGTGTGCGAGGCTGAGAGGTTCCGGCTAGAAATAGTTGGCCTCTCCTTGACACATGGCTCTGGTTCTGGAACCAGTCTCCTTGAGAGGGGCTGGACGTACTTCCACTCTGGAGTGGACCACGGTGAGAGGCGCCGGGCTGGAGTGGGCATACTTGTTGCCCCCCATTTGGGCGCCTGTACATTGGGGTTCACCCCGGTGAACGAGAGGGTAGCCTCCCTCCGCCTACGGGTGGGGGGACGGGTTCTGACTGTTGTTTGTGCTTACGGGCCAAACAGCAGTTCAGATTACCCACCCTTCTTGGAGTCCTTAGAGGGGGTACTGGAGAGTGCCCCTCCTGGGGACTCCCTTGTTCTACTGGGAGACTTCAACGCTCACGTGGGCAATGACAGTGAGACCTGGAGAGGCTTGGTTGGGAGGAACGGCCCCCCCGATCTGAACCCAAGCGGTGTTCTGTTGTTGGACTTCTGTGCTCGTCAAGGATTGTCCATCACGAACACCATGTTCAGGCATAAGGGCATCCATATGTGCACTTGGCACCAGGACGCCCTAGGCCGCAGTTCGATGATTGACTTTGTCATCGTCTCATCGGATTTGCGGCCGTATGTCTTGGACACTCGGGTGAAGAGAGGTGCGGAGCTGTCCACTGACCACTACCTGGTGACGAGTTGGCTCCGGTGGTGGGGGAGGAAACCGGTCAGACCTGGCAGGCCCAAACGTGTAGTGAGGGTCTGCTGGGAACGTCTGGCGGAGTCCCCTGTGAGACGGAGCTTCAACTCTCATCTCCGGCAGAACTTCGAACACGTTCCGGGGGAGGTGGGGGACATTGAGTCTGAGTGGACTATGTTCCGTACCTCCATTGCCGAGGCGGCCTATCGGAGCTGCGGCCGCAAGGTTGTTGGTGCCTGTCGCGGCGGCAACCCTTGAACCCATTGGTGGACACCTTCGGTGAGGGATGCTGTCAAGCTGAAGAAGTAGTCCTATCGGGCCTTTTTGGCCTGTGGGACTCCAGAAGCAGCTGATGGGTACCGGCGGGCGAAACGACGGCAGGAGGAGTTTGGAGAGGCCATGGAGACAGACTTCCGTACGGCTTCGAGGCGATTCTGGTCCACCATCCGGCGTCTCAGGAGGGGGAAGCAGTGCAGCACCAACACTGTTTATAGTGGGGATGGTGCGCTGCTGACCTCAACTCGGGACGTTGTGGGCCGGTGGGCGGAATACTTCGAAGACCTCCTCAATCCCACCAACATGCCTTCTGTTGAGGAAGCTGAGCATGGGGACTCTGGGTTGGGCTCTCCAATCTCTGGGGACGAGGTCCCCGAGGTGGTCAAAAAGCTCCTCGGTGGCAGGGCCCCGGGGGTGGATGAGATCCGCCCGGAGTTCCTTAAGGCTCTGAATGTTGCGGGGTTGTGTTGGCTAACGCGACTCTGCAATATCGCATGGACATCGGGGGCAGTTCCCATGGACTGGCAGACTGGGGTGGTCGTCCCCCTGTTTAAAAAGGGGGGCCGGAGGGTGTGCTCCAATTACAGGGTGGTCACACTCTTAAGCCTCCCTGGTAAGGTCTATTCAGGGGTCCTGGAGAGGAGGCTCCGTCGGATAGTCGAACCTCGGATTCAGGAAGAGCAGTGTGGTTTTCGTCCTGGTCGTGGAACACTGGACCAGCTCTACACCCTCAGCAGGGTCCTGGAGGGTGCATGGGAGTTCGCCCAACCAGTCTACATGTGTTTTGTGGACTTGGAGAAGGCGTTCGACCGTGTCCCTCGGGGGAACCTGTGGGGGGTACTCCGGGAGTATGGGGTACCGGGCCCTTTGATACGGGCTGTCAGGTCCCTGTATGACCGGTGTCAGAGTCTGGTCCGCATTGCCGGCAGTAAGTCGGGCTCGTTTCCGGTGAGAGTTGGACTCCGCCAAGGCTGCCCTTTGATACCGATTCTGTTCATTACTTTTATGGACAGAATTTCTAGGCGCAGCCGAGGTGTTGAGGGGATCCGTTTTGGTGGCCTTAGGATCGCATCTCTGCTTTTTGCGGATGATGTGGTCCTGTTGGCTTCATCGGAACGGGATCTGCAGCTCTCACTGGAGCGGTTCGCAGCCGAGTGTGAAGCGGCCGGGATGAGGCTCAGTGCCTCCAAATCCGAGGCCATGGTCTTGAGCCGGAAAAGGGTAGAGTGCCTTCTCCGGGTCAGGGGGGTCGTCCTGCCTCAAGTGGAGGAGTTTAAGTATCTGGGGATCTTGTTCACGAATGAGGGAAGAAGGGAGCAGGAGATCGACAGGCGGATTGGGGCAGCGTCTACTGTGAAGCGGGCGCTGTACCGGTCCGTCCTGGTGAAGAGAGAGCTGAGCCAAAAAGCGAAGCTCTCGATTTACCGGTCGATCTACGTTCCCACCCTCATTTATGGTCATGAGCTTTGGGTCATGACCGAAAGAACGAGATCACGGGTACAAGTGGCCGAAATGGGTTTCCTCCGCAGGGTGGCTGGGCTCTCCCTTAGAGATAGGGTGAGAAGCTCGGTCATCCGGGAGGGACTCAGAGTAGAGCCGCTGCTCCTCCACGTCGAGAGGAGCCAGTTGACGTGGCTCGGGCATCTGGTAAGGATGCCTCCTGGACGCCTCCCTGGTGAGGTGTTCCGGGCACGTCCCACCGGGAGGAGGCCTCGGGGAAGACCCAGGACGCGCTGGAGGGATTACGTCTCTCGGCTGGCCTGGGAACGCCTTGGGATTCCCCCGGAGGAGCTGGAAGAAGTGGCTGGGGAGAGGGTAGTCTGGGCCTCCCTTCTGAAGCTGCTGCCCCCGCGACCCGACCCCGAATAAGCGTAAGAAAATGGATGGATGGACTATTCAATTTCTGAACCCCACAGTGCCTTGACAGAGGTACATTTTAAATGGATAATTTAATGTGTAGCATGTATACTATCATTCATTTAATTTGTAACATAGCAATCTGCAATCATCAAGTACATTTTGAGTTCTCTTGATTCCTCCTTTGTGTTTTCCAGGATGTAGATTCCCAAAATTGAATGGGAGGAGAGCAGGCTTCCTCTTCAGGAAGAGTCAAACATCACAGTGCCAAATTCAAATGTGCAACCGACTGACGAACAAATGGCAGCCTTAAGAGACGCAGTAAATCCATGTCTTTTGGTTGTGACATTTATATTGCCGCAGTTCTGTTTTGTGAACAGTTCTTTACTTTGTGAAACTTGTCCAGTTTCAAAATTCAGCATTTATGAAATATAAAGCTAAGTGCTGATCATATTACCACAAAGTTAAGTTTGTCTTATGTCATTTATTTTCTAATACTTCAAGCATAGATGAACATTCAATAAAATATTGCATAAAAGCAGTTTCTGTTTCATATTTCCTGTACAAACAGTGCTGCCTCAAACTCTGAACATAGTTACTCTAACATTTAAGATTTACAGGGATGCTTGACAAACATTTCAGGTACTTAGTCGTCACTTCAAAGAACACAACTTAATGCCAAGACTGCAGTGAATGATGAACAGCATTTGTAAAAAAAAAAAAAGCTAATAATAAAATGACTTTGTATTTTTACTTAATTGCCATATTGAAATGCAATTATTGAACAAATGAAACACCAATGCACTGAGTTCTCAAAGAAGACCAAAGCCAGTCCCAACCAATTTAAGACACACCGTCATGTCAGCATACAGAGTCTGGTAGGTAGAATAATGGCTTAGAAGGCGTAAACGTTCACTGCAGGTGGATGAAGTGGGCATGTGGTTTGGTCCAGTTAACTGCACTACTTCAGGCTTCAGTTCCTGGCATGGAGCCTCCCAGCCAACCCAAAATCTCATGAGCTGGTGCAGATTGTCTGAAGATGCTAGGAAAAGTATACATTTGTTTTTTTTTTTAGATACATGGTGAGTTTCCTGTAGATGGAATCATTCATAAAGCTGACTTTGAGATATGACTTTATGTGAATGTCTTTTCCATCTAAGAAACTAATGAATATGAACGTGATATCCTTCAAAAATCATTTGAATACCTTTTGCCATGTTCACTAATCAACCTGAAAAGCTTTATCAGCTTTATCTGTGCAGTGTTGTAAGACATGATTATAAGAAAATAAATGTACTGTATTATGCTGGTATGTATTGCGCGTCTTATCATTCTCAAAATAACATAAACATTGCCCAAATGTTTAAACAGATATTTTACCTTCTTCGAGAAACTGACTGAAAAACCCTGTCACCTGCGTAGTTTCTGCTTCCAAGACATCATCGCTGTTGTCACCGTCATCACTTTGCTTCTTCACCTGTGGCCAAATGATTGACTGCAGGACCATCTATAATTGTAGAAATAGAAATAGCTCCAAACGATCACAGAGTATCAAAAATATGATCCTTAAAAGTTCCTTGAAAAGAGAAAAAAGAAAAATATGTCAAAAACATTGTCAGTAAAATAAAAAAAGTATTTTGAAATTAGTAGGTCAGTAATGAGAAATCAAATTGAATAATGATATTTAATCTAAAATAAGTTAACAGCTGTACTTGCAAGCATATATTTTCCTCAAAATGAGTTAAAATCAAATGAAAAAACAAAGGCGGTTGTTTCTAATGTTGGTAGGTAACAGAACGACGTTTTGTACCACAAAGTAAAAAGAATGTAAATTAATATTATATGTCGAAGAAGCAGTAGTTTGGATGACGCTATAATGACCATAAATGTATTAATTTATTCATAAATGAAGTCACATGAACAACACAGTAGATGAACAGAATGGGGTTGTGGTTATAATTAATGTCGGAAGAGTTCACAGCCCCTCCTTGAAGCATACAAGGCAGCCATATTAGCTTGCTACATTAGCGGTAGCATCTCCTGGAAAATTACATCTTTTACCAGGACTGCTTGTCTCAGTCTCACCTAAGACAACAAACAAACAACCCGGAAAGTCGCTACCCATCAGTTATCTTTAAAGATTCTAGACTTGGCGCAAGTGGTAATCCTTTTTTAAATAAAACACGGGAAAATTGGGTGTGGGACAGCCAAGAGAAGGGGGTGGAGGTCTAGCAGGTAGCGATAACTAATATGCCAGCATTACATGGCGTAAGATTAACAACGGTCCAAACCCGTGTTTTAAATCAGGCATTAATATCATGTATCAAAGTTCATGCGCAAAATAAAATATACTACAGAAATATGAAAGTATAGACTCACCGTTGGGTTTGCGTTCGCCTCCATGGTCGCTAGCCTCGGTGATGCTGGTATTTCTTCAATATGACGCTTAGGTCATGTGATTGGCTGGGTGTTGAAATCTGACAACGATTGCTAATGTCTGTGACCTGAAGTAACCTTGCCATTTTTGTACAGTGAATTTTTAGATGCTGAATTTGAGACAGCGAATTTGAGCAAGTTGAATTTTTAGGACACTGAAAATATTGCATTTGAATTTTTAAAAGTTGAAATTTTTTATATGCTGAATTTTTTAACACTGAAAAAAATATATATATTGAAAATTTCATCATTTTGAAATAGGAATGTGAATTCTTTTAACAAATGAAAATTGCAAACATGTACAAATAATGACACAGAATTTTTTTTTTTAGGTCAAAATTATATTCTGAATTCATTTTGAAATTGAAAAAGTAAGCGCAAATATACAACATTCAAGTTTCAGATGCATTTTTTATTCAAATTCTGATGGCACATATTTACTTCCATACAGGTCGCATTACGTCAAAAAAATCGGAATTGGGTCACTTCAGGCTGCAGTGTGAACGCACCCTATGGGTAACATGGATAAATAAAGTTAATAGTAAACTGAACTTAGTAAGTGCTACACTCATATGTTCATTAATTCTAACTTATTTAATATGTGTTGATTGTTCTCATCTATATTGAACCACAGTAACTTAGATGGTAAAATATATTTAAAACCATTTTTTGTGACAAAGAAAGTGGTTTAATTAATTGCTGCTGGTGGTGGTGCAATGCATTGTGGGATACCTTGTTGACCAATTATATGCTCAACTTTTTTGCAAGGTCTCAACTTAAATAGATTAACTCATCAAGCATTTTTTAACCCAAAAGTTCATGTCTCTCACTGTCCATCCAGTAACTGTCCATGGATCTGGAAACTGATTACTACTGGTTAAAGTAGTTTTTTTTTTTAAAAAGTGGGAGTCATGGTCTCTTGTGGTAATGGGCTGTCATAGCTTGACATCCATCTACTAACAGCTATATTTCTGCTGACACAGTAAGCGTTGGTCTTTGTTTACAAACACTGAATGGCTCACGTTCTATCTTATAAACACAGACACTAATGTATAAAAACTGATTGGCAGAAATGATGAATACATGAACAGTACATTTTAATAATAAAGACTAGTTGAAAAACAAAACAGTGAAAAGCAACATGAACAATCATTAAAACCACTAAAATAAGGCTTAATTATTATTTCTGCAGATTAATGTGCTGTATATGTTACTGTATTTAGGCAGTAAAAAAAACTAACAATTTATGGTGGCCTACACATAAGAAAAAACCCAGTAAAATCTGATAAGTTCACCTTACTTAAAAATTATGCAAACTCATAGCCTCAAAGAAATTAAGCAAAGTAAACTTAAAATTATTGAGTAAGAAAACCTAATTTATTTTATGCAAGCAGTTCTAAATAAAGTAGTACAACAAGTGAAAAAAAATAAGTTCATGTAACTTATTTGTCAAGCATAGTGTTACTTAAATGTTTTTAATTTGAATGAGTCCTTATCCTTCCTCCCTCTCCCACTTCTTTTTTATTAAGGTTTTATTGGCTCTGTGTCCATTAATTGAGAGAAGTTTGATAGGAACGTGGGTAAGGAGAGAGGTCATCAAGTCAAGGGGCAAAGGTACTTACTAAAAGTGAATATTGACAGCAATTGTATGAAACTGATTAAAGACTATATACCAGGTCTGCATTTACAGTGTATAATATCAACATGTTTTCTGTAGGAGATTATAAAAAAGTATTTGGACGCACTATTCATTTTACTTTTTCACCACATTTTGATTTATAAACAAAAAGTAAAGACATTGACAAAAATGATGAGCAGAAATTTTCAATAAACGCTCCATTTTTCAGCACTTAGAGGATCTATTTACTCCTCAACAAGCTCACAGTGACATGACCTCTTCCTACGACAGGCAAAGTAACTATTACTGATAATACATTCACAGAACCTGCCTTCAAAAAACTCCAAATTAACCCTTTAACAAGTAAATATTTAAGACAGTGTTTAGCAGTAGGACAATCTACAACTTGGAGCTTGCATACTTTCAGGATTTTTTGCCTTCTTGTGCTTTAAGATTCTAATAAATCTGTAATTAAGATACCGACCCTGTGATGATTAGTCGATATTTCAGAACCAACCAGACGGAAGCTTTATTCTTCCTGTTGTTACCACTGCACCACTTTAAGATACTGCAACAGGCAGAAGAAACACAGAAGAGTTTCTGCTCTAGTTAAACATCTTGAGGGTGAATGATTGCCACTATGATGTAATTAGTTTGTCTCTACAACCTTTAGTTACGTGTCTGTACATCTAACACAGGACATGACTAATGAGGCAACAGCTATAGAGTCTCATGGTCACACACAACCTTCACATTATTCACTGCAGGCATCAATACAGACAGTCAATATCAGCAGTATTCATCACTGAAGTTGCGTGTGTGTATGTGTGTGTATGTGTGTGTGTGTGTGTGTCAGTGTTGTAGTACTCGAGGTCGGTCTTGGTGTCGAGACCATTTTTTGATGGTCTCGTCTCGGACTCGACCGCATTTGGTCTCAGTCTTGTCTCGGTCTCGGGCGCTGAGGACTCGGTATTTTATTTCAAGAGTGGTCAAGACCGCAAATGTGAAAATATCACTAAGCGTACAGCATACTGTCCAGTTTATTTAACATCTTTGTTTTCAGTGGATGCAAAAAGCACCAATTAAAAACCAAGCAATTACTTGTTTCTGTTACTCCCCCCGTCCCTTCCCCACCTTTCACTCGCAGGCGATGCTCTGAGACATGCGCAGTGTTTTTCTCTCAGCAGCAGATGTCTGTCTAATAGTCAGTAATAGAACAGCGCTGCATATATCATAAGAAATCAGATGGCCACAGCTAACTCAGCAGCGCTTCGCTTTCACAGACGGTGGGGACTACGTCTAACTTTTTTCGTCACTTAGAAAAGTAGCTCAAAGTTAAACATCTTGAGGGTAAGCTCCGTTGACATGATGTTAGCAAAGCTAGCTGTATAGAGACACATAAGCATTTGTGATGAAAAAAGACACTCACTGCGCTGAATTATTGTGCGGAGGTGTTGACTGACTTGTCGCAAATATGGTACAACTCTGTGAAAGTCTGCAATATAGTGACGTGACATTCAGGAACAGTCAGATTTTTCTGAAAGGCTCTTTACTTAGAAAATAGGACTGGAGTCCCACTGAGCGCTGTTGTTCTATCAGATTACCATACGCTGTCAGAATAACATACATGCACTGAGTATCATTCCTGCGCATGCGCATTAATAAGACCAACCGTCAGAGGAGTTGTCAGTTCACCATACGTAACAAGTTATGATGAAAATAAGTCATTAAATTGTTTTCAATGATAACTGTATAGATATACATTTGTTGACATGGTTTCAAAGAGTATTTAAAGCAAGATCTGGCTGCAGCTGCAGTCAACTACAACACACGCCTGTGTAAAACTCATTAAACTACTTAACTGCTAAGTCACGATGCCATACAAATGTTGATAAAGTGTATGATGATCTATGTCATGATTCTATGTTGCTGATTAAATAAAATTATATGGTAATGACTGACAGATATAGCCATGAGTACATGCTAAGCATATGGCAATCTGACAGCGTATGGCGACCTGACAGAACATCGTTCTTTGTTCTTGTAATGTTCTGCGTACACTGCAGTAGCTATGAGGATTTTATTTAATTATGTACATTGATATTTTTTTAGTTAACAAATAAACAAAACACAAGAACGAAAGAGCACGCAGAGCATGCACATTACTCTTTCATTGTTTTCGTTCAAAGTGACAGCTGTAATGTGTGCCATGGTGTCAGACTACCTGGCTTCATGTAGCGGGAGAGAGGGTGAGAACAGTCACGGTGAGCGTCTTATGGTTGGTTACTTCTTGCTTGTTGCTCCATGGTGAGGGTTCATAGTTGAGTGTTATTTACCGTCAGGGGATTGCCTCAATTGCTATGTTTAATGGTGCAAAGAGAGAATGGTGCTATGTTTAATGGTTTCGTTATCTTTTTAGGGATGGCACGAGACTACCGCGGATTGTAGCACAGAGATGGAACCAAAGCAGAACAAAGAGTTTGTTCTGCTTTTAATATTGGTCAAATTTATTAAGTATTTAATATCTAGGTGTTTTTATGGGAATATGGATCTTTTAGATCAATTTGAGAATTTCACATTTTATTGTATCACGTAGAGCGGGGCGCTCTTCTTGGTCTTGACTCGGTCTCGACTTCCCTCGGTCTTGGTCTTGACTTGGTTTCGGACTCTAAAAGTCTTGGTTTTGTCTCGGGTTAGGTGGTCTTGACCACAATACTGGTGTGTGTGTGTGTGTGTGTGTGTGTGTGCGTGTAGGTGTGTGTGTGTGTGTGTGTATACGTGTGTATGTGCATGCGTGCCTGCCTGCGTGTGTGTGCGTGTGTGCGTATATGTATGTATGTATGTATCAGTGACGTGCGGTCAGGGGAAGCAGGTGAGGCAGAGCCTCGCCTGTCATCATGGAAAAATAATATAAAATCATTTATTTTGCTATTTTCACCTTGTGGTTTATACTATAAAGTACTTAGCTTAACCAATTCTGATTAGTTTTTCTTCAAAATCGCTGGCTTTTCGCATTTTCCCATTCAGCAGGGAGCTGAGCCTCACCTGGGATTGCGCAACCTCTCGCTAACTGCACTGGCTGCCATTATATGACAGCATGTTCGTCCTGTCTGTACGCCGGCAATAAAATGACTTAGAAACATTTAATATATGGACTGATTTTCCATAATTTCGCTTATGTATATAATGTACAGTGTTTTTTGTCACTAACTGTGTGTGTATCGTGTTTTGTGTGCGGAGAAGCGATCAGAAACGGCAGAGAACAGATTCGAGGTGAGGCAGGCAGTTCTATTGCCTCACCGCTGGGGGCAGTCATGAGCCCCCAGCTCATGACTGGGGGCTCATGACTGCCCCCAGTCATGTGACTCCACAACTGCAGAGTAAGAGACAGTGAGCTAACCATGGAGCTAGCCATACAGTAAATAAGTAAAGTACAGCGATATATTTGTTTTCTTCTCTCTTCCTACGTCAACATGAAAGACTACATTTCTACACTTAAACAGTTTTATAAAGTGGATTTCCAATTGAAGCAGGAGATAATAACTAAAGGAAGACCAACACCGGAGCTGAAAGTTTTACTTCAAGACAGTTTGATGATTCTCAAACGGAGTAGAAAAGACATGCCGAGGATAAACTTGGCTTTGGATGAACGGATATTTTTGTGCAGAATTAGAGGTGCATGGATTTCATTGATAAGTAAAAGTAAGACAGCAATAAGATGTTTTTGTTTAGTTTTTTAATTAAATGTCAGTTTTGTGGGCCACAGTTAATGTTTAAATAATTCAGTAAAGTAGATAATTCAGTAAAGTAATAAAGTATTTATTAATAAAACATTAAGCCTAAACATACTACAACAACAAACTAAATGTTCTGTTCTGTGTGCAAAATTCTTGAATGTTTTTTGGTGTTAAATCCTAAAACATGAAGTGGCATTATTGTCAGTTGGTACGGCAACGAGTCTGCATAGCTTGGAGAATACAGATCACTTTGCTGAGGATCATAGCACGAAATTAATACCTACATTTATAAGTTTCACTGAGTTAACATGGCTATGGATGACATGTAAAAGATTAGTCTTTTTGTCCCCTAGCATTAGTCGTTTGTCCCATGCATGCGCAAAATTTTGCAGCCTTAACATGCATGTTAGTGCCTCACCAGCAATGAACCTCACCGCACGTATGTATGTATGTGTGTGGCCTCGTATTGGATACAATGTCAATACAATTGAACAAATACTCACATTGTGGGGACCAACTGCTCTTTATTCAAATTACAAAATACTTTATTGATTAAATGTTGTTGTAACTCCTATTAATTCAAATTCTTCAGTTATGGGGCCAAAAACCCGAAGTATGTGGTTGTTTGGAAAGACAAGCAGAACAAAAATAACTCTTTCAACCCTTTCAAGTTTTCTCTGTGTTCCTATCTTCACTAATGGCCAGTATATTTGGATGATGACAGAAAGTGTGAGATTCCAGACGCAAATGAAAACATCTTCCTCTGCAGGGAGCCCAGGCATACAGATACAGTGAGGAGTTCATTTATTAGAACGTAGTTTGAAGTAAAGCCATTGCTATGGGTCTGGCCTGGAAATACTTTGGGATCCTCATAAAATCTGAATAATTAAAAAGAATATAACTAATGCAGAACATGGAGTTTAAATTCTCTATTTTAGATAAAGGGTTATGGATTTGACAATATTCCTAAATTCCCCAGACAAGTCAGGTTCTCAGCTGCTGGTTTGACTATTGACAAAATAATTTTAGTGTACAGTCATATATTGACAATAAAGCTGCTCATTTTATATATTTTGTCTTAAAAATGCAATTTTTACTTGCCTATGTTATTATTTATGAAGAATATTTATAGGATCTTGTGTACTCTGATAATTAGGTGTTGGTCAGATTTTTGCACCACCATATTTCTGTGCAGTAGTTTGTGACTGGCTGACCACAGCTACATTCAGGCTTCTGTTGATAACTTCTCCTGCGCTCTTGAGCTTGACGTGAGTGGTTGTTAGCTCTGTGTTTATTGCTTACATGATATTCGCTCACATGGACTGAAACCTTCTTGCCTACCTAGATGTAACCAAGGGAAAATCCCTGTCCTGTCCCTACAGTGCACCTACTGTACTGTGAATGTAGATGCTTATCAGTGCTGATCAGGAGTGAGGCGTTGTTACCATTATAATATAACCTTAACGTAATAACTGGCTTACAGTACATTTCACATTTTAAAAAATGAAAGTTTAGTAACATTGAAAATATGTTATATCAAGATATGTGGAAGTTCTGTGTTTTAGTATATCCTGTTTAGACACATTTAGAAAGATAATAAATTCACTTACAGCGTAAGAAAAGACATTTAAGTTCAAGACTAGCAGTTTCCACAGATACCTTTAAAATATGCCTGCTGAGTAACTAGACTAAGGTTATTTTGCTGCCACAAGTTTATCACCAGAGATTATGCAGTTATTTCCTTCTCTGTCTAATTGTCACAGTCATCAAAGCAAAACCCACAGTGGATACACTTTGCTTTTAGCCCACATATTTTTTCTGCGTGGGAGTGCAACAACCACAGTGTGTGTTTGCACATAAATATGTTTTTAATATGTGTGAGTGGCACTGAGAGAGGCAGCAAGTGAGGAACAAAATGAGAACATAACATGGTTTAGATTAAAGTTTACCATCTTTAATCAGCAAATGAACAAACAGCCTTTGCTGCCTCCACAGACACAGTTCCAGAACACTGAAAGGCTTACTAAGGACTTTTAGTGCCCTATATCTGATGTCATGTAACATCATCATCTTCTCATCAATGGGGTGCAGATCAAATCACAGCATCTAAATAATAGTTGTAAAACCAGACTGTTGGATAAGGTGACCTGTAAAAGTGAGTGCCAACAGTTCTTAAGGCAGCAGGGGAATCCTTGATTTAAAACAAGGTTTAACCAAAGTCTTTAGCATATTGTCTTATCAGTCAATCAAGTTTATTTGTACACTGTGTGCACAATTATTAGACAAGTTTTAATTTTGGCCATATCAACATTTTTATGCATATTTTCCAACTCCAAGCTGTATAAACTTGAATGCTTATTGAATGTAGACATATCACCTGATGTATATTTGTTTAATGAGGGAGAGGAGGGCGTAAGGAGATCAACATATATATCAAGGTCTGCATAGTTATTGTCTTCAAGTAAAATGGGCCAAAAAAGAGATTTAAGAGACTAAGTGAAAAATTTTAAAAAGTCTTTCAGAGCGATGCAGTCTTGAAATTGCTAAGATATTTGGGGTTGATCACAAAAGCATCAAATGTTTTTCTGCAAATCGTCAACAGGGTCATACAAAACATATTGAGAAAAAAATACATAAATTAACTGCCAAAGACTAGAGAAGAATCAAACATGACACTACCAGGAACCTATTATCTTCAAGTGTTGTCATATTCCAGAACTTCAACCTACCTGTTCCACAAGTACAAGATGCTCAGAGACATGGCCAAGGCAAGGAAGGATGAAACCTGACAACCACTGAACAAGACTCATAAGTTGAAACATCAAAACTGGGCCAAGAAAAATCTGAAGACAGATCTTTCAAACGTTTTATGGACTGATCAGATGAAAGTGACTCTTGATGGACGAGATGGATGGGCCTGTGGCTGGATCAGGGATGGGCACAGAGCTCCACTTCACATCAGACACCAGCAAGGTGGAGGCAGATAGTGGTATGGACTGCTATTATTAAATATGAACTAGTTGGACCGTTTTGGGTTGAAGATGGACTCAAAAAGTACTCCAAAAACTACCAGTTTTTAGAAGACACTTTCTTCAAGCAGTTGTTCAAGAAAAAGTCTTATGACTGTTATTGAAAAGAAGGGTGGATATATTGGTGACTGATTTATTTTTTAAATGTCAGAAATGTTTATTTGTCAATGTTTATTCGTCAATGTTGAGTTGTATGTTTATTATTCTCATTCTAACAGGTGAGATGGTAAAATGTTCATTTTTAATTCAATTGCATAATAATTTTGCACAGTAATAGTTTCCCAATAATCTTGCACACATAGACATTGTCTTAAGAAAGCCAAAATCTCACTTTTACTTTCTTAACTATTCAGGTTTGAGATGTTGTTAGCATTTTGGATTGA
The DNA here is from genome assembly GCF_904066995.2 of Poecilia reticulata. NCBI lineage: Eukaryota > Metazoa > Chordata > Actinopteri > Cyprinodontiformes > Poeciliidae > Poecilia > Poecilia reticulata. Next base: position 24,320,701 of record NC_088848.1, on the reverse strand, counting down.
CCGAGAGCAAAAAGTAAAACTTGAATAATAACAGTGTATAGTACAATCCAGCAATAAGGCTGCAAAGTGCTTCACATCATAAAAACACAAAAAATCAAAGTTGTAAAAAAACACCACAATGTCAATAATTGAGAAAACTAGTGACCATTTTACATGTTGTCAAAATTGAAATATGTTGGTTGTTTTTGTAAAATTTGTTATTTTACAAAAACAACTCTAACCAGGTGGGTTTTTAGTCTGGAATTAAATGAACTCTTTGTTTCAGCTGTTTTCAGATTTGTGATACATAGAAACTGAATGCTGCTTTTTCATGTCTGGTTCTGGATGCAGAATCAGAACCAGAAGGCCTGAGAGATCTGGACAGTTGATACAACAGCAGCAGATCTTTAATATGTTGTGGTGGTTACATGTTCAGTGATTTATAAACTAGCAACATTATTTTAAAGTTTATTCTCTGAGCTACAAGAGACATTAAAATTGTGGTGATGTGTTCTGACTTCCTAGTTTTAGTGAGAATGTTTACCTTAGTCTTAGTACAATCGCCTAGTACTTATTATTTTGTACCATTGCATTTTGTATTAAACAGCTTTTGTGCATTTTTAATTTAAACTCTCCTTGTCTTCTTACTCAAAGATCAAACACTTTAGATTAATGTTATCTAGAAACTAAAACCAGGAAGTAGATTTCCGCAATTCAATACAGTTTGTTTTTTCATTGCAAATTTACAACAAATGTTTCTTCAAGGCAACTTTACAAAAACATCCTGTTTAGATACAGAACTACAGTAATTTGAGCATGATAATGAATCTCATAGGTTCATAATAAAGGAACATCTAACATGAATTCCAGGCTTAAGCTGTCCTGAGAAACTCTCATGTTCATTCTGCAAGATTTTGTTTACTTGTAATCTTTGAAAACATACAAAAATTACTCTTTTGTGACAGCACTCTTTTCATGACTACATTTCACAAAATGTATTTGTAAACTGTTTTTGTGGAGTGTGGAATGCCAGCCATTCCCTCGGGAGGCCCTGTGGGGGGTACTCCGGGAGTATGGGGTTTGGGGTGCTGTCAGGTCGCTGTATGACCGGTGTCAGAATCTGGTCCGCATTGCCGGCAGTAAGTCGGACTCGTTTCCGGTGAGAGTTGGACTCCCCCAAGGCTGCCCTTTGTCACCGATTCTGTTCATTACTTTCATGGACAGAATTTCTAGGCGCAGCCGAGGTGTTGAGGGGATCCGTTTTGGTGGCCGTCAGTGGTGGAGAAAGTACTCAAAACATTTACTTAAGTAAAAGTACAAATACACAGTCAAAAATGTACTTAAGTAAAAGTCAAAGTACCACATTAACATTTTACTTAAGTAAAAGTTAAAAAGTCCTGGCTTTTAAAAATACTTAAGTATTAAAAGTAAAAGTACTCGCTGAATGCATCACCTAATCGCTAATATCATTAAGTGTGCCGATCGTATTTAATTTTAATACATCAGAAATTTGCCATTTTAATTAACACTACCACAGATTAAACATGTTCTTATTGTGTTTATTCTCTGTAACAGTTTAGACTTGGATATGTGATTCTATGAATCATAATTTCAGGGATGGAAACATTTTGTCTCCTGTCCTAACATAGCATGAACTTCATTAGTCACATTTATTTAGAAAGAAATCCAACTGAAAGGGGATGTAAAGAAGGTGTGGGGGGGGTGGAGGACATGCAACCAAGGAGCCATGTAGCAGAGTTGTAGTCAAGACCACCGAACCCAAGACCAGCGCCCCGCGCTAAATGACACAATAAAATTAAGTTTACCTATCAAAATTGGTTTTCAGATTGATCTGAAAGATCCACATTCCCATAAAAACACCTAGATATTAAATACTTAAGAGCTGAAATGAATTTAACCAGTATCAATTAAAACTCACTTCATTCTGTTTTGTTTTCATCGCTGTGCTACAATCCGCAGAGGTCTCCTGCTATTCCTAGAAAAATAACGCCCTGGGCGGTTGCCCATATTGCCCATGTCAGAACCACAACTGAAACATCGCAATTAACGGTAAATAACGTTCAACTATGAACACTGTCCAACGGCACAACAAGTAACCAAGCAGAAGGAGCACCGTGACTGTTCTCACCCTCCCTCCTGCTGCGATGTTTGCCACCATGACAGGAGACGAAATCAATCAATGAGCATGCTCTGTGTTCATACATTCAACTTTTACTTATTCAGCGATTAAATAAATGTCTATATATATATATAGCTACCGCAGTGTACACAAGAACAAAGAACGGCTCTAAGTGAAGCTTCAGTCCTTAGGACTTAGTAAAGATCCGTCCAGAAGAATCGGATCGTTCCTGAATGTCATATCACTATATCGCAGACTTTGGTCACAGCGTTGTCCCATATTTGCGACACCTCAGTCAACACCTCCACACAATAATTCAGCGCATGAGTGACTTTTTTTCATCAGATGCAACATGTGTCTCAGTACAGCTAACTTTGCTAGCACAGATCTTATCTTTCTTTAAGCTTTCCTTCCAAGTGACGCTAAAAGTTGGACGAAGTCCCACCGTCTGTGAAAGCGAAGCGCTGCTGATTTTACATGTCGCCATATCTTATGATTTATGCAGCGCTATTATATTATAGACAAACATCTCCTCCCGCTCAGAGGAAACCACTGCGCATGTCTGGAGCTCCGCGTGCGAGTAAAGGTGGAGCCGATGGGTGACAACAGACACTAAGTCACGTTATTGCTCTGATTTTACGGCGCCACCTTAAGTCCCTGAACTTCACATTTTAAAGGAAAAAAAGAGAAACGCGACTTGGATGTAACGAGTAACGCGGCAGTTTTGTAGAAATGTAGTGAAGTAGAAAGTGCAATATGCAATACACTTCTCCAGGTCTTCATAGCGCGTCCTGTCCGTCTCCTGCCCGATCTTTAGGGGTTCATAGTAACTGCATGGAGTTTGCATGTTCTCCCCATGCATGCGTGGGTTCTCTCCGGGTACTCCGGCTTCCCTCAAAAGTCCAAAAGCATGACTGTTAGGCACCTGATGATCCTACCCATGGGATCACTAATCACATCATTAATCACGTGTTTAGGAGATGTTTCAGACCAGCCACAGCCACAGAAGTAGCCACCAGTATTCAGACGCGTGGTCGGAAACTTCTCCACTACACTTTTGAAAATGCAATATGCAATACACTTCTCCAGGACTTCATAGCGCGTCCTGTCCGTCTCCTGCCCGATCTCTAGGGGTTCATAGTAACTGCATGGAGTTTGCATGTTCTCCCCATGCGTGGGTTCTCTCCGGGTACTCCGGCTTCCTCCCAAATTAGAAAAGCATTACTGTTAGGCATCTGACGATCCTACCCATGGGATCACTAATCACATCATTAATCACGTGTTTTGGAGCTGCTTCAGACCAGCCACAGAAGCAGCCACCAGTATTCAGACGCGAGGTCGGAAACTTCTCCACTACACTTTTGAAAATGCAATATGCAATACACTTCTCCAGGACTTCATAGCGAGTCCTGTCGCTCTCCTGCCCGATCTCCAGGGGTTCATAGTAACTGCATGGAGTTTGCATGTTCTCCCCATGCATGCGTGGGTTCTCTCCGGGTACTCCGGCTTCCTCCCAAAGTCCAAAAGCATGACTGTTAGGCACCTGATGATCCTACCCATGGGATCTATGACTAATCACATAATTAGTGATGTGATTAGTAATCACATCACTATATATATATATACAAAAAAGCACAGTGTATGTGCTTTTTTGAGCACATACACTGCTCAAAAAAATAAAGGGAACACTTAAACAACACAATATAACTCCAAGTAAATCAAACTTCTGTGAAATCAAACTGTCCACTTAGGAAGCAACACTGATTGACCACGGGGACCCTCGTCGGCTTCAGTCCTTAGGACTTAGTAAAGATCCGTCCAGAAGAATCGGATCGTTCCTGAATGTTATACCACTATATTGCAGACTTTGGTCACAGCGTTGTCCCATATATGCGACACCTCAGTCAACACCTCCACACAATAATTCAGCGCATGAGTGACAACTTTTTTTCATTAGAAGCAACATGTGTCTCTGAACAGCTAGCTTTGCTAGCATCACGTCCACAGATCTTACCTTTCTTTAAGCTTTCCTTCCAAGTGACGCTAAAAGTTGTACGAAGTCCCACCGTCTGTGAAAGCAAAGCGCTGCTATTTTACATGTCGCCATATCTTATGATCTATGCAGCTATTATCGATTAAACAAACATCTCCTGCCGCTCAGAGGAAACCACTGCGCATGTCTGGAGCTCCGAGTGCGAGTAAAGGTGGAGCCGATGGGTGACAACAGACACTAAGTGACGTTATTGATTGGATTTTACGGCGCCACCTTAAGTCCCTGAACTTCACATTTTAACGGAAAAAAGCGCAACGAGACTTGGATGTAACGAGTAACGCGACAGTTTTGTAGAAATGTAGTGAAGTAGAAAGTACAGATACTTACTGTAAAATGTAGTGGAGTAAAAGTAGAAAGTCCCCATTATTAAATCTACTTAAGTAAAGTACAGATACACAAAAACTCTACTTAAGTACACTTCCCACCACTGGTGGCCGTAGGATCGCATCTATGCTTTTTGCGGATGATGTGGTCCTGTTGGCTTCATCGGAACGTGATCTGCAGCTCTCACTGGAGCGGTTCGCAGCTGAGTGTGAAGCGGCCGGGATGAGGCTCAGTGCCTCCAAATCCGAGGCCATGGTCTTGAGCCGGAAAAGGGTAGAGTGCCTTCTCCGGGTCAGGGGGGTTGTCCTGCCTCAAGTGGAGGAGTTTAAGTATCTGGGGATCTTGTTCACGAATGAGGGAAGAAGGGAGCGGGAGATCGACAGGCGGATTGGGGCAGCGTCTGCCGTGAAGCGGGCGTTGTACTGGTCCGTCGTGGTGAAGAGAGAGCTGAGCCAAAAAGCGAAGCTCTCGATTTACCGGTCGATCTACGTTCCCACCCTCATCTATGGTCATGAGCTTTGGGTCATGACCGAAAAAACAAGATCATGGGTACAAGCGGCCGAAATGGGTTTCCTCCGCAGGGTGGCTGGGCTCTCCCTTAGAGATAGGGTGAGAAGCTCGGTCATCCGGGAGGGACTCAAAGTAGAGCCGCTGCTCCTCCACGTCGAGAGGAGCCAGTTGAGGTGGCTCGGGCATCTGGTAAGGATGCCTCCTGGACGCCTCCCTGGTGAGGTGTTCCGGGCACGTCCCACCGGGAGGAGGCCTCGGGGAAGACCCAGGACACGCTGGAGGGACTATGTCTCTCGCCTGGCCTGGGAACACCTTGGGATTCCTCCAGAGGAGCTGGAAGAAGTGGCTGGGCCTCTGTTCTGAAGCTGCTGCCCCCGCGACCCGACCCCGGATAAGCGGAAGAAAATGGATGGATGGATGGATGGATGGATGGATGGATGGATGGATGGAATGCCAGCCAGGGACACAGGTAGTGAGAGAGACCTGAAAGTGTGAAAGCTTTGCTCCATTTACCTCATATGAAATTTAAAGTAGAGTTACTCGGGACAGGCCCTAGAGCAACAAATTCAAAGCGTCCCCACAACAAAACTTCTTTTACAGTTAGCAGCAAGTTCTTCAGTGGCCTCCCTAAAAGCTGTTAACAGTGTTTTTGACCACCACAGCAGACACTCATTCTATTTTTTTTGGGGTGGAAGATCATTAGCCCTAAATGTGAAAGTCACTTCTCTTGAGATCATAATTCCTCCTTTAAAGCTGCTCTCCTGCCACCATGACTGTGAGCTTTGTTGCTTCCCAGACAGTTAGCTTTCATCGACTGCTGAGCCAAACATGAAAGCAGGCTGAAAAGCTCTGATATCTGTCCAAGATGTGGAAAAGGGGAAAGAAGAGCAAGTGGAGTCATGGATAAAAGAAAAAAGTTGTAACCTGGAAAACCTCTATATTACAGGCAGGGCTTGTATCACACAAGAACTTTGCAGGGGGTTGGGGGGTTAGTTCAAAGGTCTCAGTCTTGGTGGTTTTTATTTTTTAAGTTATTTATCAGGAGAGCTTTATGATAGATTGTCTTCCCTTAATGACTCAAATCTTTTTTCTGGCTGTGCCCCTCCAAAGCGTCAATACAACATCCTGTCAGAAAACAAACATGTTGGTCAGATTAACAGATTACTTTAAGCCTAAATCTTTCAGAAGTATGAATAGTTTGGAGCTTGACTGTGACTGAACATTATCTATCAATAAATCAATCAATCAAATTTATTTCATTTCAGCAACAAGTCAGTTCAGCAAATTGCTATACGTCATAAAAACACACAAAAAATAGTTGCAAAAAACACCATACAGTCACCAATTGAGAAGCCAGAAAGAAACATTACATTGTTATGAGTGCCCTCACCAAAATTATCAACACACATCATGTTTGTTGGTCAATGTTCCAGTGACTATGTATCAAAGGAAACTCTAGTCATTTGGGTTTTAGTCTAGATTTAAATGAACTCAGTGTTTCAACTGTTTTGCAGTTTTCTGGAAGTTTGTTCCAGATTTGTGGTGCATGAAAGCTGAACGCTACTTCTCCGTGTTTGGTTCTGGTTCTGGGTGCAGAGCAGACCAGAACCAGAAGACCTGAAGGGTCTGGAAGGTTGATACAACAGCAGATCTTTAATGGGTTTTGGTGCTGAGCCGTTCAGTGATTTATAAACTAGCAACAGTATTTTAAAGTCTATTCTCTGAGCTACATTGATCCAATTGATTTTTTAGACAAACCTGTGAAGACGCTGTTGCAGTAATCAATGCAACTAAAAATAAATGCATAGATGAGTTTCTCTAGATTTTGTTTAGACATTAGTTCTCTATTCCTGGAAATGTTCTTCAGGTGATAGAAGACCGACTTTGTAACTGTTTTTATGTGTCTCTGAAGGTTCAGGTCAGAGCTCATCACTATACCCAAGTTTTGGGCCTGATCTCTTTCCAGCTGTAATAACTGAAGCTGTGTGTTGACTCTAGATCACTCCTCTTTAGGTCCAAAGATAATAACTCAGTTTTGTTTCTGTTCAGCTGGAGAAAGTTATGACACATCCATACATGTATCTGTTCTATTCACCTGTTTAGTGCTCGAATGGGTTCAGGGTCACCTGTTGACATTGTAATGTAGAGTTGTGTATCGTCTGTGTAGTCATGGTGATTAATCTTATTTTCTGTTATAACCTGAGCTTGTGTGACCATACAGGTAATGAATAATAGGGGTCCTAAGATTGAACCTACTAACAGTACTGCACAAAAGAGTCATCAGAGTAAGTGACAATGTTAGTTTTCTTACACACATAAACCCTTTATTTTTTAAGTCTACTTTATTAAAATTGCGGGACATTGTAAAATATTAAACTGTACTATTTATGTATAAAATCTGTTATAATCTGTTACCTAAACATCTTCAAGAAATATTTTATGAAAGGGAGTCTGGGTACAACTTAATGGAAACACAGAATTTCAAAATTTGTAGCATCCAAAGAACTATGAACGACAAAGACTGTATCACTGTAGCTGGGGTCAAACAATGAACAAACTGAATATGGAACTAAAACAATGTCCAAGAATAAAGCAGTTTAAAAATAAATACCAAGCTGCACAGGGAAGAAGGGAAATAATACAAATATGAGTTTTTTCCTTCCTTTCTTTTGTGTTACTATTACCACTACTGGTAGTTTATTATTGTTATCCTACTAGCATCAATTTATATTTTTTCTCTCTGTTTTTCTAAATTTTATTTATTGTTATATAACACAGATTGAGAAGAATGTATAGGTGCGCATTGTCAAGGAGTTGGTAATTATACTGATGTTGTAAATCTGGTCGTTATTTACAAGCGTCATTACTATTGTCATTATCATTTTCTTGTCTTGTTATGAGCTAGTTTGTAACCATTTTGTCTATGTAGTACAATTTATTTGTTGGCTCTTTAGCACAGTATTGAACAGACACATGAATATCCTAACCTGGTTTTAATTACAATTTTTGATAATTATTGAGTCAGCAGGTAATATAACAGAATAAGATTAACAGGGACTTTAAAATACATAATAAACATTAAAAATGAAAATGACACAAATTGTTTAAAAGGAGATTGTGAACAGAGTTGGGTAGAGAGAAAGGTTTGCAGGCCTGCTGTGGTCTGTGGAGCCTTACATGAGTTTTCCACAGACAAGGAGCAGCGAGACAAAAGGCCTGGTTGGTCCGATCTGTCCTGGCTGCACAGTTAAGGAAATTTTTTGGGCTTGACTTGACATTGCTTAATGACAAAGATCAAATTAGAATGCCTTTGAATCCGTCTAAATGATTGCACTGAATGACTTTGTTCTGTATAAAACCGGATGTTTTCTTGTAGCATTTTGAGATCGCATCCTCTCTGAATTGGTGCTCTATAAATAAACTGAACGAGATTAAAATGGACATCATGCTTAACCAACAGCGGTGTAAAACGATGACTACAAAGAGCTGACTCAGTCTGTCACCTGAAGCTCTTTGTGTCTGTTTATGCCTCTATGCTGACATCTTGAAAGAAAAAGAACACAATCAATCAATAATCAACTATTATTGTTATAACTGAATGAATATTAATGGGATCTGTTTGTCAGAGAAAAACATTGTAATGTTGATGAATTGCAGTTGTTGTTTTTTTTCATTTGAGAGCAAAGACTGAGTTTAACTTCAATGGTTGCAAGATTGATTTTAATTTACAGCACATGTGAGAACTCTCCAGGTACTAGAGCTTTCTCCCACAGGCCAAAGAAGACTTGTTAACCCTACGTACGTATCATACGTGTGTGTGTGGGCTTGGTTGTGCATCTCTGTCCTTTTGATGGGTTTGAAGATATTCAGGGTGGACCCTGCCTACCCAGTCAGCCCCCTGCAGCCCTACAGAGCATGAATGGATGGACAGAACAGTAGATTGATAGTAAAAACCAAGAAAAATCCTCTGGCTAGTCTAGATTAGCCATTTCTGGAGGAATGCAGACGTACCATCATCTTATTCTCTATTCTAAATGAGCAGCACTGGTGCCGCTCCCTCTGAGTCAAAGCTTAGCTAGGAGCCCACCTCTTGTTGGGACAGAACAGTATCATCAGTCATTTCAGTGTAAAGTTGTTCCAGTTTTGAACTCTACAGTTGGTCAGCATTGTGGCTTGGTGGTTACCAAGGTTATGTCACGGTACAAAGGTCCAGCATAAGTTGGAAACCTCGTCAGCAGAGGAGCTGTTTTACACCAATCAGCCCTCTCACTTTGTTGTTTCTCTTTTTCTATTCTACTGTGAAGTTTAACAAGTTGTATAATTGAGAAAAAAAATACAAGAATAAGTATTACCATTATATGGGGAGATTTATTTTTAAATTCCAACCTAACAGCTTCAGTGCTTTTTGCTGACGCAATGGATAAGATTAAAAACTAGCTTATGTTTTTCTTTACATTTTTCTAATCTTTAAGTTTTATACTAACAGAAACCATAGAATACCACATTTTCACTATCTAGTCTATCAGATAGTCTATCCTAGTCAATCAGCTTCATTACAAAAATCCGACATAAACAATAAATCTCTTTATGACAAGGTTTAATTTATTCAAAAAGATATTGTAATTATTTTGTGATTTGAAATATTACTACCTATATGTTTTATTGTAAAGATGAGACAATATTTTATGAACTCATATCTCCTGATTGTCTTAATGTCTTTATCATGGTGTATGTCTCTGTATGTCTGCAGACAGAAGAGCCTCCCACCTGGCTAAATATGCAGCCGCCCCCTTAACGTTCCAGGGACAAGTGTCATAGCTGAAAGTGTACAGTCATTGTCCCCATCATCATCCACCTCTGCTCCACACTGCATACTGAGCTGCTGTGGTCTGCCTGATCTCACACCACAGTGCACTGCACTGTTCCACTGTGGAAATGCTGCAGTCTCTGTTTCAGCCCCTGACCAGGCCTGTGCTTTACTAAAGGTGATCTACTTAGTAAGTGTTTGCTCCTGTTCTCTTTAGTTTACAATCTCAGTTTAACAGTGAGTTACAGAGCAACATGTCTATAGAGCATTACCATTTTACTACAAAATAATGTTCTGTTACAAACTGACATTTAAAAACTGTTGTATTTGAGCTAGTAGCAAAGGGAAACCTGTTTCTGGCTGATGAGGCAGAGTAAACTTTTCTTACTGTGCAGATGCCCTTTATTTTTATCAGGTTTTACATATATCCACTATCAAAGCTGCTTCATCACTTTATATAGACCCATTCAAAAGATTAGAATATTCCTGAAAAGCCAATGATTTCAGGATTGTCATAAGTAAGAGAAACATACTTATGCATTTATTACACAGATTAATTACACACACAGATGGATGATTGAAATCCTTTATTTCTGTTACTCGTGATGATTTTCCTCTTTAAAGCTAATGAAGACATGACCAATAAAAGAGACTATTGCCAAAAACAGAAAAGTGGGTTTAATGAAAAGTATCTGTGTTGAACTCTAGACCTGTCCAGAGTGACCCCGCCTTTTGCCTGTTGACTGGAGATAGGCATCGCTTCACAACCATACTAAGAATAAGGGTGTTGGGTAATGGATGGATTAAAAGTATGTTCAATGTCTGATCCGAAAAGAATACGGAGATGACCAGAATCTATGTAGCTTAGAGTCCAGAGAGAAGTTTCCACAGTTTCCATGGCTTAGGGCAGGGGTCCCCAAACTTTTTCCTGTGAGGGCCACATAACTTTTCCCTTCTCTGGTCGGGGGCCGGAGTCAGTTTGTAACAGAAAAAGTGTGATGATTGCAGGAGTGCCTAAATGTAAAAATGTATTGTTTTCCAGAAAGCACAATCCAATAACATTCTCCAGGTTCTTCACAGAAAAAAATCCAGGAAGGATTATAGTCTGTATTTTCCCAACTATGAGGTGCACTGGACTATAAGCCACAACCCCAAAGTTAAGCCGCAAATATCTCTGCCGCTCCAGGTTTTCCACAATGATGCAGCAGCAGCAGAGGGGGGCGGACACCCAAAATTTGAGTCATAACAGGTCAATTGAATATCACATTTATTAGGGTTGAAAAAGAAAAAGTTGCCAAGATTAGATTTAACAGAACTGATTACGGTAGTTTCCGAACGCTAACTGTAACAGTAAAAGTGCTGATTCTTCGTGTCTGCTACTAGCATGTGCTAAATCAGTGGTCCCCAACCTTTTTATTACCGCGGACCGGCCAAGACTTGGAAATTTTGTTGCATCCCGGGGGGGGGAGAGGGTGTTCCCACTAAATACTGAATATACCCTATTTGGGTTGTCTAGGCCCTTTTATCGCAGCCTGTGGGGTTTTCCTTGACTTGGAACGAGAATACGACCTGATGAATGTGACAGGTAGCCAATCAAAAAGCGCGGTGACGTGAGAACAGAGAGGAATCCCAAACAGCTGACATATCGCACAACTGAGAGTCCAGTAGATATCGGAGATGATATGTGGAAATTATTATTATTAAATCTAAAGGTAATTATTATGTTTATTCAGTTAAAAATGTTAACTATGAAAAACCATAACTCACCTCCAAATCATAGTGCAGCAAATGGAGCGGCTGCTCCCGTCGTCTTTTATCCACCGCCTTTTCTTTTTGTTACGTCTTTTATCTCTTCAAATGAGTCCACAAACTATCTCTATTGCTTCTACATCGTCATCCGTGTTTGATTATTCTAAATTCCCGCTATGTTGGGGTTTTTACTGAATTATCCTCTGGAATCGGGACGTTCGTGAATGGAATTGGTTTGTGCTGCTCCTGCCTTGGACACACAAACCGATCAAACCTGTTGTACTTTTATTAGCTCTGTGGTCACAGAGATTTGGAGAATCGGCTGACAATTCTTAAATCTTTCTGTCTAAACCAGACTTAAGACTCACAGGCTCTACTCATCTCCTCTCGACCACTGCCCAAACGCTCTGACTCTAGTCGCTATGGTAACGTTTATATATTCCTTCAAAATAACAGAAGCGCCACAAAAACGAACATTTTACTTTCGTGAAAATTTTAACTCACGATAATGACTAACGGGAGCCCTGAGCTTGTTTTTCTGCAAAGAGACGGTCCCATCGAGTGATGAGAGACAATAACACCCGAGGTTTGTTGCTTGAGCACAGCGTGCTTGGTCTCTATGTGGCAAAGCAGCTTGAAGCTTCATTGCCTCATTAGCAGCCGGTCGCCGCATGTTACGCAGAGCGGGCTTGTAATGTGGGAACCACCTACCGGTCCGGGATAAATCCATTCTCCTGTCTCTTCTCTGGGCCTTTTCCCCTTTGCAGAGAAACTTTCCAAAGACATCTGATCTGTTTCTTACTAATTTTGCTGCTTGTGGGCTCAATGTTGGCACGCAAGTAACCAGACTTTCAATGATCCTCTTCCTGCTAAAGAGCCCCCTGGCGGTTGAAGAAAAATCCACATATAAATGGCTTATAGTCCGGAAAATACGGTAAATGAAAAAAAAATCTGAATGCTCTCTGGCATTTTTCAGGGGGCCGGACCAAATGTGGAGGCGGGCCAGATGCGGCCCGCGGGCCGTAGTTTGGGGACCCCTGGCTTAGGGTGTCATGCTTTGCTGGTTCTGGTCCACTGGGTTTCCACGTCAATGAAGCATCGACCAGGAGAATCTAGAGCTCTTCATGCTTCCTCTGCTGACCAGTTGGATGGAGACGCTGATTTCATTTTCCAGCAGGACTTAGTACTGTCACACACTGCCAAAGGCACTAAAAGCTGCTTCAATGACCATGGTGGTACTGTTCTTGATTACCAGTAAACTCCCCTGACCTTTAACCTTGTAGAAAATCTCTGGACTGTTGTGAAGAGGAAGATGAGAGACACCAGACCCAACAAGGCAGTTGAGTAGAATATTAATATGACTGCCGGCATATTAATACAAAGATCACAACTACACAGAACCACCAGCTGGTTGCCTCCATGCCAAGGAGCATTGATATAATAATTTAAATTAAAATGGAGCCCTGACCAAGCATTGAGTGGACAGAAATGAGTATGTTTTTCAGAATCTGACCTGTTTTAAATTTCTGTTTTTATTCATCTTATCAAGCATTGTCATTTTCTGTTCGCTGAATTTTAAACTTTTATTATCTGCTGGATTTGTTTGAAATATTTCACTCTAAATGTAAACAATCCAAACAAGATATAAGTTTTACATTCTGAAGTAAGGGCCAAAAAATGTGGAACTTTTGGAAGATATTCAATGTTTAAATACCGGTAAATAAAAGCATTATTCAAAAATACAGTGTAGTGTCTCTTTATTTTCTGTGTGTGTGTGTGTGCGTGTGTGTGTGTGTGTGTGTGTGTGTGTGTGTGTGTGTGTGTGTGTGTGTGTGTGTGTGTGTGTGTGTGTGTGTGTGTGTGTGCGTGTGTGTCCAAACATTGTGTGTAGAAATGGCAGTAGAATGACAGAAGGCTTGAGACCAAACCCGCATCTACGCAGCAGACTGGTTGACAGAGCATACAGGACGCTGATAAGCTGGTGTGAGAGGGAAAAGTTCATTTAGACATTCCTCCAGTTAGTGAATACAAATAATGAGACACCCACAAGTCTGCAGACTTACGCTGAATGAAATCTATGATGTGCATAAGGAGCAATAAAATGAAGGTTCACACTCATACACACCTGCTATAGTGTGATGAGTAAGACATCAGATTACAGATTATAATTATTGTGCCCATCACCAAATCTTAGAGACGGGCACTTATAAGAACATCTCTGATAGCATATTAAAACACACAGACACACATGTCACACCTGCCTCCATCATCTGGCTCCCATAACCGAAAAGTCTGGAAAACGTTTCCACACAACCCAGTGTCTGCTTTGTGCTAGTGGTCTGGTTTGAACATTGGAAAGTGCTCCGAATGTCATCATCAAAAAATAATCAGCATCAAAAAATAATTCCTTTGTTTTTTCTTTTATTGAAATGTTAGAACTATGACCATTAGTGGTATTCAGGAGCATGGGAAACTGTTCAGTATCCTAAAAGTACATAACTGAATGATGTAGTATAAAATAAAACATGTCAGTCCTAAACTTAAATTATGTTAGAACAAAAAACATTAAGAAAGCGAAGCAATAAAATATACCTACTGTAATGATCAGTTTTTCAAAAAAGTGAAGAATAGCAGAACAAAAGGGATGACTAATATCTCCAGGAATCACACTGGTGTTCTGTCCAACAAATATCACTGAGTGAATCACATTGTTTTCTTTTTTAAATTATTTTATGATTTAGATAAAGACCCCCTGCTCCCTATAAATCAAAGTAGGGTATTACTATTTTCTTTTCTCATGCTAAGTTGAGTGAAAGAAAAAAAATGTATGGTAGGAAAAGAGGCACCATAACTGCAGAGGACTGTCAAGATAAATCCATTCAAGAATGTAGTTTAGTGAGGAAAGAACTGAAGCTGGAGTCGGAGCATCAGGAGCTCCCTGCCCAACTCTCATCTCATTTCAGTTCTCTGCGTGGGATTTCTCCCACAGAGATGGATTTCTCCAGCTGAAATTCACCCAGGCCAATCAGCTGACAGAAGGAGGAGTTGTGAACAATGAGATAAATTTTGTGCACTGTTTTAGAACTGTAGCCAGCCATGGTTGTAGTTTTAGCAATGGCAGAGGAGGAAGTGAACAAAGACGTTCAGTCAGTGTTGGTCACACTTCCAAATATTGAATTAACACTAACAGCCATATTGTTCAGCTCGGCACTGCTCTCTTTGTAATGAATGATGGTAAGCTTCATAGCATCGAACTGCATACAAACGTACAAATGCTTGGATAAAGTTTAAAACTTCTACACAAAGTATGACTCCAGGACGTAATCATAAAGTGCTATAAGGTCTGATTCCTCAGTAAATGTCCATCCTTTATTCATTTGCATAGCATCAAAACGAATATGTTCCTGCTGGAGGATATTAAGGTGCTGGATTAAAATATTGCCAGTAAGGGCCTACATTTGATCCATTACAGTGGAACTTAACGATTGTCTCTCTGTCAATGAATGCATAGAGTGATCAGCAGAAAGCATCATATGATGACTCTGTAAACAGTTGGTCATTGATAACAGCTTCAGCACAGTGAGGCTGCTCAGCATTAACATAAGATGCTGATTGTATGAGGACCTCCAGTGACAATGGCTGAGCCGCCACAAAAGCTCCTAAGTTTTCTTCTGAACACAGAAGGCATTTGAAAAGACCGGCATTAAAACGCTTCATCTGAATGTTTCGCATTTTCAGGAATGTTCCTCGTCCACCTCCAGAAACTCAGATGAGGAAACAGTTTAGCTGTAGGGACGTCCTCAGATAATGCTGCCTGTTTCTCTTTTGTCCGCCCACAGACACAAAAATGTTTCCACACTGTGGCAAAGAAGTGAGAACACAATGAAAGTCATGACAAATGACAGTGGAGGAGAGGAAAATAATGGGCTCTTGTGGGGGAAAAGAGGATGGCAAAAACAGCAAAGAGAGAAGAAATACAGTGGGTAAAAGAAGGAGAAGGAGGTCATTCAGAAGGACAACTTCCAGAAATAGTAGACTGAAAGAAATAAAATAAAGATAAAGAAGGGAATAAGAATAAGTTGAGGAATGGTGAAAGCAATAAGATGAGAGGTCTGGAGCACTTCTTCATATTCTTCTTGGAATATGAGGAAGACAGGATAATAAAGGAACAAGTGAAACCCAACAACTGGGAGGGGGAAGAAACAAAGGAGATGAAGTTTTCAGTTGTGAGGCCTTTGGGGTTTGATGGCACAAAGCTGTGTACGCCCACGTCACGCTGGCCAGTCCATCAGCACTCTGATTTCAGCATCAGCTCCGGAGTGAAGTGGAGAAAAGCAGAAACCACTTGGCTCCCCTCAAGGCCAACACTTCTGCTGCTGCTGCTTGGATCACGTCCAGAATTCCTCCGTGTTTCTCTGCCGCACAGTAAAACTCACTTGGAGATTAAACCCCAAATCTGTGTAAACTTCATTTTCTTTTACACATGTGTTTCATCTTTTTTGAGCAACTCCTGTGAGTGATGAAATTAGGCAACTGAGGAAAACTTCATGTGGCAAAACAAATTTAGCCTCCATTTTAATAGAGAGCTCAGGGAATAAGCGCGCTATTAAAAAAGAACTGTTAAAAATGTAATATTTAACATGACTCCTGTTCTGTTTTTGTAGCTGAAACCAGATAAACACACAATATTTTTCCTTGCTGATATTAAATTAAACTAAACTGATCTAAATCAGGAAAAGTTTAACTAGGATGGCTCAAATTATTTCTATTTGCTAAATGCCAGACTAAGGAGCGAGTGAATTTTACTAAATGTATTATTTTGTGTGTAATCATTAAAAAAGCCAAAAAAAAAATTAAAAATCAGCCCATGTATAAAGAAGACGTGGACCTCCACAAGTCCAGTTTCCAGATACCAGAAGGTTCTGCATTCATCTTGTTGGGATTACAGGCTGTTGACTTTATTTTGTACTTTATTTAATTCTAGTTTTGTTATTATCCAACCTTTTAGATTATTACACTTTAATAAATTTATCCACTAGGGAGAACTGACTGACTCAAACTAATTGGGCTGTCAGCAGGTAGCTTGTATTTAAACAGATATTAGTTTGTGTCATCCAGCAGGTTTATTACTTCACTGCTGCAGATACAGCAGCTTCACTGACCGTCTTCAGTTGATCTCAAACATCAGAGTTTCACCCGTTAACAGCTAGCGTCTTGCATCCCTCATCCTTCAGCTTTTTCTGTCCGTCTTCCTCAGTAATAATAGAAATATTATCAATGTATTGTTCATTAGTCCACTAACTTCTCAGTGTGATCTTTGTGTGCTTTTTTGGTAGTTATAATTTGGTGATGGAGAAATTAACAGATTTTTAGCATTTACCCATTTACCATCAAAATTATTTTCTTTTTGGGGGTGGTCACGTGACCCGGACCAATATGGACGCTTAGGATTTTGCTCTGCCCCAGGACTTTATTAATTTTCCGACTTTCCACTTTCTACACCTACATTTTGTCTGCTAAACTGTCCATTGGAGATGCCGAAGTCGCAGCGTGACAAGGAATCCCCCATTTTTTCATCGACGGGCAAAAAAAGATCCACTCAACAGCACACACGTGCGGCTAACGAGGCAGAGCTAACTGTTGCTAGTCCATTGGAGCCAGCGCCAGCTAACCAAGCCACTATGGAGGAGATTTTGGCGGAGATAAAATCCGTGGCCTCCCGGGTAAATGGAATGGATGAATCTGTCGGTGCCTGTCTCGATGGCATCGATGGCACTCTGAGTGAGATGTGAGATAAAGATATCATTACCTCTGTGGAGGATTCCCTCTCGTCTCTGTCCAACCGAGCGTCACAGCTGGAGAAGCGCGCAGAGGAGGCCGAGGAAAGGATTTCAGCTGCGGAGGACCGTTCGGAGAACCACAGCTCTCGTTTAGCCGCCATGGAAAAGGCAGTGGAGCGTCTTCTGCTGAAAGTTGATGATTTGGAGAATCGCAGTCGCCACAAAAATCTGAAAATCATCAATCTCCCGGAGGGGACGGAGGGCACTACCCCCTTGGTGGACTTTCTCCAGTCAACTGAAGAAAGTTGACTGGAGAAAGTCAACTTTCTCCAGTCAGCCAGAGGCCAACCAGAGGAAGGCCTCTCCTCTGGTTGGCCTTCCTCCCAATTTCCCTTCGCTGGAGATTGAGCGGGCCCATTGAGCCTTGGCCCCTGTTCCTGGCCCGGGCAAACCCCCGAGGAGCGTATTGGTTCGGTTCTTAAGATTTTCACAGCGGGAGGCTGTGCTCAGGGCTGCTTTGAAGAAACGTGATATTCGACATGGCGGCTCCCAGCTGCGTTTCTACCCCGATTTGTCCTCTGAGGTCCTGCGTAAACGACGAGAGTTTGATACCGTGGGGAGAGCGCTGGCTCGGCTTAACAAGTATCGTGGATTCGCTTACCCAGCTCGCCTCCGGTGTTTGCATGAGGGTCGGATTCACCTTTTTGAGACTCCGGAGTCAGCTGCTTTGTTTTTGGACTCTATTAAGTGAGGTACATCTTTCGCTCTCCATTGTTTTTGTTCTTGATGACGCTGTAGAGAGTCGGACTGTTCACCGAGTCCTCTCTGACCATTTCATCTCTGACCTTTTCATTCCTTTCACGCCAAGTTCCAGACTATGAAAGCGTGACTTCACAAAGAACAATTTTATTTTGTGTACTTTAGGGTGTCTTGAACTATATTATTGTATCTACATACTCATTCTCTCTTTACTGGAGAGAATGGATGTGATTATAAGCAAGGCTTTGCATGCTAATATTGGACTTTTATTAGCTTACTCATGCACCAATATTATTTCACTTTGTTACCAATATTTTTATGTTTTTGTTTACATTTTATTTTCCAATTTTCTGTGGAGAGGACTGTAGGTGGTGTTCAATATTCGTCCTGGGGCACTGATGCGGTTTTTGGGTGTCCTGATTGTTTCTGTTATCACACTGTTTAGATACAGTATTGTGAAGTTATACTTAGGTTTTATGGTGACTTATTTTGGGATGTTTCTTTCCTGCCATTTGGGGGCAGGATGTGGGAGGCTATGTGCTGCTTGTCAAGGGGTTTTGTTTTATCTTTTCTTTAGTCGCTCCACAATAATCTTGGTTTTCTCCTCTTCATGTCTTTTTTTGGTCTCAGTATTTCATTCATCTCCCTCTAACATCATTCATAGTACATTAAGCCAGTATGCCTCGGCCACTTAATCTCATTTCCTGGAATGTCCAGGGTTTAGGCCATGTAATCAAGAGGAAGAAAGTTTTGACTTTTTTAAAGAAGCAAGAAGCTGATATTGCACTTCTCCAGGAGACTAGGCTATCCGATGTGGAACAACTGAAACTTAAAAGAGACTGGGTGGGCAATGTTTATTTTTCTTCTCATTCGCAGAACGAAAAGGGCACAGTCATCCTTATCAATAAGAAACTCCCCTTTACCCTTGTATGTGAGGAAAGAGATTTGGAAGGTAGATTTATTCTGATTAAAGGTTCAATTGCTGGCCAACCTATAACCATACTCAATGTCTATGCCCCTAAGAATGATTCACCTAACTTCATTTCGCAAGTCATTTTATTGTTTAGTCAGTGGTCTTGGCTTGCTGGCTGGCGATTTCAATTGCATAATGGATGCTGGTTTGGACAAATCCTCCTCGGCACATGTATCCAACCCCAAAGCCTCCTCTACTCTTAAAGAATTATGTTCAGATATTGGGTTGGCCGATGTGTGGCGTCAGCTAAACCCCAAAGTAAAAGACTTCTCTTTTTATTCACATCCTCATAACTCATATTCTAGACTTGATTATTTTTTTTATCCCAAAAACTTATCTACATTCTGTTCTGTCTTGCTCTATGGGTTCAATTGCCCTTTCAGACCATGCCCCTATTTATTTACAATTTGAATCTACATTTTATACTGTGAGGACTCCCATCTGGAGATTTAATACCTTGTTCTTGAATAGCAACTCTTTTTGTACCTTTGTTAGGAATAATATTTTACAGTACTGGTCTAATAATGAATCTTCTCCAGTTTCTTCTGCCATGATTTTTACACGGCTGGTAAAATCGAATCAGATATTGGTTCCTATTTAGATGGTGTTCTTTTGCCCTCAATTTCAGAAGAGGCTCGCTCTGCCCTTGATGCTGCTTTTACACCTGAGGAGGTCTGGGTGGCAATCAAGTCGATGCCGAATGGAAAGTGCCCTGGTCCAGATGGATTTCCACTTTAATTTTTTAAGAAGTTCTAGCCTGAGATCCATCCCATCTTTTTACCTGCTATAAACAATATCTTAGCAGGAGGTGTTCCTCCGTCCTGGAATTTTGGCTCCATCAGTCTATTGCTGAAGAAAGATAAAAATCCCTTTGATTGCACATCCTATAGACCTATCAGTCTCCTTAATGTTTACTACAAAATTGTTGCAAAGGTGTTGGCACGGAGACTAGAAAAAATTCTTCCGAAGATAATAAATCCCGACCAGACTCTAGATATGGAACAGACAATGTGCGTCGTGCACTGAAATGTCATTCATTATTTTAATCATCATAAAGACCCTGCTCTAATCATTTCTCTCGATGCAGAAAAGGCCTTTGATCGGGTAGAATGGCCCTTTTTATACTTAGTTCTACAGAAATTTGGCATGGGCCCTAATTTTATTAACATGATTAAAGCTTTCTATTCCAATCCAGTAGCCATGGTAAATACTAACGGTTTGCTGTCTGATGGTTTTTCTGTTCAGAGGGGTTGTAGACAGGGGTGCCCCTTGTCACCTTTGTTGTTTACGCTGTTCATTGAACCTTTAGCTGAGACTATTAGATCTAACCCAGACATAACTGGAATTAGGATAGGTGAAGATCACCATGTGATCTCTCTTTATGCGAATGATGTCCTTTTATATCTGAAAAACTCAGATAAACCAATCCCGGCTGTACTTAGTTCCATAGATAAATTTGGTGCTCTTTCGGGTTATAAGATTAATTTAGGCAGGTCTGTCACTTCTCTCAATATCCCTCGAGATATGGTGCTACAGCCTATTCTTCATACGTCTAAAAAAGGTTTCAAGTACTTGGGCATCTTTATCACCCCTGATCTGAAAGACTTATTCTCACCAAACTACTCCCCCCTAGTTCAGAACATTAAGAATGATCTGTCGAAATGGTCCACTTTACCTATATCATTTCTCGGTAGGGTTAATACAATAAAAATGAATATTCTCCCCCGCTTAAATTACCTGTTTCAAAATCTTCCTTGCTACTTGTCCCTCACATTCTTTAAATCTCTTAATTCTTATATTTCTCGTTTTATTTGGAACAATAAGCATCAACGAATTAGGTTCTCCACTCTTACTAAACCCAGGCACTTGGGAGGTTTGTCTCTACCCAACATGCAGCTCTATTACTGGTCTGTCCAGCTTAAAATTATGTCAGACTGGTTTTCTAGTAGAGACAACTGCTTATGGCTGGGCCTTGAATCTTTATCTTGCTGTCCTAGAAGGTTAAGCTCTCTCCCTTTTATCAATAATTTAGATAAATTGAAGGAAAACATGATTATTTACAGTACTTTGTTAGCTTGGCAAGACATAAGGAAACACTTGAATATTCCTCCCTTTATCTCAGTTCCAATCTGTGCTGCAAATGTTTGAGGCATAGAGGTACGTTTTAACATCTTTTCTGGTCATGTGTTTTATTACAGACCTTTTGGAGGGATGTCCATTCTGTGACTGAAAAGGTTTGGGTGTTTACTTTTCCTTGTCCCCTATGTTTTACCTTCTAAATGTATCCCCTAACAATTTGGATGCACATTCTAAATCTTTGTTTATAATTCTGTTTTCTGTGTATTCTGTTACAATGGACTTCACCAAATGTCCCCACAGTAAATATGTGGCTCACACAGATTTCTGTCATCCTTCCTTTGGAAAAGCTGACCCATGATCTTAATCACAAATCAGACACATTTTTGACACTTTGGGGTCCTCTCGAGTCCTTTTGTGGCTCATTACTAAAACCCAAGGTCCCTAGGGTTTTAGTATTTTACAGCTCTATTTTTTATTTATTTTTTTATTCTTTTTCTTCTTCTCTCTTGATGGCTGTGAGGTGACATGGACTGGAGGAGGAGACTGACACCTTGTTTCTTGTTCATGTGGGGTATTTTTTTTGTTTGTTTGTTTGTGAGTATGTGTAAGGCGGCACGGGTTTCTTTTTTGTTCTATGTGCTGTAACTAATCTAAAACTAATAAAAATAATATTTTTAAAAAAATATTTTATTTTTATTTTATGTTTTATCTTTGACTGAGATTAAGTCTTCAAACCTTACTGGTTAAATATTCTACGGAGCTCACTAAAAAACGTAATTAATATTAATAATTAATAATTATAACATTTTGTTGTCAGGAAAATGTTCTATTGGTGAAATAAATAATAAGTAACTAAACTAATATAAGATGTAAACATTTTCTGAAGTGATAGAGCATTAACATTAATACGTACTGTTGACCTTATCATGTTTAGCTAACCTGACATTTGGATCACGAGCTGCACCTCAGCACTTTTAATGAATCATGTATTTAATATTGTTTAATTCAATACAATTCGAATTAATAGTTGATCACAAGACTAAATTAACATTTGTTGTAATTGAATATTTTTTCAATGTTCTTCAAAGAGTTACTGTAGCTACTGCAGGAAGAATGTCCTGTAGAGGTCTGTATTACTGTGAATTTAAAGAAGCCTCTGACTGAACACACTAGGATTTTTTTTCCATGCCAGTTGATGGTTATCCATAATTTTCTTGATTATGTATAAAACCCTTCATCATCCCCAGAACAGAGTTGGAGATCTTCATCAGGTTGTTGAACCTTTTTATGTTTCTAAAAATTTATCAAGTGGACTGAAATATGACTGGGACACAAACTTTACAAATTTAATTTCTTGAAGGTATATTATAATGGTAACAGAGCACTTCATAATCAATATTTAAAATCCAAACAAGTAGTTATGAAAAATAAAAGAAATTGAGCTTGTGTCCTTGCTGTAGTTTCCTAGAAATAATTATATATTTTGGCACCAACCACACATAACAGGAAACTGAAAGTGAGAGCTGCCTACGTTCTCTATTCACTTATTAGCAAATTACATCACAATTTTTGGGAAATCAGAAATGTAAAGAATGTCAGTATGTTTTCCCTGAAACCACAAAGAAGTAATGAGCCACAAAAGGTTACCAAGATACCATATGGAGTCGTACCCAAATACAAAATGTTGCTTTGTCTGTGTTTGTGTGTTTAAGACAAGAAATGTTAAAAGTATAATAAAATAATTACCCATCCATCCATCCATTTTCTGTACACCCTCCCGGGGTCGGGAGGGTTGTTGGTGCCTATCTCCAGCAGACGTTTCGGGTGAGAGGCGGGGTACACCCTGGACAGGTCGCCAGTCTGTCACAGGGCAACACAGAGACAGATAGGACACACAACCATGCACACACACACTCACACCTAGGAAGAATTTAGAGAGACCAATTTACCTGATTTTGGACTGTGGAAGGAAGCTGGTACCATTAATGGTACCATTACTACAAGTTATTCACAAAAATAGACTTTTGTGATCAGTGAAATCAATAAAGCTTTTCAAACAAAACCTCCACTAATATGACTTTTGTGTTTTCCCTAAAATACATACCCAGTAAAAATACATTCTTGAATTATAGTAATACTGCTTTCTATTGTCATACTTTGTCAACAGCCTGCTTCTTAAATTCCTTTGATGGTCAGCGTCAATAGAGAAAAAAATAGCCTCCTACACCAAATTACACAGAAAAACAGAGGCCTCCCACAGACCAAGGAGAAGAAAGAGAATCTGCTGGCCAAACAAGCAACCGTGTCCCACTTGGTCAGCTTCACCAGATTGTGTTGGGGGTGTCCTGGCAGCACGGAGTAACAAGGGGAATCTGAAGCTGTGGGTGGACAGTGATGGGCCTTTAGAGCACATGAAGATAGAGAGACAATGAAGCTGGAGTGCTTATTTCAAGTCACTGTACTGTCAGCACTTTCGTCATTTATCCCAGTTAGTAAATACACACACAGACCTCTCTCTCTCACACACACACACACACACATAGGTTTGGGTTACTAACTTGCCGCCCTATGGACTATGGAAATGGAATCTGCTGCCTTAAAACTTCTATGATGTAAAGGAAATTAATGGAGCAGGGTTTCCATCATATTGGAAAATGTCACAAATAAATAATAAAAACAAACACAGCTAACTGTTGAAAAAACGTTTAATTTACCATGTCTTGAAAGATATTCAAAAATCTTATTGAATACAAATTGTTAAAAATCGAGACACCTCTGTAAAAACAAAAAGAGCTTGCTTATTTGTTCATGTAGAGTGAGTCAGCACACCCTGATATTCATCATAATAATCCTGTTTAAAGACTCATGCATGAGACCAAAGGAAGAATGCTAAAGAAGAAAAATGAGGATCATAACATATTCAAATCTTCCTGAACAACAAAATCACTTTTCAAGTCCATTTGGTAAAGACCACATTTTATTGAAAAATCTAATGACTGTCACAAGGTTTTAACATTCTTTATTTGCTGTTAAATATATTATATTTCTCCTTATATATTTGCATTGGCTGCAATGTACTGAAGGTTACTATATATGTTGTTATAGATATATAACAACAACATATATTTCCTACTCTGATTCCAAGGGTAGCTAGAATTTATCGGATCAGTTTTGAGATCAGTCTCTTTGTTGTGACAGCTTTGTAATTTTGAAATTAATCCTCTGGCTTCCATTTATCATCTGGCTCATGTCTGCAGGCTCACCTGGGAGCAGTCAAAGATCAGCGGGTCAGAGTTAATTGGTTTGCATTCATTAAAGTGATCCCATGTCTCAGTCATTAGACCGAGCTGGGCTCCACCATTGACATTTGACTTCTGCACCATTATCAGAAAACATTAATGCTAATGTCTTGTTACAGCAATAAAAACTTAAAAGAGAAAAAAGCTCCTCTCCAGACTGCATCATTAGACTCTGATGAAAAATGCTTAGAGTAGATATGTAGAAAATCTGCTGACATTCACAATGTACCATTAGAAAATAAGGTGTTAATTTTAATATAAACCTCATGAAACTTGTAAATGCCAAAGTATTTTATGTATAGATAGAAGAGAGGAATATAATATGTTTTGGTGGCATATGCTGTGGAGTGAGTGTCTGTGTCATTCCAGGGATAACCAAACCAGTAGATAGTGTGAGTTCTTCTGAAAATAAAAGCGGTGAAAATATGACTTCACTTGATGATGGTGAGTTGCTTACATTTCATATGGTATTCTACAGTATGAGAATGATGGAAAGAACTGAGCAAGGTGAGCTGACACAGCAAAGAAACTACACTGTTCACACAGTACAGCTCATAGACATATAATGTCCTTATTGTTGCATGGCAGATTGCCCCTGCTTCCTAGACAAATTTCGGCTATGGGAGGCTAATAAATCGTCTTATCTTATTTTGTTGCTGAAAGTGGCAGTCCGAAATTTGAGTGTTTAACTGATTATCAACCATCAATCAGCAGTAACAGTTGGGTGGTCCTAAGCATACAGGTGTGTGTGCGTGTGTGCGTGTGCGTGTGTGTGTGTGTGTGTGTGTGTGTGTGTGTGTGTGTGTGTGTGTGTGTGTGTGCCATTATACAATAATTGCTCCCAATCAATGTGGAGGGGTTGCATGGTAATAAAAAAAACCTGCCTACTGTGGCTTTTTTGTTACAGTCAGTTTCACAGATCTGGAATAATTTACACAAAATTTGAACAAAGTTTAATCTTGATGACAAAACAAAAGCAATGCTGAACAAGTGCCAGAAGATCTGGCAACAATAATGAAAAATGACAGTGATGGAACAAAGAAATAAATAGAAAAACTCATCCCCAAATTGTTGCTGTTAGTGAGACCAAAAATGGTGGAAACCAGTCAAATAATCTTGGACTGAATTATAAATGACAAAAATAACATTTTGTATAAAACGTTTTTGCTCATGCTAAGCATAAAATAAATGTATGCTCTATATCACATACTAAAATGATTATGTGGACTGTATATACTTCACTATCATCAGTTTGATATTTCCATGTGATTTTGTTTGTTTCCTTAAGGAGACAGAAGACAGGGGAAAAAA
The DNA here is from genome assembly GCF_904066995.2 of Poecilia reticulata. Classification (NCBI taxonomy): domain Eukaryota; kingdom Metazoa; phylum Chordata; class Actinopteri; order Cyprinodontiformes; family Poeciliidae; genus Poecilia; species Poecilia reticulata. Next base: position 24,294,938 of record NC_088848.1, on the reverse strand, counting down.
GAAAGTAAGAATGAAAACAGCAAACACATTAGGCAAATAGCATCATTAAAGCCAGTTCATCTTCACCTGTTGACTCTGTACTTGTGGGGCACTCCATTCATCTTCCAACCCATTCCAGAAGCTGGTCCGGTGTCAGACAGGCTAACAAATTGCTTCAACTAATGGTTATTTAATTTACTACCAGCAGTCACAAAGTGACATGAGGTCCATACAGAGTCCAGCAAACCAACTACTTTATGTATGTTGAAGCAGGTTTATTCAAAACGTGGTACAAGTTCAGTCATTAGACTGAGACAGTATTAATCATGCTGTGGGTTCTCTAAGCTCCTGTCTAATGAAATCATTTACTGCTGCAGAAGCAATGACTGATGTTAAATACCAGCTTTATATCTTAACTTTTTCCTCTTTCCTGTGGTTATAATGACCTCCAACCACCAAAGGGTGCAATTAAAGACCTATTCACATCATATGGGTCAATCTGTTTTAGTTCAGCCCGTGTGTGTGTGTGTGTGTGTGTGTGTGTGTGTGTGTGTGTGTGTGTGTGTGTGTGTGTGTGTGTGTGTGTGTGTGTGTGTGTGTGTATGCGTGTGTGTGCGCGTGTGTGTGTGAGTGTTGAGCCCGAGTCATGTGACTATCATTGACCTTTTTGAGAGTATGTGCTCATTAAACTGTTTCAAAAGTATTGTCAATGTTTGCTGAAATGTCATTAGTATTGAAATATCATATATAGTTAAGCCTGAAATGACTCATACACTTAGCAGATATAGGTTTAAAGTAGGGCTGTCTACTAATGCGTTAATGCATGCCATTAATGTGAAAATTTTAACGTGTTAATATTACATAATGCAGATTAATCAAACTACCTATTTTGACAATATGGACAGTTTCCCAGAGTGGCATCAGAAAGACAGGGGGGGGGGGGGGGGGAGACCTAAGAACTAGAAAATAAAATAAGTTTTGTTTAGTTTCTGTTGAGAACTGGGAGAAAACATGACCTGCTTTCTGCAGCTACAAAAATAAAAGTCAGATAAAGGTTTGTAATTTAACTGGTTGAAGTGCAGCAGGATGGACTTATCCAGGGTACCATTCCTGCAAGGACCATAACTGTATGCATATTCATAGTTCAAGCCCACATAGTTAGGCATAGTAATTAATCGTGTTTAATCTGATTACATTCTTTTAACCAATTAGCAGAACTAGCTTATAGTAATATTTTAATTTAATCAGCACATTTCTTCTGACTGAAAGCAATAGTCATGTTTCAGAGCGGGACACCCAGAGAATCAGCTGAAACCCAAACAATTCCACAGATTCAGCTTCCAAGGACAAAGTGACCAGCCTGAGCCACAACACACTCTGATGACACACGGGAATTCCACTGAAAAACAGATTCACTGCACTTCAACAGGACACTACGAGGAAACCTCAACTTCAAACATTGACATGAGATCAACACATGATTGATTGACAAAAGTCTCATAAAAACATGCTCTGCCAGCTCACTGACCTTCATTGACAACCACAGGATCTCCATGGAGTGTCATCATCTCTTCGGACAAGGCGGACACTATTTTAATGAACATGGGACAAAGCTACTTACTGCAAACTGCAAAATTTGGTTAGAAAAACCTTTTTAGTTTAGTGAATCATGAAATACCGTAGCAACCCCTCCTTCTATTTATGTTTTCTATTCTCACTCCGTCTCCAATGTTATTGACCTCAATTGGAACCACAATGCTGGTTCTGTTGGACCTCAGCACAGCACTGGACACTGTTGACCATGACATATTATTGAAACGACTGGAGAGTTGGTTAGGACTCTTTGGTCCAGTACTCTGTGGGTCCAAATCTCACATGAAGAACAGGGATTTCTTGGTTTCAATAGGTAACTTCTCACTGAAGCAGACAGAAGTCACGTGGGGCACCACAGGGTTCAGTCCTAGGATCCCTCTTATTCAATGTCTATATGCTGTTACTGGTTTCTCAGTTGTTGACTGTATGGTGGATTTTATGGCTTTTTATTTTTGTGTTTTTATGATGTAAAGCACTTTGAACTACCAGCTTCTTGCAGAAATGTGCCATAGAAATAAACTTGATTGATTGATTTATTGAAAGCAGATAAGGGAATATTTCTCACGAAAAGTGTATGTGTTATGAATAGAAATCAATAAAAATGATGATGGTTTTAGATTTAAGTCAGGATGAGAAAAGTGTACCAGATGAACAACAACTTAGAACAATTAAAGGCAAAAACAGTGTGTGAGTGTGTGGGCCTTCTGCACACACTGTATATAATCTAAGTTCTTAAATGTGTGCATATTTAGCAAATTGTCTTAAATCTCACCTGATTTAGCATTATTAGACATTATCAAACATGTGTATCTCCACCATTACTTTGATTACCTCATTGATATCACTGTAGAATCTGCACATCTCCATTAACTTTATCTTTCGCAATTTCATGCTGGGTTAAAATGTGAGATCAGTTATGGTCTTTAATTTGAAATACGACATCCTATTCATCCATGCGCGTGTGTGTGTGGGAGGGTGTCAGGAAGATAAATGACCTCAATGTCGCGTGGGCAGCCAAGAATCCTGTCATTAGCAAACACCACAGAGAAGGAGGAAGTCAAATGCAAGTGTCTTTAAGTTTTTATAGAATGTCTCTGTCATTTATTCCAACTAAACCAACAGAGTGACTATTTACAGAGTCAGAGAGAGACAAAACGAAAGAAATTCAAAGAGCAGAACACGCTTCGTTTTCTTCTGGTAGAATGACACAATGTTCACTGTATAGGTGTTGTAATGGAGCAGCATCCTCCAGAATACAGCAAGACAATGTTAGGCTCAGTTTACCAACTTCATAAAACAGAGATTTATTCATTTATATTATTAAATTATTATGAGTTCTTTTAAGACACAATTATTTTTCTTTCAGTCATTCATTTATTCCTTCATTCATAATGTGACATGCACAGATTTTGACTTTCTCAGAAATTGATTACATTTTTAGTCATTTTATGAATAGTGTGTCTTTAGTTTCAATGCAGTTATCAATAATTTTACATTTTATCTTGGCTCCTCGTTGTTGTTTTGCATCCAGAGTTTAAAACCAGGTTATGATCCACCACCGCTACATACAAATTGTCTTTTTTTTCTATTCTGCAGATTTTGATAATTGTATGATTTTATAGCATTTACCAAAAAATACAATTCAAATGAAATATTTATCATATCCAACTCCAAATCTTATCAACTCATATTGTGAAAAAATGCCCCTCCCTCGTCACTGTAATATTGCCATTCTGTGTTTTTTTTGTGTTTGGTCATAAGTGTATTTTCAAGAGTTCTCTGTTGTTAAGGCTTTATTCAGTTCTATAAACCAGCTTGTGTCACGACTCTTGGGTATTTGGGGTTTTGGCTTGGGAATATTTTATTATGAGTCAGAGGTCCCAAAACCTTTTCCTGTGAGGGCCACATAACTTCTCCCTTCTCTGGTGGGGGGCTGGAGTCAGTTTGTAACAGAAAAAGTGTGACGATTGCTGGAGAGCCAAAATGTAAAAATGTATTGTTTTCCAGAAAGCACAATCAAATAATATTCTCTGGGTTCTTCACAGAACAAGTCAGGAAATAAATAATAACACTATTAATGAAATAAATAATAATCAAATAACCCTCTCTGGGTTCTTCACATGAGAGGGGAGATGAACAGTCAGATAAGGCTTCTGCATGTTGGTGTTCCCACTAAATACTGAATATGCCCTATTTGGGTTGTCTTGACCCTTTTATCTCAGCCTGTGGGGTTTTCCCAGACTTGGAACGAGAATATGACCTGTTGAATGCGACAGGTAGCCAATCGAAAAGCACAGTGATGTAAGAACAGAGGGGAATCCCAAACAGCTGACATATCGCGCAACGGAGATAATATGTGGAAATGTTTATTATTAAATCTAAAGGTCATCATTATGTTTATTCAGTTAAAAATGTTAACTATGAAAAACCATAACTCACCTCCAAATCATAGTGCAGCACATAGAGCGGCTGCTCCCGTCAAGTTGTGCGGCAAAGCTAAAGATGTTTGAGGGCCTCACTGGGATAACTCCGGGAATTGTAAACTGTCCGATGCGTGCTTCAAATAAGTCCAAGCCGCTTCTTTGTTGTTGCAATCATCTATTTATTCCACTTTGATTGTCTTACTTCAGATCTTACACTGACTGACCAGGCCAAACCATCCAATAGTGCATGGGTGCTCAAACTTTTTGAGAGCAAGATCTACTTTTTCTCTCACCAGCCGCCTGAGATCTACCTCATGACACAAAGACATAAAAATTGCTAATTAAACTCTATTGACTTATTTTATATGCGAATATACATCAGTTATTGCAGAAATAATAAAGTGACAGAAAACCTAATCCAGTTTCTTCCTCAGTGAGATTCTGACACTGGGAGCAGCTTACTGGTTTCTCAGTCAGAAGCTGGTTGCAAACCTGACGCCAGCAGGTGTCAGTCAGTCATGGTAGATCTGAAATTTGATTTGATGACCTCAATATGAGAAAATACAGACTGATAGGCGGAACGAAAGAGCCCAATAAAGGTAAAGGCAAATCTTCTGAAGTCGGGATATAATTAATTTAATTTCACATAATTATCGCGGTAGAATTTGTTAAAACTTAATGAAATATATTTGTCCTATTTGATGTTTGTTGTGACGTATGCTCACAAACGAACGAGGTAATTAGTCCAATTTTGTCGTTTATTGAATATTCAGAAACTATAGCAGGTGTGATGAGCCACAGCAAAAGTAAAAAAAAAAAAAAGAAAAAAAGGTAAAACAACCCGAACAGACTATCAACTGAAAACATCTACCTTTTTACTCTTTGTCGTTTAAGCACACCCGTTGCCGTGGCAACCGCCTGCACCCCGCAAGCCGAGCAAAGATTAGGCTACATTAAAAACACAACATTCAGTCCGTTACGATATCAGGTTTCCAGGCTTGATATTTATTTCTCGATTATTAATAAGCCTCTCATGAACACAGCGGTGGTTGAGTAGCTAATTTAAGCTCCTGCTCTGTTCGTCAGTCGGTCTTTGAGTCGTTTTTTTTTTTTTTGTTAATGGAACCGAAACGCACAGAATTGCGCAACACCTTGTTGAAACAATAATTACTGAGATTATTAATTTTAAATGTTTCGTTGACTTTTTATAATTATTCTTTTTTAATGAAGCTACAAACGTTTAGGATCTTAGTGAATATTTTTGATAAGCCTATCAGAAGAGGAAGTGCTGGCCTCAGCGTCCTGGCGGCGTTCAGTTTGTCACCTGCCGAGATCGACTCAAAACCTTTCCGCGATCGACCGGTCGATCGTGATCGACGTATTGAGCACACCTGCAATAGTGTCACAATAAACAGCATTAAACACGGTCAACAGAAATTATGACCACCCGGCGCTTCCTCAAACATAATAAGCCGGTGTTACGTCAATCCGCGTTTCCCCATCAGATACGGTTCCCCCTGCGTCTTCTTGCCGCTCCGCCCCGCCCACGAGGCAAAATAGCGCGTGTTCGTGCTGAGCACTGAGAAAGCACGCGCGTAGGGTACTACGGACACCGTGAAAGCTCAAACAACATGTTTCGGCAAAGTTGTCACTTTCTTCACGTTTTAGCGGGAAACTAATAATAATAACAATAACAACAACAATAATAATAACAATAACAACAATAATAATAATAGTAATAATAATAAATAATAGTGATTATAAATACATATATGTCACATATATATAATTATAAATGTATATATATGTTATATACACATATATATATTTATGAAATAAAAACAGGGCAATGTATTTTAATGCTTGATATTACCCATCAGATACCGTTCCACTTGTTTTACAGTGGGGGAACCCTATCTGATGGCCATATTTCGCCCATTAGATACCGTTCCCCGACTGTAAAACAAGGGGAACGGTATCTGATGGGTGATTTTAACATAGGGGGAACGGTATCTGATGGGTGAAATATGGCCATCAGATGCCGTTCCCCCACTAAAACAAGGGGAACGGAATCTGATGGGTGATTTTAACATAAGGGGAACGGTATCTGATGGGTGAAATATGGCCATCAGATACCGTTCCCCCACTGTAAAACAAGGGGAACGGAATCTGATGGGTAATATCGAGCATTAAAATACATATTCTATATATATATATATATATATATATATATATATATATATATATATATATATATATATATATATATACACACACATTTATAATAATTATAATATATGACATATATGTATTTTTATTATTATTGTTATTAGTATTATTACTATTTGTTTCCCGCAAAAACGTGAAGAAAGTGACAACTTTGCCGAAACATGTTGTTTGAGCTTTCACGGTGTCCGTAGTTCCCTACGCCCTGCTTTCTCAGTGCTCATCACGAGCACGCGCGTATTTTGCCGCGTGGGCGGGGCAGAGCGGCAAGAAGACGCAGGGGGAACCGATGGGGAAACGCGGATTGACGTAACACCGGCACGCCAGTATGGCTCCCATTCAGACCTTCAGTGACAGCCACGCCCACCCTACATAGCATACGGGAATTTAGAATAACCAAACACGGATGACAATGTAGTAGCAGTAGTGATAAGTTTGTGTACTCGCTTCAAGAGATAAAAGACGTAACAAAAAGAAAAGGCGGTGGATAAAAGACGAAGGGAGCAGCCGCTTTATTTGCTGCACTATGATTTGGAGGTGACAATGTTTTTTAACATTAACTGAATAAACATAATAAACATATATAATAATGGCCTTTACATAAAATAATAAACATTTCAACATATCATCTCCGATATCCACCGGACTCACAGTTAAGCGTTATGTCAGCTGTTTGGGATTCCCGTTCTTACGTCACTGCGCTTTCTAATTGGCTACCCATCCCCCCGGGCCACAGCAACATTTCCAAGTCCGCGGCAATACAAAGGTTGGGGACCACTGCTGTAAAGCATGTTTTCAGGTATCTAAAAGGCACACAAGATAAAGAACTATGTTTTAAAAAGGGTGCCTGTGATAAGGCCTGTCACGATAACATATTTTGCTGGACGATTAATTGTCAAAAAAATTATTGCGATAAACGATAATATTGTTTCAAGACCTTTTGACACTGATTTAAGAAGACATGCGATTTCCTGATACACCTTATTTTCAAAAGAACACATAACACTGGAACTGATAAACTAAATAAAACAACCAAAAACAGAAATAAAATGGATTCTCAGTCTCCATTAACAAAAAACGTACTTGAATAAAAACTAGACAACATAAAGCCAAAGTGGAAATAAATACTGCATTCAACCAAAAGAGTGCAGATTATGAAGTCTGTGTACGATATTGCCCTTCAGTAATTACTATATTTAAATAGAGAAGATGGGCACATCCGACTACCTAATGCAGTAGTTCACACTACACGATTTTTTGCCCCTATTTTCCACTTATGACAAACTTAGATCATTGGCCGATCTAACCGATCATCCTGCAGTGTGTGGTGTGTTACGGTAGATCGTCGTGGCCGCTCCGATCTAAATCAGAGGTTTTCCCCGACTGGGAGCTTAAAGCTAAATGTGACAGGTAGCCAATCAGAAAGTGCGGATTCTCCTCCCCGCTTTCTGAGCGCTGAGGGGAAATTACGGAGGGGAATCCCAAACAGCTGACAAGGCGCAACCCAAAATCCAGCGGACATTGGAGATGATATGTAGAAACAATATTAATATTTAACATTTCGTGCAAAGAATATAGAAATGACAAGGGGAGGAGTTGGAGCCAAATTGCTACTGCAGTTGATAAACCTCGTAGGTTTTCAGCTGTTCTTCGTTAATGTGACATAAATAGGTTATAATGATTTTCATTCAGTCAGGACTTTACGCTGACTCTAGTCACATGCATCACAGGTAGATTCTAGTAAAGCATTAATTAATACCTGATTTTAAAATTAGTTAACTGGACTTGTAGCCATTATTTGGTGCCTTTGTGGCTGGACACCACACAGCACGACAAACCCGATCGAACCGTTATACCTAGGATTTCTGTCGGCTAAGGTGTCTCTCAGGTTTTGAAAATGGGCCCGACAACTCGTGTAGTGTGCACTGGACATTAGACTAAGGAAATGAGGAAGGGAGGGTCAGTGGAGAGCACCGGAGCTGAGCCTTTTTTCATTCAGTGTCATCAACAGAAAGAAAAAAGGCTGGAAGAGACGATAAAGACGATAATTAAAATGAGGTCAATAGGTTTAATTTATCGTCCGATTAATTGATTAATTGATTTATCGTTTATCGCGACAGGCCTACCTGTGATAACCTTATTTATATATGCATACAGTGATGCCAATTGGGCAGGCGATGTATCAGATTGAAGAAGTACAACAGGTTACTGTATGAGTCGAAATAAAGATGGTCCGTTAGTCTCATGGAAGACCAAAAGACAGCCTACAGTAGCTCTATCTACATGTGAAGCAGAGAACGTGGCACTAGCTGCTACTGTACAGGAATGCTTATACTTGAAACAACTGTTGTTCAACATGGATGGTATGGATTATTTAGCTAAGATTTAGGAGGACCATATCCTTAGCCAAAAATCCTGTGTATAGACAAAGATGTAAACATATTGATATTAAATATCATTTTGCCAGATCAGTTGTAAATGAAGGAAAAGTCTTTCTAGAGTACTGTCCAACTAATGAAATGGTTGCAGATGTACTAACTAAACCAGCAACAAAAATTAAGTTAAGGAAGTATAAAATATTTATGTTTGGTGTATCATGAATGTATTTTGGTTGAAATATTAAAAGTCGGAGGAAGTTACCCAAATGTCAGCAAGTAGGGATGTTGACATTATGAATGTTTTTGTGCTCTCATTTGTTGTTGTTTTTATCATTATTGGATTATTGTGTGTCACATCACGTGACCTGTCTAATTTAACACACTCGTGTACAATAAAGGGTGTGTCCTTCAAACAAAGGAGGAACAACACGAAAGCCAAACCGAGTGAGTCTCATGCTGTGAACGTTGAACGCTGTGCTGAAAAGTGATTCTGCTAACAGCCACAAAAACGAACATTTTACTTTCGTGAAAATTTGAACTCACGATAATGACTAACGGGAGTCCTGAGCTTGTTTCTCTGCAACGAGACGGTCTCATCTGGGAGTGATGAGAGACAATAACACCCGAGCTGTGTTGCTTGAACACAGCCTGCTTGGTCTCTACGTGGCAAAGCAGCTTAAAGCTTCATTGCCTCATTAGCAGCCGGTCGCCGCATGTTACGCAGAGCGGGCTTGTAATGTGGGACTCACCTACCGGTTAGGGGAAAATCCATTATCCTGTCTCTTCTCTGGGCCTTTCCCCTTTGCAAAGAAACTTTCGAAAGACATCTGATCTGTTTCTTACTCATTTTGCTGTTTGTGGGCTCAATGTTGCCGCGCAAGTAACCGAGAGATTCCGATTAAAGGATTTTCAAAATAAAAGATCCTCCAGACTCAAATAATACATAAAAAGGAAATATTTATTTCTTGCGCGGCCCGGTACCAATTGGTCCACGGACCGGGGGTTGGGGACCACTGCTCTAGGTTATTCCTGCGTGTTTATTTGGATTTTCCCATTTTTGTTTTATTTCAGTTAGTATTATAACATTCTGCTGAGTTATTTTTGCTTGTCAGATATAGCCATACCTGACATACGGATCTAGCAGGGTGGCAGGGGTGGCAGTTGCCACCCCAAACAAGAGCCTCGCCCCCCCTGTTGCCACCCCAGCTAGCGACAATGAATTCAATAAATAGTTATGGCAAATCGGACATTAAGCGCATGAAACTCTTTTTTTCCCGACAACATTGAATGCAACAAAATGTAACCTGACAGCTACTACTAAGTAGCGGGAAGTTCGAGAGAAGGACAGAGCGCGAGGCAGCAGCATTGATAGATATGTTACTGGACTGGACTTTATGTGATTTATCGTAAGTCACACATGCGCCATTGCTGTCCATTGAGTCAGGATTATTGGTGGTCAGGAAACTACTACAATAACGCAAAGAATCAGAACAACGGACGCAATGTTTAGTAGTTAATTCAACCATAGACAATGGTAATAAGGGCTTCAGATTTCACAGGTGAGGAAAACGTTTAATTTAAAGAAAAGATTGAACAAGTGAGCAGTGGGTCAGTTATACTAGCCTAACTGTTAGCCTGCTACTGACTTTGATAACCTTAGCATGTGCTGCGCAGTTCGGTGTGTTTTGGTTCCGTTGGCACTAAAACAGGTCAACCCGCCCACAACGTCATCAGTAGAGCCTGTTTAAATCAGCTAATCAACCGCCGCTGTGCTCAGGCGAAAACTTATTAATAATCCAAATATAGACATTAAGCCTGACAGCATAATGTAACAGACTGGATGTTCTGTTTTAGTGTTTTTGCTACTTTTTTGTGTGGGAAATGTTTGTTTTTTGGTGTTGATTCCCCTGATCGGTAATCTCTGCTCTATCTGCTCGTTGAGCTGTTGTCTGTCGGTTGCCATGGCAACGGGTCCGCGTAAAGCGACACACAGAGCGAGAAAAGGCAGAATAAAAGTTGTTGGAGCTATTTTTTCTTTATTTCATTATCCATTTGAATTTTGTTACTTTATTCTTAAATTTCTATTTTTTGTATTATTTACAGAGTTTATTTGTAGGTTGATAATTGTTGATTTTATTTATTTTTTTGTTTTATTATTTTCTTATTTATTTTCTAAATTTAGACAGGAAGTAATGTGGGTCAGTCCACATAGATAAGTGCAGGGGCCTGGAGAAGGACCAGCAGGCATTTGGGTTTGGGGCCGATGGTTTTTAAGAGTGGTAGCATGAGAACAAATGAAAGTTTGATGTCTGTAATTGTTTGGTGAAAGAGGAAAATAAATCACCAAGAACAATCAATAAGTTTGGACATTGAACCTTGTTTTGCCTGTGTCGAGAATCATGACCCCAGTGCCTTAGTAGTGGCTTGGTGGAACTTTTATTGGATCTTTGGCCTTGCGAACAGTCAGAAGTGATTCTGTCTAGTTTGGTTCTTCACCTGTTTATCAGCTTTATTGTACCTTTATTGTGGCGCACATATATATATATATATATATATATATATATATATATATATATATATATATATATATATATATATATATATATATATATTCTGCCACCCCTGAAAAAGTCCCTGCCACCCTCTTGCCACCCCATAAATATTTTTCTAGATCCGCCCCTGGCCATGCTGGTTTGTTTCTTAATGTCTATGTTGTGATCTGTGCCATCCATCCATCCATTTTCTTCCGCTTATCCGGGGTCGGGTCGCGGGGGCAGCAGCTTCAGAAGGGAGGCCCAGTCTTCCCTCTCCCCAGCCACTTCTTCCAGCTCCTCCGGAGGAATCTCAAGGCGTTCCCAGGCCAGCCGAGAGACATAGTCCCTCCAGCGTGTCCTGGGTCTTCCCCGAGGCCTCCTCCCGGTGGGACGTGCCCGGAACACCTCACCAGGGAGGCGTCCAGGAGGCATCCTTACAAGATGCCCGAGCCACCTCAACTGGCTCCTCTCGACGTGGAACAGCAGCGGCTCTACTCTGAGTCCCTCCCGGATGACCGAGCTTCTCACCGTATCTCTAAGGGAGAGCCCAGCCACCCTGCGGAGGAAACCCATTTCGGCCGCTTGTACCTGTGATCTTGTTCTTTCGGTCATGACCCAAAGCTCATGACCATAGATGAAGGGTGGGAACGTAGATCGACCGGTAAATCGAGAGCTTCGCTTTTTGGCTCAGCTCTCTCTTCACCACGACGGACCGGTACAACACCCGCTTTACGGCAGACGCTGCCCCAATCCGCCTGTCGATCTCCTGCTCCCTTCTTCCCTCATTCGTGAACAAGATCCCCAGATACTTAAACTCCTCCACTTGAGGCAGGACGACCCCCCTGACCTGGAGAAGGCACTCTACCCTTTTCCGGCTCAAGACCAGGGCCTCGGATTTGGAGGCACTGAGCCTTATCCCGGCCGCTTCACACTCGGCTGCGAACCACAGCCGAGTGTGAAGCAGTGAGAGCTGCAGATCAGCTCTCGCTGATCTGCAGTGAGAGCTGCAGATCACGTTCCGGTGAAGCCAACAGGACCACATCATCCGCAAAAAGCAGAGATGCGATCCTAAGGCCACCAAAACGGATCCCCTCAACACCTCGGCTGCGCCTAGAAATTCTGTCCATAAAAGTAATGAACAGAATCGGTGACAAAGGGCAGCCTTGGCGGAGTCCAACTCTCACCGGAAACGAACCCGACTTACTGCCGGCAATGCGGACCAGACTCTGACACCGGTCATACAGGGACCTGACAGCCCATTTCAAAGGATCCGGTACCCTATACTCCGGGAGTACCCCCCACTGGGCCTCCTGAGGGACACGATGGAACGCCTTCTCCAAGTCCACAACACACATGTAGACTGGTTGGGCGAACTCCCATGCACCCTCCAGGACCCTGCTGAGGGTGTAGAGCTGGTCCAGTGTTCCCCGACCAGGACAAAAACCACAATGCTCTTCCTGAATCCGAGGTTCGACTATCCAACGTACCATCCTCTCCAGGACCCCTGAATAGACCTTATCAGGGAGGCTTAAGAGTGTGACCACCCTGTAATTGGAGCACACCCTCCGGTTCCCCTTTTTAAACAGGGGGACCACCACCCCAGTCTGCCAATCCAGGGGAACTGCCCCCGATGTCCATGCGATATTGCAGAGTCGCGTGAGCCAACACAACCCTACAACATCCAGAGCCTTAAGGAACTCCGGGCGGATCTCATCCACCCACAGGGCCCTGCAACCGAGGAGCTTTTTGACCACCTCGGCGACCTCGTCCCCAGAGATTGGAGAGCCCAACCCAGAGTCCCCAGGTTCAGCTTCCTCAACAGAAGGCATGTTGGTGGGATTGAGGAGGTCTTCGAAGTATTCCGCCCACCGGCCCACAACGTCCCGAGTTGAGGTCAGCACCACACCATCCCCACTATAAACAGTGTTGGTGCTGCACTGCTTCCCCCTCCTGAGACGCCGGATGGTGGACCAGAATCGCCTCGAAGCCGTACGGAAGTCTGTCTCCATGGCCTCTCCAAACTCCTCCCACACCCGAGTTTTTGCCTCAGCGACAACCCAAGCCACATGCCGTTTCGCCCGCCGGTACCCATCAGCTGCTTCTGGAGTCCCACAGGCCAAAAAGGCCCCATAGGACTCCTTCTTCAGCTTGACAGCATCCCTCACAGAAGGTGTCCGCCAACGGGTTCAAGAGTTGCCGCCGCGACAGGCACCAACAACCTTGCGGCCGCAGCTCCGATAGGCCACCTCGGCAATGGAGGTACGGAACATGGTCCACTCAGACTCAATGTCCCCCACCTCCCCCGGAACGTGTTCGAAGTTCTGCCGGAGATGAGAGTTGAAGCTCCATCTCACAGGGGACTCCGTCAGAAGTTCCCAGCAGACCCTCACTACACGTTTGGGCCTGCCAGGTCTGACCGGCTTCCTCCCACACCACCGGAGCCAACTCGCCACCAGGCAGTGGTCAGTGGACAGCTCCGCACCTCTCTTCACCCGAGTGTCCAAGACATACAGCCGCAAATCCGATGAGACGATGACAAAGTCAATCATCGAACTGCGGCCTAGGGTGACCTAGTGCCAAGTGCACATATGGACACCATTATGCCTGAACATGGTGTTCGTGATGGCCAATCCGTGATGAGGACAGAAGTCCAACAACAAAACACCACTCGAGTTCAAATCGGTGGGGGGGGGGCGTTCCTCCCAACCACGCCTCTCCAGGTCTCACTGTCATTGCCCACTTGAGCGTTGAAGTCCCCCAGTAGAACAAGGGAGTCCCCAGGAGGGGCACTCTCCAGTACCCCCTGTAAGGACTCCAAGAAGGGTGGGTAATCTGAACTGCTGTTTTGCCGGTAAGCACAAACAACAGTCAGAACCCGTCCCCCCACCCGTAGGCAGAGGGAGGCTACCCTCTCTTCCACCGGGGTGAACCCCAACATACAGGCGCCCAGATGGGGGGCAACAAGTATGCCCACTCCAGCCCGGCGCCTCTCACCGTGGTCCACTCCAGAGTGGAAGTACGTCCAGCCCCTCTCAAGGAGACTGGTTCCAGAACCAGAGCCATGTGTCGAGGTGAGGCCGACTATTTCTAGCCGGAACCTCTCAGCCTCGCACACTAGCTCCGGTTCCTTCCCCACCAGAGAGGTGACATTTCACGTCCCAAGAGCCAGCTTCTGCAGCCGAGGATCAGACCGCCAGGGTCCCCTCCCTCGGCTGCCGCCCATAGCACAATGCACCCGACCCCTTTGGCCCCTCCGACGGGTGGTGAGCCTATCGGAAGGGGGACCCACGTCTCCTCTTCGGGCTGAGCCTGGCCGGGCTCCGTGGGTAAAAGCCCGGCCACTAGGCGCTCGCCATCGTGCCCCACCTCCAGGCCTGGCTCCAGAGTGGGGCCCCGGTGACCCGCGTCCGGGCGAGGGAAAACCAAGCCCAAAGTTTGTGTCCATCATAAGGGGTCTTTGGGCTGCGCTTTGTCTGGTTCCTCACCTAGGACCTGTCTGCCTTGGGTGACCCTACCAGGGGCATAAAGCCCCAGACAGCATATAAAATTCAGCATGTGATCTGTGTTTTCTGTGTTTTTATTTTGAGGTTTTTCTGTGTTAATCTGTTCCCCTGTGAGTCTCTGTCTTCCCAGTTGATTGTTCCCAGCTGTGTCTCGTTTCTGTGATTATCCTCCCAGCTTATTTAGTCCCACCTGTTGTGTTTGTCTATTGTCGGGTCCTTGTCGTTTGCTCGTCCATCTTACATCAGTTGTTTGACGTCTATGCTCTCCAGTAGAACTGCAAAGTCCTGGATAGCGTTAGCTCTCATTTCTAGTCCTGTGTATCAGTTGCTACCGGTATTTAGCTGTGTGCTAATCTCTGCTTCTGCCTGTGTAGGACTGTTTTTGAGCCTTCATCATTAAACTTATCATCATCATCACCATAACCTGGGTCTCAGCGTTTATCCTCACCACCTCACAATCACCGCTTCATGAGTCTAGTTATATCATTTATATTTAAGTTTTTATTGAATATAATTATTTAAAAAAAATTCTTTTCACATTACTCCTGTCATCTTCTGGTGTTAGTCTCTTGGTTTTTGTTTTTAGTCTTCAATCTCAGTTGTCTCATCAGTGATGTTTAGGCTTTCTGTTCATTTCACTGTCATTGTCTAGAACAGGGGTGTCAAACTCAATTTCACCGAGGGCCACTTCAGCATATTAGCCACCCTCAACGGGCCACATTGACGGTACAAATCAGGAGTTCCCAGGTCCAGTCCTCCAGACTGCAACTTTTAGATTCATCCCTGCTAAAACACACCCCAGACAAAAGGTTGACTTCCCTCATTAGCAGCAACTCAGTTCTGTAGAGGCTTATAATGAGTCTATGATCCAGGTGTGATAGAAAAGGAATGCCTCTAAAGTTGCAGATGGTAGCTCTGGAAAACTAGACTTGGGCAGCATTTGAATTGGGCACATGTGGCCCACGGGTCTTGAGTTTGACACATGGGGTCTAGAAGGTATTGCTATATTTCCTCAAATTTAATTTCATAGTATCACACAAGACCAGCACCCCTCCCGACCCCACCGAGGGAAAAAGGGTGCAAGAAAATGGATGGATGGATGGATGGAGTATCACACAAGAAGTCCAGCGTTAAAGTGACAAAGTAACAATGTATGGACTAGATTTTTAGCGTCACTCTTTGACACATTTTTATGTCTTTAAGACATGGCTGTAGTCTACCTAATGGATTGAATAAATAAGTGCTTAATGACAAATATAGCTGAGTATGACCAGTATAACTGTTGAAATGTATCACATTCTGTCTGATTTAACTGATTGGAAGCACATAAAAAGCAAAGAGAGCTGGCTGTACTGCTGTTTCAGTGCTATGATGAATGAAACTCTTCTTACTCATACACTTGATTAGTAACTACTTTCTACAGGATTTTAGATAGGAAAAAAAGATTAGATATAGGTCTATAATTTATGAAGTCCTTTTGATTGAGAGAAGGTTTCCTAAGTAAATATTTAATTAGGGGCATGCCATAGCAATGCATAGGGAGAGCAGTGATTGCCTCCATGCTTTGCATGGCAGGCACCTATTGTTCTACACCCAATAGAATGTCTGTATATTATTAGATATTTATTGTGGATCGGAGTTACGACGGCGACGTAAAAAGCGAAAAACGAGCAAAATTTTCAACTGCCGAAACTCAGAGTGCAACTGACACCAACTGCCGTTTTTTTAGAGTGAGAAACAGAGTGGAATATTGACCCAAAAATAATTTTGAAATCGCTCTCATGGCTGCAAAACTTGTGCTATTGGTATTAAAGTTGGTCAGGAAATTGCACCGAATGCCTGCTCCGGTAAAATGTTTTCGAAATTTCTCTAGGGCTTATGGTTTTCTGTCCAGGTGCTTCAGAGCAAAGAGATGGGACAGGACTAACTGACGCTTCATCCCCAGTGTTTTATATAGATTTTTGAAAAATTACTGAGCTCAGCGCACACCATATTTCTCTCATCACTGCAATTACTGTGAATGACCTACAGATATGAATCACGGAACTATCGGAGACGACAAATAGCCCTCTCATACGCTTCAAACGGTTTTTGGATCGGCCTAACGGATACAGAATGGGAAGGGGTCGTCCGGACTGCTTTTTTCATTAAAAGTGACTGGGTGTTCTCAAAGTTACATGAAGTGTCTCTCACACACACACAGCAGTTGGCAGAGGCTTAATCGCTATGGCAACGGAATACATAGAAAGCAGAGCTGCTGGTTTGGACTACAAAGTTTCTGTAGTTCTAAACATGGCGAACACATTAATACAGAGGGCAGATTAGAAGGTCAGAACTACAACATGGCGAAACACTTTAATACAGAAGCCTGAGCAGAAGGTCAGAACTACAACATGGCGGATCATTCAGTTATTACAGAGGAGGGCTAAGCTGGAATAAATTCCAGCTTAGCCCAGCTACTTGCTGTTTTGGGCATTATATTGGTGGATTAACCAAACCACTGTTACACATTGGATTAGTGTGTCTATTTAAAATAAAGTTTACTGAAAATTTCAAAATAAAAGCCTTGACATTTTTCGCATCAGGTTATTGCTCTTTTGGGCTTTATGTGACTGGTTTAAACAAACCACGGTTGCACATTGAATTAGCGTGGTCATTAAATTGAAGCCTACTGAAACTTTCAAAATAAAAGCCTGCATATTCCTCTCACGTCAGTGCACCGCCATAGGCGGTGCAATAATATGTTGGTTTTTTTTATCTTTTTTTATCAGTATATTAGCACAAAGAGTAGCACTTCACTGCCCCCTAGTGCATTGCCTTGCGCAGCAAACACACAGCAGTTGGCTGAGGATTAATTACTATAGAAGAACTACAACATGGTAGAACTCTCAGATACCACATATTGGGGCTGAGCTGGCATTTAGAACTACTGAAAGTTTAAAATTAAAAGTCTGCATATTCCTCTAGTGTTAGTGCACCACCGTAGGCGGTGCAATAATATTAGCCTTTTTTATGTTATTTATTCGTCAGGATAACAACAAGGTAGTTCATTAGCATTAGTACATACATTAGCATTTCACTGCCTTTCCTAAAGTTAGCTATTAGCTAATTTTCTCATTAATTAGACATGTTTAGTATACTGAATGGAGCACGAAAAATGAAAACAACGTGGTGCTCTTGCTCCACATGCTACTGCCAGCATTTAGGCTAACATTAGCATATTGGCTAATTTTAGCTTATGCATCAATTTTAACATAATGAATGGTACAAGTACAGATTAGTCAACATGCTTCTGCCTCTCCACAGGTTATTGACTACATTGCAGCTTTCTTTAGCGCTAATGCTAATTTTTAGCATCATAACGCTGGGTCAAAGCCGACGGGCACACTTTGGCATGCCCCTTTAAAATTTCTGCTGGAATTTTCTAGTTACAGCTACTGTAATAACTGCCACTCTCAGAACATTTACATGTAAGTTAATGGGTCAATGAGAACACCGGTGTCCTCATGACGGTTCAGGGTTTTGGAGGCTTGTGGTACATGTCTCATCATGTAGCATATGTACACTAGGGATAGACTAATCATATCTAAAATGGAAGCAGTCATCAGAGGGAACACCCTTTTAATAATTTAGTTGGGACAGGGTCCAGCATGCATGTTGAAGATTTGAAAGAATCTAACATTTGATCCATCAAGTTGACCGTCAACTTGCATATTTAAATCCTCCAACTGTTAAACAAGAGATCTTATAACTGATTTAAGATTTCAGAGTTAGGGTCTTTCAGACAATATTAAGCTGCAAGCAGAAGCAGCTTTTTTCATTTGCAACTTGGAAGAAAAAAGAAAACTAAGGGTTAGAATTTTTTTTAAAAGTTAAGTGACCTGGATTTAATTAATAAATCTGACCAAAAGATTGTTGCTGCTCCTCTTCTTCTGCCAGTGTTCAGACAAATGCAAAAGTTAACATAATTAAAATAAATTTATTCTAACTTGCTGCAGCCAGGTTGCAGCAAGAGAACTTGCTGCAGATACAACATAAAATCCATTTGACTACCTCAAATCAAATCATTAACTAAATGTCTGACAAGAAAGATTTTATGTTCAATAAATGTAAGCATGGGTTGAATGTTGATGGTGGACCACAATTCAGCAGGCAGCGGCGTCCAGTAGATTTTAAAATCCACGGTTCTCACTCTGGGAACCTGCAGCAGCAGAGGCAGCTCTTCCCCCTCCCATCTACCAGGAAGTCTCTGCAGCTGCCTCTCTTTCACTTTCTGTCGGGGAGAAAAGCTAAATGCTTCAATATAACTTGATTAGTTCCTGATGATAAATTGACAAATCAAATTCAATGGAATTGTCATCCAGTTAAATGATATGAATGAAAGAAATAAATGTAATATTATTACAGCTGATTGCATACAGATATTTGTTATCGATCATGTTTGCAGAAGAAGCTAAGAAACAAAAAGCGTCAGCCATTGAAAAGGGATGATGGAAAGATATTTGTCAAGAAATGATTGCGTCCATACCTCTGCATCTTCTGGTTCTTCTCATTGTGAACTTATAAATATGAGTGCATAAGCCAAAATGATCATCATCTGGTATTTGCCCTGAAAATAGATGGTATTTGCCACAAAAAAAGGAAATTTTGTGGTAACATTCATTCTAAGTGTAACTTTTAATTGGACACTGCTGCAACTCAGGGCACAAACTTATCCTGAACTTAATGTCAGGTGGTTAGATATTTAACTAACCACCTGACATTAAACCAGACTGTACTTGTTCCTGTTGTAACTCAGTTAGAATTACCGAGGTCATTTTTACTTGTAAAATATGAGGATATTGAGGAGGAGATTTTTATTACTTTATTAAATTCAGAAGTTTACATCTATTCTCTCAGTATTTATATGATATTTTCAAACTGTAAAGTTTAGATGAAACATTTTGGGTTTCTTCTGACAGAACCAGTAGAACTGGGCCAGGTTTGAAGGCCTCCCTGGTCAGACACACCTGTTCATCTCTGGCCACAGATATTTTCTGTGACTGAGTTCAAGGCTTTGTGAACGGCTCTCCTAAATTGTGGTTTTAGTGTACTTTTATTAAAGTGGAATTGTGAAAGACGGCATTAAATTATTTCAAAACTGTAATCAGACTGAACTGACTTTACCTCTATGTTGATAGTTTTAATATGTTGTGTTGTGGTGCATATGTGGTGGTTTGTTTAGACATTTTAAACAAAAGCAAACAGTTTGTTTGACTTGTTTCACATTGAAGTTCTGTCAGGTTTAAAGTGTGTGTCTGAACCGTCCGCTACCTGCCCACAAGCAGTTTGATGATGAGGTTACAGCTGAGGTTACAGCACGTTGTAGGACTCTTTGTTGTTTCTAAGATTAGATTAAACAATCAACGATGAGAAAGCATGCAGATGTATCTCAACCTCCACCATATATCTCCACCCACAGTTTGTATTTAACATGCTTCCTCTCTGCTGGAGGACTAGGCCAAACCAAATGTCAATGACAAACACACAAAAGTGAGTGGATGCTTAAAATGCACCACTGCAACCACACAAACAACCACACACACACACACACATACACAGTCGTGGGTGGGAAAGGAAATCCCCTCTGCATATTTTTTAGCTCCAGTTATGAGTATTTGTCTGACATTAACCTAACGGCTTCTGCAACATCTGGTCCGAGTCTGGAATTTTTCTGTACCTTTATAAATATTACCAGCCGCAGGCCTACTGCCTGCTGCAGTAGGGCGTAATTAATTTTATTTAGTGAGCAAAACCGGAATTATACTGTATATTGACAAGTCTGATTGGGTTTCAACACTAAACCTTGTGCCACTGTTGCTGTTTGTTGATTCTCTGGTATTTCAATCAAGTCCAAAAGCTAATTCTACATTATGAATTTTGGTGTGTAATACTCAAAGAATGCAGTTTTTAGGATTTTTATGGATAAACAAATATATATGTCATCCATCAAAACTACAAGAATAACATTAGTATAAGAATAAAATTAACAATAAAATAAAGAACCACGGTACTAGTTTATCTATTTCTTTATCTGATACTTTTAGAAACTATTATGAGGATGAAAAGATTTAAAGTTAATTTCTCTGTAACTTTAAGTGTTAAAGGTTCACTATTATGCTTCCTTGAACAAGCTACGATAGGTCTGTGAGCTGTACAAAACATGTTCATTACATTTCATGCACAAAGTCATTCTCAGATATTAAGATTTCACCCGACCATTTCTGCTTGTTTTGAGCTCATTAAGAAATGCGTTGCTACGTCACATTATACAAATAAGCTGCTGTGGCCACGCCCTCCTGACTCACCGTTTACATTAGTACTTCCAACACTGAAAGTGGCTACAAGCAGACACACAGCGGTACAACCACATGTTTGATCCTGCGTCAGACCCAGCAGCAGAAGAAGTGAAGCCTCCTGAACAAAAAAGTCACAACCACTGAAGGAATAAACTCTGTGGATCTGATGCAAATTTATATAGTTATTAATTCTTTAATCTTGCTTCGTTTCTGGGGCAGTGTGCCAGATGAGAAGTCGAGCAGCTAACATCAACATAAAATACTTTTTCTGTTAAAAAGTATTTTTATCAACATAAAAATACTTTTTATCAAAGTATTTGATACTTTTGATACTGTTGGAAGTACTAACACTTCCACTTATATATATATATATATATAAATTGGAGAAATACCAGGGCCTCAGGGAGGAACTGGAAAAGACCTGGAAGGAAGACCACAGTGGTGCCTGTGGTCATCGGGGCCCTCGGGGCAGTCACCCCCAAACTGGAGCAGTGGCTCAAACAGATCCCAGGAACAACATCAGACATCTCAGTCCAGAAATGTGCAGTTCTAGGCACAGCCAAGATACTGTGCAGAACCCTCAAGCTCCCAGGCCTCTGGTAGAGGACCCTGGCTCAGAGGATGAAACAGACCACCCGCGGAGGGTGAGAAGGGAATTTTTATTTATATATATATATATATATATATATATATTCAGTCCAGCAGAAACTTAAATGTATAGGTTAAAAGATTTTCAAAAAGATTTGTTTTACTTAAAATGATTTGTAGATTTTAATGAGTTCTGAGCTCATGGTAAAGCGTTTTGTCACGTTCATTCCTTGCACATTGATTGGTTCAGAATGATCTTAATCTGGAGGTTTCCTTCAGACGTGTCCAGATGCCAGGCCCAGAAAAGATGGAAGTAGCTTCATGGTACTGAAAATCCCAAACTGAAGCAACAGGTTGGCTGTTCTCTAGCATCAAAAACAGAGGAGATCAGCTCAGCTCTATCCACCACTTAAACAAAAGCTCAAATAAAAATACAAAAGATAAGTAAAATGCATCTAATTACTACCATTTCGCTTCCTCTGAGGCTTACACTAAGACTTTGTTGACGATTCTGACAGCAATTATATTTTATTACATTCCAAAAGCCTGCAGTACTGACTGGAATTTTCTCAGCTGCGGAGGCCGGACCTTCACACTGCAAAGGGAGCTATCTGAAAGGTCTTTTCATGACTACTGCACAGATCCAAGAACTTTATCAATCTGATACATTTTATCACTCCACACTGACTGCTACAGGCCAAAAACCTGACTCGGTAGATTAATGCAAATAAACAGTGATGTGAGTGAGTTAATGGAGGCTGACAGGGACTATAGGGAGAAAAAAGCCTAAGTACAAAATTGCAACATGAGGAGGCAGAATGCACCCCATCCTCTCTGATACACATCTACATGCATATGCGCACACATGCACGCAGAAGAGTATAATGCCTAGATATTTTTCTGATGATCCATGTTTCCACCACAAAAAGATTTCCTCTTCCTGCCATCCACTCCTTTCTTTCCTCTCCACACCTTTTGTTCACTTTTCTCATTAGATTTTTTCTCACGACTTGATCTTTTCATTTACTCGTTCTTTTTCTGGCTTCTGTCCTTCCAATTTTTTTCTTCCTTTTCTCCTCCTCATCTTTTGACACTTTTTTTCAGTTTTTATTTATTTTTTAAGCAGTTTCTTTTTCCCATCACTGACAGTGTTTGTGTCACTTTTCATTCACTACTGTCCTTACATCTTTTATTTCCACTGTTTTTTGCCCCTCAGCTCTCTCCACCTCTTTTTCACATCCATCTCTTTACCTGCTATCATACTAAGATCAGTCCGTAGATCTTTTTTCCCCATCTTTCTTTCACTCCTGACCCCTGTCCTGTTGAGTAGTGTTTTCCTCTGGTGACAGTGGCTCAGGAGGTAGAAGTTCATCCTGTTACTGATGGGCTGCCGGTTTGAACCCACTCTGCCTGTCAGTAATTGCTTCCTTAGGCAGGATACTTCAGCCACATTGCTGATTGTACACAAGCTTAGTGTTCTTATTCATCTTGTTTTGTCTTTTGTGATTTGACTTTTACATGATTTTCAGATATTGTCTCAGCCTGTTTATTGTTCTGTCTGTATTGATCTCATTTATTCTTCCACATCATTCAGTCTCATTATCTGACACTTCACAGTGATACCTTCTGGCCTCTGACACAGACTAAACATTAATTACTGTGTTTGCAGTAAAACAAAGACTTTATACCTAGTTAAATATAAATTATATATCAAACAAAAAAGTCCAAAAAGTTCACTTTTCATAATCTCAGCTGGAGTGAGTGTGGCCTACCAGCACCTTACCTAGCACAGACACACACACAAATACACACACATTCTGTCATGAGTGATTAGATTATGTCTGCTTGCTAATGATGCTTGTGAGTCTCGTGTTTCTTCCTAGATGAAAATAATTGGAAACTGTAGCTACCCCAAAACTTTAATGCTGTTAAAGAAGCGTAGGAGAAGCTCATCCACTCCTTACTTTCATTTAGCTGGGGATGAGTTGTGGGGGGCTAGAAGTAGAGGAGTTTGGGTAGACATCATAATCAAGCACTATTATCAGAAGGCCAATGTAACAGAGGAGGAATGGGTGGGATGGGGGGCCTTAATGTTGTGACAACAGAGTAGGAGTGAATTAGACGAAGCCCTAACCTCCAGACGGATAATATCCTACTAAATTGAATGCCATTCAGTTGTACAGACACTCGTTAAACAAGCGGTACAGGAAGGCTAGAAAGACAAGAGGACATGAGAAGACAGACGTTCACAGCATAGCATAATGCTGTGATGTTTAAAATTCTTCTACAATAATAAATCCATTAACATGAATAATGTAAGGGAGAGCGAGCCTCACTTTAGTCCATGAAGCTGTTCATACCAAGATCGCAATGAATGTTTTCAACTGGGTCAGGTTTGTAGGCTGCCTTACTCAGCTCTGTGTACCACTGTTTTATGGGACAGAGATCAGGCTTTGACTATCACATCAAAACATTGCTTTTCTCTCATCCTCACTGAGCGACCTTTCTGCCTGTTGGTTTTCCATTGTGGATAATGACTCTCTGTCTCCAGACTCAGCATCATCTGCACCAGACATCTGGCTTTTATGGGGTTCCATTTGAGTCAAAAATAAGGAGAATGTAGTTGGTCTATGTTGTTGCTATGTGTCTTTGGTAGATGTCGTTGGTCTATGTAGATGATGCATATGTAGATGATGCATATGTAGATGTTGCATATGTCTATGTTGCATATGCGTTCGCAGCATATGTGTTCGCTGCACATGTCTATGTTGCATATGTCTATATTGCATATGCGTTTGCTGCATATGTGGTTCATGTCGTTGGTCCATGCTTTTGGTTCATGTGAGAAGGATCTTGCTGCAGCAAACAGAAAGGGGCGGGGACGGACCACTGTCAGTCTCATACCTTATTTGGAAATGGGACCATTGCAATCCGGAAGTGAAGGGGGCGCCATTTCCTATACTTCTGTTTTTATTTTCTTTTGAAATCTGTGATATATTTAGGAAGGAGTTTCACTCTCAGAATGTATTTGAACTTCTCTTTTTTATTTACTTTAGCGCAGCTCACAGATTTTAGCAAATTCTGTAGCTTTCGGTGTACTTCTAAATCTGCTTCTTAGTCGCATCTTTTCGGGCTTGCGACTGCCTCTAGTGGCGTGGGGGTGATAACACAACTAATTTAATCACATTACTAAATCAGAATATCACAACGTCTTTATTATTTACTATTAATTCTGTCATTATAAAACAACATATCTTTTTATTTTTTCATTTTCTTAAGAATGTAGAGCTAATTAAATGACAAACAATACTTTCATACATTATAAATAATATCAATAGGGGTTGTTAAACAGATATAAGCAAAAATTCATTTTTTTTGTTTTTACAGTGCCATGTATATTATTGAGACTTTTTGTTGTAGAGTCTTATATATAGAGCAAAATAAGATGAAACTATTTAATCTATCAACGAGGAAATTTTCCTCTTTTTTTAAAAAGATTTTTTTGGCTTTAGTGGCCTTTATTGGTTGTTAATTGACAGGAAAGTGGGTAATGAGAGAGGGGGAAGACATGCAGCAAAGGTCGCCAAGGCAAGGAATCGAACCTACGACAGCTGCTTCGAGGACTAAGGCCTCCAATGTGGGTTGTGCTTAAACCCTACACCACAACAGCACACTCCAGGAAATTTTCTTTGACTCTAAAACGATAAATCATATTCATGAATCATATTACATGGCCCATCTGTGGTGACGATACAAAAAAAAGTAGCCTGCAGAAACTTTATGTGGCATACAATGATGGCATGAAGCTACTACTCAAAGTGCCTAGATGGAGTAGTGCTAGCCATATGTTTGTACATAATGCTGTTCCCACATGTGCAGCTGTGCTCAGGAATCTTATGTAAAAATGTATGTGTAGATTATCTGCGTCACGCAATAATATAATTGCAATTTTAGTAAATTCTGCTTTTAGTACTGTGAGATTCTCTTCAAGATTATGGAATCATTGGCATCATCATTTATTTGTGACTCGGTGAATAATGAACCGAGTGAATCATGTTTATTTTTATTTTTCTCTTATTTTGCTTGTTTTTACCTTTTTTCTATAGACCTTTTTTGTGTCTGGAATAAAGATATGATTGATTGATTGATTGATTGATTGATTGATTGATTGATTGATTGATTGATTGATTGATTGATTGATTGATTGATTGATTGATTGATTGATTGATTGATTGATTGATTATCAACAATTTGTGAATAGAGCAAAACACTTAGCACGCTATAGATAAATATTATTTAGTTCGGTTAAGAATAATTATTGCACTGTCAATAAATGACATCTAATACAGTGTTTCTCAACCTTTTTTGGGCCAGCGCCCCCCTAGCCTTTATCCAGGTCCCTCACTGCCCCCCACCAAAGAATTTGTAGGCTACTTTGCACTGACCATTATTTTATCATTAATATTACTATCACTATTGTATATGTTTTGATTTTTATGCTTGTTTCTGTATTTATCATCAAAAATAATACGTATAATAATATAAAAATAATACAGGCGTCTACGAAAAATGCAATGAACATTCAAGTTAAAATTGGTAGGCCTAACAGCAGCCAATCAGTGGAAAAAATATTCTCATTCTTTGCCATTTTCTAGTTGTTAAATCTTGCACAAAATGACCAGATAAAAGATGTACAGCAATGCCAGTTTAAACTTTGAACTATTTGCAAACGACTGAGCTCTGCAACATTAAAACATGCATAGAACTATAACTACATTAATCATAGCTCTTCTTCTCTTCAGTGTTTCTGTTAGTTTCTGGTGGTGCAGCTCTGTGCTGCCTTCAGGAGAATGGGACATCAGAATATCCTTCATAAAATTTCACCGACATGGCATTTATTGTGCAAACCAGAGCTTTCAGTGGAAAAACAAAAGTTCCAGGTCCTTTTAATGCCATACAAATATGAGACAGAAACATGGATTATATCTTTATATACCGTAGACCTGTCTATTGATTTATAGATTAATAGTTTTACTCGACAGAAATTACAAAGAACAACTCTGGTTCTTACTCAAATCCTAATGAGTCAAATTGAAAGTGTCATGGAGTCACCAGCCTCATGACATTAACACTGACATGAAAAATAATATTGAAGAAATTTATCAAATCTAATTAAAAACATGAATAAGCGATCAGTTCTTTACTGTTATGGTCTGTAAGATATATTTATTCTCACTACTAGATATGGTCTCAACAAACCCATGACATTTCAACAATATTATTTTACTTTTTATCTGGAAATGGTGTCTGTTTATTCTTGCCATACAGTCTCTGTATTAATTATTGCTCAAAATGCCTTGCCATACCAGTTTATTCCTCTGTATTTACTTTAGTTTCTTGGTTTATTCTTGCATTTTGTTCTTCATTCATTTCTATTTAGTTTCATTCGATTAGTATTATCCTCTCTTGGTTTATTGCTATGTCCACTTTAGTTTCTTTCCTGTTGCTAGATTTATTTGATCAATTATTGATGCTCACCACCAGTAATTTTCACTCATCACCTGCTGCTCCGTCTAATCGTCATGTGTTTCACATCATGTGTTGATTTTTCACTGTTCAGCGTCGGATTCTCGGTTTTTATGCCATAATTCACATCTAGTTCGTCTCTCCGTTTTATGTTCAGCTTCTCCTGTTTCAGGGTTTTACGCAATGTGCGCGTCGTTTTTTTTTTTTGTTTTTTGTTTGGGTTTTTTTTTACCGCGTATGGTGCAGGGCGGTCGGGAAGCATATCGATGGGGAAAAGGCAGACTGACATAAACCTTTTAAAACAACGTAAACAATTTCTGCATTCTGATTATTGCAATTTAAAAGTGCTGTGTTGTTCTATCACCCCCGTTTCATACCGGACCACTTACAGCACTGGTGTATGAACGCTCTCTATCGTGGTATCACCCATGGAGGGATTTCTTGATTTCTTTATTTAAATGGGTTAATTTTTCAGAGGGATACACAGTGATAAGGGTATCGTGATACCCTTATCGTGATTTTAGCTACCAGTAGCAGGAGAACGGAGCTGCGCCAAGAAGTTAACAGAAGCTAACAAACACTGAATAGAAGAAGAGCTGCCATCGATACAGTGGCAGCCAAGCATGGTTTAATGTTACACAATACAGTCTTACCAAGTTGCTCAAAGTCTAAACTGGCATTGTTGTTCATTTAAGGTGTAAAGTTTACCTCCGACCAAACGCCCTCCAAAGGCATCCCAGAGCCCCCCTTTTGTAAAAATGTCCGCCAGCGCCCCCTGCCGTCCTCTGAACGCCCACAGTGACAGTGATAAAAGGTAAAATAATACTGGGGGCGGTACAGCCCACGTTGAGAACCGCTAGTTTAATAGATGTTCTTAGTTGCCAGAGGAACACAGTAACACCTAAAGATATAGTCAGTGTTTTCAGCAAAGTTGAGCTGACTGTCCAGGAATGACTCGAGGTATTTAAAAACAGGTTGCCATCAAGTGAAACTGGAATCACTTTCAGTTCTTGTTTATCACATTTAATTAGCTCTACTTCCTTAAGAAAATGAAAAGGTATGCTCTTTTGTGAGGGAATTTATCTTTTGCTGTTCCAGTAATGCCAGAATTAATAATAAATAATAAAGACTTTGTGGTATTCTGATTTAGTAATGTAATTAGATTAGTTATGTTACCACCCCCACGCCACTAGAGGCAGTCGCAAGCCCGAAAAGATGCGACTAAAGAGCAGATTTAGAAGTACACCGAAAGCTAAAGAATTTGCTAAAAACTGTGAGCTGCGCTAAAGTAAATAAAACAAAGAAGTTCAAATACATTCTGAGAGTGAAACTCCTTCCCAAAGGTGAAAATATATCACAGATTTCAAAAGAAAATAAAAACCGAAGTATAGGAAATACCGCCCCCTTCACTTCCGGATTGCAATGGTCCCATTTCCAAATAAGGTATGAGACTGACAGTGGCCCTGCTTTGATGGGTAGACACTGGATTCGTCAGTTGAAGCTAGACTTGTCACAAGTGAATAGAGTGGCTCCAGAAACAGTGGAAGATGTATGTGCTCAGTATGTATCAGTGTTCAACTCTGAGCTAGGCAAGTTGAAGGGTATTAAATCCATGCATCATGTTGCTCCAGAAGCAGTGCCAAAGTTCCATAAACCAAGAAATGTTCCATATGCATTAAGAGAAGCTGTGGAAAAGGAACTGACTAAATTGGAGGCAGGAGTTTTTTCACCCACTAGATACAGTGAGTGGACTGCTCCAATAGTGTGCATACCTAAAAAGGATGACAGTGTGAGATGGCGACTACAAGGTCACCATAAATCCATGGTGAAACGTGGATCAGTATCCACTTCCAAAAACGCAAGATCTGTTTGCAAAATTAGCACTAGGTCAGAAATTCACCAAACTAGACTTATCCCAGGCTTACCAGCAAGTCCAGTTAGAGGAGAGCTCTAGGTTAGCAGTTCCCAACGTGGGCGGTACCGCCCCCCAGGGGGCTTTCAGAGGACGGCAGGGGGTGCTGGCGGACATTTTTACAAAAGATCTATATAAAGATATTTGAATGGCATTAAAAGGACCTGGAACTTTTGTTTTTCCACTGAAAGCTCTGGTTTGAACAATAAATGCCATGTGGGTGAAGTTTTATGGATGATACTCTGATGTCCCATTCTCCTGAAGGCAGCACAGACCTGCACCACCAGAAACTGACAAACACTGAAGAGAAGAAGAGCTATGATTAATGTAGTTACAGTTCTATGCATGTTTTAATGTTGCAGAGGTCAGTCGTTTGCAAATAGTTCAAAGTTTAAACTGGCATTGCTGTACATCTTTTATCTGGTCATTTTGTGGAATATTTAACAACTAGAAAATGGCACAAAATAAGATTTTTTTTTTCCACTCTGATTGGCTGCTGTTAGGCCTACCAATTTTAAGTTGAATGTCCATTGCATTTTTTATAGACGCCTGTGAAAATAATTTCTACTCCCATGACTTTTTTGTTCTCTGGGAAATTAGTTTTGATGATAAATACAGAAACAAGCATAACAATCAAAACATCAACAATAGTGACAGTGATATTAATGATAAAATAATGGTCAGTGCAAAGTAGCCTGCAAATTCTTTGGTGGGGGGCGGTGAGGGACCTGGATATGGGTCAGGGGGGCGCTGGCCCAAAAAAGGTTGCGAAACACTGCTTTAGGTGTTGTATGACCATAAACACTCACAAAGGGCTGTATCAATACAACAGGTTGCCTTATGGTGTTGCGAGTGCTACTGCAATTTTCCTGAAAATAATGGATCAAGTACTTCAGGGCATGGATGGTGTTACCTGCTATCTTGATGATATTTTGATAATTGGTAAAGATGCAGAAAGCCACCCGACTAACCGAAAAGAGGACCTTAAGAGGCTCGAAAGCTACAACCTCAGGGTAAAGCGAGAAAAATGTGAGTTCATGCAAGACAGCATATTTAGGACATGTCATTGACTCCACTGGCATTCATCCCATGAAGGAAAAGACAACTGCCATTCAGAAGGCTCCAGTTCCAAGAAATGTAACTGGACTTAGATCGTTCTTGGCTCTGTTAAACTACTATGGGAAGTTTATACCAAACTTATTGACTCTGATCCAGCCAATGTCAGCATTACTGCACAAAAATGCAGACTGGAATTGGTCAGAAAAATGTCAAAATACCTTTGAGAATGCAAAGAAAGCTCTTCAATCTGACAAAATCTGGGTACATTTTGAAGCAGAGCTACCAATTATCTTAGCATGTGATGCATCTCCTTATGGAGTTGGTGCTGTAATCAGTCACCAAATGAAAGATGGAAGCGAAAGACCGATTGCATTTGCATCAAGAATGCTAACTAAGACAGAACAAAACTACTCACAGATTGAAAAAGAAGCACTTGGGTTAGTGTTTGGTGTTATGAAGTTTCATGACTACCTTTATGGAAGGAAATTCATTTTAGTGACGAACCACAAACCATTGCTAAAAATCTTGGGACCAAAAACAGGTGTCCTTACGCTAGCTGCTGCTAGATTGCAAAGGTGGGCTCTAATCCTAGCTGCATACAAGTATGAGATTCAGTACAAAAGATCTGAGCAACACAGTAATGCAGATGCTTTATCAAGGTTACCAATTAATCCAAGTGTGGATGTGGTGTCAAACCCTATTTACAAAGTATCTTACCTTGACGAGTTACCTATCACTACAAGAAAGATAGCAAAAGAAGCAGACAAAGATCCTGTGTTAAAGGTGGTGAAACAGTTGGTGTTAAACATGTACAGGATGAGTTGCTGAAGCCATATTTTCAGAGACGTTTTGAGCTGACTGTTGAAGCTGATTGTCTGCTGTGGGGGTTATGAGTGGTGGTTCCTAAGAAATTAAGGGATCAGTTGATGTCTGAACTGCATGAACTCCACTGGGGAATAGTAAAGATGAAATCCCTAGCCAGAAGTTTATTCTGGTGGCCAGCAGTAGATGAGTGCATTGAACAAGAAGTCAGTGAGTGTACCATTTGTCAAAAGCAGTGTAGTATGCCTAGTACTGCGTCAGTGGAAATGGAAATGGGCTGCTAGCCCCTGGGAGAGAATCCACCTGGATTTTGCAGAGGACCACAAGCAGATGTTTCTGGTAGTTATGGATGCCTATGCTAGATGGCCAGAGATTATTCCTATGCATACTACTACTTCAGTTAAAACCATTGAAACAGAGACATTTGTTTGCTGCTTATGGGTTACCAAAAGAAGCTGTAACAGATAACGGTCCTCAGTTTGTTTCACAAGAGTTTGAGTCATTTCTAAAAAAAAAAAAAGGAGTGCAGCACATTAAGTCACCTGCATACCACCCTGCCAGCAATGGATTAGCAAAGCACTTAGTCCAAAATCTTAAAAAGTTGCTAGCAACTTTAGCAACGTAGGTGGTATGACACTTGAGCACTGTGTTGCAAATTTTCTTTTAGGGTACCGGAACACACCCCATACAACTACAAGGAAAACTCCTGCTGAGTTATTCCTAAAAAGACAGGTTCGAACAATATTGTCACTGATCAGACCCCAGTTCTCTCAGAGAATGCAAACCAAAACAGAACCATCTCTTCCACGTGTTAGCGTTTTCACAGCGGGTCAACCTGTATTGGTAAAGAATTACAGGGGAGGGGAGAAGTGGTTAAATGGAGTTGTACAAGAAATCTTGGGTCCTGTAACTTACAGTGTGGAAGTGAATGGGAAGTGTGTTAAAAAAATATGTAAGTCAGATTCTGGGTGTGAATGGAAATCCAGCTCATTTGACACAAACAGACTCTGGTACTGGAAACATGGAAGGATGATGATCTCGATACAACCAAAGGTGTGGATCAACAGATGGAAAAAAAAACTGTTGGGAATCAACCAATAGACTTGCCATTATCTACAGTCGAAAGGAACACTCGTCCAGTGAGGAACCAGCGACCTCCTGACAGACTGAACTTAACTCCAACTCTAAATGAGGGTTTTGAAAAAGGAAAAGTGTTTCTTGATTTCAGTTATATTGATAAAAAAAAAGGTGAAAAATGTTTTCACTGATTGAGAAGTATTGAATTTACAGGGGAGGAGCTGTGGTGTTCCAGACACAGAAAAGAATGAACCTCTAGATTTAAGATTGTTACACACTTTTGGTATGATTATGCTCCTATGTGTTGGAGGCTGTTTGGTTGTAAATGTGAAGATAAAAGCAATATAACAAATTGTCATTGGTGGCGCTGTTGCGGTTACAAGAGCTGGACCTGTAACGAGGAAGACGAAGTTCCCCGTTCCTGAATAAACGTCGTCATGTGCTACCTCCAGTTATCTACTTGAATATTATTTTATTTGACCTTGTGTATCATACACAACAGTCTGATGACTGGAAATTATACTTATACTAGTTTTCATTGCTTGAATAGATAAATACAACACCACAATTATACTGAGATTTTGTCTGATTTTTGGGGATTTCTCACAAAAAGAAGCAGTGCAACAGTTTGAGCTGTGGCCTTAAACAAACCCAGAGGGCGGCCTCTAATTCAGATAGTGGCAATTAAAGCTTTCCAAACCATTACACCATTATCTAGATATCCCAAACTGATTGTAGTAATTTTAATGCATGTAAATTTGAGAAAAAAATCTCGACACCTTGCGGAGAAAACTAATTTTGGTCACCTGTATCAGTGATCTCCTTTTGTGATCATAGATTAGGGTGGGAACGTAGATTTACCAGTAAATCTGTCCACCATGGTTGAGCCCCAACCCGGAGAGGGCACACTACCCTTTTCTGGATAAAGACCATTCAGACTTGGATCCTCATCCTGGCTGCTTCATACTCAGCCGCGCCGCTGCATTGAAAGCTGTAGATCACAACCTGATGAAGCCAGTAGACCCACATCATCTGCAAAAAGCAGACCTGATTCCAAGGCTACCAAAATGGATGGTCTCGATGCCTGGGCTTTGCATACACTTTGCATTAAGCAAAAACAATTAAATTCAGTCCAGACAAGTTCTTCTCAGTTCCAGTCCTCGGGCCCCCTTCTCTGCATGCTTTAAATGTGCCTCTATTCCAATACAGCTGATCCACAGCTGATTGCAAGGCCTCTTCTGCAGCCATCAAGAACAGCAGAAGTCTGTTAATCACCCACAGATTCAATCCAGGCTTGTGGCAGAAGGGGAGCACCTAAAACATGCAGGGCAGGAGTGAATCCAACTCTTTGTACTTATGTTTCACTTAATGCTGTGGTTTTAAATTTACAAGATGCTAATAGAATTTATTATGCCAGTTTAGTTTATTCCACATTATTGAGTTGCAAGAAGGTTGTTGGATTTCATTAACTGACCTTGTAAATTTAAAACCAAATATTCTGAAGTTCAAGTTAAAAAACCTAATTTAATGGAACCAGTAGAGATAACTGAGTTAAGTGATTGAAACATTCATACTGTTTATTTCATTGGATTAATTAAACAAATCTAACAAATTTAATCCTAAAAAAATATTTTAAAAAGACAAATGTTAAAGCAATAAAGTCAAACCCAGAAATATTTTACAAAAACTTGCTGACTTTTTTCAGATAAACAAATGCAGTCATATGCAAAGTGCTCTGTGCAAGGGGTCATGAAATCTGTTAAAATGTATACGCTAAAAACTAGATAGCAAGTGCTCTATTACTCTGAAAGTGGCTCATTCTTGATGAAGTGATTGCATAGATGAAGCTTTGGAGTCAATGTTTTCACCATATACATCTTAATACAAATTTTTTGACAAATAAAAAACTGGTTTTAGTTGATACTGCTGGTGGCCCAATGCATTGTGGGATACCTTGCTACACAATCCCTACTGTCACATGCAAACCAGTCTATGGGTATGTCCTGAACATCAGATGTTAACCCTTTACTGTCCAAAATCCTCACTACTTTCAAATCCTTAACTTTTTATTTAATTTAAATAGAGTCAAGTTATCAAAAAGAAATTTATTCATACCTTCACACCATGCTCTACTAAATATTAGTAAAAGACAACACAGGAAAACACATAATGCAGGTTTTAATGAAGGTTTTTATTATATAGGAGAAAAAATCCAAACCTACAGATCCTGTGTGAGAAAGTGATTTCCCATAAACCTAATAAGTAGTTGGGCCAACCTTAACAGTAACAACTGCAGTCAAGGTCTTACATTAACTGAACTGTTGAGTGATTCTTTGAAGACGGCATTCCCCTCCACAGTGATGCTCTCTACTGCCTCTTTCTCAGGGCAAAAATCATGGAATATGAACTCAGAATATGAAGCTGCAATGGGCACCAGGAATAAATCAGAAGATCTAGCAGTAAATTATTTCAAAAAAGATTTCTTTACTACTGGCTTCTTTACTACTGGGGAGGTCATTCAAACTAGCTGATCAACAGCAGCTGTTTCTTAAAGTTAGCACTCATCAAAATCAGATTCATTGGAGACAATTAAGAAACTTTTTTTCTTATGTTGTGCAAATCGTAGTTTGAACACCAAAATCAAAATAATTTAAAAAATCACCCTGCACCTGCAACTTGTCATTTAGGAATGACAATTATCTCATTTATTGGATCTTAGTGCCACTGGAGGACAGATTGAAAACCACAACACTGGCATTAAGTAGAATCTGATCCAGCTGTCTTTACAATCTTCAGCAGGTTTTAATTGTTGGGGAACAGGAGAGAGGAGTGTGGTAAAAATATCATTATAGTCCTAAAGTACCACAACAGGGTATTGCTGAGATTTAATTACACCGAGCCATTGTTTAATTTGCTTCTCAATGCTTCAATTAAGGAAAAGGGGGAATGTGAGGGCTCAGGTTTCAGACTCATTTGGGTAGGAGAGGAGAGAGTTTCCCTAGTGAAGTTCATATAACATCACACAGCGGAGATCAAATGGATTTGTCATCATTTGACTAATGACAGGAGAGAGGAATAAACTCTATTAGAAAATCATCAAGAATCTCTGTCTCTGCTGATTGTCTTTGTGTGTGTTGTGTGTCTTCTACAGAGGGGCCTTGGAGCTGATCCTGATGTATTTACTCTCATATTGAATAGTGCAGATGATCTGATCTTAGGCTGATGAGAGCCAAACATAGCAAAACCGCTGCCTCTCTTCAGAATAAAGGAATGTACAGAAGCTCCTAGAACCATTTCCCTTATTAGTTTTGTTGTTATTTAATCTCTTCCTCTTTTCTAGCAAACTGCAAACTTTATGCTGCATACAAACACAGTCGTGTGTAAATATGGCTAGCATATGACAGCAGTTGTGTTTTTATAACATCTTTGAATACAGTAAACTTTCATATTAATTTTATCAATACTGAAAAATCCAACTAAAACAAGGTTATAAAATTTTCAGTGAAATGTAAAAATTAGATATTTTTGTTTAGGACAGAAACAAAAGACTAGTGTTGAGTCCAAAAATGAATTATTTAGATAATAGAACAGAGAACATGTTTGGAATAAACTAAAAACAGCCAGGTAGAAAAAGGACCTTACACTAACTGTGCAGCATGGATGTGAGGCGTGGCAATGTGAGGATCTGCTGCTGCAGGATCTGGAGTCTCATTTCTAAAACATTGTGTAGGATTTATACTGAAAGAGCAGAAGTATGTCCAAAAGTCAAAAGTGGTTCATGCTAAGAAAAATCCACAAATATAAACCTCGCCCAGAAAGCAACTTTCCCACAGATAAATCTAAAGGTTCGTGTACAAGCTCCCACCTGCTGTTCTGCCCTCTACATATCCAGATTCAACCAAAAATGATCAATGCAAATCACCTCAAGAAAATTTAGTGTATTTAAATGAGTCACCAAGAGCAACCAATAACAGATTAAAGAAACACCATAATTGGATGTGAGAGAGGTGGAGGGTAACCCCCCACCATCTTTTTTAAACCCTTTCTGACCCATCAGCTCAGTTTCTCAGGATGAGTTTCAACCTGGCCAGTCTGTAACAGAAGGAGTTATGAATGATGCAGTAGATTTTCTTTAGATCTGTGGTCTGTCTGTAGTGTTGGCAAAAAAGAACCGTACACTAACTGTGCAGAGGAGTGAACTAAGCCGTTCATGCTTCCAATTATTGATCAATGAACGTACCGTCTTGAGTATCTCAAGACAAAACATTGCATTGTCTTATTTCCTTTTTCAAGATGACTATCATAGAAACTGAGATTCAGATGTTTAAGAACATGACATGTTTATGAATAAAAATATCTTTAGACCATATGTGTATCTGTGTGACCTGTTTGTATCTGTGTGACCTTACTGTTAAACATGCTGTTAAACATGAACAGGAATATATTTCAGGATGGGTCACACCAAGAGAGATATTTTTTCTTTCAGAGAATACTAAAATATCAGCTGTTAATAATGGTAACAGAAATAAGATCCATGTTTCTTTGTTCTAATTTATTCATAGTCAGGGTTGAGACATACCTGCTTGTCTGATTACTGTTGGTAAATGTCCTGCTGGGTCAATACACTGCAGGTCATAATTTATCAGCAGTCAATACATTGTGACTTCATCTCAGAGCTTTAACCACCCTTGAATAATTTTAATATCCTTCTTGTCTGAATCAGACAGACATTCTTTATATGTGCTTGTTGTTTTCCTGCACTCTTACGTTTATATGTCTGCCTTCAAACAGACGCACTGTGACAGATTTGCAAGAACTGCTCCTGGTTGAAGTATGGCTCTGTGTGTTCTCCATATTCTTCCCCACCCAAATGCCTCACCACTTCCCCCAGCTCATTTCCCTTCAGACCACAGGTCTAGGGGCTGAGGGGCAAATTGTTGATTGTGATTTTCAGAAATTTATTTTAAAGATTTTTAGAGTGGATTTTCCTAGATTAGCTCAGGATGTTGTTTTCTTTCATTAATTTTAAAGATCTAACATTTCAAGTACCGTTTTCTTTTTGTACCAGTTATATAAGAACAAAAAAGGAAATATTTTCACATTTCTTTATGACCTGCACTAATATGCATGCACCTGTGGGAAATGTAAATATTTTTAAAATAATGAGCTAAAGCCTGAATTGTTCTTTGCTCTTCCAACATCATGTTGGAGAGCAGTCTGCATGCTGTAAATGACCTGAGCATGCAGAAACACTGAGGCTCTCCGCTGGTTGAACAGAGGAGGCTGACAGCTCGCCATCACCGCTCTCCTTTCTCCCACTCTGTCGTCTGCTGACCGAGTTCCTGCAGCAGGTGAAATTTACAGACCAAGCCGTTAGGGCTGACATGCCATCATCCCTGTCTTGTCCTGTCCAGACAAACAAAGACTGAGGATCCTGTTGAACAGCTCAGTGTTGATGGGACTCCAACAGCCTCCTGTCTGTCTCAGCAGGGATTCAGGATGCAGCAGAGAGTTGCAGCTACACTGAGCTCTATTCACAATGGCAGCTTGTTGATGGAAAGTCTGTTAATGTTCAACCACACACAGGAGCTGATACAGAGCTCCCCTTCAGGCAGCGATGGATGCTTATTTCACAGATTTGGTTTTCACAGTGTATTTCACTTCAGTCCGAAAAGCTCCAAAATATAGCAGCCATGAGTGTGAATTATTTAATATGAAAATGTAGTTATAGCTTTAATCACAGAAATACATGAGATCCTGCATACACACTGCTTCTTCTTGTTTTCAATTAAACACTGCACTCAAAAAAATAATCCTGTAAATTTACAGTAACATACTGGCAGCTATAGACGCCAGAAGTTTACTGTAAATGCACAGTAGCTGTATCGTAATTAATCCTGACAGCAGATTACCGTCAATGCAAGTACGATATAGATACTGTGAAAGAACGGTAAACTTCTGGCGTCTATAGCTGCCAGTAGTTTACCGTTTTTTCGAAAGAACGGTAAAATACTGGCGTCTGTAGCTGCCAGTAGTTTACCGTTTTTTAAAAGAACGGTAAAATACTGGCGTCTATAGCTGCCAGTAGTTTCCCGTTTTTTAAAAGAACGGTAAAATACTGGCGTCTATAGCTGCCAGTAGTTTCCCGTTTTTTAAAAGAACGGTAAAATACTGGTGTCTATAGCTGCCAGTAGTTTATCGTTCTTTCGAAAGAACGGTAATCTACCTTTTTCTAAAAGAACAATAAAAAAATGCTGGTACCTACAGACGCTTTTTTTTTTTTTTTTACCGTTCTTTCAGAAAAGAAAAAATCTGAAGTAAGAAAAAAACAAAAAAGCTGGCATCTGTAGATACCAGTATTTTACTGGACATTTACCTTTTCAATCCTGAAATTACCTTTTAAAGTGTTAAATACTGCAATGACGCCAACACACCGCAGATGTAGTACCGCCAACAGAATTTATTAGAAATAAGAGCGAGCTGCTATTCCTTAGGCTGCAGCTGCGCCTCTAAAAAATCGTTACGCTCAACTGAATAGCTTCACTGCTAACACACACTGAACTCTCTGCTCTTCCAGTGTTCTGTCAGATCCCGCTCCCCGGACCCACCTCCCACATGACAGGTCCATCACATGTGAGTGGAAGTCAGCAGAGTCAGACAGGGGAACTCCATAACACTCTACACATAACAGTGATCACAATGTAACTTATAACAAATACACATAACCATATGGACCCCAGCAGAACTAAAATACAGAATCGTTAAAATACTACGGTGGTCGACAGGTGCAAACGCGCAGCAAACAAGGAAAAGACGCAAACAAAAAAGAGATGCAAAAAAATATATAAAAATAAATGTTACAGACCACTAGAGCTTTGTGTCCGAATTCAGGGTCTGCATCCTTTCAAGCTCATTCTTTCATGGGCTTGAGAAACGACCCGGTCTACGGAAGAGGGGTCCTGCGAAGGCAGAGAACATTGCAGAGAAGCTGTAGCCTTCAGCTAGCTGCCTAGCCTCCACCTTGGCGTTATGTTGCTTAGCAGCCGTGACACAACATGATTTAAACAATGTTTGTCGGCGAGAATGTAGATGTATAAATCTCACATTTCTGCTCGGTTCAAAAGTTCATCACCTAATTGCAATATCTGTCCGACGTTTTCGGTGACGTCTACTTCCGCTATATTAACACGCAGCTCCCCTCGCCTGCTGCCAGCTGGTCCAGGTTTAGTATACCACGGGAGAACACCTGACTCATTTAGGCTTTCCCAAATGACAGTTAGTTAAACACAGATATTAAGTCAGGTAACATCTAGTTGGAATATTTTGGTTCACTAAAATATTTCATTTATTCCTGAGCAAATCGGTTTGACTGATTAAAGTTAAGCCTAAAAATATAATAGTTTTATTAAACTGTATTGTCTTACGTGAGATTTGGAGAGTATTTGAAAAGGAATTATTTTCTTACATTCCTTGTGTAAATGTGCTATACGTGTTTTAACATTTTAGAATCAGACTAACAGATTTTTTAAATATGCAACAGCCTTTATTACAAAAGGTGAAGAGTAATAGAGAAATCAGGAGAAAAAAAAAATATATACTCCGAGCTTTTTTTCCCCCCTTCGCCGCTGTGTGATACACGTTGTCATGGTTACTAAGGAACATAACGCCATGGTAGAGGCTTAGCAACTAGCTGAAAGCTACAGCTTCTCTTCCGGTCATCGAGGACTCAAAGATGCAAAACCGGACTTCGGACACAGCAGTTCTTTGTTCGACTCCCCCTAGTGGTCTGGATCACTTCTGTTTTCAGCATTTTTTGTTTGCATCTCTTTTTTGTTGCATGTGTTTTTCTCGTCATTGCTGGGTGTTTGTACCTGTTGGCCACCGTAAAATACAGTGGTGAAAGTAAATATACCTTCAAATACTGGTGTTCCAGTATTTTTACTGTGAATTTAGTTTTTCTACTGCATTCACTTTATGAGTAAGCTACTGCCAAGAAAACTGTAATGCTACTTTTTAAAGTACAGTCTTAGTTTTACCATAGAACATTAATACCTAACCCAGTGTAAGCTTCTTAGAAGTGCTACAATTGGTGCGGTTCTAAAATGCATAATCTGAATAATCAGAGCTTCACATAACACAGAAGAGGATGTAGTTTACTGTAAATGCACAATAGCTGTATCCTGAAGAGGATGTATCACGTCCTTAACCCTAACACTTAGGAAAGGGTTAGGGATGTGTTTGTTAGGGTTAGGTTGCTTTTACTTTACCTGACTCTGCCAGGTAAAGTAAAAGCAAGGATCTTAAACTCCTCAATTGTTGTGCAAGTCACATCAATGTTGAAAACTGTAGGCTGGATTAATTTACAGAAGTTGTAGAGGAATTCATGGTACTTTGCACTGAAGGTGAAGGGTGCTTTGAAAGTTCATTAAAAGCTACCTTGGATGATCTTGTGATCACTGATGGTGAAGTGTCTTTGGTGCTGCTAGTTTTCACCAACATGCAGGAGGAAGGGCTGTCCTGGTTCCACAACAATGAGGAAGGCTTCCACACTGGCTTGCATCTTTGACATAATGATAAGAAGACGAATAATAAAAATTATTAAATATATTTAGCAGCACAGCTACATTCAGATAGCAAACAAAGTCAATGAGAAAGTGCTTCTACAAAGAAGTAGGATCATTAGAATAACCACGTACCTGCACATATATGAAAACATGGTCCACAGTTTAACATGAGCCGTTTTGGATTCTTCTTGTGGCCTTTGGATGTAGGACAAAGCACAGGAACCAACAGAAGAATGCCTGGTTTTCCCAACCTGGAGAAACAACAGGATAAATAGCAGACACATTAGGATAATAAATAAACATTTTAAAGAGAAGTGAGCAAAACTAATCAGACCCACCAAAATACTTTGTCTACCTGGTTTACCCTGTAGAGCATTTTTCACCACCTACAACATAAAGCATAAAAATGTCAGAAATAATTACCATGAACACAACTCAGACATTAGGCATTATAGAAATTAGTCAGCTTATAGAAACTTTCTGGACAGCATTTCTTCTGCCAACCTGTCAGAAGAAATGTGCTGAAATCATCATAACAGGCTTCAGTCACCAACATGACGTATTAATGAAGACAAAAAGAGTCAGCCAATATGTCATTGTTTATTATCATTATTATTTATAAAGACAAAAACATTTTGGCTTAGCTTTGATTGCATAGATCAAACCACCGGTCCAGCACAGCCACTCTCCCCATTATGCCGTCTATAGCCAAAAACTTCAAGAAAACGACTCCGCAGCTAAATAATGTTAACCCAAGCGGCCTTTCTGACTGTTTTAATGTTCGTTTAACCACCCGACACCCCGTGATACACTTGCTTGGCTAGCTTTAGCTGCTAACAAAAATAATAAACCAAGGGTGCTCACGTCTAGTCCTCGAGAGCTACCGTCCTGCAACTTTTCGATGCATCTTTACTCCAACAGACCAGGATCAGCTCTTAACAGACCTGCTAACCAGCCTTTCATTTGATTCAGGTGTGTTAATTGGCGCAGGGAAGAATCTGAAAGTTGCAGGCAGGCAGCACTCAAGGACTGGACATGAACACCTCTGTACTGAACAGTTGTACCGCGATATCCAAACAAATAAACTTACGTTAAGCATAAGTTGATACTCTTGCGCAAACAGAAAGGTAATGCATTCATAAAAAATAATCAAAATCAAAAACATGACGATCTTAACATGAAACTTACCTTTTTTAATAGATCTTTATTGAGATACAGAATACATAAACGCAGCATACATTGTGGTATAATGTCTGCCAGGGAGTTACAAACATTGAGACAATACATTACGATTACATTACATAAATACATTAAAGAGAGAACAAAAAGAGCATGTTTAAATAGTTTTGGGGAACTTACCTTCTTATGATAAGCTCCAGACAAGACGCCGTACTGCTGTCTCCTGGGCAAACACATGACGTCACAGATACATTGCAATTGTGGGAGCAACTCTTTATCAAACACCATCTCTTTAGGGAAACTGACAAACCTATCTTTGAATTTGACTAAACAAGTTTTTAATTAACATTGTATTTTTAACATACAACACCAACACTGGTAATCTAACACTTTTGATTATGCTCTGTAGATTTTGATTCATTACCTAAAAGATTTATAATGGAAAGTATTTTTTTCTTTCAGTTTAATATTGTCTTTAAATGCATGTTCTCTAAGATGCAAATACAAGTAAAATGTCTTGCCTAGGAAAAAACTGTATTGTACAATTATTTTGCGGTTGTTTACTGCCAGTCGTCAGTCTTGATTGTGACAAGAGAAAAAGACATCAAATTGACAATATCCTACCATATTTTGGAATAACAGTATGTTGCTGCTGGAATTCTGCCGTAAATTTACAGCCATTTCTAAGAGTGTGGAGAACATTTGTCACTCAAGGTTAAAAATCAACAAGCTTTGAATAACCCACTGGATACTGGAAGTGAATAAAACAGCAGAGAAAAGCCTGGAAACCAGAGTAATAAACAGACGTCTGAAAGAAATGTTACACTTTTTTAAAGAGCAAGTTTAATCAAAGTAAGTTCTTACCTTCATTTTGTTCTCACTGGATCATAACACGACAGAAATGTGTTTTACATGTTCTGTCTGTGTCTTATACAGAAATGTGTATGTTAATAATCAGCAACTACCAAACTTAGATACTCTCACTGTTTACAGGGTGGGTCGGTCGGTCGTGTGAACTGTTGCTTCTGTATTTTATTTTTTTTAAATACAGTTTGCTGCATATTTGACATATTTAAAGGACTCCAAGAATAGAAACAAGACATTTTAGAAGCTATTTTACATGCTTCTGTTATTACAGCTAAGGTTGTATGCACAGTAAAAAATGCTGGGTTATTTTAATAACCCAATTTCTGGGTTGAAGCTGTTGGGTCATAGGTTGGGTTAGTTTGACCAAATATTGGGTCAAAATTCATAACGCAAGAGTTGGGTCAAAAATTTATCTGAGGTTTACAGCTTGAACACTTCTGTTGGGTCAGATGTTGGGTAGATTTAACCAATCGGTTGGGTTAAAGACGAAACTTGGAAGAAGCCACGCCTCTCTTCACAAGCCTCCATTTTCAACAAGATTGTGAACATTGCATATTGGGCTTCTCCTCTACTTTGAAATAAGACATGGTAAGTAAAAAGAAGATAAAGTTTCAATGTGAATAGGATTTTATAAATAAATAATTTTTTTTTTCAAACATGTTTGATATTTATTTTTATGGTTATTTAAAATGTTTATTACGGTAGCTTGCTCTGAAAAAAAAAGATCAATGGGAGGGGCACAATTTGTCAAGTAAATTAAATTCAGTTGTTTAATATAACCTCAATTATATTTGTTCGTAACTTAACATGTTCAAATGTTTAAAAATCGATTTAGTTTTAAGAGGGATGATAGTTGATGGTTTGTCCCCTGATTTTCGCTGGGTGCAATATGCGCGCGCAGCCTCAGCGGCTTAGGCGACAACACCAGCACTAATGGCGGAGGAGGGCGAGCAGAGCTATTAATAAATAGGGCTGTATAAATAAATCGATTTGGCGATATATATCGATATTTTCCGCCCTCGGAAAGTATCGATTTTTCATCGGCGAGTATCGATCCTTTAAACCATTGGGGTCCATAGCCTTATAGTTCTTTTTAACGTCTAGTTTGTTCCGGCGTAGCAGCAAGACTCCGCCTCCCTCAGTCTCACTTTCAACTTGAGGTTAAAGTGCACATTATAAACTACACACCAGTTTTTAAATTGTGTTAATAGGTCAAGTATAACCGGACTTGTGCTAAAATTAGTAAACCATATTTTTCTGAATGTCAGAGAAATGTCAAAAGCGCCGCCATTCCTCGGCTTTTCCGATTATGTGAGCAGGGGCGGATCTAGCGGGGTGGCAGGGGTGGCAGTTGCCACCCCAAATGAGAGTCTCGCCACCCCTGTTGCCACCCCAGCTAGTGACAATGAATTCAATAAATAGTTATGGCAAATCTGACATTAAGCGCATGAAACTCTTTTTTCCCTGACAACATTGAATGTAACACAATGTAACCTGACAGCTACTACTAAGTAGCGGGAAGTTCGAGAGAAGGACAGAGCGCGAGGCAGCAGCATTGATAGATATGTTACTGGACTGGACATTATGGGATTTATCGTAAGTCACACATGCGCCATTGAGTCAGGAATATTGGTGGTCAGAAAACTACTACAATCACGCAAAGAATCAGAACAACGGACGCAATGTTTAGTAGTTGATTCAACCATAGACAATGGTAATAAGGGCTTCAGATTTCACAGGTGAGGAAAACGTTTAATTTAAAGAAAAGATTGAACAAGTGAGCAGTGGGTCAGTTATACTAGCCTAACTGTTAGCCTGCTACTGACTTTGATAACCTTAGCATGTGCTGCGCAGTTCGGTGTGTTTTGGTTCCGTTGGCACTAAAACAGGTCAACCCGCCCACCAAGTCATTAGTAGAG
Source organism: Poecilia reticulata (assembly GCF_904066995.2). Classification (NCBI taxonomy): domain Eukaryota; kingdom Metazoa; phylum Chordata; class Actinopteri; order Cyprinodontiformes; family Poeciliidae; genus Poecilia; species Poecilia reticulata. Next base: position 24,250,451 of record NC_088848.1, on the reverse strand, counting down.
CAGCTGTTTATTAAATCAGCTAATCAACCGCCGCTGTGCTCAGGCGAAAACTTATTAATAATCCAAATATAGACATTAAGCCTGACAACATAATGTAACAGACTGGATGTTCTGTTTTAGTGTTTTTGCTACTTTTTTGTGTGGGAAATGTTTGTTTTTTGGTGTTGAGTCCCCTGATCGGTAATCTCTGCTCTATCTGTTCGTTGAGCTGTTGTCTGTCGGTTGCCATGGCAACGGGTCCGCGTAAAGCCGACACAGAGCGAGGAAAGGCAGAATAAAACTTGTTGGAGCTATTTTTTCTTTATTTCATTATCCATTTGAATTTTGTCACTTTATTCTTAAATTTCTATTTTTTGTATTATTTACAGAGTTTATTTGTAGGTTGATAATTGTTGATTTTATTTATTTTTTTTGTTTTATTATTTTCTTATTTTCTAAATTTAGACAGGAAGTAATGTGGGTCAGTCCACATAGATAAGTGCAGGGGCCTGTAGAAGGACCAGCAGGCATTTGAGTTTGGGGCCAATGGTTTTTAAGAGTTGTAGCATGAGAACAAATGAAAGTTTGATGTCTGTAATTGTTTGGTGAAAGAGGAAAATAAATCACCAAGAACAATCAATAAGTTTGGACATTGAACCTTGTTTTGCCTGTGTCGAGAATTGTGACCCCAGTGCCTTAGTAGTGGCTTGGTGGAACTTTTATTGGATCTTTGGCCTTGCGAACAGTCAGAAGTGATTCTGCCCCTGTTTCTATATTCTGTCCCTATTTGCATATATATATATATATATATATATATATATATATATATATATATATATATATATATATATATATATATATATATATTGTTTAAGTAAGTGCATCACTAATGGCCTGTTTTTTCTGTCTTCTCTCTCCATCAGGTTGGGTCAAACCTGGTGGCTCATCTACAAAATGCGACAACATGGAACCCGTATGTCCTCATACAGGGAGACAGGCAAAAATACTAAAGTGTCGTTAAAAATGCTCCTTGTTTAATGGCTGAAAGTTTTACTAGTAGTTTGCTTTAAAACAGACTTTTACATGAAATGTTTTCTAATGTACTTTTCCAGGTACTTCTGGAGTTGTAGCCAAATGATTTAAAAGTGATTTAACTATATACTTTTGAAACAACTTGTGTTTTGTAACTTTGGTAAGTGAAATCTGCTGGCTCTATATATGTATCACGTGGAAATAAAAGAAGCTTTAAATTTATATGGTTTTTAATCCTGTTTTTATATAGTGAAATTTAAAATGAATCTTTTTTTGAATTTTAACCCAACTATCGTGGTACAATAACCCTTATGTTGAGTTATGAGTTTCAACCCAATTTTGGGTAAATTTAACCAATTTAAACGAGTCAATTTAACCCAACCTTTGGTTAGTTGCCATGACTCGTGCTGGGTCAAACCATCAACCCAACACAGTTAAAACAACCAGTGGTGGAGAAAGCACTCAAATAATGTACGTTAGTAAAAATACACAGAAAAAAATGTACTCAAGTAAAAGTAAAACTACCACATTAACATTTGTACTTAAGTAAAAGTAAAAAAGTACTGGCTTTTAAAAATACTTAAGTATAAAAAGCAAAAGTACTTGCTGAATAATACCGAATCACTAATATCATTAAGTGAACCGATCCTATTTAATTTTAATACATCAGAAATGTGCCATTTTAATGAACAGTGCCACACATGAAGCATGTTTTTATTGTGTTTACTCTGTAACATAGTTTAGACTTAGATATGTGATTCTATGCATCATAATTTCAGAGATGGAAACATCTGGTCTCCTGTCCTAACATAGCATGAACTTCACTTTTTTTGCCACTAGTGGCATTTATTTTGAAAGAAATCCAACTGGCAGGGGAGGACATGGAACCAAGGAGCCATGTAGCAGAGTTGTAGTCTAGACCATCGAACCCAAGACCAAGACCAGCACCCCACCGCTACATGACACAATAAAATTAAGTGCACCTATCAAAATTGCTTCTCAAACTGATCTGAAAGATCCACATCCCCATAAAAACACTTAGATATTAAATACTTAGAGCTGACATAAATTTAACCAGTATCAATTCAAACTCTTCTTCATTCTGTTTTGCTTTCATCTCTCTGCTACGATTCAGAGGTCTCTTGTCATCCCTAAAAAATATAACGCCCTGGGCGGTTGCCCATACTGCACATGTCAGAAACCACAACTGTCTGCACTATTAAACATAGCAATTAACGCTAAACAACGCTTAACTATGAACACTGTCTAAGGCGCAATAAGCAAGAAGTAACCGAGCAGAAGGAGGTGACTGTTCTCATCCTCCCTCCTGCTGCAATGTCTGCCGCCATGACAGGTGACAAAAACAAAGAGCAATGAGCATGTTCTGCGTTCTTACGTTGTTGTTTTATTTATTCGCCAATTCAAAAAAATAAAATAAAAAACACGTCAAATAAAATAACTGCAGTGTACGCACGCAGTGAGGCTTCAGTCCTATTAACCTTAGTAAAGATCCGTCCAGAAGAATTCCTGAATGTTATATTACTATATCGCACTTTGGTCGCAGCGTTGTCCCATATATAAGACACCTCAGTCAACACCTCCGCACAATAATTCAGTGAGTGACAACTTTTTTTTCATGGCAGATCCAACATGTGTGTCTCTGTCAGTACAGCTAGCTTTGCTAGCATTACGTCCACAGAGCTTACCTTTCTTTAAGCTTTCCTTCGAAGTGACACTAAAACTTGGACGAAGTCCCACCGTCTGTGAAAGCGAAGCACTGCTGATTTTACATGTCGCCATTTCTATGATTTATGCAGCGATATTATAATACTGACTATTAGACAGACATCTCCTCCCGCTCAGAGGAAACTACTGCGCATGTCTGGAGCTCGTGTGCGATTAAAGGTGGAGGCTATGGGTGACAACAGACACGTAAGTCACGTTATTGCTTGGATTTTACGGCGCCACCTTAAGTCCCTGAACTTCACATTTTAACGGAAAAAAGAGCAATGCGACTTGGATGTAACGAGTAACGCGACAGTTTTGTAGAAATGAAGTGAAGTAGAAAGTACAGATACTTACTGTAAAATGTAATGGAGTAAAAGTAGAAAGTACCCATTATTAAATCTACTTGAGTAAAGAACAGATACACAAAAATTGTACTTAAGTACAGTAACGAAATACTTGTACTTCGTTACTTCCCACCACTGAAAACAACCCAGCGTTGGGTCGGTTCATATATGACCCAGCGCTGGGTTACGAATTGGGTTATTTTTAACCCAGCAGTTTTTACTGTGTGATAAAATGTATTTCATCATCAAATTTATTAATAGCCTATTTCAGCCACAAGGCAATTTCAGGTGCTTTACATAATAAAAGCATAACACAATAAACAAACAAAAAAACTTTGCAGCGACAACATGAGGAGAATTAATTAAAGATTGTTATCCAGACTAAAATTAATCATTGTCCAGCCTTGATTCAAACGAACTCAGTGTTCCAGCAGTTGTGCAGTTTTCTGGAATTTGTTCCAGATTTGTGGAACACAGGACCTGAATTCAGTGATTTATAAGCTAACAACAGTATTTTAAAAGTCTATTCTCTCAGTGGAAGGACTTTAGAACACTGAGTGATGTAGAACTGGGTGATGTAGAACTGGGTTTCTTCCATCTTCCTCGTTCTAGTCAGAACGTCAACTGGTTCAGCTGCAGCTGTCTGAATTTTTAGGCAGACCTGTGAAGACACTGCTTCACTAATCAATGCAACTAAAGATAAAGACATATTTGATGAGACGTACAATTTCCAGACTGCAATCATAAATACTGACTTTCTGCAGGAAGTATTGAGGCTGGAATAAGCAATAAAAATAATTTTTCCTTGAGCAGATGCAGCTACAGTCTATTATTTCAAATTTTGCTGGTGGCTAAGTTGATGTTTGAGCATTGAGCATCTAACATTAAACATGAACATACCATGTTCCTAAATTGAACTGATATAGTTAATCGACAGCGCATTTCCAGTATTCCCGGAAATGTTGCAGTTCTGACAGAAATCCACCCATCTCCAAAGTGACAGTCAGTGTTACTCCAGCCAGCCTCTTCCCAGCTTGCAGCTTCACACACTCTGGTACCTCCTGCTGCTCCTTCTACCCTGTCAGAAGAGCGATCTGTCCATCTGATTGTTGACATTTACTGGTAAACCATGAATTTTGGATGTCCATCTTTTTAAAAAAAATTGCAGTGGTTGTAAAAAGTCTTAACTGTGAAGTTTTTGTGATAGAGACCATAAGCAGGCTTAATAGTCAATTCAACTGAAAAACAATTAAATCTGTTAGAGCATATAATGTTAAATAAATAAATGAAAAAGATATAATAACGTAAATTCATAAAGCAATATTTTTGTTGAAGCATATTTGATTCATTTAATAATGATAATATTCAGTTGTCCTAGTTAGATTTTTATGTTTTTATTGCAGAGATTTAATAAGCGTTTGGTAATTTTTGTTTTTTTTGTTTTTTGTAGTTGTTGCTGCACCCTGCTGTTCTTTTAGAGTTAGATTTTCTCTTTTTCTTGTTTTTCATTTATTTTGTTTATTGTTGTTTTTGCAAATACACACCCTCTTATTTTGTACTAATAAATATTGGTTATTGCACTTTGGCTATAAGTGGCCGTAACAAGGAGAAGCGGAACATAAAACGAAGCGACAAACTAGATGTGTATTATGACATAAAAACAGAGAATCCGACGCTGAACAGTGAAAAATCAACACATGATGTGAAACACATGACGATTAGGCGTCACAGCAGGTGATGAGTGAAGATTACTGATGTCAATAAACAATTAAATAAATCTAGCAACAGGAAAGAAACTAAAGTGGACATAGCAATAAACCAAGAGAGGATAATAATAATCAAAGGAACCTAAATGTAAATCGATGAAGAACAAAATGCAAGAATAAACTAAGAAACTAAAGTAAATACAGAGGAATAAACTGGCCTTTTGAGCAATAATTAAAACAGAGGACTGTATGGCAAGAATAAACACACTATTTCCAGATAAAAGGTAAAATAATATTGTTGAAGTGCCGTGGGTTTGTTGAGACCACATCTAGTACTGAGAATAAATATATCTTACAGACCATAACAGTAAAGAATTTATCACTTATTTATGTTTTTAATTAAATTTGATATATTTATTTCTTCAATATTATTTTTCATGTCGGTGTTAATGTCATGGTGGTGTTCAGTGACTCCATGACACTTTCAATTTGACTCATTAGGATTTGATTAAGAACCAGATTTGTTCTTTGTAATTTCTGTCCAGAGACCTGTCTATAAATCAATAAACAGGTCTATAAAGATATAATCCATGTTTCTGTCTCATATTTGTATGGCATTAAAAGGATCAGGAACTTTTGTTTTTCCACTGAAAGCTCTGGTTTGCACAATAAATGCCATGTGGGTGAAATTTTATGAAGGATACTCTGATGTCCCATTCTCCTGAAGGCAGCACAGAGCTGCACCACCAGAAACCAACAGAAACACTGAAGAGAAGAAGAGCTATGATTAATGTTACAGTTCTATCCATGTTTTAATGTTGCAGAGCTCAGTCATTTTGCAAATAGTTCAAAGTTTAAACTGGCATTGCTGTACATCTTTTATCTGGTAATTTTGTGGAATATTTAACAACTAGAAAATGGCAAAGAATAAGAATATTTTTTCCACTCTGGCTGCTGTTAGGCCTACCAATTTTAAGTTGAATGTTTATTGCATTTTTCTTAGACACCTGTGAAAATAATTTCTATTCCCATGGCTTTTTTGTTCTCTGCTAAATTATTTTTGATGATAAATACAGAAACAAGCATAAAAATCAAAACATCTACAATAGTGATAGTAATATTAATGATAAAATAATAGTCATTGTAAAGTAGCCTACAAATACTTTGGTGGGGGCGGTTATGGACCTGGATAAAGACTATGGGGTAAAAAAGGTTGAGAAACACTGGTCTAACCTCTGAGATTGAAGGAGTTGCTGCAGAGTTTGAATGTAGAAGAACGGATTGTTGAGTTAGTAGCTAGGTTGGTCACTGAGACAAACATTGAAGAAATTCTAGTGTTTATTTTACCTGTAACATGGTTAACTTGGTTGGGAGGTAGGAAGATAGAGACTGACTGATATCTGTGTAAAAAGCATTTCAATGGGAGTTGAATGCAGAGATTTGCAATCTCTGCTTTACTCCCTCACAGCTCATTCCTCAGTTCAGTTTATTAAATCAATCAATCAATCAATCAAATTTTATTTGTATAGCACATTTCAGCAGCAAGGCATTTCAAAGTGCTTTACATAATTAAAATAAAAACAGAAATAATCAGTGAGAAAGGGAGAGATTTAAAAAAATAAAATAAAATAAATAAATAAATAAAAATAAAAACAAAAACAAAAAAACAAAAAACATTACATCATTAAAACGTCGAAAAGAAAGAAGAAAAAATTAAAAACATTAAAGACATAAAAACATGGAAGACATCAAAACCCACACTCTAACCCTAATTTAGCCATAAGCAACTCTAAACAGGTGGGTTTTAAGTTGAGATTTAAAGGCACCCAGTGTTTCAGCTGTTTTACAGTTTTCTGGAAGTTTGTTCCAAATCTGTGGTGCATAGAAACTGAATGCTGCTTCTCCTCGTCTGGTTCTGGTTCTGGGGATGCAGAACAGACCAGAACCAGAAGATCTGAGGGGTCTAGACGGTTGGTACAGTAATAACAGATCTTTAAGGTATTGTGGTGCCAAACCGTTCAGTGATTTATAAACTAACATCAGTATTTTAGTAATAAAATAGAGACGATTCACTTAAAATTTTATTGTCAGGGACTTTTCAAGACAAACAGATCCAAATTATATACATAGATACATAAATGATTAAATCCAAACAATTAAATGTCACAGTGCAACTGAAATATAGAACTGAAACAAAAAAGCGTTTGGTCAGAAAATAAATTAAACAACATAATATCAATAATTATTTATTAGGGATAGAACCCCTGGTCTCCATCACAGGGGAGCAGTATGAGACATGAGATAGCGCTTCTGACCCCTCCTCCACCTCACACACCTCCACCCGGTTCTCAATCGTCTGTAAAAGCTTCCAAAATAATGTTTATATTTGTTGAAGTTCAGGAATGACTTCTTTTCCACGTCACTTGTGTTGCCCAAAAAACTATCCATAATTACAAATGTAGGAAGGTTTCATCTGTCTGCTGACTCACCGGATCAGCATTATCCATCTTCTTCTGTCTTTGTTTCTTTGACAGGACAAGACAGGAGCAATGACACAGCAATGCCTGTTGATTTTTGTTGAGGCAATACCAACGACAGTAAAGAACTGAATTCCAATTACACCATTGTTTTCATTTTGATGACTAATTATGTTTTTGGAAATCTACTTCAGATGAAAAAAATAACAGCTCAGTACAGTCTCACAATAGCACAACATTCTTCATGTAAAATAACATGAAGAATTTTGATATCATAAGCTAAGCATAAGAATGAATAAGAATGATATGCTCCCCACCGGGAGGAGGCCTCGGGGAAGACCCAGGACATGCTGGAGGGACTATGTCTCTCAGCTGGCCTGGGAACGCCTTGGGATTCCCCCGGAGGAGCTGGAAGAAGTGGCTGGGGAGAGGGAAGTCTGGGCCTCCCTTCTGAAGCTGCTGCCCCCGCGACCCGACCCCGGATAAGCGGCAGAAAATGGATGGATGGATGGATGGATGGATATGCTCCAGTTTCCGCATCACTTCCCACACAGATCCTCCTCTGGCAGGTATCTCTATCTTTCTTGCTCACTTTGCAGCTGTCAAGGATGTCTGGGTCTCCGCTGTCATTCTTGTTGACTTGTCTATAATACAGAGGAATGTGAGTGTAGGAGTGCTCCTATTCTCCGCTCCAGGCTGGTCACACCGACACACTTTTTACATCCTTATCCTCTTCACACTTTCCCTATCACACACGTTCTTTCTTTTTTTTTCATTGCCCTCACTCTCCTGCAGCCTTTGTTCTCCTGCCGCCGTTCTGTTGTCCTTTTCATCTATGGTTTCTGCCTTGCTGGCTGTTTTGCTGAGAGACTCCAGCTGGAAGTCCTGGTAGGAAGAAAGGCGGGATCCCGAGTGTGTGGGCAGGTCTTTAGACTTCTGTTGTAAGGGGAAAGCCTACAATAACTCCCACAGACTTTCCTCACACACACACACACACGCACACACACACACACACACACGCATCTACACACGCACACTCACACACCCGCGCGCACGCACACACGCGCGCAATCAAACAACCATGCATGCTCATATTACTCCGAAGAGATTTTTAGAGAGGTCAGTTAACATAACATGAATGTTCTTGGGCTGAGGATGGAAACCAAAGTACTCAAACCCAGAAACTTTCTGCTGCAAATAAAATGCCTGCAGCTGCAATACTGTGTAGTAGGCAATAGAAGCATTTCGTTTTATTTTTTCATTTTCAAAGTTGAAACACATTTTCAAATTACTCGAGTCTAAGTTAAAAATCAGTTTTAATTTCATATCAAGTAAACAGTTGAGAAGAAAATTTACTGAAAACATTTTTAGAAGAAATTTAAAACAGTTAAAAAAATAAAAGGCATCTCACATAAAGACACTGATGCAACACAATGAGCAGAAACACCCTTCGGTTGATTCAGATGGTGATTTGTCTTTCAGTAAAACCTTTAATCAGTTTTCTTAGCTTGTTTTGGGGTTGGCCTAAAATTTGGTTGAAGTGGAATTAGTTTGCAGCTAAAACAAAATTTTAAAGCCCTATTACTGACCCGTCTGCTATGTTGTATTTAACAACAAATACTTTCATAAGGAAAAGCTTTTTGCAGGGAATAAAATTTGTGTGTGTGTGTGTGTGTGTGTGTGTGTGTGTGTGTGTGTGTGTGTGTGTGTGTGTGTGTGTGTGTGTGTGTGTGCGTGGTGCATGTATGCGTGTGTCCGTGTGTGTGTGTGTGTGCATGTGTGCGTGTTGCCCTGTAATGAACTACTTACTGAATATGTACCGTCTCTCATCAATTCACCACTGAGATATATAGGCATTAACCCTGTGATAAGTAAGATAGAGCAAACAGGTGAGTGCTACATTCATTTTAAAGTTTTTTTATGTTTTCTTAAGAATGCAAGTTAATAAGGTTGGTACTAAGTAATTCCCTTTCATTTCCTAAACTCTCCTGTAATAACATTAATAAAATATATCTATAGTGTGGAAAATAAAGTTGTTATGAAAACAATAATTTCCAAAGGTTCCTTTGACTGAAGTTATTAAATGTTCTGCTTTACTGTAATGCATAAAGACTTACAATAATTATGATAATATAAGCTTACTCTCCCTTCCAGGCCCTTCCTGTTCCACACCGTCAAGCTGAATTTGTTTCTTTATTTAACAGTCCTGGCATTAAAAACAGACATTATGTAATTTCATTAACAAATATTCTACTAATCAGCAATAAATTATGTTAGAACTAAATAATAGTTTTATTGTGTAAACTGTAAGATCAAAAAAATTAATAAGTGATTTACACTCCATCTGAACATGGTACATTCATTTTGTTTTAACAGGCTTGTAAAACAAATAGTGTTAAAATGCATATTTAAAATATTTTAGAAAATAAAAGAAAATTTGCTTTGCTTGTGAATGTGCCAGTTTTACAGTGTTAGTCTGTAAAACTAACATTGAATAATACGATACGGTGTAAATAATTGTGTACCTACTTTGGGGAGATGGATGGGCGAAGCTTACATGTAATATATACTCAGATTTTAAAGGAAACAATTTTACAAATTCCACTTACATGTGATCTCAGTTCAACTAAATATGTTTGGCTTTAATATAAGATATGTTTTCAACTATGTTTATTTTTTTTAAATCACATATTGACAATAAAGACACCTTTTGAACTCCGTAAATATTTTAAAGAACAAAGGTAGTAAGTATACTGTTCACGAGGGGAGAAATTACTAATTTATGAGCTTAGCGCCACCTTGTGGAAGCAATGTAATATTTCATTGATATTACAAAGTCCTGTGTAATTCTCCATACTGTCGACTTATATTATTATTAATTATTATTATTATTATTATTATTATTATTATTATAGATAGATTCGTTACATACACAGTGGCGCCTTGACATGTTTTGTTTGTTTATTTCTGTTAACTTTGATTGCTTTGACTTGGAGCCAATTAAAACTCCGAAATTCAGTTTCTCTGAATATTAGGATATTATAAATCCATCAGTTTATTTATATAGCGCTTTGCAACATCCGACTGATGAACAAGGTCAGTAAAATTAAAACAGAAATAATCAAACACACAAAGAAGAAAACAACAGCATAAAAAAATCATTTTGAAAACATGCAACGAAATAAAGAGTGCCTACAAAATGTGTGCGAGTGTCAGAGCATCACAGCTCTATTAAAAGCCGTTTGAAGGACAATGTTTTAAATTTATATTTAAAAAGTCCAGGATCTACAAGAAAAAAAAAAGAGCGGTCACCCACTGCTCACCTTGAATCTGGTACCACAGTGCCCTCTTGTGTAAATTAGATTTTGTCTAAAGTTAGAAAGTTACTGGTAAATGGTTAGGATAAGTGTCTGGTAAATGAAAAAAAATCAATACAAAGTCCTCAGATCAATAGAAGTTCAAGGTGTGTGTGTGTGTGTGTGTGTGTGTGTGTGTGTGTGTGTGTGTGTGTGTGTGTGTGTGTGTGCGTGTGTACTCATTTATTTTTAACTAATCAAAATAGTGAGAAAAACAGAACTGTTTTTTTACAGACTGCAGGAGAAACTACACTTATACAATAATTAAAAAAAGAAGTAGCGGCCAGGCTAATCAAATGTATTTATAACTCATCAACATCAGAGTATGTGTCCACCTCCAGAACAGCAGGACTTTTATCAGTTTGATGTTGTGGTGCAAACAAGTCTGGACCACACAATAGATAAAAAATCACATTCTTTCAGTAGCTGTTGCTCTCCATCAGTCTAAGGGTTGTAATGCTATTTCAAGTTATTGAAATAAGAATACTTAGAAAATGTTTATGACTGCTGTCAAAATTCCCAAAGGTGGAAGTTAAAGTGATGGCAGCACAATCAGTCAGGTGTATGACTTGTTTTGATGGGTTGTTAGGCGGAATATTCAATTAACTGAAGCAACAATATAAAGTAGTTTGAATTCTTTAGCAGCAATGTAAGACTCTGAAAAAGGGAGGTTTCCAAACAAATAATGTAGACTTGAGTTCTCATACACTGCTTTTACATTCTGCCTTAATTTTGTTTATTACATAGTGATATATGTAATGGTTTTCAAAATAAAAACACTCAACATTGAAGGAAATTCAGGTTTTAGGACAATATTTTAAAAAAAATCTTAACAAAACATCTAAATAAGACACAGGTTTTAACCTCAATACTTAAATGAGGTTCTATAAAACGAAAAGATGCGACTAAGGAGCAGATTTAGAAGTACACTGAAAGCTACAGAATTTGGTTAAAAAAAAACGGTGAGCTTTGCTGAAGTAATTAAAGACACAAGTACAAATCCATGCTGAGAGTGGAACTCCTTCTAAGCAATGTAACGTGATCCTCTGCAGCAAGTGATGGCAAAGCGGGGGCAAAGCGGAGGGTCTGTCAGCAACTGACAGACCACCAATCGCATTACCCCATTACATTGGGGTAATGTAGACCCCTTGTCTACATTACCCCAATGTAGACAAGGGGTAATGGATCCCTTGTCTACATTGTTTAAACTTACAAGCAGTTTAAAATGAAAACAGACTGAGATGTTTAAATAGCTAACGCCAGCTACAGATGGTGTCACAAGTGTTTAGCTTCCACCGTCCTCACTTCTCCTCATTTTCAATAAGTTAGGAGTCATATGACATTTTTCGACCACAGCCAAGGGAACTATAATTCACAATAATTTCATAGAAACTCATTTCTAAATACTAAAGCCAAAAGAACTGAACAATTATACTTTTACAATGTATCCATCATTAATATCCCTGATTTTAATGACAAACAAAAGAATAAAAAAAACTTGATAACCACACAAAAAATAATTTAAACAAAGAGGATCAAGTCTTTATACCCTAATTTCAACAGAACAACTATACTAAACCAGAGCCTGAATTCCAAACCCATCTTATTCTTTCAGACAGTTGATTCAGCCTTGAACCACAGAGAAATATCAACAATTCTTTTCACTTTCACCACTTAAAAAGCTTACTTACGGTATGATTACTTTTACATGTAAATTACAAGCACTCCATCAGAATCAACTCTGACTCATAGAAAAAAAGTGCAAAACAATTCCCATTATAAAGTTGAAACATGGGTCACGTCACTGAGAATAAATGTGTCAGGTTAAATCTTGTAAAGTACAAACTGAGTCAGCATGAAGCACAAACGGCTTCAAGTGTCAACAGATTTTGATGTATTCAAGCAGTGCAACCTGGCTGGGACATGGCACATAAACGCACTAAACAGCAGAAACAATAAAGGCCATTCAAACAATTGGTAAACTTTCAGTTCACGACGAGATTTCTTAAGAGAAAGATTTACCAGACGATATATAGGACATCTAATATTATCCTTGAGAGGATTTGATTTTTTTCTTTACTTTCTAAAACATAATTAGAAATCTTACTTACATCCTGGCACATTTTAAAACTGGAATCTTAGTTACATCTGAGCTCTTCCAATTCAATATTTCAGTTTTAATTCAGCATGCATTCAAAGCAAACTTCCACCCAGACTAAAGGGAGTGAACTTCTGAGCCTGTTGAGCTCCGATCTCTGCCACATACAAAGCTCCGGCCTTTAGATCCAGGTCAACCAGGTGGGGCTTCACATCTTCCGCCAGCTGGATGACGCTTGCCACTTTGCACTGACCAATTAACCCGACAGGTGGTGCATCCAGCAGGGTAATCTGATTGGTGTTTAGCTGTACAACAACAAAATATTTTTTGTCTGGAGTTAGGCGAACAGAGTAGGGTGCGTCCTCTGTGAAGCAGCTGCCCCATGTGCCCAGCCAGTCCCCTGTGATGGAGTTAAACACCTGGATCCTTTTGTTGCCCCTGTCGGCCACCCACACTCTCTGGGCACTATCCACTGTCACGCTGTGAGGAATGTAGAACTGAGCCAGGCCTTGTCCTTTCTCTGCATGCATCCACAACACTTTCTGGTCTTTAGAGAGCTTGATGAGGCGGTTGTTCATGCCTCCATCACCGTCCACAATATACATTTCCCCCGATTCATGGACAAAAATCTCAGCTGGCTGGTCAAACTGCAGAGGGTCCAACCCAGAACCTGCTTTACCTGGAGTCCCAAGCACCTGACACATGCAAGAAAAGATTATAAAACAATGGTGAGTGATAGAGAATGTTTCTGTGTTAAGATCCTGTTTCTGGCATTAAAGAAAAATCTAAAAGGAGCATTTACCTGCAAAAGCTTTCCTGATGGGGAGTACTGTTTGATGGAATGGCCATATGGACCGTCCCCAACATCAGTGATCCAAATGGTGGGATCTTTGGAGGATGCATCTACTAAAAACATCCCATGAGGCATCTCCAGAGTGGTTGTGTTCCATGACATGAGAAACTCTCCTTCTGTGGTGAAGACCAGCACCTTGGGGACATTAGCTCCTGGAGAAAAGTAAAAGTCAACACTGACTCAGATAACCAGAAACAAGTCTAAAATAAAAATAAAAAAAGTCTAAAAATGGTGCAGCTAAGAACCAATAAAGAACATTTCAAAAAGTGGCTATTGCTGTTTTTGGTGCATCACACAGAATCATCGGAGTTACTTCAGTCAAAGAAGACAACAAATTCTATTTTTTTCAACATCTCAGAATGTTCCTTGTTCCCAATTTGAAAGAATCTGGATGTTTTGCTGATCTATCTTCTCAGGCTTGTGGGGCATCTATTTTTCTGGCCCTTGTAGAAGCACATTCCTGAAAACTAACAATCTGCACTGCAGGCTGTTTGCTGAGTTTGAAAGCCTCTGGATAGAATTGGTGAGACCATCTCAATATGATAACTAAACAGTGAGGTTTTCAACCCCCGCAAATATGTTTTCTTTTCACTCTTGCTGTCATCACTGGTAAATAAACAAATAGGTGGAACAGAGCAATGTTCTGCAAAAGACGGCTGCATTTTCCCCGTTTAGTTAATTTTGGCATACTCAGTTGATAAATCTGATCTCATCAATCTTTACACTGATATCAACTAAACAAAACATTAACACCTGTCACCAGCTAAATAACATTTTTTTGGGGGGGAAATGATGGCAATATATTTCCAGATTAGTAGATTAGCCCCACGATAATCACCTTTGTGGCATTTGCTGCTGATAAATCTTTAGTTTGCGCACACAACACACAAAACAGTGTCACATTAACTAAGGTGTGTACCTCTCTGTGCTACGTACACCACCGCCGCATCCTGGTTGACAGCCACACAGAACACCTCTCCGGTGAAGATCTCCGGGTTCTTGGGCCAGCCCAGGTCCAGTTTGTATAGCGGTCTGCCCATCAGCTGGTAGTCGTGTCTCAGGCTGGAGCTGCTCCGGCGCAGCCCGCCGCCGCTGCTGCCGCTGTACAGCAGCGTCATGAACAGGATTAATGACACCATACCTGAAGCTATCAAGCACCAATGGCTTCTCTTCTTTATCAACATTTGCTGCCTCGTTGTGACTGTAACTAGAATTTGTTTCAAATCGACGAGGACACAGCGTAAGCACAAACTAAAACCCCTCTAACGATTAATAAAACGCGCGATAAAGTGGATGTCAATCAGTAGGTCATAAACAGTAGTCACTTCCTGGACTCATTTGGTGGGTTCCTTTCATGCTCGTAAATTGGATTACCGAGTTAACAGTTGGAAAAGGAATTAGAATGCGCCATGAAGTTGAAATCGACCTTTAAAGTCGATACAAGAATTTCCGAATTCAGTAATTCAGTATACCCATATAATGTCGATAAAGTTGTTGGACGTTAGTGGCATGGCATTGCTTTCAGGAATTAGCAATTTCCCAGCGTTCAACTAAGACTTCCGAGAAAACTTGAATGCATCACCAGGCGAACACACATGTAGTTCCGGTTTCAACATGACAAAACTAAATCACATGACAAAACTAAAACGCTGACCAAAATGCGATTAATGTTTTTGGATAAAGTAGCTAAAATGTTTAAATGGCTCTTAATTATGGATCCCTAAATGCATATTTTATCCAACAGGGTCAGTTTTATTAATGTACAAATAAAAATTGCAGTGAAACTGTAATTTTTATAAGAGTTGGGAGTATGTAAACTTGATTTAAAGAAAAACTTGATGTTACATCACATCTGGAATAGGGTGTGTTATGTTCAACAAACATGCTTCTCAAGGAACTGTTTTTACAGAAATATATTTGAAGTAAGTCATATATTTGAACAAGTCTAACTTCCAGTTCACACTAAACATTGTAATATGTATTAAAAGCATAATTTAATGTTAATATTATTTTATATTATATTATTAAATATTATAAAAAAATATTTTAAAAATATTTTGCGTTTTTGCAGATGTTGACAGCTGTGGGTTCCCTTTCCAAAAAGAAGTACATGTCATTATATACCCAACTAGAGCAAGTTATATTTCCCCAAGTGTACTAGCAGTATGTTAGCATGTGTACTTTCTAGAGAATATTTGACCCACTTTAAGCTTATGAAAGTATACTTTGAAGTGTACTGTAAGTTTACTTGTACTAAAACTGCAACTTTTACTTTTAGAAAGCACTTTATACAAGTATACTGAAAGCAATCTTCTATATATACGGTTAGTTTTCTAGAAGTAGATTTCTACTGCCCTTTTTAACATTGTTAGGGTAAGTGTAATGAGCATGAATGTGGGACGTCTGACCTATAATACCATATGGGACATGCCAGGAAAAAAGCTGTCAACCTGCAAAGAACTTCTATTGAACTTGTGTCATTTTTCTATCAAGGTCTGTTCTTGACTGTTTTGGTTTGTAAATGCAAAGCATTGATGTTTATGTGTTGCATCACACTGAGTAAATCGACAGATGAATGACTGATTCATCAACCACAGCAGTTTTTAATGGTGGTCTCTGTGATTGTCATTTTGAACTCATCCAAGAACTTTCTTCTTTTGTCTGGTGTTGGAGTGTGTGGGAAATCAAAGGTGTTTGGCATGTAGTCAAGGTTGTGTACATATATGTACAGTACAGACCAAAAGTTTGGACACACCTTTTCATTCAAGGAGTTTGCTTCATCTTCATGACTATAAAAATTGTAGATTCACACTGAAGGCATCAAAACTATGAATTAACACATGTGGAATTATATACTTAACAAAAAGGTGTGAAACAACTGAAAATATGTCTTATATTCTAGGTTCTTCAAAGTAGCCACCTTTTGCTTTGATTACTGCTTCGCACTCTTGGCATTCTCTTGATGAGCTTCAAGAGGTCGTCACCTTAAATGGTCTTCCAACAGTCTTGAAGGAGTTCCCAGAGATGCTTAGCACTTGTTGGCCCTTTTGCCTTCACTCTGCGTTCCAGCTCACCCCAAACCATCTCGATTGGATTCAGGTCCGGTGACTGTGGAGGCCAGGTCATCTGGCGCAGCACCCTATCACTCTCCTTCATGGCCAAATAGCCCTTACACAGCCTGGAGGTTTGTTTGGGGTCATTGTCCTGTTGAAAAATAAATGATGGTCTAACTAAACGCAAACCGGATGGAATAGCATGCCGCTGGAAGATGCTTGTGGTAGACATGATGGTTCAGTATGCCTTCAATTTTGAATAAATCCCTAACAGTGTCACCAGCAAAGCACCCCCACACCATCACACCTCCTCCTCCATGCTTCACAGTGGGAATCAGGAATGTAGATTCTATCCGTTCACCTTTTCTGCGTCGCACAAAGACACGGTGGTTGGAACCAAAGATCTCAAATTTGGACTCATCAGACCAAAGCACAGATTTCCACTGGTCTAATGTCCATTCCTTGTGTTCTTTAGCCCAAACAAGTCTCTTCTGCTTGTTGCCTGTCCTTAGCAGTGGTTTCCTAGCACTAGCAGCTATTCTACTATGAAGGCCTGATTCACACAGTCTCCTCTTAACAATTGTTGCAGAGATGTGTCTGCTGCTAAATCTCCGTGTGGCATTGACCTGGTCTCTAATCTGAGCTGCTGTTAACCTGCGATTCCTGAGGCTGGTGACTCGGATGAACTTATCCTCCGCAGCAGAGGTGACTCTTGGTCTTCCTTTCCTGGGGCGTTCCTCATGTGAGCCAGTTTCTTTGTAGCGCTTGATGGTTTTTGCGACTGCACTTGGGGACACTTTCAAAGTTTTCCCAATTTTTCGGACTGACTGACCTTCATTTCTTTAAGTAATGATGGCCACTCGTTTTTCTTTACTTCGTTGATTTTGTCTTGCCATAATACAAATTCTAACACTCTATTCAGTAGACTATCAGCTGTGTGTCCACCAGACTTCTGCACAACACAACTGATGGTCCCAACCCCATTTATAAGGCAAGAAATCCCACTTATTAACTTGACAGGGCACACCTGTGAAGTGAAAACCATTTCAGGTGACGACCTCTTGAAACTCATCAAGAGAATGTGTGTGTGCAAAGCAGTAATCACAGCAAAGGTTGCTACTTTGAAGAAACTAGAATATAAGGTGTATTTTCAGTTGTTTTACACTTTTGTGTTTAGTACATATTTCCAAATGTGTTAATTCATAGTTTTGATGCCTTCAGTGTGAATCTACAATGTCAATAGTCATGAAAATAAAGGAAACTCATTGAATGAGTAGGTCTGTCCAAATTTTTGGTCTGTACTGTACATATTGAAAGAAATTTCGTTGCAAGGCTCCAATAATAATAAAATGAATAAGTAACGATAAAATAATCAATATGAATATAAACAATAAAATATTAAATTAATGGCAATTTACTAGTCCTATGGCATGAGGGATGAAGTTGATGTGGAATCTGGTTGTTCTGCATTTAACGCTTCTGAATCTTTTCCCAGTGGGCCAGTTGAGGGTGCAAGGGGTCTTTTGTATTTATCCGAGCCTTGGACAGGCAGCGACTGCCACCGTTGTCAAGGATGAAGGATGCTCAGTCCCAATGATTCTTACCACTCTCTCTATAAAAGTATAGAGAGAGTGACCACCTCTGTCAGAGCTGTTACATGCTCCAAACCATACAGAAATGTTGCTGGTTTCTCTATTGTCCCTCTGTAGAAAGAAGTGAGTCTTAGAAAAACAGAAGAAACATAATAAAGTAACTCCAGCGTGCATGTGAATATATTAAAGATTGGTAGGTGTCGCATGTAACCGAGATATCAGCAAGTGTGCACTACAAATCCGTTCATATGGATCTTAAGGACAGACTCTCTTTCTGGTCCAAGAATCACGTCGTTTGTGGTCATGAGTTAAAATCCTACACACCACAGCCAACAGGTGTTCTAACTATCATTCATCCCCTATGTTGTACTACTTATTCTTCTTCTTCCTCTATAATGGCAGATTGCAAGCAACTTTGAGGTGCATACCGCCACCTACTGTACACGAGTGTGTAACATTTCTTTACATCTATTAAATTCTATTTATTAATCTTGTATTTTTAAGAAAAATAAATAATGCTTTCCTTAATTTATAAATATCCATTATGTTTCCTTCATTTCCTAATATTCCTTTAAGACTCCATTCTTGACCTGTCCTTTCAACCATTCTTTTCAAATTCTCCCTTTCAGATTCATATATTCTACAGTTCATTAATATATCTTATACATTTTCTTTCTCACCACATCCTTCACATTTATCATTACTTTTCTTCCCTAATAAATGTAAGGTGTCATTTAAATAGGTGTGGCCTACTCTTAATCTGGTCATAATTATTTATTCCCTTCTGTTTCTCTCATTAATATTTCTAATTAATACTGACTATTGTACTTTATATAATCTTCTCCCTTTCTTATCTTTATTCCACCTATTTTGCCATTCTTCTATTTCTTTATTTTTAATACATAATTTCCCTTCCCCTTTCCCAAAAGGAATTATAATCGTTATTGTCATTTCTACTGCCCTTTTTGCTAATTTATCTGCTTTTTCATTTCCTTTAACCCCTTCATGAGCTGGTACCCAGTAGAACCAAACATCAATGCCACCTCTATATATTCTAAATAAACTATGCAGAGTTTCTAATACTAAATCTTTCCTATTATTTCCTTCTCCCTGAATGCTTTCTAATACTGCTTTAGAATCTGTGCATATCACCATCCTGTCTGGTCGAACCTCCTCTACCCACTGTAAGCTTAATATAACTGCCATAATTTCTGCTGTGAAAACAGATAGGTGATCTGATAGTCTTTTGGAGATGTGGATTTCAAACTCTGGTATATTTATTCCTATTCCCACACATCCTTTGAGATTTTTAGAACCATCTGAATAAATTTTGAGGTAGTTATAATATGATTTTCTTAAATATACATCAAACTTTACCTCTATTTCTTTTAAATTCCAGTCGTTTTTCATTTTAAGAAGTCTCATGTCTACATTAACCTCAGGAGGAATGGCACTAATTGGATTAAACTGAGCTATTTTCTTTTCCTCTAATCCATACATGTTGGTCAATTTACTTATTATCCATCCAAAACAATTACTCTGGAACTTTGTATATTCCCAACAGTTTTTTAATATAATTGATGTTACATTCTCTTGTTCATTAGTTTTAATTTTTATCCAATATACTAAAGCTAATTTTATTCTTCTCATTTCCAGCGAAGTCTCTCCAGTCTCTATTAAAAGAGCATTAATAGGTGTCGTTTTCACCACTCCTGTACATATACGTAAAGCCCTACTCTGTAGTCTATCCATCTTTTGTAGTGTTGTTTTAGCTGCTGCTCCATATATAAAACTGCCATAATCAATTATTGATCTCATAAGAGCCCTATATATGTATACCTCTCTATCTGCACCCGTTATTTCCAGCCACAACCTTTAGTAAATTTATAACTTTCTTACATTTAGTTTCTAAGTTTTCTATATGTGTTTTCCATGTATAAGAACTATCCAACCATAATCCTAGATATTTAAATTCTTTAACCCTTTCTAAAGGCTGTCCGTATAATGTTATTGTTCCTGTATCGATATTTCTTTTATTTGTAACAACCATAAAACAAGACTTGCTTGCTGATCATTTAAAACCCCATTCATACAACCATTTTTCCACTTTTTAAATTTTTTCCACTACATGTTTTACATTTTCCCCCTCATCCATATGACCCCATCATCTGCATACAATGCAGAGTTTATACTTTTATCAGTATCAGAAAAAATGTCATTAATCATTATATTAAATAAAATTGGATTAATTGCACTACCTTGAGGTATCCCATTTTCCACATTAAATTCTTTTGAATGATCGTTCCCAATTTTCACTCTTATTTTTCTATCCAGCAAGAAAATTGCTATCCAATTATACATCTTTCCATTAATTCCCATCTGATTGATTTTTATAAGTAGTCCTTCTCTCCACAGTGAATCGTGCTTTTTCTTTATCAAAAAATACTATAATCATTACCTCCTTCATGGAGTATGGATGCTCTGGTTAGAGCATCCATTGTTGATCTCCCTGTTCTAAAGCCGCACTGGTATCCATCTATTAGTTTCTTATGCTCAAGAACGTATCCTAATCTACTGACTATTATTTTCTCCATCCATTTACTTAAATGAGAGGTTAAAGCTATTGGTCTATAGTTATTTGGATTAGTAGGATCTTTCCCTGGTTTATTAAACGGAAGTATTATTGCCCTTTTCCAGCTATTTGGTATTAAACCTTCATTCCATATTTTATTAAATAATCGTAATATTAATTTCAATGTTATTTCTGGAATCTGTCGAAACATAGCATAGCATAGTTGATCCTCTCCTGGAGCTGAGTATCCTGTCCCTTTAAGTACTGTTTTAATTTCTTTCATGGTTATATTCATGTCTAATGTTGACATGCATTTTTGACATTTTTCCAAAATATTTTTGTAATTTATTATATTTATATATTACTTTATATATATTTACACTTTATATATTAAATTATATATTACTCCTCTCAGTCTTGCTAAAGACCCTGGAATATATGTTTTAATTCTTTCCCCCATCAAGTTTTTCATTCTGATTATCTTTTGTTGTTGTGTTTCACTGCTAGCATATATTAGCACTCTTCTGTTGTTCATGATTCTAGCCGTTTTAAGTTTTCCTATTTCTTCCTCTATTGCTCTGGTCAACTTTATCGGGTGGATGAATCCTCCTTCTTGCTTGAATTCCATTATGACTTTAAATTCCATTTCTCTATTAAAGTCATTCTGTTCTCCTGACCTCGCCCTGTCGTTTGTTTTTGTCTTTTTGTTAGCTTCTTCTCTTGCTTCACTTTCTTCCGACCAACTTCTTGCCCTTTCTTGTCTCTTCCTAAGTGCTCTTTTCATTCTTGCTGACCTAGATATCATCCATTCCATTTCATTTCCACTATTCCCTCCTGATGTAGAAGCCAGTGGTGGGAAGTAACGAAGTTAAGTACAATTTTCGTGTATCTGTACTTTACTTAAGTAGATTTAATAATGGATACTTTCTACTTTTACTCCACTACATTTTACAGTAAATATCTGTACTTTCTACTTCACTACATTTCTATACAGCGTTTCGTTACTCGTTACATCCAAGACGCATTTCGGTTTTTTGATTTGTTCGTTAATTTGAAAGTATCCAATGGCGAGAACGGAATCAGTCCACTAAACGAATCCAAAGCGGGAAATAACCATTAGGCCCTCCCTCAAGAAGAGCAACGCAGTACGCAGGACCTGCAGAATCATTAACTCCCAGAATGGAGTCCAAGGATAGTCATCTTCCAGAAGACCTGCCCCACCCATGGCCTTATTTAAAAGATTTCTTTGAAATAACCGGGTCAAAAAACGATTCCTGGAGATTCCAATGCCGCCTTTGCCTTCCCCGAAAGCATGAAATTCTAGCTTTCAAAAATTCACCATCAAATTTGAAAAAACATATCGAGGTAAGTTAAGTTGCTAAACGCTATCTGATGTTAAATAAATTTATGTTAGTTAAGTTTTATGTAATCTTAGCAAGCTTTTTGTTGAACTCGACTGCAGTAAATAAATACGATTACTGTATATTGTTATAAGCTAGCATGAACTTGCAAGTAACAGTGATTACTGCGGTCGTGATCACATCTCCCGCCATGAATGTTACATATAAGTTAACGCTAAACTCCTTCAGGTCCTGGTTATTGAATAAATGTTAGCGCCATTAAAATAATCTCCATGTAACAGTTACAGTCATATTCAATAAATTGGAAATTGTTTTCCAATGAGACTCAATTGTCGCAAGTCCGGCGACATTGGCGGACATTCCCGCCCAAGAGTCAGCCGTACCCCCCTGGCCTGGAAGGTGTTTATTGTTTTTACCTTAGAATGGCCAACTCTCCGTTGTTGCTATATCAATTTGATACAGTAGAGGCTTCCGCACTTCCCATATCTGTGCTTTTTGTCACTATTTTCAGGAGTTGAAACTGTAAGCCGTTGTTAACATGTCGTTACCTGCTTTTTCAAGCCGCCTCTAAATGCAGCACGAGTGTTAAGACGCTCGCTGGGTTTACAAATGTGGGGCAGTGAAGGAGACCAGCTGCTGCTGTGTAGAGCTACTCACATGTGTTAGTATCATGGCAACAAAACGCAAAGAACTTAGCACATTCAGAGGGATCAGTTTGAGATCACTGCTTTAAAGAGCCCATCCTTTCAGGATTTTTTGTTTGATGGTGTTGTGTGTTAACAGTTGATGTTTTTTATTATTCTTATCTAATTTGTATAAATTAGGATTAAGATTTATAAAGAGCATATGTTTATTTTCAGAGAAAGCATGGCAGTCATTTCCAGCAATACCTTGCAATGACTGCAGTGGTCGTCAAAAGGAAAGGATCTGACTCCAATGAAGGTGCTTCAACCAGCAAGCAGAGAAAACTTGAGGAAAGCAGTAATGTTTCTCAGAAGAGTGTTGACCATGCAGTGATAAACTTCATTGTCCAGGGTTTGCACCCTTTTGGAATAGTAGAACAGGCAGGATTTCAAAGCCTGGTGCTGCAGCTTCAGCCTAATTCTACTGTGATATCTCGTTCAACGGTTCGAACCATGATTGAAAAAAATACAGCAGAAATGAAGGCAAATGTAAGAAAAGCAATGCAAAATATCAAATACATTGCTACAACAACGGATTCCTGGACTTCACACCGGCAGAGCTTTGTTGGAGTGACTGCTCACTGGATAGATCCTGAAAGCCTTGAGAGATCATCGGTAGCTCTTGCTTGCAGGCGACTTAAAGGTCCCCACACATTTGACGCATTGGCTGGTCTCCTCAACGAAATTCATACTGAGTTCAACATCCGGGAGAAAATTGTGAGAACCACCACTGACAATGGCTCCAATTTTGTTAAGGCCTTTAGGGTTTATGGCCCTGGTGAAAACAACAGTCTGGACAAATCTAGTGTAGGAAGTTTAGCTGAAGGGCACCAAGTAGTGGAAGTGAATGAAAATGAGGAAGACGATGCTCTGGGAGTGGAGGTAGAGGCTGTTGAGATTGGATCTCTCTTGGATGAAGAAGATGATAGTTCAGAATATCAGCTACCAAAGCATCATCGCTGTGCCTGTCATGTGCTTAATCTGATCTCAACAGTGGATGCCACCAAAGCAAACTCAAATGAGACTTACAAAAAGCTTTCACGTGCATCATTTGCCAAGTGTGGGGGTCTGTGGAACAAGAGTGCTCGATCTACAATAGCTGCAGAGGTAATTGAAAGAGAGTGTAAGCTCCAACTCATCTGCCCCAATGACACCAGGTGGAACTCCCTGTTTCTGGCGGTGGAACGTATACTGAGGATCATCAAAGACAATGGAGAAGGGGCCATCAGAGCAGTTTGCATTGCACTTAAAGTTCCCATGTAAGTGACACTTAATAGCACTTTTTTGTCAGCGAGTCTGAAATAAGCATTACTGATACTAGTACTGCTGAAAATTTACCCTACACAAACTAGTTGGGAATAAAGTCAAATTACAGAAACATTCTGATGGCAATATAACTTTTTAAGATTTATGCAAATGTTTTTTGTTTTTTTTAATCAGGCACAATTGCTAGTAAATTGTAAAAAGACATGTTATTAGTATATATAACTTATGAAATAGTTAATACTAACATGTAATATAAATCTACATTGAATTGTATAATTGTTTAACAGGTTAAATCCTGCTGAGCTTGCTTTCCTGACTGAATATGTTGCAACCATGAGACCAGTCGCCAAGGCCCTCAATATAATGCAGGCAGAAGCAGACGTCCATATGGGATGGCTGGTGCCCACCATAAGCCTTCTGAGTGTGAAACTTGACCGCCTACGGATCTCCACTAAGTTCTGCCAGCCACTGATCGATGCACTTCAAGGAGGGATACAGCAGAGCTTTGGACCCATGCTTGCTGACCCTGAACTCATAGCAGCAGCGATTCTTCTTCCAAAGTTCCGAACATCCTGGACAACCAATGATGACATGCTGAAAATGGGTAAATCATATAAATTGTTCCTAAATGGTCATTTAAAAAAAATAAAAATAAAATCCTCTATTGTTCTCAAATTCAAAGAACAGTTCCTGGTCATCAGAAAATATGACGTATAAATCAAAAATTTAATACATTACAGAGTGTATAGCAGTTTGTGATTTGAATAAATTATATCCAGTCTTCATCTCCCTTATTTGTTTCTCATACCACCGAGGAACAAAATTGTAGGTGCTACCCATTATGGTCATATATATGTAGTTGTTAAGACCTACTTTGTGGTTTTAAAAGTACATTGGTGACATTTATGTATCATTTATAAAATTTTGATGAATTATGTTTCCTATGTGGTATTAATTTTGATTGTTCTGTATAGGACTGGACTACATCAAGACAAATCTGGATCAAGAGCCAATGCAGCTCGTTCGGGACAACTCAAGCTCATCAGATGAGGAGGACTACTTCAGAGTCATTAAGAGCAACATTCAAGAGACTACCAGACAGCTAGATGCATATTTGGCCAGCACAAGTGATACCATGGATATTCTCAAGTCAGTTCCGGCAGTGTTTAATTTGTCTTTAAAAGTAAACACACCTTTGCCCGCCTCAGCAGCCTGCGAAAGACTCTTCAGTATAGCAGGACAAATTTTCTCACCCAAAAGAGCCAGGCTGGACTCTAAAAACTTTGAGAACCAACTTCTGCTTAAGCTGAACAAGAAATTCTTGCCGTGATATTAAAATGATAAGTTCATGTGGTGCTATGGTTAGAGTAGGCTGACTGAAGCTGACCCCCACATGTTCTTCAAATCAATGTCAAATGTTTGTGCAGCAAAATTTGAGTTTCTCCTGTTTTGTCTTTGAAGATATCAATGGGCATTTAAAGGTCATTTTGACTTCGTAAATGGGGCGGGGGACTGGCTGACCTTTGGACCTTTAGACGTTCATTAATATCTTCAAAGGTAAGCAATACAAACAAACAAAATTTCTGCATAAAAGGCACACATGTTTAACACCAATTGTCTGATTTGAAGAATGTGGGGGGAAGAAATTTCACTGAGATCAGGCGCACCCATATACAGAGGCTACAGAACTTTATGTGGCTGTTCCAAGTTGGACTCCTCTTCCTTGATTGTATGTCCTCAGCCCCTTTCTGTTAAAAGTTCTCTCAAAATAGCTGTTAAAATAGCAAAAAAGTTAAGTTCATGTTTTGTTAGGACGGAAGACTAGATGTTTCCAAATCGCTTGATGTTTGTTAGGTCAGTTTAAAGTCCCTTTTTTCAGGGAAACAAGTTTCTTTTGAATGTGTTTATTTTGAATTAAATAAAACATTTCAAAGGTATAATAATTCCTCTCATTTTGCCTAATTACATTTAACCCTGCAGGTCATCCCTGAAATTCTGATGCATAGAATAACATATCTAAATCTAAACTGTCACAGGGTAAACACAATAAAAACATGCTTTATCTGCAGAATTGCTCATTAAAATGGTACATTACTAATTTATTAAAACTAAATACGATAGGTACACTTAATGACATTATAAAAGCCGTTGGATAATACAGTCGGCAAGTACTTTTACTTTTAATACTTAAGTAGTTTTAAAAGCTTGTACTTACTTTACTTAAGTACATTGTTTGAGTACTTTCTCCACCACTGGTAGAAGCCATGTTGCTACAGTCAATATACAGTTTATGCAATCCGCCAAATCAATCCTACCGCCTTCGTTTGTTTGCTATTTCACTCGCTTCTCCTTCCGCCCTCTGACGTCTTCCCCTATGTACTGATACCAGCGAGTTGTTTTGCCATACAAAAAATGGCGGCTTGCGTTTGCTCACCCAAAGTAGTCATCGCGATTTTGTCTATTGCGCTTGCGCCTCTTGCCACGTCTGAATTGACTGTCGCGTCACGACGTTTTGCTGTACCTCTGAGTGCTACGAGGGCAACTGAGCTTCCTCGACTGTAATTTTCTTCTTTGTGTTTATTATACATTTTATATATTTGTATTGCTGTGCGAATGACACTCCCCGAAGCTCAGAGGCACGGTACATGTATAGTAAACCATCGACGAAGCGACACCATGGAAGTCGTGGACAGTCCGCTGAACCTGGTAAGTTCCCCATCTTGATGTTGCAATAACAGGCTAATGTCCGTGTTAGCATGGTGAATGTTAACTGACCGATCCGGAATCTGCCTTAGCGCTGGTTTTAAATGCCTGCACAGTGCCTTACAAGGACTTACTGTACAGTGGTTTATAATTTATCATGTTTGTTTCGGTTGTGGGTCAAGTATACTGCTTATTTGCGATTATAGTAGCAATATTTGTCCACATGTTGATCCTTGACTAATTGTCTCACACGTTTAATGTTTTTGTGTCATTAAACGACTTCAATCTTTTTCCTATCTGGCAACGACAGGGAAGAAAACCAATTACGTGAGCTGCTAAATACAGTCGCAGCGGTTTGGATTTCTTTTGAGGAGTGATGGGAACTTGTTTTTTTTTTCTATGGATAACAACGAGGGACAAAAATACTTAAAGAGAAGTCCCTCGAGAACGGCATTTTTATTTAGCTTTATTTTCACGAATGTTAGTAGTATCTATGAAACATTAGGTAATAATTTAACCTTGTTGAGCTCCAACACACCCGAATCAAGTGAATGACTTGTACATCTGCATACCCATACAATTCAGCCCTGTTGAAAGAGGGCATCCAGGATCACAGCACTGGAAAAAAGAATATGTCAGAAGGACCTACCAGTCTGTGCTGTGTGAGGGAGAATTTCCTCAGAATTCACCTCTCTCAAGTTGCCAGCTGTATTGTGCTGTTAATTATCACCATATCACTTTAGTGACATTTAAAAAGTAATATTTCAGCTGCTTTATCTGCTGTATATATCTGTTTCCACTTCCAGCTTGGTATGATGATAAATCATGTTGATGAAAGTGCACAATCTCAGTAAAACCAGAGTCATAATTTCACTATTTACATGCATGCTCACAGAAAACCGTTTTTTAATCATGGATGTGCCAAGTTTCAGCGAGAACTCTGAGCTTCTTTGTGTGTGTTAGATTTAACTATGTCTAATCTTGCGTTGTGTTCATACAGTGTAGAGAGCTTGAAGACTGTTTGTGTATTTTAAGCTATTTAATCCAAACATTACTGTTTGAGCTCCTCACTGTGTTATGTGAGCACATTGCTGTGGGATGTATTCTGCTCCATATATCTGTTTTCACTGGGAGGGGTCTCATGAAAAGGGACTCATGGCTGGGGATGATTATGAAATGTTTTTTTTATTGTTTCAGGGTAGGGCTGAACCAATAAATCATTCCCAATTTCTTTAATTTTGGGAGATCGGTGATCGCTTACATGTAAAGCCGATCTTATCAAGTGATCTTATCTTCCTCAGCAAAGGGCTAAAAATCAGCCGCAGTCCTCTGTTGCTCTACTGTGAGATAGTCTGATAGACTCACCAGGTCATGTCTGCATGTTTGCAGTTGACAATAGTTACCCCAACATAGCAAGAAACTCAACAACTTTCTTGCTATATATAGCAACATTTCAGGCAAAATAATAATAATAATAATCTTCAGAAAAAAATCATAATTGGCAGGTCTGACTTTTTAAAAATCGGTAATCGGCAATCAGCCAGAAAACTACAGTTGGTGCACCTCTATTTCAGGTTTTTGTTGCTTTTGTCATGACTTGGCTAACTGATGTATAATTCTTCTTTTTACTTTGATGTTTAGACTCATTTGATAAGCAGTTGCTGTGTATTCATATCTTTATGAACACACAGCAACTGCTTATCAAATGAGCAAGTTTCTGAGCTGGAAAGTTGGACATCTCTTATTAATTAATGCATATATTGCAGTAGTACAAAATGGAAGTCAAAGCAAATTGTTTTATTCTGCATCCTTTTTCCTGTTTCTACCATATTGCACATGTTCCATCATCTATCTGTGCTCAGGCACATCAACAGTGCAGAAAGGCAGAACATTTGGTCTCTGCTGGAAAGTATGAAGAGGCCATTTCCTGCCATGGAAAAGCTGCAGGTACGATTTTCTAGATGTGTTACTCTTAGGAACTGTAAGAATAGAAACATTTATGTGGACTGCACTGACAAATATTTGTGTGGCTATGTGGCCTTCCTAGTAATTTATTCTGTAATTACAACCCCTGGCAAAAAGTATGGAATCACCATCCTTGGATGAGCACTCATTCAGACATTTCATGCTGTGAAACAAACAGATCAAAAACATGATGCAATATTAAGGTCATTCCAAAGTGCAACTTGTTGGCTTTCAGGAACACTCAAAGAAATGAAAAGAAAACATTGTAAAAGTCAGCAAATGATACTTTTATTGACCAAACACAGGAAAATAAATATGGAATCACTCAATTCTGAGGAAAAAAGTGTGGAATCATGAAAAACGCATAAACAAAAGACCATTCAAAATACATCACTAGTATTTAGTTGCACCACCTTTGGCTTTTAATCTCTGAGGCATGGACTTGATGAGTGACAAACAGTATTCTGCATCAATTTGGTGCCAACTCTCTTTGATAGCAGTTGCCAGATCAGCTTTGCAGGTTGGAGCCTTCTTGTGGACCATTTTTTTCAGTCTCCACCACAGGTTTTCAATTGGGTTGAGATCTGGACTATTTGCAGGCCATGACATTGACTGAATGTGTCTTTCTCCAAGGAATGGCTTCACTGTTTTTGTCATCTTGGAAAATTATTTCATCATCTCCAAACATCTGTTGAATTGAAGAGGTGAGAAAACTGTCCAAAATGTCAATGTAAACTTGTGCATTGATAGAAGAATTAACCACAGTCATCTCCCCAGTGCCTTTGCCTGACATGCCACCCCATATCATCAACGACTGTGGAAATTTGGTTGTTTTCTTCAGGCAGGCCTCTTCATAAATCTCACTGGAACGGCACCAAACAAAAGTTCCGGCATCATCACCTTGTCCAATGCAGATTCTTGACTCATCACTGAAGATAACTTTCATCCAGTCATCCACAGTCCATGATTGCCTCTCCTTAGCCCATTGCAGTCTTGTTCTTTTATGTTTAGGTGTCAATGCTGGTTTTCGTTTAGCTTTCCTGTATTGAAATCCCATATCCTTTAGGCGATTTCTTATGCTTCAGTCACATACATTGACTCCAGCTTCTTCCCATTTATGCTTCATCTGTTTAGTTGTAATTTTTCGGTTTTCAAGACAAATGGCCTTAAGTTGTTTGTCTTGATGCTTTGATGTCTTTCTTGGTCTACCAGTACGCTTGCCTTTAACAACTATTCCATGCTGTTTATATTTGGTCCATATCTTGGATACAGCTGACTGAACAGTCCACATCTTTAGCAACCATGCATGAAGGGTTACCTTCTTCAAGAAGTTTCACAATCCTCTCTTTTGTTTCAAGGGACATTTCTCTTGTTGGAGCTATGGTTCTCGCCACTTCACTTTGTCCAGCAGCCCTCCAAGGCGTCATGACTGCAGGTGTTTTTAACTGCAGACTAACGGGCACATCTCATCTGGGGCAGGTGTCCATTTAGGGAAAGGAAATAGACTGGGTGTATCCTTTTTTTTCTACCTCCAATTTGAGTGATTCCACACTTTTTTCCTCAGAATTGAGTGATTCCATATTTATTTCCCTGTGTATCATTTGCTGATTTCCACAATGTTTTCTCTACATTTCTTTGAGTGTTCCTGAAAGCCAACAAGTTGCACTTTGGAATGACTTTATTATTATATCATGTTTTTGATCTGAGTTTGTTTTGCAGCATAAAAATATCTGAATGAGTGCTCTCATCCAAGGATGGTGATTCCATACTTTTTGCCAGGGGTTGTATACTCATGTCAGGCAGTAATTTCAAATGTCACTCAGGCAGGCTCACAGGGAATAATAATGAAAACATAGGTCACATCATTGTATTTATATGATGCTTCAGTAATTTACTAAGCAAAATTCCTTTTTCAAATTATTTACTTTATTGATGTTAATTGAAATTATTGGGATGTATGTGATTTCTGCTCTTATGAATGAGCTCCACTCAGCATGCTATTGAACTTCTCAATGATCTTCCAACACAGCTCATCATTCTTTCTGCATAGCTTCTTCATCTCTCACTTTGTTGCATCCCCATAGATCTGCTACTGCCTCTAGTGGTATGGGGTGGTAATACAACTAGCATAAAGACGTGACTAAATGAGGATACTACATGTCATTCCATGTCTCTCTGTTTCTTTTAGATCTTCTCACAGAAGCAATGAAGTCAACAGAGTGTGAGCAGGTGAGAATCTTATTTCTCTCAGGAGTTGTACTAAGTTCTCCTCCAGCACTGATTCTTGTCAGGATTCTGAAATTACTGATCTAAATCCACTCTATGTATCTGTGATGGATTACAGTTAGATTAATGTTACTGTTATTTGTTCATGCTCATCCAATCCAAGGCATGTCAGGAGAGCCTGGTTACTGAATATAGCAACAGTTTTCCCAGCATTCTGAGGAGAAGCCGCTAACAGATTTAGCTAAGTTCTCAGCTTGACTCATCATTGACACATAATGAGTCCTTTTGCAAAACAAACAGCCCAAGCTTGAGCTCTTCTTTTTTTTAACTCCTAGTCTTTCCTCTCCTCTCTGTCTGCCTGACTTCATCAGGTGGAGCAGGTTGAAGTTATTAACAGGAGCTCTGGTACGAAGGTACTGCTTTAAGGTTGACACTCCATGGATCTCAGGCTGCTTTCAGATTATTCTTTCATTCATGATTGCAGCCAAGATTTAATCAATACTAAAACAAACAATTGTTTACTTATTTGCTTCAAAATCAATACACACTGAGCCAATTCAATGAGCTTCTCACCCCTCCTCACTCTCTAACGATGCAGCCAGCCGATTCTGTTTTGAATGCTAAGGTAAGTTAGCATAACCACCAATGACAGCGGATAAAGAGCTTTCCTGTAATACTGAGTTTTTTCCTCCTCCATTAGCACATTGTTTTGTTTTTTTCCCATTAGCACACTGTGCAGCTATTACATGAGTTTGAGTGACAGCACTACGCCCCGCCTCCTGGTTCTGATTGGTGCATTTCTTCAGACAGCAATAGTAGCTCAGTTAGAAGGTGGAGGAGATTGATCTTTTCACAAATAATTAGCCTCATATTGTATTTGAATAAATATGAAAAGAATATATTTTTATTAAAGTTACATACTGCATTAAACTTATAAATAAAGGTGTACCATAGCTGTGTATTTTCTTTGTCAACTCAGTGTTATAAGTCATTGCTAGCATAGTGTAGCGTAGCTTCATGGCTGATGTTGGTGTTCTGCTTCTGAAGGCCCGTCTGTCCATGGAGCTGCAGAGAGACAGCCATATCAAACAGCAACGGCTGATTCAAGAGCGCTGGAAGAGAGAAACTCGACGTGAGGCAACCAGGGCGCGACCCGGCGCTGGGCCAGGCCCCCTAACCAAAATCCAGCCGTCAGGCCAGCCTCCGGCTGCTGGCACTGCCAGGCTCTCTGCTGAACCAGGCGGAGGAGTCGGTGAGCGAGAGTACGACACCCTGCTTTACCAGTTCCAGACTCGGCAGGCTGGAGCCTGCCAGCGTTTGACTTCACCGTACCCTGGCTCCAAAACCACCAAGGATGATAAAACCCGCCTGGAGGAGCAGCAGACCACCATTGATGACCTGCGGCGCCTGGTTGACCATCTGATGAACGATAACCAGCGGCTGTCGGCTGAGAATGAGCGGCTACGTTTGGAGAACGCCCGGCTGCAGTCTGAGGCCGCAGACTTTGGGGAGCGTTCTGAGCTCTGGGTGCTCCCTCATGCAGCAGGTGCCATGGGAACGGGGAGCGGGCAGGAAGGGAAGAACAGTGGGAAAAGCAAGGAGATCGCTATCCCTCAGCTGCCGCCGTTGGAGATGCCGGCTCAGGAAGATCTGTGTCTGGATGACCTGCCGCCCCTGGAGCTGCCTGAAGACATTAAGAACGAACTGCAGGAGCTGCTGGACATAGACAAACTAGGATGAAACAATACTGAGCCACACACACATGCACACCACCATCTTCATCATCAAACTACTAGCCCTCATGTCAGACGTGAGTCACTGACAGCTGGGTTCATCTAGGTTAAACCTAAAGTACAGCCATGTCTGCTGTCCAGGAGAGAGTCCTGTCCCAGCAGCTCAACATGTTCTACTGGACTGGAAATCACAGTCAGACATTAGTACCATTACACAACAGGGCAACTGTGGAGTAAATCCCTCTGAAGTAATAGCATACACTCACTCACCACACTGATGGCTTACCCAAGCTCTGTTATTCGCTCCTGTTTAGGGATAACATGCCTTTGCCTTGGTGGCACTAAGAACAAAGTGTTTCATAGCAGGACATCAGGTGAGGAGCAGAAAGCTGCATGTAGAAATGATCTGCAGCAGGAGCTCAGGTCATCTGATTGTTACCATGGAGAATGCAGTCAACAACATTACATCACCTTTATATTCCCCTCCATCCTTCTGCATGGTTGTGGATGAATGAGCACTGCCCCCCCCCCACAACATATTAGGTAATTTGGGTTTACTATGCATATTTCTGCACACAGATAAAGATGCAGTGAGAACCAGCTGCAGGTGAGCACATTACTGCTGCTCACTGAAAATCAACATGGCTGCAGTTTTCTATCACTGTAGCAGACAGAAATTAAAAGGTTTTAATTATATGTGTGTGCTGTGATTTTTATCTCTTAAGCATTACAACATAATGTCTGATCTGCTTATGCCATTAAAGAGTGTGATGGCAGATGCCGCCCTTTAAGACTATTGCAGTGTTCATGTAACATGGTGCCATCACTCTGATGTTTCCACATTCACCCTCTGGGTCTTATTGTTGAAACTATGTTCTTGTATTTTGGTTCTAAGCTTAGTTCTTATCTCCTATCGCTATCTCCTATAGATTACTGATGGTCAATAAACGATAAAATAAATCTAGCAACAGGAAAGAAACTAAAGTGGACATAGCAATAAACCAGGAGACGATGATATTAATCAAAGGAAACCAAATGGAAATCAAGAACAAAATGCAAGAATAAACTAAGAAACTAAAGTAAATACAGAGGAATAAACTGGTATGGCAAGACCTTTAGAGCAATAACACAGATGATCATAAACAGACACTATTTCCAGATAAAAGGTAAAATATTATTGAAGTGCCATGGGTTTGAGACCACATCTAATACTGAGAATATATCTTACAGACCATAATAGTAAAGAACTTATCACTTATTTTTATGTTTTTAATTGGATTTAATATATTTATTTCTTCAATATTATTTTTCATGTCGGTGTTAATCATGGTGGTGTTCAGTGACTCATGACACTTTCAGTTTGACTCATTAGGATTTGATTAAGAACCAGATTTGTTCTTTGTAATTTCTGTCCAGAGACCTGTCTATAAATCAATAGACAGGTCTATATAAAGATATAATCCATTTTTCTGTCTCATATTTGTATGGCATTAAAAGGACATGGAACTTTTGTTTTTCCACTGAAAGCTCTGGTTTGCACAATAAATTCCATGTGGGTGAAATTTTATGGATGATGCTCTGATGTCCCATTCTCCTGAAGGCAGCACAGAGCTGCACCACCAGAAACCGACAGAAACACTGAAGAGAAGAAGAGCTATGATTAATGTAGTTACAGTTCTATCCATGTTTTAATGTTGCAGAGCTCAGTCGTTTTGCAAATATATCAAAGTTTAAACTGGCATGTTGTACATCATTTATCTGGTCATTCTGTGGAATATTTAACAACTAGAAGATGGCAAAGAACAAGAATATTTTTCCACTCTGATTGGCTGCCGTTAGGCCTATAAATTTTAAGTTGAATATTCATGACATTTTCCATAGACACCTGTGAAAATAATTTCTATTCACATTGCTTTTTTGTACTCTGGGAAATTATCTTGATGTCTACAGAAACAAGCATAAAAATCAAAACATCTACAATAGTGATAGTAATATTGACAATAAAATAATAGTCAGTGCAAAGTAGCCTTCAAATTCTTTGGTGGGGGGCGGTTATGGACCTGGATAAAGGCTGGGGGGCGCTGGCCTGAAAAAGGTTGAGAAACACTGGTCTAACCTGAACATTATATAATTTAATAAATCTAGTTGTATCAAATTTTTCCCCAAAACTGCTAAAACATTGATAAATATGATAAACATTACAAAAGAGGGTAATACGGTTAAATATACTGCTCAAAAAAATAAAGGGAACACTTCAGTGTTCACTTAAATGTTAAGTGTTCCCTTTATTTTTTTTAGCAGTATAAATATTTCATAGAAGTGTTTCAAAAGAACCAATTTTTCCAAGGTTAAAATTGTTGAACTTTTTGGATTTAAAACCATGATGAGAATAAAATAAGTCAGTTAAATATGGAGTGACAGGGTTAACTTTATTCTTGTAAAAAAAAAACAGGGTAATCATTATATGAGGGTTTAAAATTAGAAGAAAATATGAGGATTCAAACTAAATTGGTCCAAATTGGGATTTACAAACAAGCAATTATGGAACTGCTTAAAGCGGTTCAAACAGATTGACAGAATAAAACTAAAAATCTAGTCCTATGTGTAATTGTTGATCCAAGGTAATAATGTCTAAACATTTTTCATAATCATAATTTACAGTGTTTGGTTTGAGACAAAACCAGGGTTGTCTTTTACTACATGGAAGGAATATATTACAAGGGATCTTAATTTATCACGTATCATTAACGTTTCACACTATTGACAATATGTTACAAGCTTGTAGTGTAGCGGGCTACTCCTTGTAAAATGAGGACTATTTGATTAAATTCGATTAAAATAACAAAAGCAAAAGATTTATATATGGTTTAAGATTTCTGGTAAAGTTTCTATTAGGGATAATTCAAATGATATTCCTTTGATAAAGCATGACTGTGGGCAGTTTTGCACATTCATTTTATAATCTGATCCTTTACATGATTTTTTGTTTGGTTTCTGATTTTGTCTGATCCTATGAATATGGCAACACTTAAAACAAGCAATGTTATTTTTGAAGGTTAAAATGTGTTACTTAATTTAAGCATTTCTTTAACTATTTAGAGGAGAACTTAAATAAAAGATGTTATTGATATATCGATGCTCTATTGGCTTAGTTTAAAAAAAAAAAAGAAAAAACATTATGATGATGCACAATCTGAAAGAATCTTCCTTGCTCTCCTCATCACCTGTGGATGCTGCTGCTCCCTGCCTGAGGTCCTTGGCTGTTCAGTGCATCACCTCCAACATAGAGAAGAGCAGTGGTACCAATAAAACCCCACCTGCCCATCAGATGGTTTCCCAGAACCGTGGAACTCCGGCATTCCAGAGTTTAAGGGCAGTACTAGTATCTAGTGACAAAAATATATGTTTTCCTTCACTTTAATTTTCTTTATATAATCCATTGTTTTCGCTTTTTGTTGTGTTTTTTCTATTGCAGAAGGAAGTCCAATCCTTTCTTGGTGTGCTGGGATGCGAGACTGTGGGCGCCTTCCACGAATGGTGGACCAGTTTACAGCTGAAACGCCACACTGAAGCCTCGCGGGCCTGTCGGGGTTTCCTATCGAGCTGCACCGGCTCTACATCTGGACACACGCAGAAACTGATTTGACGTTGATAGGTCTCGCTATAGAGAGACTGATATGATTAGATTTTATTACTATTATTACATTTTACTTAGAAAGCAGTTTTACTCGTTTCCTCATCATAGTTCATTCATACCAGTGTATTTTGACTGTGCTGCCTTGATCCTGATTTATTGGTTTGCTGTGTTCGTTGTATGTTCTGTGACTTTCAAGACTCATTACTTCTAAGCTTCTCTTACCATTTGATTTAACATTGCATCCTTTCTGTGGTTCATTAACTTTTAAATATTACCTTAAAATTTCAAATAAGTTTGGTTTATTAACGTACTAATAGATCGTTTTACGCATTATTCCTTATTGCTTTTGTCAACATTAAAAGATAGTATCTTAACATTTCTAATTTTACATTTTATTAACGTTTCAGTAATATCTACCTTTTATTCATTTTACCTTTTATTAAATTTGGTTCCTGTTTGAGTTCTTAACTTTTAAAACATATATTAATCTAACATTTTGTTGACTTTTTGCCTATTACCCAACACTTTATTGATTTTGCATTTTAGTAACTCTTACTCATTTACATTTTATTCATTTGAATATATTAGAACAACACTTTATTCCTTTTTGCAATTCCCTCAATTTAACTTTTAACCATTTCATGTGTCATTAAATGTAACATTTATCTCTTTTAACTTTTATTACTTAAAAAAAAGGGAACACATTTTCAGACATGCTGTTAGACAAAGGCCCATAGTAAAGAGTTACATGTTTGATTCTGTTAGACACCAAGGTCCATTTCTCACGAAAAAGAAACGTTTTCTTTTTCACATGATGTGATTTCAGGGAGTGTCTTCAGTCCATATAATCAGCTGCCCTCCTCCTTCTCCTCAGACGCTGCACAGACTTTTTTAGAAACTTCTCGAATGTAATGGTTAAAGCGTCTCCTTTCAGCGCTGAAAGTGAATAAAATACGTAAAGTCTGAATGCTTTTCTTGGCTGATTTTATGCTCCGTGTGTCAATACAAATTATGATTCATCGATCGAGATATCCAATCCC
Organism: Poecilia reticulata; assembly: GCF_904066995.2. NCBI lineage: Eukaryota > Metazoa > Chordata > Actinopteri > Cyprinodontiformes > Poeciliidae > Poecilia > Poecilia reticulata. The sequence goes on along the minus strand of NC_088848.1, from coordinate 24,213,047 downwards.
AAGTGTGTAAAATGTTTTGTGAGTGCGTAACAGGATTTGTGCGTGTGTAAAAGTATCTATGTGTGTGTAATACTGGCGCCGGTGTGTGTGGCTGCTCGTCTGTCGTTCTCTCGTTTGGTTGTGTTTGTACTGTTTCTGACCTGTGTCATCTGCGGAGCTGAATCCCTGCTGGTGTATGATTGCAACACATTACTAGACCTCCAACCTGTGGCCCAGGATATGCTGTTATTCGATGTTGATGGCCAACAATCCTTGCCCCCCGCTTGGTCCTGGTTCTGTTCTTCCTGTCAAACCATCCTGGACTCGGTTGCTCCATTAAAAACCAGGCAGCCAAGGATTAAACCTGAGCCCTGGTGTTATGACAGAACTCGTGCTGCAAAGAAGGAATGTCGCCGTGTTGAACGCAGGTGGAAAAAGGATAAACTGCAGGTTACTTTTCAGATTTAAAAGACTGTTGGCGTCTCTACCAAAGCACAGTTAAAGAGGCTAAAAGGGAATATTTGGCAAATATCATTTCCTCAAACAGCCATTATTTAACACCATTGACTCAATATTCCACAGAATGCCTGTTTGGAAGCTTCTCCTGACATGTGTGATAATTTGCTGCGTTTCTTTATTGAAAAGGTTGGTAGTACCAGGCTTTTATCACAGCTCCTGACTCTGAGCCCTCTGTTTCGGACCCTTACTCTGCTGCTTTCACTCAGTTTGAGCCTGTGACTGTTTCACTTTTAGAGGACGTGGTTGGCCACATTAAGCCATCAGGTTCCCCCCGTGATCCTGTTCCTCCACAATTTTTTAAAGATATTTTATCTAGCATAGTGCAGCCTGTTCTTGCAATTATAAATAAGTCTGTCCTCAGGTGTGGTGCCCTCTAGTTTTAAACATGCAATAGTGCAACCATTGCTTAAAAAACCTGGCCTTGATCCTACTGCTCTGGCAAATTATCGGCCTATTTCTAAGCTGCCTTTTCTTTCTAAGGTTTTAGAAAAAAATGTGTACTGCCAGCTGACACAGTTTTTAGAAGACAATGGCATTCTGGAGGTTTTCCGGTCAGGTTTTAAAACTCTGTCAGAAGTTTTAAAACCCGACAGTTTTAAAACTCCTGACAGTTTTAAAACTGTCAGGAGTTTTTGTCATTTAAAATGACAGAAACATTTTAAATGTTTCTGCATTTTAAATGCATACATAAAAAATATGTACATACATAAATGTATGTACATATAAACATACATGTTTATATGTATGTTTACATACATGTAAACATGTATCCAATATATATCATTCAGTATTAATCATTTATTTGTGCCATTATTAATCATTATTTGTGTTTGTATAGTTATATAAATATGTATTGATATTACTAAATAATTTAATAAATTATGAATGGCTGTGTGCTTTTTAATATGCTCATCATACATCAATATCAGAATATTCCATTCCTATTCTATTGTTATAGTCGCTAAGCATATTTAAATATGCTGAACTATGTATTAAAAACATACTTAAATAATACAATTGTTTATAAATGTAGCTTTGATAGATGTTTTAATATGGTTTCCAGTAACAAAAAAGTGTGTTATGATCGATTAAATGCGCTGCTAAACACATAAGCTGAGTGGAGTGAAGTACCGCTCAGCGACAATAGGTGAGAGCGGTCCATGAGATGTCCATGTTTTTCTCTTTCCCTCTACTTTCCTATCCCTTCCTGATCCTCAGCCAACCACAGACCTGTAAAGTTACTTTGCTCTACACAACTTCCTCTTGCAAACATGAGCCCTTCAAAATAAAATATGTTGAAGCTTACTTTTCTATAAAACAGTTTTAACTACATTTTTCCAAATTCTTTTAACTTATTATACCATAATACTTCAAGTACCTGTAAGTACAGCTTTTTGTTAACACTTATTTATAACAATTTAAACATATTTAAGCAAACATATTTAATACATTTTAAATTTTTACACCTTCCATGAACTTAACTCAATACAAAATACCTTTATTTTGGACTGGGTTACAATTAGGATGTTGGAGAAAAAAAACTGGCTCAGAGAAATCCTGAGCTCCACAGGAAGCAGCAGCGCTGCAGCTAACATGGTTTGGTCTTTCTCCACACAGAAAACTAGATCAGACAAAATGAGATGAAAAACATCAGCACATATAAAATAATGGGAGGATATGCATGTGCAAATTATGCTGTTACAATAAAAAGCATATAAATCACAAAAAAGTCATAAAAAAGCAAACCATTAACACTCAGAATAATTAAAGCTTGACATTTACAACCATGATCTTCTCTGGGTAGATCAGTGAAAGTTAGAAAAACTAGAGAATTCCCCTTTTTGACAGAATGAAAGTGTTGGGAAGAGTCCAACACGCCTGGCACCCTGTCCATCCAGGGCCAGCATGTTCCCACTTCCTGTTCTGAGACATGACTCAGCTGCTGCCACGTCTAAAGGAGGAAAAGCAGCTGAAAGCAGCAGCACAGTCAGAAATTCTCCTCATGCCTACACTGAAACTAAAAGCATCGTTTTGCTTCAAGCAATGGTTCAAAAACAGCATTTTAAATGACAGAAACAGAAAATGGTCCACATGAGTTCAAACCTAACAAGTCACGCATGAGGACATCCATCAACCAGAAGAATGTTTCAGTAGATGAAAATATTTTATTCTGATTATGGAGTCAGATATTTTGGAAAGCAGAGCATAAAATTAACACTAAAGCTATTTTTAACATTTGAAATTGCCAAGCCACAGTGGTACCATGTTATTCATATTAAATGAAAGAGCAGATGATGAGGAATGTGTCTAAAACATAAAGACAAGAGATTTCCCACTCCAATAAAAATCCATCAGTCCCAGTGAGAGACGACAGACAGACAATAATACCCATGGAAAACGCTGAGGGGAAATGCTTGAGCCGCAGGTAATAAATATGTCAGCAGATTGGTCATCACATAGAGTCCAGCAGAGTGAACCATCAGAGTGGGAAAACAAGATTATCCACCAATCAGCAGGCAGCTCTGCAGGGTCTCATGACGCGCTGTAGTTCACAGAGTTCAGCGCCGGCCTCTTCTTGCCTTTAATCTTCAGTGATCCATAACGAAGCTGCTGGTGACAGAAAAGACAGTGAAAGCACCAGGATCAGCGTACTGGAGGGTGTTACTGCTGAGAAATGTTCAGCTCAGCATCTTTAGCACAGGTAAAGCTGTGAAAGCCTCCAGCTGAAATCACTCTGTCACTTTAAATGGACACACAGACAGGAAGGTGTGCACTAGGGCTGTTGTAAACGATTATTTTAGTAATCGAGTAATCTATAGATTTTTCTTATGATTAATTGAGTAATCGGATCAAAACAATTATGAAATAAAATATTGGTAAATCTTCCATAACACCAGTGTTACTATCGGATATCAACATCAGTCTATTTTTTCCACATTTGAGCTTCCCTACCAGTTACTTTTTTGTAGACCGGGGGAGCAATACGGGATATTTACGGCTCCTCCGTTCAGAAACTCATCTACCAGCCATGTTCCGCCTCCCGTTTGTTCAGACCGGGATGATATAAGTTTATTGTGCGGTTCGTCCGTAAAGCTGCTCTTACCCTGTAAGCATCAACCCTCAGCCGCCCGCCGTGTTCAGTCTCTCCGCTCACCTGTATAAATCCTCCTCAGCTTCTTCCCGCCGTTCAACCAGCAGCTCCGGAGCAGAAAGGCTGCCGAACTCTCGGCACCGCGCCGGTCATTTTAAGGATGTTTATTGGTCCCACAAAAACGATGAAAACCCGGAATTATCACCAATCAGTAAAATCCCGCGGGCCGAACTTGAAGATTGGACGTTATGCCGCTAACACGTAGCTTCCGTCAACAACTCAGAGGCGGAAGTCAGAGCTCCGCTCAACGCAAATAATGTTCCGGCTGAAACACGGTGCGCTAAATGACAAAACATAAATTAACGAAGCTTCGAGGCAGGTCAATTTTCATCGAGGAATTTTAATAATCGAGGTACTCGAATCACTCAAGGAATCGTTTCAGCCCTAGTGTGCACACAGATTGTTTGTGATTTTTTGCAATCACACTTCCTGATCTTGTGGTGCTATACTAGAAATATTAGCAAAGAGTTTCAATATCTTTTTCTCATCAAACTGTTTCCAAACTCTACATCTAGAAGAACAAAGATGAGAAACATAAATAACAGCAGACAGATTGAAAACAAACATTTTTACTCTTTAAAGAACTTGAATAGCTAATTTCTTTTTGTTTTTCACTATATTTTTCATGGACTATAACCAGGGGTGAAAGTAGTTTTAAATTCTTGGGGATTGTGAGGGATTTACCCCCTCCCTAACAGGTCACCTGGTCAGGTGTTGCCATGGAAGCACGCCCATGAGCAGTGCTGACAAAGACCTGGTGTTTTCACCAGCCTCATTGGGAAAATCCATTGTCTGAGCGGGAGGAGAGATGTCTTTTTGATTTTGTTTACATCCAGATTGTTTTTAGCTTTGTTTGAGTTAAATGTAACTGTGTAAACATTTTTTTAGGAATATAGTTTAGTACAAATGTTTGATCTTTCTTTCTGGAAATGTCTCCACCCCTTTAATCAGTCCTGGTGGGAGCCAATCCCTTAAAAGCCAGGTGGTTCAGATGAGAGGGAGATTCTCCCTCCTCTTGTTTGACTGCATGACAGTAGTCAAACAAGAGGACTGAAGTGTGTGAAGCTGGAGATAAAGAAAAAAGTTGAGAGCTCTAAAACTGCTGGCCCCAGTCTGATCTTTGGTCGCAAACCAAAGACCAGACTGGGTCTTTGGTTTGCGACCAACAGTACCCCTGTTAGTGGCAAATGTTGAGGTGCTTATCAAGGTCAACTACACACATGCTTTCACACGCTACATTCTCATATTTTCACACAAAGGCCCTGGTAGTTGTAACATATACAGAAACTCCTCAGACTCCCGTCTCCCAGGAAATAGAAACTTAGTTGATGCAAAACTGACGTAAGACGTCAGATGACCACTGGGTGCGTTCTTAGATTATAGTAAACGAATCTTCCTGTTTTTGATCAGATGCTGTATAGATTCACAATGAATATTAACTAAACCGCATAAAATGCAGCTAAATAGCCTATGTTAATATGATTGTACTTTCATGGATAAAAATAGTACATGACAGATTTTTTTATGTTGTTGGTCAAGATAATGGATAACAAAAAGTCTAGCGCGACCTGCAGCCCTGACACCAACTCACACACATCTTCATTCACAGCCTTACTTGTAAATCGATTTTTCTTTTCTTGGATATTTTGATGTTAGCTTGTCGATGTCTTAGTTTTATTCGCTGGTAAAATCAATAAGCAGCTTCAGGTGACTCTGCTGCTCTCTAGTGGCGAGAGGCCGCAATGTTGGCTGGTAACAACTGGAATGCATTATGGGAGATGTAGTTTGTAGTCAATTTGTGCTGAAAACCTATTTTAAGTCAATCATGGGTCTATAAAACGCTGGGGGGCCACATAAAATGACATGGTGGGCCACATGTGGCCTGCGGGCCTCGAGTTTGACACATGTGATCTAGAATCAAGTCGTCTTCAGATCATTTAGCACCATGTTCTCCACGAACATGCTGTGCACAAATGGAGAAGGGTGACCATCGTCCGGCCACGCCCCTTCCCAGTCGCGGAAGGCTCTCCTCGCCGACCGGAATCGGACTGTTTTGTTGACATTCCCTTTAGTGCAGCTCCATCTAGTGGATGCATAACGTAACTCCAGCCTCTACTGTAGTGTCTACTCTATGTGCCTTATAATGCAGTGCGCCTTATAGTGCACCGGAAAATATGGTATCTGGAGTTTCTTTGTGTGCTTTGGAGTTTCTGTGCCGATTAATTTTTTTGCGAAGCGATAAAAGCTGGGTAGCTCTTGACTTGCTACAAAAGGGAGCTGTATTTCCCTCATATTAACAGCACGAGATGTCATGAGACCTAAATTCTGAGCATCATGGCATGGAGTGCATCCCAGTTTTCCATGTCTGGCATATAATCATTCATTAAAGATTTTAAACTGGTTACCGTATTTTCCGCACTATAAGGCAATAAATGGCCTATTTTAAAACTTTTTTCATATATAAGGCGCATAGAATAGACGCTTCAGTAGAGGCTGGAGTTACGTTATGCACCCACTAGATGGAGCTGCACTAAAGTGACAAAACAGTCAGACTCCAGTTAGCGAGGAGAGTCTTCCGCGACGTGGCCGGATGATGGTCACCCTTCTCCGTTCGTGCACAGCATGTTCGTGGAGAACGTGGTGCTAAATGACCTGCAGACGACCTGATTCTAGACGGTCGGTAGGTAGATAGGTCAGTCAACTTTATTAATAGATTACAAACCAGCGTTCTGACAACTATCCCAGGATGCACCGCACGCTTCTTCTACGGGCGAAAATGAAGTTGGCAGCTGCTTACCGTAGTTAGACCTGTTGTGGCTCAATATTGGTCCATATATAAGGCGCACCGGATTATAATACGTACTGTTGGCTTTTAAGGAAATTGAAGGTTTTTAGGTGTGCCTTATAGTGCAGAAAATACGGTATATTGATCCTGTGTCCAGACAGAGGGATAATCAATAGCCTAGCATCATGACCTGTTTGTTCTGAAGATCCTGCAGCTTCCACTTCTCTTCCTAACATGGCACCTCCTCACCCTGAATCTCATACTGATAGAAGGAACCACAGAGTTAAGTTAAAAGCACATCTTCTGAGGTTGGAATATTTTTCCTCCAACAGGTGCCAGAGGAATCACCTCAAACCAGATGTTGGACTGGATTTTATTTCACTGTAATTTGTGAATGTTAGCTCCTCATTTTCAACAATGGAGCTATAAAGGTTGAAAAAGGTCATCATTTTGGAGAAAATCTCATCAATATTTCCACTAAATGAGAAGCAAAAACAGTTTGATAGAGGAAAAACCTCTCAGACTCTGAGCTCAAAGCAAGATGCCAGAAAGCAATAAAAGTTTTTTTTAATTAGACAATTTAAGTTCACATAATTATCGCTGTAGAAGCCATTTGTTTGTTAAATACTTAATGACACATATTTACCATGTTTGTTGTGAATGACATATACTCGCAGACGAACAAAGTAATTACCTTATTTTCCGCACTATAAAGCGCACTGGATTATAAGGCGCACCTTCAATGAATGGCCTACTTTAAAACTTTATTCATATATAAGGCGCAACACATTATAAGGCGCACAGAATAGAGGCTTCAGTCTGGGTTGCCAATTTGTTCCGTACTCTATTATTACACATCCACATTTGTAAAGAAGTGGTCCCGAGTGCTTTATAAAGTAGGCTGCCCCAGTCATTGTTTCACTCACAGTGTTGGTGTTGCGATATTGTGCCCAACTGCTTTCTGGGTAACACAGACACTGCCGCCGCAGTCTCTGTCTCTCCCCCCAGTTTCACCCCCCCCGGCTTTAAATGTATTATCAAACTTTATTAACAAACCAGCATTCTGACAACTATCCCAGCATGCACCGCGCACTTCTTTTTCTACGAGGGAAAATGAAGTCGGCGGCTGCTTACCGCAGTTGTTAGACCTGTTGTGGCCCATTGGTCCATATATAAGGCTCACCGGATAATAAGGCGCACTGTCAGCCTTTGAGGAAATTGAAGGTTTTTAGGTGCGCCTCATAGTGCGGAAAATACGGTAGCCAAGTTTGTCATTTATTGAACGTTCAGAAACTACAGCGGCTGTAATGTGCCACAGCAAAGGTAAACAGAGGTAAAATAATCCGAATAAGTGATCAACTTTAAACCACTCGCAACTTTTTATTCTCTCTATGTCATTTAAGGACACCCTTTGCCGCAGCAACCACCTGCGCTCCTCGAGCCCAGCACAGATTACGTTAACATTTAGTTATGATATTAGGTTTTCAGGCTTGATATTTATTTTGCGATTATTAAGAACCATTCCCCAGAACACAGCAATGGTTGATTAGTTAATTTTAAACTCCTACTCTGCTGGTTATTTTGTTAATGTAACCAAAACGCACAGAATTGCACAATACCTTGTTGAAACAATAATTACTGAGATTATTGTTTTTGTTGGGTCATTCATTTGAACACTTTTTTAAAATTCTTTTGTTGTTCTTTAATAAAGTTACGAACGTTTTGATAGAGTCAGAGGAGGACATGTTGGTCTCAGCGTCCTGGCGGTGTTCAGTTTGTCACCTAATACCGAGATTGACTCAAAACCTTCCGCGATCGACGTGTTGCACACCTACTCTAGTAAAGCACAAAGAAAGAAGAAACAATATGAAATGGGGAAAAAAGCTATTTATTAACTGATTAAGTTGTGTTTTAGATTGTTCTTGAAAAACTAATCACTCACAGCTGCACAGTGAACCCATTGATTTTTTACAGCAGACAGCTGCTCCCCTCTTTTGCAGGTACTGCATAACCTCGCTAAATCTTTTAGGGGTACGTAGTACCCGACCGTACCCACCTACTTTCACCCCTGACTATAACTTGATATCAAGTGAGACAGAGGCAGAAAAAGAGTATGAAATACAGTCACCTGCAGGTGGGAGTTAGCCATCACTTAAAGTGTTTTTGACCATTTTTTTTAGAACATTGGAAACTCACAATTAGTTATTGGCAGGGAAAAATGCGGTGACTGTCTGGTTTTAGCAATGGATTAGTTTCAGTGGAAAGCATTCAGTCATCATTCTGTATTAGCCTCTCATGCAGGAAACTACAACTAAGAATGTTATAGTTGAACTATAATGTTAGGAGTTCAGCTGCAGCAACAAAGATTTGAGAATGTTCAGGAACTCAGCACCTCACTTCCATTTAAAGGCTTTATCAGAGGTTGTTAAATCGTCTGGATTTGCCTGAAAGTCTTTGATTTTTTTTGTCGTATTTAAATAGTGTGTAAATCTTCACATGCGGAAGACAAAATGCCCCGTCTGTCCCTTCAGAAGTGTATGTCCAATATTTTCCTGGTCAGCGGGTTCAGGTGGTACTTACATCTTTGCGGACTCTGGATCTTGTGATCTTGACGCTCTGGGAACGTCTCAGTCCTTTCTGACTGACGGCCTCATCTTCAGAGAACGTTGGCTCAGCCTCGTCATCAGACCCATCCTCCTGCTCATAGTAGTACTCTGAAGAAACAAAAGACACACACACACACACACACAGCAATCAATGAAACAACGTGATTGTGTGTGAAGCTGAATGACTTCCATCTACCAGGATTAAATCATCGGGTCTCTCCTTCCCTCATCAGATGCCAGTTTCTGGCATACGGAATGTTAAATGTGCTAAAAACTTATATATGACAACAAACCTAACTAGGCCTGTCGCGATAAACGATAAATCAATCGGACGATAAGTTAAACCTATCGACTTCATTTTAATTATCGTCTTTATCGTCTCTTCCAGCCTTTTTTCTTTCTCTTGATGACACGGAATGAAAAAGGCTCAGCTCCGGTGCTCTCTACTGACCCTTCCTTCCTCATTTCCTTAGTCTAATGTCCAGCGCACATTACAAGAGTTGTCGGCCCATTTTCAAACCCTGAGAGACACCTTAGCCGACAGAAATCCTAAGTATAACGGTTCGATCGGGTTCGTCGTGCCGTGTGGTGTCCAGCCACATGGGCACAAAATAATGGCTACAAGTTCAGTTAACTAATTTTAAAATTAGGCATTAATCAATGCTTTACTAGAATCTACCTGTGTGATGCATGTGGCTATAGAGTCAGCGTAAAGTCCTGACTGAATGAAAATCATTAGAACCTATTTATGTCACGTTAACGAAGAACAGCTGAAAACTTACCGGGTTTATCAACTGAGGTAGCAATTTGGCTCCAACTCCTCCCCTTGTCATTTCTATATTTTTTGCACGAAATGTCATTTCTATATTTTTTGCACGAAATGTTGAATAAACATTAATGATGCCCACAAATCATCTCCGTTGTCCGCTGGACTTCGGGTTGCGCCGTTTCAGCTGTGGGATTCCCACATTCCCTTCCGTAATTTCCCCTCAGAAAGCATGGAGGAGAATCCGCGCTTTCTGATTGGCTACCTGTCACATTCAACGCGCAGCGTTAAGCTCCCAGACGGGGAAAACCCCTGATTTAGATCGGAGCGGCCACAACAATCTACCGTAACACACCACACACTGCAGGATGATCGGTTAGATCGGCCAACGATCTAAGATTGTCATAAGGGGAAAATAGGGGCAGAAAATGGTGTAGTGTGAACTACTGCATTAGGTAGTCGGATGTGCCCGTTTTCTCTATTTAAATCTAGTGATTACTGAAGGGCAATATAGTATACAGACTTCATAATCTGCACTCTTTTGGTTGAATGCAGTATTTATTTCCACTTTGGCTTTATGTTGTTTAGTTTTTATTCAAGTACGTTTTTTGTTAATTGAGACTGAGAATCCATTTTATGTTTGTTTTTGGTTGTTTTGTTTATTTAGTTTATCAGTTCCAGTGTTACGTGTTATTTTGAAAATAAAGTGCATCTATCAGGAAATCGCATGTATCATTAGTCATTTCTATTAAATCAGTGTCAAAAGGTCTTGAAACAATATTATCGTTTATCGCAATAATTTTTTAGACAATTAATCGTCCAGCAAAATTTGTTATCGTGACAGGCCTAAAACCTAACCATATGGGAAGATGATTATTATAATGTGTACTGTGAGAGAACTGTGTAGAAGAAGAACAGTGAAAAGTAGGCTCAGGATTTAACATCAGGTGGGTTCCTCCATTTCTCACAAGGTCTTGTGAATGTTGATGACTGTAGCACCACTGAGGAGTTTCAGCTTCCTCTCTGTCCACATCATGCACACATTCCGACCCGAATGTGTGTTCATGTTTGTGTGCCTTTGTGTTGCCAGCGTGTGTTAAAGAAGTGAAGGTGTGGCTGAGCTCAGCAGAACCCTCATGTTTCTGCTACCTAGAGCACACACACTTAATCAGATTAATCATGATGAATCGGTTATTGAAGTAATCATCAACTAATTTAGTAACAGATGGGTTGTTAACTGGAATATACAGACACCAATCTTATCCACATCTTATGTGGATCCAAGGAAACAGACAGGAACCAGTTAGAAGAGCTGGAATGGGAGCAAACTTCCCAGGAGATCAACAAACACCAAACAACTGACTGAATAAAGAAAATACAGCACTTCCCCTCAACTGTTCTCCATGTTCTCTACTTATGGGAAAAAAAATCTACTTTTTTTTCCCCATCAGCTTCAGAGCTGATCCTCCTCCATCCACAGACCAATGAAACGAGGTCTTACTGCTGCAGGTACTCTGCTGGACCTTCCAGCCGGCTCAGAGCTCATCTGTTCAGAGTCCTGTCACTGTCACTGTCAAGAGCTTCTGTTTCAAACTATCAAATATGTAAGCCGGGATCTAGAACATGATGACATGCTGAGGAAGAAATTGAACCAATCAATGATGGTTTGGACCAGAGACAATTAACCCAGTAGAACTCTGGAGTTTGACTTCCAGCTGAACCTCTGGATTCCACAGAGTCACTTTAGTGGTAAATCTCTCCAACACCCTAAATGTGAAGGACAGAGCCAAATATTGTTCCATCAACCTTCAGACAAAAACACCTGGCAGGTCAGAGATCCACAGAAAAGAGCCCAACAATGCAAGCTTCCTCAGACACGTACCCAGCAATGGTTCCCAGGCTACGGTTGCCTAGACGCCAGCTGTGCGCTGTCAGAACTCAAAGCTGTTGATGGAAAGATAAATCAATTTCGATCTTTTACATCTACTGCAACGCCACTAATTACCAACATGTGTTTTCACAGGAGAGAATGTGTGAGAATGATACACACAGATGCATCCCACTGTAGGTTTCCATTGCAACTCACTGGCAGGTCTGTAACATCAGCAACAGTGCTGTGAGCCAGGAGTAAATAAGTCCAACAGGAATATTTGCTGATACAATTTATTCCACCTGTATTCCGTGTATCTGGCCACTAGAGGGAGCTGTAGAGCAGGTGAGCTAACCAAGGTTCTGGCTGCCTGAGCTGAATGCATGATGCCGCCATGTTCCCATCCCTCCGTCACTCCTCCTACATCCATCCTTGGAATCTCTTTTCTCCTCCTACATATTCCTCTGCAGCTCTATATTTTTGAGCTCCAATCAGAGTGTGTGTGTGTGTGTGTGTGTGTGTGTGTGTGCATGTGCGTGTTTTAAAAAGACAAGCATAGAAGGAACAGTGAGTATGTGTTTGGCATTCTGCTGGCATCCCCACTCCACCTCATCTCATCTCATCCCCTCTGTCTGCTGGGAAGTCATCTCACACACACTCTTTCACACACAGCTGCTGAGTGCTTTCATTGAAATGTCAGCCAACCTGGAGGGAAGGAGGAAGCCGAGGAAAAACAGCACACAGAGAAAATCAGTGGACAAAGTGAAGTGATGACAGGCTACCTGGATCCGTTTCTGATGCAGCCAGGAGGCGACCTGACGATTAGCAATGCAAAGAAGAAAGCATCCGTAACCCCTGAAAACCAAGCCATGCCTTAGCCATGATCAGGTCTATTCTTCAGTTTAGTTTGTGGAGCCCACTGGGGTGTGAATATTTATATGATCTGTGTTTATTGTGAGAACATCACAGCTGTGATCAGTCCTAAAACATTAAATACCGAGGTCAGACCACAACTACTCCACTAAATACATACAACATTGGTATACATTTTGGGTAATTTCTCCATTACATAATATAGAACAGCTGTTGTTCTTTATTTCAAAGGGACAAGGTAAATTACAAAATATTACCGAGTTAGCCACAGATGCTAGTTTTCATCTATAGTCCGTCAGGGTCCCATTGAAACAAATACAATACATTACAGACCAGTTACAGGTAAGTTAGCAAGTCTCTTCCATAAAAAAGACAAGAAGACTAATAATAATAATAATAATAACAACAATAATAAATATTAAGATTTCTCTGGACTTTCTCCTGGATGTTCAGAGCAGTGCTGATGTGGACACATTCTGTGCAGGTGAAACTCACCAGAACTCCTGAGCAGAGGGGAAAGTTGTGGGTTTGATTTCAGCTTCCTCCTGCCATAGGTTATTGTGACCCTGAGCAAGGCTCTTAACCTCTAGTTGCCTACCAATGTAGCCAACTAGATTGCCTACATTGGGGGACTAAATTGGGGGTCTACATTGGTGTGCGTGTGTGTGTGTACGAGACTGACTGAATGTCTTGTACGTGAGGATTGGCTGGAGGCTCCAGAAATGCATGAAAGTCACGACAATATCCTAATAAAGAGAGAAATCCAAACATATTTCTGAGTGTGTGTGTGTGTGTGTGTGTGTGTGTGTGTGTGTGTGTGTGTCTGTACGTACCATCTCTGGAGGACAGGTCAGTGTTCTGGGACCTCCTGGAGGCCGGGTTAGCTGAGTGGGGGTTGTACGGGTACAGCTGGTTTCCTCTGTCGTCCTGCTGGCCGATCTGCGTCAGGTCATGCATGCTCAGGCTGCGCAGCTTCTCTGTTATGGCTCCCTGACCCTGTCAAGCCAACAGGCAACGTTAATGCACACAGCTCAACACTTCTCTCCATTACTGTCTACATTTCAGACAGTAAAGAAATATGTGAGATGTGAGACTTGGCTCCAGAAAAAAAATATTCTGTTTATTTGGTGTTAAACAGAAAAAAAAAATCCTCATTTGCTTTTCTTGTTCAGAGGGAAACAAGTAAAGATGAAACATTCAGAAAATACAAGTAAAACTCTTCATGGTTCATTCTAAAAAGCATAAACATCTTCTACAAAACACTGGCAGAAACATCGGTTGAGTGAATTCCTGACTCTTCATTCAAGCAGCAGATATCCATCTTTACGATTCTCAGTGTCTGCATCATTTCTACTGCATCATTCATTCTGACTCAGGTCCAGGAGTACAGAGAAGTAAACATCTCTGTACTCCTGTTGAGCAGCAGCACAGATGCTCAACTGGCCAGCTGCCAACAGGTCAAAGTTAACTAAGGATTATTTTAATAATCAAGTATTTCATTGATTATTCTGATGACTAATCAGATAAAAAATTGGCACATTCTGCAGATTTTTCATTTAACCACTTAAGTCTTTTTATACAAAGTTGGAAATACATTAAAGGATGCAAATAAACAAATAACCCAAGTCATTTCTTAAATGAGAAAATGAACATTTTATTGCCTAAAATGCAATAGCAGCATTCCTTTAGTGAACACAAAGGATGAATCTTCAGCTAACTGCATACATCTAACATCAATAAGTGAAATCCTCAGCCTTTTTTTTTTTTTGATTAATCGATTAATAACTGGGTAGCTAATGGTGCTTTTTCTTAATAGAATTTGAAAGAGGTGAGGCTAAAACTGCTTTTTGAGGACTTCTGGGTAGAATTTCTATTCATTTTATTCAATGGAATGTAGATTGTGTCAGCCTATACATTAGTTCTGTTTGCAAAAATACAAAATATTAAAAAATGATAAGATCAGTAATTAGAATGTTTTTGCTCTCCTTGGTTATCATTGAGCTAAATATGCTAGCAACATGAGGAGCCACTCTGTGTTACAGTTAGATAAAGAGCCAACACATTAATAAATCAGTCCTGTTACATTAATCAAACAAGGACAGAAAGGTTAATAAGGCCAAACTGAAATACAGACATAAGAAATATGATCCTTACATTAATTTATTTAATAACAGATAAACAATTTCTTCATGCTGACATAGACAGAGTTAGACAAAATGAGTGGTAACTACAACAAAAGTAAGAAAACTAATAAAGCCTCGTATATGAAATAGTCAAAGGTAATTTGGGAATCATAGTTGCAAAAATAGAAAATATTTTTGACACAGAATTATTAAATCCATACCAAGGTTTTCGGGTTGCAGGTCTGAAAGCACCTCCCTGTTTAGTTCTAGGGTTTATTTATTAGCACATCATAAGAAAATGATCTAGTCTTTATCAAAGGAATCACTGTGATAAACTAAGTACACCCTTGTTGTAGACTATTTGGTGCAGAAAATGCTAAAGTAAAACTTTAGCGGACTAAACGACAGAGCTGATGGCAGCGAACAAGTATAAATTCTAAGGTTGTCTTCTCGTCTGAAGGACTGGCAGCAGAGATTCAGATCGAAGCACTGCAGAGGCAGACAGTCCACAAATCAACATGTAGGACTGAAGAAACAAATATCTGCAAGCCTCAATAAACTGAAGCAACACTGAAGTGCAATGGGTCCTCAGCTACGATCCCACAACAGGTCTTGATGTTTAATTCTGAATCGGATTTTTTTGTATGTGGTTGTTCATTCTACTGACTGACGTGTCCAAAATCAGACCTCTGTGAACGGTTTGTGTCCCCAAAGCGACCCGTATGAGCAGAAGAACGCTGACGTCACACAGCAACGCTCTTCACAGAGGTAGTAATGGACGCTGCCTCTATGGAGGGAATTTAAAGTTCTTGAAAGCCTACAGCATCGTCACAGGATCAGAACCAGATGAAGGAAGCTAATAAAACGAAGCACAACTTGTAGCAGCAGCCTTTAGCGGAACATTGACTTCTGGAGAGAAGTCTGTTTGGATGTGGAGTCGGACCAGGAGTGGTGCACTCCATACATGTTTCATCATTTTCAGAATTAGAACTTTCAGACATTATTTACATCAGAATTCACTCAGTCTACCCTGTCACCCCCACCCAATCAATTATACTGGGAACCAATTCGAAGCCAAAGTAACTACAGGGCCAGTATGACCCATGCCAATTCCAATACCCATACTTTCTTCTCAAAATGCGATCATCATGGAATAACTTGATGGATTTGACTTCAGTTAGTTGATTATGATAAAATGCAGGGCAAAGATTTTAGGAAAATTAAAGTGTTTTTTACTAACCAACTACAATATACCATGATGTAGCAGAAAATAAATAAAATTATTCTCTTTTTACCTTCTACAACAGACAATTGTTTATCCAATTATTTAATTTTAATCTGCATGCAAACTAAATAATATTATTTTTCCTTCAATAGTTCACACAATACGTCTCGCTGGAGATAGGCACCAGAGCCCCTCCTGACCACGATAGGGACAAGGATGTCAGAAAATGGATGTATGGATAATTCACACAAAAGCATTATTATATTAAACCATATTCATATTTGCAAACATCACAAAGGTATAAAGTTTTGCTCTAAAATTAAAAATGTAAGTTCTTCATAATTAACATTTTAATTCCTCTATGAGCAAATATGATTAATTGGCAAAGAGAAACAGCACATAAAAGTATCTATCTCATAAAGCTAGCTTCTATCCAAAACCAATATTCGCTTTGGTATTGATAGAATCAATATTTAGATTGATATGCCAGCCCTATGGTTCAGAATACTATTTTGGAAATAGTCAGATATGTATCTGATTTAGTTCTACTTATGGGAGGAGCACAACAACAAACAACAGAGTTCATTCAGATTTAGGTTCTCACTCACTCTCATTCAAATCAGTTCAGTTGTAGGGTGTACTTACTTTTCTTACCAAACATTTTTCCACTTTAGTTACTAAACCAAAAAATTGCCAATGTGTTTTTTCATAGACCCTGGTGGACCAGATCATTGCTATGATGTCCTAATATAATAAAGCCTAAAGTCCAAAGAGGGTGTATTTTCTTTTACCCATGGCTGTATGCTGAGAGGCTGGTGATGGGTAGCACTGTATGAAGTAATCATGCTATTTGCTCTTTACCTCTCAGAGGAGCATGCTGAGGTGCACACACTTTGAAGGATGTCAGTGCAAAGGAAGAAAAACACAAGTCATGTTAGGGTCAAAGGAAACAGTGAAGGCTAGTTCAAGTTTAGAAACATTGATCAAATGTTCCCTTTGCTTCATTCTTTTCTGAAGAAAATGTCTCCGATGGAACTGACGGAACTGCTTCTGGCGCAGTCAGAACCCGGTGGCATCCACTACGTTAGAACATCAGAACCTACTCTGCCAAAGTGGATTTTCACAACTACAATACATCTAGAAGAGTTTGCATCCCTGTTAAAATGCAGGTTTTGAATCAGTATAATATAATAAACAGAGCTGAAGGATCCACTGTGTTCATGAGATGGGAGCAAATATGATAAAATGTTGTTCAGGGGAACATGAAGTATGAACAATATTTTCGGAGAAAGCAATAATAAACATTTTTATTTTAAAGAGTGACTTCATAAACAACAGCAGAGTTTCAAAGCATCTGCCATCATTGTATAATAATTCAGTCCAACCTTGACTAAGTTATATACTGCCATTATGTTGGTCCTGAACCAAGGTGGTCGGTCTATTGGCAGAAAAGACTAAGCAGGAGGGGCTGATGGGAGATATTTTTCATCAGTGTCCTGTAGGCGGGGCAACACTGTCACAGGTGGTTCATTACACTTCAAGTTTCAGATCAAGCCTGGAGATACCTGGCCACTAACAGTTAGATGTTATCCTCACAGTGTACCCAAACACAACACATTACAAGTTTAAAAACAGACAGAATAACTGGGCAGATTTATGACTGGAACTGGTTCCCATGTCCAGACCCAGTTATCCCAGACATAGTAGTCTGAACTCAGCTGGGAAGTGTAGCTACAAAGAAGCACACCATTGGAATAACAGACCCATTCACATTAACACATGACTTCTTTTCATTTAGAAGAAATACATTCAAAATGGAAAATGTTCTTTCACTCACCTTGACAGCAGCAGAGACAGCAGCGGTAGCTGCAATACTTAGTCCCTGCTTGCCAAAGTTCACCATGGTCTCATAGCTTCTCTCTTTGGCCTGCACGATATATTCATCTATTTCCTAGACGGATACAATCAATAACACTCTTACTGGGGACAGTTTAATCAGGTGAAAAGCAGGAGAAGCAGAATATTCTCAACAGAAGTTAAACGTGTACTCAGAGGCAGACAGAGAAAGATGGATGGTCATACTCTCTCTCTGGAGGACAGCAGGGGGTGCAGACACTTCCTGTAAATGAGACTTGCTCCTCTGGTGTAAGGCGACAGCAGCCAGATCACAAAGGCTATCTTCAGCTCATAGTACAGAGGGAACCTGGACAGACAGAGAAGCTGCTGGCTCACATGGGACTCAGTACTGAGTTGCTTTTCCACCTCAGACATGCAGTCAACATGACCACTTCCATCAAGTTAAACATTATGTTACACTATGTGTAACTATGTCAAGAAGGGCACCTACAAATTAAATGTATTATTAATTATTATTATTATTATTATCATCATCATCTGAGTGGAGTTAGCCCACTACTTTCTTCAAATTAAATGAAATTGGTGTCAAACTTTTGTGCTGCATTTGTGCAGCAAAAATTAAAGATTAAATGAATAAATGTTTCCAGAAGTCAACGGAGGTCAGTCCACATTTACAAAATCAAGCAAATCTGGCGTCAATCAACTGTGATTGACGCCATGTTTAATTTTATTTTGGTAAATGTTTACTGGCTGGTTGACCTTTGATGAGCTCTAGAAACATTTATTAATATTTTTAAAATGATAGTGCCACAAATGAAAATGTTTGCTGTACAAACATCTGACACTGATTTTGTTCAATTTGAAGAAGGTAGCGGGCCAACTTCCCTCAGGTCTCGTCATTAGGTGAAGAAAAGTGGAGATTCAGTTTGACAGCATTTATAAGCCAAGGAATCACCAATGGACAAATAAATTGACCACAAATTCCTTCATTTTGGGAAATCGCCGATTGGCCGATACTTATGTGAAATCAATCTTATCCAAAAATCTGCCCTACCTTTGCTAGAAAAAAAGCTATTTTGTTAATTTTGTGTTTTTTGTTTTTATCAACAGGGCATTGCTCCAAATGTCAAAAGAGTTAGTCTATTGAGTTCTGAGAATAGTGTACTGAGAGTAGATTAAAAAATCTAAGTGGTTATCAACAACTCAGTATCAGTCATTTTCCCTGGGATGGCTCTGACCAGTGGGCTGGTTAAATACTGAAAACCTGCAGCATATGTCTTAGGTCATTAATAATAACTGGGCTCTTTGTGTTACAGTCTGTTGAAAAAAATACTTTAATGGTCAAAATTCTGATAAGAATGTCAGACCAGAAAACTAGAAGCCAGTGTTGGCTGGAACAAACTGAGGTTAGTGCTTTTAGCTGCAGGAGGTGTACAACATGCTAACATCCAGGAATGCTTCACTACGTTCCAATGTGTTTGTGTGTGTGTGTGTATGTATATATGTATGTAAGTGTGTGTGTGCGTGCGTGCGCACGCGCGTGTGTGCTGAGGTTAGCAATGTGCTTCATTCAGGTTACTCACCAAGCTACAGTCAGGTCAGTGATCGTCTCCACGACTGTATACAAGGCAAATACAATCCAGTACATCATCCAGCGCACCTGAACACACACACAGAGTTATTACGGTTAATCTACACACAGCTGAGCTGGATTGGTGTTAAACACTGCAGAACATCACCATTGCTACAGCCTGGTAGACATGTTATGGAGAGCCATGCATCTTAATAACAACTGCCTACTAAATGTGTGCTTTTCAAACCAGAATTATTTACCTTGATATTATTACTACCATGACACGTTATTTTGACTAACATTTGTGAGTAAAATAAATGACTAAAATGAAAACAAGGACCAGAAGCCCAAATATTAAAACAAGCTTTTAATCAGATTCTTTTCTTTTCTCTTTGTTTGATCCATCCTGGTTTGATCCAATTTTTCTGGTTCAAAGTGACCCGGGGCCCATTTATATATTAGCCATCTATTGGTTTACCAAACTGACCTGGCTTTTGTTCTACATAAAAATCAAATCCATATATGGCTTACCATCAAAAACATAAAATAAAGTGACATCATAATGTGATAATCACAGCAGCAGCAGCAGCAGTAAAGGGCAAACAAGATGAGCTCGCCGTCTTTCTGCTTTTTGCTGTCTTTCCTAATCTGTCACTTTCCCATTCCTCCAAAAGGGCTTCCCAGGCTCTCCTGGCTGCATTTCCATATGAAAGGCAGCAGCAGGCTGTGGCATCCAGACAGTCACATGGCCAGCTGCAGTAGAAGCCAGACTCTGCTGCTGCATGACTGAACACACACTGACAGGACCTGAGAAAATGTCGGTGCATGTGCTCTCATCTCTCTCTGCTGGAGAGATGAGAGTGTGTACAGAGTGTGTGTGTGCTTGGGCAGAGAAAGCAAGTGCACCAGAGAACACTCCAGCATCCAGGGGGTTTTCTACTAAAAGAGCTTCAGAGATGGAGCAGCGTTGGTGCTGCGGTCTGTTCTCAACCAGCGTCACATAATTAAAAACAATACAGCTCCATGGGGGCCTGGAAACCAATAGCTCCATCATGTTTGAGGTGTCCTTCAGTGGCTGCCAGATTACACACATGTTGTTCTGGATTTCTGTATCAGAAGTGCCTTGTGTTTCATGCCTTCTTTAAACAATCTTGAATTCACTAAAACTAAAACCTCAACTAACTAAATAGAGCGCCCCTGATACTTGTCCAGCATGAGGTTTACAAGAATGTTTTGTCACATTGCCTAAATATTTATCAGAGAATAATTTAAACTTAACAGGGTTAAGTTTAAACCCCCGCTGGCATATCTTTACTTACCAAAACATCCTTACCCTTTTTCCTTCCCCTGTAGTTTCTAAAAATCTCAAGCATAGAATCTTCACCCCAAACCCTCAGTACAGGGTTTTACTAAGCTGGAAAAACCTTTCAAATAGTCCTGTCGCGATAAACGATAAATCAATTAATCGGACGATAAATTAAACCTATCGGACTCATTTTAATTATCGTCTTCATCGTCTCTTCCGGCCATTTTTCTT
Organism: Poecilia reticulata; assembly: GCF_904066995.2. Lineage (NCBI taxonomy): Eukaryota > Metazoa > Chordata > Actinopteri > Cyprinodontiformes > Poeciliidae > Poecilia > Poecilia reticulata. The sequence continues at coordinate 24,192,183 of NC_088848.1, read as the reverse complement.
TCTGTTGATGACACTGAATGAGAATAGGCTCAGCTCCAGCGCTCTCCACTGACCTTCCCCAACTAATTTCCTTAGTCTAATGTGCAGCGCACCATTACAGCACATTACACGAGTTGTCGGCCCATTTTCAAAATCTGAGAGGCACATTAGCCGACAGAAATCCTAGGTACAACGGTTTGTCGTGCCGTGTGGTGTCCAGCCACATGGGCACAAAATAATGGCTACAAGTCCAGTTAACTAATTTTAAAATCAGGCATTAATCTATGCTTTACTAGAATCTACCTGTGATGCATGTGGCTAGATTCAGCATAAAGTCCTGACTGAATGAAAATCCTTATAATCTATTGATGTCACGTTAACGAAGAACAGCTGAAAACTTACCGGGTTTATCAACTGCGGTAACAATTTGGCTCCAAATCCTCCCCTTGCCATTTCTATATTCTTTGCACGAAATGTTAAATAATAATTAATGTTTCCACATATCATCTCCAATGTCTGCTGGACTTCGTGATGCACCGTGTCAGCTGTTTGGGATTCCTCTCATAATTTCCCTCAGAAAGAAGAGGAGAATCCGCGATTTCTGATTGGCTACCCGTCACGTTTAGCGACATAGACTCGCCCAGGAGACGGAGGCCGCGGCGGAGGTCAAAGAGGGAGTCGATCGGAGCAGTTCCTGCCAGCCCGAACCCTTGGCTGGGATCGCGGCTGGTACTTTGCCCTCCCGGATGTGGACCACGCCGTTACTGCCGCCCTGAGCCGCCGGAGATCCCGGCCCCTGGGCCACGCCGTCAATGCCGCCCTGAGTCGCCGGAGATCCCGGCCCCTGGGCACCGATGCCGCCACCGCAGGTCCTGACCCCTGGGCACCGACGCCGCCACCGCCCTGAGCCGCGGGAGGTCCCGGCTCCTGGGCTAAGACGTCACCACCGCCCTGAGTCGCCGGAAGTCCCGGCCCCTGGGCACCGACATCACCGCAGCCCTGAGCTGCCGGAGGTCCCGGCCCCTGGGCACCGACATCACCGCAGCCCTGAGCTGCCGGAGGTCCCGGCCTCTGGGCACCAATGCTGCCACCGCAGGTCCCGGACCTTGGGCACAGACGCCGCCACCGCCCTGAGCCGCCGGAAATCCCGATCCCTGGGCACCGACGTCACCGCAGCCCTGAGCCGCCGGAGGTCCCGGCCCCTGGGCAAAGTCTTCAGCTGCCTCCAGTCCCCGCACCAAGGCAGCGTCAGTCCCCGCCGCCTACAGTCTCCGTGCCGAGGCGGCGTCTGTCTCCACCCCCAGAGTTCCCCTTGCCCGCTGCTGATGAGCAGGCACCTTGGTTCCCCGAGTTTCTCTTGGCTCCACCCCCGAGTTAGCCGACGACCCCGAGTCCGCTGTCGGTGTGCAGCTACCCAAGTCCGCTGCCGGTGTACAGCTCCCCGAGTCCGCTGCCGGTGTGCAGTTCCCTAGTGCTCCTCCCGAGACTCCTAGTGCTCCTCCCGAGACTTCAGCCGGCCCGCCAGAACCTGCCGCTGGTGTGGCGTCTCCAGAATCTGCTCCGTCCGAGCTCCCAGTGTCTGCAGCAGCCGGCGCTCCACCCGAGCTCCAAGTGTCTGCAGCAGCCGGCGCTCCGCCCGGCCCTCCAGAGCCTGCAGCAGCCGGCGCTCCGCCCGGCCCTCCAGAGCCTGCAGCAGCCAGCGCTCCGCCCGGCCCACCGCAGCTCAAGCTCTGCCTCCTGCGTCGCCGCCCACCGCGGCCTCTGCTCCGCCTCCGACGTCACCATCCACCGTACCGCCCACGTGAGCTTCACCTCCTGTGCCGTGGGCAGTCCCCGCACCGTTTTCTTGTGTTGAGTTCCTGTTTGGATTTAGTTCTGTTTTCTGGACTCTAGCCCTCCTGCTTTCGCCCCTCCGCCCACCCTGTTGGATTGTTTTGTTTTTGGACTTTTCCGTTGGGCGTCTGGTAGCCGCCCCTTGAGGAGGGGGTACTGTCATGATCCGTGTTTCTGTGTTATCCTGTTCCCTGTGAGTACTGTCTCTGCGTCTTCCCCGTTGATTGTCGCCCAGGTGTGTCTCGTTCCCTTGATTACCCCATGTGTATTTAGTCTCACCTGTTGTCTGTGTTCTTCGTTGTATCCTCGTCGTGTGTACCAGTCTGTTTCCCGGTGTTCCTTGTGCTCCCCGTTGTTCTGTACCTCAACATCTACCGTTAAATTTCATCATCTTCACCATTACCTGGGTCTACCTGCGTCCTCACCACCACCAACCACACCATTTATGAAAGTTTGATTCCAATGTTGAATACATTCAGATTGTTTGCAAGTCATGTAGTCAAATCCCTAATTGATGCAGCAGATGGCCGCCTGTACCAGAGAGGTTTCTTCCTGTTAAAGGGGAGTTTTTCCTCTCCACTGTCGCTACATTCATGCTTAGTATTGCTGCAAAGTCAACGATACAATTATTTATGTGCCATGTACTGGTCCAGGAGGAGTGAATGACTCAATGCAATCTGCTGGGTTTCCCAAGACACAAAACCTTTTACAATAATTTTAATAATAAACTGAGCTCAATGCTCCATTTGATAACTAGCATCAATTGGAATGTATGTGTGGTTGAATTGCAGTGACTTATTTCTAAACTACCTTGAGACAACATTTGTTGAATAAAACTTTAAAATATCAATATTTACTGCTGCCTTCACAGTAGTCCCATTTTCCACATCACAACTACTCATTAACCCTTTACCTGCTTGTCTCTGTACTCAAATCTACCAAGTTTATCTCTTCTGTATTAAATTAGCTGTTGGTACTCAAGGTAGAAATTAATTATAATGTCACCTCTGCTAGTTATTAGACTGTTGAAGAGTTTTAACATCAGCATATCTTTGTTGGCTGACTAACCACTAATCTCAGTGGAATGAAAACAACAGAAATCTATACGCTGATAGACTAATACTATTACACTGAATTCAACATGCAGAAAGCGCTGCTGGAGGCAGCATGACATCTGCACCAGTCAACAGGTGACCTCATGATGAACTGGATGTCTGCTGCGTACACACACACAGCTGTGTTTTCATGTCTTGTGGGAACTTTACATTGACTTCCATTCATTTTCTACAGCCTAACCCTTACCATCAGATACCTAACCCAAAACAGTGGTTCCCACAACCACATATTGTAGACAGAAAAAGATCCCCACAAGGATATAAAAACCTGGTCTCTCTCTCACGCACTCACGCACGCACGCACGCACGCACGCGAATCTAGAACAAAGAGCAAAGGAAAACACTGCTCTATGAGATGGAGAAATCAATGTTTTATGAAGCAACCATCCATCTTTTAACACTTCTCAAACACACTTAGGAGAGAGTTCAACACATCCACATAAAGTTAATAAATATACTTAACAATATACACAAGATTAAAGAAATAAATTAGCAAAAGGCTTTGATATTAATCAATGTTGAATAATTACAGTTACAGTGATAATGGACTTATGTAATGTGCTTTACACTTTCCATATATTTTAGTTATTGACTAAATAACTAAAATTTTACTTAACTTAAGTAAGTAAAATTACTTAAGTAAAATAAGTGATTTTACTTATTTTAACCATAAGTAAAATTACTTATGGTTAATAATTTATTAGACTAAAATTAGTTTCAACTGAATAAAAACATCTGCTAGTCCTTCCTTTAGTGTTTTCGTTTGGCCGCCATCCAGAAGCGGGCGCCACTGGTCATCCTTAAGTGGAGCCAGTTGATAAAGAAACAAAGATGGCAGGGGCATTCCAGAACAGGAAAAAAAAATTGGGCCAATCAGAGTCTACAGTGGGATACGAAATGAACTTCATAAGGTTCTGTTTTGAAATATGAACACTCGACAAGCTCCTTAAGTTTCACCTTAATAATAGAGCTCATTCAGTTGAGCTGTATGGTGGAGAAGTGTCAGCTTCTCAATCAAAAAATAACTTTTGTGATACAAAGAACACATAAGGCGTCCTGGGAAGTTCTCATAAGACTAGAGGATACGTTAGGAAATAATACACCTTCTTCAAATTTCTGCTCAAACTCATAGTAGTGGTTTTACAACATGAGACCAGGTGACGTGTCAAGAACAACCTACAAGAAATAGAACCATTTCATTTTCCTAGCAGCCCTGGTAGATAGAGCAAATGTCTTTGTTCTTGTGGAGCGTGCAGAGACCTTGAAGAATCAGAAAATGCAAAAATCTAAAATATGAAGAAGAAAGGAGAGATACTCATGTTACCTAGGGTTTTAGATCTGCTGTGGGTGAGCTAGGAATGTGTTTCTAATTCAGTCGACAGGGATTTCACTCTCACAGACCCAAGTTGCATCACCAATCTCTCCATAGAATCCAGTCTCAGCTTTTAAACCAATGTCTACATGTATGTTCCTATCAAAGTCTGATTCAAACAGAGCCTGTCCTGCGGCATTTTTCAGAGCATCCCGTTTCTTCTAAAGCAACATCAGAATAAGGTAGAACGACCTGTTTCAAAAAGAGTGCTGCAGTTTTCACATAGGATTCAATATAAGGCATCCTGCGTTCACATCTGACTAGTTTTAAAACTGAGAGGACACAATGCAGGCCAAATGTCTTCAAAACCTCTGAAATAGTCCCTTTGCTTTCGTGCTGTTAGAAGATGGAAACCAGATAACTTCAGTTTCATCAGTCAGATTAGTACAGATGAGCAGGGCTTTAACCTAACAGAACTTACAAACACTCCTCCTGTCTCAAGCTGAATTTCCATTACAAATGTGCGCAAATCTTTGTCACTATTCTGCTGATATCACAAAACACATTTTGACAATAGCAATGCTTCCATTAAATAAGAAATTAAATTAAAATCACACATGAATAAGTTTGTTCATGCGATAAATAATTAATAACCAAGGCAGCAACTGATGTAAACATTAACATGAGATACATTCATAATTCAGTCACGGTGCTGGAGCTCAGTCTCTATCAGCCAAACAGAGGATACATCAGCTTTTTATTTAGGCATTAGAGCAACAAGCCCCGCCCACTTGGGAGAGGCTACGTTTGTGACGTCCATCCATCCATCCATTTTCTTTACACCCTTGTCCCTTAGTGGGGTCAGGAGGGTTGCTGGTGCCTATCTCCAGCTAACGTTCCGGGTGAGAGGCGGGGTACACCCAGGACAGGTCGCCAGTCTGTCGCAGGGCAACACAGAGACACACAGGACAAACAACCATGCACACACACACACACTCACTCACACCTAGGGGCAATTTGGAGAGGCCAATTAATCTGACAGTCATGTTTTTGGACTGTGGGAGGAAACCGGAGTACCCGGAGAAAACCCACGCATGCACAGGGAGAACATGCAAACTCCATGCAGAAAGACTGGGGCCGGGAATCGAACCCAGAACCTTCTTGCTGCAAGGCAACAACTCTACCAACTGCGCCACTGTGCAGCCTACATTTGTGACGTTTTGGGGAAATTGCAGTCGGCCATTTTGCAGAAGAGCTATGGATTCAACACAATAGAATGACACAACTTGCTCTGAACTGTGTGATATTGTGGAGCCAGCTGCCCATTGTCAGAAAAAAATAAAAACAAACCATCAGCCTCCTACTACTTCCTATAGTTTTCTTCACCAGTAGTGACATCCAACTGTTGATCACGTGACTCGTGTGATGCAAAAAGAAGTGTTACGATACTTCATTTTAGCACAAAAGATTTTTTTACAAAAAACTTGAGTTTTTTCAAAATTGGCATGTCCATTAATTGAATTTATGGTGGTTCTGATGGACTCAAAAATATTCAGATATATATTTTTGTCTAATAGAAATTCAATGCTGGGATAAACGTAATGGGGCAGCATTGAATTAGCTGATTATTTCGCCATAATTACATTCTGGTACTTTTATCTTTTGAATGTGCATCCTTTTAGATTTAGATGCAGTCAAAAGATGTAAACCGGGAGAGCTAGTGAGCCAAGATGGAGTAAAACAGATATTTCAGATCTCCAGCAGGTTTGTTAACATTTTCCTCTTAAAAGCAACAACTTCTTATTAAAAGTGACCAAAATAGTATTGATAATTTTGGACTTTAAAGAAATCTATTTTAGCTGATGTTTTTCAATAAATGGCGGAAAAAAATTGTACATTCAAGTATGATGGCAGCGTATCAAAGCTAACGGCTAACACCATATCCATGAGGCAGCATATTCCAGAAGACAAAGATCCACAACCCAGGATGTGAAAGTCAACTGCTCAAGCCGGGCCACTGCACCCAAGAAACCAGTAGACGGAGAAAGACTGTGTGCTCATCGCCACGCTGCATTATGATGGAGACGCTGATAACATTCTGAGGACAGCAGAGACAAAGCCCCGCTGACCAATGGATTATACCTCCAGCGTGGCAGCCTTCTCAGATGCACAGAGCTTTACAAGCACTTTGGATTATTCTATAAAAAAGTGAACATACAAAATGTGTTATGAGACTGAACCTCAAATGCAACTCTTGACAAGTAGATCTCAACACTGAAGTATTGTGTTTTAAGTTGCTGAACTACTAACTGTGAGTATGATAATCAATTTCACTTTTATAAACTGGCCTGTCTCCAGGAAATGTGCCCTACATTGTTACTAACTTTATCATATTACAAAGTCACAATTAGATCTGCCTCACATACAATATTAATATTATTGGTAGATTTCACATTATTGTTGAAGTATATACATAAGTATGTACGTACATAAGTGATGCACACTTGCAGGAGCTTGAACTGCTACACTCTTAATCTTTCTCCTTTTCGTTGTTTTTGTACACATACTATTTTTTAGGTTGTGCTTGTTGTTGCTTATTATAGTATAGGCCAGCGACTGAAACCATTACCTTGCACTGTTGCACTTTTAATAATTGTTGTCTTTTCTGCAATGTGATCCTTCGTTTCCTGAGGGTCTTATTACATTGGGAAAAAAAGAGCTTTTGAATCCCAGTTTTGAAATATTGTACAGCAAAGTATTAGTAGTTTCTTAGTAGTTTTCTTAGTTTCCAGCATCCATTTCACTTAAGTGCAGTAAGTCATAATGTGAAGGGTCTGGATCAGCGGTTCTTAACCTTTTTGAGGTACCGAACCCACCAGTTTTATATGCGCATTCACTGAACCCTTCTGTAGTGATAAATAAAATATGATTGTTTTCCCCCCAAATTCAAGACATAGGGGTGACCCAACTAATGTCGGGTCACTCCATGATCACTAAGTCTTCTTAAAAGGTAGTCTCTCTGAGAACAGTTCTTCAAAATATAGTCAGTGTTTTCAGCAAAGTTGAGCTGACTGTCCAGGAACGACCCAAGGTATTTAAAATTTGCCACAGTTTCAACAGGTTGGCCATTGAGAGAAACTGGAACCACTTTAAGGTCTTGTTTACATTTAATTAGCTCTACATTCTTAAGATAATGAAAAAATAATAATAATAAAGACTTTGCGCTATTCTGATTTAGTAATGTAATTATATTAGTTGTGTTATCACCCCCACGGCAATAGAGGCAAAACCAACCCTGAAAAGATGCGACTATGAAGCAGATTTAGAAGTACACCAAAAGATACAGAATTTGGTAAAAACGGTGAGCTTTGCTGAAGTAATTAAAGACACAAATTCAAATCCATGTTGAGAGTGGACCTCCTTCAATCAGTGCTCCTCCGCATCACTGATTGGCTAAGAAATGTAATGTGATCCTCTGCAGCAAGTGATGGCAAAGCGGGGCGCGTCATCACGAATTTACCTCCACAGTGTCTTTACCTCCGCGGCAGAGGCTCCGCCAAACCCCTGAGGCCGACTCATCGAACTCCTGGGGTTCGATCAAACCCAGGTTAAGAACCACTGGTCTGGATAGTCCAATCAAAAAAAACAAATTATTTCAGCGACTCTGATAATCCAAGTATCAAGTAGCACTTTTACAGGGAACACACCTATCAGATGTGAAACATACAAAATTAAACAAGTCCTGGGCTGATAAAGTTTAACACTCCTCGTGTTGTTCTGGTAGGAAAAGAGGCTTTGCCATATTAATCCACAGGCAAAGTAACTCGACTGAAACCTTGTCTTACATAAGACAGGGAAGGTAAATCTATATTGTAAATGGGAGTACAGCGCCAGTCTCCTGGTTATGGAGGTGATAGGGGGGTTATTTGCGTAATGCCTAATCTATATAGACAACCAGACTGTTAGAGCCCTATATCTAAAATGGGTAAAATGCTTCAAATCTATCAGAAGCTGGATCAGTGAATGTATGGCGATCCAAATTCCCAACAGAGCAATCTGACATTTCATTTAAACCGACATGCATCTTACTCACAGATTACTTTTTTACTGCCAAAGCCAAGCTACACAAAGCTAAAGACATCACAATATTGCCAATCACAATCTCTGATCACGCACCAGTTACTCTCCAGAATATCTTCAATGCTGCCCATTCTTCAGAGAGATGAGCTGCTAGCAGCGCTGCCAGAGCTTAATGCATGTGTTCCTGGCGCTGCTCAAGATTAAAGTCACACAATCCACACTGAACAGTTCTATGATAGCAGATGGCATGTCCGCTGGTCCACTGCTACACTGTATGAGAAATGTTGTTTGGAGTTTGCAGTGACGTAAATCATGAGCCAATCAACAAATGCAGTCAGCTGTCAATCAAACCGCTTCTTTATTTCTTAAATCAAATTGCTTCTGCACAGTACACGGCTCGCCGTGCCTTGTACTGCAGAGAAGAGCTGCGTATGACCCGCTAATTTCTTATATACTTCCCCTTTGGGGCCAATAAAGAATTTTTGAATTTGAATTAATGGAGATGAATTTGGCCATGGCAGACTAGGACAGAACCAGTTAGTGGAGAAGCGGGTTTATAGATGCTGCACATCCTCCCATTTTGCCAAACTACCAAGCCAAGAGGCTTATTGAGAACAAATCATGTAAAGTGGAACTACCAACTCATTTGCATTTTATTCATGAGATAACAAATTCAACCCATTGAAAAAATAGTTTAAATAAAATTCCTCCTGCTCATATTGTCCCCAACCATAAGTATGCTAAATAAATATACGTCATCAATTCAGTCAGAAATGTTGCTTCGCAGGTAAAGCTTGAGAACTTACATATTCCTTAACATTTTTGGTCTTGACAGCTTTATAGGAGTAATATGCAGGATACAATGTCCCAAACAGGAGTCTGGAAAAAAAAATAGACAAAAGAAAAAACTTAATGAGGTCAGTCAATAATGGCAAATAAACATGAAATATTAATCAAAAATTCTTTCAATCTGGAAATAAAAAACCCAGCAGCACAGCTCTTTGTCTTGGGATGTTAATATCATATTCCAATGTGTTTATAAGGGTGAAGTGTGGTGCAGAGCTAGACCCGGCGCCCAACAAGCAGACACCATTAGTAGAAACGCCAGACCTAACCATTGTGCATGTATCTAAAAGGAGAAGGGTCCTCCAGTAATAAAGAAACACTGAGTTACTGCAGAGTCAGACGGAGATGTGTTTTATATATCAACTGTCTGACCTGCCGAATTTGATTTTGGCCGATGGCAATCTCCAAAAATGAAGGAAATCAGAGCCAATTTATCAGTGCACCCCTAAATATAATAACTTAACTCATCTCTTGAGTGGCTGATAACAATTGACAACACAGAGCTTCTCACCTGCCCGTTACCTCAGGAAGCTGAGGTCAAACTTTAGCTCACCATGGGACCAGGCAATAGGGCAGCTGTGGTGGAATCCATCAAAGAATTACAAACCCAGCTCTGTCTCGGCATAAAGCAGCAACAGACTAGAGAAGAGAATGAGCAGTCGCTGGAAGAATATTCATCGCAATACCTGCCCCCTTGGCTAATGAACCAATCAATGGCTGACGAGGAAAATTGTGTGTCCCTGGCAGGGGCGCTGCCAGAAATCATGGGCCCCCTGACAAAAAATTTGATTGGGCCCCCTGCACAGCTGCTGTTACAATTTTTTGAGTCTATTTGATCTATAAAAAGTGTCACAATTTCAAAGGCTTGCATCTGCCTTGCTTTCTTTGATTCAATATTGATAATTAGAACAATATTTATTGCTCATGAATTTAACATCCGACAGCCACATCCAGTATGCAAGTAGGTTTCCTAAATTTTTTCTATTAGTTTTAGATTACCGAAATGTCTCTGAGGCCAATTAACCTGACAGTCAGTCATGTTTTTGGACTGTGGCAGGAAACCGGAGTACCCGGAGAAAACCCACGCATGCACAGGGAGAACATGCAAACTCCATGCAGAAAGACCGGGGCCAGGAATCAAACCCAGAACCTTCTTGCTGTGCTAATGGGGGAGAAACAACTTACAATTTACAAGAAACCGTTTATCTGTCATCATTGGTAGCTATGCTAACTAAACTGAGCATTCACAGCTTAAATCTGCACAGCTAGCTGCAGCACAGCACAAATTGAGGAGGAGGAAGGATGAGCAGCACTACATGCGATTGTGATTGACAGCACTAAAACTCTCCTGCCTCTAACTGGTTGTTTCTAGCACTGGGAGAAAGTAAAGGAAATATATTTTTCACAGATTACCTCTCATACCATACTGTCACAACATGACAGTTTTTTAAAAAATATGTGGAAAAAAAAATTATATAAAAGTCACATACTGCAGCTTTAATTTCATTCAGGAGAGAACATGTCAGGAGGGTCGTGGGTTAGAGCTTCTGCTCACTCACTCATCTATTAAGTGGTAAAAGGCACAGGGAACAAGTTAAATATATGAGTTGGTAATTTTTTTTCCTTAATTAATTAAATGCTAGTGAAAATGAGGCAAACAGCTAATTATGCTAAATGGTTGATAATCTCACAGTCTACCCAACTCTCTTGGGAAAAAAACTGGGTTATAAATTAACACTCTTGCCTTTTTCTCTCTCTCCCTCTCTCCATTTTGTTTTTGAAAACCTGATTTTATAACTTTTCTTAGCAGCATAGTAACTGCCACAGTCGCCGCTGTATTCAGCTGCATCTTCTACTGACTGTAGCTGCATACGTCACTGTTAAGCGCTCCAAGCAGGAACGAACCATTTAACGCAGATTGGGGGTTCAGGGCAAAAACGGATGTGCGATTTTTGGTCTGGGGGGGGCAACATTCAATTTTTACTGCTAAAAACAATCTTTGAAAATACAATATGATTAATTTTGTATTTGACAGGACCCCAATTTTTTTATTTTATGTCTATGAACAAAATATAAATAAATTGTGGAGGGCTCCCTGCTGGACAGGGCCCCTAGAATCGTCATCACTTTTCACCCCTTTACCGCGCCCCCGGTCTCTGAGCAACTTGAACCCAAGTTGCTACCAATCTGATCAGAATTTTGGTTCAACCATATCAACCGCATGCCAGTGTCTTGCTAGGCAAGCTAATGGTTCTGTTCTGAGCAGCCACCAACATCTTCCCTCCAACTTCAGGCTTCGGACCAGATTTCCTCAGATCACCTCCAGGAGTTATTTGGGCGACTTGTAGCAGCGTTTAACAGTGTGACATCCAGCCCTGCTGTGAGTCAGTGAAAGAGATGTGGATTTCACCCCTTAATGCAAAGATTTCTTAAGCCTAGCAAAAAAACTTCATGAAATCGGCAGCATTTCTTAGTTAATGCTACAGCATTAACTAGGGCTACTCTGGTAGATTTCTGGCTGACCTGTCGATTCCTATATTGACCAATACCAATATTTTTGTCTGAAAAGTCACTAACTATGGCAATCAAGTGGCTAAGTTGGCATCAAGTGGCTAAGTTGGCACATGCAGATGTGTCCTGGTGGGCAAGTCTGTCAGTCAGCAATTTCACTGTAGAGCAGAAGAGGACAGTGGCTGATTTTCAAAACTTTGTGAGGAAAATAAGATCGGTGGATAAGATCACTTTGTCATGTATCGGGTGATCTCCTAAAATTACAGAGATTGGGGAAGATTAATCAGTGATAAGATTCAAGGCAATCAAAAGAACTGAAGAACTCACTGATTCTACGGCACTGACACAATAAGGACCACTCTCTCTGTCAACAATACAACCAGTCATGTGAAAAACTTAGAACACCCTGAAACAGTGATTATTTTTAGAACATATTTGGCCACACTAGATTTTTATATCAATTTTAACTATACTCAGACCTTCAATGACAAAATGAAACTTTTTAACCTGAAGCAAATAGCTACATGAATCTTTCAAAATGTTTTCTCAAAGTCATTCAGTATGCCTCTCAATTACTTTATCTGAAATAGTCTCCAGAAACATGATAATGATGGGATTCAAATTTTTATGTTTCTTCCCGCTCAGAACACAGCATCTGCTTCCTCCATTTAGTTTTCCTGTCCTGAACACGTCTGACCAATAAAACGGACTAAATGTCCTCGTAGCTTGTAGTGACAATCATTAATTCATGTGGAGATTTCTCTACGTGGAAAAAATTTGAACCACTGAAAAACGGAACAAGCCAAACTTAACAAATGAGACATACCACAGTCAAACTATAGGTAGACATTTAGTTGCAGTTGCAACACAGTTAAGATTCAGACTTAACTGAATGTTTAAGTCTGAAATGTCCACCCCCAAAAATAAAACATGTTTTCACTGGACCTACAGGAAATTACTTCTAAGTCCATGTCTGTCCAATCATAAAGAAGCTGAATAAGTTGAACCTTCCTGGGTGGTGTGCAAGGAGGAAACTTTGAATGTCCAAGGCAAACGTTAAGGTCACCCTGACATTCACCAGAACGCAGACAAGGACCAGGGCCTCTGGAATAATGGTCTTTGGACAGATGAGTGTAAACGTAATCATCTGGACACCAGAACAGAGGATATGTTTGGTATAAATTAAATGTAGCACCTCCAGTAAAGCATGGAGGTGGGGATGTCATGGTTTGGAGATGCTTTGCTGCAGCAGGACCTGGCCAGCTCATAATATGTCCAATATGTAGTGTGTATCAGAGGGTTTGGGTTATAATGTGAGACCATCCATAAAAAAGTGACCTAAAAATAGGAAAGTAATGAAATTAAATTAAAGTTCAGCTCCTAATCTGATTGTGATGCTGTGGGATGATTTAAAACAAGCTGAATGTAAATTAACTAATCAAACATCTCATATCTATCTGAAAGTGAGGAGAGAGACAAGCTGACTTCAGACTGATGTCAGAGACTGGTAGGCATCAAGAAGAAGCTCAACCAAACGGGGTAAGACCAGCAATTATGGGGTTCGAACTTTTACTCAACTAGAAAGCTCAGTTATGTTTAAAGAGCAATTATGCCAATTTTTACTCAAGAGATAAATAAAAACAATTAAGAACAGATCTTGATATTGGAATATTTTTAATAAAGACAGCAATGTTTAATGAGTTGTCCTATTTTTTTCCACAAGTCTGTAAATAACATAAAAACTTCTTTCATTGTGCTGGTGAAATAGTGCAATAGCTTTTTCTGGCCAAAATGCTCTCATTGAAATTCAGCCTTCCAACCAATGAACAGGTCAACCTTAGCAGAGCATTTACATACACATACTTCGCTATAACAATACCTAATCTGACAATATGGGCAAAAATCTGGAGTTGGAAGGCTTCCATAAGAACAGCAGCTTCCCAAATACACAGACACACTATATTTAGTCATGTATACTCCCTCAAACCCAAGTCTCCACAGCAGCATGCGAGCACAACCACAGCAGTTTATTTTTCCGTTGTTGCTATAGAAACTGAAAGACTGCCAAAGCTCCCTGGCTCTTGTCTTCGCTGTGTGCTACACTCTTATTTCAAGGCACTGTGAGTTTTTGTCCAAAGGTAGTGAGGCATTCTGAATCAGTCCAGAAATGTAAAGAAATATCTCAGAAATATGCTAAACAATTCTAGAAGTACTTTCAAAGCTCTCTCCTTTGTGAGCAAATTGATGTTTAAATTAGGGCTGAAATAATTTGTTGGATTACTCATGATGATTCAATTATTAAGATAACTGTCAACTCATTTAAAATGTGATTAATCGTTAACTGGACTATATAGATTCAAACTGGTGTGCTTATGAATATTAATGAGCTAATGTAACTTAATATGCGATCAGTGTCACTCGGATGGAATGTTGGACGTGGGGTAGTTATCTCTGTGATTAACAGCCTGTACTTGTACTTGTATTCATGATGTTGTGTCCACACAAACCACTGTGGTGTGGCCATCCAGAGGGAGAAGCAGCACTGGTTACACAGGCCTCCAGTCTGGTGGTGGTGCTGTGCTAGCGTGTTGCTCCATCCTGACTTCATCCAAGAATGTCTGGATAGAGTTTAGTCATGGAATTGTTATGGAAGTGTGCTGTGAATTTACAGTGTGGTGAAGGCAAGGGAGAGAATCTCAGAGACCCACAACAGTCTTTTCCTCCAGTGTATTCTATGCCTGGCAGGCTGCCAGGTTTTAGTTGCCCCCCAGCCAGTCTAAAAGTTGCTTGTTTTCATAAAAAAAAAAAAAATTTAAAAGTGGGAAAAACAATAGTTTAAACACTACCTGAGTCTTTGCTGCACTGAGCATTTCATCGGCAGAGCACAATCATTCCTGAAAGACTGGTTTTTAGTAGGTGTGTACTGATTGCTGTTTTCTGGACTGTGGTTGACTTTTAACATAAGATCAGGGGATAATATCGGCTTCACATGCAAGTTTTGGCCAATTACTGATCTCCCAAAATTAATGAAATCGGCTTGTTAATGAATTTGTGCACCTCTTGTTTATAGTTGAAGCATTGAACAGGTTACAAAGCCGGCACCAATCAGACCGTCGGCGCCATCTTTCACTCAAACTGGATGATTTGGAAGAGAAGCTGCACCTGTATTGGCATTTATACTAACTCCCTGTGGGGATCATTTTTCTTCAGAGCATACTGCACCAAGGTAGGCATCAAGTGTAAAAGCCACAGCGCTTCCTCAGCTTGCGCAAGCTCAATGTAAACCACAAATATAACCTACAGTCATGCTTTCACAGGTAAGGATTGAGAGTGCCATGGAGTGAGAATGATATATCTTTGTGAAAAAAAGAACTATTTATTAGAGGTGTGCCGATCGATTGGCCACCGATCATAATCGGCCGATTTCCGTGAAAAAGTGTATGATTGGTGATCGCCGATCACGGTCTCTTGTTGCCGATCACACAAACCGATCACCTGCATCTCATTTCGCATCCTGTCTGTGCAGCTGGTCTCCTCTTTCCTTCACACTGCGCAAACGCGCAGCAACAAATCCTAAGCGATGTGGAATGGGAAAGTTTGCGTGTTGCGACAGAAAATTGAAGCAAGTGGGTTGTAGCACGTCAAAATACATCTCACATATGCTGCCCAGTGTGTGGCTCTATGTTTGCAGTGAAATTTGATTAAAGTTTATTTATGTGTTCCCCACTCAGTCGGTGTGTTAGTGGTTCAGCCTGTGGAGGAATTGTAGCGCTCACCTCGTAGTCATCCAGCTTGCTGGTTTTTGCTTTTGTTGTTATTTTTTGCAGCGTGACAATGCATCAAACTTTGCCATATCAAATGTCTTCTCTACCTCTGTTCTACTCCACTCAGGCAGAGTAGCTACACGCAGCCGAGAGGAAATCAGAAAAACACGTCCCATAAAACCCGGGCAACTAAAACAAATCATCTCTGTGGCGCTTACTGAAATCTCAGTCACGAAATGGAAAGGCTTGATTTCTACTAGTGCCTCATAAATTTGTCTCTCATCCAGCAGAGAGATGCCAGTGCGGTGGATTTAGCTCCTCATGTCCAATGTTCTATGAGGCCTTGAGCAGAATAAGGGCCCCCCTTCCTGCTGAGAACATCAGCACCACCAACAGTGTTTCATACAGACTGAATGGAATCTGGGAGATGCGGTCTAGTTTAATTAGCCGAGCTTAAAAGCAATCAGTGATAACTGTAATTTGTCGAGATGTATTTGTGAATAAATAAAACTCAAACTCAAAGATTAAACTCACAGAATCAGATTGTAGCTATGGTAAAAAAAAACAATGTGACTATTAAGATTGCTCTTTGCACTTTTGCAAAGTAAACTTGCCAGCTCCTTTATATCTTAAATTTAAATGTTAAACAATTTAAATCCTTTTAAATCATCTATACTGAAATCATCCATCCATCCATTTTCTTCCGCGTCGCGGGGGCAGCAACTTCAGAAGGGAGGCCCAGACTTCCCTCTCCCCAGCCACTTCTTCCAGCTCCTCCAGGGGAATCCCAAGGCGTTCCCAGGCCAGCCGAGAGACATAGTCCCTCCAGTGTCCTGGGTCTTCCCCGAGGCCTCCTCCCGGTGGGACGTACCCGGAACACCTCACCAGGGAGGCGTCCAGGAGGCATCCTGACCAGATGCCCGAGCCACCTCAACTGGCTCCTCTCGACATGGAGGAGCAGCGGCTCTACTCTGAGTCCCTCACGGATGACCGAGCTTCTCACCCTATCTCTAAGGGAGAGCCCAGCCACCCTGCGGAGGAATCCCATTTCGGCCGCTTGTATCCGGGATCTCGTTCTGTCGATCATGACCCAAAGCTCATGACCATAGATGAGGGTGGGAACATAGATCGACCGGTAAATCGGGAGCTTCGCTTTTTGACTCAGCTCTCTTTTCACCACGACGGACCGGTACAGCGCCCGCTTCACGGCAGACGCTGCCCCAATCCGCCTGTCGATCTCCCGCTCCCTTCTTCCCCCATTCGTGAACAAGATCCCCAGATACTTAAACTCATCCATTTGAGGCAGGACGACCCCCCTGACCCGGAGAAGGCACTCTACCCTTTTCCGGCTCTACACCATGGCCTAGGATTTGGAGGCACTGAGCCTCATCCCGGCCGCTTCACACTCGGCCGCGAACCATTCCAGTGAGAGCTGCAGAACACGATCTGATGAAGCCAACAGGACAACATCTTCCGCAAAAGGCAGAGATGCGATCCTAAGGCCACCAAAACGGATCCCCTCAACACCTCGGCTGTGCCTAGAAATTCTGTCCATGAAGGTAATGAACAGAATCAGTGACAAAGGGTAGCCTTGGCGAAGTACAACTCTCACCGGAAACGAGCCCGACTTACTGCCGGCAATGCGGACCAGACTCTGACACCGGTCATACAGGGACCTGACAGCCCGTATCAAAGGGCCCGGTACTGCACCATACTCCCGGAGAACTCCCCACAGGGCCCCCCGAGGGACAAGGTCGAACGCCTTCTCCAAGTCCACAAAACACATGTAGACTGATTGGGCGAACTCCCATGCACCCTCCAGGACCCTGCTGAGGGTGTAGAACTATTCCAGTGTTCCACGACCAGGACAAAAACCACACTGCTCTTCCTGAATCCGAGGTTCGACTATCCGACGGACCCTCCTCTCCAGGACCCCTGAATAGACTTCACCAGGGAGGCTTAAGAGTGTGACTGCCCTGTAATTGGAGCACACGCTCCGGTCCCCCTTTTTAAACAGGGGGACCACCACCCTAGTCTGCCAATTCAGGGGAACTGCCCCCGATGTCCATGCGATATTGCAGAGTCGCGTGAGCCAACACAACCCTACAACATCCAGAGCTTTAAGGAACTCCGAGCGGATCTCATCCACCCCCGGGGACCTGCCACCAAGGAGCTTTTTGACCACTTCGGCAAAGATGAGCACATCCTACTACCTAATGCAGTAGTTCACACTACACGATTTTTTGCCCCTATTTTCCCTTTACGAAAATCTTAGTTTGTTGGCCGTTCTAAGATTGTCGCTGGTGATTTTGTAACCGATCATCCTGTAGTGTGTTACAGTAGATCGTCGTGGCCGCTCCGATCTAAATCTGTGGTTTTCCCCGACTGGGAGCTTAACGCTAAATGTGACAGGTAGCCAATCAGAAAGTGCGGTTTCTCCTCCGTGCTTTATGTATGGACATAACAAGGGGAATCCCAAACAGCTGACATGGCGCAACACGAAGTCCAGCGGACATCGGAGATGATTTGTGAAAACAACATTAATGTTTATTCAACATTTCGTGCAAAGAATATAGAAATGATGAGGAGAGGAGTTGGAGCCAAATTGCTACCGCAGTTGATAAACCCGGTAACTTTTCAGCTGCTCTTCGTTAACGTGACATAAATAGGTTATAATGATTTTCATTCAGTCAGGACTTTACGCTGACTCTAGTCAGATGCATTGCAGCTAGATTGTAGTAAAGCATTGATTATTGCCTAATTTTAAAATTAGTTAACTGGACTTGTAGCCATTATTTTGTGCCCTTGTGGCTGGACACCAAACGGCACGACAAACCCAATCGAACAGTTATACCTAGGATTTCTGTCGGCTAATGTGTCTCTCAGGTTTTGAAAATGGACCGACAGTCGGCCGACAACTCATGTAGTGTGCGCTGAACATTACACTAAGGAAATGAGGAAGGGTCGGTCAGTGGAGAGCACCGGAGCTGAGCCTTTTTTCATTCAGTGTCATCAATAGAAAGAAAAAAGGCAGGAAGAGACGATAAAGCCGATAATTAAAATGAGGTTGATAGGTTTAATTTATCGTGCAATTAATTGATTTATCGTTTATCGCGACAGGCCTAGGTGAGTAAAATTAGCAGCATGTCTGTATGGGTCGAATGGTTCGAGAAATTCAAAGGCTTTACTGACTCGGCCTCTGGTGATTTTTTTTTTAACACTCCGAGAGGACTCTAAAAAAATGGAGACTATCCCAAAAGCAAACTCTCCACATGCAAAAATCCTGAAGACCAAAACATGACCTTATAATATATCACAAAGTAATTATAATACACTACTTTATGTCTTTAAAATGTATTTCTCCTCAAAGTCTGCTTCTGCAGACTTTGTAACTGTATGAAGAGAATCAGACATTCCTGCAGGATAATTACAAAGCTACGCCCATGTTTGGTGAAGCACTCTGAACACGACAGCAGCCAACTGTCACTACGTTACAGCAGTAAAGAAAGACTGCAGCACATTTCCTTAAACCCTCAGAAAAAACAACAGATAAAAAAATGCTTGAAAACTTTCTTAAACTCTACAAACCAGAATGTCAGGTGTTTGAAAAAACATTTATCTTTAACTTTAAACTTGGGGCCCCTACCTCATACTAACTCAATCTTTCTGTACCTCACCCACATCTCCACCCTATATGCAGCTGAAAAAATAGCCCCAAGTGTGTTCTGATGGGTCTCTACTTGGGGTTCTGGGTCAGTTTCACTAGTTTCCTGACATCGAACACCACCAACAGTCAGTTTTAGGGAGGGAAGCATGGAGCAGAAGGAAACAGAAAAAAACACACACACAAAAACAGAATGAAACACTCAGAGGGAGAAGAGATGGGGGAGGGGTCCAGTCTCTGCCATGTTGAGCTCACAGCATCTGGTTTGAACTTGACAAATAAGAATTTCATTATTTGACTCTCCCCTAAAAGCACTGAGTGGATTGTTTTTGAAGTGCTGCTGAATCAAATGGGAGTAGTTAGAGAAAATTCCTCTATGGGAGAATAACCAACATAGAGTCATGTGTGGTGAATTAGATGTGTTCTGTTGAGGCTTGTTTGTCAGTCTGAGAGCACCTTTTGAAAATAAAAAACCATAAGGAAGTTTTAAACAACCTTCTTAAATATGTATTGTATTTTGTATGAGTTTCAGTCTCTGAAATTAGTGTCAAACATTAATTAACTTTTTCACAATAAAAAAAAGTTATTGTTTTATAACAATAACTTGTTATTGTTATAACACTGGTGGGCCATCATACACTGGCCCACCAGTGTATGACAGGCCTGTTGGGCCGCCATGCTATACGTGCACAAGTGCACATTTAGAGGTGCTCGCTGAGAGTGCAGTGGGAATGATATATCTTTGTGAACAAATCATGTGTGTTTACGTCTCAAAATGTTGACTTTGTGTCTGCAGTGATAAAGTTTGAGTTCCCGGTTAGCCGGTGCATTAGTGGACTGGTGGTTCAGACCGTCGAGGAGCTTTCGTGCTCACCTCGTGAACAGGAGAGCACGCCGGTTTCTTTTATTTTATTTTATTTTTTGCGGCAACACAATGAATATCAAATGCTTTGTCAACTTCAAGTCAGGTAAAATTGCTGCGTGGCCGCGCGAAGATCAGAACAACTTGTCCCGTAGATTGTTTGGACAACCAAAACAGTTTCTGTGGTGCTTATTAAAAACTCAATACACATAAAATGGAAGAGCAACTAAAGCCACCTAAATTAAATCTCCCGATTGTCCCATATTCAGCAGCAGAGATGCCAGTGCAGTGAGTCTAGTTCATCATGCAGGGCTGGTCCAATGTTGAATGAGGCCTTGAGCTGAATTTAATTTAGGGGCCCCTCTTGCTGCATCACCACCATCAGCACCACCAACAGCATTTCACCGGTTTTAGTGAAATCTGGGTGAGGGGGCCTAGTTTAATTGACCGAGCAGTCAAATGTAATTGTAGTTTACAAAGATGTATTAATGAACAACTACAACTCAAAGATTATACTGACAGCACCAGATTGTTGCTATGGTAACAAAACAATCTAACTATGAAGATTGTTCTTTGTACGGAGCCCTAGAGGACATGGGGAAAGTTTTTTCTTTTGCGTTCCCTCGCAATATGCTTACTGTAATATTTGCTGTTCTATTTTGTATACAGTCACAAATGTCAATTTAAAATGTCAAATGTATACACATTTAAATAGCTTCAGTGAAAGTGTTTATTCTCAACTCTTTGGTCCACAAAATTGATTGAAAATCGATTCATTCATGTTTATGTCTGTGTAAGGCTAAGATGGAACTGCACATGATCATTCAGACTATCAATAAAAAGAGACACAATCAAAACTCTGAGATGACTTACTAGCCTGCAATAATAACTCAGAAATAGTTTGGATGTATTTTTTTCTTTCTTACTAATAGAAAGTTTGTGTTTATATCATAGGTGTGTGGTGAATTTCTGTCCTAAAGAAAAAGTTATAAAACTTCAGATATTCCACAACAAGATATTAAGATTAGAGATGTTCCGATCAGGTTTTTTCTTGCCAATTCCGATCACCCATGAGGGCCAATCACAGCCGATCACCGATACCGATCACATAATTATTATTTTTTTAATCATAAGCACTACCGGTCACATTATGTGGAAAAAAGGAACCATGAATTCACCTTAATTTAGACAAAAACTTGTTTTTAATAACTTTTTCCAAGAAAAAAACAAAACAGGCATTTTGCAAATTGTACTGCTATTGGTAATACCATCTTTAACAGACTGAAAACAAATGAAGGCTCTGAAGAGGATAAATAATGCAAAGAGTCAAAATAAAATCTCAACATTGCCAAAAAAATCAAGTATAAAACTTAACATTCAAAGGCAAATACAGGTTCCATTACAATAAACAATCCAGAGTTACCGATTGAAAACTTCCTCATAGCATGGCGGCTAGTTGATTACTGCTAGTTCTGATTGGCTGTTTCTGACTCAGCGGAGTAATTATGCAGTACAGGGAGGAGATTTGATTCTTTTTTCAGAGATCATCTGTCTCATGTTAGGACAGCTAAAGTTTTAATACGCATGTAAAATTAATTTTTTTAAGTTAGATGCTGCAGCTTTAAGCAGAGGTTCGGTGTGAGAGTCACTACCAGGTGGAGCAGAAGCGACGCTCCGTCTGAAATATTACTACCTGTAGCGCGTAGCAGCGGTTCAACAGCGAGAGCAGAACCAGCGTCTTACATCGCAGCTCGAAGATTTAAATAATTTTGCGGGTTATTTGTTTAGCTTTCTGACCGTCATGCTAATTGACCATTAGCATGGTAAAAACAGTCTCCGCGCTACCTGAGTGCCAGTAAAGTTACGGTGTTTAATACAGATTGGCCACTCAGGAGATGGAAATAGAAACTTCCAATGTCTGCTCGAAAAAAGAAAAGAAAAAAAAAACTGTGGCCAGACGCAGCGCAAAACCCGACCCGAGGCTCGTTTGATGAGATCCGTCGCTCTGCCGAAGATACACCTGTGAATCTCGCAAAGCAGCTTGGAGGAAACGCTTTAATGAAAAGACTGCGGATCGCATTAATAAGGCCCGATTGATGCACAAGCACATCCGCTGACCTGAAAGGTTTTGTTCTTTGGTTTCAATGTAGAGTATTTATTTATGCTGTGTAATAACTGTAAAAAATAAAGGTAACGGATTTCGCCTATCACAGGTTATTTTCGGAACACAACCCCTAAGAAAAACAAGGGTTCGCTGTAAATGTAGAATTTTTTTTTTTTTCTACAGCAGAAGTTTTGTCAAAAAAGCGTAACAGGCTCAATTTCAAAAGGTTGTAAAAACTTTTTTTTTATAAAAATGTGTTGGAGAAAAAAACTGTCCACGCATCCTCATTCCAAACACATTCACTTAAATTTTCACTTTATGGTACATGTTCACATTCTTTATTGACTGTATATCAAATATATTTTAAATGTAACTGAAGATATGACATAATACAACATATAATATTCAATAAAATACAAAGACTTAAATCCTATTGCATAGACTAACTAGGTCATCAAATCACTATGTTGCCTGTAGGAATTTTTAATGTCCAGCAGGTGTCAGTATTGAGTGACACAGTAACAACACAGTATCAATACAGTGTTGCTATGAGTCGAAACGCCTCATGACACCTCATTTACCCATCACTACCAACACCCTTTCTGAGCCATCAGATCTCTAAACACCCATGAAACTCGTTCAGTTTGCATCAACAGGTTTGTTTTCATCTGCTGTAAACTAGGATGGTCTGCAACCCGTCCTGCACACTCATACTGTAGAAGAACATGAGCAAAAGTGTGAGATCATAAGATATGTTTTGGTACATTCCATTTGCACTTGGAAGTATGAATTTTCAAGTTCTGATTGGAAAAAGCAACTCCAAAAAGAAATGCCATAGGTGCCTCTACCAACCCCAAGTAAAACTCCAATATGACTGCTGCCTTAATTAAAGGTGATGATGGTGATAATGGACCTTACCAAGCTCCGCCCAGAAACGCCCCTCGAAAGTCCCACGTGACTTCATGTCTCACATTAACCTCCTCGCAGAGCTTAGCTTCTATGGGATTTTTCGTTTCGACTGACTCTGCAGAGTATTTCTGAGTCGATTAGTTTAGCATTTCTGCCGGATTTTCACAAAATATCAGCCACGACAATGGACAAGGGAACCAACAAGTTCATGTCATCTTTTTTGGACGACATCAAGATGTTTTAGCCACGCAAAGCCTCTAACATTGTGCGAGTTGCAGCTAAATGCTACCAGTCGATGAGGAAAACAGCAGATCCTCAGACCCTCAGCATAAATATAGCTGTGGACAAGATCACTGATGCCTATTGTTCTTGCAAGGCTGGGTAAGTCGGGCATTCATGGTTTTGAGGGTTCGAATGTGCCTAGGGCTTATACACGGTACTCGGTGCTAGCGTGGTTAACACGATTACAGTTTAGTAAAAACTAGCGTGGCTAACACAATTACAGTTTAGTAAAAAGCCTTTTCAGGTGAAATAAAATCTTTAATGTATGTCAGATACGGTATACATTGCCTATTGATCTGTTCAGTTAACGTAAGGCTGTGTAACAGACAGGCTTCAGGATGTAGAAGTTTTATCGGTACTGCCATTATGCTGTACTTGGCTAAAAGGTTTTCATAATGGATGTGTTTATTAATGACTATTTTTTTTCATTCACTAAACACAAAGAAAGCAAAGCAATAATACTTGCGCCAGCAGACACAAATGCGGTGGTGCACAAGCTTTGATCCAAGTAAGGCTTTCCGTTTCAGATTCTGGAAATCTGTGAATTTTAGTTCCACAAACACGATCAGGATACCTGACATCGCCTGTACAGATACCCCACTGACTGAGAACCATTTTTTTTGAGTCCTGACGCAAAAACTTTCTGTCGATCTGGTAGTCCACAATGTACATTAGCATGAGTTTGTGAGCCGGTAAAAACAAAACAAAAAAAAACGACACGCACATTGCGCAAAACTCTGAAACAGGAGAAGCGGGACATAAAACGGAGAGACGAACTAGATGTGAATTATGGCATAAAAACAAAGAATCCGACGCTGAACAGTGAAAAATCAACACATGATGTGAAACACATGACGATTAGACGGAGCAGCAGGTGATGAGTGAAAATTACTGGTGGTGAGCATCAATAATTGATCAAACAAATCTAGCAACAGGAAAGAAACTAAAGTGGACATAGCAATAAACCAAGAGAGGATAATACTAATCGAATGAAACTAAATAGAAATGAATGAAGAACAAAATGCAAGAATAAACCACACGCAGCATTATACAGAGGAAGTTTATCTTCCTCTGTATAAACTAAAGTAAATACAGAGGAATAAACTGGTATGGCAAGGCATTTTGAGCAATAATTAATACAGAGGACTGTATGGCAAGAATAAACAGACACCATTTCCAGATAAAAGGTAAAATAATATTGTTGAAATGTCATGGGTTTGTTGAGACCATATCTAGTTCTGAGAATAAATATATCTTACGTCTGTAAGATAACAGTAAAGAACTGATCGCTTATTTATGTTTTTAATTAGATTTGATAAATTTCTTCAATATTATTTTTCATGTCAGTGCTAATGTCATGAGGCTGGTGACTCCATGACACATTCAATTTGACTCATTAGGATTTGAATAAGAACCAGAGTTGTTCTTTGTAATTTCTGTCCAGTAAAACTATTAATCTATAAATCAATAGACAGGTCTATATAAAGATATAATCCATGTTTCTGTCTCATATTTGTATGGCATTAAAAGGACCTGGAACTTTTGTTTTTCCACTGAAAGCTCTGGTTTGCACAATAAATGCCATGTGGGTGAAGTTTTATGGATGATGCTCTGATGTCCCATTCTCCTGAAGGCAGCACAGAGCTGCACCACCAGAAACTAACAGAAACACTGAAGAGAAGAAGAGCTATGATTAATGTATTACAGTTCTATGCATGTTTTAATGTTGCAGAGCTCAGTCATTTGCGAATAGTTCAAAGTTTAAACTGGCATTGCTGTACATCTTTTATCTGGTCATTTTGTGCAAGATTTAACAACTAGAAAATGGCAAAGAATAAGAATATTTTTTCCACTGATTGGCTGCTGTTAGGCCTACCAATTTTAACTTGAATGTTTATTGCATTTTTCGTAGACGCCTGTATTATTTTTATATTATTATATGTATTATTTTTGTTGATACTGAAACAAGCATAAAAATCAAAACATCTACAATGGTTATAGTAATATTAATGATAAAATAATGGTCAGTGCAAAGTAGCCTGCAAATTCTTTGGTGGGGGACAGTGAGGGACCTGGATAAAGGCTAGGGGGGCGCTGGCCCAAAAAAGGTTGAGAAACACTGCCTTAGAACGACTTTGAACAAGGTGCAGAAAATCAAACTGGCAGGTCAGTTTGCTAGGCTGTGAGCAAACGAAATCCGACGAAAACCATCACGGTACCTAAACACATTACGTTTGTCATATGAAGCTAAGCAGGGTTTACAAACTGTTCTGATTTAACACGTAAAACCTTCAAGAGTGAACAAAAGGTGCTCTGAGTGTGACTCACCGTCAGCCCTGGTGGCTGAGGGTCACACGCAGCGTTAGCATGAAGTTCCTGGTCCTCAGAGTAGCCAGCTACAAGTTCCATATCACCCAATATACCCACTAATAATTTTACAACATAAACAAATTCGCGTGCTGCTGGCAAAAATTTCACTACGTTACAAGAATGAGAAAGTTTGTTTAGTTCGGAACCTGACGTAACTAGGACAACAGGTTAGCTAACCTAGCTTTAACCAGTATTGTTTTAAACTAACTTAATGATAAACTCAGTCAGGAGTTAAGAGCCATGTTAGTACTTACACGACGCTTCTGGAAATGATCCAAGACACCATGACTTTTGCTTTTGTTGGGTCAAGATGTGTCAGAGCAGGAAGACAGCACCGATGTAAGGTCTATTGTCAGAACTTCTTCGGCCAAAACTTCGACGATCAGATCCAGCAGAACTTAGCCATATCAAAGAACAGCAGGCATCCAAGCCGTTGAAAACACCGCGGATCTCACTGATTACTCCCTGTAGTCATAGCCTAGTGATTAAATACATATTCAAGAGGAGCGCAATGGCTGTTTCTGACTGTTCTTCCTTCGCCTCCACTTCTCTGCCCAGTTCCTGACACCACGGCAGAACAGATGGAGCTCGGAGATTCTGACGTAAACAGGAAGAGAACAAGTTTCCGTGCATTTCTTTGGCCAGCGGGACCTGTTTACAAAGAATACTCATCGCCATTGGTTGGTCACTCTTTCTCCGCTGTATGATTGAAGCGGAAGATTTTGAAGTTAAGCTTTATGTGCTCTGATTGGTCGGATTTCTCTTAGCCGGGTTTATATGGAGTTAGATTTGTTTCACAATTATTCAATCAAAAAATAAAATCATGTCAAACAAAAAAGGTAGTATTCAATAAAAAAAAGTGAAACAAAGTAGTATTCAATAAAAAAAATTAATGTCAAACAAAAAAGTAGTTTTCAATCAAAAAATAAAATCATGTCAAACAAAAAAGGTAGTATTCAATAAAAAAAGTCAAACAAAGTAGTATTCAATAAAAAAAATTAATGTCAAACAAAAAAGTAGTATTCAATCAAAAAAAATTAAACAAAAAAATCTTTAAAACTTTTTAATCATAAAAATAATTTTTACAAAACAAAAAAAATGTTTAAAGAGCATTTTTTTTATTTAAATCACAAATTTTTGTTTGAAACTTTTATTTTTGCATATCAGAATTTTTTGGCTGACAGCCAAAGTTTTTGGTTGAGATTCTAAGTTTTTTTTTAAGCTCCTGTTTTTTGGTTGAACTTAATGTTTTTTGCTTGCGATCGCACATGAACATCCTGGGCGGGGCTTAAGGACGAGCAATGTAAGACTTGTTCCGATTGGTTAGCGCTGACTAAAGCGGATGACTCCGACTCCCTGAGATCTCAGAACCCTGTCCCGAACTGCAGGGATTCGGTGATGGGACACAGAATGTGAAGGGTAAGTAATATTCACAAAATTACACCGTTTAGCAGCTACTAAAGAAGAAATCTTACACAATTTATGACGACATTCACATATTTTGTCTGCCGCGATCCCCGGTAGCATATTATGCTAGGTAAAGTGCATAAACTAGGCTTGTGTAATATTCGCCTGTCTTTATGTTGAATTCGTTAACCAGCGCACCTCTGTCGAGTGGCATTAAGCGTGGAAAATACAAAATGTATCTGGAGGAAATATGTGTTAAAAACTGTTGTGTAATCTCCGTTTGTGTGTGTGTGTGTGTGCGCGCGCGCGCGCGCGCTCTGTGTGTGTGTGTGTGTGTGTGTGTGTGTGTGTGTGTGTGTGTGTGTGTGTGTATTAACTAGCATTGAAGCTAAAGTGGGAAAACAGCGGATTGTTGCACCAATGTTATTAGGTCCACGTTAATCTGCACCACACGTCAAGTGACTGCAGATTATTTATTTATCAAGCACATAATCAGTGTTGTCGATGAGGGGAGACAATGTAACTCTTAAATATATATTTTCATCCAGATGTAAAATGTAAAACTAAGCTGGTAGGTCACAGGCTGAAGGAGGATATTCATATAATTTATGTTTTTTGTTATTTAGTGTGTATGTGTCTTGTACTTAGTTTTATTCCGAATTAGATGTAATATGCCTTTTGCTGTCCCCATTCCCCATTCTAGTATGACCAGCAGAGTGCAGCTGAAGCAGGACAGACTTGTAGGTATTACTGATTCCTCCAGCTGCTTGAGACGATCAGAACATGAGGATGGAGAGACCAGCAAGTGTTGAGTCAGAGAAGG
Organism: Poecilia reticulata; assembly: GCF_904066995.2. Classification (NCBI taxonomy): domain Eukaryota; kingdom Metazoa; phylum Chordata; class Actinopteri; order Cyprinodontiformes; family Poeciliidae; genus Poecilia; species Poecilia reticulata. Next base: position 24,164,322 of record NC_088848.1, on the reverse strand, counting down.
CCAGGTAGTGTTGTCTGTAAGTGTTGCTTTTAGGGGCCAGGTGTATTTGGCTAACTATATTTCTCCAAGTCACTTTATTTATTGGTTTTGAAACTAATCCATACTTATGTGTTGATAATGGTACATTGTAATAAAAATACAAAAATTACCACCAACATCCTGGCAGAAGTCCTAAACAAGTTTATATCCAAGCTTTTTTTTGCATCTGGAACGCATTAAAAGCGAATTACCAAATTTGCTTTATTCCCCGTTATGTTAACGTTCAGTTATTTCTCCCTTTTTCATCCTCACTGCAGCTGGAGCTGGACTGGAGTTCTGTTTGGCTTTGGTGGCTTCGTGGACGGAGACATCGGCTGAGCTAAAGCGGCTAACAACGCAACGTTTTCCGTCTCCTATCATAAACTTTGCTTTTCTTCAACATGGAAAATACTCCTACACAGTAGCTCTGTTTGTTATTTTGACATCAATGCTTTCCTGGTGGCCAATTGATCCTCTTAACCACTGAATATATCAGAACCACCTGGACTGAGCTGGTTTCGTCAGAGGGAGCTAAGACTTCTCGATAAAATGACTTCCCATATTTTAAGATGTTCTTCTGGTAAAATTACATCTTTATGATTCTAATATGACTGCATTCTCATAATTAAAAATACTTGTAACCTGGTCATAACACTCCATTATACAACTCACAAGAGGAATGATAGAAATAAAGCCACTTTGTAAAAGTATTTTGTGTATTTTGTTTTAGAAAAGACATTGAGGGTTACTAAAATTAAATGTTATGAAAAAACTGTTCAGTCATATCATCCAGCCTTATTCAGTACATTATTGAATTATTTTACTAACTGCATATTACCTAATATTCAGATTTTTTTGCTGGTATTACTTGAAAGTGTTTCATTTTAATATCTCACACGAAGGCTGAATTACATGCAAATACTTCACATAATGTTACATAATGAAAAAGGTTTACATTTTATTGTAAGTCCAAACAGTATAACAAAATGAACAATGATTATATATAATACACTTCCCAGCAGTTACTTGGATATCAAACTTGTTTGTCTTTACTGGTAATGAAAACTCGTCACTCTGGAGGAGAGAGGAAGAGCAGCTCAGCCCAGTCCAGGATCACTGCAGTGTTAGGGTAGCTGCTTAAAGTCTGCAGGTAGATTTTTGCGTATCTGGTCCTCCGGTTTTCAGATCCTAATTGTAAATAAAAAGTTAGCCAACGTTGTGATGATCCAGCTGACTGTGGACTGATGGTCACTGTACTGGTCAGCGAGGTGCAGGTGCTTGGATCCAAGGGAAAGGCAATTTAACAACAGGAAGGTCTCAAGGGGTCGATAGACCTGGGTGAACATCATAGAGAGTCTCAATCATGGCTCAGAAACGCATCAAGAAGCTTTATGACGCAAACCTGAAAAACAAAAATACGAGTAATTGATGATATTTACCTAGACAACATAATCAAAACCCAATAAGCCTTAAAATCTTTTTAAGAGTTTTAATTGAAAATAAACTGACGATATCTCAGGAAATTAAATGTTCAAGTGAAACAGTTACTGTATCACAATAAGAAACTGCAAAAAGTATTTCAGAGGTGTAACACTGAAGTTACTGAGAAAGAGTAAACTGAAATATTTAGTAATTAGAAAATGCATGTTAAAATCTGAATACTTTTTTTTGAATGTAGCTGAAATCAATTTAAACTACTAGCAGACTACAAGACACATACACACTAAATAAAAAACTCAGAAATTATGTGAATATCGTCCTTCAGCCTGTGACCTACCAGCTTAGTTTTACATTTTACATCTGGAAGAAAAAATATATTTAAGAGTTACATTGTCTCCCCTCATCGACAACACTGATTATGTGCTTGATAAATAAATAATCTGCAGTCACTTGACGTGTGGTGCAGATTAACGTGGACCTAATAACATTGGTACAACGATCCGCTGTTTTCCCACTTTAGCTTCAATGCTAGTTAATACACACGCGCGCACACACACGGAGCAGTTTTTAAAACGTATGTCCTCCAGATACATTTGGTATTTTCCACGCTTAATGCCACTCGACAGAGGTGCGCTGGTTAACAAATTCAACATAAAGACGCGCCCCGCTTTGCCATCACTTGCTGCAGAGGATCACGTTACATTGCAATCAGTGTTGCGGAGGAGCACTCATTGAAGGAGGTCCACTCTCAGCATGGATTTGAACTTGTGTCTTTAATTACTTCAGCAAAGCTCACCGTTTTTACCAAATTCTGTAGCTTTCGGTGTAATTCTAAATCTGCTCCTTAGTCGCATCTTTTCCGGGTTGCTACTGCCTCTAGTGACGTGGGGGTGGTAACACAACTAATATAATTACATTACTAAATCAGAATACCGCAAAGTCTGTTATTTATTATTAATTTTTCATTCTCTTAAGAATGTAGCGCTAATTAAATGATCTAAACAAGACCTTAAAGTGGTTTCAGTTTCTCTCGATGGCCAACCTGTTGAAACTGTGGCAAATTTTAAATACCTTGGGTCGTTCCTGGACAGTCAGCTCAACTCTGCTGAAAACACTGACTATATTTTGAAGAACTGTTCTCAGAGAGACTACCTTTTAAGAAGACTTAGTGATCATGGAGTGGCCCGACTCTAGTTGGGTCACCCGTATGTCTTGAATTTGGGGGGGGGGAATCATATTTTATTTATCACTACAGAAGGGTTCAGTGAATGCGCATATGAAACTGGTGGGTTTGGTACCTCAAAAAAGGTTAAGAACCATTGGTTTAGATACTTAAATAGCAAATTTATACAAGAACAATGTCCAAGAATATTGCCTACTAGCATAATCTAAGGTTAATGTTAGCCACAAAGTTTAAGTAAAACTCACCTTCGTATCAGTGAATGTATAACGAGGCGTACATCTTAAAACCTTTCTCCAGCTTATTTGTTGGGGCTTCGGATCAATGTACAAACCTTGGCCACGCCCTACAAGCACCTAGTGTAAAATGATGTTTTTATTGGATAGGAAACAATCGAGCCGCTTTTCCCCGAACGCGGAAGCTGAGGTGCAAAGAGTCCATTTGGACACAGCTGTTTTATGTTCGACTCCCTCTACTGGTCTGGAGCACTTCCGTTTTCAGCACTTTTTGTTTGCATCGTTTCTTTTGTTTGCTGCATTTCATTTTCTTTTTGTTTGCGTCTCTCTTTTTGTTTGCTGCATTTAATTTCTTTGGGTCTCTTTTTTTACTTGCATCTCTTCTTGTTTGCTGCATTTAATTTGTTTGGGTCTCTTTTTTTGCTTGCATCTCTTCTTGTTTGCTGCATTTAATTTGTTTGGGTCTCTTTTTTTGCTTGCATCTCTTCTTGTTTGCTGCATTTAATTTGTTTGGGTCTCTTTTTTTGCTTGCATCTCTTCTTGTTTGCTGCATTTAATTTGTTTGGGTCTCTTTTTTTGCTTGCATCTCTTCTTGTTTGCTGCATTTAATTTGTTTGCGTCCCTTTTTTTGTTTGCATCTCATTTTTTGTTTGCTGCATTTTATTTGCTTTTTGTTTGCGTCATCTCTTCTTGTTTGCTGCATTTAATTTGTTTGCGTCTCTTTTTTTGTTTGCATGTTTTCTCTGTTGCAGCGCATTTGCACCTGTCGGCCACCGTAGAGATCACACGGTTCAGGACTGAAGGAGCCCAACTGATAACAAATCAAAATTGTTTTAAATGTAATGAATGTCTTCAACCTTTTTCTCAGATATGTTGATGGACATACAAACATCTGTGGATTCTGAACCAAACAAAGATTAGTCTTATTGCAGCAATATTTCATATGTGCCTGTTATTTAAAGTGCATGAGGATCAGAACTGAGGCAAAAAATTTATTTTGATAAATGCATGCCTTTATCTATCTGTATTTGCAAAGGCTCACCCAGGAACACCTGAAACACTAATCGGTAGACTACCTTTGTTTAACTCATTAAACCACATCAGGCCTCACAGTTTTACAGACATAGCTCTTGGCAGACACAAACCCCATATGCATTAGAGTGAGCAGGAGGTGCATAATGACATCTGAACTATGTGCATGTGGGATCCATGAAGGCAGGCTTCAGTATTTATATGTCTATGTAGAAATATATGGATGTACATACATAACATTGAGGAGGCAGAGAGGTATAGGTTGGGAGGGAGGAAGGGGAGCAGGGTTCATAACTGCTTGTTATTCATAAAGGCAGCTGCTGTATGCAGCAGTGTGAGGGAGAATTCCAGTGGAGCCTCTCTCTGGTCACACAGCCTGTGTGGAACACCATCAGACGATGACAGTTGAACATTACACACCTCCAAATACCGGTTGATGTCTTGCGGAGCATTCAAATTTAGAAGACACAAACATTGGGAACTTATCAGAGTAACAAATCTTAAAGAAGCAAATAAACGATAATATCCGAATCATAGGCATTATTAGGGCTTTGTCAATCGGTATTGTCATAGACAAGGGCTTTTCAAAGTGTGGGTCATCTTCAGAGGCCTTTTTACACAAGGCTATATGAACTGTGATCGCAGGAGAGCAGTTTGTACTTTTAGCTCCATAAATGACAAGGCAGCTGAAGCATTACATCATGTGGTGCTATGCAGAGTTAAAGCAGGTAAATCTCACAACATTCGTGAAACAAATAAATGGAACATCAAGTATAGCATCAGCATAAAGTGCAAAGAAATAATAGTAATAAAGTATTGTTGAGGGGTGGGGTATGGTTGTTGATTTGCTCTCTGAAGGGGTAGCTAGCTTTCCCACACTTTGAAAACCACTGCTGTAGAATAACGAACAACTTCATTGTGTTACATTACTGATTGAAGTAAGTATTTTACCATTAATATGTATGGTACATTTAGAATCAACTTTACTTTGCCAAAGTCTTGTAAAATATATTGTAAATATAATATACAGAAAACAACATATTTTTTTAATCTAAAAATTCTAGGGTCTTTCTACATGAAGTTAGTATGGTCTCTCTGAGAATGTGTGTTCTTCCCATACTCCAGCTTCTTCCCACAGAACACATGGGAAAACAGCAGTAGTGGATTGAGATAACAAAACCATCTGGTAAGGAGGCAATGAAACTGAACACTTTTTTAAGTTCTGGGAAGGTGGAAGGGAAATATGACTATGTGTACAGATGGAGGAAACCCTGAGCAAGGAAAGTGACTTATAGACAAAGGGATCTTATTCAACCAAAAAACTGACCCAAGAAAAAACTAAGAAACTCAACAGAGGAATCAACTTGTAGAGAACACAAATAGTTTCTACAATTAATAATCAAAATTAATCTAAATGCAAAAACAATTGACAAACAAAAATGAAAGAATATTGGATTATGACAGTCACAGTTCACTTTTCTATCCATTTTCCAGAAGCATTGTCCTTTTAATTATTTTTATTATGCACATAAATATACAGCAAGATAAATAGGAATCCTGGAAATAATCAAAAAAGTTTAACTGCAGCTTTTCCCTTCTTCCTGACCTGCTAATATCTACAAATGCAATAACCATAACATATCACTTTGATGCATCGTTTCATAACTTGCAGACAGCACTAACTGGTTATTGATATGATGTGTGGTAAAAATTAGGTTGTTTTTGCATATATATTTTCATTAAGGTTATTTATGCAACTTACCGTAACCCAAAACAAGCTTATAAAATACAATGCGGTTTTAGGTCAGTTAGGATTAGCAAAAATGTGTCTGTTTGCTAAATGGCAGAAAAAAAATTATGATTTTTTTTCCTAAACTCTGACTTAAGTCAAATGTTCCTTACATAAGCTTGTCACATATTTTATGTATTCATATATTGCATTTCCCATTTAATTAAAAACAAAATGCAAAATCTGCACTATTCCATCCTTAGAACTATATTTATACCAATCAGTTGCTCAGAGATTGGACCAGTTTTTCTTTAGTTCTGAATGGGACCTGTCTGCTGTAGCTTCACATATGACCATCTAATTCTGGGTATGTATAGATAATGGATGGCTGGAGGGACAGATCTTGTTTATAATAAGCAGATAAAGTACTAAAAAGCCTGTTTTCCCTTTAATTTATTGCATGCATTACAATTAAACATGCACTTTGTATTTAATTTGGTGGTATGTTGAGGGTCTTTGTCCAATTGGAACACATTGGGGCAATGTTTAACTTCCTGATTTACTGAAATACTGAATATTTCTACATGGTCATTTATTTTGTGAAGTGAACTAGTTCGTTCCGCAGTAAAACATCCCTACAACATGATACTGTACTTCACTTGGTGTTTGCAAACTTTTCTATTGTTAATGTTTAAATGACATTGTTGATTTGATTTTAGTTTTCACCAGACCATAGGATATGTCTCCGGAGATTGACATGTTTGCAATTTCAAACATTCTGGTTTTTTTTGGTGTTTTTGGATCAATGCATTCTCACTCTCCAGGTGCTTCTGAGCCCATGTTGGTACAGGACTTATTTACTGTGAATAAAGAGACTGACGCCCTGAAAAACCTATGGACTCAGAATGGAGTTAAAAGTATTTTATTCTGGAGATGTAAAAACTCACTAGAGTGGCCCGGAAATTCAGTCATGACACGAAAAATAAAGTGTTTTATAAAAAATGTAAAAAAAGACAGCAGCAACAGCCCACTGGATCATCAGCTGCAGCACTGCAGAGGGAAGGGGAGAGATCGGTGATCTGAGAAACACTCCAAATGAATCCATTAGTGTGTGAGATAAACACACTAACCTAATCTGCCGATCAGCTGTAGTACTGATCAGCCGAGAGGCAATGAAAGGAGCAGACGCTGATGGAGAGGTCAGGGGTGAGAATCTGGGAAAGAAGATCGCTGATGCATGGAGACGCTCATGTTATCCGCTTCGGTCTATGATGACGTGCTAAACCCCCCATATCGTTCAGCACATGCACAATTCCTCATCCAAATCCTGGGTCAGACAGGCAGTGCTGTGGTCATTCACAAAGAGGCAGAGAGAAAAGTAATTATTTGTAGGAGCAGGCATCAGTGGGAAATGTAAGACATGTGTGGGTCAAAGCCCAGATAGACAAACAGCAACAATTAGACAAGGGCAAGGCAAAGGGGACAATCCAGGAACAAGAGCAAGATCACAACTATGAGGATGAGATGGAGAGTGCTGGAAGAATTCTTGCATAATGTGTTTGATAATCTTGCAGCATGAGTGTGTCTGAGGTAGGTTTAAGAAGAGGAGTAATCAGGGAAGCAGCACAGATGTACTGAATAAATGGTAATGAGGATGGAACATGGCATGAATTGGCTCAGAAAAAAAAGACACAAGGCTGATTGTGAATATCACAAGAGAGATGTCTACATGGTCAACAGACTGGAGGTCAGGGGACTGAAAGGAAGGAGCGCTGGTTAATCAACCATTTCAGAGAGCAGTGAGGAGATGTGAGATTGCCTGGAAAGTCTTTATATCTTATTTGGTAGTTTGTAGGTCTGGTGGATGAGGGCTATATACCCAATTGGGGCTAAAGTTGGCAGATCCAAAAAGACTCAAGTGTGTTGAGGTGCTCTGAAAGGTGGCAAGGAGATCTTGAGAGAACACCAGGAGGTTGAAGCCAGCAAGGAAAGACAGCAGCTGATTGATCACTTGACATCTTCAGATTTCCCACTTGATATCCTCCCTTTGCATCTCTTAAAGGAAACATTTCACATTACTGGGCCCAGTATTCTACAATTGGTAAATTGTTCTTAATCATGTTTGCTCTGTTGCTTTCAAGCACACTGTAAACTGTTATTAAAAAGAAACATCTTGGAAGAAAACAATTTCTACATGTAGGCCTTCATCTGAAGTCTTTTGTTCCACATCAGCATCTGGTGGATATCCATCCATCCATCCATCCATCCATCCATCCATCCATCCATCCATCCATCCATCCATCCATCCATCCATCCATCCATCCATCCATCCATCCATCCATCCATCCATCCATCCATCCATCCATCCATCCATCCATCCATCCATCCATTTTCTTCCTCTTATCCGGGGTCGGGTCGTGGGGGCAGCAGCTTCAGAAGGGAGGCCCAGACTTCCCTCTCCCCAGCCACTTCTTCCAGCTCCTCCGGGGGAACCCCAAGGCGTTCCCAGGCCAGCTGAGAGACATAGTCCCTCCAGTGTCCTGGGTCTTCCCCGAAGCCTCCTCCCGGTGGGACGTGCCTGGAACACCTCACCAGGGAGGCATCCAGGAGGCATCCTGACCAGAGGCCCGAGCCACCTCAACTGGCTCCTCTCGACGTGGAGGAGCAGCGGCTCTACTCTGAGTCCATCCCGGATGACCGAGCTTCTCACCCTATCTCTAAGGGAGAGCCCAGCCACCCTGCGGAGGAAACCCATTTCGGCCGCTTGTATCCATGATCTCGTTCTTTCGGTCATGACCCAAAGCTCATGGCCATAGATGAGGGTGGGAACGTAAATCGACCGCTAAATCGAGAGCTTCACTTTTTGACTCAGCTCTCTTTTCACCACAACGGATCGGTACAGCGCCCGCTTCACGGCAGACGCTGCCCCAATCCGCCTGTCGATCACCTGCTCCCTTCTTCCCTCATTTGTGAACAAGATCCCCAGATACTTAAACTCCTCCATTTGAGGCAGGACGACCCCCCTGACCCGGAGAAGGCACTCTACCCTTTTCCGGCTCAAGACCATGGCCTCGGATTTGGAGGCACTGAGCCTCATCCCGGCTCCTTCACACTCGGCCGCGAACCGCTCTAGTGAGAGCTGCAGATCACGATCTGATGAAGCCAACAGGACAACATCATCCGCAAAAAGCAGAGATGCGATTCTAAGGCCACCAAAACGGATCCCCTCAACACCTCGGCTGCGCCTAGACATTCTGTCCATGAAGGTAATGAACATAATCGGTGACAAAGGGCAGCCTTGGCGGAGTCCAACTTTCACCGGAAACGAGCCCGACTTACTGCCGGCAATGCGGACCAGACTCTGACACCGGTCATACAGGGACCTGACAGCCCGTATCAAAGGGCCCGGCACCCCATACTCCCGGAGAACCACCCACAGGGCCCCTCGAGGGACACGGTTGAACGCCTTCTCCAAGTTCACAAAACACATGTAGGTTGGGCGAACTCCCATGGACCCTCCAGGACCCTGCTGAAGGTGTAGAGCTGGTCCAGTGTTCCACAACCAGGACAAAAACCACACTGGTCATACAGGGACCTGACAGCCCGTATCAAAGGGCCCGGCACCCCATACTCCCGGAGAACCACCCACAGGGCCCCTCAAGGGACACGGTCGAACGCCTTCTCCAAGTCCACAAAACACATGTAGGTTGGGCGAACTCCCATGGACCCTCCAGGACCCTGCTGAAGGTGTAGAGCTGGTCCAGTGTTCCACAACTAGGACAAAAACCACACTGCTCTTCCTGAATCCGAGGTTCGACTATCCGACGGACCCTCCTCTCCAGGACCACTGAATAGACCTTACCAGAGAGGCTTAAGAGTGTGACCCCCCTGTAATTGGAGCACACCCTCCCGTCCCCCTTTTTAAACAGGGGGACCACCACCCCAGTCTGCCAATCCAGGGGAACTGCTCCCGATATCCATGCGATATTGCAGAGTCGCGTGAGCCAACACAACCCTACAACATCCAGAGCCTTAAGGAACTCCGGGCGGATCTCATCCACCCCCAGGGCCCTGCCATCGAGGAGCTTTTTGACCACCTCGGCAACCTAGTCCCCAGAGACTGGAGAGCCCAACCCAGAGTCCCCAGGCTCAGCTTCCTCAACAGAAGGCATGTTGGTGGGATTGAGGAGGTCTTCGAAGTGTTCCGCCCACCGGCCCACAACGTCCTGAGTTGAGGTCAGCAGCACACCATCCCCACTATAAACAGTGTTGGTGCTGCACTGCTTCCCCCTCCTGAGACGCCGGATGGTGGACCAGAATCGCCTCGAAGCCGTACGGAAGTCTTTCTCCATGGCCTCTCCAAACTCCTCCCACGCCCGAGTTTTTGCCTCAGCGACCACCCGAGCCGCATGCCGCTTCGCTACCCATCAGCTGCTTCTGGAGTCCCACAAGCCAAAAAGGCCCAATGGGACTCCTTCTTCAGCTTGACAGCATCCCTCACCGAAGGTGTCCAACAATGGGTTCGAGGGTTGCCCCCGCGACAGGCACCAACAACCTTGGGCCGCAGCTCCGATAAGCCGCCTCAGCAATGGAGGCACGGAACATGGTCCACTCAGACTCAATGTCCCCCACCTCCCCCGGAACGTGTTCGAAGTTCTGCCGGAGATGGGAGTTAAAGCTCCATCTCACAGGGGACTCCACCAGACGTTCCCAGCAGACCCTCACTAAACGTTTGGGCCTGCCAGGTCTGACCGGCTTCCTCCCCCACCACCGGAGCCAACTCATCACCAGGTAGTGGTCAGTGGACAGCTCCGCACCTCTCTTCACCCGAGTGTCCAAGACATATGGCCGCAGATCCGATGAAACGATGACAAAATCGATCATCGAACTGCGGCCTAGGGTGTCCTGGTGCCAAGTGCACATATGGACACCCTTATGCTTGAACATGGTGTTTGTGATGGACAATCCGTGATGAGCACAGAAGTCCAACAACAGAACACCACTCGAGTTCAGATCGGGGGGGCCGTTCCTCCCAACCACGCCCTTCCAGGTCTCACTGTCATTGCCCACATGAGCGTTGAAGTCCCCCAGTAGAACAAGGGAGTCCCCAGGAGGGGCACTCTCCAGTACCCCCTCTAAGGACTCCAAAAAGGGTGGGTGAAGTCTTTTGTATGATGACAATATTGAAAAAGGGTTATCTTCTGGTGGTGTGATGATGTTTGTGAAGAGTTTTGGTCTGTTTCTTTTATTGAGGTTGTTGGCACTAGTGCCCATTATAATTATCTTTGCAGGAAGAGGTGCAGAGAGAAGAGGAAGACATGCAGAGAATGACCTGGGGCTGGGAATCAAACCCGTGACAGCGGTGTTGAGGACAGTAGCCTTTGTATATAATAATGATCAACATGTGAAGGACACATTCACATGCTGATGATGGCATGCTACTGGACTGTACAGCTGGCCTGGGGCAGTCTCATAGAAACAAGGGTCCTTCTTTTAGATCCATCTAAAAAGAAGCTGTAGCTGCTACTGGGGAAAGATTCTACTGTTTTTGTCTTGATTAACTTTTTAAAATTATCTTAGCATATGTTTTTAGAACACTTCTCCATCTGGAGAAGTGTTTTGCTCAAGGACAAAAACAACAAAGGCAGGCGGACTGGGAATCAAGCCGGCAATCCACTGATTGCAGGGCAGACTCCCACCACTGTTGCCCCCCATCTACCCTGATCTGGTTTTAAGACCTGCCGTCACATTGAGACGGTACTTTCAAGAGTTGTATTGATCTTTTAAATGTTTCCTGGGTTTGTTTTATAGATATTGCTGCTGCTGACAAGTTGATCACAGTGTTCCTTTGTACAGATTTCAACATAAAAGTCTAAAATGCACTGTCATGGCATGGATTTTATCTTATTTGTCAGAGAAATGTTTTCCTATTTCTATATGAGAGTAATTATCTTCTACCCCCCAGCAGTTGCTGTTTACCCAAAGGTTCCACTAAAATATCGTGGAACGTTTGCAGACTGTCAGAAGTCATGATTATATCACCCTAGTTGTGGTTAATTAGTAGTGACTGCTTAAGTTTTTCCCATCAGTCTATCCATTGTTTGTATACCAGCTTATCCTTGCAATATCGTGCACTCTAAAAAGAAAATAGTTGAACCAACTTAATTGAATTGCTTCTATGGGTAACAAGCAATTCAATTAAGTTTATCCAACTTAATTTATTAAGTTTAACCAATTCAATATATTATAATCATCCAACTCAATTTGTTAATTTTTTTAAAACAAATTTATTGAGTATCTTTAAATAACAGATTTACGTCAGTCTTACTCAAATCATTTAGTTTACTTCAAAAAATGGTAACTGGACTGAACTTATATAGCGCTTTTCCAGTCATTTTGACCACTCAAAGCGCTTTACACTTGTCACATGCACCCATTTGCACTCACAAACGCTCACACATTTATACACCGATACGCAGATCGGTAGGCAACTTGGGGTTAAGTGCCTTGCCCAGGGGCACATTGACATGAAGCAGGAGGAAGCTGGAACCTACAACCTTCTGATCACAAGACGACTACTCTATTCACAGTCACTTACCAGGGAATCTGTCCCTGGTAAGCTTGAGTCTTGGTGGCAGACGTGGGATACAAATATGGTATTGAACTTAATTATTTCAAGTAAATTCAAAGTAAAAAGGTCATTTAAGGAAAAGATTTGTAACTTTTAAGTTATAGTGTATTTATAGGACACTGTAAAAAGAGTATTATTAGTAGTAATAAAATATTTAGTTTGGAACTACTTAAAAGTTTGAGTTGACTTTCTGTAGAATTAAGTCAAAGAGATTTTAAATGTTTATTTGAACAAAATAAATGATTTGAGTAAGAGTGACTTAAATTTGTCATGATAAAACCCCTTTTGAATTAAGTTATAAAAACTTAGCAAATTGAGATGGAAGGACTTAGTGAATTGAGTTGGATGATCATAATAAATTGAGTTGGTCAGACGAAACTGGCATTGAACTCAATTGTTTTTAGTAAAGTCAAAGTGAAAAGTTCCTTTAGGTTAAAGATTTCGAAGTTTTGAGTTAGATGAACACAAATAAGTAAGTTGTCATAGCAAAAGCAAAAGAATTAAGTGAAATTAATGTAAATAAGTCCATAAGATGAACTGCAGCCCAAATACACTTTTTAGAGTGTGGGGTAAGCTGGGCAAGGGTGTGGAGGGAGGAGTGGTGGAGAGTGGGGGGGACAATACTAAGTTTAATACTGACTTTAAAATTCTTTTACGTGCCTTTAATGTCTTACATGGTTTGGCATTCATTTATATAGCTGCTCGAGCCATATATTCTCAAAGGAACATTGGGATCATTTGGCCAGATGCTTTTAGTGTAGCCTATCTAAATCTTAATATAAAGCGAATTTTGAAAAGGCAACCCCTAAATTTTGTACAGCCTGTAACTTGATGTTTGTACTGAATAGTCCATATGTCTTTTAAACCCTCTTGAAAACATATCTTTTCATGTTTGTTTTTAACTCCAGTTCAGTTTGAGTTCCTTCTGGTGTTTTATACTACATTGTCTGCTTATTATGGTGCTTTTAGAAATGGTTTATTACATATTTTTAATTGATCATACTTTATTTTGTTTTGTCTTTTTTAATCTCTAATGCATTTTATTTTGTAAAGTACATTGCCCAACTTTATTTTTAAATGTGCTATAAAAAAGATGGTGTATGTACATATCTGATTTCAACTATTGATAAAAGAGAGCAAAAACAACACAGCCACACTTAGTGTTTACCCAGTTTAGTATATTTTAACTGGAACTGTAAGATACTAGTCCATGTTACTATTTATGCCTAAATCTAAGTAAAAAAATGTAGACACAAGAGCTGCGACAGTTTAAAAAATAACTTTTTTTTTTTTGCATACAGATATGTCCCAATTTTTCACAGTTATTTTTCAAAACCAGTTAGCCCCCGAAGCAGACTCTGTTCTTGTTTATGCTAATAATAAAGGATTAATGACAGACAGCGGCAGCCTTGGCTGTAGAACAGATTCTCCCTCCATTGAAGACTAATAGGGTTCTTGGCTCTGGTACAAAAAAAAACATTTGTCGTGGTGCCTTTGCAAAAATAGCTCCAGAGTGATTGGAGACTGGCTGTGCGGAGGGATACACAATAGTTCTGCGGTTTGTGAACGCTTCGGGAAGCAGCGGAGAAATACTAGCTAGCATGGATTTGGTGCGGTTCAGTGTTCCACTGTTTTTTTTCACCCTCAAAGAGAAGAGACTTACACTTGAGCGGGTGGAGATTGCTGTTCTATTAAATCCCCACAGTCGGGTTTTCAGGTTTTACTAGCGAACAACTTTCCTTATCTTTTTTTTTTCTTTTTTACCGTTGGATTCCTAGTAGCCACTTTATTGTCATAAATGACACGTCTGTGAGGTCGTCCTTGTTGGGAAGTTTTCCGAAGGGGGTTCGACCAGCAAAAGGCCATGGCAGTCGAGGCTCGGCCGGAGCTGGTCGGAAAACGGTTCCTCTGTGTCAGCGGGGACGAGCCATCTGAAATCGGCGATATTGTTCGGTTGCCATGGAGGTCCGGGGTAATACGAGCCGTCAGCAACCGTGACAGCACCAATTCCGACCTGACGGTAAGGAATGTGGGGATTTTTATCCTGCCCTGTGGTATATTACATGAAACACAAATGGGAAAATCTGTGGTTCCTGGCGAGGCAGCGAGGTACTCTAGTAGGATTGCCTGGCTGAAAGATTTTTCTTGCTTTGTTCCCATAGATACGAGACCCAATACTCAACATCTTGTACCCCGTATTGTTTTGTGTATTTTCACTGCTATGTGTGTAGATTTGCCCGTTACTGACTACAGAAGAAGCCAGTCAGGCTGCCAGCAGGGGGTTATGGAAAGCAAACAGCTAGCTCCGGACAGACAGTTCTCTGCATATTTACATGGAAGTGCTCAGAGTTTTGACCATGTAACATTTTCTGTGGCCACATCAAACCTGTGTATTTCCATACTTGCTTCGTGAAAAGAATCTTTAAACCGCAGCGGGCTATCAGGTGGTAGGTGTACTATCAATTAGTGTAGCCAAACAGCTGGCAGGTCTTGTTGGTGCTGCATTTGTTTAAACATGTGGAGGAATTTTACTTCCCAGCAGCTAAATGTTTTAATCTGCTGTACACTGCAAATCAGCTGACGGTGGTGAGCTTAGCTTTTCAGTGTTTCTCTCGCCTTACAGACTTAAGGTTGAACTAATCCCGATTAGGTCTTGGTTACACAGTGTTAGTAATTTATTCATTTGTTTATTTGTTAATTTCCCCCCTACTGTCTCTTAAGAATAAGCCCAAAGTGTTAGAAAAGACATATAAACGTTTGCTGTAGGTCAAACAATAGCCAGTTACTCATGATGTGGAGAATTGTTCAGATTTTAAGGGGAACATGCTGCCAAATGATGTGCCACTGAACTGCAGCAGGAATCTGTTTTTGACCCTCAAATGCAATTATAAAAAGGTATATTTTCACAACTGGTGCCAATAACGGCAATACAACTATACAAGAAAAATATAAGTCTTGACAAGCCCTTGGCTAGGTACACAGGATTTTTCCCCACAGTACACACTGTACAGTATGCCTGTGCTCAGTTTTCTTTTGTTCCCAGACACCTTCTGTCTGCCTGTGCAGATAACTGGGCAGAGCCTAGTACAGATCTGATTTGATCATTTAGCATATTTTCTTTGTGTGCATGTTTTGCTGATTGAGGAGATAGTCTCTCAGGATCCTCAAAGAGGTAACAGCTGAAAGAATAACTAGTTATTCTTTGTGTCTGAAGTAATCAGCTATAGTTTGTTTCTCATGTGTTCTCTAGCATATATTCAAGTAGGACAATGTTTGTATCACAAGTTCTTGTGTTTTATTGTTGAGTGCTTCTGTAGCTTTCCAAATGAAATGTTGGTAAACAGATTTTTAAAGCTACAGGATCAGAGCTTGGTTATTTTGAATTTAGATAATGTATTTCATATTTTGCTTTTACATGCATCATAGGGAGTAGCATAGGTTCATGAATTAATTAGTGTTGCACTGCTAAAGACTCCTCACAGCGATAATTCCATGAACTGCATTGTAATATGCATATGATCCAGCGAGTTTCCTGGTAGCTGGAGCTTCAGGAGGAGTAGAACTCTGGTTTAATTCATATTATGGTGTTCAGTCAGTTTAAAAAGATGAAAAATTTAAATGTGAATTCAAGCTGTCAGGATTTTGTCAACTGTTTGTTAGATTGTCATTGATACAACTGTATTCCCCATGCTTTTTAACCTTATTAATTGTCAGTTCAGTAACATTCCACACCTGTTTTTCAATGCTTTGTGTATTTTTGACCTTATAGTAAGATGTTGACACTAGCTGAATAGTTGGTGCACTAGTTTTGAAGAATGAATGAGCATATCTGTCAGAGGGAATCAATCACTGGGATCGCAGCATAACTGGATAACTGGAGTATTAGCAATTAAACCTGACCGTTTGAGCAGCTGACTGAGCAGCCATCTTGGGGTGACAGAGGTTCATATTTATTGTTATTAATTATAATTTAGGCTTTGATACAAGATGGGAAGTGACTTTTGCAGGTGTTATTTGCGTCTTTATGTTTAGAAGCTTCTGTTTATTTTAATTAATCATTTGTATCAACGTAATAAAGAAGTAGATCAGATCAGTGCTGGTATTTAAAGCATTTTCCTAAGCTCTCTCCTTTATGACTACAAATCTAATGGTGTCCTTTTCATTAAATTAAAGGACAATAAATTTGTTACCTAATGGATAATTTTGCTGTTGGCTAACTAGTTAAGAGCTGCATGTCTTTTGCCCCCATGTTCCTCCCTAGTTGATGTTTGTTTTGATGACAAAATGACTTGGCTACAAGTGCAACTGTTCACAGCATGTTTGTCTTTGAACATAGATTTGTGGGACATCTCTGAACTAAATATGGAATAGGTTTTGACAGCAGATGAATTCTGCTTCGGCATCTTAAGACGCAACAAATATTGATCGGTTTATTGACATTCACACTATTCCTTAATGTTTTATGCAGACGCCAAGGTAAACATATCCATACTCTCACACACTTCTCAATGTGCTAACAGAAAAGTTTTTGTCTTCCTGCGACATTTTCCGAAGGTGTTTTCCTCATCACTCATCAATATCTTAGATTTGTATTCATATTATTTCTTCCTGTACATTTATATTTATTTGTGGTGAAAGCAAATGCTAGAAGACCTTTAAATAACTCATAAAATACAAAGTGAAATATAAAGTGGTAAATGGAAAAAAATAAATAAACAAGCAACAAATTTGTTTATGTTGTGCATTACTTCACAACGCTAACATCCATCTGTGTTTAGGAGATGCCCTGGTAGTCACACTTTACAGTTGCATTGCCTGTTATGTAATCATATTATTCATTGATCAGTTCAAATTCTATAGAAAAATGTAAGGTCAGACAGTAGAACTTTCGCTATCGATCAAAGTACTTCAAATATTAATCTGATACTGATATTTTTTGTGTTTTAATTGCACACTACATATGTAAAGTACAACCTGACCGTTTGAGCAGCTGACTGAGCAGCCATCTTGGGGTGACAGAGGTTCATATTTATTGTTATTAATTATAATTTATAATTAATAATTTCATGTATATGAAAATTTTAGATTAAATTTCTGCTAGAGGTGTGCTAAACATAATCGTCCGATTTCCATGAAAAGTGCATGATCGTTGATTGCCGATCAGATAATCTCTGAAATAATAATCAATCTCCTCTGCCTCCTCCCTGTGTTCTTCAGAATTACTCAGCTTGGTCAGAAACAGCCAATCAGAACCAGCATTAATAAGCCAAGCTCTCAGGAAGTTTTGATTAGTCACTCAGGATTGTTTATTTTGATGCAACCTGCTTTTGACTTTGAATGAATGTTTCCCTTTTTATTGACATTATTTTATATTGCCAGTGTTATGAGATTTATTTGACTCATGAATAATTTATGGTACAGAGAGCCTTCCTGTTAAATATTATTTTACTGATTGCTGGTTTTTCAGTTGTCCTTGTGTCCATAATTTCTGCACATATCCTTCTTGTAAATGACATCCTTTATTTACCCAGTTAAATAAAGGAAGAAAAGAGAACACAGTATTTCTACAGAAGTCTGAAACGCTCCAAATTACGAGCCATGATCCCTCCTTACCCATTATTTCTGTAGACCCTTTTAAGATCTTTTTTTAATAAACACACAAACTTGAACCATTCATTACAGAATTCATTACAGATTGTTTTATATCACGCAAGTCAATCTGCTGAGATGGTGGGCCATGTGGGCTTTTTGATCATAAAGCATATAGACCAGGTTTACAGCTTATGTTGTCAACTTATCCAATCAGCATAATACCGATGGAGCATTTCCACTCCGTAGGGGAGCTCTGTTGTGATAAACATGTAGGCTGTTCAAGTGCATCCATTGCTTTAAACACAAGTTAGTTGTGCACCAGAATGTTATGTACATAAGATTCTGCTGATTACCATATTGCTCACATCAGACAGATAATAGAAGGTGATGCAGTATCCCGGCTCAGGTGCTGCTGCTTCACCTTTCTTTGCTGGCTTTCATATTCCTTCATCAGACTTGTTCTGCATTCCTGAATTACCCCTTACTGTTCATATAAGTTACAGGTAGAGTTGCGCAATATATCTTAAATGTATATGCAATATTCATATCCCAAGGAAAATGTTTGAGCTTCAAGAGGTGTTGGCTAGTTAAAGGAATAAATCTGACATTCAGCATAGCCATTATTTTTGGTATACTTTGACTGGCAAGTAAGTGAAATCTGCCATCCGTTTACATAACCACCAACTGTGCTACTTTTGGATGGTGCCTGGTCACCATCCAAAATAATAATTTTGATACTTCTCACCAGCTGCATGGATCTTTTTTAGCTTCTGCTGACCAGATTATTTGTTGGTTTTCCATTTTGATGTGCATGTGAACCTGATCACCTCTAATTAATCCTTGACCCTATCAATTATGACAGAGCCATGGATGGCTTGTACGATTTCTCGTCATTGGTTGCGGTTCGGTGTCTGTCTTTCTGTGAGCTTGTCTCCAGTCATTTTGAGTTTTCATGAGGTTTGATGTGTTCAGTTGGCTTTAGTTATGTTCATAAATCCTTTTGTTCGTCATCCCTCAATGGTTCATTTAAGTGTGTGATCTTCAGCTGTAAAACAAAAACCAGTTTGTCAGTGTGAATGCTGTTTTCAAAATCTGTTACTACTGTGACTTATCAAGTCACATCATTCACTTTCTTTTCTTATATTCCATGATTTTCTAAAAACCTGCAGTCCTTTGTTACTGCCCCTGTGGTGGATCTGAGGGGGGGATATTTGGGAACTGACTTGTTTTTTTGAGCTCCTTGTTCCATGTCCACATCTTTCAATTGGGTTAAAGAACGTGAACAGTTCATGGAATGATGGGATGTTCTGAAAGTTAACTGAATAGCATGCACAAAACATTCCTTTATCATTCTGGCTTATTTTGTTTATATTTACATGAGACCACTGCCCAGGAACTGCAGGTATTGTCAGATGTTGATTTGTGAAAAGTTTCACATTTAGACAGCACTGCCAAGACACCTTGAGTCAGCTGCAGTTGTCATGCCAGGCCACTAGATGGCACAGTGATTTGAAGATGCTATCGAATGTGCATTTGACCCTTGGCTTCCACCTCACTAGCTTCTACCTCACTAGCTTCTACCTCATAGAACAAAGTGCTCATTTAACATTTATATTGGGTGAAGTAACACAATACAGTACTAAGCTATCTACCATTGTTTTATCTGCTTGTGCTTGCATAGAGTAACCCCTACAGCGCTACTCTGCGGAGTACTTCTGTTACAAAAATGTTTTACTCTGAAACCTGGTTTCAAAACGTGCTGGTGTGAGATACTCTGGTCCCTGGTGTCGTATAAATGAGCGTCTGGATCAAAAACATTATGGTTCAACTGAAGAGTGACTCTGTGTAAACAGGGCCTTTAATATTTCTTGGATTATCATGTGAAATAGCTCCTTGTTGATTTTCCTTTTGTTTAGGATCTCTTCCAGGAATCTCACAGGTTCTGCCCATATGATGAATAAAACTGCTCTGTGGCAAGCTCAGTTTGGCTGCAGTTTGCCATGGTGGCAAATAATTGCTTGTGATAGAAGTTCATTTTAAAGTTCTGCAGGCTTTCATATGTAATGAACTGCTGCCAGCCCAGCAGTATAAGTAGAAACTGTTGGAGGTGTGGGTTGGTGTTCTGACTAACGGAGCTACCATGTTTTCCTACCGTGGTTAGTGTCAATAAGCTCCTTCTACTGGTCTGGTAGGGGGTTCCCTTAGTACACCTGTTATGCAAGTCCATCATCCATTAAAAGAGCTGCAGAAAATCATGGTCAGACTTAGGTGGTAAAGGTTAACAACATGGTAATCAATTGGAGAGCAGTTGTACATATCTACTAGTTGTCCATCTGCTCTGCTGTGGGATCCTCAGGTCTAGTGTGCAGTAACAGCTCCTGCTAGACCTGGGGAGATTTTTCCCCAAAGAGGTTCCAGTTCTTATCCAGGGCTGCCACTTGAGCCAGTTCTGAACTGGTTCTGCTCAAGAACCGCTCTGCTTTTTCACCACCTGAGAACCAACTTGAAAGCTGTGATTTTTAATATGTCATCCACTTACTGTATAAACCTCTTTCTGTTTTATTTGGTACTTTTGAAAAGAATCGTAGTGGATCTAGGTAATGTAACCAATCCCAGTGCTCCTGCAGAAAAATCCTCTGATATCACCACGTCAATTTATTAATTCTGCTTTAAGCAATCAGCAGTACTTGTCTGCTGCAGAATCCTAATCAGCTGATATCCTGTCAGCACCTGGAAGACAGAAGTTAAACACAATACAAGGTTATTAAAGCCACCGGAAGATGTTGAGACTTTCTGTTAAAGAACAAAGACAGAAGAGGCATTTATGAATTTAAGAAAATTCATCAGCATTTTAGGGCTGGGCAATAAATTTATTGGTTAATCACGTTTTCTGTCTTTTAAGATTCAATTAAAATAAAAAAATAATTCTTATTCACCAATACACTCCTTTCATTGCCCTATTTCGGAGAGCTGTCCAACTACCAAATACCTTCCATCTTGCTTTACAAGCATGTTTTATGGCTTTCTATTTCTTTGGACTTTGAATTCAGGTCAACTCCCAGAAGGGAAGGTTAAAATTAAAGCCAGTTTTTGAAAATATATTTGAGTAAAAAAAAAAAAAAAAATTGGATTTGGTATGATAAAATCAGATTTTATTTCTAGGCTGGGCGATATCAATTCTAACATACTGCCTCAACCTTCTTAAACTCTGATGGGTGATTTCAAGATAAACAAGCTGAGGCTCTCAGCTATTCTGATGCCAATCTTACATGTTGTATTGTTGAAGCATGGTATTTTGACTTATGTTTTAAACATGATTGTAAAAAACATCTATGTAGTTTTAACCGTGATGCTGTTGCCCACACTGAAAGCAGAAAATACTGACCTTGTATTTTACTTGTGTGAGGAATATCAGTGGCCAACCTTTGAACTCCAGGTTTCTGTAGTAAAGCCAACAGCGGAAACACACCTGAAGGAGATGCTGAACTTTTTCCCTTTCTTGTGTGGAGAACTCCTACAGTTTCACATCCAGCATATTTAAAGTGTCCTACTCTGTTCCATGTCCTATGTCTACAGGGACGTGGACAGTTTCTAACAATATAATAGTTGCAGGTCAGGGTTTTTGTGTGAGATGTTAAAATAATAAACCGACAACATATTTGTAGAGAACAAACAGCCATGAGTGTTTTATCAGGAATTAACTGTGACAAGATTTCAGATTACCCTCAAAAGTGCATTGTTATGAAACTATGTTGATGAAGACAGTCATATTTAAGTTTGCCATACTCTAAACTGTCTATAGCAATAAAAGATGAGCAATTTGATACATAAGCAGTGGAAACCAGTTGTTGTTCTGATGCTCTTTGACTTTTATTAATACGGATTTTTATTTAACAAGGTTCCCAGTAACATAGTATGACCTTAAAGTTAATCTTTTTGGAATCAATCAATCAATCAATCAATCAATCAATCAATCAATCAATCAATCAATCAATCAATCAATCAATCAATTTTATTTATAAAGCACAAAACAAACCCACAAAACAAACAACCCCACTCACCACTTGGAAAAACACACAAATATACGGAAAATGCATAAACTGGGCAGAAATTATCCAATTCAGGAAATGCATTGGATCATTAAAAAGATGGGTCTTGAGCCTGCTCTTAAAGACAACAGCATTTTCTGTGACCCTTAGATTCCCTGGCAGACCATTCCACATAATAAAACATCCAGACTGGCAGTTTATTAACTGACTGTTAATATACCACCAGGGTTTTCCCCAGAAAATGTGCTAAGCCTGGTGGTCGGGGTCCACCAGTGGTACACCATGTTTTCGAATCAAAAATGTTAAATATGACTTGGTAGTGACTGTATATGTTGGCATTGTTGACAATACTTAAACACATAACTATAGAGTCTTAAAAACAACAACTAAAAAAATAAAATTAAAATATTTCTCACTGCACTGCAACTAAACAGTTGCTTAGGCATCCATGCTAACATTTTAACACGGACCACAGATTTTGAATTTTAATATCTGTTCATTAAGAATGACAACGCTGCTAAATTTGATTTAATGGTTTCAGCAGAGATAAATAAGATTATAATTTATAAGAATCATATAAATTTAAGATTTAAAAGAGCTGACAAGTTTACTTGGTAAAAGTGCAAAGAACAATCTTCATAGTTTTTTTTTAACCATAGTTACAATCTGATGCTATGAGTTTAATTTTTGAGTTTGAGCTCTGCTTGTTCAAAAATACATCTCAGCAAATGATGGTAGAGACCAAGCTTTTCTGTTTTGTGACTGTTGAGTTTATAATAATTGGCATAGAGTTGTTTGTTTTTCTTTGCCTCGTCTTTATGGGATGAGTTATTTTGATCTCTACTCTTCAGCCAGCTGGCAATGTAGCACTAGTTCACATGTGACAGGTCAAGTCTGTGGCTGTGCAATACTCTGTCTTCTCCACTTTTGGAGCGAAGCAAAGGCAGAGAAACAATTTGATATGGCGCAGTTTGAGGCATAGTGGCGCTGTGCATGTGACATCCACAGGCTGAACAACCGGTTCACTAACGCATCATTCACCGGGGAAAACAGACATAAACTTTATCAATTTGCAGCGCAGACACAAACCCAAGCTCTGCCAGAACATGTACTTGGTGAGTGTGTGTGAGACACACTCACCACACATAATTCTTTTTTCTCAAATAAATAAACATATATATATATATATATATATATATATATATATATATATATATATATATATTCTCACTGCACTGCATGCTCTACACACACTTCTAAAAGAAGTCACTATTGGTTGTATTTATGGTTCACATTAAGTTTGAGCAAGCAGAACAAGCACTGTGGCTTTTAAACTTGCCCACCTTGGTGCACTAGTCTCCGATGAAACATGAGGGGTTAGTATAAATTCTGATATAGGTGAAGTTTCTCTGCAAGAATTACCTTCCAAATCATTCACTTTGAGTGGAAGATGGCACAATCAAACCGCTCTGAGGCAAACATCTGAGATGCAGCTGCAGCAGCACACAAAGTGGGGTGGCCACCACGCAGAGAGGTGTACCCCTGTGACTTCACGCCCTGTTCAGTGCATCGGCTATTGACCCTTTGAGGAAGGATTCCGCTCTGCTGATGAACTGCATATGAAAAGGTATATGCATGAAGCTCTTTCACCAGCACCTCAAGAAATACCTGGACTTCTCTTCAGGTCTTCAAGGATTTCAGTTGGTTACTGAATTGCTTTGACTTTGTTTCAAATAATTCCAACCTGCAGACAATTCCAGATCTTTAGCTGATGTGTTCCATTACATTGTATAAGAAGTTCTGCAGAGGACCCTCCCTTCTCCATCATAGCTGGATAAAATAGCTGAATCCCCTCATGATCATGTCCAGATCCATTCTTTTGATTCAGATAGACTGGAGAAAAAATGCCTCTAAAAGTTTCAGGGTGGTGTAGTAGCTCTTGAGGAGTAGACTCGGGCACCCATCCCCCAGACTACTTACAAAAAGTCATTTTCAACATCTGTTAACAATTTTATTTTGAACATTGTACGATAGTCGGCTTCACTTGAATGTAGCTCAGAGACCCTAGAGTTAGGTGTGAGTTGATGGAAATTATTCTGCGTTGTCTTCTTGTCTGGCTGCCTAGTTTTTTTCCACCAGTGTTGGTTTACTTAGCTCTGCTTTGCTCTCTTTTCAAGAATTAGTCTGTAGTTTTGTTTTAGCACTCAAACTATTGAAACACAATAAATGTACACACATGCAGCCAGCTAGCTGCCTTTAACACTCACTCAGATTTATCCGTTGCTTACATAATGCTTAGGTTTGGCTGTAAAGTGTGCTCATTAGCAAGAATTAGCCATGTTGCAGCTAAAGCTAAAAACAGGACATTCTCAAACTTTTTCACCAAAGGCCCAGATGGATATGTTGTAATTTGCATACCTATATTCTAAGGGGGTATTTACACGACAATGATCCAACAAAAACGGAATTTTTGTTCCGTTTTTGTTGGATCATCTACATGAAAACGTTCTAATTACAATCTTTGTTTACACAGTAATGGTACACATCGAAAACGTGTAATGCTCTCACAGCGCCTATTTGGTGCTAGGTTCTTTGAAACTGAAGAAATTGAAGGCACGTGGATTCGCTTCTCCCCATCAGGTACCGTTCTCCCATAGACTGGGAGAAAACACGCACTATGTGCGTCTGATTAGGGCGCAAGCAGTTGGAAAAAGTTGGATAACTTTGCTGAAACACCTTGTCTGAGCTTTCACGGTGTCCGTAGCGGGCCCGGTGGCATGGGCGGACATTGATCCCCCCATGGACTGGAAGCTGTTTCTCGTTTTTACCTTGGAATGGCCAACTGTCTGTTATTCCTATATCAATTTGATACAATAGGAGCTTCCGCACTTCCCATATCCGTGTCTTCTGTCAACTTTTTTAGCAGTTAAAACGGTTTAATCTGTTGTTAACAAGTCGTAACCTGTTTTTCAGAGCCGCCTTCAAATGCCACATGAACGCTGAGACGCTTGCGCTGGGTTTACACCTGTGCGGGAGCGAAGTAGACCTGCTGCTGCTGCGCAGATGTGTGTTAGAATCATGGCAGCAAACCAGCACAACGTAAATAACTTTGCAGTTTTTCCCCCAAACTAACCAACTAAGTTGAGTAAAGCTGTTGGATACAAGTAATGTAGCTAAACAATGAGTAGCTAATATCAATACAGCACGTTAAGCTTGTTAACAAGTAGCCTGTAGGCTATTGATGTTGTTGTCTATGTTCAGCTACGTAGACTTGTTTTGCCCCTCCAAAATAAGTCGATGCCCCCCCCCCACCCCCCCTGTTAAACTCGTCTGGAGGCGGGGCTGGTCCATAGTTCTCTAGATAAGAGTGCTGAACTATCAGCCGTGTATTTTGCCACCTGAGCTGTGCGGAGTGGTGAAGAGACACTGAGCTAACCGTATCTGACGGGGAAACACAAATTGTAGTAACACCAGCATTGTCAGTAGTTTCTTCTTCTTCTGTGGGTTGTAGGAAGCAGCTATGTTTTGCGTCATACTATGCATGAGCTGGGGATTCTCTGGAAGAAAAGGATCAATTTTCTCTGTTTACACAACAACGGATATTGGTACGTTTCAGAAACATCGCACTCTGGAACCCGTTTTCAATCTGTGCTGTTGTCAGAGACAACATTTGGTGGTTTCGTGTAAATGTACACTACAAACGCAACAAAACTCTTCCGTTTTCACCCAAAATCGTTGTCGTGTAAACGGGGCCTGATACTGATGTCAGAATGACTGCGTGTGCTGATCTGAATTCCACCCACTGGATTGATTCTCACTATAATTGTGTTTGCTTTGCATGTTGTCCATGCAACAACACAGAAAATCTACATCATCGTTCACAACTTCTCCTTCTGTTTGCTGACTAGCTCGCTTGAAATTCTACCGGAGGAATCCAGTTCAGTGGGAGAAATCCCAGACAGAGCAAAGAAGGGAGGCAGTGACCAGGCTACTGTTTTTGTGGAAAAGGAAGAAAAAATAATTGCGCATTTATTACAGATGGAAAAAACAAACACAGAATCAACTTGTTAATGTTTTGTTCATTTGATGCAATAAAACCCAATGGGTACATTGTCTCATTAACTGGTTACTGTCCATTGGATTCACTGGACCAGAGTTAGTTATTCCTTCTGTTAAATGTTTCTAACAAGCATTTCTCTTTTAGTCACAAAGGAAAAAATTGCCAACCTTCTGAAAAGGAAACCAAGCTACTGTATTCCTGATTTGACAATTTCTTCTTCATTAAAGACTCTTAACATTGCTGCAAGGAAGCGGTGTGAATGGTAAATCATAGCATTCTTAGTATTTAGCTTGGTAATTTATTTTTGGCAAGTTCTGTCTTTTTTTTTTTTTTTTTTTTGCTGAAAGGTCATCCTGCAAGGCATTCAGACATGGGGCATAAAAGGGCCTCACTCATCCACATGACAATGAATGGAAAGAGCAAGGCAACCAGCTAATTTTGCCTTTAGAAGCTTTTGTTTTACACTAGTTGTGTGTATGTGCGTGTGTGTGTGCGTGCGTGTGTACATTAACTTTGCTGTACTCTGTATGGCCAATCAGCAGAAAATGACTGAGTGGGCAGGGTTTCCCCCAGAAAACTTGCTAAGCCCGGTGGTCGGGACGTCGAGGAGATCCACCAGCGGTCCACCATGTTTTTGTATTAAAAGGTGTTAAGTTGACAGGAAATGTAAAAGTATTACTGTGTAATTATATGTTACGGGAATACATCTCCAGTGAAATGCTATTTAAACCCACAACTAGTCTAAAAAAAACAAATTTGCACTTCTGTTTAATCCAAATTGAGTCAGTGGCTCTATCAGGCCCCCAAGGCTTCAGGGGCCCCATAAACACTAATATTTTAAAACAGACCACAGATGCATAAATGTAACATTTGTTTATTGAGATTATCAATACTGTTAAATTTGATTCAATTGTTTAGGCATACATAAATTAAAAGATTTTAAATTGTTTAACATTTAGATGCAAGATTTTAAGGAGCTGGCAAGTTTACTTTGTAAAACTTCAAAGAACAATATTCATAGTTAGATTGTTTTGTTACCATAGCAACAATCTTTTGCTGTGAGTTTGATATTTGAATTTACAAATACAAATTAGTAAACTGCGATTATAACTTATTACTTTTTAGGATGACCAATTAAACTACTCCCTTCTGCCATATTTCACTAAATCTAACACAAAAGTTGTTAGAGGTGCTGATGTTTTGGCAGCAAGAGGGGCCCCTAAGTCAAAGTCTGCTCAACACCTCATACAGCCTTGGACCGGCCCTGCATGATGAGGTAATCCGCTGCACTGCGCAGAGATGCGCAACAAACGGGAGATTTAATTCAATGCTGCTAATGTGATTTTAGTAACTCTTTCATTTCTGTCTGTTGAGGTTTTTAATGGTCACAGAAACTATTTTGGTTGGCCGAGTTTATGGGACGAGTTTCTCAGATCTCCGTGCGGCCGCGCGTATTAACTCTAAGTAGACAACGCATTTGATATGGTTTGATGCATATAAAATCAGCATGATGCGTGACTCCAAGGAGAGCGTTAAAGCTCCTCACCGGGCTGAACCTGCATGATGAGGTTAGCGCTGCTCTTATACACAAACTCTCCGGCCAACCGGGACCACAGACATAAACTTTACAGGGAAGACAGACAGAGCCACGCTGGGCAGCGCGTTAACGCAGTATGTAATTGTACGTTTACAAAGATAAATCATTCTCACCACTCCACAACTCGACCTCTGAATTCGCTACAAGTTATTTCTGCGGTTCACATAGAGCTGCGCAACCAGAGCTAACACGGCGGTTTTAAACTCTTACCTAGAGTTCTCCAAAGGAACATAATTCCTCACAGTAGGTTTATGTAAATATCCATACAGGTCAGCCTTTGTCTAGTTTGCGTGAAAGGAGACGCACGCGATCCCGCTGAGGTAAAGCAGCGGCAGCGCTCGAGGCAAAGCGCAGAGGGGCCAGCTGTGTGATTAGTCCGCGCAGTCGGGTTTAAATGCGACTATAAACCTATCTATTATAAACCTATCCTTTAGGAATAAATCTGCTCTGCTAGTGAAATGCTAAGAGCAAAAGAGACGCTTGCAGTCCATCCATCCATCCATCCATCCATCCATCCATCCATCCATCCATCCATCCATCCATCCATCCATCCATCCATCCATCCATCCATCCATCCATCCATCCATCCATCCATCCATCCATCCATCCATCCATCCATCCATCCATCCATCCATCCATCCATTTTCTTTACACCTTTGTCCCTAGTGGGGTCGGGAGGGGTGCCGGTGCCTATCTCCAGCTAACGTTCTGGGCGAGAGGCGGGGTTCACTCTGGACAGGTCGCCAGTCTGTCGCAGACGCTTGCAGTCCGACTTAAAAAAAAAAAAAAAAAAAAATATATATATATATATATATATATATATATATAAAATATTTGAAAAATAGACTTATATATATATATATATATTTTTTTTTTCCTTCTAGAAACGTAAACAAGCAAGGCTTAGCCTGGCGGCGGACCGCCAGGCTTATAATACACTGGGGGAAACCCTGGTGGGGAAGAATCTTCCGCATACATCCATGCAGGGTTATTGCTGTGCTGCAGTTCAGCATGTATGCACTGTGTTAGGTCATGAATATCAGTGTTATTCATAGTAGAATTGTTAGTCATAGCAACCGTTGAGTAATCAATTAACTTTAAAGGGGCAATATTATGTACTTTGGAGAACGTGGTGCTAAATAACCTGCAGATGACCTGATTATAGACGGTCGGTAGGTAGATAAGTCAGTTAAACTTTATTAACAAACCAATGTTCTGACAACTATCCCAGCATGCACCACTCACTTCTTCTCCTACGGTCAAAAATGAAGTCGCCGGCTGCTTACCATAGTTGCTAGACCTGTTGTGGCTCAATATTGGTCCATATGTAAGGCGCACTGGATTATAAGGCGCACTGTTGGCTTATGAGGAAATTGAAAGTTTTTAGGTGCGCCTTATAGTGCGGAAAATACAGTACTTGGTGCCATTTTATAACACAATCACGTAACTGTTCAGTTATTACACAAAATACTACATATATCAAATATGACTTAAAAGAAATTTTACTTTGCAATTTAATACCTTTAAATTGGGCCTCCATCTCTTTCAAAGTTTGAAACTTCACATCTGAATTGTCTAAGGAAAACTTCTGCAACTAATAGTCTGACTTGCAGTACAGTGTCTGGGATAGTTGACTACAAGATTAGGAATAGTAGAAATCAATGTCTCCATCAGAGCAACAGAAGACGGCAACAAAGAAAAGGTCCTCTAGGAACATACCTGGGACGCTGGGACTGTCCGAGAAGACACAGATTCTCTTACCCTCCTCTAAAGAAGGGCCAGGTGAGATAAGATGTTTCTGCTACAAAGTATCTAAATCAGTGGCCAGGACTCATCCAATGATGCTGGAGAAGCATTGTTGTCATAACTGAACACCAGGTTCTCTTGGCCTGTCTCTTCAAGCCCAGAGACCTGAAGGTATGAAAGCTGAGCACAGCAGTCTCCATTAAGGTGCTTTTCTACTGGCAAGTCATTCTAACCGGAGGCAGATGATTTGCTTCATGCTGGAATCATTCAATGAATTGTTGCAGTCCTACTTCTAGGATAGAGTTTTGAGGACTGGACGTGGACACTCCTGTCTTATTGCCTTTATTTCCAAGTGTCACTTCTACTGAATAAATTAACTTCTGGCTGAAGACCAGTGATGTGGTTTGTTAGGACTCTAGAGAGTCACCAATTTAGGTGCACGATTTCTCAATAGTGCACCTAAAAGAATTCTGAGTTTGCGCCAGTGCAAGAAGTTGGACTGAAGTGAAACCCTGTTTATTGAGCACAATTGACTAAACCCTATAGAAAAGTCTCTGGTCATTCATGGTCATTTAGTTTGAACAGATCAGACTGCGGTGGTTGTTTTAATTGTTTGTCTTCTTTTGTGCCACCTTATAAGCACTTCTACCAGTCTCCTCTCTCCGTTCCTATTGTTTCCCCATCTTACTTTAACAGCCATAACTTGGTAATAGGGTTGTTGGATGTAGCAACAAGTCGATCAGTCTGGCTTTATACTCCACTGTGACACCACTTACTGTTTCACTGTAACAAACATGTTCAAGTTCTGTATGGAAATTACAAAGTGTGTGCTGGGCTTTACAGGGTTGACCAATCTCACACGACAGCTTACCTGTGTACCAGTGATGGATAGATGGGTGTCTAATTCCCATCTGTAAAACTTTCTTAGAAAGTCTGTAGCTGGGGAAAATGGAGTGCAGAACTCACTGGTGCCCTTGTGTCAGGTTGTCTTGAGTACCATTAGTATGTTTTATTGTAGTTCAGTATATAACAGCTTAGTCACCCTTCAAATGTAAGGATTTAACTTATTTGCATGTAGTTGGTAAGATTGTGTCAGTTACTTTGTTATTTAGAAATTTGATATTATTTTCTAAGACTTCAGGTTTTGTATGTGACGGCGAGGTTGTGTGGTATTTGGGTAATTCAATACACAGAGTGTTAGTGGTTTGTTTTTTTGGTGCCTAAGGAGACAGAATGAAATGTGAAGCCAGGATGGGCTGGCTGGATTTACCCCTCCCCCCACCTCTGAGGCACAGACCCACACACAGACGGTGCAGTAAAAGCTCCGTGACACATTGCCTCTACAACAGCCATAAAGTCTTCTATAGGCTTGCAGGCTTCCCAAATAACCCTGGGGATGCAATAAACTCTAGCACTCAACAACCGTCATAGTTACCAAGTGAATCTAGAACAGAGGACATAACAAGAATTAAATTAAATATAATTTAAAAAAATGTAATGAAGCATTAATGAAGGACATATTGTTCTGTTTGAATAAACATCTTGATTCCTCAGTTGTGATGTTACATATGGTATGCCTTTTGGTAATTTAAACATCTCAAGTAAAGGAATTTTATTCACACACTTCTACTGCATGGTTTTTCATGCAGTGCATTAAATTTTTTATTGAAGCTGCAGCATAAAGCTAGTCACAATCATCATTGCAATTTAACATGTACCATGTTGCATCCTGACATGGTTTCATTGTTCCGTAGTTTAGAACTGTTGATGTCAACCCACAATTGTCGATAATCTGCCACAAGTTAATTTTTTCATTAAATCATTATTTAACAGACTATGTTGCTGATTACATGTGAAGTACATGGAATAAAAATGCATATACTGAGTTTTTTTTTTATTTTAACTTTAATTTTTAGCAGAGAATCCTCATTTAAAACCATAACCAAAGTTACACTACAGAAAAAATAGATTTGAACAAAATTGTTCATTTTCAAACTAAAGGAAATTGAACAAAAGTGCAGTTCAAAGCATTCATGTTTACAAAGTTAAGTTTTCTTCTGCTTACCTACTTACAGAAAAAATATTAGATTTTGTAGAAATTTAAGCAGCATTAAATGTAACATTAGAAGTAACACAAACATAATGAACATGAGTGTGAATCATGCTCTTTTATCAGGAGCATGATTCTGCTCCTGATAAAAGATTCGACATCCAGAGTTCTAGTAGAAAAAGTAAGCCTGAGGTCTGCCTCAGTGTCTGTTCTGGTTCTGTGTTTTCAGCTGAGCTAGAGCTGAGAAGGAACATGTAGTGCCAAACCAGGGGAAGGATACTCACTCAGCACAGAGCAGCACCAGAACTGAGAGAAGCTTCCCTCCACCAATTTCAGGGAATCATCACATGATAGCTCCACCAACTAACTCTCTGCATTGTTTGGCAGTGTGATGATTTCTGTCTTTAATGTCAAGGTGCGGCACGTTCCACACATGGGTACATCACATATCACAAAAGTTTTTAATATAAAATAAAAAGTTTATTTATTTTTATAACTTAGTTCAGTTTCACACAGACCGATGTTTTCAAGTCTTTATTTCTGGTGCCTATTTCTAGCAGTCATGGGCAAGAGGCAGGGTCACCCTGGACAGGTCACCAGTCCATCGCAGGGCAACACAGAGACGAGTCATGTGGACATGGATATGTCTGTAGTTCTGATCGTAACTCTAGTTTTTACTTTCCATATGTAACCAAACTGTGTGTCTCTTCTTCAAAGGTATCAAACCAGGAATGTTAACTTGGATTGCAGGACATCTTTGCCACCTACTGCAATGAGTCCAAATATGCAAAACACAATAGATTTTTTTTTTTTTTCCCCAATTTGAAATAAATTTTTGTCACCTTTACATTTATTGCCCATATAAAGGTCTGCTACCCAGGTCTGGGTCACTATAACCCTCCTATCCCCTCCAGACACGTCTGTAATATTTCAGGCGTCATGCATTCAGACTACTTGCCATTGATATGGCAGGTTGCTAGGATGAACTTTGACAGTCTTTCATGGCATGACCAGATACTGATTTGTGTGACTCGGATGATGAAGCTCAGAGTGGGATCATTAAAAAGATGAAAAATAAACAGAGGAGTAGGGGAAACCATCAGCTGATCACAATTGATTCATTGTGATTTTCAACAATAATATTGCCTGGTATCATTCATCCCTAGTTTTTTTTTTGTCAAAGGAATAAAATGGTTTAAAATAATTATGACTCTGCTGATATCTATATTAATCTGACATATTTATTCTAACAGTTTTTATCTACCAGTATATTTCCGGCCTCCTTATTAGAGAAAACAAACTCCACAGACTCCGACAAGGGGCTTTGCTGAAATAATAGAGCCGGGGTCTGAGGTTAAAGTAAATATTCCACAGTTCTGCAGCCTAATAGGAAGAATTATTCCTGAAATACAATGAACCCCCCAGAGAAGCAGTTATTCATAGCACTCAACAAGTTCCAGTTTTAAAAAGTGTCAATTTAAGCTTCTCTAATTATTGTCACTAATATTTAACGCATGTGATTACATTTACATTTAATTTCACTTAAACAAGATGCAGGAGTTTTACATGTCATATGATTGGTAAACATCACGTGTGTACTGTGACTCTAAAGCTTGTCTTAGTCAAGCTTAGGAAAACATTACAATAAAAATGATATTCTGTCTGAATTATTGCTGAAATTGAATCATTAGTTGGGTTTGTGGTCATGATGACACCATTTGACTTTACCGTAACTTTTTATTGTTCCTCTCCTTGCATGGTAAAATAATAACTGGCATTTTTGGTCCAGGCAGAACTGTAGTTATCTGTGGGACTAAAAGGCTGGACAGAGATGCTGAACAATCTGAACAGCATTGCTCTCAGTTAATATGCAGAAGTTCTGAATAGGCCTGTTTCATTGCATACATTTTGACTTGAGTAGGTCGAGCCCTGGCGTGTGAGGGCTCCATTCTGCTCGGAGGCAGTTCTGCTTGTGTGAATCCTACAGAGGGAGGTTGACTGTGTGCTGTAGAGAAATGCCCCTCTTATTGATGCTCTTGTACTTTTTCTATTGTTTTCATCTTTTTCAACCAATCTTTTATATGTAGAAACATTTTGATAAAAGTAATTCTTCTCAGTGACTTGCATACTGACCATGCAAGTCATTCTTGCATGGTCAGTAGTTCAGCCTAAAGAACCTAAGGACTCCCATATACTTGGGTGTACTTCACTCATCAGAGGTTCACTATCCAGCCAACACAGCCCACAGAATACCCAAAGAATATTTTTCCATGCTTCTAAAAAGCATGAATAAGAATAGAACTGCAGACATTTTAACGGCATTTCTTCTTCTTTACTATTAGCACAATGATCAACTTGTGATTTATTCTGGTTAACTGAGCTGCACTTACAATGCTTTTCTGTTAACCATTTTTATACAGGGTTATATTCAGCAATTTAAAAGCAGAATTGTCAAGTTTAATATTTTGCCTGAAGACTCTTAGGTAAAATGTCTTTACCTTGAGGAACTCCTGTCCATATCCCTAAGCCCACCTTTAATATTTATTTTGAGATCACCAAGGTCGGGGTTAAATAATTTTCTATGAAATGGGGCACACACACTAAAAGTTAATACATTAGAAGTTGTCACAGATTTTCTTTTGACAATGGGCACATCAGTATCAACAACACTCAAAATGAATCCACAACAAAAAGCAGAATCTCAAAGAATTCAGTGGACAAAAAACAAAACAAAACAAACAAAAAAAAAAACTGACTCCCCCCAAAATTAAAAAAATATCTGACTATAAAGTTTTATGTATTGCTACAAGATTTTTCTTGCCAACACATTGTTGACTGGACACTAAAGGTTGCATGTGATGACCACTTATTGAGAAGAGTCACATCAGAAAAAGCAGGCAGCCAGTCACACCTGCTGACTATGGAATATTTTAATAAATCGGTAGAAGAAAAGTGAGAGTTTATTAAAGGTTTTGTTGCTCTGTGTGCCGGTAAAGAGATTCCTTTTGGAAAAAAGTGGGAGCTGAACACACTAAGACTGAGTCATGTACTTGAATTGAGATTTCTGTGACTGATGGAAGAAATGAAAATGAACAATGGTCGTGATCATTATGAAAGGGAGACTTTCCTTTAAAATGTCAAAGTGATTCTTTGATTTGCATATAATGTTTAAGTTAATTAAAATGGTGAAATAGATTGAAATGCCTTCTAAAATCAGTCAGTGTTCTGCTGAACCGCAGCGCTTTGTTATATTTGTGAAACTTGAATAACAGTAATTGTGAATCTCTTTGACTATTGATTTGTTAAATAGTTTTCATTCACTTCATGATTACACACTTTTTGGGTTAATGGGAAAGTGAAATTCAAATGAAAGTGGAAAATAAAAATGACATTTTGAGAAAAATAAAAC
Source organism: Poecilia reticulata (assembly GCF_904066995.2). Lineage (NCBI taxonomy): Eukaryota > Metazoa > Chordata > Actinopteri > Cyprinodontiformes > Poeciliidae > Poecilia > Poecilia reticulata. The sequence continues at coordinate 24,129,553 of NC_088848.1, read as the reverse complement.
AGAATAGGGAAAAGAGTAAAGGATTTCATAGACCCTCACAACTGCAACAGGTTCAAAGTATCCATCCACACATACTGATGATACATCCCCAGGGGTCTGGTGTCATTAGGTGCAGAGAAGTGTTTTTATGTTTTCTTTTACAAAGGGATTTGTTGGAGTATTCCATGTTTATCTTTTAAATCAGACAGAATCTTGTTTTGCTGGAACCTTAACTGTCATTTTACATTTGAAACTCATAGATCAATACAACATCCTCTTTTTTTTCCAGTGGAAAAACAAAATGGCAGAGATTGAATGCTGTTGTCTTTTTTTCCTTTTAATTCTCTGGTACTGGCATATTCTGCCTGGCCTTGTGCTGCTGCCACATGACTCACTGACTTGCGTTCCGATATGATAGAAACACACTGAGGATGGAGAACAGGGGGATGAAACAGTGATGTTTTGGAGAGGTGAAGTGAAAGAAAAGGATGTACACAGTTTGGAAAAGGAGAGCGAGAGAATTTGAGAGCTGTGTACTCTCATTAGTTGTTTGGGTTTTCCGGGGGGGTGAGGGGAGAGAGAGCGAGAGAGCGCAAGCTTTCTCATCTCTCTGGGCTTTCTCCCATAGCAACAGTGGCTTAGCCACGTGAACGCCAGTTCCTTTGAGTTCACCCACTGCACTGAATTAACTCTTCGAGTACCAGATAACAGCCCTGTACACACAGAGAAAACAAACCTCATTTATCGGAGTTCACTATCCAAGCTGAATAGCAATCAGCTGGTTGCTGTTTTGAGGAATTTGATTAATCAGAAAAATGTGAAGGCATCTAAATGTCCTGACAACTCTTGACTACAGTGGGAGAAACACCAGGTGAGCAAACCGATGTTCTACCTCTACATCCAAACTCACGGCATATTTATCTCAGACTAGATTTATTTGTCTGGAGGAGTTTCAGACAAGGTTCCAACTGTGAATTTATTTGATCATAACAATAAGGAGGTCCTTGGCAATCACTGACTTTACAAACTGCAATGTCTTTCTGTAGCAGAAAGGAACAAAGTTTCTGTTTCACCTACGTTTAGCATGATTTACTACTTTGATTGTACAGAAGAAACTGAATGTTGGTCACATCCACATAATGTTATTGATGCTCAGTATGAGGGATTGCTGCATAGTCAATCACACAATGCCACAATTGCTGCTATATTGTGGGGCAGGAGTGAATGCTGCAAGTCAGTGGCTCAATGTAATCTGCTGTGTTTCCTTAGAAACTTCTGAAACTACTTTAAATAATTGAGTGTACTGTACTCTAACTAAAACCAACTGGAATGTATGTGATTGAATTGAAATGAGTTTTTGCCTTGAGACAATATCTGTTGTGAATAGCCTCAGTGATAGAGGCTATAAAGCTGAATTAAATTGAAACCTTGATGCTCCTTACTTCAGAGCATCATCAGTCTTTATCCAGTTCCACCTTTTGTGACAATTTTTAAAGATGTTATGCTCCTTTTCTTAAAAACATCAGCATTTTTTCCCATGTCAGACTTTTCCATGTTGGTCTGAATGGCCCAACCAAAAAAATCAAATCAAAACATCTGATTTGTGCCCCTTCCATATGTGGAACTAACTCAGATATATATTTTATAGTTAAGAACGCTCATGTTGCATTTTATCCGACTTTTATGTCGGTGATGGAAGACATGCATCATAACTCTGCACCAGAAGAAGCCAGACGGGCTAAATGTGGATGTAAACAAAGGCTGAAAATACTAATTCTGAAAATTACGAAAGGGGTCTGAGTGATGCGCATTGCTCTGACTCCACATCCCAACAGACTTCTCTACTGCAGTCAGCGCCCCAGTAAAGGCTGTTGCTGTTAGTTGTTCTTTCTTTTACCAGCTTCCTTCATCTTGTTTTGATCTGGTGACAATACTTTCAGCTTCCATTGCTAAATAACTTTAAAATTAAATGTGAACAACTCCATCCATTATTATGTCCATAAACAGAGCGCTGCTGGGTGACGTCAGTGTTCTTCTTCTGCTCATGCGGGTCACTTTGGGACAAACTGTTCACATTGGGGTCAGATTTAATTAGTAGTATGAACGACCACACAAAAAACAAAACAGATTTAATTAAAAAATCTGAATTAAGCTTCAAGACCTGCTAAGGAGTGCAGCCTATGACCCATCAGACCACAGGAACAGAACCTGGTTCCAGTCATTCATGTGGTTAATCTTTAGAAAAGCGTTCCTTCTAGGACGACGTTGATGCTCTGTACGGTCTGATCGCCTCTCTCTCCTCCACGCCAACCTCGGCAGTAATGCTGGCAGCACTTGTACATCTATTATCAAAAAACAACTTCTGGATATGCTGCTAAGCACTTTCACTCAGCTTCTTCAGTTGGCCGTTAACGGAAGGTTGCTCCGTTGCTGCTTGTCCTTAGACAGTATACAATGTTTATCTGCAGTTAGAAAATTGCATGTAAAAATGAGATTTTCTTAAGATGTTTACTTATGTCTAGTTTGAGGTTGAGGTTGTTGAATTGTGATTCTCCTTGTTTATGATATCTTGAAATGTCTCAATTGTCTCCCAGTGTTTCCAGTAAGAGGAATGTGATCTATGTTTTAGCTCACACCGAAGCAGAGAAGTCTCTGTTCTGCTGTTCCAGCAGTGAGCTAACTCTTTCCAGATGGTGGATGGTTAGCTCTCCTCTCCTCCCTCCTCTGCTCTGTGTTCTTACAGGACCAGGCCTGGGCTGGATGGAAACGGCCTCTCAAACTGGGAGCATCTTAAACTCCATTACTCTTTTGGAGAGATTTACACCAAGCAGAAAATATCATTTTCTACTCTTAAACCAGTGGTTCTTAACCTTTTTTGAGGTACCGAACCCATCAGATTCATATGCGCATCCACTGAATCCTTCTTTCGTGATAAATAAAATGATTTTTTTCCCCAAATTCAAGACATGGGGGTGACCCAACTAGAGTCTAGTTGGATCACCCCATGATCACCAAGTCTTCTTAAAAGGTAGAGTCTCTGAGAACAGTTCTTCAAAATATAGTCAGTGTTTTCAGCAAAGTTGAGCTGACTGTCCAGGAACGTCCCAAGGTATTTAAAATTTGCCACAGTTTCAACAGGTTGGCCATCGAGAGAAACTGGAACCACTTTAAGGTCTTGTTTAGATTATTTAATTAGCGCTACATTCTTAAGAGAATGAAAAATTAATAATAAATATGACTTTGGGGTATTCTGATTTAGTAATGTAATTATATTAATTGTGTTACCACCCCCACGTCACTAGAGGCAGTACCAACCCCGAAAAGATGCAACTAAGGAGCAGATTTAGAAGTACACCGAAGGCTACAGAATTTGGTAAAAACTGTGAGTTTTGCGGAAGTAATTAAAGACATAAGTTCATATCCATGCTGAGAGTGGAACTCCTTCAATCAGTGCTCCTCCGCAACACTGATTGCAATGTAACGTGATCCTCTGCAGCAAGTGATGGCAAAGTGGGGCGCGTCATCACGACTTTACACAAGTGTCTCTTTACCTCCACGGCAGAGGCTCCGCCAAACCCCTGAGACCGACTCATCAAACCCCTGGGGTTCGATCGAACCCAGGTTAAGAACCACTGTCTTAAACTATTACATGATTCTACATTGTATAATAAGATTATTCGGTTGCATCTGCTTTATGTAGCAACATTTTGATTGTGCTACAAAATCAGACAATGGGGATGAGAGAACACAGGCTAACGTATAGACAGTTTAACATCCAAGTTACATTTTTAGAACCATGACTGGACTTGCTGATTTCATTTGTGTTTCAAGAGAAGAAACATCAAGGATTAATTTGAACTGCAGTCACAGTGAGTCATTCTTCTAGCAATGATCATAAGAGTAAGCCTAAAAGATTCTTTGTGCCTATGAAATCATTTAAATGCCTAAATTAGATTTTCTTCTTAGCAATATTAAACAGTAGTAATCAGTTTTCAACCGGCTAAGAAATGCTGTGCTACTCTGAGCCAGAGAAAAGACTGTAAACTGTAAGTGTATTATGAGGTTAAAATTCAATCCAATTAAAACTGTAAACTGGGTGCACCTTGAAACCAGCTTGAGCTAGCCTGGGCTTTATTTAGACATATTTACAATGAGAGAGAATATTTCTCTTATAGATGTTTCCGTTTCTCAGTTTTAACATGACAAATAAATTAGACCTTTTTCTCCAAATTAAATAACTTTTTTTAATTGAGTTGCTGTATTTTTATTAACTTAATTGCTGAGTGTTCTGTATTGTTAAAAATGGATGACTCACTTGGTTTAGTTGGGTTTAATTTCAGGTTTGTTCGAGTTTTATTTTGCTGACTTTCAGGGCTCTTTCACACCAGAGCTATTGGGTTCACATTAAAACAATCTTTGGTCCACTCTACATGTGGAGCTTGGTTCACCTGGAGCTGATTTCTAGTGCACTTACTTTCTAGTGGAAAAATTTGCTGACGATCCATAGAAATGAAGGGAGGTAGTTATGTTTCTTATACACAATGCTTTACATGTGACCTGAAAACTCAGAAGTCCCTGCTCAGCACATGTGGCCCAACAGCATATTTTGTAGCTTCTCCCTCATTTCATTTCTATGTTTAGGGTTGGCTATTGCACATATCTGCACATTCTTGCTATCAAGATGAATACTGGATCCCTGATTCTGAGATCTTACTTGGAAAAACTGGGTCACAGTGACTCACTCACTGGGTGCTTTTTTTCCCCGTTTTTCTTTAAAGAAAAAGAAAAAAAAGCCAAATTGACCTAGGCACACTTGCTGGATGCCTGTACCTGCAGTTTACCATGATGGCGCCCCACCAAGCAGCTATTGCAACTGGTTGTCATCCCAAAGTTTCTGAGGAGGCGATCACAAGCCCTGTACAGCTGTGAGCTGATCCTCCAGTGTCCAGCAGAGGAGTCACATGAGGATAACTGTTTGAGCATGATGCTCAACAATTTGTCCTGTATTAATCAGTCTGTTAATGCAAATTCACTCATCATTTACAGATTGTACACGGACTTTACAAAGTTTCCACATATCTGACCAATCAGCTTAATGTTTTCTGAATTTTGACCAGTTGTCCCCTAATTTAACTTTGTTTCATGACATCTCTTGAAACCTGAATCTGCAAGATGAAAGCATGTATGATGCTAAATGGTAACATTTTTTGTTGTAATGCCCATTTACAGACATTCTGTAGGATTTTCTTCTATTCTATACACGATTCATATTAACCTGAATGACTAATGTGAAATTCTTCTTTTGCACTTTGACGTCTCCTCAGGACATGATTTGAATTGTATAAATGGTGATATTTCTACCTGAAAGTGTTGCACCTTTAATTAACTATATTAAAATTATGTCTTTTTTTGGGAAGGTTATGTGCAGAAATTTCAACTTTTTTAATAAAAGAAAAAGCTTAAAATATGTGCAAGTTTGCTACTTTTTTTTTCAAGATGCAGCAAAATCAGTCATTTCATGCTGCAACTATCACAAAAACAATCGCGTCATCCTGTAGGGACTGATGGATCAGAACAGTCTGAATCATTGGACTGATTCTGTACACCTAGTTAGTGAAGAATTGAGTCATGGTTTTAGACCACCAGATGAAGACCGTATCATACTTTGGTCTTTGTGGTCACCAGTTCTCAGTCATTAGGAGACAGAAACATACAACAGGTTAATTTGGGTTTTGTCTGAAGACCATTCCTGATCAGACTACCAACACCATCATTACACTGTGTACTGTAAAGAATGTTCAGCACTTCTTGAGGAGGAATTAACCATTTTTAGAAATTATTTACATGTGAAATATTCAGTACAATCCAAAGTGTTTCCTGTTACTGGAAGGAAAACTGAACTTCTCGTGAGCAGCAGCTAAAAGCCCTGCTCTGATTTCTTAAACACACTCTTACAAGATGTGAACAAACACCTTACAAAGATGCTGGTGTTTGCCTCATATCTGTACTTAATGGGATAAAGTTCTGGAGGCGTGTCCTGTGATACTGAGTGACTCAATCAGCAGTGACTGGCCTAAGGATTGTAAAGCTAGTTAGACGAGCAGACACTGCGTTGTGCCAGTTGCACAAATATTCAGCCAAACGACCTCTACTGCCTCCCATAGTCTGTATGGCTCTGTGCATCAGCTTTCCACACAGACTGTTGGAACTGAAAGAAAAGCCAGATGTGGATTTAAAATGTTAGAAGACATGTGCAGGCCTTTGTTTCCCATAGTGCTGCAAACAGACTGGGTTAAACACCAGAGACAGGATGAAAGCTCTATGGTGACACACCTTGAAACAAGTCTGTTGGGAGTGTCTCTGACACCTGAAAAACTGCCTGTATTGCCACATGTTTCCGCGTAGTAAGGTGTGGCCGAAGTAGTGGAGTCCCGCAGGGCAATAAAGCTTGTGAATGTGACATGACCTAACATGGAGACTTTATTAACAATTGTGCTCTTCAATGGAAACTCAATGTCCTTAAGGTGATGAGGGAAAATGAAGTTTAATGGTCCCATTAAGTTTTTACCAAATCTATCAGCTGCAGTACCTGCTATGTCTCCCAAAACAAAGGTAGCATTAAGGCATTTTTGTGTGAGTGCTGTTCCAGTTAGTTCATGTCTTTAAATTTGTTGTGTTAAAATGTAAAAACAGCAGTGCCTTCTGATATTCCAGTTGTTTTCTCTGTGTGTGTGTGTGTGTGTGTGTGTGTGTGTGTGTGTGTGTGTGCACGTGCGTGTTTGTGTGGACACTGGAAACAGTGGTGTGAGAGGTCCAAAGTTTCTGTTGACATTACAACACAGCATTGTTACATGTTCACCAGTGGCACTGTTGCTTCTGCATTCACCATAATGCACATGATAGCATTATGGTGCTACCAAACAACTTCTAATGTCATCAGAAGTTGTTTGAAGTTTTGACCTTATTGTTGGATATCTTAATGTACAATCCTAAATCCAAACACAAGCTGTATAAAAAAAAAACATGTAAATGTAAATAGCAGAAACATTTTAAGTCATTTAAAAACTTAATACAAGTCTGCTGTCACTTATATTAAGTGATAATACACTTGTATATCTAGCTGTTGTAGAAACTCCTTGGTTTCTACAACAAAAAACTACAAACATTTTTATCTCTTACCATAATATTATGTATCATCAATAACTTTTTTATGTTTCAGCAACACTATTATAATGAATAACACCAGCTTATTTTTCATTGCCAGTATTACTCAATGAAATTGAGTTGTGCAAACGTGATTCTATCATGTTAATGGAACACATGTTACAGCTTTAAATCCTACTTCATTTTTTTCAAGTTATCTATATACCTTTCTAATGTAAAAAATTTAATAAAAAAACAGATCTTTGACAAGAAAGACAGAGTGCAAGTGCTGCTGAGCAATTAAACTTTATTTAAATGAACATTCCTAAATCACACCATTTTATATTTAACATTTTTTACATTTAAGACGCAGAACATTTTTAAATTGAGTCTTACCTGAAATACAATTTTTTATGAACAAACATGTTTAAACATGTTATTTAAGATATGAAATATCAAGTTTTGATATATTAATTTAAGATATAATATAATATATTAAAATATAATAGTTGCTTTATAAAACATATTTAACATGATATAGAAAAGTATTTCATGTTTTAACTGTTTCAAAATGTAACATGACATTAAAGCTGCAGTATGTAAGTTTTATAGCAAAATGTTTTTTTTACATGTTTGTCAACACTATCACAATGTCATGTCAGTGGAAGACAGCGCTGGATTTTTTCCAGTTTATGTCTGTTGCTTTACTGTAATGATGAGGGAACGCTTATACAACGGTTTTTAAAGAACCTAATTTTTATAAGTTACACACTGCAGGTTTGAAGGTTAATCTGGAACATATTTGTACAAAAGATATACAAGATTATGTGGAAAAGTAAGTCAGATTTCTATAACATTATTTGACAGGGTTGCACGTATGACTGACATGAGATAATATGTAAAATCATTTTTTTAAAATAAAAGTTACATTTTGGCAGCATACATGTTCAAAAAAGTTATTTCTAAATAATTTTTTCTTTTATAGAGATGTGTTAAAGGTCAACCTTTAAGCTGCTGTATGTTCCCCAGATAATTTTTTATTTGTTTAAACTATCACTACATTATTACATTGCAAACAATAAAACATCAAAGATAATCGGTGAAAAAAACTGAGCCTCGTCTTATACAGACATAACGTACTGATAGTTCTAACAAATACGTAAAAAGAAACTTATAAAAGTTACGTACTGCACCATTAATTTTATATTAATACATGTTCAAACACAGTTTGTAGAAATCTGGCTAACACTTTATTTGACAGGTGTGCACAAGACTGACATGACACTGTCGCATGACATAACATCTGTCATGGCCATAAGAGTCTTTATGAATGTTGTTAAGAAGTGTCATTTGGTAAATGACACTTTTAATGCAAAGTTGCTCCAAAAGTTGCATTAAAAGTGCCAACTTTGCATTAAAGTGTCATTACAAAATAATGCAAAGTTGGGCCTTTTCAAGCAACTATTAACATGACTTTGCATGACTTCATAACAGCCATAGACATTAGTAAAGACTCCTGTTCATGACAAGTTCATAATAGATTTCTATCAACGTTATTGAACATGTACATGCTGCTGAATGTAACTTTTGTAGCAATTCTTTTGTACATATTTATTAAAATTATTATGTCAAGTCGGTATAAGACAGCTAAATTTTTTTTTTAGATTATCAGTCTCATGTTTTACTGTTTACTATGCAATATCATAGTGACAGTTTAAACAAATATGTAAAAAACCTATTGATTATAAATATCACATTCTGCAACTTAATAGTTGACCTTGAACATATTTCTGCAGTTAGTCATTAAAAAATAACACATTTGTGTCCTGCAATGAGGAATACAACAACAGAAAACACAAAGTGAACATTAGAACATTATTAAATAAACATTTTAAAAATGTCCATTTACTCACTCAGTTTTTAATGAATAATGTCTTGTTGGAGAGTTTACCTCCATCCAGTTCCATTGTTATCTTCTGTAACACCTCAAAAGTGTAGCGAAGGTCAGCAGGGTAGGCGAGGTTCAGTCCATATATCAGTCCAACAAGTATTACAACAGCTGTTGGCACACTATCCAAATTGGACACCACTCTGATGCCTTCCAGGACGATCCTGATGTCTTCATGTGATGAAGTCTTTCAGATGAAAAACGCAGATGGTGGTGGTTCCAATAGCCTCTTCAATGGTAGCTTCATCCACACCCTATGTGAAGTGATGCAGGGCTTAAAGTAAAAAAAAATCCTGAGCCTGAAACTTATAGTGGTGATAGAAATGAACTGTAGCGTTGCTATTGCCACAGTTTAATAAAAAGTGTCTTTGAATAGTGCAAACAATTGCTTCTAACAATACAATTAACAAGCTAAACACTCGAACTTAAATAAGACTTCAGTACATTTCTACTCAAAACAAAATGTAAAATGTCTGTGCCCTAAAGGTTTGCCTTACAGGCAAAAATCCCTCAACATTAAATAAGAGTCCTTTCAATGTTTTTGCAAGTAATTTAGAACATGCAACATTACCAACTAAATCAGTGTTTCTCAACCTTTTTTAGACCAGCGCCCCCCATCCCATATCCAGGGCCCTCACCGTCCCCCAACAAAGAATTTGTAGGCTACTTTGCACTGACTATTATTTTATTATTAATATTACAATCCTATTGTAAATGTTTTGATGTTTATGCTTGTCTCTATATTTATCATCAAGATAATTTCCCAGAGAACAAAAAAGCCAGGTGAATAGAAATTATTTTCATAGGTGTCTACGAAAAATTTATTGAACATTCAACTTAAAATCAGTAAACCTAACAGCAGCCAGTCAGAGTGGAAAAAATATTCTTGTTCTTAGCCATTTTCGCAGTATTGCGCAATGTGCGCATCGTATTTTTATTTTTTTACCCTGTATGGTGCAGGGCGGTCGGGAACCTTATCGATGGGGAAAAGGCAGACTGACATAAACCTTTTTAAAAACAACGGAAACAATTTCCGTATTCCATTCTGTTGTTGAAATTTAAAAGTGCTGTTGTACCGTTGTTCTATCACACCAGTTTCATATCGGACCACTTACAGCACCTGTGTTAACGCTATAAAATGAACGCTACGAAATACAGTTTTACCAAGTTGCTCAAAGTCTAAACTGGTATTGTTGTGATTGTAAGGTGTAAAGTTTACCTTCGACCAAAGGAATCCCAGCGCCCCCTGTTGTAAAATTTCCTCTAGCCATGCCCAGCGCCACTTGTTTTTAATTCCTTTCTCAAGTAAATGTGTTTCTTTACCGGATCAGACAAACTCCATCTTCTTTCATATCGCATTTGATTTAACTGCCGAACAGAACGCATGCGCTTCTTTTCTACAACCAGTTTTAGTCATTGGTCAAGAACACGGGAGCTAGAATTCTGATTGGCAGACATCTTTGTAGACGGAGCTCTTTAAGCCGGGAGACTACAGTTTGGTTGAGGCGGACGGTTTGGTCAAAAGCCAGAAATCCGGCCCCCGGCCGGAGCTCTTTAAGCCCTGAGTGATGACGAATTAATCTCCCTTTCTCTAGACCTAGCTGCATCTCTCTCTGACTTATGACTACGGAAATTAGTCATTGGACCTACGGAAATTTTGCGCATCCACACAACGCTGGGGGGCAAAAAGACTCATCTTTTACATGTCATCCATTGCCACGTTAACTCAGTTAACGCGGCAATGGACCCCAATATATATATATATATATATATATATATATATATATATAGACCGATGAATCCTGGACAGATCAATGTAAATCTCGGTTAATATAGATATCTAAGTATATCTAAATTTACAGATAGACATAGATGGATGTATCTATCCATGTGGAAATATATATATTTCTACATATCTAGAGAAATCTAAGTTTAGATGGATATAATTATGTATGTACTGATCTAAATCTTTCTCTATATTTAGAGAGATTTATCTATCTCTAGTTGTGTAAATACATACCACATACTCCTGGATGAGCTTGGCTGGATCTTCTCCTATATACATGCAGACTTCTTTAATGATACTCCCATGCAGCATCAACATCTTCAAGGAAATTAATGGAATTAGATTTTTTTTTCAAGCCTTATGCTTGAAGTTTAACAATTTACTTTACACAACTGTTTTTAAAGTGAAGACATACAAACAAAGTTAAAGTAGAGGTTGAAGTGAAAACAAGCAGGTGTAAAAGTTCATGGTGAGAACATTTAACACAAGAAAAATTTAATTTTCTACATTAAAAAAGTTGATCCAAAAAGATTGATAGTTGTGTTGTGGCTATATCACGTACATCATCCATTTGTGCAACAATTTGTCCAAGCTGTCCTCCTCTTCTTTTGAACAGCTTCCTCAGGTTATCAAAATGGAGAACTTTAACTGAAGTGGTATGGTGGTAATTCTCTTAAACTCAGCGTTTATCTGAAAAAAAAAAGAGCACAAAGTAATGAACTTCAAATGTTCAACACTTGTAAGAGCCCAACAATCACTGCTGCAGAAGTGAACAGTCAAGTAAATGTGCCTAGACATCTTAGATTAGCATTACATCCAAAAAAAGAAACGGAAAAAAAAACAAAAACATGTATAACATTAAGAAAAACATACGTCACCATCTACACTGCATTAAAGTGTCATTACATTTTTTCAGTGTGCGCGCATGCAGTCTGCCAGAGTGTGTCCTATAGAGTGTATAGGGCTGCACATTCTGGATGACTGAATCCTTCACACAGTCTGGCTAAAGCAGAGATGTAATATGAGATTTCCTTGAGAATCTAGGGCAAGGTTCCCTCTCCACACGTGTCGAGTATGCCTGCTCATTCTCTCAGCCTACATGTGTTTGCTCTTAGGTTGCTGGCTTGTGTGACGAGATTTGTCAGTAAATACAATGGACCCGAACACGTACTGTTGTGTAAAAGGTGGGTGTGTTTTGGACTGGTGTGTGTACGCGTGATAAGTTTGTTTGTGTGTACAGTCATTCTTGGCTTTTTAGCTGTGGTGGAGCACATGAAGGGAGGGGTGTTCTACTCCTGGCTCCATTGATTGGTTCTACACAGACTGCAACTTGACCTCCACACCAGATGTCTGTAATTCTCCCAGAGGCATGCGCACTTGCTCCAGAAACACTCAGGACACAACTCACACAACTTAAAAAAACGTCCCCTGCCTACACAGCAGCCAGCAGTACATCATTTTTGCAGTAGGTGCTGGAATAAATTCTGTCAATTAAAAAAGACCTAGATCATAGGCCTTTGTAATATTCTATAGAAAGTATGTCAAATTAGGTCATAACATATTTTCCATAGATTTGTAGGGACGGGACTAGGCATGGGTTAAAATGTTAAGTTTGTGGAGGGCCCTGAAGGTCTGGAGGGCCTTAAACAGTTGAGTTAATTTATGCCGTGGGCCGGCTTTAATGTGTTTGAAGATCCACTGGCTGATTACTTAATTGGGACTTAACAGAAATGCAAAAATTATTATTTATTTTTAATTATACTTTTTTGGTTCGATTTTACGACTCTATAGTTGTGTGTTTATGGATTGTCGGCTATGTTTTCCAGTAACATAATTATCCAGTAATGTTTTTACATTTCATGTCTACTTAAGATTTTTTAATACAAAAACACGGTAGGCTGCTGGTGGACTGGCCTGCTGCCCTGACCTCTGGGCTTAGCAACATTTCCTGGTATAGAAACTCTGTGAATGCCATGCATATTAGATGACGACGTACCATCCAGTATGGTACATCATCATCCAATATGGAGATGATCATGTTAACAGTCATTGCTATGTTTTGAGGATTACCCCTCAAAACAAATAAATGTTTGAGTGTCTCTTTACGAAACATAAAACAATATGTAAAAGTACAAAAATATACAAAAACACAAAATATGACATTATGTAACAAATATAACAAAATTCAAAATATAACATTAGTATTCGATGATGTTGGTCATTTTTAATACGTCTGTATTGGTCCACTATGTAAAACTATAGAGTATATGCAGAATGTTGGGTTGGGTTGGAAGGAGTGGATGATACTCCTCTACAATACTTTCTGTTAGTTAGTGTCAGCTCCAGCAACATAATAGTTCATGTCAAGTGGGGACATAAACTAATTCATAGACATTTGCTGTTGAAGATGCTTATTGAAATACACACCACACTAAACCCTCTTTGTGCACCTCCCAAGATGGTTTAGTTCATAGTTATAGTTACAAGATTTTATAGCAATACCCAATCAAGGATTACATATTATGCCTGTCCTCCTGCTGTTAGCAAACCTGTGACTTGGTTTGGGATCACTGTATCCTGAACACTTTATGACATGAAATTCTAAAAGCAAAACAATCAAAAATATGTTCTTATATCACTCTGACCATTAGCACTTTGGCTGATGTCATTAGTGTCTTGTATGAACATCAGTTGTCATGAGACAGTCTTACTGGATTAAGATTACATTATCATGTAAAATAAAAATTCATATTACCTGAAAAATATATGGCAACAATTATTGCACTCCAACTCCTTGGGAATAGGAAAATTGCCCACACTATTGCCCAATTGATATGTTGTGCAGCCCTAGCCTGCGTGTGTTGTGACTCTGGTCAGCCATGTTTTCCTTGAGTGCAGAGACTGCAGGATCTATTCTTGCTCAGTTATCTGTTCACCATAAACTGCCTGGCTACTACACCTCTGCCATTTGTGCTCCTCATACTGAGGTAATGAATTAACATTAGGATAATGAAGTTTGGCTTTAAAATAATCCAGAACCATGTCCATGTCTGCATCCTGATGAATGGAGAGGTAGAGTTTATCCCTCAGCCCTGATATGATGTCAACATTAACCGTACCCCCACACTGCTTTCATGCTAATTATATCAGCATGACACTCGGTTTTTATACCACGCTAAGCACTCAGACTGCTTGTACCATTCGCCCACTGTCACACACATGCCGTCAAACACCCTTTCATAGATTAGTAAACAATGTAGGGTTTAGAATAACAGGATTTGTTCTTTTTCAAATCACATTATTGAGTTGTGTGATTTCCATCTATTGACTTCTCTGACTGGAACAATAAACATCTGAAGTTGATTATCTTAATCTCATTTTATGACCTAATTTTGAAGATTGCAGAAGGTGAAACTAAGAAGTGCCAAAGAGCCGCACCCAGATGGTGTGTACAAAGAGACACTTTTATGACTTCTTGCCAAGACGTCATCTGCGGTTTACTCTCCCAGATTTGTGAACTGATGTCTGCAGAGTTTCTCTTTAGAACAACTCAGCATGTTGTTGCTGAATAGTTTGTTGATCATTCTTTGTTTGCTGTGTGTTTGGGGTTAACTTTTGAAATGGAAGCTTTTCTAGGGACATGCTTGTTCTTCTGGCACAGTCTGGATGGGTTAAAGCATTTTTGTCCCAGGAGGTCCTTTAAGACGTAGCTTGTGTTTATTCTGGAGCGATGCATTTCTTCAGATGGCAATAATTACTGAAGAAGGAGGTCGATCTTTTGACAGATTATCTGTCTCTTATTATACTGTTATGACATGTTGACAGTTTTAACAAATATGTAAAAAACATATTCTTTATGCATGGCCGATTTTGCAGTCTCCAGCAGAGCTGTGGGCTCTGCTCACTGAAGTCAGGTGGTGGACTCCTGGGTTATTTGTAGATTGTAGCTTTACTGTTAATGCATTTAATGGCAAACTGAGCTTTATGTTGTGGCCACAGTGGGAGTTTTTTAATTTGAACAGGAGAGCAGTGTTAATTTTCTGCAACTGACCTGTGGGAGGCAGCATTTTGCCAGGGTGACCAGCAGATAGCTGCAGATATCTGTATCAGTTTATAAAGGAAATGAATAGCATGTGATAATTTATATGACTTGCTCAGAGTGACAGCAATGTGGGAGAAAGCAACGCTGCCATGATGACACCAGTTGTAAAGCATAACACTTTCACTTTGAATAACTCGCATGATTATTCAAAGTGATCATGTGAGTTCATGCGAGTTCACTTTGAACAGAATTAAAAATGTTACAAATTAAATTAACAGCAAAGCTTATTAAAACAGTCGAGGAGAGCCAGCTGTAAGCCTTTCTGCAGACTCTTTCCTCAACAAATATCCTGAGCAGAAGCAAAATGGGTGAGCCGAAGTTTTGTTGCTGTAGACCAGGGGTGTCAAACTCCAATCCTCAAGGGCAGCTGTCCTGCAGTTTTTAGATGTGAAACGGGTACAAAACGCTGGAATGAAATGGCTTAATTACCTCCTTCTTGTGTAGATAAGTTCTCCAGAGCCCTGCTAATGACCTAATTATTCTATTCAGGTGTGGTGCAGCAGAGACTAATCTAAAAGTTGCAGGGCAGTGGCCCTCCAGGACTGGAGTTTGACACCTGTGCTGTAGACCTTTGTTAAACATGTCACATTAGAAAACTTTCAGCTTTGAGCTGGATGAGTTAACTGTACCTTAAACTCCTTTGGGATTTTCCCTCATGGAAATTGTACATTTCTAAAATTTTAATTGTAAAATTGTGAACCATAGTCAGAGGCCTTAGTCCTTGACATGACCATCATGGGTTCAAGTCCTGATCTGTTGACCTTTGCCACATGTCTTCGTCTTCTCTCACAACCCACTTTCCTGTCAGTCTTCTGTGAAATACAGGCCACCAGAGTCAAAAAAATATATAAAGAAAAAAAATTCTTCTGACACAAACTATTCATCTACAGAGCATTATTTTTGAACAAGCCGCCCAGAGACATTTCTTCCTCCAGGCTGCTCTCTGATGAACACATTGATCGCCTTACAGCCTGAGTAGCAATCATGTTGTATTAGAACAACGTGCCTTTAACAAAAGATTTAAAACATTTTTAGGTGTACAAACATGTAGGTAATATTCTTTTTAGAGATGTGCCAATCAGGTTTTTTCCTGCCGATTCTGATTCCGATCACCGATACTGATTACATAATTATTTTTCTTTAATCATAAGCACTACCGGTTACATTATGTGGAAAAAGGAATCATGAATTCACCTTAATTTAGACAAAAACTTGTTTTTAATAACTTTTTCCAAGATAAAACCAAAACAGGCATTGTGCAAATTGTACTGCGATCGGTAATACTATCTTTAACAGACTGAAAACATGAAGTCTCTGAAGAGGCTAAATAATGCAGAGTCAAAATAAAACCTCAACATTGCCAAAAAATTCAAGTATAAAACTTTACATTCAAAGGTAAATACAGGATCCATTACAATAACTAATCCTGAGTTACTGAATGAAAACTTCCTGATAGCATAGCGGCTAGCTGATTACTGCTAGTTCTGATTGGCTGTTTCTGACTGAGCGGAGCAATTATGCAGAACAGGAAGGAGGCAGAGGAGATCGATTATTTTTTCAGAGATTATCTGTCTCATGTTAGGACAGCGAAAGTTTTAATACGCATGTGAAATAAATTTTTTAAGTTAGATGCTGCAACTTTAAGCCGAGGTTCAGTGTGAGAGTCACTACCAGGTGGAGAAGAGCGGCTCAGTCTGTGAAATATTACTACCTTTAGCGCGTAGCAGCGGTTCAACAGCGAGAGCAGAATCGGCGTTTTACATCGCAGCTTGAAGACTTAAAAAATAATTTTGTGGGTTATTTGTTTAGCTTTCTGACCGTCATGCTAATCCGGATGAGTGTTTGTAGCTGTGCGCTGCTTTACCTGCTATCTGATCCTCCATATGTCTTTTTCACTGCAGTGAGCCTCGACGTAGCCAAACTCCGTCAAGTATGGCATTGTTTTTATGGCATATTAGATTTGTCGTGTTGATGCATTTTTACGTGCTTCAATTTTCCACCGCAACATGCAAACTTCCCCGTTCACTCAGTGCGTTATAGGATTTGTTGCTGCACGTTTGCAAAGTGTGAAGGAAAGAGGAGACCAGCTGCACAGGCAGACTGCGAAATGAGAAGCAGGTGATCGGTTTGTGTGATCGGCAACAAGAGACCGTGATCGGCGATCACCGATGATACACTTTTTCATGGAAATCGGTCGATTATGATCGGTGGCCGATCGATCGACACACCTCTAGTTCTTTTTTTTTTTTTTTTTCAATTGATGTCCTCTAAAGTTTGTATATTAATACTTAATGTGTGTGTAATGTGAGCATGTGAAACTGAACTCGGATATGTAGCACATGCACACAAACCTGGTCCGTAAAGCAGGTTGTGTGTGTGTGTGTGTGTGTGTGTGCGTGTGTGCGTGTTTGTGTACTTATTCATATGTCTTTAGGACCTTTTCTGGTGTAATCACCTACCTTCTTTTGGTCCTAACTTAGTGTGTCATATTAGGGTTTGGAATGTACTGATAATGGTCAGGGACTGGTTGGTTGCATGGTTAGTTATGAATCGAGTTACTAAAATTGTCAGTATTAAGAATATAAATGCAAACTTGTTTTTGTGAACTTATGTACAGTGGGGCAAAAAAGTATTTAGTCAGCCACCAATTGTGCAAGTTCTCCCACTTAAAAAGATGATAGAGGCCTGTAATTTTCATCATAGATGTACCTCAACTATGAGAGACAAAAGGAGAAAAAAAAAATCCAGAAAATCACATTTTCTGATTTTTAAAGAATTTATTTGCAAAATATGGTGGAAAATAAGTATTTGGTCAATAACAAAAGTTCATCTCAATACTTTGCTATATTCCCTTTGTTGGCAATGACAGATATCAAACGTTTTCTGTAAGTCTTCACAAGGTTCTCACACACTGTTGGTGGTATTTTGGCCCATTCCTCCATGCAGATCTTCTCTAGAGCTGTGATGTTCTGGGGTTGTCGCTGGACAACACGGACTTTCAACTCCCTCCACAGATTTTCTATGGGGTTGACATCTGGAGACTGGCTCGGCCACTCCAGGACCTTGAAATGTTTCTTACGAAGCCACTCCTTCGTTACCCGGGTGGTGTGTTTGGGATCATCGTCCTGCTGAAAGACCCAGCCACGTTTCACCTTCAATGCCCTTGTTGATGGAAGGAGGTTTTCACTCAAAATGTGACGATACATGGCCCCATTCATTCTTTCCTTTACACGGATCAGTCGTCCTGGTCCCTTAGCAGAAAAACAGCCCTAAAGCATGATGTTTCCACCCCCATGCTTCACAGTAGACATGGTGTTCTTTGGATGCAACTCAGCATTCATTCTCCTCCAAACACGACAATAGAGTTTTGACCAAAAAGTTCTACTTTGGTTTCATCTGACCATATGATATTCTCCCAGTCATCTTCTGGATCATCCAAATGCTCTCTAGCAAACTTGAGACGGGCCTTGACATGTACTGTCTTAAGCAGGGGGATACGTCTGGCACTGCAGGATTTGAGTCCCTGGCGGCGTAGTGTGTTACTGATGGTAGCCTTTGTTACTTTGGTCCCAGCTCTCTGCAGGTCATTCACTAGGTTCCCCCATGTGGTTCTGGATTTTTGCTCACCGTTCTTGTGATCATTTTGACCCCACGGGGTGTGATCTTGCGTGGAGCCCCAGATTGAGGGAGATTATCAGTGGTCTTGTAAGTCTTCCATTTTCTAATAATTGATCCCACAGTTGATGTCTTTACACCAAGCTGTTTACCTATTGCAGATTCAGTATTCCCAGCTAGGTGCAGGTTTATAATTTTGTTTCGGGTGTCCTTTGACAGCTCTCTAGTTTTGGCCATGGTGGAGTTTAGAGTGTGACTGTTTGAGGTTGTGGACAGGTGTGTTTTATACTGATAACGAGTTCAAATAGGTGCCATTAATACAGGTAACAAGTGGAGGACAGAGGAGCCTCTTACAGAAGAAGTTACACGGCTGTGAGAGCCTGAAATCTTGCTTGTTTGTAGCTGACCAAATACTTATTTTCCACCATATATTGCCAATAAATTCTTTAAAAATCTGAAAATGTGATTTTCTGGGGTTTTTTTTCTCCTTTTGTCTCATAGTTGAGGTATATATCTATGATAAAAATTACAGGCCTCTCATCTTTTTAAGTGGGAGAACTTGCACAATTGGTGACTGACTAAATACTTTTTTGCCCCACTGTATATTGTTTTATAAAAGCAGTTTTAGTGGTAACTCTATAAAATCACTAAGTAATATAAAAGCCCTCCATTTTTCATTTGGCAGCTTGTTTGAGTGTTTTGTCTGTACCAGTCTTCTGCCATTAGTTCACTATTGTTATGTAATACTTATCCTGGGATTGTATTTTCACATTTTAATCTAAGTGATAAATATACAGGCATGCTTGTTTGTGTGCATGTGTCACTAGCAGCAGGCATATTGTGGTTGTGTGTGTCTGTGTGTGTCTGTGTGTGTCTGTGTGTGTGTGTGTGTGTGTGTGTGTGTACATGTGCTTCTTTCAAGCCAGCAAACTTGCAATTTGAAACAGTAGTGGAATTTCTAGTCCACATGGAGTAGCAGGAGACGGAAACACGTGAGCCAGTTGACCTCAAACCATCTCTGAGTGGGGGAGGTGGAATGGCACAGCGGCAAAACGCTCAGTCTAGAGAAAGCTGAGGATGAAATGGGAAAGGGAGAAGAAGAGACGGCTGTGGACAAATGCTGAAAGGTTGAGAAATGCAGACAACTGTTGAGGCTGTGGGGAAAATGTCATGATGCAACAGTAGAGAGGGACAATAGCAACCAAAAACAGCAGGATTTGTTGGTGACATAACGTGCCCTCCATGTCATCATTTGAAACGAGGCCCCACAGCGTAGCGTTAGGAAGTCCTGTCTCCTCAAAGCGTGATGGATTTGCTTCAGAACCAACTGACTTTCTCATCATTGATCATTTCTCTCTTGATTGGGCTTGATTCTGAGCTCTATAGTCTGTGGCTGTCTCATTGATGTTTTCCTGCCTTCGCTCTGCTAAGGCTCCTGTGAACAGGACCAGGGTTTATGTGATGAAGCAGGCCTAGCAGGAGGGGATATGGCAGGGCTTGTGGCTCCTCCTCCATTCAACACAGACAAACTGCTCTCAGTTCAGCCACTTTAAAAAGAGCTAGAGGTAGTCTGGTTTTAATTAAAGCGCTCAACAATCCTCCCTTTGTCTTTTGGCTTTCTCACAGTCACGTGTGAGTGTGTGTGACCATCATTACACCCCAAGTTTTGGTGACTGTTGTTTAGATGAAAGGGTGAGTCGAGGCTGCTTGTCCAGTCACGGTATTGTCCACAGGAGGAAGTTCCTATCTGTCCCAATTACCTCACTTCCTCTGCCAGTCTTTGTACTTGGTTCTAACAGAGTGATGGGCAAATGAAAGTACACAGATATTCACTAAACATAAGCAATAATACTAAACATTCAACAATCGCATGGCTGTTTCCATGGTACAAACTTCCATAAAGGACATAAGCATTTCTTCTTATTTACTGTTTTGCGATTCAGGAAAGTAACATGTTTCAATTTTAGTTTCTCTAAACAGCTGCTGAATTTCTCCCCTTGCTTTTCCCTACAAAATCTTGTCATATTGTGATTGATAACATATTCTTCTCCATTGAAAAGAACCCTGAGCCTTAAAGAGTTTGCATTACTATCAGAAATAATGAGCCTGTATAAAGTTTAAATTGAGACAATATGACACCCATTGTATTGGCCTGCTTGTAATTTGCGCAACATGAGCAAGAGGCAGCAAAAACAGTCAGCAGTTTGTTCTAGGGGAGCAAACTGCTGACTGTTTTTGCTGCTACTTCAAACATAAAATTTGAATCAACGAGCATTTCTGTAAACCTCCCTTCAGTCCATCTCCAAACAGTATCAGAGGGTGCTAGGCCAGGGGAATATGAATGATGGTGTAAAGGCAGTAATCTACTGGTACAAAGGATATGTTGTAAATAAATCTCAGGCCTCTGAAAAGTATGTTTACTTCCATGCACTCAGTGCTTGGTTGGACTTTCTGTTGCATGAATTACTGCATTAGAAAAGTTATCTGTGGTGTCTTTGTTTATTTGATTGAAGCATGCATCAGCATGTACATCAGTACAGACATGGAGTGGAACAGCGGGAGTGTTTCTATGTTTCGATCATGCGCCTAAACTTTGTCCTCTGACTACAGAGCTACCGGGAATGAATTGAGAAAATGACTCTGTTCATTGCTTATCATTGTAAGACAGAATGAGGTGATTGGAAAATAATTTAGGAGATAAAAGCTGTAAGCAAGCAGTTCGAAACACAGACCTGCTTTTCACTCCACCCTTTGTCTATTCCTTTCTATGGTTTGTTGTGAAGATTATGATTTTTGTTTTGTTACCACATCAGCAGCAGAATGTTTTGGCATATTCACTGACCCATGATGCATCCGTCAGTGCTCTTAGTCCTGTTAGAAGAACCTATGTCATCCTACAATGTCTTTCTCTATGGAGTGTTTGCATCATCCAGCTTAAAATACAATAAAGCGTTTTTTACATACTTTGTCCAAAATCATCATTATTTTAGCATTTTTATCGTGCTGTGATTTAAAAAGATAATCCAGGAGAAAGACTCCATTTCCCCATTCATTCTTCCACTGTCTAAATGAAAATCTGCCTGTCTGGAGCTGTAAGAGAGCCCACACTATGATGTTCCAACCTACAAACTTCACTTTGGACTTGCGGCTTTTGTTTTGATGTGGTGTGATTCTTGTGGTGTCCCCCCCCCCCAAAAAAAAAAAAAAAGTGTGCAAAGAGGTGATTGAGGTTGAGGTTGTAAGTGTTCCTGTTTTCATAGAACAAAAACTGTGCCTGCTGCTTCCAGGCGTTTCTGAATCTCTCTCTGGTTGCTCCTTGGCTCTTGGCAACAGGTTGCATTGACTTCCATGTTGGAGACTTTATCATGGGCTCCTCATGAGCTGCTCTTGCCTGTTATCGCCGACGTGACGTTGGGTCGCCATATTAGAGAGGTTGACTTCTCCTTTCAGTGTTATACATTTGGCAGTCACAATGAAATATCAGCACATTTAATCAATCAAAACTCGCTAAATACTAAACAGATTTCAAATTTTTTGATGGAAACCTTATTCAAACATCTATCATAGATACATGTACAGGAACATTTGTTTTTTAAAGTATTTTTGAATTGGATTGATACATTCAGCATATCTAAATATTCTTAGTGGGGATGTGACGGCCCTGGGCCTTGTAGGCTGGTCTTGTTGTCCCTCTTTGTGCTCCTCCCATTTGCAGGTGTGCCTGATCGGGTGATTGGAGTGCAGGATACTTAAAGCTGGCTGTCTCCGTCTTTCAGCGGCGGCTGGGTGGCTTGTCACTGATCGTTGGTGGTTTGTCGCCTATGGCCCTCAGCGTCCATCCTGCAGAGGCAATGGTAGTTGCCAGGCCCCAGCTCCCCGTCTTTTGCACTTTTGAGTTTCTTTTGTTTTGATAGTTGTTTGTGTTAATAAACATTTACTTTATTTCACTTTAACCATGGTATGGTTTCATGTTTTTGTTATGACATTGAGCCAGTCGTAACAAATGGGGGCTCGTCCAAAGCAAGAATTCCTACAGTTTGTAAACTTGATGGTTTGAATGCGTGATGTTTTGTCATTCATCTTTTTTCGTGTTTGTAGGAGTGAGCACTGACGTCACCATTTGGGTGTGACACGTTTTTTTTGGCCGGCTTGTTTTGGGCAGCTGTGGCGTATTTGGTAGGTTGGTTCAATATGCAGGTGAGTGAAATGTTTTTTGAGCTTGTGCATCAGTGTTGGTTCTATTTTAGTGACTGTGTCTCCTGCTAGGCTAAGAGGTGCTGTCGCTTTAGACTTCACCTGTTTATTTTGATAGTGTCGTGGGGGTTTGCGGTTAGCGTTCACTGTGCGAGCAGTGATCTCGGGGGCAGTCCGTAAGATTAATTTCTTACTGGTTTGGTGCTTAATAAACCCGCCGCCGATCCACGTGAAGAGCCAGGAATCAGTTTATCAGGTGAGTCGTGGCAGGCAGGTAAAGTATAGTGGGGACATGGTTACTTTGGACCCATTGTGCACTTGTTTCAATTTGTTTTCACTTCACGCTGTAGTTGGCGCTTAGCTGGCGTTTTTTCTTTCTGTGATGTGATTAATTTTCGTCCTGAAAATGGAGTTTGACCTGGAAAGTTTTGTAGCTGATCCCTCTTTGGAGAAGTTTAATAGTACTACTAAAAACGATCTCATAGCCATTGCTGCTCATTTTAACATACCTGTGGTTAAACAAGAGAAAAAGGGGGTTATTAAAGGACGTTTATACGCCGCATTGGTTGAGCAAGAGGTTTTGCCACCTCCCGCACCAAACACACAGGGTGAAGTTGGGCCGTTTTACCCTGAAGTGCGTAAAATGGAATTGGAATTGGAGATGCGTCGTTTGGAGCTGCAACATCAAGTTGAAATGCGCAAACTGGAATTGGAGGCAGTTGCGAAACGCGACTCAGCGCGCGGTTCTGCTGATCAGGACAGCGGTCTGGCAGGGGCCCAGTTTGACATTAATAAATGCATTCGTTTGATTCCACCGTTTTCAGAGTCGGATGTGGACAAGTATTTTGTCTTGTTTGAGCGTGTGGCTAAGACACTCAAGTGGCCTAAGGATGTTTGGCCATTGCTTTTGCAGTGTGTATTTACGGGTAAAGCACAGGAAGCCTATGCCTCGCTGTCACCTGGTGACAGCCTAAATTATGATAAAGTGAAGAGTGCAGTGGAAAAGGCTTACGAACTTGTACCCGAGGCATATAGACAAAAATTTCGCCGCTTTAAAAAATCCGACAATCAGAGTTGCACGGAATTTGGGCGTGTAAAAACCGCTTTGTTTGATCGGTGGTGCGCTGCACAGGAGGTAAAAAACTTTGATCAGCTCCGCGATCTACTTTTGCTGGAGGAGTTTAAAAACGGGTTGCCGGAAAACATAGCAACTTACATCAATGAGCAGAAAGCTAAGACCGTGTCTGAAGCTGCAGTGTTGGCAGACGAATACGTTCTGACGCATAAGGATTTTTCAGATCAGGTTGGTTTCAGACAATCTTTTGGGCGAAGCGAGTACCGCATTGATCGGGTTGATGTCGCTGAGCTAAATGAGGCCAGACGATTTAAAAGTCCGGTTGTTCGGGATGATCGGGTTTGTCATTATTGTCACAAACGCGGACACATTAAGGCGGATTGTTATCAGCTTAAAGCTGAAATGCAAAGGTTTGAGACTGCTCCTAAAGGTGTTGGTTTGGCTGCACCGGTGCAGAATCATCTAAAGGACGCGAAGAACGTTCAGCGTTCTGAAGTAGGCGTCTCCTATCTGCCGTTTATTCGTGATGGGTATGTGTCACTGCCAAGCAGCACGGAGAAGGTTCCAGTTAAGATCCTTAGGGATACTGGCGCGTTTGACTCTTTCATTAGAGCTGATGTTTTGCCGTTCTCGGTTGAATCTGAGACAGGTGCCTGTGTTCCGATGCGAGGAATGGGATTAAACGTCTTGTTTGTTCCATTACATAAAGTATATCTCGACTGTGAACTATTTACGGGTGACGCACAGTTGGCTGTGCGCCCTGCTTTGCCGATTGACGGAGTCTCTGTGATTTTAGGTAACGGTTTAGCTGGGACACATTTGTGGGCGGAGACTGTGCAGTTGGATGGACTTGTTAAGTCGGAGCCGATTAAACGAGTCATTTCTCAGACTGACGAGAATAACAGGGAATTCCAGGATGTTTTTACCGCATGCGCAGTTACTCGAGCCATGATGCGTGCTCAGAGCGGGAAAGAGGAAAAATGTGTGAAAAAAATGACTCTTCCATTGTCCAGTTTTCCCATGTCTCTGTCTCGCAGCGAGTTCGTGGCGGAGCAGCAAGCTGATGCTTCTCTCAAGAATCTCTTCGATCAGGTGCGCCCGCTGAGTGAAATCACGGATGGTGCATGTGGCTACTTCCTGCAGGACTCGTTGTTGGTGAGGAAATGGTTACCCCATGCTGACATTGTGGGTGAGCCAGTATTTCAAATAGTGGTTCCCACTAAACTCCGCTCCGCAGTGTTCAAAGTTGCTCATGACGAGTCGGGCCATTCTGGAGTACGTAAAACGTATGACCGGGTGCTCAGACATTTTTTCTGGCCGCGTATTAAAAAGGACGTATCGTCTTACATTAAGATGTGTCATGTCTGTCAGCTCATTGCTAAACCCAATCAGACTTTGAAACCGTTCCCATTACGCCCAATTGTTGCCGCATCTGAGCCGTTTGAGCACTTAATAATTGATTGCGTTGGCCCGTTACCTCGCTCAAAGGCTGGGTCATTATATCTGCTCACTGTGATATGTCAAACTACACGTTATCCAGCAGCCTATCCATTACGGTCAATGACTGCTAGGTCAGTTGTACGTGCGCTCACTCAGTTTTTTTCGGTGTTTGGCATCCCTAAAGTCATACAATCTGACCAAGGAACGAATTTTTCATCACATTTGTTCAGTCAGGTTTTGAAGCAGTTACGGATCCGACACAGTAAAGCAACAGCGTATCATCCAGAGAGTCAGGGGCCGTTAGCGTGCTTCCACCAGTCTCTGAAGTCTCTCCTGCGAGCTTACTGTACAGAACTGGCGGGCGACTGGGAGGAAGGTTTGCCGTGGCTGATGCTGGCCGCCAGGGAGGTAACCCAGGAAAGCACCGGGTTTAGCCCAAACGAACTGGTTTTTGCGCACAACGTTAAGGGTCCGTTGGCTGTGGTAGCGCACGGGCTTAAAGAATCCGTTCCACCGACAAACTTGTGGGATTATGTAAATGGTTTCAGAAGACGCTTGTATCTGGCGCGGGATCTTGCTAAAGAGAGGCTGACTGAAGCGCAGAGGAAAATGAAAAGTCTGTTTGATCGCCGTGCTGAGGTTCGCTCATTTCTGCCTGGTGATCAAGTGTTAGCTTTGTGTCCAGTCATGACTTCTCCTTTTCAGGCTAAATTTTCTGGTCCATATACGGTCCTGGAGAGGGTTTCCGACCAGAACTATTTAATATCAATGCCAGAGCGGAGAAAGAAAAACCAGTTGTGTCATGTTAACACGTTAAAAGCATATTATGCTCATGACGTTTTATTTCAGCCTCATGGCGTTACCCCGGTGTGTACCGTAAACAGCCTTGATGGAGGCAGCGAGACCTTCAGCACCACGGATAGCGTAGTGTCACCTGTGAGGAATGACGGCGGTACAGATGAGTTGGACAGCGTTCTGATTCATGGGCGTCTTAACATGGATATTCAATACATTAAAGGGAAAAGCAATGTAAAAGCCGATGCGTTATCTCGCGCTCTAGTTTAGTAGTTTGTTTTGTGCTCTTTTCTCTTTATTTCCTTTTCTTGTCCTTAAAAGAGCTTCTGAGTGCACCAGTTGCTGGTTTGGAAAGTGGAGTAGGGAGAAGAGAACCTGGGCATTACATATCTACTTTGCTAAGTACGACTGGTGAAAATGGTGGCTGTGTTTGTTTACGCACGGTGAGTTAGGCAGGAGCAGGGTTCCTTGTAGGAACCTGCTTTTTATGGGTGGGGGTGTGACGGCCCTGGGCCTTGTAGGCTGGTCTTGTTGTCCCTCTTTGTGCTCCTCCCATTTGCAGGTGTGCCTGATCGGGTGATTGGAGTGCAGGATACTTAAAGCTGGCTGTCTCCGTCTTTCAGCGGCGGCTGGGTGGCTTGTCACTGATCGTTGGTGGTTTGTCGCCTATGGCCCTCAGCGTCCATCCTGCAGAGGCAATGGTAGTTGCCAGGCCCCAGCTCCCCGTCTTTTGCACTTTTGAGTTTCTTTTGTTTTGATAGTTGTTTGTGTTAATAAACATTTACTTTATTTCACTTTAACCATGGTATGGTTTCATGTTTTTGTTATGACATTGAGCCAGTCGTAACAGGGGAAAATAGAATAAGAATAGAATATTCAGATTTTATTTATGATGAGCATTTTACAAAGCACACAGCCACTCTGTTTTTTTAAGATATAAATTTATTTACTAATATGAATGTATATTTTTATATAAATATACTAATTCAAAATAATACAAATATACTTTCAGTTGGTCTGAGTATGAAAGGTTTAAGCGAATACAATCGTCCTGAAGCCACTTGGCTGTGCTTTGACTGCTCAGCTTTGGGTGAAGGATGGGAGATCCTCAAGGCTAAGGCCTTAGTTCAGCAAGGATGCAGTTGTAAAAAGAGATAACTTGTTTTGAGTACACCATTTATTTTAAGGTATTCCGGGTTTCCCCCCTGGCGCCCTGCCAGGCTTATAATCCACTGGGGGAAACGCTGGTAGTAGTAGAGACCAACTTTAAAATGACCAGCATTAATAAAGTGTGCTTTATTTCTGAATTTGGCTTGTATTTTAAATCTTTTAGATTTTGATATCATGTACCCACTAAACGTAATTTAAAACAGGATGACATAAAAAAAATTAAGTCTGCAGACCCAGGTCCCTGATCTGGCAAATGTGCAGATGAATTGGA
The DNA here is from genome assembly GCF_904066995.2 of Poecilia reticulata. NCBI lineage: Eukaryota > Metazoa > Chordata > Actinopteri > Cyprinodontiformes > Poeciliidae > Poecilia > Poecilia reticulata. The sequence goes on along the minus strand of NC_088848.1, from coordinate 24,102,035 downwards.
AGATGTTGCAGACAAACAGCTAACCTCAAAGCCTTCAGCAGCTTTTAGAAAACCTACTGTAGCTTTGTTTTCTTTGTCCCCGACCTCTGGATCTATCCTTGGAGCTGCTGAGGTTTGTAGAAAACCTTTCAGGTTGTGCAGAAATCACTGTTTATCCTCACCAAACTGGAGAACCAAGTTTGGATGCTTTTCACCAAATCTGGTGAAAAGCATCCACCAGATTTGCTTTTTACCAAATCTGGTGAAAAGCATCCAAAACCTTGAAAAACTTTGTAGAACTAATTTGACATTAATCAGACACTCTGCCATGTTTGTTGTTGGTGTGGTAGCTCAGCCAGCCAGCCAAAAACGCTAGCTCCATGCATAGACATGTTACATGGCTATGCATGTAACATGCATAGACACAGACATACTGCTGTAGAGTGTTGGCGGGGGACTCTTGACAAACAGGAAAATGTATAACCATAAAATTAATCTTTTGACTAAAATTCTCTATTGCCATCAATAAAGTCATTATAGATGTCATCAGTTACATTGATAAGTATGACGACACTTGTTGTCTACTACTATAATGGAAAGACTACCTTCTAAACTTTAAAAAGTTTGTCCTTCTAGATTTTTTTTGTGTATTCACAAACATAGCCTTCCATGGTTCTGGCCTTTCTGGGCCAAACGTAAATGGGCCTTTTATGTTTGGAAGTCAGAGTTGCACTGTGAGGTTTGGCTCTTAAAAGCTATATAATTAAGTTGGAACTAAAGTTAAACTCAACTGTGATTAGCGTTAAAAAGCCAGCAAAAAGCGCTGCACTCCGTGCCTGTCTCTCAGATGCTGGCATGCTGCTTTGATTCTTTCATTCTAATACCTGGAGGAACTGTGTCTGCTGAGCTCATCATATGAGCGTCTTCTCATTATAAAGGTCCCAAGAACAGTTGTAAATGGAGGAGCATTGCCATGCTGAGGAGGGTGTGTGCGAAAAAGTTGGAGCCTCTGAAAAAGACATTTAAGCAGACATTTGCAAGGCATCAAATTATAAAGTCAAATTTCTTTTAAATCCTGTTTGATATATACAGCATTTTTATAACAACTGAAGGTAACAGGTACTTGATTGTGCTACAAAATGGCACTGCGGACATCCAGAGAAAGAAATCCTCCTAAAGTAGTAACAAATATCAACAGTTTAAACTAGAGGAGTAGAGTTCAGAAATGCTAACACACAATAAAAGGGATTTATATTTTAAGGACATTTTCAGCCTTTTTGTTTGTGGTTTCAAATGAAGGTGAAGTCCACTAAGGACATGACTAAATGTTATACTTAAGTAATTTAAGGCATGTTGGCAAAAAATTTACTCACTCAGCTGAATAATGTGATGGCAGTAATAACACATGAGGCCCCTCTACTATGCAGTGCATAGTGAAGTAATGGAAAGAAAGCTGAATGGACTCCATTGGGGTCTGGAACATAGAAGGTACAGAGGAGATGAGTAAGAAACTAATTTCTTCAAGTGCTTCCAGTCTTGTCTCCTGCTATGAAATGTGAGAAGCTTATTGTGTGTCCTTTGGTGTGTGTTAGTGTAGGTTTGTGCTCACACACAACCAGCCCGGACTGTAAAACAACACTTGGTGTTAACTTAGTGGTGTTAATTAACATAAACGGAGAGGCTAAAACGCACCTGCAGGGAGAGTCGCATAACATACAGGTAATGGTAGAAACTTATAACACCCTGAGTATGTAAAATATGGGCTGGGGGTCTGCATCGTCTGCAGTGCAAAGAGCCCTTTGTACCCTCAATGCAGCGAAAATACCCCATTTGGAGACGCCACATGTTCCATTACAGTCTTTTGAAAAAGACAGCTTCTCATTTTTTGATGAATATCTACTATGTCATTTTTAAAGAGCCAACATTTTATTTGTCATGTTTTAAGATAATATACAAACCAACATAAGCCTTTTTTGTAAAAAAAAAAAAAAAAAAATCTACATCGTCTTCTATAAGATAGTTGTAGAAAATTATATAAAAGATGAGCACATAGTTTCCAAACCTAATGACAAGAAAAGTATCACATTTCCACAAATACAACTAATTTTATTTAATTTTTTATCGTCTTAGCTAAATTCCTAAAGGGCAACTGTAGAAAATCCAAAGAGCCACTTGCAGCTTTGGAACCACAGGTTGCAGATGGTAAGATTTATCCTGACAGTCATCTGTAAAGACTGCATTTATACCACAAGACCTGACCCATTTGTAGTTGTATCCAGGATGTTTGGATCTCCTAAGTTTGTATACTCAGTTATTGGTTGGAAGGCTGGCCAATTATGAGGCAGTCCATAAATTCTTAAAATATTGTCCATTTGCCATGTCTTCGCATACCTGTCTGGTTTCCAGGGAGGTGAATCTGAAAGCAGCGCAGCGTTGCAGTCAATGTGTTGAAGTTGTGACATTCAGCCTGCAGCTAAGACAGGCAGGGAAGAGCTCAAAGTCAGCAGCTTAATGTTGTCACCTGTATCAGGAAACTACTCACTTTAAGGTTGTGTGTGAGCATGAAGTAGAACACACCTGCAAACAAAAACCCAACAACAATTAACCTTTAGCTCCAGTCAGATGTTCATTCATAATAATTTAACAGTTTAATAGTTGACTAATAATGCCATCCCTAAAATCCAAACCTGCTCAGTTTAAATTGAGTTGGAAAAAAAAACAAGAAATCTGAGATGATGTTCACCTTCAGGACTCGGCTGTAGTGATTTCCTGAGCATCTGCAGACAGTGTTTACATATTCATATTTACATCTGACTAACTGAAATTCAGAAAACGAGTTTGCACTGATAAAAATTTGTGAATTAAGGCACAGCATTTCTATCACAGGTTATTGTAGTACGTTGAAATCCCTGCCTTTTACATTTTGGACACATGGCAGTTTTTTTTGCTTTGTTTTGCTTTTTTTTTAGCAGTTTGGTCATTAACTGATTGTGATATCTGTTGGTTTCTAAAGATGGCAGGCCTTTCTTTATCCCTGCCCAGGACAGAGGGATTAATAAAATCCATGTATGCCTGCGTTGTGCAAGCAGCCATACAGCATGGGCTAGACGAGAGGGATTTTCCCATACTGCTTCTGCTGCGGCTGCCCTAGATTCCAAACAATTGTCTCAATACAACTCTGCTATTATTAGAGCTGTATTATCAGGAGAGATGGACTGAGAGGAAAAAGGAAGGTTAATCAGACAAGGATATAAAAGTGTTAGGGGAGAGACATGCACTTGTTTCTCTAGCTGTGACCTTTTCTTAAAACTCCTCCTTTTCTCTTTGATTAGTGCAGATCTAAATAAGTTGCTTTATCAGACCGAGTTACAGAAATGAGTCAGATTGCCATTTGACACTTTAGAAACAGGAATGAGAAGTGATTACATCTCTGCTACTGTTTGTTGGATATGAAGTCTTATCACTGCGGTGAAGCCGAGCAGAGTGGGACGGTCAGTCAGTCTGCCTGCTGTTGGCTCGTCTCCAGCAGCACAGAGTTTATTTTGCTGATCAAAGTCAATGACTCAACTTGTTGCTGTAATCTCATCATACGTCTACACCGCCATGCTATTTTTGGACCTGTTCTTATGCCCCCCTTCCCACCCTGTCTGGATCACACACCCCTTGAGGAAATAAATTAGTAGTGTTTGAGCGACAGAGATATCACTCCTATTGGTTTCCTTAAGCTCCATCTCTGTCTTGCTGGTCATTTCTCTACCATTTCTGTTTATTCTGTTTGTCTCTCATGGGGGGTTTCTCCCAGATCTCCACACCCTCACACATCCTCACCATGTGGATCAGTCCTGTCATGTGGCTTTCCCAGAGAGAACCGACCCTGTGGAAGAAGGAATGTCTCTTCATTCCGTCATTGGGTATTACTTCAGCTCATTGTGTTACTCACACCTAGTGAGCCTACATAACGGAGCTCCTCCTGCAAATGGTCCCAGTTCTCTACAAGGGTTGGTGTTAAAGGGGCAGTATTTTTTTAAACTTTTTTGAGTGTTACATCATGTAATGTTATCCCCTCACCAAAATTTACTTGAAGGGTTTACTTGATTCTTTCGTGCATTTTTAAGAAATCCTCTAATCTCCCATGGCAATCATTCCTCCGTGCAAAACACCGACCTATAGCTGCCTTCAGGATGTAGCTCCTCCTCAGAGCTGCAGAGCGCAAGCTTCTAAGCTTCTGCCTCACGGAGCAGTCCCTAGCCCCTCAACCCCGTCCCCCCACTCAGCTCCTCCAGACTAGCCAGCAGACATTTGCAAACACCTGGTGGAACTTTGCATCAGATGTAGCTCATTATTTATAGGAGCTACTTTTATGTGTAACTCCAGTAAAAATGTTGTCAAAGGATTAATAGAGGAGCCATGTTGTAATGACTTCCTGACGGCAGAGTTCCAGACAGAGCAGGTATTTTTAAAGAGACAAAGGCCCAATTTAAAATGTGTTAAATTGTGAAGTAAAAACTTGTATTTGATGTATACAGCACTGAACTATACAACTGAAATTAACATAGTAACTTTATTGTGCTATAAAATTCAAATATGTGACGGAAAAAAAAATAATACTGCCTCTTAAAGAATAAGAGGAGTAAAGAAGTATCTGCTGTGGCTGCAGCTCTATGCAGTGCATTGACCTACTTAAACTGTGATGAGTGATATCAGAAGCTGTTGCATTTAAAATGTCTTATGGCATAAAAACCACCACCTTTCCATATTATGCTCTTCTCTTCTGAAATGAAGCTATGTGGAAAAATTAAATATGTAAATAGTATAAAGTTTGTGAAAACATTTGAATTACTCCTGCCAAACAGGCAGATGGAACTAACACAGGACATTTTCAAACAATTTACTGGTGTAAATTGTAGAGGTGTGCCGATCGATCGGTCACCGATCATAATCGGCCGATTTTCGTGAAAAAGTGCATGATCGGTGATCGGCGATCATTGGTTCTTGTTGCCCATACCGATCACCTGCATCTCATTTCGCAGCCTGCCTGTGCAGCTGGTCTCATCTTTCCTTCACACTGTGCAAACGCGCAGCAATAAATCCGATGTGGAACTATAACGCACTGAGCGACTGGGGAAGTTGGCGTGTTGCGGCGGAAAATTGAAGCACGTCAAAATGCATCAACACAACGAAGCTAATACGACATAAAAACAATGCCATACTGGACGGAGTTTGACTATATTGAGGCTCACTGCAGTAAAAAAGACATACGGAGGATCAGATAGCAGGTAAAGCAGCGCACAGCTACAAACACTCACCCGGATTAGCATGACGGTCAGAAAGCTAAACAAATAACCCGCAAAATGATTATTTATAATATTATTTATTATTTATAATAATTATTATTAATAAGTCTTCGAGCTGCGATGTAAGATGCTGGTTCTGCTCTCACTGTTGAACCACTGCTACGCGCTACAGGTAGTAATATTTCACATACGGAGCCGCTTCTGATCCACCTGGTAGTGACTCTCACACCAAACCTCTGCTTAAAGCTGCAGCATCTAACCTAAAAAAATACATTTTACATATGTATTAAAACTTTCGCTGTCCTAACATGAGACAGATAATCTCTAAAAAACATAATCGATCTCCTCCCTGCTCTGCATAATTACTCCGCTCAGTCAGAAACAGCCACTCAGAACTAGCAGTAATCAGCTAGCCGCTATGCTATCAGGAAGTTTTCATTCAGTAACTCTGGATTGATTATTGTAATGGAACCTGTATTTGCCTTTGAATGTTAAGTTTTATACTTGAATTTTTTTGGCAATGTTGAGCTTTTATTTTGGCTCTTTGCATTATTTAGCCTCTTCAGAGCCTTTATATGTTATCAGTCTGTTAAAGATAGTATTACAGATAGCAGTACAATTTGCAGAATGCCTGTTTTGTTAAGTTTTCTTCTTCTTGGAAAAAAAAGTTTTTGTCTAAATTAAGGTGACTTCATGGTTCCTTTTTACACATAATGTAACCGGTAGTGTTCATGATAAAAAATAAAAAAAACTATGTGATCGGTATTGGTGATCGGTATCGGCGATCGGCCCTCATGGGTGATCGGTATCGGCAGGAAAAAACCTGATTGTCACATCTCTAGTAAATTGTATTGATTTGCATTTTTCACTCTGTGCTGTAAAGTCTGTAGATATAAATTCTATATACGTGTGGTTGTATGTGCATGTATAGGAGTATAATAGCCAAGCATTAATAGCTTAAATAATTTTATTATAATCTATTAAATTAAAACTCAATTGAGGCTTAAGCATTGTGCATCTGACACACATTAATAAATATTACTTTAATCTCTTTTTTGCTTTTGATCTGTTTGTTCTGCGGTTGAAAAATCTCATAGCTGAAGTCCATGAAGCTGCTCTCTGTTGGTCACCGCAGTGTGCCCAGCATTGAGTGTGTTGATGGTGATCTGGGCTGGATTGCCTTTCCTCTTACAGGTATTCCAAAACTCTGAAATGGGTTTGGTTATATTTCATTATGTGTGCAGCAGCAGTGGCTTCTTCTGCTTTGGTTCCACCATTGCATCATAATCATCTCGGCTTGGATGTGGTGCAGAGTGCACCGATGTGAAATCATGCAGCTGATGGAAATGCACAGACCTGTTTAGGAAAGCTGTTGCCATGGATACAGATTTAAATCCTAAACGATTCAGCTCCCATCTGTCACCTATCGTCTCTGCTCCCAGACCAGCACAACTACTACAGACTTTAGTCATAACTATGGATTCACTGATCCATGTTTTTCACTTCTGATACCGATACATATATCTGAGGTTTCTGTATCCGATACTGATCGGATACAGAAGAACAGTGCTGAATTGACTTACATTTTTTTTTTAAACACAGACAAATGTACCGAATTACAAATTTATTGAAAACTCTGCTCTAGTATGGCACACTTAAACACCCCTAAAAATGTAAAATAAATAAGTAAATAAAAATCAAAACTTGTATTTGCTCAGTTAGTAGGGGTGCACAAATAGCATTTTCTGGCCGATTGCTGATTATTCGTTTTTAAAAAACCTGACCTGCCGATTCAAAATTTGATTCTGATTTTGTTTTGTCTGAAATGTTGCTACATATAGCAAGAGAGTTACTGATTTGGTAACAGTGAAATGACTATTGTTAATTGCAAACATGCAGACATGACCTGGCAGGCTGGTCAGTCAATCAGATTCTCACAGCAGAGCAGAAGAGGGCAAAGGTTGATTTTTAGACCTTTGCTGAGGAAGATCAGATTAGTGGATAAGATCGGCATGCAAGTATCAGCCGACCACCGATGTCCCATAGTTAAAGAAATCCACACCGACAAATCAGCTGGCTGATACATTGGTGCACCCCTATCAGTTAGTGCAATTATAACATCCAGCGTAAAATAAATAATAATAAAGAAATGAACTGCAACAAACCTTTGAAATGATTCAGGAATTCTGAAAAATTTCTGGAACTGTTTTTGAGCATTTGGTTTACATTAAAGGTGGCGGGGCGCTTCGAGGGTCTAGCGTGGCGCAATTTGAACCGTTTGGAGTGCTTTGAATGTTTGACACGTCGAGCACGTCCAATGCGTCTGACACTCCACATAGACTCAGACGTACCTGATGCCCAAAATGCATTTGGTGAGGTATACTGTAATTGTAATATACTTAATATACTGTAATATACTTGAAGCATCAGACCTGTTTGGTGTGAACATTTTACCCTCCACTGCTGCAGCAGTTCTTGTCAAGTTTTGTATCAGATCAAGCTGATTTTTCACATTTCTCAAGATCAGGCTTAAGCATCACTGGCAGGTTTTTGCTTAAGAATGCTAACATTTCTGCTCTCTTGGCTGTTGGTCTGGTTTGCTTTTCATCCAGGATGATGGAGGTTGTGCTGAACAGCCGTTCACTTTCGACTCTCTGTGCAGAGATGCATCAAGCACAGAGGTGTGCTGGCAGCAAGGCCAGGAAAACGCAGGTGGTTGACTCCCCAGTATTTGTATCTGTGGCAGGAATGGTTTCCTCTGTGAAATATCCATCCAGCTGTACAGCAGTGCTAGAGCTGCTTGCAGTGCTAGAGTGGATTTTCCTCACACTCACCCGAATTTTGTCACATTTTTTTTCATGAAGCTGCTGCTCCTTCTGGTGGCTCTAAAGCCTTGGCTGCGCCATCAGCAGTCCTCAAGTCTTCCTCCAGCTCCTTGGCTAGTTTATGATTCCAACAGTTGACTGAGTGCACTGGTGAGAAATCAGAAAAAAATAAATAGACTCAAAAAGTAATACTTCTTGAGGTAAAAAAAAATTATATATAGATCACATTTGCCGATTATGTGATAATGTCACCTATAAGCTATTACTGTTGTGTCTAAGGTGGGTATATTTATCTGCCCAAATCTCTATTACAGTTACATAATGTTTGTCACAAGGACGGAAAAATAACATACAAAAACATCAAAGTATTTCACCATGCTGGTAATTTATTGAGCTAACCAGTCCTGTAATATGAATTACAGGACTGAGCTGTCTTTGTATCGCGGTCCAGCACAAAGTTCATACAGAGGTTCATCTTCCACGGTGCTAAAGTGTTTGTCAACAGCTGCTAAGACGGTCTTTTCACGGTCGTGGTTCCAGCATCAGCCTCGGTTTCCGTAGAGAGGCGTTTGAGAACGGTGATGCTACGGTAGAGGCTGTAGCTGTGCTCACCTTCCTTGTAAACTCTTCAAACGGTTCAACGGACGTCATTACTTTCTCAATCAAGGCCCACTGGTTGTTGGTGGCTGCAGAGGGCAGCTCATGGTCAGCAGAATAAAGTAGACTGCTGGTTTCTATTCAGTCAGACTTGGCCATGTGGTTTCTGTTTTGACCTCTTGTTGCAGCCGGTGAGGTTGCATGTTCACCTCTAAATGGATATCTTGCTACCGTGAATATGCTAGAGGAGAATGTTTAAAGTGTCCAACAATTTGTCTTGAGGCTGAAGTTGGTTCCTGATTGCAGCTTCAGCGTTGGGAAGTGGCTAAAGGGCAATTCCACCTAATTCTTCACTACCTTTAGCATCTTCCCTCTGCTCTAATTAAAAAAACTACAACACCTAGACTCCTCAACCTTGGACTAGATTATTCTCAGCTAACAGTAGAATACTTAAAACTAAGTTTGTGATATGTGAAACCTTTATTTGATTTGTGGAACTTCAGTAAGGGGTGATTTCAGCACTTTTTAAGCATCTGGACCACACTAGAACTGCTCCAGCTAGAGAACTACAACACTTCAAACTCAAACAACACTTCAACTCTTCAAACCTGGACTAGATTATTCTCTTACTGGCTAAATAATTTGAGCAGGATGAAAAGAAAAGTCAGAATAGGCAAATTTGCATCCTAGTTAAAACAATCCAGAGTTACTGAATGAAAACTTCCTGATAGCATGGCGGCTAGCTGATTACTGCTAGTTCTGAGTGGCTGTTTCTGACTGAGCGGAGTAATTATGCAGAGCAGGGAGGAGATCGATTATGTTTTTTTAGAGATTATCTGTCTCATGTTAGGACAGCGAAAGTTTTAATACATATGTAAAATGTATTTTTTTTAAGGTTAGATGCTGCAGCTTTAAGCAGAGGTTCGGTGTGAGAGTCACTACCAGGTGGAGCAGAAGCGTCTCCGTCTGTGAAACATTACTACCTGTAGCGCGTATCAGCGGTTCAACAGCGAGAGCAGAACCAGCGTCTTACATTGCAGCTCGAAGACTTAAAAAATAATTTTGTGGGTTATTTGTTTAGCTTTCTGACCGTCATGCTAATCCGGGTGAGTGTTTGTAGCTGTGCGCTGCTTTACCTGCTATCTGATCCTCCGTATGTCTTTTTTACTGCAGTGAGCCTCGATGTAGCCAAACTCCGTCAAGTATGGCATTGTTTTTATGTCGTATTAGCTTCGTTGTGTTGATGCATTTTGACGTGCTTCAATTTTCCACTGCAACATGCAAACTTCCCCAGTCACTCAGTGCGTTATAGTTCCACATCGCTTAGGATTTGTTGCTGCACGTTTGCGCAGTGTGAAGGAAAGAGGAGACTAGCTGCACAGGCAGGCTGCGAAATGAGATGCAGGTGATTGGTATCGGTAACAAGAGCCAATGATCGCCGATCACCGATCATGCACTTTTTCACGAAAATCGGCCGATTATGATCGGTGGCCGATCGATCGGCATACCTCTAATTTCTACCTATCTTTGTTCTGACCTTTTGACTTTTTGTTGAGTCAATAAACATGAAGAAGAGGTGAAACTGAAGGGATGGCAAGAAAAGGAACAGAACCCCAGAACGATTCAACAAGTTTAAAGTTTGGCATTTGTATGCTGTAACTAGGACTTCTATTACTAACACTTGCCTATTTGCCAGTGCATGACGTCACTCAGAGCACAAAGCATAGAATTAGACTGAATAGATCTGCCCTTGTGGATCGGTCACATTGTCACTGATACAGTGACAATGTGCAACTCTGGTGACAACATTGTTGGACATATACCAATTTTAATCAGATTATTTGCTAGAATGAGAATTGAAAGCCTGTTGCCATAGCAACAGAACACATGTTCAGCTTATTTTTTCCATCTCACCTTATAAGGATGTCTCATTCCATCAGAGACATTCTCTGGCTTCAGATTGTAAAGGTTGGGCATCTGAATTAACGATCATCTCTGAAGTTTTCACAGAGGAGAGTTCGACATGCTTCCACTGCTGCTGTGAGATGTTCCAACCCGGTCATTAACCGGCAGGCTGCTGCACTCCTACGCATCTCACACATCACTATGCGCTGCATTCAATTCTGCTGACACGTCTGCATATTTAATCATTTACACACAAGTTCACATTTTCACACTTGATACATAAATAAATTATTACGCATTATAAAGTTCTATAGTTAACTGAAACCAGGGCATTAATTTCCCTATCCTGGTAAATGCTCCCAATAACATAAAGAGATGCTGATTTGCATCTTTGCAGATTAGAAATCAGACTGCAGGTAAATGTGCTGGCAAAACCAAACAGTTTTATAAATACAAATAATTACTGTTGAGTTCTAAATATGGACCAAGCTTTAATTACCAGAATCCTGGGTAAATGTTTCCACCAGTCATGCAGCACTTCTATGGAGAGAGTCTATAACCAGTTGCTTGCTATCTTTTAACACCAGTCCTACTGTTTTACATAAGCTGCATCTTACAAAGGATTACTACTGTATATCCAGTGGTATACAGTGGTGATTGCAGTTTGGACAGATCCAGACAGGTCGGTGTTACAGAGCACTGTTTGTACAAACGATCCACCATAGAGACAGTGTTTCCCAACAGGCTGCTCTTCTGATGAACACTGAGCAGGCAGAGAGCACCCTGATGTCTTTCTGTTTTGTGAAAACACTGTACATGTATATTTACAGAAACAACAATTCTTTTTATGTATGATATATTTATATTGCCATTGCCTTCATTTAGTCCTAGTTAAATTCCTTGTTTGTGTAGACAAACGTGGTGAATAAAACTGTGAATGATTGTGAAATGACATGGTGAGGAAAGAACATGATGTGGAAATAATTGAAGCAACACCTCAGGACGTTAAAGCTTGGGGTCTTCAGCATACCATCAAATTAGAAAACCTAAGGACACTAACGTCAGTGTTTCAGAGTCCTGATGATGATTATTTCTGATTTACAATAATAATTTTTTATAAAGATTGCAATATAGACTGTTGAGAATGGAAATGCCAATCGATGAATCATAATTTGTATTGACACATGGAGCATAAAATCAGCCAAGAAAAGCATTCAGACTTTACTTATTTTATTCATTTTCAGCGCTGAAAGGAGACGCTTTAACCATTACATTCGAGAAGTTTCTAAAAAAGTCTGTGCAGCATCTGAGGAAAAGGAGGAGGGTAGCTGATTATATGGACTGAAGACACTCCCTGAAATCACATCATGGTTCTGAGAAAACGTTTCTTTTTCGTGAGAAATGGACCTTGGTGTCTAACAGAATCAAACATGTAACTCTTTACTATGGGCCTTTGTCTAACAGCATGTGACTCTTTCTCGACCTTGGTAAAGCATCTCAACATTCCCCCTGTTGGGCTCTAAAATAGCCCAAAAAGGAGAAGACAAACCCTGGAGTAAACACTGTCCCTTCCGGAAAACATCCCCCGAGGCTTTTGCAGATGTTGGCATACATAGCATCATTTCAAGTATTGATGTTGTCTTTCATTCATTTCATTTCATTTCATTTTTGGGGGTAAAAACGGACAGGGCACCCAAGGCCTCTTAGGCAGTGGATCGAAATCACAATGTTCCCCTTACAAGCTAATAAAGAATGTGTATAGAAAAAAAATTGTTAAAGGATGTTGGAGTGTTAAATTTGGAGGAACATACATCAACCCACCATGGCATGACTGTTTTTTGTTTTGTTTTGTTTTTTGTGGTGGAAGAAAATATTTTTTGCAGTTTTGTCAGAGCTTCGTCATCTGTAATTACACATCAATCATACAGTCGGACCATGACACTTTCTGGAACCAAATATTATAATTATTACCTTCATGTTTCTTGTTATTTATCATTTCTTTTTGTTTACCTCAGGTCAACGCCATGCCATAGAAGGGTAATGAACTATAAAAGAACAAAGTCAGAAATTTTTGTGTTCGTTTTTATATAGTTTTTTGTAATCCAAGTTAAAAAGAATAAATGTTAAATTTTATGAAAATATAAAATGGGTGAAGTGTAAGGAGGATATAATTTTCGTCTTTAAAGTAAAAAAAAGTATTAAAAATTATATTCACTAAATTGTTGGAGTTAACCAAACTGTAAATTGAATAAAATGTTAGGATGATATTTCAAAACTTAATAAAATGCAAAAAGGAATAAAGTGTTGGGTTAATATTTTAGAATGAATAAAATGAATAAAATGTAAATGTGTAAGAGTTACTAAAATGCAAAATCAATAAAGTGTTGGGTAATAGGCAAAAAGTAAACAAAATGTTAGAATAACATATGTTTTAAAAGTTAAGAACTCAAACAGGAACCAAATTTAATAAAAGGTAAAATGAATAAAAGGTAGATATTACTGAAACGTTAATCAAATGTCAAATTACAAATGTTAAGATACTATCCTTTAATGTCAACGAAGCAATAAGGAATAATGCGTAAAACGATCTATTAGTACGTTAATAAACCAAACTTATTTGAAATTTTAAGGTAATATTTAAAAGTTAATGAACCATAGAAAGGATGCAATGTTAAATCAAATGGTAAGAGAAGCTTAGAAGTAATGAGTCTTGAAAGTCACAGAACATACAACGAACACTGCAAACCAATAAATCAGGATCAAGGCAGCACAGTCAAAATACACTGGTATGAATGAACTATGATGAGGAAACGAGTAAAACTGCTTTCTAAGTAAAATGTAATAATAGTAATAAAATCTAATCATATCAGTCTCTCTATAGCGAGACCTATCAACGTCAAATCAGTTTCTGCGTGTGTCCAGATGTAGAGCCGGTGCAGCTCGATAGGAAACCCCGACAGGCCCGCGAGGCTTCAGTGTGGCGTTTCAGCTGTAAACTGGTCCACCATTCGTGGAAGGCGCCCACAGTCTCGCATCCCAGCACACCAAGAAAGGATTGGACTTCCTTCTGCAATAGAAAAAACACAACAAAAAGCGAAAACAATGGATTATATAAAGAAAATTAAAGTGAAGGAAAACATATATTTTTGTCACTAGATACTAGTACTGCCCTTAAACTCTGGAATGCCGGAGTTCCACGGTTCTGGGAAACCATCTGATGGGCAGGTGGGGTTTTATTGGTACCACTGCTCTTCTCTATGTTGGAGGTGATGCACTGAACAGCCAAGGACCTCAGGCAGGGAGCAGTAGCATCCACAGGTGATGAGGAGAGCAAGGAAGATTCTTTCAGATTGGCCAACTGATTAGTAAACATAATGTTGCTTTTTAATTATTTTTTGTTTAAAGGCTGCTCCTTGAAGCTGTAGTAACATATACATATTTTAACCTTCAAAAATAGAGCTGCTTGTAAGTGTTGCCATATTTCTAAGATCAGACAAAATCTGATCTTAGAAAATCATGTAAAGGATCAGATTATAAAATGAATGTGCAAAACTACCCACAGTCATGTTTTATCAAAGGAATATCATTTGAAATGTATTTATGAATTATCCCTAATAGAAACTTTACCAGAAATCTTAAACCACATATAAATCTTTTGCTTTTGTTATTTTAATTAAATTCAATCAAATAGTCCTCATTTACCAAGTAGCCCGCTATACTAAAGGCTTGTAAAATATTCTCAATAGTGTGAAACGTTAATGATACGTGATAAATTAAGATCCCTTGTAATATATTCCTTCCATGTAGTAAAAGACAACCCTGTTTTGTCTCAAACCAAAAACTGTAAATTATGATTATGAAAAATGTTTAGACATTATTACCTTGGATAAACAATTACACATAGCACTAGATTTTTTGTTTTGTTTTATTCTGTTAATCTGTTTGACCCGCTTTAAGCAGTTCCATTATTGCTCATTTGTAAATTCCCAATTTAGACCAATTTAATTTGAATCCTCGTACTTTCTTCTCATTTTAAAACCTCATACAGTATAATGATTAACCTGTTTTTTTTACAAGAATAAAGTTAACTCTGACACTCCATTTTTAACTGACTTTATGGTTTTAAATCTGAAAAGTTCAACAATTTTAACCTTTGAAAAGTTGGTTCTTTTGAAACCCTTATAGAAAATATTTATTTTACTGAATTACCCTCTTTTGTAGTGTTTATCATATTTATCAATGTTTTTGGCAGTTTTGGGGAGAAATTTGATACAACTAGATTTATTAAATTATATAATGTTCAGGTTAGACTTTTCTGCATGACTTGGTTAAACAAATTATTTTGAATTATAGCAGGAGAGAAGCAACAATCAAACAATTTATTCCTTGTTTTTGTAGAAATCTATTCGTCACATGACATTATTGTTAATTTTAATGTATTTAATTCAGAATATTCAGTATTACTTTGGAAACTCATTCGAATAGTTAAAACATTTGTGAATTTTGATTTAACCTATTTTATATTTTGCTGAAGCCCAAAACTGAAAAATTTCTCAATAGATTATATTAACGCACTATTTGTAGATTAGATTCATTCCATGCATCTTTCCCTGTTTCTGTATTGAAACACTGTAAAGTGTTTTGTTACAGAAACTCCTAAGAAACCCACTCAAATCAGTTAGCCCACATTACTTTCATTGCTAACTATAACAGTTGGATTTAATTTAAACAGGGTGTTTACACCTCAGTGAAAGAATTGAATAGATGATTGAAAATATTTGCAATAGACCCATAATTTGGTTCAGTAATGTTATGTAGAATAAAGTGTCCTAGGATTTAAAATGGAGTCCAAATAAACCTAAATCATTACTTAAATAGGAGTCCTTATATTTATAGCCACAGTAATTGGAGCCATCTGGATTTTAGACTATCCTCTTTTGTATTAGAAGTGTGGTTGGTTATACTTTTGTAAATCAGGAAATTAACATTTTTTATCGTACTTTTATCCTTTTTCAATTGTTGTGGTGCTGGAGGAGAGAAACACATTAGCCAGATGTTGGACAATCAGAGTTATAATCATTCAGGCAAACAAAATATTTCTACAAGCTGCAGAGAGTTCCAACATCCTGCTGCATCGAGCCTTCACTTGTACCGTTAAACTTATCCTGGTGATCAGATAGCAGAGGTACAAAGGCAGTAGACCAGGAATGTGCTGTAAATTAACTAAGGTGAGAAAAAGTGGCATCACACAATTCAAAAATTCAAGAAAAACCATTAAAAACTACCACGTTTTGTTGGCAGCCATTTTGTCTCCAACCTGTAGACCGAGGGAAATCCCAGGGGCCCCGGGGCCCAGGTCACATGACCAGAGGCGAAGAAGCCAGAACCAACCAGGGCAACAGACGAGCAGGACCGCCTCTGAGTCTCAGCCCGACTTCACATGTGATGTTCCATCTGCCCCATCTGAAGCTGTCCAGGGTAGCATTCAGTCCCACTGTGCAGAAAAATCTGCACAAAGTTTGTGGCCCCCCTTGACAGAGCGAGGGGGAGACAGAGAGATACAGGCTGTCATTGTTTTCAAACCTCCGTATCACGTCGGGCAGAAGCCGGTGGTCTTTTCTGCCATAGGAGACCCTCAGAAACGACGGCTGGGTCTCGTTCTTTAGCCAGGTGTTTCCTCAGAGATCAGATCCTAAGCTGCAATCCGTCTTCACTTGACAACAGGAAAAATCCAACCTCACTGACCTCTATAGAAGCTGTAAGAATCGTCTAATAGGTCTTTGCTCTCAAACAGCAGTCCGGCAGAAGATGGGACAATTCATATGTGTAGAAAGTGCAAATGTCCAAGTCAGCGCGGCTAAGAACAGCAGAGGCCTGATGCCGAAGCCAGAGGCCTTTCTCCTCACCTCCTCGCACGGCCCTGAACCCGCAAAACCCGGCTCCCACGGTCCCCGTCAGACCACAGGAAGCAGAACTGCTAGAGTAAACCACAAAGTAAATTAAGAAAATAGAAGTGTATGCCACCTTTTGCTCACATAATTATAAATTGACTGTCTTTTCTGTAGCTTGTGATGTAGATGGAAGAGTTGCCTCTTTTTTTTTGTTTCTTTTTCTTGTTTCAGCCAGGCTCAGGGTCACTGGAGCGGCTCAGATAACGTCCACTGCCTCAGTCCCTCAGCTCCAAAGAAAAGATGAAATAGAAATGCGTTAAGATGATTCATCCTCAGATGTTTCAGAATTAACCAATTGTGGAATCAACTCCTCAAAAATTAAACTCTAAGAAATTATTAAAATGTAAACAAAATGTTGTATTTCCAGCTTCATACACTTTTCAAATATTGGTTATTCAAATGCATATGTAAAATAATTAATTCAACAGTGTCCAATTTTACACAAAAGCATCCTTGTGATATTGCCACGCTTTAAGACAACCAGTCAAATTTCCTTAATAATTTAGGTCAAAAAGAAAACCGTAATCAATTATTGTTTATTCCATTAATGAAAAATATTACCATTATCCTGATATTTTTCAAAACGGCTGAGTGTTGTATTTATGTATTATTTTCTTTTTAGAATTAAAAAAATTTTTCACATTTTGTCAGAATTTTTCTCCATGTCCCCTTTGGGGTTCCGTAGAATCTAAAGTAACCAAAATGTTCTCAATGATAACAATTACATCCAACTGTAACTTTATACAATTAAAATTAGAGGTGATGCAGGAAATTCATCAATATGCAAATAAACATGGCATAGATATTGATTGAAGCTATTCAATTTTAAATTACCAATTTTAATTTAGTAAGAGCTTCTATATAACGGTATTTCAGTCATGCAGGAAGGAACAGTACAAGAGCTCATTAACTGAACTCACAATATACCAATGTCAAATTAATAAATTCACAATTAACCATATCTTTAAACCGACTAGGAATTAGTCTATTTCTTCTTCACCCCCTGTTGATATAATTTTAAAAAATTTGAAAGCTTGAAAGCAATTTTGCATTTGTTGTTGCTATTCTCCAAACTAAAATTTTCAGGGTGCCACAAGTTTCCCAAATGTTCCATCTAGAATTGAAAGTAGATGTTTTAGTTTTAGATGTAAAGTTTTATCAGAAATGTTTTATGTTTATCATTTATCAAAATTTTATCTGAAATCTTTTACCTTTATCATTTACCATTTCCCCCTTTTGTTTTCTTATGCTAATAGAAAAACATTTCTGACAACAACATTTCTATTGTTATTAGAAATATTTTTCAGAGATTCTTTTTCTGTGCATATTTCTAAATGTCCAACTGAAACTGTACTGCAAAGGCCAAAAGTTTTATTATTTTAAAGAGTTCAGATCAGAATTTGGATTGCTTTCCTAAAAGGCCGTGTCAATGTTTATTTTGAACTGTCAAGAGAAGAATTGATCAATTTAGGCAGAGGAGCAAAAATTGTAGACAAAGATTATGCAGTACTGTAAGATGTCATTGCGTTTCAAATCAAATGTTCTGTTGGACTTGAATTTATATATCAATTCAATCAAAATTTAAGGCACACAAGTGTTGTGAGCCAGTTGTTGTCCAATCAGTTTTTTACATAATCAATTACTATCATATCCACTTTAAAAGTTTCATCATGTCCAATTTGTGCCTTTCTACCAAGACACGCATGTGTTTCAAAAGCAGCAGTTAGTTCAGTTAGTAAGTTAGTTTGTTATTAGAAAAAATAAAAAAAAACAATAATATTAATAAAAATGAAAAGAAAACATATCAAACTAAATGAAACAGTCTCATAATAAATACTGTCTGGTTTTAAACCAAAGCTGAAATGTGATTATACCTTTTCTAGCATATTATTTCCCACTTTGAAGTAAGGTTACCGAATTATCTATATTTAGAATCATTAATTGTCTTTGAGACAAGAATATTTTGTAACCAATGTAATGAACCATAATTGAATCTAAAGCTGTGTCATAATAACCTTTTGAATCAAACATATACTCATATTTATGTACCAATTCTGTTCCCTCTTTAGACATTTTGAGGTGACCAAGTTTCAAATGAAAAGAAGTCCTGTTTTTGATAAGATAAAAGAGAGGAAAAATTTAGATTAGTCCATGATAAACCTCAATTTTTCCAGTTTCATTAAGTGTAAATTAGAACCCGTGAACAGCTAAGCAAAATTTCAACCCATTAGATGTCACTTTATTTTGTTTACAATTGTACCTGTTATGTAATTTAATGCATCCTACATACAGTTGATTTTACTATATGTGAAAATAGTGGATTGTGGCGGATTATTTTGAATATCGTCTTACAAAGGCTGCAGGAGAGACTGTTATCAGTGAGGAACCCTAAATTAACTCTGGCACACAGGCCGTGTCTACAATGAGCAGGCAGCAAAGGACACATCTCAAGTTATCTCCCACAGAGAAACACTAAAACTTGAAGAGGACAGACTAACAACACATAATACTTTCATTACTTGCAATTTAGTAAAGTAGAATACATGACTTGAAGTAGTTTGATTTGTAATTTTACATTAGCAGCACTGGTATTGTCTAAATCAGACTACATTTGTAACACTAAGTTAGTAAAACATATATGCAATACTAGTATAATATGAATTAGAAAATGCCTAGAATGAATGTGTTTCTATTGAAAACTGTTCAGATATGCTCTATAAGTGTCTTAATTCTTAAAATCTGTGCTTTGATCTAAGGCAGTATTTCTCAACCTTTTTTGGGCCAGCGCCCCCCTAGCCTTTATCCAGGTCCATAACCGCCCCCCACCAAAGAATTTGCAGGCTACTTTGCACTGACCATTATTTTATCATTAATATTACTATCACTATTGTAGATGTTTTGATTTTTATGCTTGTTTCTGTATTTATCATCAAAAATAATACAGGCGTCTACAAAAAATGCAATGAACATTCAAGTTAAAATTGGTAGGCCTAACAGCAGCCAATCAGAGTGGAAAAAATATTCTTATTCTTTGCCATTGTCTAGTTGTTAAATCTTGCACAAAATGACTAGATAAAAGATGTACAGCAATGCCAGTTTAAACTTTGAACTATTCGCAAACGACTGAGCTCTGCAACATTAAAACATGCATAGAACTGTAACTACATTAATCATAGCTCTTCTTCTCTTCAGTGTTTGTCAGTTTCTGGTAGTGCAGCTCTGTGCTGCCTTCAGGAGAATGGGACATCAGAGCATCATCCATAAAATTTTACCCACATGGCATTTATTGTGCAAACCAGAGCTTTCAGTGGAAAAACAAAAGTTCCATGTTCTTTTAATGCCATACAAATATGAGACAGAAACATGGATTATATCTTTATATAGACCTGTCTATTGATTTATAGATTAATAGTTTTACTGGACAGAAATTACAAAGAACAACTCTGGTTCTTATTCAAATCCTAATGAGTCAAATTGAAAGTGTCATGGAGTCACCAGCCTCATGACATTAACACTGACATGAAAAATAATATTGAAGAAATTTATCAAATCTAATTAAAAACATAAATAAGCGATCAGTTCTTTACTGTTATGGTCTGTATGATAAAGATATTTATTCTCAGAACTAGATGTGGTCTCAACAAACCCATGACATTTCAACAATATTATTTTACCTTTTATCTGGAAATGGTGTCTGTTTATTCTTGCCATACAGTCTCTGTATTAATTATTGCTCAAAATGCCTTGCCATACCAGTTTATTCCTCTGTATTTATTTTAGTTTCTTGGTTTATTCTTGCATTTTGTTCTTCATTCATTTCTATTTAGTTTCATTCGATTAGTATTATCCTCTCTTGGTTTATTGCTATGTCCACTTTAGTTTCTTTCCTGTTGCTAGATTTATTTGATCAATTATTGATGCTCACCACCAGTAATTTTCACTCATCACCTGCTGCTCCGTCTAATCGTCATGTGTTTCACATCATGTGTTGATTTTTCACTGTTCAGCGTCGGATTCTCTGTTTTTATGCCATAATTCACATCTAGTTCGTCTCTCCGTTTTATGTCCCGCTTCTCCTGTTTCAGAGTTTTGCGCAATGTGCGCGTTGTTTTTTTTTTTTTACCGCGTATGGTGCATGAAAGCATATCGATGGGGAAAAGGCAGACTGACATAAACCTTTTAAAACAACGGAAACAATTTCTGCATTCTGATTATTGAAATTTAAAAGTGCTGTGTTGTTCTATCACCCCCGTTTCATACCGGACCACTTACAGCACCAGTGTTAACGCTATAAAATGAACACTCTCTATAGTGCTATCACCCATGGAGGGATTTCTTGATTTCTTTATTTAAATGGGTTCATTTTTCAGAGGGATACACAGTGAGGGTATCGTGATTTTAGCTACCAGTAGCAGGAGAACGGAGCTGCGCCAAGAAGTTAACAGAAGTCAACAAACACTGAATAGAAGAAGAGCTGCCATCGATACAGTGGCAGCCGAGCATGGTTTAATGTTACACAATACAGTTTTACCAAGTTCCTCAAAGTCTAAACTGGCATTGTTGTTCATTTAAGGTGTAAAGTTTACCTTCGACCAAACGCCCCCCAAAGGCATCCCAGCGCCCCGCTTTTGTAAAAATGTCCAACAGCGCCCCCTGCCGTCCTCTGAACGCCCCCTGGGGGGCGGTACCGCCCACGTTGAGAACCGCTAATCTAAGGGAATAGAGAGATTCTGGACCACTTTGATTATCAGGCTTCATGTCAATTTAAAATTACTAAAGAACGAGACAGAAGTCTTTCAGAAAATATCTATATTCTTCCCAAAACCGTTTCATCTGTTGAAGTAGGAAAGAAATACAATTAAAGTCAGAAGTGATTAAAACATCAATATGTGCTCTGCTGCCTTCCTGTTGAGAGAAAAGAGACGGTGACTACTGACAAACAGCTGTGCAAGACAATGGTACTAAATCAGGACACACAGAACAGCAAACATAAGCTTTGCATGGGACACACAGGCAGAAGCTCCCACATAGTAACAAGATGGGTGCACACATAAAAACACAACATAACCGAGCACATACAGACATACGAACCAACAAGATACAATCCCCAAACACCAAACATACATTTAAAAGAAACTGCAATCAACAGAGAATAATACATTTAAACGCAAACTGACTGCTAGGCGGCAGAGCCTTTCACTCCAAATCTTTTTTTTTTCCACACAATCTCTCCCAGCGTGTTTCACCCAAGCGCACAGACACAAATCACATACACACACAAACTACCCTAAATGGATCCAAAAACTAAATTCCAATGCGGCCACAGTCAAGGTTTTGCCTTTCTTCTGTGACTCAGATCGCGATCAACTTAAGTCTTCTTCTCTTTTATTATCTTCACTAATTCCTATGCGGCCATCGTCAACATTTACATTTCTTCGATGGCACAGATAGGCTTATCTTGTTATATTTCAGGTGCAGCCCTCCTGAGGAAAACTCAATCCAACCTCCCTTCCCCACGTCCGGAAAGAAAGTTGGGGCGGCCACCTCCCACTGCAGGCCCTCTTGACCTTTAGCCGATCACCCTTAACTACTGAAGACTTATCAACTTTATCTCTTTTATATCAACTTTTATCTCTTTGGTACCTTTACTTTTATAAAAACTGAAATGAGAGAAACCTGAAAAACGGTACGAACAACGGCTGATAACTGAAATTTAGACAGACCTGAGAAACAGTACAATGGTGTATATTAAGGAACAAGTGTTCTTACCTTTCATGTGGGCCCTACACCAAAGTATTGTTCCGGAAAGTCTGCGCCTGAATGGCCAGTCCAATCTCCGCTCGTGTCAACACAAAACCATCCTCTGCTACCAACTGTTGGGAATGGAAATCCCAATCGATGAATCATAATTTGTATTGACACACGGAGCATAAAATCAGCCAAGAAAAGCATTCAGACTTTACTTATTTTATTCACTTTCAGCGCTGAAAGGAGACGCTTTAACCATTACATTCGAGAAGTTTCTAAAAAAGTCTGTGCAGCGTCTGAGGAAAAGGAGGAGGGTAGCTGATTATATGGACTGAAGACACTCCCTGAAATCACATCATGGTTCTGTGGCCTGAGAAAACGTTTCTTTTTCGTGAGAAATGGACCTTGGTGTCTAACAGAATCAAACATGTAACTCTTTACTATGGGCCTTTGTCTAACAGCGTGTGACTCTTTTTCGACCTTGGTAAAGCGTCTCAACAAGACGTAGACATAGACTGATTTTATTGTCATTCAATTGTACATTTAAAAATTTACATATTGAAAGAAATTTTGTTGCAAGACTCCAGTAATAATAAAAGTTCAATATAAATATATACAATAAAAGATTAAATTAATGACGGTTTAGTAGTCTTATGGCATGAAGCTGTTGTGGAATCTGGTTGTTCTGTATTTGAAGCTGCTGAATCTTTTTCTAAAGGGCAGCAGGGAGAACAAATTATGCTGAAGGTGCAAGGGGTCTAGGATGTCAAGGATGGAAAGAAACTCTGTCCCAATGATTCTCTCAGCTGCCATCATTCTCTCTATGCGTTGCTAGTCAGAGGTGTTACATGCTTCAAACCAGTCAGAGGTGCTGCTGGTCAGTTTGTTCTCTTTTGTCCCTCTGTAGAAAGTGGTGAGGATAGGAGAGGGGAGGTTTGCTCTTCTCATCCGACATAAAAAGTGCAGACATTGCTGAGCTTCCTTCACCAGACCAGATTTTGGAGGGACCAGGTCAAAGTGTCAGTGATCTGTGTCCCCAGGATTCTAATGTTCCTGATCTGCTCCACTGCAGCATCATTGATGAGGAGGGGTGTGTGACTTAACATATTTTTTTCTGAAATCAACAACCCTTTCTGGTAACACTTTATTTGAAGAGGGTGAATAAGACTGTCATGGCTCTTTCATAAACATGACATAACACATGTCATGAACATGAATAAACCTTCATGAATATTTATGACTGTTGTCATAAAGGGTCATTCGGTAAATTATGACACTTTTAATACAAAGTTGACATTATTCAAAATGTCTGCTATGACAACTTGACATTAACCAAGAAATCATTACTGTTTAAACTTTACCTTTAATAATATAAAGTTATATAATTTTTAAAGTGCAATCAGTAATACTTTTATAACAAATGTATATCAGTAATGATTTCTTGGTTAATGTCATCTGGAACAAGTGTCCTTACCTTTCATGTGGGCCCTACACCAGAGTATTGTTCCGGAAAGTCTGTCATAACAAGTTGTCATATGTCATAACAAGTTGTCATAACAAAGACATTTTGAATAATGTCAACTTTGTATTAAAAGTGTCATAATTTAGCCAATGATGCTTTATGACAACAGTTATAAATATTCATGAAGGCTTATTCATGTTCATGACAGGTGTTATGAACATGAATAAGCATGTCAGTCTTATTCACCCCCCTTAAAATAAAGTGTTACATAATTTATTTTGTTTCGTTGACATTCAGGATTAGATGGTTTGCATCACACCAGTCCACCAGATGTTTCACCTCCTCTCTGTAGGCCAGTTTATTGTTGTCCCTGATGAGACCCACCACTGTAGTATTGTCTGCATACTTAATGATGTGGTTCGTACTGAACCTAAGAGCAGTGGGCTCAGTACACAGCCCTGGTCGACCAGGTCATCTGTCTCAGCACTGGCTCAAGCCAGTGCTGAGACGGATGACCCTTGAAGCATTTTTACCAACCCTCTCAGACTGGGGTCTGTCTGTGAGGAAATCCAGCAGCCTGTGACACATGCTGAGCTGAAGTCCAGAAACAGCATTCACACGAGTATTTTTCCCCTCCTGGCTCTAGTGCAGGTTGGAGGGAGCGGCATCCTCTGTGCAGCGGTTGGAACGGATCAAAAGAGGAGGGAGTTTTGTGATGATGTGATCCTTCACCAGCCTCTCCAAACATTTAATTAATATGCAGTTTTTACGGATGATTCATATTTTCAGGCAAAGCCGTCCAACTATTTTAAATATTTTTGCTATATTTGAAAGTAAAGTCAGAAAAATAAAGATGTTTGAAAAAATTGCAACTGTTTTTGTATCTATTGCATATTGAGACAATAAAGTTCAGCCATAACTGGTTAAAAACATGAATAATGTTAATAATTAAAGTGAATTCATGAAGTAGTTACACTTTTATATAATTTTGTCAATTAAATCGACTGGTTTTAGTTGACTAAATTTTAGTAAGACTGGTTGACTAAAACTAAAATAATTCTGATGTCTAAATTGTGACTACAAAGACTAAAAATACTGTAAATAAAATTTTTCTGTCAAAATTAACGATGATTATTCAGACTTTAGACTCAGCTGGTTATTTATCCTCAGAATCACGTTTAGATCTGTAGATATTAAATCTACATTTAAATCAGTATTCCCATATTTGGTTCTTAGAATCTTCTTTGTGCAGTCGGTGTTTAGAAACTGCAGCCTGATAATTTTCCCTCTGAGGCGAGCAACATCTTGCTTCCTTCAGGCCCTGTCTGGGTTCACCAGGATGCTAAATAAATTAATGGGTGCTAATACAACAGATCTGTTTAGACGGACGTACCTACTTAGTCGATGTTCATCTTCTTAATACATCTTATACTAATATACATGATAGGGTTGATCTGACATGGTTCTCAGTGTTGTTTTAAACCATTCTATTGTGCTTCAGTTAAACTCTAGGTTTAGCACATGTCTGTCTTTATACCCTGTTATCTTTTGACGTTTCTAATTTTTTAAACAATATTATTTGAACTGCTTGTACATCATTTCTGCCCAGAGAAATCTACTTGTGTTTTTTCTATGACTGTCTGCATTACTTAAAGCAAAGCTGAGTCTCAGGCTGTGGGAAAAGAGCCAGGAAGCTGCTTGAAACCTCATTACCAGAGGGAGGTTGGAGGGTTTAAGGCAGTTTCATCACAGCAGAATCAAAGTAAGATTAGTTTTATTGAAACACCAACATACTACAATGGTTAAACTGCTAAGGAATCATGCAGGCTTGAGTGATTAATGGATCTGCATTTAAAAAAATAAATATGGCATTCAATAATCCTGACATCAGGATGTGATTAACACCTGTTTGTGTCTTTGTCTTCAGAAAGACGCTGCATGGTTGTAGCAGCAGCAGTAAGACTCGCAGCCTCCGTTTTTCCTACTCTGTATTCTGTAAAGCTCCAGTTTTCCCTGCTGCAGTATTTAAGAGGCAGATTTGGCTGCTCTCTCCACTCTGGTTGGCTACTCTCATGCTTCATGCTCATTGGCTCCCAGGAACCTCTGGTGCAGCCAGCCAGAAATCAGCTTCTCATCTGATGGTGATGGGCAGATTATACTCCACTGCACCACTAAAACCATGTTTAAATGATGATACACACACAGTTTATTAATGTTACAGTTGGTAAATGTGGCAATATATTGCTTAAATTCATAAATCTAAAATTCCTCATAGTATATTGCTTATGATGATTATCACCCTGACTTTTATCCCAATTTGTAATACTTAGACAACTTTAGGTATGTGGCTTCATGCCTGACTGTAAAATGCACAGAGAATGATCATTTGAGGACATCTGATGTGCAGATGTTCCTGGTTTATTTATTTATCACCAATTCACAACAAATGCCATCTCAAGGCTCTTTACAAGAAATGTTATTTTGGTTTAATCCTCCATAAATTCCAAATAATCCTAGTTACTGCATCAAGTTTAGTTCATTATTCAGATGATTTTTAAAGGGGAAGTATTATGTGTTTTCCAGACACATAGTGCCATTCGTAGGACAATAAAGTAACTGTAAAAATGTATATTATACTTCTTAATCTAACGGTTTAAATTCGAGCTTCTTTCTCTTTAAAAACTCCTGGTCTTTGTTAAACTCAGTCTTCAGGACGTCATCTCAACATTAACTCTTTAAAAACGTTTTTACCAGCATTCCACTGAGAAGTAGCTCCTGTAAAGAGCTCAGCAGTTCCACCAGGTGTTTGCTAATTGCTGCTGGCAAGTCTGAAGGAGCCGAGTGGGGAAGTTGCTCTGTGAAGCGGAGGCTCTAAAACTTGGAAACTGCAGCTCTGAGGAGGAGCTATATCTGGAAGGCGGGGCTAAGTCCAACCAGGCATTTTGAACAGCTGAATGGTTGTCATAGAATTTCTCAAACTTTCATGAAAGAATCAGATATGGTTTTGATGAGGGAATAACATTAAACATGATGTAAAGCTAAAAAAAAAAAAAAAAAAAAATCTATTTTACATGATACTGCCCCTTTAAAAAGTTCCTATCTGGCCACAGATTGCATTTTGTTGTTGACCTGCAGCAGCGACAGCAGACAGTCACTGGCGTTGTCGTTAACTTTACAGCAATCCCTTTTGATCCCATAATCCCGTTAGACATTCAGTGGTCTGTACTTGTTCCAGATTCCCCTCCATTTATTCCAAAGAGCATTATAGATGATGCAGATAATATTAACTTCATTATGTGGCCGGGCCTTGGTGATATAAAAATTAGCATAATAATATATGATTTTGCAGAACTCTATTTTATTTTTAAGTCCATAAAACTGTCAATAAAACTGACTGTTCACTTCCAGATAGTCAGCTGTTTTCTACATAACTTCACTGTCCACAGATGCTTTATGTAAGTGAGTACACTATGACACCCTCAGGACTTTTATGTTGCTAAATGGTTTCCAGCACTGGACTGGGACTGGGCTCCAGGCGCTGCTGCAGGATTCTATTAAGACAAAAAACAAATGCTGTGGAGCTATTTTATTCAATGGCATTAAATATGTGTGTACATGTAGTCACATAATCTGAGGGAGTATTTGATGGAAGGAAGTTAAAAGGTCTCCAACCCTCTGATGCTGGGTGAAAGGAGTTTTGTCTCCATCAGACTTTGTTTAGACAGGAGTGGAAGGAAGCTGATTTGAAGTCTGGTGCACATGAAAACGTGGGTCCCAGTTTGCTTGCAAGTGAACACTTGTGTGGTTTGCTTACAGTGGGAAACACAAACAGACTTTTCAGTGATGCCAAAGAAAGGAAACAAACCTTCTGTACAGAGTAATATGTGGGGTACATCAGTGCCCCCCCCCCCCCTTCTGCTCATATGCAGTTTCTTGTAAGAAACCAATCAGTTTAAATTAGAAACAGGAACCCCAGGTCCGCATGGATCTGGTTAGTTTTCATTGTAAGCAAGCGGTGCTGGATGGTTTTCTGTATTCCCTTCTGTTCAGTCATCATTGGGCCATATGAGCTGCAGCTGTTGTGACTGTATCACTTTGTCCACTTTGATTAGTGCAGTGTGAAAGTGAACCAATCCAACCAGTCCTCAGCAGTCCACTCCCTGTACCTTTTGCAGAATATCAGTCTGTCCCTAATGTTTTTCCTGGAGAGAAGTGACTTTTTTGCTGCCCTCCTTGAGACCAGACCTTGCTCCAAGAGTCTCCGCCTCACAGTGCATGCAGATGCACTCACACCTGCCTGCTGCCATTCCTGAGCAAGCTCTGCACTGCTGGTAGCCCGATCCCGCAGCTGAAACACTTTTAAGAGACGGTCCTGGCGCTTGCTGGTCTTTCTTGGGCGCCCTGGAGCCTTTTTGGCAACAATGGACCCTCTCCTTGAAGTTCTTGATGATGAGATAGATTGTTGACTGAGGTGCAATCTTTCTAGCTGCGATACTTTTTCGTGAGGTCATTTTTGTGCAATGCAATGATGACTACACGCGTTTCTTTAGAGATAACCATGGTTCACAGAAGAGAAACAATGATGCCAAGCACCAGTCTCTTTTTAAAGTGTCCAGTGGTGTCATTCTTACTTAATCATGACAGATTCAGCCCTGTCCTCATCAACATCCACACCTGTTTTAAAGGAGCAATCACTGAAACGATGTTAGCTGGTTCTTTTAAGGCTGCAATGAAGTTGAAATGTGTTTTGGGGGATAAAGTTCATTTTCTAGCAAATATTGACTTTACAATTAATTGCTGTTAAGCTGATCACTCTTTATAACATTCTGGAGTATATGCAAATTGCCATTATAAAAACTGAAGCAGTAGACTTTGTAAATGTGGGCGGTACCGCCCCCCAGGGGGCGTTCAGAGGACGGCAGGGGGCGCTGGTGGACATTTTTACAAAAGGGGGGCGCTGGGATGCCTTTGGGGGGCGTTTGGTCGAGGGTAAACTTTACACCTTAAATTTACAACAATGCTAGTTTAGACTTTGAGGAACTTGGTAAAACTGTATTGTGTAACATTAAATCATGCTTTGGCTGCAACTGTATCGATGGCAGCTCTTCTTCTATTCAGTGTTTGTTGACTTCTGTTAACTTCTTGGCGCAGCTCCGTTCTCCTGCTACTGGTAGCTAAAATCACGATACCCTCACTGTGTATCCCTCTGAAAAATGAACCCATTTAAAAAAGAAATCAAGAAATCCCTCCATGGGTGATACCACTATAGAGAGTGTTCATTTTATAGCGTTAACACTGGTGCTGTAAGTGGTCCGGTATGAAACGGGGGTGATAGAACAACACAGCACTTTTAAATTTCAATAATCAGAATGCAGAAATTGTTTCTGTTGTTTTAAAAGGTTTATGTCAGTCTGCCTTTTCCCCATCAATATACTTCCCGACCGCCCTGCACCATACGCAGCAAAAAAAATAACAACGCGCACATTGCGCAAAACTCTGAAACAGGAGAAGCGGGACATAAAACGGAGAGACGAACTAGATGTGAATTATGGCATAAAAACCGAGAATCCGACGCTGAACAGTGAAAAATCAACACATGATGTGAAACACATGACGATTAGACGGAGCAGCAGGTGATGAGTGAAAATTACTGGTGGTGAGCATCAATAATTGATCAAATAAATCTAGCAACAGGAAAGAAACTAAAGTGGACATAGCAATAAACCAAGAGAGGATAATACTAATCGAATGAAACTAAATAGAAATGAATGAAGAACAAAATGCAAGAATAAACCAAGAAACTAAAATAAATACAGAGGAATAAACTGGTATGGCAAGGCATTTTGAGCAATAATTAATACAGAGACTGTATGGCAAGAATAAACAGACACCATTTCCAGATAAAAGGTAAAATAATATTGTTGAAATGTCATGGGTTTGTTGAGACCACATCTAGTTCTGAGAATAAATATCTTTATCTTACAGACCATAACAGTAAAGAACTGATCGCTTATTTATATTTTTAATTAGATTTGATAAATTTCTTCAATATTATTTTTCATGTCAGTGTTAATGTCATGAGGCTGATGACTCCATGACACTTTCAATTTGACTCATTAGGATTTGAATAAGAAGCAGAGTTGTTCTTTGTAATTTCTGTACAGTAAAACTATTAATCTATAAATCAATAGACAGGTCTATATAAATATATAATCCATGTTTCTGTCTCATATTTGTATGGCATTAAAAGAACATGGAACTTTTGTTTTTCCACTGATAGCTCTGGTTTGCACAATAAATGCCATGTGGGTGAAGTTTTATGGATGATACTCTGATGTCCCATTCTCCTGAAGGCAGCTCAGAGCTGCACTACCAGAAACTGACAAACACTGAAGAGAAGAAGAGCTATGATTAATGTATTACAGTTCTATGCATGTTTTAATGTTGCAGAGCTCAGTCGTTTGCAAATAGTTCAAGGTTTAAACTGGCATTGCTGTACATCTTTTATCTGGTCATTTTGTGCAAGATTTAACAACTAGACAATGGCAAAGAATAAGAATATTTTTTCCACTCTGATTGGCTGCTGTTAGGCCTACCAATTTTAACTTAAATGTTCATTGCATTTTTTGTAGACGCCTGTATTATTTTTGACGATAAATACAGAAACAAGCATAAAAATCAAAACATCTACAATAGTGATAGTAATATTAATGATAAAATAATGGTCAGTGCAAAGTAGCCTGCAAATTCTTTGGTGGGGGCGGTTATGGACCTGGATAAAGGCTAGGGGGGCGCTGGCCCAAAAAAGGTTGAGAAACACTGGTGTAGTGTGAACTACTGCATTAGGTAGTCGGATGTGCCCGTCTTCTCTATTTAAATCTAGTGATTACTGAAGGGCAATATAGTATACAGACTTCATAATCTGCACTCTTTTGGTTGAATGCAGTATTTATTTCCACTTTGGCTTTATGTTGTTTAGTTTTTATTCAAGTACGTTTTTTGTTAATGAAGACTGAGAATCCATTTTAATTTTGGTTGTTTTATTTAGTTTATCAGTTCCAGTGTAACGTGTTCTTTTGAAAATAAGGTGTATCCATCAGAAAATCGCATGTATTAGTCATTTCCATTAAGGTCTTGAAACAATATTATCGTTTATCACAATAATTCTTTAGACAATTAATCGTCCAGCAAAATTTGTTATCGTGACAGGCCTAACACCTGATTTAATAATCAAAACGTATCCTCAGACAGGGTTCCAAAAACATAAGTTATGTGAAAATTCTGGTATTGTAAAACATATTACCAAAATATTTACCAAATTTACCACGGGGGACAGGGTAGTCAGTGTTTTTCCATTGAGACACTTAAAAAAAGAATGAAATAAAAAAAACAGAACAATATTTCATCATTTGATATAATAAGTGAGCCAAAGAGCGATTCAGGTTGCAGGTTCTTGGCAGATAGAAAATGTGGTCCTATCTCAATACAGCAGCAAAAAGCGCAGCACTTTAATTTTTAATTCATTGTTAAAGTAATGTTGTGAAGGTTAAAAAAATCCACCCCTGAGCATTAACAAAAGACATTTATTTAGCATGATTTCTACCCCTGGGCTGCAGGTCTGTCTGACATTGACCACTGAACACTGAATTCATAGAAGATGTCAACATTTCTTAATAAAACAAACAGAAAACCCTAACAAACCTTTTTAAAGTAGGAAATATTTATGTATTTACTATTAATCTCTTAGTATGATTTGTTCTTTAAATGGCCATTTGTATTATTTTGGCTGATACGACTATACATTAAATAAGCAAATAATTGATTATTTAATAATCAAACCATAACAGTCTACTAAAACCACAATAAGAAACATAATTAATAAAAAAATGTTCTGTACCATATCAGCCTTAGGAGGTGATTGAGGGATGAAGTTTCTCTCTGGAGTGGGTCTGGAGTTTCTCTCCTGATCCATTCTGTCTATCATACAGCAGCACACTGCGCCAGGACAAACACATTCGTTTAAACTTCTTGTGTTCATCCTCGCTGACGTTATTTAGCCTGGGATTTGCGTCTTCCTTCTCACGTTTGTATCTTTACGAGAGGTTTTACTTCTAAGGGTGGTGGAGTATTGGGTTGAGGATGTTTTAACCCTAGTATGTCGAAAAGGGGTCCAACCGACCCCACACACCTGTATCATTTTCCATAGACCTCTACGTTCTCCTCAGTCCTCGCACGCACAAAGGTGAAAAAGACACAGGTCGATAGCAGCTCACTGGGCTGTGTAGTGTGCATTTATAGGCAACCGTGACTACAGCGTCAGCACGTAGCGTTCTGGGGTCCTTTAGCTCCTGCAACGAGAATTTAGTGTAACAATATTTTAGTCATTATTGTTACACTTAATGTGTTGATATGTGTGTGGTAGGCATGTCTATCGGACTTTCATAGAATGCGGAACATATTGCATCCTGTATCGGTTCAATATGGGACGCAACGTTAACAGCCAAATTAAGGGGCGGGTGGCAACCCTACTTGCAACCCAAGCTGAACTGGTCAGCTGGTTTTCCCGTTCTATACGCTGTGCAATGGCTGCTGGGAAAGACGGGGTTTGGTTGTCGATTCACCATCCAGAAACCTCTGCTGGCCAAGACTCTCCACTTCTGCTTCTGGGTTTCACTTGGGGTCAAAGCTGGCCAGTTGGACTATTTTCATCTGTTTGCAGCCATTTTCACATGTATGGTGTAAACATACATTTGGAGGGCGTGGCCAACAGTGGCTTATTTGCATTTAAAATGACGAGAGGCTTAGACGGCTCATTTTGAAATCTTACAACAGACAAAACTGAGCAGACTGGGAAATGATCTGAGGATGATTTCCAGTAAAAACATGATGAACATGGTTTTTATAGCCCACTGACCTATCATAACTAGATTTAAACAAAGTGTATAGGACCCATATAATTACAAATAATTAGGTCATGTTC
Organism: Poecilia reticulata; assembly: GCF_904066995.2. Lineage (NCBI taxonomy): Eukaryota > Metazoa > Chordata > Actinopteri > Cyprinodontiformes > Poeciliidae > Poecilia > Poecilia reticulata. Next base: position 24,069,294 of record NC_088848.1, on the reverse strand, counting down.
AGTGTTTTGCTTAAATGCAATGAAAGCAGTAATTTGTATCCTACAGTGAGAATCTCCTGGCGGCCCAGGTCTTTATGTGTAGAACTTTACCTTAGGCGCTCAGTCTGCTGAAGATACTCGGCGCCCCGGAAATGACATGAAACTATAGAGTAAGGTAAGCTTATCTAGTTGAATCACTACATGAATGAATGAGCCATTGTTTACAGCAAATGGGGAAAAGTTGCTCCAACTAATCGCCCTATCAGAAATGGATGGTGATTGAGGGCAACTTTTGTTGTGTGGAATGCAGGAGGAATAAACGGCTGGATCTGTCTCCATCTGTCATCCACCGTTCTCTGAGGTGGAAGAGAGTTCCAGGAGTTCCACCCAGCGTCCTGGAATGACTTTTAATGATTTGGTTGAATCAAAGTAGGAAATGTGTCCAGGAGGGAGAAGAGGCAAGCATACCATACCATACCAACTTTATTTATAAAGCACTTTAAAACAACCACAGCTGATACAAAGTGCTGTACATTAAAACACAACATAACAATAAAAAATAAAAACTCTTACAATTTAAAACAAACAATTTAAAACTAGATCCCACTGGAGTTGAAAGCCAAGTAAAATAGGTGGGTTTTAAGACGGGCTTTAAAAGGATGACATCAGGCAGTAAGAAAGGAAAGGCTTTAGACGTGTGGAGAGAGTGCAGCAGCCGTAAACAAAGAGCCAGCCTGCTTCCCCTCACTGCCTTCTGGCTGGGAGTGATCACTCAGTTGACTGCAGCGATTCATTGTGGGAGGGGAGGAGGGCAGGAGGCTGATTAAGGAGAGATGCACTCGTTGATCCCTTTTCCGCTCTGTCTTCCACGCTGCCTGCAAAAAGAGGGGAGGGGGAGGGGATGAAGGAGAAAGAGGATGGAATCAGGAGACGAGGGAAGGATGGCTGATTCATGCGCACATCTGTGCACTCCAGCAGTAATGGATTATCTTAAAGAGGGCATGGAAAGGTCTCTAGCTGCTGGCAGTGGATGTTGACTTCATCAAATTGCATTTTCTATTATGCATTAGGAATTGATGAAAAAAAAAAAAGCCAAAGGTTTGACTTTATTTCTTCTGATTTCAGCTCTGTTTAACTACCAGCCACTGGTTTAGTTATGATGGCATGTAGAATCACTTTGAATCACTTTGAAATTCCAGGTCTGGAATTCTGGGACCTGGTTTATTTTTTATTTCATCTGGGAACTCGAGACTAACTGATGCATGTTTTTTTTTTTAAATAATAAAATGTAATAACCAGCTAACCAGTCTGCTTTTCATCTTTTTATAACACCCCCGCCCCTCTCCACACACACACATTTATAAATGGTGGAACAGCCTGTTTTTCTTCCACATAGGACCGGGTTTGTTTGGTCAACTTTTTGGTCTTAACAAAAGCCTTACTATAAACCAGCTTTTTGAGTGTTTTTTTGGGTCATTTATATGTGACAAAACTGCAAAACCAGAGCAAATTAGGGCTGAAATGATTAATCGAAATCATTTTCATGAATCGAAGCCAGAAATGGCCAAATTCAGAACTCAATCAATGGTTAGCTACAGTATAAAGACACAAAAAACACCATTTGCTGAAAGAACAACATACTGAGTAATTTTGTACAATACAATACAATACAAAGAAAATCCTTGCAACCCTGTTAATATGTTCTACCCAGAACTATTCAAGTTATAGTTTTAAATTCACCTGGTTCCAATTCTTTAAAAAAAAATTAAAATAAATAAAGAAAAATCCTATTTTGCACCTTTCACATTAATATTAAATAATCCCCAGGTCCACACAGAGTCCAGCTTTTCACGTGTTGATATTAAAAGGATGTGTTTTTAGGTTCATATTCACTCTTTGTTTAAAGGAATGCTGTTACTGAATTTTAGACAATGTTTTCTTATTCAAACCAGTTGTTTAATTATTGTATTTTTACTATTGTATAGAAAATGCTTAAGTGATTAAATGAAAAATGCAGAATGTGGTAATTTTTATCAGATTGTCAGAATAATTGATTACTAAAATAATCACTGGCTGCAGCCCTAGAACAAATATTTAGTTGCTGAATATGGTGGTTTTATCATCCCTGAACACTGTAACATTACCTTCCTCTCATAGAATGCTGTTATTAACAGGAGTTGTTTTGTCTTCAGGTGTATGTGGAATTTGATGACCAAGAGTGGGAGAAGAGGGAGTGGGTGAAGGTCTATGAGGATTTCCAGCTGTTTCTCCTGGAGCACCAGCTGGTCTGGGCAAAGAGAAAGGAAGGAGCAGCTGGAGCTGGAGGCCTTCTGCAGGGAACCAAGGCCAAGCACGTCCAGTGGCCTGCACTGGTAAGACCTCAGCTTACATTTAGGGGCTGGAGTCACATGACCGGCTCAGTCATGTGACTGAATCCATGTCTTGGAGATGCTGCTACACGTTGTCTGCTTTCTGATGCATTGTCTTTCTATTTTAGACAGATTTTCAGTCTGATTATCAGTCTTTTTCATCTTCTGGTTAACTTCCTAAGGCCTCTTTATGTCTCTGTAATGAGGTTGTTTGCCGGTTTGTCTTGGTTTTTAAGTCTTTTCATAAGTGGTCAAGTTGGCTCAGAGCTTCACACCCTTTCACACACCACCTTAAATCCTTTCTGTTGGAATGATGTTGACGATCCCTGTTCCAGCTGTGAAGCTTGGTTTATGTTTGATACATGTACATTCAGCGCCAACATTTTTCTTTCTTTTTTTTTTTTTTTCTTGTTTGGAATCAGACAGGTACAACTTTTGCAGCATTTATACTCTGTGTCTTGTCCACACTAATCTGATTCTTCAGAGCAGAGCAAACAGTTAACACTACACAACACATTTAGCAGTAAAGAACACAGTTGTTGGCCTGTGAGTGTGGTGATGGTATTATTGTTTAAATGGGCTGAATTGCTTGGATGTCTGTTTTTGCAAACCTGCGCCATGTTTGTTCCCTGGGAACTGTCCACTTAGTTAAAAAATTTCAGAGGTATGTAATGTTGGCATGTTCTGTAAGCATGTGAAACGCACAAACCAAGCTGGAGCATAAATTGAGCTTAAACTGGGAGTAGATGTCACTTAGCATGTGATGTGGACCTGGGTCTTCTTTCACTGACCGCCACTGTCATTTGCTGATTTCACCATTCTGTCATCATGCATGGAGCAAGTTGGAACGTGTGCTTTAACCCTCAGACTGGAGTGAAGTCAGGCTGGTGTTTGTTGCTGTAGTATGGGACGGTGTCATGAAAAGAGTTGCTCACGTTTACCCCACTTAGAGGAGAATTGCTACCAGGTTAATGGTTGTCAAAAGGAAAACAGTTGGTGAGAGGTCAAAGGGCAAGGTAAGGCGAAGTGAGCTCCACCAAGTGAGCAGTTTGTTGCTACACAAGCTCAAAAAATCACTGGGGGAGCATGCAATACATCCACCAACCAGCTTTACATCATGTTATAATGTTATTTACTCATCAGAAACAGAAGCTGCTGTGTTGCCTTCATTCTTTCACGCATGTTTTAGAAATCCTTGAATCTCCCGTGACAACCACTCAGTTGTTCAAAACACCTGAGTGCCCTTAGACCTTAGAGCTGCTGTTTCTCACAGAGCAGCCCTCCTCCAGGACACCTCCACTCAGCTCCTTCAGACTAGCCAGCACAATCATGCTGAGGGGCTCCATGATGCACACTCTGTGGGTTGTTGGACTATAGATGCTAGTGTTAGGATGAGATTGAGATGGAGATTGCTGTGTTATTATCATTATTATATTAATAGATTATTAGACTTGCTTATATAGATAAACCTAAAAGTATTCAAAGCCCTGGCAGATTTAGATTGAGAATTTTATTTTGACCTGAAATACGACGGACATCTCTCAGTGTAACAGTGTAACAGACATATTTGTTCCATTTACATTTCATGTTAAAATATTTAAATTGGTTCTCAATAATCAATTTTAAAAATTAGCATAACATTTTACTGCTGTTAGTGTTTCCTCTGGTATTATTGATGATTTAAGTTTGGCGATTCAAGTCTTGGAACATCTGCTGGATTTGATTCTAGTAGAAAATCAGTTGTCTGGTGAAAATAAACAGAAATGATGATGGATCCCCGAAAAGCTGATGTTTGTTTTTTCTCAGCAGTAAATACCGTGTGGGTAGAAGCAGGGGCGCGGTTAAGGGGGGGAAAGTGATGGCAATTCTAGGGGCCCTGACCAACAAGGGGCTTCCACAATTTAATTATTTATTTTTTGTTCATAGAAATTAAAAGAAAATTGGGGCCCTGTCAATCACAAAATTAATCAGTGTATTTTCAAAGATTGTTTGTAGCAGTAAAAATGTTATGTTCCCACTCCCAGATCATAAAACACACGTTCATATTTGCCCTGAACCCCCCTATCTGCGTTAAATGGTTCATTCCTGCTTGGAGCGCTTCAGAGGGATGCTGTTCAGCTGCAGTCAGTGGAAGACACGAACGATTGTGGCAGTTACTATGCTGCTAAGAAAAGTTATAAAATCAGGTTTTCAAAAAGGCAAGTGTGTTAATTTATACACACCAAGAGAGGTGAGTAGTCTGTGTGAGATTTTCAACCATTTAGCATAATTAACTTAGCTACAGACTGCTGTTTGCCTCCGTTTCATTAGCATTTAATGAATTAAGGAAAGAAATTACCAACATATTTATATATTTAACTTGTCCCTTGTGCCTTTTACCACTTAACAGATGAGTCAGTCAGCAGCAGCTCTAACCCACGTCTCTCCTGACCCATCCTCTCCTGCGTGAAATTAAAGCTGCAGTATGTAACTTTTATATAAATATTTTTTTTTCCACATATTTGTTAACTGGGCTGCCACCTTATCGTGGTGGAGGGGTTTGAGTGTCCCAATGATCCTAGGAGCTATGCTGTCTGGGGCTTTATGCTCCTGGTAGGGTCACCCAAGGCAGACAGGTCCTAGGTGAGGAACCAGACAAAGCGCAGCCCGAAGACCCCTTATGATGAAAAATACCTTTGGACTTGGTTTTCCCTCACCTGGACGTGGGTCACCGGGGCCCCACTCTGGAGCCAGGCCTGGAGGTGGGGCACGATGGCGAGCGCCTGATGGCCGGGCTTTTGCCCACGGAGCATGGCCGGGCTCAGCCCGAAGAGGAGATGTGGGTCCCCCTTCCAATGGGCTCACCACCTGTCGGAGGGGCAAAAGGGGTCGGGTGCATTGTGCTACGGGCGGCAGCCGAGGGAGGGGACCCTGGCGGTCTGATCCTCGGCTGCAGAAGCTGGCTCTTGGGACGTGGAACGTCACCTCTCTGGTGGGGAAGGAGCCGGAGCTAGTGTGTGAGGCTGAGAGGTTCCGGCTCGAAATAGTCGGCCTCACCTCGACGCATGGCTCTGGTTCTGGAACCAGTCTCCTTAAGAGGGGCTGGACGAACTTCCACTCTGGAGTTGCCCACGGTGAGAGGCGCCGGGCAGGAGTGGGCATACTTGTTGCCCCCTATCTTGGCGCCTGTACATTGGGGTTTACCCCGGTGAACGAGAGGGTAGCCTCCCTCCGCCTATGGGTGGGGGGACGGGTTCTGACTGTTGTCTGTGCTTACGGGCCGAACAGCAGTTCAGATTACCCACGCTTCTTGGAGTCCTTAGAGGGTGTACTGGAGAGTGCCCCTCCTGGGGACTCCCTTGTTCTACTGGGGGACTTCAACGCTCATGTGGGCAATGACGGTGAGACCTGGAGGGGTGTGGTTGGGAGGAACGGCCCCCCCGATCTGAACTCAACTGGTGTTCTGTTGTTGGACTTCTGTGTTTGTCACGGATAGTCCATTACAAACACCATGTTCAGGCATAAGGGTGTCCATATGTGCACTTGGCATCAGGACACCCAAGGCCGCAGTTTGATGAGCGATTTTGTCATCGTTTCATCGGATCTGTGGCCATATGTCTTGGACACTCGGGTGAAGAGAGGTGCGGAGCTGTCCACTGACCACTACCTGGTGGTGAGGTGGCTCCGGTGGTGGGGGATGAAGCCGGTCAGACCTGGCAGGCCCAAACGTGTAGTGAGGGTCTGCTGGGAACGTCTGGCGGAGTCCCCTGTGAGACGGAGCTTTAACTCCCATCTCCGGCAGAACTTCGAACACGTTCCGGGGACATTGAATCTGAGTGGACCATGTTCCGTACTTCCATTGCCGAGGCGGCTTATCGGAGCTGCGGCCGCAAGGTTGTTGGTGGCTGTCGTGGCGGCAACCCTCAAACCCGTTGGTGGACACCTTCGGTGAAGGATGCTGTCAAGCTGAAGGAGTCCTATTGGGCCTTTCTGGCCTGTGGGACCCCAGAAGCAGCTGTTGGGTACCGGCGGGCGAAGCTACATGCGGCTCGGTGGTCGCTGAGGCAAAAACTCGGGCATGGGAGGAGTTTGGAGAGGCCATGGAGAAAGACTTCTGTACGGCTTCGAGGCGATTCTGGTCCACCATCCGGCGTCTCAGGAGGGGGAAGCAGTACATCACCAACACAGTTTATAGTGGGGATGGTGCGCTGCTAACCTCAACTCGAGACTTTGTGGGACGGTGGGCGGAATACTTCGAAGACCTCCTCAATCCCACCAACATGCCTTCTGTTGAGGAAGCTGAGCCTGGGGACTTTGGGTTGGGCCTTCCAATCTCTGGGGACGAGGTCGCCGAGGTGGTCAAAAAGCTCCTTGGTGGCAGGGCCCTGGGGGTGGATGAGATCCGCCTGGAGTTCCTTAAGGCTCTGGATGTTGTAGGGTTGTGTTGGCTCACCCGATTCTGCAATATTGCATGGACATTGGGGGCAGTTCCCCTGGATTGGCAGACTAGGGTGGTGGTCCCCCTGTTTAAAAAGGGGGACCGGAGGGTGTGCTCCAATTACAAGGAGGTTACACTCTTAAGCCTCCTTGGTAAGGTCCATTCAGGGGTCCTGAAGAGGAGGGTCTGTCGGATAGTCGAACCTCGGATTCAGGAAGAGCAGTGTGGTTTTCGTCCTGGAACACTGGACCAGCTCTACACCCTCGGCAGGGTGCTGGAGGGTCCATGGGAGTTCGCCCAACCAGTCTACATGTGTTTTGTGAACTTGGAGAAGGCGTTCGACCGTGTCCCTTGAGGGGCTTTGTGGGGGGTTCTCCGGGAGTATGGGGTACTGGGCCCTTTGATACGGGCTGTTAGGTCCCTGTATGACCGGGGTCAGAGTCTTGTCCGCATTGCCGGCAGTAAGTCGGGCTCGTTTCCAGTGAGAGTTGGACTCCGCCAAGGCTGCCCTTTGTCACCGATTCTGTTCATTACTTTCATGGACAGAATTTCTAGGCGTAGCCGAGGTGTTGAGGGGATCCATTTTGGTGGCCTTGGGATCACATCTCTGCTTTTTGCGGATGATGTTGTCCTGTTGGCTTCATCAGATCGTGATCTGCAACTCTCACTGGAACAGTTCGCGGCCGAGTGTAAAGCGGCCGGGATGAGGCTCAGTGCCTCCAAATCCGAGGCCATGGTCTTGAGCCGGAAAAGGGTAGAGTTCCTTCTCCGGGTCAGGGGGGTCGTCCTCCCTCAAGTTGGAGGAGTTTAAGTATCTGGGGATCTTGTTCACGAATGAGGGAAGAGGGGAGCGGGGGATCGACAGGCGTATTTGGGCAGCGTCTGCCGTGAAGCGGGCGCTGTACCGGTCCGTTGTGAAGAGAGAGCTGAGCCAAAAAGCAAAGCTCTCGATTTACCGTTCGATCTACGTTCCCACCCTCATCTATGGTCATGAGCTTTGGGTCATGACCGATACAAGCGGCCGAAATGGGTTTCCTCCGCAGGGTGGCTGGGCTCTCCCTTAGAGATAGGGTGAGAAGCTCGGTCATCCGGGAGGGACTCAGAGTACAGCCGCTGCTCCTCCAAGTTGAGAGGAGCCAGTTGAGCTGGCTCGGGCATCTGGTAAGGATGCCTCCTGGACGCCTCCCTGGTGAGGTGTTCCGGGCACGTCCCTCCAGGAGGAGGCCTTGGGGAAGATCCAGGACACGCTGGAGGGACTATGTCTCTCGGCTGGCCTCGGGACGCCTTGGGATTCCCCCAGAAGAGCTGGAAGAGAGGCTGGGGAGAGGGAAGTCTGGGCCTCCCTTCTGAAGCTGCTGCCCCCGCGACCCGACCCCGGATAAGCCGAAGAAAATGGATGGATGGATGTTAACTGTCATTATGTTATGACAGTATAGTATGAGAGATAATCTGTGAAAAATCTATTTCCTCTGCTTTCTCCCAGTGCTGTAAACAAGTCAGTGGCAGGAGAGTTTTAGTGCTGTCAATCACAATCTAATGTGCTGCTGCTCATCCTTCCTCCACCTCGATTTGTGCAGTGCTGCAGCTAGCATAGCACAAAACTGTGAATGTTCAGTTTAGTTAGCATAGGTACCAATGACAGCAGATAAACGGTTTCTTGCAATGATAAGTTGTTTCTCCACCATTAGCACATTTAGCAGTGAGTGAATGAAGTTGATTGACAGTGCTACGAGCGTCCTACTAGTTCTAATTGGTTGTTTTGGTCATAACAGTGCGTTACGTTAACCAGTAATAGTAATTCAGGAAGGAGATGTAGGAGATTGATTGTTTTCACAGATTCTGTCTCAAAACAAACTGCTACGACAACGTGACAGCTTTAACAAATATGGAGAAAACATTTTTTATTAAAGTTATGTACTGCGGCTTGAATAAAATGCAACTACATAGTATTTTTGAGAAGTCTGGATTGCTTCATGTATATTTTGCACATTGCTTTTGACTGTTGCTCATGGGGAGATATTTCAGTAATCTAAAACTAATAGAAAATATGTAAGCAAATTACGTGCATACTGGATGTGGACTGTTGAATGTTAAATTCATGAGCAGCAAATATTGTGCTAGTGTCAGTATTAAACCAAAGAAAGCAAGGCATATGCAGGCCTTTAAAATTGTGATGCTTTTTTAAGGGTCAAATAGACCCATAGGCAGGGGGGCCCAAACAAATTTTTTTTCAGGGGGCCCAGGGTTTCTGGCGGCGCCCCTAGGTAGAAGATAGTAGACATGCTGTTTGCACATTGTTTGCTCCAAATGCTTGTTTCAACACTGTTTTACTTTAAAATCAGATTAGTTTGTTTTTATTAAAATGAGATTGAAGGAGTTTTGCAGCCCGTAGGCACTCTGCTCTGTCTCTGGCATCTCAGTAGAAAGAGTTGAACTGCAGAGATGTCATGGAACTTTCTAGTAATTAATACTGCAGCATACCCAACGCAGCCTCTTGCTTATTTAAAAAAACAAACAAAAATACAATCAAGTAATGCACTTTTAATTCTCCTCTTCCAGTGCCATTATCACTGTGTAGTGGTAGTATTTTCTTATTATATAGATAATAGATGTTTGTACCTCACTGCTATTTTAACACATCATCCAATTCTTTCTATGCAGTGTTATAATGTTGTGAGTTTTGTGTTGCAACAGATTGTGACTGTGTTGTGCTTTAGGTGTAAAACCCAGGTCCACGTTAGACTTTACTGTTTATTCTCCAACACTCTGAGCCAGTATTACAGTGTGTAAAGGTGCATAACACTTGTAGGTTATCACTTCATCGCAAATCTTGACTTGTATCCTCACCTAACCTTATCTTTTAGCAATCATTTTAAAAAGAGTGTAGAACACAGCTAGTTTGTCAGTCAGATAACTAGCTGTTAGAATGTTGTGATCAGAAAGTGCCAGATCATCAACCTGGGGGTTGGGAAGCTAGCTGGCAAAGAACATTCAGTTCAGTTTGATCAGTTGTGGAAAGATTATGCAGAGTAGTGAGAATTTCTATGTCCTCAGTTCTGAGGAAGTCAGGCACCTTTTCCTTCAACTGTTTTAAAGGAAAAAAAATAAGCAAAAACAAATAAAACATCACATAACATTGATCTATTCTCTAAACCAGTGTTTTTCAACCACAGTTCCGCAGCACACTAGTGTGCCGTGAGTGATCGTCAGGTGTGCCGTGGAAATTATTCAATTTCACCTACGGTACCGTATTTTCCGGACTATAAGCTGCTACTTTTTTCCTAAGCTTTGAACCATGCGGATTGTAGCCCGGTTCGGCTTTTCTGTGGATTTTTCTTCAACCACCAGGGGACTCTCTAGCAGGAAGTGAATCATTAGAAGTCAAAATTGTAAATCAAAGAAGAATGCCCTAATTTTAATTTAGAACAACCACATGCTAGCAGCAGCAGGCACGACAGAGAAATGTTTTCAAAGTCATATGATGCAGCTTTCAAGTTGAGGGCTGTCGATCTGGCACTACAGGAGGGAAACAGAGCCACTGCACGTAAACTCGGTGTGAACGAAACCGTGGTTCGGCTTTGTAGACGGAGGGCTACGTCCTTAATATATCCAGCAGATTTATTAGGATGCAGCCCTCTGCTGCCCTCTGCTGGGTCCTTATGGAAAACCGAGAGCAGCTTCCAGGTTTTTTGTTTTTTTTTAAATTGAAGGCGCTAGTATGGTGCGCTCTATAGTCTGAAAAATACGGTAATTGGTTTTAAAATATTTTTTGAAAATGAATTATCTGCAAATAATGCCATCTTTGAGTGTCTGCTGTAGTAGTGACTAGCGGCGTAATCATGTAATTTTCTTACCGCTAGATGGTAGGTACAGAACATTTTACATTAAAACAAGAGAATTAGTGATGCCTGAATGTTACAGGTAGCGGTGAGAGCATCGTATCTAGCAAAACTATGATGACAGTGATGGAAAAGACAGTCAAGCTCAGAAGTAGTTGGAAAGAACATGGGTCCATTTCCCACAATATGTCTGTGTGAAGTGAGCTTCTCAAGCCTGGTTACTATAAAAACTAAAACCACAGAGAAACAGAGCTGTTGAGGAAGAGCTTTGTCTGTCTTTAATTTCTGCAAGGAAATCAGCTCTGTTTTAATCCAAACATGCACAGGTTTCACACTAGGTGGGTAAAATATACAGATATTGACATTTTGTACATGCAACTCTTCATATTGTAACAGTGAATATGAAGTGGAATCTTTCCCAAATCTTTCAGAATAAGAATTATTTTCTGTATTCTGGCTAAAAGAATGCTTGTGGATTAGTTTGTAAAACGCTTTGAAGTTTTCTACAACTTCTTTAAATTTAACACCACAGTGTTGTGACACCGTTCAGGTGTATTTTTGAAGTGGACATCCATCCATACATCCATTTTCTTCCGCTTATCCGGGGTCGGGTCGCGGGGGCAGCAGACTTCCCTCTCCCCAGCCACTTCTTCCAGCTCCTCCGGGCGAATCCCAAGGCGTTCCCAGGCCAGCCGAGAGACGTAATCCCACCAGCGTGACCGGGATCTTGCCCGAGGCCTCCTCCCGGTGGGACGTGCCTGGAACACCTCACCAGGGAGGCGTCCAGGAGGCATCCTTACCAGATGCCCGAGCCACCTCAACTGGCTCCTCTCGACGTGGAGGAGCAGCGGCTCTACTCTTAGTCCCTCCCGAACGACCGAGCTTCTCACCCTATCTCTAAGGGAGAGCCCAGCCACCCTGCGGAGGAAACCCATTTCGGCCGCTTGTACCTGTGATCTCGTTCTTTCGGTCATGACCCAAAGCTCATGACCACAGATGAGGGTGGGAACGTAGATCGACCGGTAAATCGAGAGCTTCGCTTTTTGGCTCAGCTCTCTCTTCACCACGACGGACCGGTACAGCGCCCGCTTCACAGTAGACGCTGCCCCAATCCGCCTGTCGATCTCCCGTTCCCTTCTTCCCTCATTCGTGAACAAGATCCCCAGATACTTAAACTCCTCCACTTGAGGCAGGACGACCCCCTTGACCCGGAGAAGGCACTCTACCCTTTTCCGGCTCAAGACCATGGCCTCGGATTTGGAGGCACTGAGCCTCATCCCGGCCGCTTCACACTCGGCTGCGAACCGCTCCAGTGAGAGCTGCAGATCACGTTCCGATGAAGCCAACAGGACAACATCATCCGCAAAAAGCAGAGATGCGATCCTAAGGCCACCAAAACGGATCCCCTCAACACCTCGGCTGCGCCTAGAAATTCTGTCCATAAAAGTAATGAACAGAATCGGTGACAAAGGGCAGCCTTGGCGGAGTCCAACTCTCACCGGAAACGAGCCCGACTTACTGCCGGCAATGGGGACCAGACCCCGGTCATACAGGGACCTGACAGCCCGTATCAAAGGGCCCGGTACCCCATACTCCCGGAGTACCCCCCACAGGGTCTAGATCTCCAAACAACTTTAGCATTTATTGCAATAATTTCTAGGTCAATAAATCAGCCAGCAACAATTGCAGTTTTCTGGTCGATCACTGATCTTTAAAAAGCCTGACCTGAAGATTCTAATTTTGGCCGATACAGATTTGTGTTTTGTGCTAAACATAGTGACAAAATGGCTAAGTTGGCAACAGTGAGGTGACTATTGTTAATCACACACATGCAGACATGACCTTGTGGACCGGACTATCAGTCCCACCTCCCTACCGGCAGAGCAAAAGAGGACTGTGGCTGATTTTCAGGCCTTTGCAGAAGAAGATGAGATCAGTTTCTCATGTCAGGATTGCCCAAGTTACTCAAAATGAAGGAAATCAGGGCTGATCAACTGACGGACAAATTTTGAAACACACACTCAGGTTTGAACCTGAGAACTGTGAGAAAGCCATAGTAAACAGAGAGAACACACACATGCACAAGGAAAACAAACTGCATGTTAAAAGACCCTCAGGCTAGGATTCAAACCCAGGATCTTCATTGCTGCAAGGCAACAGTGATGCGAACTGTGCTACTGGAGCTAAGAGCTCAACCAACGAATGTTTTGAGGATGCAGCTGGTGTGTGAAGAGGGTTTGTTCTTGTTTTTTCTGAAAACTACTGAAGAATCAACAGCTGACAGCTACATCATCACAAACCAAAAATGATTGAGAAACAGAAACAAAGTCGTGGCTCATTAGCATACACACATACAGTACAGACCAAATGTTTGGACACACCTTTTCATTCAAAGAGCTTTTTTCATTTTCGTGACTATGAAAATTGTAGATTCACGCTGAAGGCATCAAAACTATGAATTAACACATGTGGAATTATATACTTAACAAAAATGTGTGAAACAACGGAAAATGTTTTATATTCTAGGTTCTTCAAAGTAGCCACCTTTTGCTTTGATTACTGCTTCGCACACTCTTGGCATTCTCTTGATGAGCTTCAAGAGGTCGTCACCTTAAATGGTCTTCCAACAGTCTTGAAGGAGTTCCCAGAGATGCTTAGCACTTGTTGGCCCTTTTGCCTTCACTCTGTGGTCCAGCTCACCCCAAACCATCTTGATTGGGTTCAGGTCCGGTGACTGTGGAGGCCAGGTCATCTGGCGCAGCACCCTATCACTCTCCTTATTGGTCAAATAGCCCTTACACAGCCTGGAGGTTTGTTTGGGGTCATTGTCCTGTTGAAAAATAAATGATGGTCCAACTAAACGCAAACTGGATGGAATAGCATGCCGCTGGAAGATGCTTGTGGTAGACATGATGGTTCAGTATGCCTTCAATTTTGAATAAATCCCCAACAGTGTCACCAGCAAAGCACCCCCACAGCATCACACCTCCTCCTCCATGCTTCACGGTGGGAATCAGGAATGTAGATTCTATCCATTCACCTTTTCTGCGTTGCACAAAGACACGGTGGTTGGAACCAAAGATCTCAAATTTGGACTCATCAGACCAAAGCACAGATTTCCACTGGTCTAATGTCCATTCCTTGTGTTCTTTAGCCCAAACAAGTCTCTTCTGCTTGTTGCCTGTCCTTAGCAGTGGTTTCCTAGCACTAGCAGCTATTCTACTATGATTCACACAGTCTCCTCTTAACAATTGTTGCAGAGATGTGTCTGCTGCTAGAACTCTGTGTGGCATTGACCTGGTCTCTAATCTGAGCTGCTGTTAACCTGCGATTCCTGAGGCTGGTGACTCGGATGAACTTATCCTCCGCAGCAGAGGTGACTCTTGGTCTTCCTTTCCTGGGGCATTCCTCATGTGAGCCAGTTTCTTTGTAGCGCTTGATGGTTTTTGCGACTGCACTTGGGGACACTTTCAAAGTTTTCCCAATTTTTCGACTGACTGACCTTCATTTCTTAAAGTAATGATGGCCACTCGTTTTTCTTAGCTGCTTTTGTCTTGCTATAATACAAATTCTAACACTCTATTCAGTGGACTATCAGCTTTGTGTCCACCTGACTTCTGCACAACACAACTGATGGTCCCAACCCCATTTATAAGGCAAGAAATCCCACTTATTAACCTGACAGGGCACACCTGTGAAGTGAAAACCATTTCAGGTGACGACCTCTTGAAACTCATCAAGAGAATGTGTGTGTGCAAAGCAGTAATCACAGCAAAGGTTGCTACTTTGAAGAAACTAGAATATAAGGTGTATTTTCATTTGTTTTACACTTTTTTGTTTAGTACATATTTCCACATTCATAGTTTTGATGCCTTCAGTGTGAATCTACAATGTCTGTAGTCATGAAAATAATGTAAACTCATTGAATGAGTAGGTGTCCAAACTTTTGGTCTGTACTGTACACCCATACACACATGCACCCCTAACTCAAAAGCGGCATTTCCCTTCATGGAGACCAAGGATTTGTCCCCTCAAGGAGCAATGGTGCCCACATGTATATAAAAACCTGGTAGACACACTTACCCACACGCACGCAAACACACTCTCTCTTTTCTTTGTCTCGATTTTATGTCCATACTTCAGCCAGACTTGTTTGTCTGTGGCAGTGAGGTTCTGTGGTTAATCTTACAGAGCAGTGCTGTTAAATAAGGGGGTTCAGTTGAGAAAAATGTACGAAATCAACAAAATCTGTGCTGGTGCCGCGGAGAAGCTCTGTGTGTGTCTGCTTTAGAGGCAGATACAGGTCCTTCTCAAAAAATTTGCATATTGTGATAAAGTTAATTATTTTCCATAATATGATAAAAATTAAAGTGTCATATATTTTAGATCCATTGCACACCAACTGAAATATTTCAGGTCTTTTATTGTTTTAATACTGATGATTTTGGCATACAGCTCATGAAAACCCAAAAGGTTCTCTGAACGAGCAATGAACCTAATCATCTGAATCAACGAAGTAACTCTAAACACCTGCAAAAGATTCCTGAGGCTTTTAACTCCCAACCTGGTTCATTACTCAAAACTACAATCATGGGTAAGACTGCCGACTTGACAGCTGTCCAGAAGGCCATCATTGACACCCTCAAGCAAGAGGGTAAGACACAGAAAGACATTTCTGAACGAATAGGCTGTTCCCAGAGTGCTGTATCAAGGCACCTCAGTGGGAAGTTTGTGGGAAAGAAAAAGTGTGGCAGAAAACGCTGCACAATGAGAAGAGGTGACCGGACCCTGAGGAAGATTGTGGAGAAGGGCCGATTCCAGACCTTGGAGGACCTGCGTAAGCAGTGGACTGAGTCTGGAATAGAAACATCCAGAGCCACCGTGCACAGGTGTGTGCAGGAAAGGGACTACAGGTGCCGCATTCCCCAGGTCAAGACGCTTTTGAACCAGAAACGGTGGCAGAAGCGCCTGACCTGGGCTACAGAGAAGTAGCACTGGACTGTTGCTCAGTGGTCCAAAGTACTTTTTTCGGATGAAAGCAAATTTTGCATGTCATTCGGTGCCAGAGTCTGGAGGAAGACTGGGCAGAAGGAAATGCCAAAAGGCCAGTGCCAAGTACCCACAGTCAGTGATGGTCTGGGGAGCCATGTCAGCTGCTGGTGTTGGTCCACTGTGTTTTATCAAGGGCAGAGTCAATGCAGCAGCTATCAGGAGATTTTGGAGCACTTCATGCTCCATCTGCTGAAAAGCTTTATGGAGATGAAGATTTCATTTTTCAGCACCACCTGGCACCTGCTCACAGTGTCAAAACCACTGGTATTACTGACCATGGTGTTACTGTGCTCAATTGGCTTGCCAACTCTCCTGACTTGAACCCCATAGAGCATCTGTAGGATATTGTGAAGAGAAAGTTGAGAGACGCAAGACCCAAAACTCTGGATGAGCTTAAGTCCGCCATCGAAGCATCCTGGGTCTCCATAACACCTCAGCAGTGCCACAGGCTGATTGCCTCCATGCCACGCCGCATTGAAGCAGTTATTTCTGCAAAAGGATTCCTGACCAAGTATTGAGTGCATGATTTCACTGAACATAATTATTTGAAGGTTGACATTTTTGGTATTAAAACAATTTTCTTTTATTGGTCGGATGAAATATGCTAATTTTTTGAGACAGGGATTTTGGGTTTTCATGAGCTGTATGCCAAAATCATCAGTATTAAAACAATAAAAGACCTGAAATATTTCATTTGGTGTGCAATGAATCTAAATTATGACAGTTTGATTTTTATCATAACATTATGGAAAATAATGAACTTTATTACAATATGCTAATTTTTTGAGGACCTGTATATGTAATACATTGATCTTAGATGCTGCTTTGGGATGATATTTAGTTTGTTTTTGGTTGTTTTTCTATTTGTCTTCCTGTCTATTTTTTGTACTCTAGCTTCTATCCCTGCTCCGTGCTGCTGTTGTCATAGCAACAACATCAAAGGCTCATAAATGGATGTCTTTGAAAAAAATTGAATGGAATGGGATCATTTGATGCATGCATCCTTCCTCATACACCATGTTCTAGCCTTCTTAGTCTTAAAAGAAAAACAAAGTAATGTAGAGTAAATTTTTCACGTTTGAATAATGAACTGGAACATCTGAATGATGCACATATCGAAGTGTTAGCGGTCATCTTCAGGCCTCCATGTCTGTATGCTTGTTTGTTTGGGTTGATCTCAACAGTTTATCTCCTGCTGCTGGTCAAATTGATATCTTGTGAACAGTTGGAGTTTTATGTCGATGATGCAATGTCTTTTTTACCAATTGATTTGTAATCACTTTGTCTACATGAAGGTTTGGAGGAAATCAAAGCAAGGTGATGTGGAAGCTGCAGAGGACCTTGTAGTGTTGTTGAATAACTCATCTGGTTTATGTCAAAGGAAAAAGCAGAGTTCTACAGAAGAACATCTACTTTGAGTAGTGTGACTGAACCAGAGGTGTGAGTTTAAACCCAATTTTACCTCATTAGTAAAGACTCAGAACTTCACTTGGATTTGAGCCTTTTAAGTTGAATCTTTGATGTTGTCCCTGGAGCCAAGCTACTGCACAGAACTCCTCTAGCCTTTTAGCAGAGTTTCCTCTACATGTTGCTGCAGCATGCATGCTACATCTCTCAGGCCTCTTACCTAGATTGGCCTTGTAAATGAGGACTGGTTCTCAATCACCTCACTTAGTTATGTTTTGGTTAAATAGATTAGTATTTTTTATTTTATTTTCAGGAGAAAATATTGTTTCCATATTCAAATTTGTAAAATACAAATGTGTTTTTAAACAAAGTAAATTTGTTTCCAGACCTTTTTTTTTTTATAGAAATTGTCCCTAAAACATATCTAGAATAAGTTAATTAGCTCTAGTAATCTCCCAGTTTAACAAGTTGCCCAAGACAAACATGACGATATAAACAGTTACAGAGAACCGCCTGGAGAGCATTATAATACCATTTTATTTGTTTGATCTAAAGAAAATTTATCTGAGCTGAAAACCTTAGATAGAAATAAAGTAACTTTAGTGCTGAGCAATATACCACAAATATATTATCACAATAATGGTGTGTGCAATATTCACATTACAAATAACTGTTAGATGTGCCATCTTATTGGGAAATATGTAGTATAGTTTGGGTGTCTCAACGACCAAAAATTATATTGATGATATGAAAAATGTATAAATAGTTATACATTTAAGGGTTAAATTTCTGTGAGATTTAAGTCTCATTCAATGGGGAAAGATTTAAAAGTTTGGGTATGAGAAGGGCAGAAAATAATCAGATCTGGGATCTTCTACCGGCTCCTTTTCAAACGATTAATGTAAAATTACTTGTCAACAGGTATGATTATTTGTTTTAATTTTTTTTCTCTTGTTTTTACCTTTTTGTCTGTTTGAAATATATACATAAAATTAGTAAATAATTGTCCACTAAAATATTATGAACTTGCATTTTTCATCCTAATGTAACATTCAGCCAGCTGGACAGTCTTACAGATGTTCACACCAGCTGCCGAATGCTAAAGGTCACAGAGTGATGGGCACACAGATGATTATAGAAAAAAATAGGTAGATATGGCAACTGACATTGCCATCATAATATTTACCAATATTGTCAAAAGCTCAATATTTTCTATTCTAGCTTTCACATACAGACAAAAACTATACTTGTAGAATTCTCCAGAAGAGGTGAGATATGTGCAGGTTATTGTCAGGAGTGTAACCTGACCTAAGGTTCTATTTAAGTCATAATAATATAATATAGTAATGAATGTAAATTGAGGTGAAAGGCTCAAAGCTGTGATGTCATCTTGAATACACGATGAAAGTGTTGCAGGTTTTCACCTAGAGGTAAAACCTGATAAAGTTGACAAGCTGCCGTTTAAAGCACATGGTTAACTCTGCTATGTCGTCTAGCATTGCAATGATAAAGTTACATAACATGTCCAGTATTTCCTTTATAAATGATTTTCTTAGGTAATTTGATGCATTTTAATCAGCTAGTCCATCTAATCTGGAAGATTGTTGAACCATAAGCATGTCTTACCAAATTTACTTGATCAGAAAGTAAATCTTTATGGAATTCTATAAATAATGCCACTTATTTTAATGATCTGATTATACTCATATTTTACTGTACAAATGGGTACAGCTGTAGCTGGATTGCATAAAAATCTGGTTTTGTGTAAAATTTGAATTTTTGCTATAGATCAGTCTGGTGTTTGTTTTGAACACAAAATAATCAAAATAATTTATTCTTTTTTTGGTTAATATTTGCAGTGTAAAATGGTATGAATCTCACTTGTTGCTCTGGAAAACAAATGTTCTGCGTATTTTATCAATAACTTCCAAATAATAATTTGTGATAACAATGTCATATTTTGGTCCTGACTCTGGAACTGACTTGTAATTGAATGCAGGGTTTCCCCCATAAGCCTGGCGACCCGCCATGCTTTACTAGCCCCGCCACCAGGCTAAGCGTTGCTTGTTTAAGTCGGACTGCAAGCGTCTCTTTTGCTCTTTCACTAGCAGAGCAGATTTATTCCTAAAGAATAGGTTTATAATAGATAGGTTTATAGTTGCATTTAAACCCGACAGCGCGGACTAATCTGGCCAGCTTTACAAAGTAACCTTGCCAGCTCCTTAAAATCTTGCATCTAAATGTTAAACAATTTAAAATATTTTAATTTATGTATGCCTAAACAATTGAATCAAATTTAACAGCATTGATATTCTCAATAAACAAATGTTACATTTATGTATCTGTGGTCTGTTTTAAAAATATTAGTGTTTATGGGGCCCTTGAGGCCCTTGGAGGCCTGATGGAGCCACTGACTTAATTTGGATTAAACAAAAGTGCAAATTTGTTGTTTTTAGACTAGTTGTGGGTTTAAATAGCATTTCACTGGAGATGTTTTCCCGTAACATATAATTACACAGTAATACTTTTACATTTCCTGTCAACTTAACATCTTTTAATACAAAAACATGGTGGACCGCCGGTGGACCGCCTCGACGCCCCGACCACCGGGCTTAGCAAGTTTTCTGGGGGAAACCCTGGAATGTCTTTGCTTTGGCCATCACTTTCCTGTGTTATTCTGATTGAAAAAGTTCTCACTTACAGTCTGGGTTTCTTCCTTTCAGTTGGATTTTCTCCTATAGATTTTTTTCCGGGTCAATCAGGGAACAGAAGGAGAAGTTGTAAACATTGACATGTATTTTCTGCTGTTTTAGAATTTTAGTCTGCCTGTAGTTTTATTAATGGCAGCAGAGGAAGTAAACATAGCCGTTCAGCCCCAAATATTGAATTACAGCCGCCTGGTTTGAATCGGTACTTCTTTCTTTGCAGTGGAGGACGATTCTGTACAGTGCAGGCAATTTCTGGTAAACTTCCTAGCATCAAACTGGAGCAGTACATATGTCACAGACAGATGTTAGCAGTTGGGTAAAACTTAATTCCTCAACACAGTCCATACCTCCAGGAAGCAATCGTTTCTCAACAGCCAGAGTCCAGACCCTCTGGACGAAGCAAAGCGTAGAACAAGGAGACAGTTCTACCAGGCTGCCTTTTATGTGATTTAAGAGTCTGGTAACAGTGATTTGATCCCCCCTCTGTACTGAACTGTTTTGATAATGTGTGAGATTTAAAATTCAAAGATGAACTTTATTTGAAGTAAGGAAGAAATGTACAATATATTCAGTACATACAATATATGCACTTTGCTCATTGTGTTGCTTTTCGTCTGTACTGCATCGCCCATTTTCATCATTGTTTTTTGGGTTCCAACCCCGTCTATGGCCACAGGTGGATATTTCCAGCTCACAGTCATGGAGAAAGCTTTTAGAAACATTTATGAAATAATTATTCTCAGGAGCTCAGTGAATTCCAGTGTGGTGCCGTGAGAGAATTCCACCTGTGCAATGAGTCCAGTGGTTACAAACAGCTGTTTGTGGTGTTTAGAAGAAGGTGGAAGCAACTGGGAATGACAGCAGCTCAGCCACGACGTGGTAGACCACATCAAATCACAGAGGATGGTCAGTGGTCACCATGCTGAGGAGCAAAGTGTTCAGACTTCATCAGCTTTCTGCAGAGGTGATGGCTGCCACAGAAATGAAAAACACCTGCAGGAACCAGCAGCAAACCTGCAGTCTCAAAGTGAAGTTCTTTGTTAGGAACACATGGACCAATCAGATCTCTGTAGGAGGTGATTATTAAGGGCTTTATTTGTGAGAAGGAGAATCTAAAATTTTCTGGATTTAACAGGGAGCCAACGAAGAGAAGCTAAAATGGGAGAAATACGATCTCTGTTTTTAATTTTCATCAGAATTTTTGCTGCACCATTTTGGGTCAGCTGAACATTTTCTTACTGCAATTTGTGAATTTCCTTAAAGTAAAGAGTCACAGTAGTTCCGCCTGGAAGGAACACATGCATGCCATGGACTAGTTTTTAGCATCATTCCTGGACAGAATATTTCTAATTTCAGCAATATTCTGAAGATGAGAGAAGGAAATCTGATCTGTTAATATGGGGCTAAATAACATGTCCGGGTCTAAAATAACACTGAGGTTCTTTACTTCATTATGGGAGGCAGAGGAACACCTTTGGGATGAGTTGTCGTGGAGACTATGAACCAGGTCTTCTCATCAAACTCCAACTTCTGATCTCACTAATGTGCTTCTGGAGTTGTCATGTACACACTCCTACTCCTAAAACTCGCTGGAACCCTTCCCAGAAGAGATGAAGCTGTTAGAGCTGCAAAGGATTGACTGACTTCACTTTTAAACCATCTGGATGAGGAATTGGATCTGATTCTAGGTCAGATGTGTGGAGGCAGGCTACTGGCTGGGCTGCATGGTTTCACAGTTGCTACCACAGCTGCTGTGTGACCCCACTGGGTCTTTCTGCATGGGGTTGCATGTTCTGCCAGTGAAGCCTGGGTTCCCTCCAGGTATCAGGTTTCTCCAAGCCCAGAAACATCTATGTTAGGTCACAATTGCTATTACTGCAACTGTGACCTAACAGAGACCTAATCGTCTCTGTGTTGCCCATACAATAGCTGTACTTGTCTCTCACTTATTGATTGCTGGAGCCCCATTGCAGCCTTGCACTCATGAGTGAGTACAACAATGCATGAACGCATGATTGAAGGAGGGATGGATGTACAGACAGACTGATAAGACGACAAATAAGAACTTAGCTGGTAGAGTTTGAGTCTCACACTCACTGAAGTGAGTAGCTTTAACATATTAACCTGTGCTGAACTGATGAATCTGCTCTCATATATTCCTTCTGAACAGAAGGAATGTTCAGAAGCCATTCCTTCTGAACATGAATAGGTTTCAGAGGTGCACCGATTGAAGTTTTCTGGCCCATTACTGATCTTTAAAATGGCTGACCTGCTAATTCGGTCCTGCTTTTTTGGACTGAAAAGTTACTAAACATAGCAGCAAAACTGCTAAATTATCAACAGTGGGGGAACTATTGTTGAGTACTGGTGGGTGGCCTGTCAATCAGCTGATTTTCAGACCTTTGTAGAGGAACATAGGGTTGGTTTCTTGAATAACTGTCGGCTGATCAGCAGCAGCCTTCTAAGTTAAGTTTGACGCTCTTTCCTAACTCCTTAGAAGAAATCTTTGACAATTTTCTCTGAGTAACTCCTGTCTCCTCCTAACATCCCCCTCTGCCCCACCTTTTTTTTCTTATACATATGTTTTTCTTTTCATATTTGTGGATAATATATTTGTCAGGGTTACCTCCAATGGCAGTATTCTTTCTTTCTACTGTTCAAATGTTATTTTATCTCAGTTTAGTTTTGTGTGACTATGTCTGCTGTCTAGGGATTTGTTTGTGGGTTAAAATCTTATACATTTTATGGTTATGGCTATACTTTTTCAGTATACTGCTAATAATCAATAAAAAGAAAGAAAAAACATACACTGAAAGCACCGAAAAACATCAGCTGAATCTGATTCTAAAATGAAAGGAAAGTACTCTGAAAAAGTTAAAATATCCCTCCAGTGTTCATCAAAGTAATAAGTACCATAAAGAGCAAGGCACCCTGGTGATGTCAGACGTACATCATTGGCCATTTCTACAATAAGTGATGCCAGCAATCCGTTTCATAAATACAACGGTCTAGTGTGATCAGGTTTTTTCTCCACCATGGTTGATAAGAATACGTTTGGAACCAGATATTTTAATAGAGAATAGACAAGAACGTTTGCATCAGTGTGGGGGTCAGAGGTCACACATAGGACAGATGTGTTTGGATAATTTCTCAGCCTCTGAGGAGGCTGTGAACAAGCTCTCTACTCACTCAACTGTTTATTTGCAAACTGATGAAAAGTCTCTGGAAACTGCACACATGTAACAGCTCCCATCTGTGTGTGTGTGTGTGTGTGTGTGTGTGTGTGTGTGTGTGTGTGTGTGTGTGTGTGTGTGTGTGTGTGTGTGTGTGTGTGTGTGTGTGTGTGTGTGTATGCAACGTTTATAGCCTTTCTGTCTGGCTCCTTGTGATTCAATCTTGCAGAGGTGTGGCTTGTCAGCAGCCACACCTCGATTCACAAAGCATCAAAACAAACTGTAAGCATGACAACATCTGTATAAAACATGCTTACCATCAGCAACACAATTATACTTTGTAGACTAATGCCCTAACCAACTAAACACTGAGGCACAATTGATCATCACTCTGCTCTGGTGACTACCTGCTGGACAGTGGCAGCATCACTGTGCTGCCCAAAGAAATGCTCGTTAAAAATCAGCCAAATATTCACCACAAAGACTAATTTCAGATACTCTTTAAAAAGAAAAACATACAATTTTATCTGCAGGCTGATGATGCCGGTTGACCTCAAGTTGAATTGGATTAAAGCACAGTTCAGTCATCTGATTCTGAAGTATAATCATAGTTTACCAGATTCTGACTGAACACAATAGTTAGCTTGCTGGTTTCTGGAGTTTCCATGCTTGTGCCAATTCTTCTACAGGACCGAAGCAGTCAGTGGTGAACCTGGGGGAGATGAGCTAAATATTGAGTCATCCCTAGATAGCACAGAATGATTGAAACAACATTGAATCAATGTCAGCCAGAAACATTTAATCAACGTTGAATGCTGATATTGAAACAACATTGAAAGTGGTCGGTCACTTGTATGTTGAATCAATGTTAGGGATTCAACCATAACTGACATATCAATGTTGATTCAACCATCATCTGTATGTCAATTTACATGCATATTTGTGTTGATATTACATTAAATCAATTAGGAATCAATGTTGATTCAACCTTCATCTGAATGTGGATCTACATGCATATTTGTGTTGATTATACATTGAATAGGTTAGGAATCAACGTTGATTCAACCTTCATCTGAACGTGGAGCTGCATGCATATTTGTGTTGCAGCCTGTGGGGTTTTCCCTGACTTGGAACGAGAATACGACCTGTTGAATGTGACAGGTAGCCAATCAAAAAGCGCAGTGACGTAAGAACAGAGAGGAATCCCAAACAGCTGACATATCGCGCAACTGAGAGTCCGGTAGATATCGGAGATGATATGTGGAAATGTTTATTATTAAATCTAAAGGTCATTATTATGTTTATTCAGTTAAAAATGTTAACTATGAAAAACCATAACTCACCTCCAAATCATAGTGCAGCAAATAGAGCAGCTGCTCCCGTCATCTTTAATCCACCGCCTTTTCTTTTTGTCACGTCTTTTATCTCTTAAAATGATTCCACAAACTATCACTATTGCTTCTACATCGTCATCCGTGTTTGGTTATTCTAAATTCCCGCTATGTTGGGGGTTTTACTGAATTATCCTCTGGAATCGGGACGTTCGTGAATGGAATCGGTTCATGTTGCTCCTGCCTTGGACACACGAACCGATCAAACCTGTTGTACTTTTATTAGCTCTGTGGTCACAGAGATTTGGAGAATCGGCTGACAATTCTTAAATTTTTCCATCTAAACCAGACTTAGGACTCACAAGCTCTACTCATCTCCTCTCGACCACTGCCCAAACGCTCTGACTCTGGTCGCTATGGTAACGTTTATATATCCCTTCAAAATAACAGAAGCGCCACAAAACGAACATTTTACTTTCGTGAAAATTTTAACTCACGATAATGACTATCGTGAGTTAGTCCGGCTTGTTTCGTTGCTTGTTTCTTTGCAACGAGATCACAACCCATCTGGGAGTGATGAGAGACAATAACACCCGAGGTGTATTGCTTGAGCACAGCGTGCTTGGTCTCTACGTGGCAAAGCAGCTTGAAGATTCATTGCCTCATTACAGCGGGCTTGTAATGTGGGAGTCACCTACCGGTCTGGGATAAATCCATTCTCCTGTCTCTTCTCTGGGCCTTTTCCCCTTTGCAAAGAAACTTTCCAAAGACCATCTGATCTGTTTCTTATTCATTTTGCTGCTTGTGGGTTCAGTGTTGGCGCGCAAGTAACCAGACTTTCAATGTTTCACTTCCTGCTAAAGAGGCCGGATGCGGCCCGCGGGCCGTAGTTTGGGGACCCCTGCACTAAAAGTTTTCTTCACTGGTGTTAAACACACTTAGCAGATCATGGGTAAACTGTACAAAAGGTTAAAAATGACAATATGGATTTGATATAACATTTTATTTAAGAAAAGAGGGACAGATCTTTAAACATATTTGACTCCTTTTTGACTGTCAAAACAGTCTGTTGTCCACAGAAGAACAGAGTCCATGAGGTTAAGCTTTGTACTGTATGAACTAGGGAAACAGTACAAGTTGTGGTAACCCCAGTTTGACTCTGGTTGGCGTCACTTTGATTCCTTGCAATGTCTTCCTCTCGTTCTGGCGTGTAATGAAGCCACTTCTTGACAGTTTCGCTGCAGTCCTCAAGAGTCAGCTTTTGGTCAAACTGCAGAGCAACGGCTGAAAAACACAAAAATAAAAGTGAGGAAGGTGCCGGTCAGAAAGATGATAAACATTTGAAAAGTTCTGAAAGACGTTGAAAGATTAAACAGTGTACTGCTTACAGGTCTGAGAACAAATACAAACCATATAGTTCCCCATGTACACTCACTGTTAAATTAATATTTATCTTAATCTTTTATTAATATTTATCTTAATGTTTATGTATACAACTACATTTACCCATCAAGCTGCAGCATAGTGTAGGATTTATGATATTGATATTAAATCAATATTTTAAATAAAAGGCTGTTTATCAGAAAAACTAACCACAACACTCAGGGAGGATTAGGGTTTATTTAACACACCAGAGACAAATAAATACAGCAAAAGGTGATTTATACTGTAGTTGGAAAAATTATTTATAATTTATACAGAATAAACTTCCATGACAACTTTCTTCAATCTTCCATCAAATACAAATATTTCCAAATAAGTTGATTAAATTCCTTAAAAAGTCTCCATATGCTGATAAAGATCCCACACAAGTAATAATAGTCCAGTTCAGTTTAACCAGTTACCAATCCAAGAATCAACAGACTGAATCAGTCATTAGCAGGTTCAGTTCAGTGTCTCCCTTCTGCCTCACCTGGATTGAATCTGTGGATGATTAACAATCTTCTGCTCTTCTTGATGGCTGCAGACGATCATGCAGTCATCTAACACAGCTGTTCTGGAACAGAGGCACGTCTAAGCACGTCCTTAAGCACATCATAATAAGTTAAAAACAAGTGACTACTATCACAACCATTTAAAGCCCACCTGGAGCAGCCAGCCTTGCACTTGTCCACCACATGCTCTCCCAGACCAAACAATAGGCCCCGTCCTATTTTAAAAATTCAAATCCCACAAAATCTCGCAGGATTTCATACTTAGGCCTGGAGTGGTGGGTAGGATGAAAATAATATAAAAGGAGACCTGACCTCAATTATTAAAAATATCTGTTTTGCCCCAAAATAACCAGGATTACTATCGGCACAAAACAATGCCCTTTTCAATAAACACATTTAAGATCAAAGTAATATTCAAAAACTAACCATAAAACTGCTCAGAGGAGAATTCAATTCAGAAGCCGGTTGCAAACAAGCAAGCAGCAAAGCGGCTGTTTGGTTGGGACAAACCACTAGTGTAAAAATGGGGAGGTGGACTGTACAACTCCTTGTAGAGACTTGTAGATGTTTGTGTCAACACATTATGCACAGTCAGTAAGAATATTTACAGACAAGTAAGAAAATGTACAGAAAGGAATCACAACCCACTGTTCTCAACATGTAGTGCTTAATTTGAAACATGATTAACCCCCAGTAATAAAATGTTCTGACCCAGAGCTCAAGGAGGGGGGAGGGAAGAAAGGATGAGAGGGGGTAAAGAGGGGAAGGTTCGGAGGAGCGGCTGGGTGGGGGGGAGGTTTGGGAGGGAGTAGGGGGAGATGAGGAGGTGATGAGGGATACAACAAACTGCCCAGATTGTACACAATGGTAAATCAATGTTGAATTATAGTCAGAATGGTTAATTTTTGGTTGAGGTCGACAACTGACCAACCATCAAACAATCATCCAAGTAACCAAAGTTGAAACTGTGTCATTGAATCAATGTTGTTTTGTGGTTGAAATCTAATGAATGAAATGCTGATGTCTGATCAATGTCTGATCAACGTTGAATCAATGTATGCTGTTTTGCCACACCTTCCCCTCCTCTCCTCATCAGAGCTCTGGATCAGAGCATTTTATTAGTGAGTGGGGGTTGTCAGGTTTTAAATTAACCACTGTAAAGGATAGTGGGTGATGATTAATTTCTGTACATTTTCTTACTTGTTCATAAAAATTCCTACTGTCTGTTTGTGTGTGATATATTGACACAAAAATATTTACAACGTACTACGAGGAGTGGAGCGGTCCACCCCTGCTATAGAGCTTTGGAGCTGACGTCACAGCGTATGACGTTTACGTCGCTCGGCGCCATGTATGCAGCCCACAGACCAAAACAAACTAGTCAGAACACTGGTGTTGTCATTGTATTAACGACCGCAGCGAAGTTGTTTTGCAAATTGGTTACTGGATATTCGTCCTCCGCGGAGCAAGGGACGTTCAGCTCAAGGTTGATCCGATTTGTGAACGCTAATTTCGGCCAGCTGTTCTCTACCAATGCCTCCTGAAGCGCTCGGAGATTCACATAGTTAACGTCAGGATGGGTTCTTTCATCTGGTTTGTGTCATGATGTGGTGTGGCGGTGGACACAAACGCAGCAGGCAGTGGACGTACTTTATGAAGATGTTATTTTTAATAAACCTAACAAAACTAAATCCAAAATCCAGGGAAAACAAGGAAATCCAAAACACAATGAAACAGGAGACACGAGGGGTAACAAAGGTAACGACTGGCAACGTGGTGAAGATCTAAACAAAGAAAAAACGTAACCAGAATTACTAAAGGATATATATATATATCTAGAGAGAGAGAGAGATGTGCCGATCAGGTTTTTTCCTGCCGATTTCGATTCCGATCACCCATGAGGGCCTGATCACCGATACCGACCGATCACATAATTATTATTTTTTAAATCATAAGCACTACCGGTTACATTCTGTGGAAAAAGGAACCATGAATTCACCTTAATTTAGACAAAAACTTGTTTTTAATAACTTTTTCCAAGAAAAAAACAAAACGGGCATTGTGCAAATTGTACTGCTATCAGTAATACTATCTTTAACAGACTGAAAACATATGAAGGCTCTGAAGAGGCTAAATAAACAGAGTCAAAATTAGGCCTGTTGCGATAAACGATAACCCAATTAATCGGACGATAAATTAAACCTATCGACCTCATTTTAATTATCGTCCAGCCTTTTTTCTTTCTGTTGATACTGAATGAAAAAAGGCTCAGCTCCGGTGCTCTCCACTGACTCTCCCGTCCTCACTTCCTTAGTCTAATGTCCAGCGCACATTACACAAGTTGTCGGTCCATTTTCAAACCCTGAGAGACCACACATTAGCCGACAGAAATCCCAGGTATAATGGTTCGATCGGGTTCGATCGTGCCATGTGGTGTCCAGCTACATGGGCACAAAATAATGGCTACAAGTCCAGTTAACTAATTTTAAAACCAGGCATTAATCAATGCTTTACTAGAATCTACCTGTGATGCATGTGGCTAGAGTCAGCTAAAGTCCTGACTGAATGAAAATCATTAAGAACAGCTGAAAACTTACTGGGTTTATCAACTGCGGTAGCAATTTGGCTCCAACTCCTGTCCTTCTCATTTCTATATTCTTTGCACGAAATGTTGAATAAACATTAATGTTGTTTCCACATATCATCTCCAATGTCAGCTGGACTTTTTGCCGTGTCAGCTGTTTGGGATTCCCCTCCGTAATTTCCCCTCAGAAAGCGCGGAGAAGAATCCGAGCTTTCTGATTGGCTACCTGTCACATTCAGTGTTAAAGCTCCCAGTCGGGGAAACCCCCTGATTTAAATCGGAGTGGCCACAACGATCTACCGTAACACACCACACACTGCAGGATGATCGGTTAGATCGGCCAACGATCTAAGATTGTCATAAGGGAAAAATGGGGGCAAAAGAATGGTGTAGTGTGAACTATTGCATTAGGTAGTCGGATGTGCCCGTTTTCTCTATTTAAATCTAGTGATTACTGAAGGGCAATATAGTATACAGACTTCATAATCTGCACTCTTTTGGTTGAATGCAGTATTTATTTCCACTTTGGCTTTATGTTGTTTAGTTTATATTCAAGTACGTTTTCTGTTAATGGAGACTGAGAATCCGTTTTATTTTTGTTTTTGTTGTTTTATCAGTTCCTGTGTTACGTGTTCTTTTGAAAATAAAGTGCATCTATCAGGAAATCGCATGTATTCTTAGTCATTTCCATGAAATCAGTGTCAAAAGGTCTTGAAACAATATTATCGTTTATCGCAATAATTTTTTAGACAATGGTCCAGCAAAATTTGTTATCGTGACGGGCCTAGTCAAAATAAAACCTCTCAACATTGCCAAAAAATTCAAGTATAAAACACAACATTCAAAGGCATTACAGGTTCCATTACAATAAACAATCCTGAGTTACTGAATGAAAACTTCCTGATGACATGGCGGCTAGCTGATTACTGCTGCTTCTGATTGGCTGTTTCTGACTGAGCGGAGTAATTATGCAGAACAGGGAGGAGTAGAGCGATTATTTTTTCAGAGATTATCTGTCTCATGTTAGGACAGCGAAAGTTTTAATACGTGTGTAAACTTTAAGCAGAGGTTCGGTGTGAGAGTCACTACCAGATGGAGCAGAAGCGACGCTCTGTCTGTGAAATATTACTACCTGTAGCGTGTAGCAGCGGTTCAACAGCGAGAGCAGAACGAGCGTCTTACATCGCAGCTTGAAGATTTAAATAATTTTGCGGGTTATTTGTTTAGCTTTCTGACAGTCATGCTAATCCGGGTGAGTGTTTGTAGCTGTGCGCTGCTTTACCTGCTATCTGATCCTCCATATGTCTTTTTTACTGCAGTGAGCCTCGATGTAGCCAAACTCTGTCACTTGTTTTTATGCCATATTGGATTTGTCGTGTAGATGCATTTTGACCTGCTTCAACCCACGTGCTTCAATTTTCCGCCGCAACACGCAAACTTCCCCATTCACTCAGTGCGTTATAGTTCCACATCGCTTAGGATTTGTTGCTGCGCGTTTGCGCAGTGTGAAGGAAAGAGGAGACCAGCTGTACAGGCAGACTGCGAAATGAGATGCAGGTGATTGGTTTGTGTTATCGGCAACAAGAGACCGTGATCGGCGATCACCGATCATACACTTTTTCACAGAAATCGGCCGATTATGATCGGTGGCCGATCGATCGGCACTATGTGTATATATATATATATATATATATATATAGACTTGAACATGGAAGAACCACTGAACCTAGGGTGATTGAATTAAGAAATAAACATTGCTAGAAACACTGCAGCGAGGCTGAAATAAGAAATGACTATTAAGATAAAATACAATTAAACTATAGTCATTAAAGAAGGCTTGAGATGGACTCAGACAAACAAGGACAGAACCTTAACTAAAGAATTAACCTAACTAGAAACACTATAACGGACTGAAAATAAGGAAAGCAATAATCTAATTCTAACTACACTAAATACCTCAAATAATATCAAACGAACCATAAAGGGCTAAACCAGGGGTGTCCAAAGTCGGTCCTCTAGCTCCGGCATCCTACACATTTTAGTTCTCTCCCTGGTGGTAGCAACAACCTTTTCAGCTTGTCAATGTTCCTTAGGCCATTTAACGAACCATCATTTGATCCAGGTGCGTTAAACCAGGGAGAGAACTAAAACATGCAGGATGGGCACTGGGCCAAACTAAAGTGAACTAAAACATGAAGCTAAATAAAATGAAAAGCAAAACATACCCAAAAACCCAGTGTCCTGTCAGATGTCTGATTATATAATTGCTTACTTTAATCATATAAAATGTTTATTTAAAAATATAATCTATCACATGGGTTTATTACCTGAAATATTTTAAATATCAAATTTTTACTTTAAATGTGATTAATTTCTTCACCTGTTTACATGCAACTTGACGTGCGTGAATCAAATGTTTCATGAATGTTTACCACATGAAATTATTGAATGAGAGAAAACAGCCACTTCCAACTGTACACATTTCTGCAGCCTTGCTGCGCCCCTCTCCTGGCGTTTCCTCGTCAGCCTCTCCAACTTGCTCTTCAACTACAGCCTCTTGTGGCTTTATTTACCTCTTCTGGGGTAAATAATAAAACAGTCTCTGTAACTTGTTGATCCAACATGGTCTTGCTGTATCGCCTCTTTAATTGACGCCCATGTCGGTCTGATGTTGTGGCGTTTACCTCGCAGTGACCCATATTCAGGGCTGGACTCCAATCTGGATTAAGCTAATCCATTTCATACATAGGTTTGCCTTTAAGAGGACATATCAGAACACACATCAGTATTAATACTGTAAATTTGATAACACTAGTAAAATAGTTTACTTCACAATAATGTAATAACCCCGATGTCCACTGACAAAACTCGGACTATGCTACCTAAACAATATTAGCCCGACCTAAGCAAGGTTGACCCACTTAAATGAACTCAACATAAACGGAACATGAACACTTGGACAAAATCATAGCAAACAATTATGACACAACATCAACAAAGCAAATTTAGACACTCATCAGAATGGAAATGTCTGGAAGAAACTTGTAGGCATATGGGGATGTGTAAATATCAGGACGCCTCACCGCTGACACCCAGGACATTCGTCTTCGTTCCTCCGATAGCTTAGCCTCCTCGCGTTGTTTCCAAGCAGGAAAATAGTGAAAAGAAAGTCCGTTTTCCATCTTTACCTTTTTGGTCAATCAATCAATCAAATTTTATTTGTATAGCACATTTCAGCAGCAAGGCATTTCAAAGTGCTTTACATAATTAAAGTAAAAACAGAACAGTGAGAAAGAGAGATTAAAAAAATAAATAAAAAAAAAAAAACAACAAAAAGCATTACATCATTAAAACATCGAAAAGAAAGAAAAAGGAATTAAAAACATTAAAGACATAAAAACATGGAAGACATCAAAACCCGCACTCTAACCCTAATCTAGCCATAAGCAACTCTAAACAGGTGGGTTTTAAGTTGAGATTTAAAAGCACCCAGTGTTTCAGCTGTTTTACAGTTTTCTGGAAGATTGTTCCAAATCTGTGGTGCATAGAAACTGAATGCTGCATCTCCTCGTCTGGTTCTGGTTCTGGGGATGCAGAGCAGACCAGAACCAGAAGATCTGAGGGGTCTAGACGGTTGGTACAGCAATAACAGATCTTTAAGGTATTGTGGTGCCAAACCGTTCAGTGATTTATAAACTAACATCAGTATTTTAAAGTCTATTCTCTGAGCTACAGGGAGCCAGTGTAGGGACTTTAAAACTGGTGTTATGTGCTCTATCTTCCTGGTTTTAGTGAGAACCCGAGCAGCAGCATTCTGGATCAGCTGCAGCTGTTTGATTGATTTATTAGTCAGACCTGTGAAGACGCTGTTGCAGTAATCAATGCGGCTAAAGATCAACGCATGGATGAGTTTCTCTAGATCGCGTTGAGACATAAGTCCTCTAATCCTGGAGATGTTCTTCAGGTGATAGAAGGCCGACTTTGTGACTGTCTTAATGTGGCTCTGAAGGTTCAGGTCAGAGTCCATCACTACTCCCAGGTTTCGGGCCTGATCGCTGGTTTTTAGTTGTAATAACTGAAGCTGTGCGTTGATTCGGGTTCGCTCCTCTTTAGGTCCAAAGATAATAACTTCAGTTTTGTTTCTGTTCAGCTGGAGAAAGTTTTGGCACATCCACACATTGATCTGTTCTAAGCATCTATTCAGTGATTGGATGGGTTCAGAGTCACCTGGTGACATCGTGATGTAGAGCTGTGTATCATCCGCATAATTGTGGTAGCTAATCCTATGTCCTGTTATAACCTTAGCCAGTGAGAGAATATAAATATTAAAAAGAAGGGGTCCTAGGATTGAACCTTGGGGTACCCCACATGTGACCTTTGACCTCTCTGATGCGAAGTTTCCGATTGAAACAAAGAAATCCCTGTTCTTTATGTAAGATTCAAACCAGTTGAGCACTGGACCGGAGAGTCCGACCCAACTCTCCAGTCGATTCCGTAAAATGTCGTGGTCAACAATGTCGAAAGTGCACTGAGGTCCAACAGAACCAGCACTGTGGTTCTCCCACAGTCTGTATTTATATGGATGTCATTGAACATGAAATTGAACAAGCCAAAAGCGGTCGTGTAATCGGACATTACATCCATTAACGCAGCAAGTTGTGTGTGTGTCTTTGGCGGCTGGAGGGAAGGGGGTTGGGCGTTTGAATGGCGGGTGGTGGTGGAGAGGTGCAAAAAAACAGCTTACATTGATTGAACATTTAGATTACTAATTCTTCCCCAAACCTTATCCTCAAGACAAACTGACCTGCGTGTTTTTAGTTCAGCAAAACCCTGTTAATCAGATGTCAATTAAAATCATGTGTGCTGAATTAAGGAAATACCTAAAACTTGCAGGTCAGTGTGCCTGGAGGACCGGTGCGGAAAAACACTGGGATCGATGTTGCCATTTCAATCAATGGATGTTAATTGGCTAGAATTGAATGGTTGTTTGATGGTTGATCCAGCTTCTGTCATTGACCTTAACCATAAATTCAACCTTTGTGATCATAATTCAACAATGAATTAACATCTTTTGCAAACAAGCCAACAGCGAAGTGGCTGTGTGTTTGGGACATCCCACTCATGTACGTAGCAGGGGTGGACCGCTCCACTCCTTGTAGTAAGTTGTAGATGTTTCGTGTCAATATATCACACACAGTCAGTAAGAATTTTTATTAACAAGTAAAACATTTTATAAAAAGGAATCACCACTCACTATCCTTATCCTCTACAGTGTTATTAAAAATGTGATAACCCCCACTCAGTAATAAAATGCTCTCAGCCAGAGCTCTGATGAAGAGGAGGGGAAGAAGGTGTGTGGCAAAACAGCTGATATTGATTCAACATTGATCAGACGATCAGACCTCGGCATTTCATTAATTAGATTTCAACCACAAAACAACACTGATTCAACAACAGTTTCAACGGTTAGAATTGGATGGTTGTTTTATGGTTGATCCACCGTCAGTTTTCGACTTCAACCAAACATGCAACCGTTGTGATAATAATTCAACATTGAATTAACATCGTGTGCTATCTGGGTAGTTCTTCCCCAAACCATGTCCTCAGTCAAACTGACCTGCGTGTTTTCAGTTCAGCAAAACCCGTTAATCTGATGTCAATTAATATCATGTGTGCTGAATTAGGGAAATGCCTAAAACTTGTAGGGCCTGGAGGACCAGTGCTGAAACACACTGGATTTGACGTAGGCATTTCATTTATTTGATGTCAACCACAAAACAACATTGGATTCAATGACACAGTTTCAACGTTAGTTAATGGCTAGAGTGGGATGGTTGTTTGATGGTTGATCCACCGTCAGTTGTCGACCTCAACCATACATGCAACCTTTGTGATAATAATTTAACATTGAATTAACATCTTTTGCCAACAAGCCAAAAGCGAAGCAGGTGTGTGTTTGGGACATTCCACTCGTGTAAATGGTGGGGGTGGACCGCTCTACTCCTTTTAGTAAGTTGTAGATGTTTTTGTGTCAATATATCACACACTTGTTCATAACAATTCTCAGTCAGTGAGAATTGTTATGAACAAGTAAGAAAATGCACAGAAAGGAATCAGCATCGACTATCCTCTACAGTGCTTAATTTAAAACGTGATAACCCCCGCTCAGTAATAAAATGCTCTGACCCAGAGCGCTGATGAGGAGGAGAGGAGGGGAAGGTGTGTGGCAAAACAGCTGACATTGATTCAACATTGATCAGATGTTGATCAGACATCAGCATTTCAGTCATTAGATTTCAACCACAAAACAACATTGATTCAATGACAGTTTCAACGTTAGTTAATTGGCTAGAGGTGGATGGTTGTTTGGTGGTTGATCCACCGTCATTTGTCGACTTCAACCACAAATCAACCATTAATCAGACCTCGGCATTTCAGTCATCAGATTTCAACCACAACAACATTGATTCAATTACACAGTTTCAACGGTTTGATTGGATGGTTGTTTGATGGTTGATCCACCGTCATTTGTCGACTTCAACCAAAAATCAACGATTCTAACTATAATTTAACGTTGATTTAACGTTGTGTGCTATCTGGGTCATCTCTGTGCTATGATCATGGAGGCCAAGAGATTCATGGAATGTCTTTCCCCATTATTGTTTTTAGCATGCTGTTAAAATGACAAAACTCTGAAAATTGAACAATTTCATATGTAATGTAAGCTCAACTGTAAAGCACTAGATATGATGAGTGTAACACTAGGTATTAGATCAACACGCTAGGTGTTGATCTAATGCGCTAGGTGTTGATCTAATAAGTGTTAACACGCACAGCTTCTTCACTCATCTTCTCTGCATTTTCTCTCATTGAATTCTTGTCCTGGCTGGACAGAAACTGCCATTTGCAGAGGCATGAAGTGTGTGGTTTGTTTGCACATGAGCCGTGAGCAAGTTGTACGTAATTTGATTGGAAATTGGGTCAAAAAAAAAAAAGAAGCACCCACTCCCACCCTGCCGCCTGCCCCCCTGAGCAGATGGTACTGGGATAGTCTAATCGCCTCCTGTGGATGTGTGTGTGCATATGTAATTATAGCTTACCCTGCTAGTAGCGAGGCCTTCACATGTAACATCTCCCTGTCAAGAACCAGTCCAGCCCTCTCACCCAGCAGAGTACTCCTATCTTCTTATTCTACTCACTTCTTCTCAAATATTTTCAGACATACATTTTTTTTTTTTACATTGATGCTTAGCAAGATCATAACCGTTAATTAGTCAAAAACTGAAAAAGTAAAAGCACCTCTGAAAAGACATTCATCATTTGTTTTTATTTTACCATTTAATTTCAGTATTTGGTCATTTGTTGTATTTGGTGCAAATGTCAGCAGATTTATTCCTGGATTGGTTTTGAAATGTTCTGAGTTTTGCTGTTACAGTAGCAGAGGAGTGAATGGGCAGCAGAACTCTGAAGCGGACCAGAAAGATGAACTCTGGTCCGCCTACAAAACACGGCTTGTTTTGTTGAAGTGAAGTCTGAATATATATGTGAACACCAAGCGGACCAGAGACCACACCAAGGAATCGGACTACATTACAGGGCATTCTGGGTAAATACAACCAAACAGTTGTGTGTCTGGTGCTAGCAGGAGAAATGACTCATTGTCTTTTACTAAAGTAAAAATAGAAAACCAGAACTGCACAAGCTCTAAACCACAGATCAGGAAACGGCTGATTAAACCACTCTTACCTTCTGTACTTGTAGATGTGCATGTGGTAACAATTAATTATTTAAATCACATCACCAACATTCTTGTAAAAAGAAGGGAAAAATCCTTTTGTGATGTAAATTCAAGTTGACCTGGTTTGTAGATTATTAGCTCAGTTTAGCATTAAATATTTGTTTTATTATTTTTACAGTACAGTATTAACTCATGTGGTGTGGTCGGAATGTATTCAGCGCTGACTTCAGTTATACTCGTCAGTCTGGTCGCCCTTTGGCATGTTGTGGACCTTCAGTAGATTCTAAACACACAGGCTTGACTTTCCATGCTAAATTATTG
Source organism: Poecilia reticulata (assembly GCF_904066995.2). Classification (NCBI taxonomy): domain Eukaryota; kingdom Metazoa; phylum Chordata; class Actinopteri; order Cyprinodontiformes; family Poeciliidae; genus Poecilia; species Poecilia reticulata. The sequence goes on along the minus strand of NC_088848.1, from coordinate 24,032,442 downwards.
TAAGACTCTCTAGGCTTGAGAAAGTTCCCACAGTGCTGTCATTGAGCTGATTCAGTGGAAGAGCAGGTTTTGTTAGATTTGAACGTCTTTGTGGAACTCAGGCTCTGTTTGGTAACCAGTCTGCTCTGATTTCTCTGAATCTTCCATAGTGTGATCTGCTGCCTGTGGAACACTTGTTCCTGGCAGAGATGCACCAGCTGGTCAGACTGGTCACTGAGTAGTGACCTGTCAAACCACTCATTGACATAGGCCCTCACTAGGAGGCTCTTTTAGCGTGGCACCCATTTCACCCATCATTTTGTGTGTTATATTAAGCACATCTGTCTTTTCCACAGTTAGCATACTGCTACTCACACACACACAGATACAAAAATAATACACCAATTTATTGTGAAGTTCCTGCTTTGAGAAACATTCTTTTTGATGATTGCTTTTTGCTGTTTTGTTGATTTGTGCTAATTATGTGATAATCACAGTATATTAACTTTCAACATGGGTTTTAAATGAATACATTCTTGTGATTCTTGTGATTTTAAGATAAGCTGTTTGTTTCTTCTTGTGACTGATAGAGAACATCGGTAGTCAGATTTACTCCTTCATTCATATCATCACAAGTCATTCAGTTTTATTAATAAATGATTTTGGGTAGTAAAAAGATGCAATCTGGTCAGAGACCAAACATAATACCTCCTGCACGGATTTGCTACATGTTCTGGTCATGTTCCACTTGTGACAGCAATCTCCTGTATCCTTTACATGTCTGCTAAGGATGGATGATTGGAAGCCTTTTCTCCAAAGAAAATATTCAGGAATGGCTAAATATCTTCTGAAGCCTTTCAGGTGATTAAGTTATGGTCTGATGAAAGTTAATTTAATGTTTTTGGTCTCATTTCCAGAAGGTGTGTTTGGTGCAAAAACAGCACTGAGCATCACCAAAAGAGCACTGTAGCCAAAGCAAAGCTGGCATGCTTCTGAAATCTCAAACTCAACACATTCGTGTCAAGGAAAGTATAGTATACGGTATATACATTTTGACACAATTGGATTTGAATTAAAGCTTTTTAAGCACTGATTATTTCTGCACATCACTTAATCTGATGTCAGTGGCCCACATTGAAGCATGGTGGTGATCAGGATGCATCCAGATCAGTAAGTAAATAAGTTCATGAGAGGAAAATAAAAACTTTGGAATGGCCAAGCCAGAGTTTCACTCTAAACCTGACAAAAACAATCTGAGGGCCATCTGAGGATAACTTTGTAAAAAATTATTTGTGTAATCCTGGAGATTTGGAAAACTTTTCAAGACGGGATGGATAAATCTCACCAACTCCTCAATGTAACCTGCTGATGAACTGAATTTAATTAGATGAAACCAAAAAGTTCACCAAACTCCACACATCTTTATATAGTTATAGAGTTGTAGCCTCTTATGCAGCCAGGTTTGGTTTTTCTTTTACTTCTACTAGATTTGTTATTCAGTTTTGTTTTACTCTGTGAAGTCGTATCATGAGGGAAAAGTTTAAAACCTGACATTCTAACATGGTTATGTAGACTTTTTGAGAGTAATGAGTGATGAGTTTCATATGTAGCTATGTTCAGGAGTCCTCAGGTGTACAGTAGTAGTTACTCTGTGTGAATGTGAGCCTGAGTGGGTTAAACAGCTGAGCTGGGCAGTAGGAGGATAGACTTGTAGGCTGAGAGAAAGTGAAAGAACCTGTCTACATCATGTTCACACACACACCCACGCACACACACTCACACATACAGAGGGGAAGTGAGTGTTGGCTGGCCTCACTTCTGTTCCTCCCTCTCCACCTCCCTCCCCGTCTTCCTCCCTCTCTCTCTCTTTCTCACTCTTTCGTCAGCTGCAGTTAAAATGTCGGCTGCCTAGCTTTTCCTCTGCTCTGCTCTCTCCCCCTCTTCACCATCTGTCTTTTCTTACCACAAGAGGAAACCATGCCGTCTTTTTTTTTTTTTTTACCTCATCAGTCTTTCTCCTCGTTTTGTCTCCTGTTGGGTTGATGGATCACAGCTAGCTTTGCAAAGAGCTTTTCTACGAAGCCATTACTCAATCATTTTGGGAAACAGAGGAAAAGGTAATCTTACAGATTTTAGTATTCACCTCTGCTTGTGTCTTTATATTTTTGGAAATTCCCTCCATCAGTCAGTAAATATTGAGCTGTTTCAATCAGCAAACAGACAGGAGGTAATAAACGGACAAGTATGGACTTTTTCCACAGCAGAACGGGAGGTTATGCTCATTCTAGCAAGACATTGATATGTAATGTGTGTGTGTGTGTGTGCGTGTGTGTGTGTGTGTGCGTGTGTGTGTGTGCGCGCGTATAGTGGAAAGAAACAACATCAACCCATACTGCAACTAGTATAAAATGTACTGCAATCATTATGGATCTGACATTGATGACGAAAAATATTTCACACCATAAAATGTGAGCTAGAACCTTTGGCTTGGTTAGTAGTTCTACTCTAATATGTATTTCCATAAGATTTTTCAAGGGCTCTTTTAGAGGTGTAGTGATGCAATAATTTCACGATACGGTATACAATATTCTGGTCACGATACGATATGTATCACGATATTTGTTGAGCGATACAATTCAGTGCATTTTTACGATTTTCTGAAAGATTTTAGAAGGACAGAATGATTTTGGTGACATTTTGTGTTTCATAGACTTGAATTTAGTTAACTGAAAACTGATTAAAGCACCAACTACACAATACCTGACTCTGATTGGACAGTCTAACAGTCTGCAGCTGGACAAAATGACTCAAAGATGCAGTGAGAGAATTAGTTTCTGTCATTTAATTCATGTGGATTTGACATAAAACTCAAAAGTTTAAACGGTAATCCAGGAGCAGAGTGAGGAGATTATCAGCCTCTGTAGACTCTCAATATGCAAATTATTGCACTTATGTTTTTTCTTTTGGACACTGGACACAAATGCAGTCTTTTGGACTATGGGGAAAAATGCTTTTCTACCTTGGCTCCTGGAGTTAGTCGTGGCTGTAAGCTGCTTTCTTCTAACTGCTAAAGTAGTGGCTCCGCCTCACCCCGTAGTGATCGACTCCCTGCAGCTACGCAGCGCCGCTATTCCCCTGCTTGGATCTCTGAGTAGCTGCCGCTCAGACTGCCAGGATCTCATAGTTCTCTCAGTCTCTGATACTCTTTGTCTGTTGCCAGTGGCGCAAGAAGTGGGTATGCAGGGTATGCAACGCATAGGGGCGCAGCATCAGAGGGGGCGCCAAAACCCCCTCTGGAGGGGGCTGCGCGCCGATGATGTCTTCCCATACACTTCAGCGCGCCTTACGCTCCTTCACCTCGCGCACATAACGAGGTAAATGTAGCAAGTTTTACCCTTCACGTATTGTAGCCTCGGAGGGGGGGCGTCGCTCTATGTTTTCGCATCCACCTGAATAATGTGTAGTTGCGCCACTGTCTGTTGCTAATAAGAATGATCGATCAGCCATTGTTATCATGGAAATCCTCACTGCGCCACGGATTCCGGCTGGGGGGTTTTCCTCTTCGTATTCCTGCTCAAAACACAGCGCCGCTGCGCGCCCGCTTCGGATGTTATCAACCCATGTTCATTCTTCAGGTAGTCCTTTATATACAGAAGAGAAACCGCTAAGCTAAAAACTAATTACAAAGAGAATGCTACCAGTCGAAATTTGCATTAATTTCGCGATTTCCCTGCTTTTGCAGCTGCTCCGTTCGCGCCTCTACTCCTTTCCGCTTCTCGGTTCCGCTTCTCTTTCATGGTTACTTGCTCAACTTTACTTTGTTTTTCAGCAACAAAGTACAGCCCATCGTTATTTATTGAAGATTTTACATTTCCAAAAACACAGGAATCTAATGTTTCGTTTCGTTTCGATTATGTGAGAGGGAGCTCATTCCCTCTCACATAATCGCAAAAGCCGGGGAATGGCGGCGCTTTTGATATTTCTCTGACATTCGGAAAAATATGGTTTACTAATTTTAGCATAACTCCGGTTATACTTGGCCTGTTAACACAATTTAAAACCTGGTGTGTAGCTTATAATGTGCAAGTTGAAAGTGAGACTGAGGGAGGTGGAGTCTTGCTGCTACGCCATAACAAACTAGACATTAAAAAGAGCTATACGGCTATGGACCCCTATGGTTTAACGGATCGATACTCGCGGATGAAAAATCGATACTTTCCTAGGGCGGGAAATATCGATATATATCGCCGAATCGGTTTAGTTATACAGCCCTAGGCTCTTTGTTACCGACCAACTTCTCACTCATCCCTACTCTAGGACATCAGCTGGGTAATGTCGGTCTGAGTTGACCGTAGGCGGTGTACATGAGGTGTAAAAGACTATTTGAAGAGTTACTCATATTGGAGAAGGATGTGTGGAATTTGTTTTATGTAACTTATAGTTCTACTATAAAATGCTGCAATAAACAGTTTGGTAGAGATGCACTGATTGAATATTAATATCTGTATCGGTCCTGATATTGGAAATAAAATGTAGATTGGGTATTGGTAACAATGTGTCCTGATTCTTACTCCTAATTGCTCTGACTGACCAAATTAAAGTTGTTTTACATGTTTGACCAAGATTGTGAAGGTTTTGTTGTACTTAAGTGTGCTGTACTGGTGCAGAGTTATCAATTAAATTTGTAATTGAGTACATTTATGTCTATTTTAAAAAGAGAAACATTTGAAGTCAGTTTGGTTGTTTTTGTGTATCGGAGCAGTACCAGCCGATACTAAATCTTACATATCTGTATTGGTATTGAAAGTGAAAAAAGTGGTTCATGCATTCCTAGCTACATGTCTATGATGCAAAGTCAATTTTCTTTGACTTTTTAACAACTAAAGGTAACATAGTTACTTAATTGTGCTATAAAATGACACTGTGTGCTTGGGACAGGGTGGGCAACTCCAGGCCTGGCTGGCCAGTCTCCTGCAACTTTTAGATGTGTCTCTACTTCAACACACCTTGAGTCAAATAATGAGGTCGTTAGCAGGACTCAGGAGAACCTGACTGCACTTAGGAGGTGATTCAGCTGTTGGATTCAAGTGTGTTGAACCAGGGAGACATCTAAGAGTTGCAGGACACCAGCCCTCCAGGATCAAGATTGCCCACCCCTGGTCTAGGAAATACATACTACTGTCCTTATAAGAAAATGAGTTCTACTCATACAGTGTTCCCAGGTGTTTTTCTTGTGTTGATTTAATGGCTTAAACTCTTGGCTGTATGAGTGCTGACGCTGGGCCTTGTGAAGTTTTTCATCTTTTTATCCACCTTAACTCACTCCAGCAACATATTTGCATGTACATCTGGTAACTGAATGCCAGGTGTGGTTGGTCATGTTTAGCATAGTGTACCTTTATGTAAATCACCTGGGATGGATGCTATTAGCAGGTTGGAACAGCCAATGTCTGAATGGCCCATGTCTGCCCTCATTTTGCATTGTTACCTTTATTTTATTTTTTTTAATGATCTGTTCATTATAGGGAGTTTTTGTGTCTTTGCTTCTCTCCGGATTCACTGGATTAAATACGTTTTTCTTCTTTGTAGCAAGATGTTATTATGTCCAGCCTTTCTTTCTGCTGCTGCATGTAGAGGAGATGCAGACAGGAATCTAGTTTTCCTAACCCTTGTTAGTCGCAGATGTGACCCAGTTGCAGCTAAAATGGTGTGTGTGTGTGTGTACATGCGCAGAGGGTTACTGGTAATAGTTTACAAGAATATTGTGACTTCATTTTAAGCTAATGTCACTATATAATACTAAACTGGGCTACTGCTGAAAACATTTGTACTTTTTTTTTTACATGGAAATGATTCATCTTTAAACAAAAAAAATACTGTAAAATAGACCAGCCCTTTATTTCTTGTTCAGTGGAAAGATTTTAGAGTGTGAGCAGTTAAGTGACAGGATGTGAATAACTGTCTTATTGGTGTAGCTCTGATTCAGAGAGGAGCATGTGTCAGAGTTGTATTGTTCTGCTCTTTAATAAAAACAAACTTTTGCCTTCAGGAATTGGAAATGGAATTGAATATCAATTATTTTTTCTTGGTGTTTGTCCCTCCTATCTAACAGTTAACTGACTCCAAACTAAGCATTTAGATCCTTTATCAGTTTTAGCCAACAAATTAGAATCACAGGTAGCAGATAAAATGAATATTATTTAAATTTTGTGTTAAAATATTATGCAGGAATGCTTACGTGTTCAGTGTTGAAAGTAAACCAAACTAAGTTTCATCTGTATGATAAAGTTGTTGCCTTTCTCATACTTATGGTTAAACTGGTCTCCTAGCTACAGCCATAGGTTTTCTTAGAGGCTAACCTGAACTAGTTGGGTTTTCCCTATATATATATATATATATATATATATATATATATATATATATATATATATATATATAAACATACATTAGGGCTGTATACCACAAGCAAATGGCAACCTCGATGAGGTCACAAGGAAAGGAGCCACAGCCAAATACCTCCAACGAATAAGGCAAGTCCTGAGAAGCCAGCTCAATGGCAAGAACAAGATCCGTGCAATAAACAGCTATGCCTTACCAGTAATCAGATACCCTGCCGGAATAATTAGCTGGCCAATGGAAGAGATAAAGACCACGGATGTTAAGACTTAGAAGCTACTAACCATGCATGGAGGGTTCCACCCCAAATCCAGCACCCTGAGACTGTACACGAGCTGTCAGGTAGGAAGCAGAGGACTAGTGAGTGTGAGAGCCACTGTCCAGGATGAAACGCTCAAGATCCATAAATACATCAAGGACAAAGCCTCAACAGATGATGTGCTCAGCGAATGTCTCAGACAATGGGGAACAGAGGACGAAGTGCTGGAGGTACCATCATGGGAGGACAAGCCCCTACATGGGATGTACCACCGACAAATAGCTGAAGTGGCTGATATCAAGAAATCCTACCAATGGCTGAAAAAAGCTGGACTCAAGGACAGCACAGAGGCTCTCATCCTGGCTGCACAGGAACAGGCCCTAAACACCAGAGCAATAGAGGCTCAGATCTACCACACCAGACAAGACCCAAGGTTGTGCAAGGAGGGGCCTGTCCTCCCTCCAGCACCTCGTCCTCTGTTCCCCATTGTCCGAGACATTCGCTGAGCATATTGTATTTTTCTGGTTATCTTTGTCTGATAGTAAAAGCACTTTTTTCCCTGTGCATCAAGCTGACCTTGTTATAAATTCAACTTGCGACCCTCTGATCTTCTGAGTGGCGTTTTGTACTTTGACCTGTCCATCATCAGGCAGTAGGCGACATACGGTGTAATTTAAAGTGTGACTTAATGAGATGTGTAGTGCGAGTCCCCTGCAGTAACTTGAGCAGTGGTTCATGTGAGGCAGAGTTGTATTCATGCAGTTCCAGTTTAACTCAACCTGCAGCCTGACAGACGTCATCAAAACACGTCTGTGTACTGAATGAGTCAAACAGGCAACTTCAAAGCTGACTTTTTTGCCTTTGAACTGTCAGACTACCTCTTCTGCTTCATTTATTCATTACTCTAGAGCTCTTCTACAGCCTCATTTCTCTCCATCCCTCACTTCCTCTTTGTTACTCTTCATCATGTCCTAGCTTCTTCTTCTCATCTGTCCTATAACTCAGTAATTGATTTGGTTTTCTTTCACTTCTGTTTCTTGTTTTCACTTTTCTGTTTTGAGATTTTAGACTTGTGGCTTGTTGTGTAACAGTGTCAGAGGAAATGTCAAGTTCATTATTGTTATATATATATATATATATATATATATATATATATAATATGCGTTTATATACACACACACACACACACACACAGTACAGACCAAAGGTTTGGACACACCTACTCATTCAATGAGTTTCCTTTATTTTCATGACTATTGACATTGTAGATTCACACTGAAGGCATCAAAACTATGAATAAACACATTTGGAAATATGTACTAAACACAAAAGTGTAAAACAACTGAAAATACGCCTTATATTCTAGTTTCTTCAAAGTAGCAACCTTTTGCGGTGATTACTGCTTTGCACACACACATTCTCTTGATGAGTTTCAAGAGGTCGTCACCTGAAATGGTTTTCACTTCACAGGTGTGCCCTGTCAGGTTAATAAGTGGGATTTCTTGCCTTATAAATGGGGTTGGGACCATCAGCTGTGTTGTGCAGAAGTCAGGTGGACACACAGCTGATAGTCCACTGAATAGAGTGTTAGAATTTGTATTATGGCAAGACAAAAGCAGCTAAGTAAAGAAAAACGAGTGGCCATCATTACTTTAAGAAATGAAGGTCAGTCAGCCGAAAAATTGGGAAAACTTTGAAAGTGTCCCCAAGTGCAGTCGCAAAAACCATCAAGCGCTACTAAGAAACTGGCTCACATGAAGAACGCCCCTGGAAAGGAAGACCAAGAGTCACCTCTGCTGCGGAGGATAAGTTCATCCGAGTCACCAGTGGAAATCTGTGCTTTGGTCTGATGAGTCCAAATTTGAGATCTTTGGTTCCAACCACTGTGTCTTTGTGCGACGCAGAAAAGGTGAACGGATGGAATCTACATTCCTGATTCCCACCGTGAAGCATGGAGGAGGAGGTGTGATGGTGTGGGGGTGCTTTGCTGGTGACACTGTTAGGGATTTATTCAAAATTGAAGGCATACTGAACCATCATGTCTACCACAAGCATCTTCCAGCGACATGCTATTCCATCCGGTTTGCGTTTAGTTGGACCATCATTTATTTTTCAACAGGACAATGACCCCAAACAAACCTCCAGGCTGTGTAAGGGCTATTTGACCAATAAGGAGAGTGATAGGGTGCTGCGCCAGATGACCTGGCCTCCACAGTCACCGGACCTGAACTCAATCAAGATGGTTTGGGGTGAGCTGGAACGCAGAGTGAAGGCAAAAGGGCCAACAAGTGCTAAGCATCTCTGGGAACTCCTTCAAGACTGTTGGAAGACCATTTAAGGTGACGACCTCTTGAAGCTCATCAAGAGAATGCCAAGAGTGCGAAGCAGTAATCAAAGCAAAAGGTGGCTACTTTGAAGAACCTAGAATATAAGACATATTTTCAGTTGTTTCACACCTTTTAGTTAAGTATATAATTCCACATGTGTTAATTCAAAGTTTTGATGCCTTCGGTGTGAATCTACAATTTTCATAGTCATGAAAATGAAGAAAACTCTTTGAATGAAAAGGTGTGTCCAAACTTATGGTATGTACTATATATATATATATATATATATATATATATATATATATATATGAATAAAGTATATTCATTAAGTATATTCAGTCAAGATATTTGTATTTTTCACAGGGATAAATTATTCTATTGGTAATAAGTTGTTTGTTGTGTTTCTCAGGTGTTTAAACCATTGGTTGGGAAGAACCTGTTGTCTTCAGTAACAGCAGTGGAGTTCTTGCTGGACCGTCAGCGGGACTTTGTCTCTAACCAGTCAGCCTGCCAACCATATCAGGTAATAAACCATCAACTCACAGGCTTGATGAAATCTCTATATTTGTTACTGACTGACTGACGAAATATTACCCAACATTTGCAACGATTGTGCTTTTTGTTTTGTTTAATCACACCGTGTTTTAATTGAGACCATCTACTCTGAGACAACACCACGGACAAAACTTAAATCTTGTGCGTGCGAGGACTGAGGCAAACGTAGAGGACTGTGGCAAATGATACAAGTTTTACGTGTGTGGGGTCAGTTGGACCCCATTTCTAGACACAAGGGTTAAAGGGAAGTGATACCAGGGCCACATCATTGTGACACCATTTTCTAGATTCATAAAGATGTAGTTGCTGCTCCAAACATTTGGAGACAATCTTTTCTGTTGCAGCTCGTTTATAATTAAATTGCAATTAAACAAACCGCCTTTTAATAGGCAGGGAATCGGCGGGTTGCCCCGTCCAGTTGACATTGTATGCACTCTTCTGTCACAATTGATAAAAAGGTTTGAACCGCAAGGGTTGAACCATCTCTCCAACTACGATGGTCTCATTGCGGATTAAAAATGGTTGTTGTAGACCTACCTCCACAGGCCAATCAACGACTACAGTCTGCTGCCAGTCAAGTCACCTTGGCTATGTCTGGCTTTCACCTCCACTGAGGTGGTTCCAAAAACCAGGAGTAACCGCACAGGATCTGCAAATAGAGACGAATCTGGCCGGGGCAGATAAGGGAAGAATGGGTTAGAGCCATGCCCATGTAGAGGAGCTTAAGCTAATCTTTACACCAATGTTAAAGTTGCTCTGTAGTACCACAACACCTGCTGTCACTTAAAAATCAGAATAAGAAAACTTGTTTTTACTTTCATTCCTATATTCCTTTTCCGCATTCTGATCGGATGGCCTCTGAAAACTGTAACTATATACGCATTGTAATATATCAGACTTGTCCTATTATTATTGCTAATCTACAACGGTTCTTCATAAGTGAGGCCTACCATGATTGCAAAATTGTAGGCCTCCCATGTCACCTAATTTTGAACAAGAGACTTGTTTTTCTCTGAGAAGCAGCAGAGTATTTTGCGTTTAATGGCAGATGTCCACATTGCAACTTGTACAGAGATAATTCTCTAATGGAGTCTGTATTAACAGATGCTATATTCACTTGAGCGTAGCCATGGCTACCATTAGCAACTGGGAATATGTATATAAGGATCTTGAGTCTTTGAAATGACACCTCTGATGTAGCAAATCTTCTGCAGACAGTGAGCCACAGACACATTTAAACTTCTCTCATGTAGTTGTGTGCTCTGAATTTGAAAAGTGTTTCAGGACAACTGGAAGCAGCTCTTTGTTTTGTACTGGAACACTGTGTTCCACTCAGTGTCAACCAGATGGGATGGCTGTGTTCTGTACTCACTCCCTCAGCCAACAGTTTGTGCATAAGACAAGTCCTAATATCCAGAGAGAAAGAGAGAGAGTCTGTTTCTGTCGTTTCTCTGTTTCTCTGAGGCGAGCTCTGCTGCTGTGTTTCTGCTGGTGCCACACATGGGTCTATGTTGTAGTTTGTGATTCTTTCATGTGTGTAAAACACATGTGATGATGACCATTTGTTTACCTTCCAGTCTTGCAACATTTCTTAATTTCTCTCATCTTGATTCAGTCCTAGATTGGTATTTCATAGGTTTATAATGAATGATTTCCTTTCCAGCCCTTTGTTTGGAAAAACAAGTAGAAAATCAGTGAGTTAAATCAAGCCGGGTTTGTTTGTAAAGTACATTTCAGCAATAAGTCAGCTCAAAGTGGTTTACATGAAAAAAGTAACACAATACCGAACCAAAAAAATTACATTAAGTGGGAAAACAAAGGAAAATAATAAAAGATGTAATCCAGACTACCGGGAATTTGTTTTTCAGTTATTATGAATCGAAGGCAACCCTAAACAGGTCAGTTTTTACCCTTTATTTTAAAGAGCTCAGTGTTTTTTTACCATGGCGACATGCAGTTTTGTAGCCGATTGCCGATTACTGATCTTTAAGAAACCCGACCTGCCAATTCGGATTTCTTCTGCCATTTTTTTGTCTGACATGTTGCTAAATATAGCAAGAAAGGTGCTGAGTTGGCAACGGTGGAGTGACTATTGTTAACTGCAAATGTTGAGACATGACCTGGTAAAGCCTACGGGTCTATCAGTCAAACCTCTCTCACAGGAGATGAGAAGAGGGCAGTGGTTGATTTTTAGACCTCTGGCTAGATCAGATCAGCTTTACTTGTTAGTATTGACCGATCACCAATCTCCCAAAAATAAGGAACCAATTAATCGGTGCACACATGGTTTGGCCTGCAGTTTTCTGGAGGTTTGTTCCAGATCAGTGGTGCATCGAAGCTGAATGCTGCTGGTCCATGTTTGGTTCTGCTTCTGGATGCAGAGCAGAACCAGAAGACCTGAGAGGTCTGGAAGGTTGATAGAGAGATACTTAGAGACTCCCTGTTATACTCTTCCATCCACTCAACCCTGTCCCGTTTTTCTTACTATAATCAAATAAAAATAATTAACAAAACAATTGTTCCACTTAGGGGACCCTAAGCAGCCGCTTAGTTTACCTATGCCTTGTACCGGCCCCGAGTGTAATGGAGTTCTGAAACAATAGTAGTTTCAGCTCACCCTGAGAAGCTGAAGAATATTCCTGCAGACATAAATTCCTCCAATCCTCTTATTAGTCCTGGTGGTGGTTTCTTTCCAACGGGTTCTGTGAAGGTGGATGTTGTCATCTTCAAAGTATATTTTTTCCTAATGCCCTTTCCCGACGTGGGTTGAGTGATGTATTGGAGATGTTGATGAGCTACGTGTTTACTTCAAACTTGCAACTTATTGACCAAAACCAAAATAAAAGTGTGTGAATAGCCAATAAATCCCAGGAGTAATAATCAGCTCTAAGTTTTCCCTCCACACTCTCTGAAATGGTGCAACTAGACAGACAGAAGCTGATGTTATGTAGGGAAACGCAAAATAAAGTAAAGTTTAACGTTTCACCATATTTAAATTTATATCAAACTCTGATTATGGCTCATACGAGTGTGCAAATATAGGCTATATATATGTATATCTCATATGGTTTACATTGTTTTAACATACATTACACATGCACATCTACTGACCTTCTGTCTCTGGACCTTATAGTGTGGATGTATTTGCTGTGTTCCATCACATTTCAGAATCTCCTCTGAGTTCCACAGTTGATTGATTCTCATGTCCTGAGCTCAGAACGTTGATTATGTTTTGTTGAATATGTTCTGTCAGAGGACATTGTCATTTCCTTTATTTGTAGTCTCACTGATGGAGTTGTTGTTACCTACTGTTCCAGATACTAGTTTTTTTTATCCTGGTTTGACTCTTGCAGTCAGTATTTGTATTTTCATGAGGCAAACTGATCAGTTCTCATTTAGTTTATGCTTTTTGTTTAGTCCTAAAACCAGTGTTTTTGTCCAGATGTCATTCCCTTTCTTGTCTTCCTTATTGTTAGTTGGCTGTAGCATGTTGAGGTAAATGTTCACCATTTTTGCTGCAGTAAAATTAGAGTTGAATTAAAAGTCTACAACCTGAATTGTGAACATTGATATAGAACCATTACCATCAGCAACCAAATAAATTTAAGAAAAGAGAAGCTTCCACTGCTCAGATTTTTACATGAGGACTTATTGTGTCTGTGCAAATTTAAACATCCAGGTTTATGAAGGAGACCTTTGATCCACATAGAGCCATAAAACACTCTCTCGCTCATACACAAACCGTGGCCACTCCCCTTGTGTTATCCAGTTGGACAGGAAGAATGGAAGGAAGGGGGAAGGGGGTCCAACGGTTTGGCAAAAATCTACAATGAAGTCAGTGTTCAGTCAGCCAGCTTAGCTTGCTGCTCAAGTCTGTGGGTCACTGTTGCTAGAAAGTTGAGTGCTGGCGCTGAAAAACAGGCAGATAATGAAAGTGTCTGTGCTGACTCAACAGTCTAAGAAAGTCCCTCCTCAGTCTCAACTTTGCACCTGGGTTGCACCAAATCTTTTGTGCTGTTATGTTTACTATCTCTTGCAATAGCATGTGACAGTAGTGTAGTTTGATCAATGTCCTGTTGTCCAACGTCCACAGCTCCACAGTGGACAGAATTTTTAGTTAATTTGTAAAAACAGCTTTTAAAAATGACTGAATGAATCAAACCTTATTAACACGGCATGTTTTATACTGTCCATTGTGCCACAGAGTGCTTTACAGGCTTAAAAACAGGAAGGCAGACATTTAAATTACAATGAATGATCAAATCAAGCAGACAATTATTTGTGACAAAACAAAAAATCAAATGTAATAGAAATCATTTATACAGAAAGTGAGGAGGTGTTGAAACACAGTTGTTTAGAGTAGGTTAGTGAGGAAATACTTTGAGATTTGTGTTGTTAAATACTGGCAGTAAATCTGTTCTAAAATGAACACATAACGATGCTGAGACTTTAAAATCAGTGTGATGTGAGTTCGCTTTCTGGTAATGTGGTAGTATGAACAAAGTCTCTGCATTGTACTGGCAGGTAAACGGTCATACTCTGGCAATGTTCTTAAGATAGTGTTTATTTTTTCAAGAAGCTCCAGTTTGAATATGACATACTGAATGCTGCACAGTGGTGCAGTTGGTAGCACTTGCACCACTTGCAGCAAGAAGGTCCAGGGGTTGATTGACTTAAAGGAAACTCTAAAATACAGTTAGTAGCACAACAGGATTTGGGTTATCATGACAGTGATACAAAGCTGTGAGTCATCAGTGTAGCTGTGAAATTTTAACTTTGTTCATATCTCCTGATGACACCCCCCCCCCCCCCCAACAACGGCATATGAAAATTAAAAAGAGAAGGACCTACAGGTGAGCCTTGTGGAACACAGTGTGGTGGGTCATAATGTTCTGAGGAGCAGCTTTCTGTACTGACAAATAATTTTCTGTTTGCTGAGATGCAAGTAGCAACCCTTCAGCACAGCCTGTCTAGCAGAATGGCGTAGTATCAAAAGCTGCACTAATGTCTAGTAATACCAGCGCTGATCTATACTATACTGCAGACCGTTAAAATCTGCTTTAGTGCAGCTTCTGTGCTGTGATTGGATCCAAACCCAGACTGGTTTGTTTCTGGAATGCTTTTGGAATTGAAATGAGAGTTAAGTTGTCGGGGAAGACCCAGGACATGCTGGAGGGACTATGTCTCTCAGCTGGCCTGGGAACGCCTTGGGGTTCCCCCGGAGGAGCTGGAAGAAGTGGCTGGGGAGACGGAAGTCTGGGCCTCCCTTGTGAAGCTGCTGCCCCCGCGACCCGATTCCGGATAAGCGGAAGAAAATGGATGGATGGATGGAGCTTAGTTGGTAAAGGACAATATTTTAGTTCATTCTTTTTCTGTTAACTTTAAATTACATGACCAAAGTTCAGGATTCTGTAGCACATAATTGAACTCAACCTTTCATGCTGAATATCAGAGTTTTATGGAGTCTACATTCAAATATGCCAATTAAAACTAAATGGTTCATTAAAATAATCTTGATCATAGACATGTGCTCAAGAGCCCAGGTGAAAAATAAAAGCTAAATCATTTTGCATTCTAGGCACGTATGCATTTCATTTTTATATAGTTATAAATGTATATTTAATTTCATAAGAACTGATCATTTATATTTTTAGTCTTTCCAGATCAAGTTGTATTTATGCATTCCAGTCATAGTTTTAATCTCGTGGAGGCTTACTGCCTGAGCAGAATGCAGCAGTCAGCTGGGTGAGGAAGTTGAGCTGAGATCTATGAGTTGCCTTGTCTGTTTGGCGTCTTGCTGAGTTCAGGTCTTTTTTATCAGCATTTAATCCTGCAGCTCCACTGTCTGACCTTATGTTTGTTTTGGTGAAATCACTGGAACCCAGTGGTGCTAGATGGATTAGTACAATAGTCGCTGTTGTCATTTTACTAATCCATTACTAATAAGAAGTTCTCCCATGCCCCCTAATATAAGTACTATTAGTAGCACACCCAGAGCTCCATACGCAGCTGTTCATTAATTTGCTGAACATGTTTTTGTATGTTTTGTGAGAGAAATATCATTGAGTTGGATCTGTTAACATTGCGGTCATGGAACAAAGAAAACACACACTCTGAGTTGTAGTATTTGGAGTACCAGGAGTTGATTACATGATTTTTAATCTGACATTAAGTGTCCAAAACTGCACAACAAGTTCCATAATACCATGAAGTAAACAAACTTTCATTGAAGATCAGCAAGTTGCATTAGCTCTGTAGCAGCAGCTGCAACAGTCCAGAGAGCCGCCAGATGAAAACAGGACTGTTCCATATTCCCCTTTGGAATTTGGAACCAAATTTTCAACCATACAGAAAGTATTCCTGCTGAATAAAATGGATTTAATCTGTATCACAGATGTGAGACTGGATGAATCCAATGTGATCCCCCTACCTGGGGAAGAGTTTGGATAACGTGTGGAAAACTGGAGACTGAAATACAATCTACTGTTTTCCAAAACTTGTCGTTTAAGTTTCAGGAAGATTCATTTACCAAATGTTACATAAAATATACACGGACAGCTGTGCAGCTCTAAGAAAGAATAAGATAATAGCACCATTTCAAGTCAACACACTAACTCCTTATTTAAAGATTGTATTTGATCATAAAATTATTATTGATCCTTTTGAAAGCTTATTGTGTTTTGTACCAACAGGATTAGGCCATTATCTTCACAAGCCAATGTGACATGAATTGAAGCTAAATAAGAAGTGATCATAAAAGCTCAACAGTCATAAACATCCCATGTTCTAAAAATTCCATGCTCATCATCTCCAGAATTAATTATTTCAGCTCTGTGTAAAGTCAGAAGGCCTTCTACCCAGATCCTGGTGGAAGTAGCTAAATATGTGGAGACTGACTACAAACAAGGATCCCAAACACAAGGCATTAGCTCAGTGGTCCCCAAACTACGGCCCGCAGGCCGGATCTGACCCGCCTCCACATTTGGTCCGGACCCCTGAACAATACCAGAGAGCATTTAGATTTTTTTTCATATACCGTATTTTCCGGACTATAAGCCGCTACTTTTTTCCTAAGCTTTGAACCTTATGGCTTATATGTGGATTTTTCTTCAACCACTCTTTAGCAGGAAGTGAATCATTGGAAGTCAAAATTGGAAATAAAAGAAGAAAGCGCCCATTAAAACAGAATTAGGTTTTAATAGGGAATTGAAATTTGAGCATGTTGTTGATCAGTTAAATAGCATTGAGGGGAAAAAAGAAAATTTTTCGTTCTTTTTAAATAATACTGGGATCATTATGAGAATTTGAGGTATAGATATTAGGATCCAATAGATGGCAGTAGTGCAACAATAATGGATGCAAGCTGCCGTTGAAATCTAAAGAAGAACAAGAAGAAGAAAGTGCCCATTTTCATTCATAGACATAAAAATGATTATTATTAATATTAATCTTATGTCTATGATTTTCATTTAGCACATGCTAGTAGCAGACACAAAGGATCAGCACTTTTACTGTTACAGTTACCGTTCAGAAACTACCGTAATCAGTTCAGTTAAATCTAAACATGTCAACATTTTATTTTTCAACCGTAATAAATGTGATATTCAATTGACCTGTTATGACTCAGATTTTGGGTGTCCGCTCCCCTCTGCTGCTGCTGCATCGTTGTGGAAAACCTAAAGCGGCAGAGATATCTGCGGCTTATAGTCCAGAAAATACGGTATTTATTTCATAAATAGTATTATTTCCTTAATTTTTTCTGTGAAGAACCCAGAAAGAGTTATTTGGTTATTATTCATTTCATTAATAGTGTTATTATTTAAAACCTGACTTTTGTTCTGTGAAGAACCCAGAGAGGGTTATTTGATTGTGCTTTCTGGAAGACGATACATTTTTACATTTAGGCACTCCTGCAATCGTCACACTTTTTCTGTTACAAACTGACTCCGACCCCCCACCAGAGAAGGGAAAAGTTATGTGGCCCTCACAGGAAAAAGTTTGGGGACCCTTGCAAACTTTTTCCTGTTTGCAGGAAAAAGAGTGAATGATCACCGTACATATCTGTCAACTCCACATTTTCCTGCATTATAGTAATTACGTGCACCGTGCCTTCCATACTCCCTCCCCCTGCTCTTACAGTAGTCTACTCCCACTCCCCTTTCTGACAGTAGTCGCTAGTCCCAGACTTCAAAGTTCCCATATTCTAATGTCCAAAACTTGACAGGTATGTCAGCGTCTTCCAATGGGCTAGTCAAAGTTCTTTTATGAAAGCAAATCAGAATCTTCTGAATCTCAGCAGACTAAAGGAATGTTAAAGTGAAGAGTGGGTTAAGGTCCTTCCATAATAATGTGAAAGACTGATGTAGTCGGACAGAAAGCAACTAGAAGTGACATCTGTTAGAGGCGGTTCTATGGGACCCAGCTAGGCATTGATGCAGACTAAAGTTCTGTCTCCAAATCAAAACTAACAGGGATGGTCAAGTTAAAATCTGTTTATGCTATAAAATTATGCAAGAGATAAAATCTTGGTAATACAAGTAGAGGGAAAAAAACAGCATGGGGCTTGTTGTTGATTCTTGCATTCACATGATATCCTGAACTCTGGAGGAATATCTCCCATGTGTTAGTTCAGAACATTTGCATTTTTTATTTTAAAAGGATTGTAAAATACTGATGACTATAAAAGTCATCAGTAATTGCACCCTAACCCTCCATACCTGCACTTTCTAGAACACACACCATAAGCAGAGGTTAAAATAGTTTGCTGTTAGTCTGATAGTTTTATATGAAAAATGTGTAGGAACCCTGATCTTCATCTGCTAACAAAAGTCGATAAAATCTAAATGCAACAGAGTTCACTTTTAGAGAGGAAAAAATAACCATGTGTACATTTATAATGTTGGTTTCTACTGTGTAGATGATTCATTCTAGAACATGTCCCCCTCTGGAAAACAGTGAAATATTCTCTGTATATTTAGTTTCAACTTGTTACTCTACAAATGGTGGTTCCCTGTCATTGATGATCTCACCTGGAATGTCTGCTCATGTAATGTAAATGTATGATTTACTGTGTTGCTCTGTACAGTTGGAAAGCTTAATCAATGTTGACCAGCTTAGGCAACTTCATTGTCATTTGGTTGCTGATTATTTGTTGTCCAACATGTTTCAGGATGAGGTGGACAATCAGAACCCAGTGTTAAGAGACAACCCTCAGCTCCAAGATGAAGTGAAAGGCTGGCTTAAAAACCAGAAAGTGCAGGAAATTTTTATGCAAGGTAAACATCAGTCAGTCAAACCTTGTTTCCTCACGGTCTGTTATGGTTGTTATTGCTTTGCTCATGATTGAACTTGAAGTATTGTTGTATATTTAAACAGTGGTATCGTAAACTGTTGTTTTTGTTGCAGGACCCTACTCCCTCAATGGCTACCGTGTGCGTGTGTACAGACAAGACTCGGCCACCCAATGGTTCACTGGAATCATTACGCACCACGACCTCTTCAGTAGAAATATGGTTGTTATGAATGACCAGGTACATGAGAGGAGAACTCCTCAAGATATAATTTGACTTCCACTGTTGAATTAAGTCAGCTGTTTTTAGTTTGTCACTGGATTTTTATATTCAGAAATCAGGTTGATTGAATTCAGCTTTTGAAGTGTATGTCTTATATTTTCATAGTTAAAGGCTTTTCAGTGTGGTAGATCATATTTGCAATATTATTTGTAAATATGGTGGTTATCATAACTAAGTATGGTGATGTTTATATTAGCACCTCGAAGACTTTCAGATTATATGACACCAAAAATGAATTATATTTGAACTTCATATTAATCAGGTCTGTCCCCTGGTCAACAGTGAACAGTGTAAAACATGGCTGCTGTATGTTCAGGTGCTAGAGCCTCAGAATGTGGACCCATCCATGGTGCAGATGACCTTTCTGGATGATGTAGTTCACTCATTGCTAAAAGGAGAAAACATCGGCATCACCTCGAGACGAAGGTCGCGATCCAGCCAGAACAACTCTGCTCATGTGAGTATCTGGAAACTTGGGTCTTTTCTAATAGCTCTTGTGTAAATCTTGTTTATTATAGGATTATGACCACTAAGATGAGGCTCTCTGTGACTGGAATACATTTTTCTGTATCACATATCTGACTGTAATTTTTGTATCTTAAAGAGATAGATTTCAAAGAGAAATGAGACTGTCTCACTGGATTCCTTTAAAACTTAGTCTTATGCACTTAGTCATAGTGAGGTTTGTCTTCTTTATGTGTGGTACTCAGTCCCTACTCAAACATTCTGTCGCTCAGATTAGCAGTAAGTTCCTGTCATGTCACTGCTGTCAGCTAAATACATAAATTTGATCATTGTCTTTTATGTTATTTTGTTTTGTGTTTTATTTTTATTTTGTTCTTGTCAGATGCCTCATAAGACAAACATGAATAAAATAGCTCACATGTTAGAAATCAGTAACTTCTGGCCCCTACAGTCATTAATAAAATCTGTCCTTGTTCCACATTCATTTCATTTTGTTTCATTTTGATTTTCCTTTTCTTTTTATTATTTTCTTTTCTGTTTGATACATTAAAGATGGCAGGAGGGAGACCCGTCGGGACCACTGGCAACTCTCAGGTACCCTTAACCCCCCCTCCCCTCCATCTGCTCCCTAACCCTCCATACCTGCACTTTCTAAAACACACACCACAAGCAGAGGTTAAAATAGTTTGCTAGTAGGCAAGTTCTCATTGTTAATCATAGCTTTGACCCCTTTCATTCATCATTACACTATAAACACACACTTTGATCACCTTGTCCTTTCATATCATACAAGTTGATCTGTGGAGGTCACACACCCGCTTTCTTTTAGAGCCTGCAGCTGGGATCTACAACTGAGCGATATGTATATTTGTGTGTCAAACATTTGCCCCACATCTGGTTTTGTTGCAGTCCTCATGCAGACCACTGCTGTAAAAACAAGGAGAATAATGCAGCATTTTCTCCTTCGTGTTATCTGCAGCTTATTTCTCAGATCAGACATGCTGGAGGATCAGACAGTGATTCTGTTCTCTACACACCCACAGATCCCAGTTATTGTTGTGTGTTCACTTTGTTTCACATTGCCACGCCACACTTGTTCCGCAATCCCATAATACCGCTCACAGATGCTTCAGATCTGAAACACAGGAGTAATACTGGTTCACTTTAACCCTGAACCCTGCGTGAGGATGTTTGTCTTACTGCGACCACATGTAGACCACAGAACGAAGTTATGATCTGACTGAAGCTCATGATTCAAACATAAACCCTACACCACCATTAGACTCACTTCTGTCCTCAGAATCAACTAGATTTTCACCTGACAACCATAGAACAGACTAAAACCTCCAGTTCGTCTTGCACCTGTAACGTTAAAGTTTTGTATTGATATCCATTATGACTTTAGTGTTGTTCCCTCATCATATCCACCTGGTGTGTTTTCAGCATTTATATTGGATAATTTCAGCACTAAAGGTTTGTCTGAAACATGACCTGACATGACCTGAACAGATAGGGCTCTGCTCATTCATTCAGTTCCAGTGACATTTTGATGCTCTCGTCAACCTATAGTGGTACAAAGGTCATCTTCGAGTCACAGTCAAAGGAAAATTCAGTTTTGTTGTTGAAGAGAATTTTTATGTCTTAAACACAGAAGTCAGGAAGCAGCTGTGGTCAGTGCAGAAATAAACTACAAGGCTTTGATCTGATGATGAGGCAGTTTGTGTTGACTCTCTGATATTGGTTTTTGTTAAAGTGCATGTCTAACTCCTTTTATTCTAACAGAGTCATTACACACGAGCCCAGGCCAATAGCCCCCGACCCATTATGATGTCATCAGGACCAAGCCCTAAGAGCTCCCAGGGGCCCCTGCCCCCTCAGCAACAGAGTCAGTCACAGCAAACCCAGCAGACGGTTAGCCAGTTGTACCACTCACCAGGCGGCAGCGGGAGAGAGCAGCGCAGCGGCCGCTCCTCCAGGAGGAAAGGCTCTGACAGCAGCGTTCCAGAAGAGGACAAGGACCAGAGAGAAGAAACCACTGGGAGAGGTGAGTAAGTCTACATTTGAGAAATGTACATTTGTAGTTAATCCAAAAATTATTAACATTTCACTTTTACCACATTTTACCCATGTGTGAAAAATTGTATTATAAGTTTTTTCTATAGCTGCAGAAAATATGTGCATTTTATCAAATCTTCATAAATCCACTGAATTATTTGATCAAGTGTATTTTCTTTCATCACCAGATTATTGATAATACCAATAAGTAACCAACAGAAAAATGCTCATTTTATCTTACAAAGTTAGCAGTGTGGCTGACCCAGGCAGTCAGTTGCTCAGTCCAGCCAACCTTCTCAGCTTTCTGGCTCTTTCACCCCCTCATGTGTCCAGATAACAGAATTGTCATCATATTAACTGCTGCGGATCCCCCACCAAAACCAGAATCCTTCTCCTCATTAATGTCAATTTTAGCAGAAAGCCATTCTAGCAGGTTGCATTCCTCCTGATACTCCTCCTACCAGGCTGGCAGCCTCTGGCTCTTTCCATTTCTCAGTCATATGTTTGTTTTCAAAACCAACACACTAACTGTCCTTAACAATCTGATTCTTAGGTCCAAATTAGACAAAACATTTAAAGAGATAAGGCCTTCAACTTTACCTTCTAAATATCTCTACACGGAGGGGAGTCCATGGTGTGATGAGGTGCAGCTGTCCATAGTTGAATGTGTTCATGTTTTCTGTTCTGGGTCAAATGGTAATAATAATAATAATAATCAATTTAATTTGTACCACACTTTTAATTAGCAAAAATCTCAAAGTGCTACACAGTACAACTATAATCAAAGATGAAATCAGCATCATAAAAATCATGTGGAAACAGAATAGGCTTGCTTAATTAGAAAAGTCTTTAAGCCTCTTTTGAAGTTAACCAGTGGTTGCGGAGCTCTCAAATAGTCCGGGAGAGAGTTCCAGAGACAGGGGGCAGCCACAGCGAATGCCCGATCTCCCATGGTCCTTAATCTCTATCAAGGAAGGTGGAGGAAGTTGCAGTCTTGTGATCGTAGAGATCTGGTGGATGAATGTGGAATGAGAAGATCCTTCAGATAATCCGGTGAGGTTCCGTTTAAACGCTGATGGGTAATGAGAGCGATTTTTTACTGAATTCTGTAGGTGACAGGAAGCCAATGAAGATCATGCAGAATAGGTGTAATGTGGTCAGATTTACGGGCTCTCAATAGATGGTCACATAGCACTAATATCATCTGCTCTCGTGTATTTTATGTCAAGCAAATCAGCAGTCGATATTTTTTCTTTGACTTTGTCTCCTTTTTGTATCCAATTTCTTTATTCACCTTTTAATGTTTTTATTTTGCAGCCCACTAAACAGCCCTCCCCTCTTATTGTCCTTTTAAACATCTGGGAAAAATCTCTTTTAGTTTACTATTAGTCAATTTTTCCTCTCCAGATATCTAAACTGAGGTTGTGATATTTTTTTATTTATGTAACATGGTAAAACTAATAGTTATTGTTTTCATTTGCCCAGAATCTAAGGCCAAAGTAAAGCAGACTGCAAACAAACGCAGGAAAGGTGAAGAAGATGAGAAGAAAGCAGGTCTGAAGAGACTGAAGGCTGACATGACTTCAGATCTGTCAGAGAGCAGTGACTCAGAAAACCCACACAAGAGGACCACCCACTCATCATGCTGCTCCTCCTCGTCATCATCCTCGTCATCTTCGTCGTCGTCCTCCTCTTCCTCTGAGCCTAACTCTGAGAATGAGCTAAAGACTCGCAGTGATGTGATAAAAAGTGCCATTTCCAAAATGGAGGATGAGGAGAAGCCAGTGTTAAAGGGACCTAAAGTGAATGATACCTCGTCTTTCATCAGGTGCTTGTCTCCGTGGGCGGAGCTCCAAGCAGCTGAGGACATTAAGAAAAGTGCAGTAAAGGATTCAGGTCAAATTCTGACAAATGAAGAGGAGCAATTGGAGACAGTGACTCTGATCACCCAGTCTCCACTGCAGCAAGCATCTCTCATACCTGACATGGTTCAAAGTGGAGCTGGGGAGAACACCAACACTGTAAAAGGTAGGCTGCAGCCTGCACTGTAAAAGGTAGGCCTGTCAGCTGCTTCCAGCTTCTCACCCTGCTTAATGTTTGTCTTCCAGCATCATCTCCATCCCAGACTCCATCACTGTCCCAGCTACATGGCAACAGCGTGATTGACATTACAGACGACGCTCAGGCCACCGTACACCAGGAGAGCTCGGAGGCGGTCTCGGCACTGCTCGCCTCCCAGAAAGACGAGTCAGTGGCCCTCTCCCCGTACCTCCCCCTCAACACCTCCCCCATCTCCTCACCTCCTGTATCCACATCCCCCGCCCCACCGGAGGGGTGCCGCAGAGCGGAGGTGGACTCACTCATGAAGCCACCGGGAGTTACTGGAGGCAGCGTTACATTGCCCAAAAGTTTAAACGGCAAAGTGGAGTTTACCCCAGCTGAGGTCATGAGGTGAGCGTCTGGTGTTTTCCTGCTACATTCATCCAGCAGAAAAAGCAATGCTAAAGAGACAAATAAAACTTCCATTCAGCCATATAAAAGCATATGAATTACTAAAGAAATAAATGAAATGGAAAGAATATATGCAATCAACCAAACCCTTGTGTAGGCTGAGTAAAACAATCCAGCTCAGAAACCACTTATTATTTAATTATGTAGGTTTTCACCAAATCCCACCACAGCTAGCAGAGCCAGCTGACTCATTGCATTCATTTGACTTTCAGAACATTTACTTCCTACTGAAAATGTGTTTAAAATATTTTATTGTATTGAAAAACATTTGTGTAATAGAGTAGTTTATTGCCCCCCCCCCCCCTCCCTCCCCCCCAGTGGCAAGAAACACTGACATTCCTGTTCTAGGAATAGTTTTGGTATGCCAACTTATTAGGACGTCATTAGGACGTCTAGAGCTGACATCACACACTGAAGTGGTTGTATTTTGTTTGGCGTTCCACCATTAAAAGAAAGAACCCGTATCCGCATCTCTTCTGTCTGTTTCTTCCCAACCCAGAATATCACAACTGGCGACGAGGATTTTAAAGATTTCCACAGCGTAAATGAAACGAGCCTGTCGAAGGACTCTATAAGGGAAGAAACCATATTTAGTTGTTTTTTTTCCAAGGCTACGAGAGTTAGCATCGAGAAGCTAATATGGCAATGCACGTGGGTTGTGTGGATGAATATGATGAATCAAAGGAAGATTTTGAGTCATATTTGGAACGTTTGGAGCAATGGATGTTGGCTAATGATGTTCCGGATGAGAAGATAGTTTGCACTTTTCTCTCTGTGATCGGAGCGGATACATATAGGCTGCTAAAGAATCTTGTGTCTCCGAAAGTACCGAGCACAATGGAGTATGCAGCACTCACTGAAGTGTTACAAGTACACTATAAGCCGACACCAGAGATGATAGCTGAGCATTTTCGATTCCAAAAACATAACCAAAAGGAGGGGGAGTCCGTTTCAGACTACGTGGTTGCTCTGAGGCAGTTGTCAGCCACATGTAATTTTGGACAATATTTGGATGAGGCGCTGAAAGATCGTTTTGTTAGTGGGCTGCGCTCGAATGCTGTGCAGCGCAAACTACTGTCAGAGAAAGATCTTACTTTTTCACGTGCGTGTGAGATTGCAGTGAACTTGCTTCCAAGAATACTATGAAGTTTTCTGGACACCATGATCCTCATCAAGTAAATGCCCTGACAAATGCTCCAAATCTTTCTAACAGAGGATGGAAGGGACAGAACACAAAAGAGGAAAAAACTAAAATAAAGAGCTGGACGGCATCTAAAAGAGTCACGGCAGCAAAGCAACCATGCTATCGATGTGGTGGAAAACATTTGGCACGCGACTGCAGATTAAAAAATGAATGGTGTCATGTTTGTGCGAAAATAGGGCACATTGCTCGTGCTTGCAGGAATAAAAAAAGCAGATAACAAACTCAGTATGTGGAAACTGACAAAGATGCATCAAAAAGGAATGATGAAGTCAAACTTTTTGGAGTTTATTCAGTGTACTCCGTCACTTCCAGTAAAAAAGGATACACAGTTGATGTTTTACTGGGAGACAAAAACACTACCATGTTGCTGGATACAGGATCAGCAGTGTCAGTGATAAGTGAAAAGTCATACCAGTCACATCTCACCCAGTTTCCTATAAAACCAGCAGTTGGGTTAAACCTGAAGTCCTACTCAGGCCAGAGCATCGCTATTCGTGGATATATTGTTGTACCAGTACAGTATGAAACACAAAATACTACCCTACCGATGGTCATTGTTCAGGAAAACAGGCCATCCTTGATTGGACGAAACTGGTTAAAGAAACTACAGCTGAACTGGAAACAGATCTTCACAGTACACAAGGTACTAGTGCAAAAAGATGCAAAACCCAGAGTACAGGAAGTGATCCAACGCCATCAGGCAGTGTTTTCAGATGATCAAGGCTGCATCAAAGGATTTAAGGCTAAAATCCGCATTAAGCTAAACACTGCGTCAGTTTTCTGTAAAGCTCGCCCAGTTCATTATGCTCTAAAAGAAGCTGTAGAAAAAGAGTTGGACAGATTGGAAAAGGTGAACGTGATTTCAAAGGTTGAGAAAAGTCTCCCATTATTACGGTACCAAAAGCTGACAAAATAATTAGGATCTGTGGTGACTACAAGGTCAGTGTCAATCAGTGCATTGAAGAGAAAAGTTATCCACTTCCTAATGCTGAAGATCTTTTTGCTACTTTGGCTGGAGGAACATCATTCAGTAAACTTGATCTTTCCCATTCCTACCAGCAGTTAGAGTTGGATGAAGAGTCAGAGAACTATCTGGTTATCAACACCCACAAAGGTCTGTACAAGTACAATCGCCTCAGCTATGGCGTTTCCAGTGCTCCTGCTCTTTTCCAGTCTGTGATGGATCAGATTTTTCAAGGGATGGATCATGTGACCTGTTTTCTGGATGATATTCTCATCACTGCTTCATCTGAGAAGGAACATTTGCAGAGGTTGGAAGAAGTTTTCACACGCCTGAGAAGCATGGTGTGAGTGAAACTTAGAAAGTGTTGTTTCCTTCAGAGTAGTGTGGAGTACCTGGGACATAGGATTGACAAAGATGGACTGCACCCCTTGGAGGAAAAGGTTGCAGCCATAACAAAGGCACCAGAACCACCAAATGTCACTGAACTCAAGTCCTTTTTGGGTCTTCTAAATTATTAGTCGATTTCTAAAAAATCCATCTACCATCCTTCAGCCTCTCCACAACCTGTTGAGAAAAGATGAAAAATGGATTTGGACAACTGAATGTACACAAGCATTCAAAGATGCAAAAAGACTACTGCTGCAGAACAAAGTGTTAGTGTATTATAGCACATGCCTGCCATTGAAGTTAGCCTGTGATGCATCACCTTATGGGGTAGGTGCAGTCATTTCTCACATCTTAGAAAATGGAGAGGAAAGGCCTCTTCATATGGACTTCCAGAAGAACTTGTATCGGACAATGGACCTCAGCTGGTTTCAAAAGAATTTAACAAGTTCATGGAGTTAAATGGGATCCGTCACACAGCTGTTCCTGCATCAAACGGAGCAGCAGAGAGGTCAGTACAAATTCTGAAACGATCTTTGATGAAAAATGTACTGGATGCAGATGGGAAGGCCGCATTGCCACTCAGTCATCGATTGGCCAACTTCCTTATCATGTATCGCAGTACACCTCACACTGTGACAGGTCGCACTCCAGCAGAATTATTCCTGAAACATCAGATCCAAACCCGTTTCAGTCTTCTCAAACCTGAACTTGCCCAATACATTACACAGAGACAGTCTGAGCAAAAGCGACATCATGATCGCAGAATTCCACCTGCACGTGTTTTTCCGGAAGAAGAGACTGTTTGTATCCGAAATTTCAGAGGGGGATTTCTGAAGTGGACCTGTGGAACAGTTCTGAAGAAGCTGGGAAGCGTCACTTATCAGATACAAGACGGACAGAGAACTTGCACTATACATGTTGACCACATGTTACCATGGAAACAAGCTGTGGAGGAATCTCCAGTTATGTCGTCACCGGTTCTCGAGGAGAGACCCAAAGAAATCGGAGACTGTGTTGTTCCAGAGAAAACATCAAGTCCAACGGAAAACCTAACATCGCGACCATTACCTGCTGAATCACCTGGGCAGACAACAGAAGAATCGTCAGTACCAACGCCTGAAACAACTCAAAGCCCATCAGTGCAGCGCAGATTCCCTGTGAGGCACAGAGTTCCTCCAAAGAAACTTAATCTTTGAAAATGTATAAAATGTGATTTAGCTTTTACTGCCAGTTGATGTTTGAGGAATACAGCGTTAAGTGATGTCTCCATTTTTAAATTTGTAGTGAAGGCAGTAGGATATTAATTTGCGGTTAGAATGCATTTTTTCCTACTTATTAGTTGCCGTAAAATTCTAAAAGGGAAGGAAAGTAATAGAGTAGTTTATTGCCCCCCAGTGGCAAGAAACACTGACGTTCCTGTTCTAGGAATAGTTTTGGTATGCCAACTTATCAGGACGTCTAGAGCTGACATCACACACTGAAGTGGTTGTATTTTGTTCGGCATTCCATCATTAAAAGAAAAGAACCCATATCCGCATCTCTTCTGTCTGTTTCTTCCCAACCCAGAATATCACAATTTGTCTTTTCGGTAGCACTTTATTTGAAGCGGTGTGCATAAGACTGACATAACACTGTCATAAACATGACATAACGTCTGTCATGAACATGAACGAGTCCTTACGAATGTCTATGACTGTTGTCATAAAGTGTCATTCGGTAAATAATGACACTTTGAATGCAAAGTTGCTTTAAAAGTTGCATTGAAAGTGTCAACTTTGCATGATTTTGTAAATGACAATTTAATGCAACGTTGTCATTTTAATGGACTTTCAAAAAATATTATTGCATCAGAACACACATGAGTTTTAAAGAAAAATGATAAATGATGAAGAAAAAAGTCTTCTGCATAAATATAACAAATTATGCTAGCTTAATTTCATTAAACTAGTTTATTTGTTGGTTGCTTGGATCTTAGTTTGCACCAGGGGTGAAAGTAAGGGGGCACGGCAGGGTACTGCGTACCCCTAAAATATTTAGCGGGGGTACGCAGTACCTGCAAGAGAGGAGCGGCTGTCTGCTGTAAAAAAAAATGAATGGGTTCACTGTGCAGCCGTGAGTGCACCCACTAATCAGCAGTGACTGATTAGTTTTTCAAGAACAATCTTAACTTAATCAGTTAATAAATAGCTTTTTTTCTGATTTCATATTGTTTCTGAACTGTTCGTGCTTTACGAATAGGTGCAATACATCGATCACGGAAGGTTTTGAGTCAATCTCGGCTTTAGGAGACAAACTCAACGCAGCCAGGACGCTGAGAGCAGCATGTCCTCCTCTGACTGCCATAAAACGTTCGTAACTTTATTAAAGAACAACAACAAAAAAATCAACAAAACATGTTCAAATTAATGACCCAACAGCAATAATAATCTCAGTAATTATTGTTTCAACAAGGAGTTGCGCAATTCTGTTCTCATCCGCTGTAGTTTCTGAACGTTCAATAAACGACAAACTTGGACTAATGACCTCGTTCTTTGTGAGGATACGTCATTTACAACAAACATCAAACACGGTAAATATGTTTCATTAAGAGTTTAACAAACAATTGGCTTCTACCGTGATAATTATGGGAAATTAAATTAATTGTCTAATATAAAAAAAATAGTTTGGTGCTGTCGGGCTCACAGTCTGAGAGGCTTTTCCTCTATCAAACTATTTTTTTTGCCTCTTATGTAGTGGAAATATTGATGTTGATGAGACTTTCTCCAAAATGATAACCTTTTTCAACCTTTATAGCGCCACTCCACTCAAATGACAGTGAAATAAAATCCAGTCCAACATCTGGTTTGATGTGATTCCTCTGGAACCCGTTGGAGGAAAAATATCCCAACTTCAGAAGATAAGCTTTAACCTAACAGAGCTCTGTGGTTCCTCCTATCGGTATGAGAGTCAGGGTGAGGAGGCGCCATGTTAGGAAGAGAAGTGGAAGCTGCAGGATCTTCAGAACAAACAGGTCATGATGCTAGGCTACTGATTATCCCTCTGTCTGGACACAGGATCAATATAACCAGTTTAAAAGCTAAAATGAATGGTTATAAGCCAGACATGGAAAGCTGGGATGCACTCCATGCCATGATGTTCATAATTTAGGTCTCATGGCATCTCAAGGTGTCAACATTGCAGCCAGTGGGCTGAAGGAAATACAGCTTTATTTTGTAGCAATTAAACGGATACCCAGCTTTTATCGCTTCACAAAAAAATTCATCAGCACAGAAACTCCAAAGCACACAAAGAAGCTATATATATATATATATATATATATATATATATATATATATATATATATATATATATATATATATATATATATATATTTTTTTTTTTGGTCATAGTACCCCCAAGAATTTAAAACTACTTTCATCCGTGGTTTGCAAGGTCAACAAGTGACAAGTAATTAAGTCGATGTACTTTGTTTCTGTACTTCACATATAAATACTGTACTTCAGTATTTATTTTTCTGACAACTTTTTTACTTTTACTCCCTACATTTCAAGAGAAACATTTGCATTTTCTATTCCTTACATTATTGCAATAATGTAAGGAATTATTCATTATATAATCAATATGATGTAAAAGTTGGAGAAACAGGAAAATGTATCATACGGACAGAAATCATGTCGTCTTCAAAGAACATCAAACAGAACCAAAGCTCCAAAATGCAGCCAGCTGCCCAGGCATGAGCTCTGTGCAGTTCAAACTAAATTCTCCTGTTTGAAGAAAAACTAGTCTGCACCTGTAATATTTTATCAAATTTTTTATGTATAAATAAGTTTTTTATTGAATTTATCTTCTCTATACCAACAAAGCTAAGGCTATGAGTAAAAGAAGAGAACTTCTTGATGCCTAAAACTTTTTTTAGTCTGATCAAGTCATTTTGTATCATTAAAAGTGAAAATGTCGGGTTTTTTCTACCCAAGTAAACTTCAAAAGCTGGAGTTTTTTTTTTTTTTTTTTTACTTGGTTCAAAAGAGAAGAGTCTTTTTTACAAAATATATTTTTCTAAGAAGTAAAAATTTTTGATCCAGGTTCAGATACACACACTGGGCCTGCTGTAAAACAATTATTTTAGTAATTGACTAACGTATTGATTATTCTGTCGGCAGAATGATGTGTGTCTGTTTCTTTCTAGTGGTTAAAACATCACTGTTTGGGGAGTATGTTTGGCTCTCGCATGTTGTTTTCCTTTTGTTGAAGAAATTAGCAGATTTGTTAGAGTTTCTTTTGTCCTGTGTGTTTCCAGGCCGGTCTCATCCATAGCTGAAACTACGCCCCTGGTGGACAAGGAGAAAACTGTTGTTTCTCCTCATCAGCTTCATCATCAGCAACAGCAGCTGCATGAGCAGCAACACACACAACAAATGCAACAATACACAGCTGTCCACCATGGAGTTCCTCTTTCTCTATCTGAGGGTTCCAGTAAACCTCCACAGCAGCAACCCCCCCTCCACAAGACCCTCATCCCCACCCTGGACTCGGCCAAATCCAAAGTGAGCCCCAGCCACACATCCAGTCCTGTTCAGAAACCCCAGCCCCCCAGCAGCTCTCACAACCAGTCATATCCCAACCCGAACCCAGCGGACCCTCTTAAAGCTAAATCCCACCCGGGCCTCCTGGACATCTCCAAACCCAAAGCAAACACTTCTCCTGAGGTCAGTAAGGATAAAATCCTGAGGTACTCCGACTCTTCCCCAAGCGCTCGCTTGCCCATCAAGGTGGACTTAGTGGAGCCTCCACGCTCTGGTTTCAAGCCAGTGGGGTTGCGGTCAGAAGCTGGTGGAGTCAGTGCGAGCGGCAGCACAAAGAGTCCGCTGATCATCGACAAGAACGAAACCTTCACTGTTTACAGGGACCCAGCATTAGTTCGCTCGGATGCAGATAACTCTGTCACTCCATCTAACTCCTCCAACCATGTGGCAGCCTATCTGCATCCCCACCTGCACCCCTTGCACCCACCCTCTCCACACTCCCCTTGCCTAACATCTGCATCCCATCCCCATGGCGCCTCCCACCTCCTCGCCCCTCCTCATTCCTCACCCCTCCCTCATCCACACCTCCTGCCCCCTGGAATGCTTCCAGCTATGCATCCCCCCCCAGGCTCTCTGTTTGCAGGACACCCTCGGCTGGACTCCCCAGGCAGTCTCAGCCATCTTGCCCTTCCTCACCCAGCAGCCACACATCAGCAGCAGTTCTTGCAGGTGGGTCCTCATACAGGAACCACAATAATACCGCCATTGTTTTAAACTCATCCTTTTCTTTTTTATTCTAAATTGTTGCATTGATGAAAGGATACACTAAACCTTCTCTCTCTTTTCAGGGTCATGGTGGAGCAGCAGGTCTTAGTTTGTTCCCCATCATATGGCCTTACCCTAATGGAACGCCACCTCCATACCCCCCAGGACTCAGCCTCCCACCAACTGCTAAATGGGTGCACTCTGAAAATCCCATCACTGTGAATTCTGAGGCGTCTCTAATTAGGGTAGGTGTAATGCTCGGAGTTCAGGGGTTTTAAAGCACATCTAGCTTGTATTTCATTGGGATTGAGCTACTATTGCTGTCTAAAGAGATAGATAGATAGATAGATAGATAGATAGATAGATAGATAGATAGATAGATAGATAGATAGATAGATAGATAGATAGATAGATAGATAGATAGATAGATAGATAGATAGATAGATAGATAGATAGATAGATAGATAGATAGATAGATACTTTATTTATCCCTATGGGATTTACCCTCAGGGAAATTGTAGTTCAGTCTCCCACACAGCACTGAATGCACTGCTATCAGACAGAAACAACCAATCAGAGCCAGGATATGCGGGGCTTAGAGCTGTCAACCTTGTGTACATCGTGCTAAATGTGCTAATGGCAGAGTGACAACGTATAGGAAAACAGTTTTTATTTTTGTTGTTTAACCGCCGTCATCGGTGGCTATGCTAAATAGAATTAGCATTCGTGGCAGGCTATGATGCAGTGACCCACCTGTAGCTCAGCAGAAAGCAAAGGGGAGGGTTTGAGCATAAGAGTGATTGACAGCGCTAAGACCCTCCTTCTGACTCTGATTGGTTGTTTTTGACTGAGCGGTGTATTTCTGCACTTAGTACAGGGAGAAGGCAGAGGAGCATGATTTTTTTTTTCACATTTATTTCTCTTATATTGTAGTCATGACATAACTAACAAATATGTAAAAAACATTTTTTATAAATGTTGCATACTATGACTTTAAACAGAAATGTTTGATTGTCGTTTTCTTTAAGTTTTAGTGTAATTGTATTTATTTTGTTCTTGCTGTAGCCATTTACCAGTGATGGTAAAGTGTTTTCCTGTCTGGGTTTTGCTTGTCCTGTGCAGAACACTGCCAGTCCATGGCTGCATCAGGCTGCTGGTAGTTCCACTGACGGTCTCGGTTTACTGAACCACATTCCAGTCAGACCAGCCAGCGCTGATGCTCACCGCCCCTCTGCTAAGATCAGCACGCATACCAACCCATCAATGTCTAAGACTGCCATGGATGTTCATAAAGAGTAAGACAATAAATATTTAACGTTATTTTCCAAAATATAGTCTTAAAGGAGACTAATTAAGAGTGATATATGTGTTGTGTTAAAACCCAGAATAGCTTGTCTAAAACCTTCTATTCTTAACAAAACTTCTCAAAACCTTGGCTATCATAGTTCTATATTTCTAGTGGTTAATCTATTTTCAAAATGGAGCATTAAGGATACATAAACCTCTATTGCTTATCTAACCACCATTAACATGTTGTTTTATGAGGAGATTTCAGGCAAAAGCATCTGCTTTAACTTGTTTGTACCGTCTGTGTGCAGAGATGTGGACAAAAAGGGTTTTGTGGATCCCGTCAGGAATTTAACATTTGCTCAAATAAAACCAGACCACACAGACAGAAGTCGTACCCCAACAGGAAAAGATGTCCATCTGCACCGCCTTTACCTGGATCCGCACAGCAAAGCCCGCCTGACAAATACACAGGTATGTAGCTGCACTGTGGCAGCTTGTGCAGTCAAAGTGCACAAGTGCATCATCAATGATGATTTCTTTACAAAGCCATCATCACTAAAGGCTTTCTAAATAACAGAGACATGGACTCAAGTTATGTGAGTTTGAATCTAGTCAGACTCTAGTTACAGATTTAATGGCTTTAGATTCGACTTGATGGACTCGACTTGGACTTGAGGCATTTTAATTGAAAATGAAGGTGTGTGCACAAAGTTGTAAAAATGACTCTAAAAAAAATTCTGGACGGTTTTACCCAAACAACATCTAGGCTACTAGCAATGCAGTATAACTTTTCATTATATTGTTAAGGTTCTTTCAGTAACATTTTAAATCCAATGAGAAGCAATATCTCAGGACCAGTCAATGGTTGCCAGACTGGAGATAGTGACACGCGTGTCTCTAGCAGCTGGATCAGAATTGTTTAAGAGAGGCCAGAGCTGCCGTAGCTGGGCAGGTATTATGTTGGTGTTGGGTCCAGGTCAACATGTTTTTAGATAGAGGGCAACCTTTCATGTCTTCCCTAAATTCATAATAAACAGGAGGGGGCGGGATTCTGAATAAAAATGAGCTTCACATCTAGCATATGAATTTGCCTGATAAAGTAAAATACATTTGTGTTGAGAGGTACTACTGCCACTTAAACTTTTCTTGAATCAGTCATTTTCTTTTTTAGGAAAATCTCCAGATCTCACACAAGAGAGCACAATTCTATATCATTTAATCGTTATCTACAAATTACAGGGTGATTCAAAAGAAAAGGATTTCAGTCTGGAAATTATGTAGGTTAAAAATATAATGAACATCTTACATACTTTAGACATTTGACATAATAGTTAACTGGAGTAGTCGGACTCAAATAAGGCCATTTGCTTCAAGACCAACATACTCAGAGCAGTAATTAAACCAAAACTATACAAATAATTTACGTTTTGCATTTAGGATTAAAAAAGTAAAAATGTTGTATTCAGAACTCTTCAAATAGCAGTTTTATCTTGACCTGGTTCATATTCTGTTGTAAAAATAATCTCCTATTAAGCATCTTTTGTTATATTTCAAAACATGAAAAGGAAAAGCTGTGATTTAAGAAAAAAAAAGATTAGAACACATAGGAGACTTGCTGCTTCAAATCAGCCGAACCTGTTTAACCAAGAGGAAATGTTCACAGCATTGCTTTAAACATTTCAGTTAAGATTTGTTAAAAGCTCCTCGTCAGGACATATTCACAGTTTTGTTCATCAGTCACCACTGCTTTCTTTGTTACTGCACAAGCTAACAGTGTGAGGACATTCACCGCTGAATGCTGTGCATGTTTTTGATGGTAAACAGACAGACTTTACAGATGTGAATAAAAACAAAAGCATTTAGCATTTTTTCCATTAAAATAGCTTAATAATGTAATTATAAATCTTGCATTTTGTGATTTTAACATTCTATATTTTTATTTTAAAAAATGGAAGAAAATAATTTATTGTAGGTCTGAAGACTCTCTCAGGTACAGCAGGAATTTCAAACTTATTTTCAGTGCAGGTCACATTCAGATCATAAGTTGTGGCAGAATGTATAAATAAAACTAAAGTACCTATAAAACATTTTAAAAATATTATAGCTTTCACTTCAGACATAAAGGCCCATTAAAAGTTGTGATAAACTTAATGAGAAAATTTCAGAAGGCAAAAACCAAAAAAAAGCACAAAGAATAATAAATGTAGAATATAAAATGGTTTGAATTAATGAATGGGTCTTTTAATGTAATTTTGACCACCTTAATGTTGTTGGATAAAATTATTTTAATACAATTTTGTGATTTCTGACAATATGTGGATTTTCAATTTTCAGGAAGTATTTCATGCTGCAGACCGGACCATTAAATACAAGGAGGAGAATCGTCAAATACTGAAGGAGAGCATTGAGGTTGCGCCTTTCACTGCTAAGATTCTGCGGCCCTCTGACCCCGGGCTGGACAGGAGCAAAGAGCCAGCATTCCCTGTCCGGATACCAGCTCTTGCCTCTTCAAGTCCAAAGACCAGTCATGCTCACCCCCACGTCATCCAGCCAGAAAAAAGCAGCTACTACACCACAATCTCAAACAGCGTTGTGAATGAGCCTCCAAGGCTGTATCCCTCCAAGGAGCAAAGTTCTTACTATGACAAAGTAGTGGGGGTCAGCATTGGGGCGACTGTGCAAAGCCAGGGAAGTCAGTCTTTGGTTAGTTACAGCTCCAAAGCTTCTCTCTCCAAGCCTCCTCCTCTTATAAAGCACCAACCAGAGGGAGGAGAGGGTTTAGCAGGGAAAATTACTGAGCAGCTCAGCCAGCAGGCCACTCTTATTCCTCATCAACATTTGACGAGCATGGATAGGAAGGATCGCCACAGTCCTGCCGCCTCCAACACCACCTCCACGTCGTCCTCCTTGTCCTTGGTTTCCAACCATCATCAGCATCAGCAACACCAGCTCAGGGCAATGCCATCTCTGTACCGAGCTCCTGTCTACCATCCACCCACACAGCTGTCCTTGGAGCGCAAAGAGACAGCAGAGCGAGAGAAGGAGAGGGACAAAGCGGGCTATGGTGGACGTCTGTCACCCCCGACCCTCACACCCATCCAGCCGGTCAGCTTACCAACAGCTGGAACCAAAACATCAGCAGAGCAACAGAAGCCTCCCACGCTGGTGCCAGAACTCAGGGATGTCAAAGTCCATGGAATCGGTGCTGCTGTCACCTCAGTGGCCTCCACTATCAGTGGGGATGTTATGACAGATGGATGGCATGGTAGAGATCTGATTCAAGAAAGAGGAAGTGTGTTCTGTAGAGACACAGATGTGTTGAGGGGTAAGCCTCAAGCAGCAATGGCCTCCGTCATTGTACGTCCAACTACGTCAGTTAGGTATGAAAGTCCAGTTGGTGCTAACAAATCTGGTGCTACATTGCGTAGGGAAGTTTCTATGTCCTACCCTTCAAGGCTCCCAGGGGAATGTCCGCATATGAGGGAGGCTGCTCAAGAAGCTGGAGGAGGCAGAGTTATTCAAGTCAACGCAAATACGGACGACGTTTCTGTTCCGTATAAAGTCACCTCCATGCAAAGCTATCAGGGACCTGTAGGTGTCAGCACTACAAACTCTATGTGCAGGTCCCCTGTTGTGTTCTCACCAGCTGTTGATGTTCAGAATAAACCACCAAAATCAGGATATTCAGCCGAGTTTGGAAACCTTAAACGTGTTGGAGGCTGGCTGCCCAGCCTCTCAGGAGAAGGTGTTGACTCACACTCCATATCACCAGGACTGTCTTTGCCTCTGACTAATTCAGTAGCAACAGCCCTACTTGCTCAAAGCAACACTTCATCTTCTAGTCCCATTACCGCCTCTAATCAGCCTAACTTGTCCTCTTTTGTACATCTCAAAAAGCACAAGGCTGCCTTGGCTGCAGCCCAGTCTAAGACCAACCTCCCTGCTGGTCCTGCATCAATGCCGACTGGAAACACTTCATCGATTGTGGATCCAGTTGAAAAGACACCCAGTCACAGCTCCACCCCTCCACCCTGTTCTAGCGGAGTCTCCTCAGGTGAGATTAGTAACACCAGCTGTGCAGCTGGTAGCACAACACCAGGCACGTCCAGTCCGTTACCTAATGGCCAGTCCTCCGGATCGACCTCACTGGGTTCAGCACAGCCCAGTAACTACCACAAGCTGAAGAAAGCCTGGTTAACACGACACTCTGAGGAGGACAAGACTTCTACGACGGCCTCCTCTAGCACGAAAGCAGAGAAGCTGCTCACCACCACAACCAGCATGTGCAACACTACGGCCATGTCAGATATGATCAAGCCCTGTACAGTCAATCTCAGTGCCTCCACGTCCAGTGAGGTGGACATGAACAAAGACTTTGGAAGCAAAAGTGAACGAAACCTAGAGGGGAAGAATGCTGGATCAACAGGTGGAGGTGGAGAGGAAAAGAAATCCAGTCATCTCTCAAGGCGAGGGTTCAAACGCTCTTATGACTCTGGGTCAGAAAGTGGCGGAGACGACTCTGACACAAGTGAAAGCAAGATGGAGGGCAGAGCAAAGCGCCAGTCTAAACCAACCTATAAGAAGAAGCAGAATGACATGGCCAAAAGGAAAGGAGACCATGAGAAGGACGATGAGGATGTGAAGCCCAACGGTATCTTTCGATCAGCTCGTGAGAAGACCAAGCTTAAACTGGCAAGCAGCAGTAAGTCCTGTACTGTTAATGTTTGAAACAGTGTTCTCCCCTGACTAGTGTTGTTCTTCAAATGTAAAAAATGATGCAAAACACTGAAGGTTTTAAAGTAGAGGTGCACCGATTGCAGTTTTCCTGCTGATCACAGCTTACCAATCTAATCGACCTGCCGATTCTGATTTTGGCCGATACCATTATTTTTTGTCTAAAATGTTGCTAAATATATAGCAGGAAGTTACTGCGTTGGCAACAGTGGGGTGACTGTTAACTAGAAACATGCAGACATGACCTGGTGAGGTGGTCTATGTTTTCGCATCCACCTGAATAATGTGTAGTTGCGCCACTGATTCTGAGTCATTTCTGTGTAAATCCATCCGTCACGTCCAGGACTAATGACTTGTAGGGCTGAATAAATAAATCCAGGGTTTCCCCCTGGCGGTCTGCCATGCTTTACTAGCCCCGCCGCCAGGCTAAGCGTTGCTTGTTTACGTTTCTAGAAGAAAAAAAATAATATAGCCTATTTTTAAAAAATATTTCATATATATATATATATATATATGAAATATTTTTTTATTATTATTATTTTGTATTTTTTTTTAAGTCGGACTGCAAGTGTGCGACAGACTGGCGACCTGTCCAGAGTGAACCCCGCCTCTTGCCCGGAACGTTAGCTGGAGATAGGCACCCGCACCCCTCCCGACCCCACTAGGAACAAAGGTGTAAAGAAAATGGATGGATGGATGGATGGACTGCAAGCGTCTCTTTTGCTCTTAGCATTTCACTAGCAGAGCAGATTTATTCCTAAAGGATAGGTTTATAATAGATAGGTTTATAATTGCATTTAAACCCGACAGCGCGGACTAATCTGGCCAGGCTGCCGCTGCTTTACCTCAGCGGGATCGCGCGCGTCTCCTTTCACTCAAACTAGACACAGGCTGACCTGTATGGATATTTACATAAACCTACTATGAGGAATTATGATCCTTTGGAGAACTCTAGGTAAGAGTTTAAAACCCACCGTGTTAGCTCTGGTTGAGCAGCTCTATGTGAACCGCAGAAATAACTTGTAGCGAATTCAGAGTGGTGAGAATCATTTATCTTTGTAAACGAACAATTATATACGGCGTTTGCATCTCAACACGCTGCCCAGCCTGTGGCTCTGTGTCTGTCTTCCCTGTAAAGTTTATGTCTGTGGTCCCGGTTGGCCGGAGAGTTTGTGTATAACGAGCAGCGCTAACCTCATCATGCAGGTTCAGCCCGGTGAGGAGCTTTCGCGCTCTCCTTGGAGTCACACCTCATGCTGATTTTATATTATTTTATTATTATTTTTATTATTATTTTTTGAGTTACACGATGCATCAAACCATATCAAATGCGTTGTCTACTTAGAGTTAATACGCGCGGCCGCACGGAGATCTGAGAAACTCGTCCCATAAACTCGGCCAACCAAAATAGTTTCTGTGACCATTAAAAACCTCAACAGACACGAAATGAAAGAGTTACTAAAACCACATTAGCAGCATTGAATTATATCTCCCGTTTGTTGCGCATCTCTGCGCAGTGCAGCGGATTACCTCATCATGCAGGGCCGGTCCAAGGCTGTATGAGGTGTTGAGCAGACTTTGACTTAGGGGCCCCTCTTACTGCCAAAACATCAGCACCTCTAACAACTTTTGTGTTAGATTTAGTGAAATATGGCAGAAGGGAGTAGTTTAATTGGCCATGCTAAAAAGCAATGAGTTATAATCGCAGTTTACTAATTTGTATTTGTAAATTCAAAGATTAAACTCACAGCAACAGATTGTTGCTATGGTAACAAAACAATCTAACTATAAATATTGTTCTTTGAAGTTTTACAAAGTAAACTTGCCAGCTCCTTAAAATCTTGCATCTAAATGTTAAACAATTTAAAATATTTAAATTTATGTATGCCTAAACAATTGAATCAAATTTAACAGCATTGATAATCTCAATAAACGTTACATTTATGCATCTGTGGTCTGTTTTAAAAATATTAGTGTTTATGGGGCCCCTGAAGCCTTGGGGGCCTGATGGAGCCACTGACTTAATTTGGATTAAACAGAAGTGCAAATTTGTTGTTTTTAGACTAGTTGTGGGTTTAAATAGCATTTCA
The DNA here is from genome assembly GCF_904066995.2 of Poecilia reticulata. NCBI lineage: Eukaryota > Metazoa > Chordata > Actinopteri > Cyprinodontiformes > Poeciliidae > Poecilia > Poecilia reticulata. Next base: position 23,992,366 of record NC_088848.1, on the reverse strand, counting down.
CTGGAGATGTTTTCCCGTAACATATAATTACACAGTAATACTTTTACATTTCCTGTCAACTTAATATCTTTTAATACAAAAACATGGATCTCCTCGACGCCCCGACCACCGGGCTTAGCAAGTTTTCTGGGGGAAACTCAGTAAATCGATAAATATAAATATATATCTATATTTTCCGCCCTCAGAGTATTGATTTTTCATCTGCGAAGATCGATCCGCTAAACCATAGGGGTCCATGGCCTTATACCTCTTTTTAACTCTAGTTTGTTACGGCGTAGCAGCACGACTCCGCCTCCCTCAGTCTCACTTTCAACTTGAGCTCAAAGTGCACATTATAAGCTACACACCAGTTTTTAAATTGTGTTAACAGGCCAAGTATAACCGGAGTTATGCTAAAATTAGTAAACCATATTTTTCCGAATGTCAGAGAAAAGTCAAAAGCGCCGCCATTCCCCGGCTTTTCCGATTATGTGAGAGGGAATGAGAACAAAACGTCCAAACGTACAAAACGAAACGAAACATTAGATTCCTGTGTTTTTGGAAATGTAAAATCTTCAATAAATAACCACGGGCTGTATTTTGTTGCTGAGAAACGAAGTAAAGTTGCGCAAGTAACCGTTAAAGAGAAGCGGAACGGAGTAGCGGCGCGAACGGAGCAGCTGCAAAAGCAGTGAGATCGCGAAATTAATGCAAATTTCGACTGGTAGCATTCTCTTTGTAATTAGTTTTTAGCTTAGCGGTTTCTCTTCTGTATATAAAGGACTACCTGAAGAATGAACATGGGTTGATAACATCCGAAGCGGGCGCGCAGCGGCGCTGTGTTTTGAGCAGGAATACGAAGAGGAAAAAAACCCCAGCCGGAATCCGTGGCGCAGTGAGGATTTCCATGATAACAATGGCTGATCGATTATTATTAGCAACAGACAAAGAGTATCAGAGACTGAGAGAACTATGAGATCCTGGCAGTCTGAGAGGCAGCTACTCAGAGATCCAAGCAGGGGAATAGCGGCGCTGCGTAGCTGCAGGGAGTCGATCACTACGGGGTGAGGCGGAGCCACTACTTTAGCAGTTAGAAGAAAGCAGCTTACAGCCACGACTAACTCCGGGAGCCAAGGTAGAAAAGCATTTTTCCCCATAGTCCAAAAGACTGCATTTGTGGCTGCATTTTTACTCCAAAATGCAGCCACAGTGTCCAAAAGAAAAAACATAAGTGCAATAATTTGCATATTGAGAGTCTACAGAGGCTGATAATCTCCTCACTCTGCTCCTGGATTACCGTTTAAACTTTTGAGTTTTATGTCAAATCCACATGAATTAAATGACAGAAATTAATTCTCTCACTGCATCTTTGGTTTATTTTGTCCAGCTGCAGACTGTCCAATCAGAGTCGGGTATTGTGTAGTTGGTGCTTTTAATCAGCTTTTATAGAGGAATCTAAAGGTGCTAAACTCATGAAATAAGAAAATATACACAAACTCCATTCTCTCTGCTGATAGACAAACAAACAGGAAGACATTTAATGCACATCTGCGGATTCACACATTACATTTTCATTGTCTTATTTTCATCGTCAGAATCCAAAATGTCTTGTCTCTTACTTCTGACATCGAGTTCTTATACTATTCCAGCCCTACTGTTGTGTATTGGAGAGCTTCTGACCAATGGCGTTACTGAACCTCGCTTCTGGCTCCGTCTCAACCTGGATGTGTGTTGGAAGTTCCGATAATTCTGGGGCTGACCTCCTGAAAGTTAAATCTGCTCCATCAGAAGACCATTAGTCAAATTGTTAGTTCTTATCTGTCCAAACAAAGATTCTTTATCAGTCCTGGCCGACTTCTTTGCACGCAAGCAGGGAAAGACGTTTGCCAGAAGTTTCTTGCACAACAACTTAACCTTTCCCTCACTGGTGATTGGTGATTTTCAGTTAACTAAATTCAAGTCTATGGAACACAAAATGTCACTAAAATCACTCTGTCCTTCTAAAATCTTTCAGAAAATCACAAAATTGTGCTGAATCATAGCGAATTGTATTGTTCAAAAAATATTGTGATACATATCGTATCGTGATCAGAATATCGTATATCGTATCGTGAAATTATTGCATCGCTACAACCCTAATGACTTGGTGTGTGCTCTATTCAGATGGCATCCCTCGTTCTGTGCTGAAGGACTGGAGGAAAGTGAAGAAGCTCAAGCAGACAGGGGAGTCCTTTCTGCAGGATGACTCATGTTCAGAAATTGGACCTAACCTCCAGAAGTGTCGGGAGTGCCGGGTCGTCCGCAGTAAAAAGGGGGAGGAGCCAGCACATTCCCCCGTCTTCTGCCGGTTCTACTATTTCAGACGGTAAATGGCTTTTTCACCCATCTGTGTCCCAGAGGAGGCATTTAGTTTTTAATATTTTCTTTACTTTAGTCAGGTTTTCAGATGACATGAGCTTTGTCCAGTTACAAATGTTGAAGCATAATTATTTTTCTATTTCAGATTTGATTCCATGATTTTGCTTTATTGATAATCCTATACCTTTTTTATGGAGATGTAATCCGACATTGCCACCGTAGTTCCATTTTTGTAGTCCTCCTGTACAGAATATTGTGTTTCCACTCTGTTTTCAGGCATTCTGCAGTTAGTTGGCCCAGACTGTGTGTGATTTGTCAGATAGCTTGACATTAACAAGACCATTAACAAAACTTGTCATCTGACTCTTATAGCTCTGGTTCTCCTGAGACAAAGAGGCACTAACATCTACTTTTACTTTTGACTTGATTTGTTTTGTTAACTTTTTAATTCTTGGTGTCTTATTGTAAAGCTGCCTTGCAATGTTTTCCATCTTGCTGTGTGTGGTGGTGAATTGTGTTTTATGTGAGTAAACATGGCGGATTCCTGTCACTCTTTGAAGAATGTGCTGCTTTTGATGAATTGCTGAGAATACTGCATATGGCTCGGAATCAAGGGTGTGAAATTCACAGTATCCTGCTCACGATGACATCCAACATAGTTATTTACTTAAAAATGTTTCATATTTATATATATACTGAACATCTGAAAATAAAATTGCTCAGAAAGGAGCGCCCCAAGTGGTCAAATAATTATTAGATAAATTCATCTAAAAGTAAGTCATGCAAGTCTCTTACAGTGCAGACATCATGGATAAATGGGTCATTGCTGTGATATTTGAGGTTTTGAGTTTCAAGAGTGTTCTTCCCCTCTCCATTAAAAAAAATCTTTTTTATAATGTAAAAACTTTCCTGAACTTCCAGTGGTGTTCTCAGAAGCTGTATTTATCTTTAAACAAAAATCTCACCTTTTCACCTTTTATTTTTAATACCATCCAGGCTTTCCTTCAACAAAAATGGAGTCATTCGAATGGATGGCTTCTCCACCCCAGACCAGTTTGACGAAGAGGCCCTGGCCTTATGGGTCCCCGGGCCCCTGGAGGACAGCCACTTGGACCAGACCACTGCCAAGTACATCCTTAGTTACATAGGAGATAAGTTCTGTCAGATGGTGATGACTGAAAACACTGCAGCCAGCTGGGTCAAGAAGGATGGTGAGTAGACTAAAATCAACTATCATGTTCTCTAATGGGGAATTATGTAATTTTAAGAAAAATGGTGGTTCATAACTGTAGATGTGTTTGAAGGCAGTTTTCTTTACATTTTTAGTGATAAATTTAAACAAGTTTTTATACCTAATTCTCCTGAGCTGCAGATCTCTTAAAGCACGGCTTACTTTAAAAACAATCACAGGACGAAAAGTGGGATTTTTGACCCTGTATTCTGACGCGAACGCAGCTTGTCAGCGACAGATATCGACAGCAATCGACAGTCTACATTTTCAGTGTCTCACGACTCACGGGAGTCGAAATCTGTCGATTGCGGAATCCTTCGAGGAGGGGAGTGGCGGTGCGGGGGAGCGGGCGGGCGGGAGGTGTTAACGACTCTTCTTAGCATACGAATACTCCAGTCCTCGAGGGCTACCATCCTGCAACTTTTAGATGCGTCTTTGCTCAAACACACCAGGATCAAATAAACTGCTCGTTTCAAACCTATTGCAGAGGAATGAATGCTGGTGAGGGAATTCAGACATTTTGGAGCAGAGGTGAATCTAAAAGTTGCAGGATGGTAGCCCTTGAGGGCATATGCAAAGGTGCTGCAGCAGACCCACGTGGATTCTCAGTCATTGGATGAAAAAAAATGACATCACAGTTCATCATTGACATGTGATTGGTTGGTTGACGTGTGTGCCCATTGGATAACACTTATGACTTTATAAATAAACCCCACCCCAATCATTAATATTTTTAATGCTGTATTTTGAAAAATCTATATAAAAAATAAATGCTGTATTAAAATATATTCATTTGATATTGCTTATCTGCAACCTGTTCATATATGAGGAACATAAAAGAGCCTCAGAAGTTATTTTTTTCTTTATTTCATTTTATTTTTTTTTACTGTTTGCACACAAAATAAGACATAAATGCTTGTCCATTTCTGGACCATCTGGCAGTGTTTTTTTGTCCAAAAATGATCAAACATTATGCTGCGTTCAGGACAGGCCCAAAATCTCTCCTGTCTTGTAGACCTGACGTCTCTTCCTGTAATGTAGTTCTGATGTCACTGAGCTCCTGGTTGGAGGAACTTGGGGTCCATCCTGACACCCGCTCATAGATGCCATCCTCCCAGAATGCCACCTCCTCTGCTGCCAGTACTCTCTGCCTTCCTCCATCAGCTGTTAATACAGAACAGACTATCTTTATGAGCTACAGGCATCTTTTAGTGATTATGAAATTACAGTGAAATTGTTTGGCAACTTCCAGCTTAGTAAGCTCACATAAGACATTAAAACTAAAAAACAAAACAAAAAAACCACATTATATTAATGCATTCTTACAGAAAATTAAAAACTTTATTGAAAAAGAGAAAACACTTGGAAACAATTGGGAAAAAAAAAGAATTAAAAGCAGTATGCAATAGTAAAACATAATTCAACAAACTCTGAGGCAGATAATTTGCTTTGATGGATTTTAATCATTCAAGGAATTGTGACATCTCTAGATTAGTAATACATCTTACCTGTTTTTCTTTAGCTACATCCAGATGACTGGCAGTAGGTCCTGGATGCAGCTGGAAAACATTTTCGTGCATTGTCAATACATAGCATAATTACATTATGTACATAAACAATATTGAAGCATAAAATATCATCAACATTCTCAAATAGTAGATACTCACACACAGTTGCATCTCTGTTCTCATCACGGACATCAGAACGTTCCTGAAGAGTCTGATTGACACAAATGTGACTCCCATTCTCTGGAGTGTCTGTGGAAAAAAATGTAAAATTAAAAAAATATTGTAGCATATATATCGCTTTCTCAAAAATACATAAGTAAATAAGTTTAAATTATTCTCAACCAGCCATTGTGCAGTCGGGAATCAATGCAGTGAGTGTACATAACACATACCGGCTTCATGACTTCGTCCTCATATCTGTCCTCCGTCCCATGTTGTAGATCTTTACTACTTATCACACTCTGCCTTGCTGGTCTGAAAAAATCAAAGAAGATGCGAGTATTTTTAAGAGTTCAGAACATCACATGTAATAGAGATTACAATACAAAATCTCACCCTACACTTGTTTCGGCATTAAGAAAACGACAGACCGCTTTCTGTAAGAAACAAACAAAGCAACTGGCCTCGCTCCACGTGCTCGCTATTTATAAAAGCTTTCTTACCGTGAGTTCGGTCTTGTTGGACCGCCGCGGTGTCATCTGTTGTTTTCCGCCGGAACATTGCTTAATATCAAAACGATACTGAAAAGGTCACTCCGTGAAATAGGACTTTTTCCACCATTTCACACAACGCACGGGCATTTTCGTTCATGTTGGGTAGCACCTGTTAGCGTGGGTGAAAATCTTCCTCTGGAGTTTAATGGCGGCTGCTTGACCGACTATGAAAGCGCATTACTGCCACCAACTGGACTGGAGTGTTAAATGAAAGTTGACAGAAAAAAATACATTCTAAAAGTTATTTTTTCAAAAGTTACGTGACAGTATATTTTATTTTTATTATAATTAATTGCTAAAATGTTTTAAATGTATAGATGTTTATTTACTCAATTCTACTTTGAGCTGTCTCCTTTTTAGTTTATACAGAATATGATTCATAATCCGTGAGTTATATTTAGTGCTTAACTAACAAAACTTATACGAAAACCTCTGCTAGGCACAAGGGGAGGGGGATGATAGGGGAACACAGACACACAGCGTTTTTGACCATTTTTGGCAGTGCTCAACTCTGACAAAAATCTCTTGCCGAAAGCGCCCCAATCTCCATGCACATGGCAGAACAAGGTGTCGAAAATCCCATTTTTCGTCCTGTGAATAATGGAATTTTCTGTTTGTGTTTCTACTCCTGAAGCTAGATGTAGTTTAGTTTTAAAACCTGCTAAAGATGTGAAAATGCCACAATTCACACAGGATTTCATTTTTGTGCATTGACCGTAAAACATTTGCTCAGATTTTTACACAGAATGTGTATTTTTTCTGTTTCAGCGAAGCTAGCATGGAAGCGGGCAGTGAGAGGGGTTAGAGAGATGTGTGACGCTTGTGAAGCAACACTCTTTAACATCCACTGGGTCTGCCAGAAATGTGGCTTTGTGGTCTGCCTCGACTGTTACAAAGCCAAGGAGAGAAGGAGTTGCAAAGGTCAGTGTTTGTTTTTGTGGACGGGCAGCACTTGAAAACCTGATCCTCAAAATGCTGTGAAAACAAACTAAAGACCTAACATGTAACCTACAGCTTTACATGTCAAATCTCCCATAAATTCCTTGGAATAAAGTAGTTTTATCTCACAGCTTTTTGTTAACTATGAAGACTTTTCGATCTCAGTAGTCACCAGAGGATTAAAGTTCCCTACCTTGTTGTCTGCATTAGCATGAGTATTTTTGTAGACATTGGGCTGGAATCATTCGGATGTTGGCTAATTCTGAAGCTAATGACCTGTGTCATCCCTCTGTTTAGATAAAGAGCTGTATGGCTGGTTGAAGTGTGTTAAAGGTCAACCCCATGACCATAAGCATCTCATGCCAACACAGATCATCCCTGGCAAAGGTACGCTATCTGCTGGCTTCATGTCTGTTTTTAATGTGATGGGTATTACTGATTTTTATATTTTCATTATGTATAGTTATGGTATGTTTTTGCTGTAGCATTTGTCTTTTAACATGTTTTCACATTTAATGTTCTTTTTATTGTAGTGTTAACAGAGCTGGTGACCTCCATTCACACCCTGAGAGACAAAAGCAACATCCCGTTTAAATGTCCGTGTTCCACCAAACAGAACGTTCTCACCAAGCTTCCAGCAACCAATGGAGTGACACAGGTACTGCAGTCTGCCCCACTCTGGCACATCACGGGCTCATTCATAATGAACAAACTTTTACATGCATATTGTGATCTGCTTCTAAGCATATCTTCGATTTTAAATAAATGGAAATTTAAGATGAAGATTTGAAGAGACTTTCCCCACATGTTGATCCCTCATCCTGTTTAACTCCTCAACTGGGCAATAAAACTACAAGATGGGCTGCAGAATTTTCGACCTGCTCATGTTGCAGACAGACTAAGTCAACAGTTCAAACATTTCTTAAAGATTCTCACCTTCAATCTGTGTCCAGTTGTTGAATTTAATAAAGCAGTATTCTGTAAAAATTACTTTTTTTTGCTTTATGTTATGATTCTATTCCCTCATAAAAACATACCTGAAGTGTTGCCTTGATTCTTTTATACATTGTTTGAGAAATTCTTTCATCTACATGGCTGTGTAAAACACCTGGATGGACCTAGCCCTACCAGTTTTCAAGCTTCCACCTCAAAGAGCAACCCTCCTCTGCCAGTCCACCACTCAGCTCATTCAGACTAGCCAGCAGCAATTAGTAAATACCTGGTGGAACTGTGCATCTGATGAGCTCATTATAGGAGCTACTTCTCAGTGCAGATTTTGTTAAAACTTTGGTAAAGGATGAATAGAGGAGCCATGCTCTGATGACTTCCTGAAGGTGGAATTTTAAAGAGATCAGGTTTTTTTTTTTTAAAGAGACAGAGGCCTAATTTCAAAATGTCAAATAATGGACACATTTTTTAAAAGTCATATTTGATGTATATAGCCCTTTATAGAACTTCACTCAGTCTGTCTTTAAATGTAGCTGTGTTGTTTCTGTCCACCAGGTGCTACAGAACGTGCTGAACCACAGTAACAAGCTGTCTCTGGTGAAGGCTGAGCCTGGCTCCCAGCAGAACCCAGAGGAAGGAGGAGCCAAGGCAGAAACCAATGGAGGGCATGGGGGGGGCAGCAGTCCTGGCAGTGACCACAACAGTACACCTGTCACCCCACCTGAGTCTCAGTCCCCGCTTCACTTCCTGGCTGACCTTGCAGAGCAGAAATCCAGGGAGGAAAAGAAAGGTGAGAAAAGGAAGTGACTTTTTTTTATTATTGTTGTCACTATCTCACAGTTGGTATTTTAAGTTCAGAAATTTCAGAAAGTACTTTGCTAAATTGTTGCTCTTCTTTTGTAACAGAAAACAAGCAGTCAGTGGTGCCAGGTAAATGTGTGAAAGAGGAGAAGGATGGGGAGGGGGTCTTGCAGCAGTGTAAAAACCCCTCTCTGGTGGCTAACAGCACAGAACAGGGCTCCACGCTCAGAGACCTGCTCACCACCACTGCAGGAAAGCTCAAGCTGGGTTCTACTGATGCAGGAATTGCCTTTGCACCTGTTTATTCTACTGCTGCACAGGTAAGCTGCCCAGCTCATTAATCCCATTAAATGGTGCACACTGTTGCATCACCTTAGACAAGCTTAAGGTTTTCAAATTCACAGTGGAGCTGCTTTATTTGAGTCTCTTGAAATATTCTTTGTGTGTCCACAGACTGGAAAGGATGGCCGGACCATGCCAAACATCCTGGATGACATAATTGCTTCAGTGGTAGAGAATAAAATCCCTGCCAGCCGCCAGAGCATCACCACCAAGCTGTCAACTAAACAAGATCACATGACCCCTAGCAACAACAGCAACCTCACAACCGTTGGTACGGACGACGCCAAAGCACAAAGGAAGAAGTCAGCCACTTTGCCTACAGTGGTGCCGGAGGATTCCGCCAATCAGTACCCAGACATTCCTCACTCGTGGCTAAACAACAGGCGGCTGCTGTGGCTCAAAGATCACCGCAATCAGCACAACTGGAAGCTGTTCAGAGAGTGCTGGAAACAAGGACAGGTACAGTGAGGTCCACTACCACGCTTACAGTCAGCAGTAAAGGCTCGACAGTTAATTGTTGTGTTTTCTGTGCATTTCCAGCCTGTTTTGGTGTCTGGGATCCATAAGCGACTGAATGTCAACCTGTGGAAGGCTGATTCCTTTAACCAGGAGTTTGCAGACCACCAGGGAGACCTGCTCAACTGCAAAGACCAGGTGGTGTCCAACTCTGGAATAAAGGAGTTCTGGGATGGATTTGAAGACATTACCAGTGAGTACAGGTTGATTAGATCTCACTCTGACTTCATTAGTTTTGTTATTTAATCTAACTAAAACGCTATTCCTTGTTAAGAGCGACCAAAGTCCAAAGACAGTGAACCCATGGTCTACCGGCTGAAGGACTGGCCGTCTGGGGAGGAGTTCATGGCTCTGATGCCATCAAGGTATATGTTTCACATGTTGAACCTGAAAATTTTATAAACATACTGATATTTTCATGCAGTGTATAAAAATAAATTTTTTCTCACTATTTGAAATGAAATCTAAGATTTCTTCTTTTAGTTCAGTTAGAATTACTGAACTTATTCTAGATTAGTAAATGCCAAAAAATGACCAAGAGAAAGTTTTCACAGCTTTTAAAATTCTGAAGTTTGCATTCAGTTTGATTATTATACATTAAAAGCAATTTATAAAGGCCCAGATGATGTCATGGCTTTTTGATGGTTCTGATAAGTTGACTGAAAACAGAAATCCAACTGATCAACTGTGTGCACTAATAAAATTATGATGAGTCAGCATTATCATAAATTTATGGCATCATTTGGTTAATATCCATGTAGTATGTCAGAAGATCCGCTGAAATTTTGACAAATGCATTAAATTTGGCATAAATCTGATGTATTTTCTTAGATTTAGTGTTTTCAATATCCTGTGGAGCAACTCTAAAAGGCCTATCTTTTTCCACTGCACAACTATATGCCAAGTCATGAAATGATAAAGTTCTCTATAAAACCAGCTTTATTTTATAGTCTGTCATAAATATATTTTCAGGTATGACGACCTGATGAAGAACCTTCCTTTGCCAGAGTATTCGGATCCAGAAGGGAGCCTCAACCTTGCCTCACACCTGCCATCTTTTTTCGTCAGGCCTGACCTCGGGCCAAGACTATGTTGTGCATATGGTAAGAGGATCAGCTCAGGACGACCTGCTCAGGTTTAGTTTGTTCATTGTAGACAGGGTTCACATGGAGATACAGTGTTTATTTCCGGGGGCTTAAAAGTGAAGTGTGTAAGGTCTAGAGACATCTAACAGCAGAAAAACAAATTAGAGCTGAGTGTCAGCCATTCTGTACCTTTTTAACACATTAAAGACACAACTATTCTTATTTTGTTGCAATTATAAAGGGTGAAAACATATTTCAGACGATTGCAATGCATGGTAAACTGACATAAAATCCCTGGATAACTTTGATTCAAGTCTTTTGGAATCAGTATTTTCAGTCCTACCTTTAAATGGACAAGAGCCAGTGCTCTACTAAGACTGCTACTTCTAACTCTACATGGCTGACATTTTGAGTGCTGCAGCGTACTGGATGTAACCTAGTTGTTGCCATAGGTGACTTATTTCTGGTGTTTTTGATAATCATTTGTTCCAAAACCCAACACTTAAACACCTGCTGAGGATCTGTGACACAGCCTGTGTCACAGATCCTACTAAATCTTTTTTAACTTTACCATAAATGTTCAGTCATGAAATATAAAGTAGAATACACATTCTGTTTATTGAAATTCTGAAATTAAAATGGCATTTGTTTATTTCTTAAATATTAACACAAATTTTAATGATTTCATCCCTTAAATTATTAACCAGTCATTATGTTTTTCCAAGGAAACTGATCACGCTAAAATATATTATAGTGGCAAAGATCTTGAAATCTCTAACAGTCCTGGCTCTATAACTATAGCAGATTACTGGAGGAGTTTGATTTGGTTTAGATTCCACTCTTTATTTATGTTTTTGAAATGCATTTCTTGTCCTCAGAGGGAAAATATTTTTCTATAATGTCAGTAAAAACAGAATCCTGTCAGCAACGTTAGCAGCTTAACGCAGACAGTTTAAATTTTATACCAGCTGGCTGAAATTAAAGCACCAGGCATAAATGCATAGCAGTAATCTGGTTTAAGTTTGGAAAAGCTTCTGCTGAACACTTCTGACCTGTTTGACCAAGGTCTGTAATAAAACCACCAGTATCTTTTCAACAGAAGAAACTCCTTCAGGAGGATTTGTTTCCTGGGATGTTTAAATGTTCTTTCTAGGTGTAATCTTCCACTGCCTTCACTTTTGCAGCAGTGATTAAAGGCTGTCTGTCGCTGCAGGTGTAGCTGCATCTCAGGATCAAGACTTTGGAACTGCCAACCTCCATGTTGAAGTATCAGATGTGGTGTCTGTCCTGGTTTATGTCGGAGTGGCGAAAGGGAATGGAGTCCTATCCAAAACCGGTAATTTTAAATGATTCTTTTTGAGACTTGTGTGACTAAATTGCAACCTGTGTGACAAAATTTTCTTTTAGTTTTTCTAAAATCAGCTGAGAATTTTAAACAAAACGTACTATTTAAGAAATACAAATAGGAAATGCATATGTTTGGGATGAATTAACTTTTGAACTGCTCTGTTTTCAAGGTAAAAATGATTGTAGAAGAACCTTGTTCACAATTATTATTACTACTATTTGTTTGTCTAGAACCTTTAAATGTGACAAAAAGCGATAACAGAATGAATGGGTAAGCTCTGTATGAGCAGCATGTGACTATGTGTCTGTAGGAGTGTTGAAGCGTCTTGAGGAGGAAGATTTAGACGAGGGCGTTCGAAGGCGGCTGAAGGACTCCAGTGAGATACCTGGAGCACTTTGGCACATCTACCTCAACAGAGACATGGACAAAGTCCGGGAATTTTTGCACAAGGTTGGTAACTGCAAGGAATACCTGCAGCAGACTCAGACCACTCTTCAGTGCATTCAGTGCCATATTACACAACATAATATTGTCACTTCACAAACTCTCTTCCTTTGTCAGGTGTGTAAGGAGGAAGGTCTGGATGTGTGTCTGGACCAGGACCCAATCAGAGAGCAGAGCTGGTACCTGAGCAGGAAGCAGCGCCAGCGACTCCTGGATGAGCACGGAGTTCAAGGCTGGACTGTTGTTCAGTTCCTAGGAGACTCGGTCCTCATTCCTGCAGGGGCCATGCACCAGGTAGTTACAGCACAGCCACATGTCTTCATGCCTTTGTTGTAGCAATGCCTCTTGGCTGTGTTTTTGTTGGAAAGCCTGTTTATTTCCCTCAACATGGAGACACATTTGTCAGAGAAAGTCATCAGTGTTGACCTGCAGAGTTCAGTTTGTTGGTTCCACCAAAGAAAAACGAACCAAACCCTCTCTGCCAATGCCAGGCAGCTCATTCTGATGATGATTCTGGTTTGAAGCCATTTGTTGGATTGGACGCTTTTAAGTTTTAACCTTTGGGTCATTTAACAAACATGGGCGAACCATACAGAACCCAAGTCATCCTGATACTCCCCCTCACGGCGCTCACCAGCTTGGTCCTACATGGCTGTGGGATGGTGTCCTTTTCTCCACGCAGCATTCGTCTCAGAGGCGGTGTGGTTGTGTTGGTCTGTCTGGGACAAACTTTACACCCAATGACAACCAGTGATGGAGATGCTGCCCCACATCATCATACTGCCTCCTCCAAAAACTGTTTGGTAGTGATAGAGAAGATTTGGTCAGTCTGCCATGGGTACAACCCTTAAATCTTCACAGACTGACCAAATCTTCACTCCACTCTGCTACTGGACCCACACCAGTGAAGAGGAATAAGAGGCTCTGACAGTAGAAAACGTATCACCAAGATTCATGGTTACAACCAAGACCAAAGCCAACCAAGCACATATTTCATTGAGTTTTTTCGTATTTTGTAATTATTTCTGCAGTAAGTAGACTGTGGTCCATTTGTCCTGTGCTGAACCGCACGTCTTTTTGTCCATCAGGTCCAGAATCTTCACAGCTGTGTCCAAGTCATCAATGACTTTGTGTCTCCTGAGCATGTGGGCAGGTCCTTCCACCTGACCCAGGAGCTGCGCGCCAACAAAGAGGAGGTCAACTATGAGGATAAGCTGCAGGTAAGGAACCTGAGGAACAGGCCACGATCCTTTTGGTGTTTCACATGAATATGATCCCAGGTTAGATCTATGAATGCATAAGGTGCTCACCTCAATATGTTTAGTATTGAGGTGATATTATAGGTTTCAATAGCTTCAGTGATAGGCTAACTCCTTTTAGCACTACTTGAACACAGCAGAAGTGTTTTCCAGCGTTCAATCAGAGCAGTTTGGAAGAAGAAACCGATCTTCTTCCAGTGGGTTCTGCTGTTACAGAAACACAATGCAAAGGTTCTGGCTCAGGACTTTTGTATGTTAAAAAAAAGGTAACACTTTATTTGAATAGATGTGCATAAGACTGACATGACACTGTCATAAACATGGCATAACATCTGTCATGAACATAAAGAAGTCTTTATGAATGTTTGACAGTTGTCATGAAGTGTCATTCAGTAAATAATGACACTTTTAATGCAAAGTTGCTCTAAAAGTTGCATTGAAAGTCCATTAAAAGTGCCAACTTTTTGCATGATTTTGTAAATTATGATAATTTAATGCAAAGTTGGCACTTTTAATAGACTTTCAATGCAACTTTTAGAGCAACTTTGCATTAAAAGTGTCATTATTTACTGAATGACACTTCATGACAAATGTCATAAACATTCATAAAGACTTCTTTATGTTCATGACAGATGTTATGCCATGTTTATGACAGTGTCATGTCAGTCTTATGCACACCCCTTCAAATAAAGTGTTACCAAAAAAACCCCAATTGCAATTAATTGTGTTAAAATTTTGAACTCACTAAAATTCTGGCACTAGTTTGAATATAAACAGAGCAAAATAAATCTGGTCTCTTTACTATCTTTACTGTCTGTCACCACTGAGAGACTTTACATATATTATTAGACCAAAGAAGCTGTAGAGTTTACATTTCTACATTTGTGCACTTAGTTCTCAATATTACATTAAAACCTTTAAAAACTTCATAAAATATGATGATTGACAGGATTACTTTAATTTTATCGTCAGTTGCAGCCGGTTGGTATGGAATAAATATTAACAGTTCTACATTTATTGTGGCCTGCCATAGCAATGCATAGGAGAACAATGAAATGTTTTGCTCTTCAATGCTGCGTGCCCCCTCACAATATAAATATCAAAGCGTGCGGCTTGATCCCATGATGGGGCGCTATTACTTTTGTTGGCATTTTGAGTAACCATGGTGACATAATTCGCAAAAAAGGAGCCAAATTCAAATCAAAACTAATTTTAACTGACACTGTTTTGTTAAGGCCCCAATATACTTGGGCATACTGTGCGCGTTCCATGAACCGCACGGACTCCGTGCGTACTGTCTGCGGACGGTTGTGTCTTCATACTCGAGCGTACTGATTACCTGAAATTCCTTTATTTCACACAATCTTAATGAGAACTAGCACGTTTTATTATCTATTTGGGCGCCTAGCTCTGTTTCTTTTCCATCTGAGAAGCTTTAACTCACCTCTTGGTGCGGGACAGAGAAAGGCAGTGACATGTTGGTTCATCCAGCAAAGACAGTGAACCGCAGCAGGAGGCTGCACTGGCTTTAGCTGCAATCAGGGATCCATTCAATTAGCTCTGTTTGTTATGTTCCGAAAGCACAATTGTGATCGGTGTAATAATTTGTGCAGCAATCGAAAATGAGCACATACTCGATCATTATTCCTTGCTGTTGTTGGGAGGAAAAAAAAAGAGTCAGACTTAACTTATTGGACCACCTCTCTGCTTCGCTGCTGATAAAGAAGTCAGGGATGATGTCTTGTTTTTTGTTCCCAAAATTCTGCATAATTTACCATGTCAATATTTGCGTGAATCTATAAAGCCTGTTGCTGTTAAGTATTTTCGCTTACGTGTCTTATCACGTCCCCGTGACAACTTTATGTTGACTTTTATCATGTTGACCTCAACATTGAAACAGTATGAACTCATATAACCCTGGGTTATATGAGAACTCGTATAACCCTGGGTTATATGAGTAAAGTTATAGTTACCAGCCTTATCAGCCCGGTGTCACATGAAAACCAATTTGATTTGAAAACACTTTCTCCATCAGGCAGTTTTTACTGTGCGACACCGAGTACACGGTCATAAAAATCTATCCTGGCGCGGACATGTCCGGCGGACGTCTGCTTCGAGTCCTCACAGACTGAAGTACGCCCGAGTATGTTGAGGCCTTTAGACTTCAGGGGGCATTTACACGACAATGATCCAACAAAAACAAAATTTTTGTTACATTTTTGTTAGATCATTTACATGAAAACGTTCAAATTACAATCTTTGTTTATACAGCAACGGTACACATCAAAAATGTGTAATGCTCTCGCCATGCCACTAGTTGGTGCTAGGTTCTTTGAAACTAAGTGCGCATGTGTTTAAAAAACAGTTCTACTTAAAGGCACATAGATTCGCGGTTCCCCATCATTTACCGTTCTCCCATAGATTGGGAGAAAACACGCATTGTCTGATTAAGGCGCATTGGGCGCTTTGGAAAAAGTGGGATAGCTTTGCTGAACTTTGTTTGAGCTTTCACGGTGTTCGTAGTTCTCTAGATAAGAGTGCTGAACAGGCAGCTGTGTATTTTGCCACCTGTGCGGTGTGGAGCGGTGAAAAGACACTGAGGGAACCGTATCTGATGGGGAAACACGAATTGTAGTAACACCAGCATTGTCAGTAGTTTCTTCTTCTTCTGTGGATTGTAGGAAGCAGCTATGTTTTGCATCATACTATGCATGAGCTGGGGATTCTCTGGAAGAAAAGATCCGTTTTCTCTGTTTACAAGACAACGGACACCGGTACGTTTCAGAAACATTGTACTCTGGAACCAGTTTTCAATCTGTGCCAGTATCAGTGAAAACATTCGGTGGTTTCGTGTAAATGTACACTACAAATGCAACAAAACTCTTCCGTTTTCACCCGAAATTGTTGTCGTGTAACGTGTAAACAGAGATAAAATTTTGTCTGCCCCTCTGTGTCTCACTCACACATGAAAGTTCTCAGAGGATTAATTACCATAGAAATAGAACACTGAGGAGAGCAGAGATGTAGAGAACTACAATTCCTACAGAGAAGACCAGAGCTTCCAGTCAGAACTACAGACACGCCAACTTTCTGCAGGAACACTTACTACAGACAAGATGGCAGGAGAGCAAAGGAATTAAGTTCCATATGACTCATGAAACTTGTTGCCCCTTGTTGTTGCGCAACACCCCCCAGCCCCTTCTCTCTCTCTCTACTTCCCCTTCTCATAGGAGGGAGATGTGCTACCAGCTCTCCATCTAATGGCTGAATTGAGTTTCCTAAATCTGCTGGGATTTTACCCTGTCCAGAACTGAAGTAAACTGGCATCGAGAAAGACTAGCCTGGTTTCTGACGACCTCCATCCAGATGTCCCACCCTTTTTCACCCTGTGAATTAGCCAGATTGAGCAGCCTGCAATCAGCTAGTTTCACAGAGCACACCTGTTAATGGTCGCTCTTTCTCTTTATTACAACTTGCACTTGTTACTGAACCAGGTTGGTTTTAATGACTCGTGCGAGTCCCAAGGGTGTTGTTTTAGTTTTGGCTAAAAGCAACCTATAAAACATTTTCCACTTTTTCGTCCCAGAATCAAACTTCATAGCTATTTTATGACCATCAAAGAACTTTAAGGTGACTCATTAATTGAATGTCCACAACATCTTTTAGATTTTCTTAATGCTAATTATTTTATTAGTAAGGCAATTTTGCAAGGGTCAGTACAGCTTAATTCAGTGGCAGAAATAATCAAATAAGTAAAATCAATAATCTAACCTATCTTTCCCTAATGCTGACACTGTGAACTAAAAGAGGGAAACTTTGAGAGAGACGGACAGAGTTTGGCATCTTGAACCCCAGAACTGGCCTGATGATGAAGAAGGTGTTGCAGCAGCAGGAGGTTCCCAGTACAGGAAGAGTACTGACTTAGAGCGGCAGGTCTTGGGCCTCAGGGTGACTTCCTCATGCGCGTAGCGGTCCTCAGCTTCTTGTCTTGCAGCTTTGTAGCTTCCTTCTCCTCATCTCACGCTCTTCCTGGTCCTACCGAAGGAACACACCAGTTCTTCCTCTTTGCCTTTGTTCTTTGCCTTGGTCTTTGTGTTTGGGGTCCGAACCCAGCTGATGAGAGAAGTGCAATTTGAAGCCACATGTTGCAGGGCTAACGGGTTGGTCCCCATGTGCAGAACAGTCTTTGGCTCTGTGGCCCCGGCTCTTCTTCAGCTGCAGAGTTCTTTGTCCATCTCCATCTTGGCTCGAAGCTGCCTGAAGGATCCAACCAAAGATTCCTCTTTTGCACCCACCTTATAAAGGGTTTATCCACCCTTTTGGTGTTTGCATTTGCTAGCTTTGTTGCTGTGCCTCTCATTGGCTGACTGCTTGGACAGATGATCTCATATCCATCACCTTGGAGACCTTATGACCTGATCTCTGTTCCAATGATCCCCGCGTTGCTCAACAGTCCTCCTACGTCTGTTGCTTGCCCAACCTTTTTTTTGGAAAGTTAAAGTTTAGCAATAAGGCCTTGTTCATCTCTGCTCTCCCATCAGTTCCTCTTTCCCCCTAACTTTTCACCTACCATCTACCTCCAACACAACATCAGTGACCTTTAATTACAGTTGCACATTTTACACCATTTCCAGTACAATGTCAAAATCACATTTATAACCTTTTAGTTTCTCTGGTTTAGCATTCATTTATAATATTATAATAACCACAACTTATTAGTTACTCTTATTATAATCATAATGTGAGTTATTAGACACTTCTGAAAAGAAACCAAGAATAATCCATTATTCTAATTATTTGATACCAAGTTAGTTACTTGTTTCACCTGTAAGTATTTCCACAAGTGTAAGAGTAAGTTTTAAATATTCTTATAATCAAATCAACATCAACCACTGGTTAAACCAATATTAATTGTTGGCTTAATTCTAAGTTCTTATTATTAATGTAAGTATTTTACTCTAGGTTTTATCCAATTACTCAAAATGTTTAGATTTTATTCTTTAAACCTTCAATGCTTAAAATAAGGAATGGTCTGAACTATTTTTATACTCATGCAGGCTGGAAACTTTCTTCCACTTTCTTCAGGAAACCAGCTCTTCCTGTTTCATGACTCTCTTTCTGCCTGACTATGATTTTTTATGATTAAATAGAAAAAAGGAGAATTAAAGCAAAGTTTGCAGGACACAATAACAACAAACACAACCAGATTAATTTTATTACCGTCTGACTCTACTGTTGGGTCTTGATGTCACCTGTGTAATTATTTTTAAGGTAATTTTGTTTATTGTTACTATTAAACTAAAATCTCCAGCATGGGGAAGTGGGATGAGCTCGACTTTTCTCGACACCCTAAACTGACAACCACTTTGGACTGTTTTTCTGATGGTAATACTGAAAATTTCAAAATAAAAGCCTCAATATTTCTCTCAGGTCACTTGCAAAGCAAAGCTAAAATAAGGCTAAAATGCTTATGTTTTTTGAGCAATAATATTTGTTGTTAAACTGTTGCTAAGAGATGAGAGTGTTTTCTGGTAATGAAGTGCCACAAAGTAAACATCTAATTTTTACTTTTGCAAAATTTACGAACTGTAAATTTCTTGTGTCTATGCAGATAATCAGTATTTCAAAAGAGCATATGTTTTATAAACAACACTATTAATTATTAATTTGATGTTAAGAGATGAGTGACTTTTTTTCTGGTAGCAAACTGCCATGAAGTATAAATCAAATTTTTACTTTTATAATATAGTTACCACTAATGACCAAAAAACATTTTCACTTTTCTGCAAAATTCACTAACTGCACAATGTTAGTTAAGTAGTAAGTAATGTAAGATAAATGATATTTCTAAAGAGCAGAAGAAATTTTATGTTTTTTGAACAATAACAATATTTGTTATTTAATCTGTTGCTAAGAGATGAGGATGTTTTCTGGTAACGAAGTGCCACAAAGTAAACATCTGATTTTTGCTTTTGTGAAATTTACCAACTGTAAATTTCTTGTATCTAAGCAGATGAGCAGTATTTCAAACGAGCGTATGTTTTATAAACAATAGCATTGGTTATCAATTTGGTGTTAGGAGATGAGTGGGGTTTTTCAGATAAGGAACTGTCACAAAGTACAAATCAGATTTTTACTTTTATAATGTATGTAAATACACTAATGACAACAAAAACCTAAACATTTTCACTTTTCTGAAAAATTTATTAACTGCACAATTCTTGTTAAGTAGTGTAAGATAAGGAGTATTTAAAAGAGTAGAAGAAATCTTACGTTTTTTTAACAATAATATTTGTTGTTTTGTTTGTTGCTAAGAGATGAGCGTGTTTTCTGGTAACGAACTGCCACGACGTAAACATTTGACTTTTGCACAAGTAAAAATCAAAAGGCAGTGCATTAATATTAACATTGACAATAACATGCAAGTTATATCCCACATGCCACTGGTAGCATTTAGGCTAACATTAGCCTTTTGGTTAATTTTACCTTATACACTAATTTTAACATACTTAAGTTTATGTTACATGCTTGTGACTCTCCACATGGTATTGAGTACTTTGTACTTTACTTTAGCTAATTTTTAGCATCCAGAATGCTGGGTTCCAACTGATGGGCACACCTTGGCAGGCCTCATTTAAGTTTCTTCAGAGTTGTTCTAGTTATTTTATTGTTCTATTGTTACAAATGGAGAAATAATTAGCTCTACAGTTACACAGCTAATTTGATTGATGTCTTGTTTCACACCAACATTTGAATAGTTTAGATTACTCTACAGTCTCTCCTGCTTATAGTTCCTCATGTTAAATGTCCATTTATTGTAATCATATTCAGTTTTCTAATAAACTTTTGAACATCTTAAAATTTCATTGGGGACAATGATATCTAAAAGTTTTTATGCAAGCATGTTTTGTTTTTTGTCTTATGGTGTGTAATACTTGGTTTTTCTGGTATTTAGTTGCTTTCAGAGCATTGTAACTCAGTTACCTGTTTGAGGAAGTAACTAGAAGCTGGTCACCGCTGGTTGTCATCCTAACTGTGCAGTTTGTCCAGGCTGCATTTCACTTCTCTCAACCTCCTGCACTACACAGTTTGACCACTAGAGGTTGCCAAAAACACTTTGGCAACCTGGATGGATGTTTTCCATCAAGGCAGAAGTTCTAGTTTTACATTCTCCCCTTTGGCTGTAGTAGGACCAGAAGAGAATTGAAGCTCATTTGCGACACTCATTTAGAAGTTTTTCATTTATCAAAAGAAATATAGGTTTAATCTTTTGATTACATATAAAATTGTTGTTTGTCCCAATTTCAGGTGAAGAATATCTTGTACCACTGTGTGAAGGAGGTGGTGAGCTCACTGAAGAGGAATAACTCTGACAAAGATCTGAAGGAAGATAATTCATGACACCTAGTTAACCTCGGCCATACTATCCAAAATGACCTCCGACCTTTGCCGGTCTTCAGCCTCACCCTCCTCATCATGCGCTGAATGTGGTCTGCTCAAAGCTGCTCCCATGACCCTTAAGGCTCTGCAGTGTCAGACCCAAACTAGTGGTCAACTACAAACACAGCTGAGTCCATGTTCTGTTGAGCCAAATGGAGAGCCAGGACCAGAGTGCCTGCTGGACCCATGAGACTGAAGCTTCGCTGCCTGGAACCAAAGCAGAGATGGCTACAGGACACCAACGACCGCTGGAGGATCTCTAGCCTCCTTGGCGTGACCTTGGCTTGCTGCATCAGTGACAGACTGGGCCATGAGAGCCTCTGAGGGAACTGCTGGGGACAGGAAGCGCCGGCTCACTTTAATCTGCCTGTGGTTTCTGGGAAGGAAGATTTTGCTGATCTCTGCAGCATCAGGAGCAAAACACAAAATCTCAGAGGCTCCAGAAAATCAAGGAGCAAAAATAGAAGACAAGAGAGAACCAGGAGATTAAGGATGCTTCATTTCTAGATGTTCCCGTCTGTGTTCTCTGTTCTCGGTTTTCTTTCTCAAACTGTCATATCTTCCTCTGCAGAGACATTCCAGCTCTGATAATGCAGTGTTATGAAGAAGAGAGACTTCATGTAAATGTGAGCTGTATAGTTCTTTTGTTTTACTGTGTGGTTTCAGTTGTTATGATCTCTACTGTGATGGAGGACACACACGCGGGCGCACACATGGGCTAATGCCTGTGACTTTAGGAAATATTGACACTCTCCAGTCCTCATGCCATAAATCTGTTTTCTGAAAATGAACTGCCAAGCTATTGTTCAGACTGTAAAGTTGTATTAGGTAAAGAAAAAGACTTCTACACAACAGTTTATGAAAACAAAACTAACCGCTGTAAAATTTTGACATTTACAAAAAAGATGTAATTTATTTAAGAATTGTCTTGCTTTTTTTTGATAAGATTTATTATTGTGTACTTTTGAGGTTTAAATGTTAAAATAATTAAGAAGTTAACTATAAAATGTAAATATATACATATATACATTAAGTGAAGTATTTTTTTAAAACACAGCTTGCTTCAATTTAAAAATTTGAAGTGCAAGTGTAGATGCTTTGTACATTAAAGTTCAAAAAGGTTTTACATTTTCCATTAAAATGGATTTATCAATATGTCGTTTGATGGTTGTGATTCTGATGAGATGAGATCCTGGAACCGGATGGTTGAATGCAGAGAAACCAGCTGAACCAGCGGAAGGAGCTCTGGATTATTACTGACTCACACCTGGAGATTGATGTGGCGCTCCAAAGATCCTACGGCAGATGGTAACCCGGACAATAGAGGGAACAAATCATCCCCACCATCAGAAAATGGGGACCAGACCCACTGAAGCCCCGAGCCGCTGACCCGACAACCAGACAAATGGACAACCTGGACCTACTACAGCCTGAAGGCTCACTAGTGGATAAGAAGCACAAACTGCTACCTCATTATGTAGACTGACAGGCAAAAACTATATTTAAAAAAATATTTTAGAGTAACAGAATACAGTACAAAATCAGACATTTAGGCAAAGAAAACATCCATCCATCTTCCTCTGCTTATCTGCAGTCGGGTGGCGGGAGTAGCAGCTCCTCCAGGGGAAGCCCAGGACATTCCCAGAGGAAACATTTAAGCAGGTTTTATATATAGAAGAACAGTGTGAAGCATACTGTCTCAGCAGATAGAAAATAAAACTACAAAACGCCTTTGCAGTGTTTTCGCTGCTCAGGCCTAATTAAAACAATGAAGCTTGTTTGTGCCAGTCTCACTTTAACACGTCGTAACTTACCTGTTGAATATAGTTTGCAGGGCAAGTTTGCTTGGAGACGTCATAATCCATTTTATTTATTTATGGTTTGTTAATTTTGTATTTAAAATGTCTTGCAGTTGATGTTAAATGTTCTTTAGAATTTAGTTTGACATTTGAGAGGGTGCGTATTCATTGTTGTTCCATTTTTATGCTAATAGTTAATGGTCTCAAACAACAATGTTTTCGTTTATCTAAATAATTTCTCCCAGCAAAATTTATTGTGACAGGCCAAGTATAAACTTACTGCTGTGTACTGGCTGTTAAATGTTTGCAGCATCTTTCAAAATGCTGACTTGTCATTTAGATTAAATGGTAGCATCTCTTTTGCGATTAAAGTGTAACTAATGCCTGAAACTCTTCTGGCTAATTTCGTAAAATTCCAGCAAAGTTGGCGCAGCCAAAAGCCGCGGGTGGGTTTCAGGGGGTGTGAGTCCTTTGGGTGAAAGGACAAAAGCTGTTGTCAATGTATCCACCTTGTTGCTATGTTTATTAATTTTTAAAACTTTTTTTTTTCAAAACAACTAGTGATAAATTTAGCAACTCTTGGCAGTCAATGACTAATCTGCTAAGCTAGATGGTGCTAAGGTAGCAGATTAGCAGATCACAACATGCTAGAGAATGTGGTGAACCACCACTTATTCAGATGCGATTTAAGTTTAGAATGTCTCACATTGAGTTTTCAGAGCTAAGTTGTTAGTATAAAATGAATAAACTTTTAGTTCCTTCTAAATGGGTTCTATTCTCTGTCCCAATACAACGTACGACTAAAGAATGTTCTAAAAGAACTTAGCAGAAAGACATTTTGATGGTTTGTCCTTCGATGAATGGAGATGATGGGATCCTTACAGCCTTACTGGTCAGCGGTTGTAGTGTGTTGCTATGTGCAATGTTAACCATCAGATGGTGCTGTTGTTCCATTGCCCAGTTCGTTGTGAACTCTGACCTTTTTCTGACTACTGTTGTAACTGTCTCAGCCTTCACAGTTTCTATGTGGAAATGATTTGGCAACATGAAACACGTTTTAGTGATGTGATTATAGAACTTTGGGAGATATTAAAAGATCTGGACCATAACACACAACTGGTCAGGAACCAAATGACTAACAGATCTGCATTAGCTGTCAGGCAGCCTTAACTAGAACCATCTCAGAAATTGATCTGAACTAATAAATCTAATGAAAATGTATTAGTCAAATGTACTGGATAAAAGAATAGTTTGCAGATAGTCTGTGCTAAAGATGAGGCTGAGGTTCATGTGTGTTTTATTGATTTCCTTTGAGGCAGGCTTCTGTGTGTGCTGACCCTGGTCATACTGAGGTGGGATGCTGCTGTGCAGGAGTGAAGGCAGACAGTCATGTCCTATACTTTCTATATCAAGCGTGAAGGGGTCAGGTGGGCTCGTCATACAAGGTGAGTACTAGAGGTGTGCCGATCGATTGGTCACCGATCATAATCGGCCGATTTTCGTGAAAAAGTGCCCGATCGGTGATCGGCGATCATTGGCTCTTGTTGCCGATACCGATCACCTGCATCTCATTTTGCAGCCTGCCTATGCAGCTGGTCTCTTTCCTTCACACTGCGCAAACGCGCAGCAACAAATCCTAAGCGATGTGGAACTATAACGCACTGAGCGACTGGGGAAGTTTGCGTGTTGCAGCGGAAAATTGAAGCACGTCAAAATGCATCAACACAACAAAGCTAATACGACATAAAAACAATGGCATACTTGACATCGAGGCTCACTGCAGTAAAAAAGACATACGGAAGATCATATAGCAGGTAAAGCAGCGCACAGCTACAAACACTCACCCGGATTAGCATGACGGTCAGAAAGCTAAACAAATAACCCGCAAAATAATTTAAGTCTTTGAGCTGCAATGTAAGACGCTGGTTCTGCTCTCGCTGTTGAACCGCTGCTACGCGCTACAGGTAGTAATATTTCACATACGGAGCCGTTTCTGCTCCACCTGGTAGTGACTCTCACACCGAACCTCTGCTTAAAGCTGCAGCATCTAACCTAAAAAAATACATTTTACATATTTATTAAAACTTTCGCTGTCCTAACATGAGACAGATGATCTCTAAAAAACATAATTGACCTCCTCCCTGCTCTGCATTATTACTCCGCTCAGTCAGAAACAGCCACTCAGAACTAGCAGTAATCAGCTAGCCGCCATGCTATCAGGAAGTTTTCATTCAGTAACTCAGGATTGTTTATTGTAATGGAACCTGTATTTGCTTTTGAATGTTAAGTTTTATACTTGAATTTTTTTGGCAATGTTGAGAAGTTTTATTTTGGCTCTTTGCATTATTTAGCCTCTTCAGAGCCTTCATATGTTATCAGTCTGTTAAAGATAGTATTACCGATAGCAGTACAATTTGCAGAATGTCTGTTTTGTTTAGTTTTCTTCTTGGAAAAAGTTATTAAAAACAAGTTTTTGTCTAAATTAAGGTAAATTCATGGTTCCTTTTTCCACATAATGTAACCGGTAGTGTTTATGATTAAAAAAAAAATAATAATAATAATCGGTGATCTGCCCTCATGGGTGATCGGTATCGGCAGGAAAAAACCTGATCGGCACATCTCTAGTGAATACTGTAAAAGACTTGGTCCATTACAGGATGGTGACCTGAGGTCCTGTTCAATGATCTGTCTTCAGCTTGTTGTCCACATAGACTGTTCAAAAACTCACTGACTCAAACAGAAAAGGTGAAATAGGGAGGCGGACCCTGGATACACACATCAAGGATATGAACAAATTTGTTGAGTGGTCAAGAAGAACAGTGAGGATACTCACCACTGAGTCTGTTGTTTTGGACTAATGGTCTTCAAGTTGATTAGCTGATTAACAGCCTTTTAAGGTTTAAAGTTGTTTTTTTGGTACTTCATTCCCCAATATGTTTCTTGCTGCTGTTTCTCTTTTTGCTGTTAGATCCAGCAAGGCCAAAGCTGTAAGGTTTTTACAGTCTTAAGACCAGAGTTGTGTAGTAACTAGTTACATTTTCTCGAGTCACTTTTTTTTATTTAGAAAATATACTTTTAGAAGTATTTTTACTTAGCTGTACTTTTTACTTTTACTTGAAAAAATTTTATTCTGAAGTATTTCTACTCTTACTTAGTTGAGTAACATTTCTAGATTGTTACTCAATCTAGAAATGAAAAATCATTCATGTTTTTACATGAATGATTTTTCATTCATGTTAAAACATGAATGAAAATCATGTTTTAACCAAACATTCCCCAGACACACACACACACACACACACACACACACCCACACACACACACACACACACACACACCTGCAGTTTTTGTTATAGTTTCATAAGTTTTATATTGGGGGAAAAAAAAAACTTATCTGGAAAAAACAATTTTGTCTGTTTTTGTTGTTTTGTTTGTCACTTATATAAATTATTGTCATTTTGACAATACATACAATACAATTTTACATGACTTTACATTTTGGTGCATCTAATGACATAATATTTAAATATCAAATGATTGATCATTTGATCACTCAGTAGATTAATTTTAATCAGACTTATTTTTTTAACCAAATATGAAAAAAAAATCAAACTTTTACGAGTATTTTTATTAAGCTGTACTTATTACTCTTGAGTAATTTCTTGGACAGCTTCTTTTTACTTTTACTTAAGTGAAAATATGTTGAAGTAGTGCTACTCTTAATGTAGCACTACCTGATTAGAAGTGTGTGTGTGTGTGAGTTCACACGCACACCCACACGTAAACACACTTCTGATGTGTTTGTGTGTTGGGTAGGATGGATTTGCTACAGGAGAGGCAACAGGCGGAATGAAACAGTGGCCATTAGACGCTAGGTGGGGGAGGAGTGGGGTGAGGTAAGACTGGGGTGAAGGTTTAAGTTGAGGGCAGAGGGGAAAGAGAGGAGACGAGGTGCGTGCGTGCAGGCGTGCGTGTTGGGTGAAAGAGTTTAAGTGGAGGGCAGATCAGAGACTGCCTGAGTTTCTGTCCTCTGAACGACCTCCTCTGCCTCGACACATGAACAAGAAGTTCCCACCTCAGCCTCATGCCTTTGTGCTCATGAAAGGGAACAAAGCTGCCTCAGCTACAGTAGACTCACTTCTTTGGAAGAATCACAGAACACAGAATCACTCCACTCAAAAACAGCTGTTTGAATGTGAGCTAATATCGACTACGTCACAGTTGTATGGATGTCAGATGTCAGAGGTCAGAGGAGAATGAGATGATGAAGAGGCAGGACTGACTTTAGGAACCACTGGTTCCAGCTGCAGAATACAATGTTCTGGTTGAATTAAAGGACAAAGTTTAAAGTTCTGATCATTTCTCTTCCATTCCAGTAACTAATGTAAGCTGAGATTTGTTTGCTTTTAAGCCTATTTCAGTTGCCAAAACATAAAACCTTTAAAGGACACTGACCACAAAAACTTAGCATGTCCAGACGATGTGCATTTGCACTTTTTAAAGGAGGCAGCAAATCTTATTGCTGAGCTCAGATTTGAGTGAAGTGTCTGTTTAAATATAGAGGCTGGTTGCTTTTGCTTTGGAAGAATTTGATACCATCATTACCCTGGAGTATTGATGTAAGGCAGGATGAAACCATGCTGTCATGTCACCAGATTGTGATCCGACCATCTGAACGTTGCAGATGAAATCAGTTCTCATCAGAGCAGGCAAAGTTTGTCCAGTTATTGACCAGTTTGGGTGAGTCTGAGTGAACAGTAGCTTCAGTTTCCTTTTTTAGCTGACAGAACACAACTAGCTTTGTCTTTGTTTTCTGAAGGTCCTTGATTGATTGATTGATTGATTGATTGATTGATTGATTGATTGATTGATTGATTGATTGATTGATTGATTGATTGATTGATTGATTGATTGAATTTAAATGGGAGAAGTTGGAATGTGGAGGAACAGCAGATTCTCATCCTAGATTTACAAAATAATTCCTTTTCAAGTTTGCTGTCAAAAAGCTACTGAGTTTTCAGTAGTTCAACCATTCTCTCATCTATCACATTAACCCTTCAGACAGTGTTTCTCATTTCTTTCATAACAACGATTTCCCAAAATAAAATAACTCTACTCATCACAATAGGAAATTATGATGACAAATCAGCTGATCAGTCTGATGTTTAGGACCTGAACTTGACTGACCTTAAAGTGGACACATCATGCTTTTAAATTCTTCCTCTTCACATGTAAATAATGCTCTAATGGTCTATATTAGCGGTTCTCAATGTAGGCATTTTCCCCATCGATACATTTCCCGAACCATGCGCACCATAGTGGGTAAAAAAAAAAAAAAAAAATGACGCGCACAATTGCGCAAAACTCTGAAACAGGAGAAGCGGGACAAAAAACGGAGCAACGAACTAGATGTGAACTATGGCATAAAAACAGAGAATCCGACGCTGAACAGTGAAAAATCAACACATGATGTGAAACACATGACGATTAGGTGTCGCAGAAGGTGATGAGTGAAGATTACGGATGGTGAGCGTCAATAAACGATAAAATAAATCTAGCAACAGGAAAGAAAAGTGGACATACTAGGAAAATACTAATGAAAGGAAACTAAATGGAAATAAATGAAGAACAAAATGCAAGAATAATAAACTGAAACTAAAGTAAATACAGAGGAATAAACTGGTATGGCAAGACCTTTTGATCAAAACTTAATACAGAGGAATGTATAGCAATAAAAACACTATTTCCAGATAAAAGGTAAAATAATATTGTTGAAGTGCCATGGGTGTGTTGAGACCACATCTAGTACTGAGAATAAATATATTTTATAGACCATAACAGTAAATAACTGACCACTTATGTTTTTAATTAGATTTGATATATTTATTTCTTCAATATTATTTTTCATGTCAGTTTTAATGTCATGAGGCTGATGACTCCATGACACTTTCAATTTGACTCATGATGATTTGATTAAGAACCAGATTTGTTCTTTGTAATTTCTGTCCAGTAAAACCATTAATCTATAAATCAATATGTAGGTCTATATTAGAGATGTGCCGATCAGGTTTTTTCCTACCGATACAGATCACCCATGAGGGCCGATCACCTATACTGATCACATAATTATTATTATTTTTTTATTATAGCATGGCGGCTAGCTGATTACTGCTAGTTTTGAGTGGCTGTTTCTGACTGAGCGGAGTAATTATGCAGAACAGGGAGATCGATTATTTTTTTTTAGAGATTATCTAAAATTTATTTTTTTAGGTTAGATGCTGCAGCTTTAAGCAGAGGTTCGGTGTGAGAGTCACTACTAGGTGGAGCAGAAGCGTCTCCATCTGTGAAATATTACTACCTGTAGCGCGTAAGAGCGATTCAACAGCGAGAGCAGAACCAGCGTCTTACATCGCAGCTCGAAGACTTAAATAATTTTGCGGGTTATTTGTTTAGCTTTCTGACCGTCATGCTAATCCGGGTGAGTGTTTGTAGCTGTGCGCTGCTTTACCTGCTATCTGATCCTTTGTATGTCTTTTTTACTGCAGCGAGCCTCAACGTAGCCAAACTCCGTCAAGTATGCCATTGTTTTTATGTCGTATTAACTTTGTTGTGTTGATGCATTTTGACCCGCTTCAATTTTCCGCCGCAACACACAAACGTCCTCAGTCACTCAGTGCGTTATAGTTCCACATCGCTTACGATTTGTTGCTGCGCGTTTGCGCAGTGTGAAGGAAAGAGAAGACCAGCTGCACAGGCAGGCTGCGAAATGAGATGCAGGTGATCGGTATTGGCAACAAGAGCCAATAATCGCAGATCACCGATCATGCACTTTTTCACAAAAATTGGCCCGATTATGATTGGTGACCGATCGATCGGCACACCTCTAGTCTATATAAAGATATAATCCATGTTCCTGTCTCATATTTGTATGGCTTTAAAAGGATCTGGAACTGTTGTTTTTCCACTAAATGCTCTGGTTTGCACAATAAATGCCATGTGGGTGAAATTTTATGGATGATACTCTGATGTCCCATTCTCCTGAAGGCAGCACAGAGCTGCACCACCAGAAACTCACAGAAACACTGAAGAGAAGAATAGCTATGATTAATATAGTTGCAGTTCCATCCATCCATCCATCCATCCATCCATCCATCCATCCATCCATCCATCCATCCATCCATCCATCCATCCATCCATCCATCCATCCATCCATCCATCCATCCATCCATCCATTTTGTGCCGCTTATTCGTGGTCGGGTCGCTGGAGCAGCAGCTTCAGAAGGGAGGCCCAGACTTCCCTCTCCCCAGCCACTTCTTCCAGCTCCTCCGGGGGAACCCCAAGGCGTTGACAGGCCAGCCGAGAGACATAGTCCCTCCAGCGTGTTCTGGGTCTTCCCCGAGGTCTTCTCCCGGTGGGACGTGCCTGGAACACCTCACCAGGGAGGCACCCAGGAACCCAAAGCTCATGACCATATATCAGGGTGGGAACGTAGATCGACCGGCAAATCGAGAGCTTCGCTTTTTGACTCAGCTTTCTTCACCACGACGGACCGGTACAGAGCCCGTTTCACGGCAGATGCTGCCCCAATCCGCCTGTCGATCACCCGCTCCCCTCTTCCCTCATTCGTGAACAAGATCCCCAGATACTTAAACTCATCCACTTGAGGCAGGACGACCCCCCTGACCCAGAGAAGGCACTCTACCCTTCTCCGGCTCAAGACCATGGCCTCGGATTTGGAGGCACTGAGCCTCATCCCGGCCGCTACACACTCGGCCGGGTACCACTCCAGCGAGAGTTGCAGATCACGATCTGATGAAGCCAACAGGACAACATCATCTGCAAAAAGCAGAGGTGCGATCCTAAGGCCACCAAAACGGATCCCCTCAACACCTCGGCTGCGCCTAGAAATTCTGTCCATGAAAGTAATGAACAGAATCAGTGACAAAGGGTAGCCTTGGCTAAGTCCAACTCTCACCGGAAACGAGCCTGACTTACTGCCGGCAATGCGGACCAGACTCTGACACCGGTCATACAGGGACCTGACAGCCCGTATCAAAGGGCCCAGTACCCCATACTCCCGGAGAAACCCCCACAAGGCCCCCCTGGGGACACGGTCGAACGCCTTCTCCAAGTCCACAAAACACATGTAGACTGGTTGGGCGAACTCCCATGGACCCTCCAGGACCCTGCTGAGGGTGTAGAGCTGGTCCAGTGTTCCACAACCAGGACAAAAACCACACTGCTCTTCCTGAATCCGAGGTTCGACTATCCGACGGACCCTCCTCTCCAGGACCCCTGAATAGACCTTACCAGGGAGACTTAAGAGTGTGACCCCCCTGTAATTGGAGCACACCCTCCGGTCCCCCTTTTTAAACAGGGGGACCACCACTCTAGTCTGCCAATTCAGGGGAACTGCCACCTCCAGGCCTAGCTCCAGAGTGGGGCCCCGGTGACCCGCATCCGCGCGAGGGAACGCCAGATCCAAAGTTATTACTCATCATAAGGGGTATTTGGGCTGTGCTTTGTCCGGTTCCTCACCTATGACCTGTCTGCCTTGGGGGACCCTACATGAAGCCCCAGACAGCATAGCTTCTAGGATCATTGGGACACTCAAACCTCTCCACCACGATAAGGTGGCACCCCAAGGAGGGGGATGCAGTTCTATCCATGTTTTAATGTTTCAGAGCTCATTAAAACATGGATAGAATAAATAGATCAAAGTTTAAACTGGTATTGTTGTACATCTTTTATCTGGTCATTTTATGGAATATTTAACAACTAGAAATGGTGTAAATGGTGTAAAGAAAATGGATGGATGGATGAAAATGGCACAGTAAAGAATATTTTTTCCACTGGTTGGCTGCTTTTAGGCCTACCGATTTTAAGTTGAATGTCCATTCATTGCATTTTTTGTAGACACCTGTAAAAATAATTTCTATTCCCATGGCTTTTTTGTTCTCTGGGAAATTATTTTTGATGATAAATACAGAAACGAGCATAAAAATCAAAACATCTACAATAGTGATAAAATAATAGTTAGTTGCAAAGTAGCCTACAAATTCTTTGGTGGAAGTCGGTGAAGAACCTGGATAAAGGCTAGGGGGGCGCTTGGCTGAAAAAGGTTGAGAAACACTGATCTATATGAAGTAAAACTGCAATGCTTTGGTCTGAATTCCTGGTTATTGTAGCTCCACAGACTCCCTGTTTAGCCTGTTCTGAGGTGTTTTAGAGCAACTTGTTTAGAGCAACTTGTTTTGCTGCGTTTTCTTTTACATGTGAATGAGACATTTCACGCCCCGCACCCCCAGGGCGCACAGCGATCCTCTCCACCCTGTTTGGCCATTTTTGTAGTTTGATAGAAGCAATACAATTATCTGCAATTATCAGATAAATGTTTTATTCCCAAATCTATTAAAGATGTCAACAAAAGAAGACTTGTTTATTCAACCTTACTTGTTGGAGCCAATGTCTGACCTAGAGCAGGAGAATGAAGACAAGCCTGCAGAACCACACATTAAAATGAAAGCAATCACCATGGTGATACTACTGTATTTACACCTTCTGCATCCATTCCAGTAAACAAGAAGGCCTTGACAGGTAAGGAGTTAGCAAATGTCAAGAATGTCACTGAATCAGAAGCGGTTCTACCCTGTGGTGACCCACACTACCGGCTCCCTCCACCTCTCACAAAGCAAGGGGAGGGGGAATGATTTATTTATTTATTTATTTTTCCTTTAGAGGTACTGTTGATGTTTTGATCCTGTGGTTCAGTGGGAGTTGCCCATGTCAGAAACTGTCACTACACTGAATGCATTTGGATCATGTGTTCCTCCAAGACAAAACCGACAAAAGAAAGCTGAATAATTATATTCAAAACATGCAATACAGTTATATTGTCAGGGCAGCAGCTAAAAGCTAGAAGACAGCGCTAACAGATGCAGATGGCACAACTCTACTGTTAGACCAACGAACAAGACTCATAAAATTCATATCTGAAATAAAGTTTGTTGTCATTTTAGCATTATTCGAAGCTTACTGCTTTTCTGTAGAGAGAAGGAAGTGACAAAATCAGACAAAATCTTTCAGAAAATCCCTCTTGATACTGGCAGAGGTTGTGAAGCATTTTGTCCTTGAGTGCTTTGTACCAACCAGGAGAGCTTTTCTCACTGATGTGGGAACATTTCCAAGAATAACACAATTTTACCAGGGACTGGACGGTGATATAAGGAATTGTGTGTTAATACACTCTAGAACTGAACATTTGAACTCGTCTACTTGCAACTTCAGCATAGCTGAACTTGGACAACAAAATTGACGGAACAAAAACAAACAAACAAACAAACAAACAAACAAACAAACAAGCAAGCAAGCAAGCAAGCAAACAAACAAACAAAAAGATGGTTTTATAAAATTGGTGAGCCGGAAGTCCATGACCTTGTTCAGCAGTTCCACAGCAAATGTGACGTCATAGAAAAAAAGTCTGTTCCATGACAGAACACAAAAAATTGATTTAAGGACTAAAATAGTGTTTTGTATGATACAGTATGTCCTCTTTAAGTTCAGCTCTAAAATCTTTACTTCCTCTGTGCAGAGCAGCCTGTTGCCTCCACCAGTGTGTGAGGAAGTGACCTCTGTGTGTATTTGTAGTGTCTAAGCTTGACACACACGTGAACAGATACTGCAAATAGAATATAAAGTGTTTGTAGGTAATCACAAGTCTTTCACTGTCTTAAACATACAGTAGCTTCCAGAAGTATTCACACCCTTTGAACTATTATTACATATTTTTTCACATTACAAACCTAAATATATTTTTATTTGAATTTAATGTCAAAGACCAACACAAAGTGGTTTTCTGTTGTGACATAAAAAGAAAATTATGCATGATTTAAAATATTTTTTTTACAACTAAAAAACTGAAAAGTGCAGTGGGCAAAAGTATTCAGCCCCTCTGAATCAACACTCTGCGGAACCACCTTCTGCTGCAATTCCAGCTGCTTGTCTTTTGCACATTCTTCTTTGCAAAACAGAATTCACCACAGATTCTAGGTTGAGTTTATTTCTGGTATTAGACTTTGACTGGGCCATTCTAACATAAATGCATGTTTTGTTTTAAAGGATTCCATTGTAGCCTCGCTTTATGTTTAAGGTGGTTGTCCTGAAGCTCAAGTCTTTTTCAAACAGGTTTTCTTCCAAAATTATCCTGTATTGGTCTCCCTCCATCTTCCCATCAACTCTGACCATCCTCCCTGTCCCTGCTGAAGAGAAGCACCCCAGAGCATGATGCTGCCACCACCATATTTGTCAATGGTGTTTGTGTGTTCAGAGTGATGTGCAGTGTTACTTCTCCATGTTTTGCATTTTGACCAGAAAGTTTCATTTTGTTCTGGTCTGACCAAAGCTCCTTCTTCCACATGTTTGCTGTGTCCAACATGGCTTCTGGAAAACTGCAAACAGGATTTTTATGGTTTTCTTTTAACAACGACTTTCTTCTTACCATTCTTCCATAAAACCACATTAGTGCAGTGATGACTAATAGTTTTCCTGTGGACAGGAAAACTGCAAAAAGATCCCCGAGGACTGGATCTTTTTGTAAAAAATGTTTTGAATCATCTTTAATTCTCCTTCACAGTTGTAAGCCACTTTGTTAATTCATGTTAATTTACAATAAAATATATGAATGTTTGTGGTGGTGATGCGATAAAATACGGAAGAGTTCAAGTGTTATGAATACTTTGGTAAGCCACTGCAACTGATGGATGAAAGGTGGAACCTCTGAGTTCAGATAAGGTAAGCATTTGATTAATTTTTTTCTTAAATCTATTTGTTTTCAAACAAAAGTGTGAAATAAAATAACCAAATAGATTTGCAGATCAAAATAAACAAGCAACAAGTTGAAAACAACTGAGTCTACACTCCATGGCTTCTTAGAAGATCTGAAACCTGAGCATCACAGCATCTCCAGGACCTCCCTGCTCCCCATCCTCTTCCTCCTCCCCCTCCTGTCTCTCATCTCTATCCTCTCCCCCGACCCATAAAAGTTTCTCACATGTGTGAGAAGCGTAAAATGACTTCTTGGCCTGGAATGGTGTGCTCTGTGGGAGGTGTGACTGAAACGTGAGTCGTTCACAGACAGTCGACCCACTGCAGGACAGGACGACCGCTGACGGCTCCAGCTGGAAAATGCATCACGTTTCAGCAGGTAGGGGGCTGAAAGGGTTACTCTGGTTTGATAAATATAAGATCTTTTCAGTTATTAGTTAAGAAAGTGCTCCATATGAAACAACTTTATGTTTATTTTGACAGAAGTAGTGTTTCTAAAAGCTGTTTCCCTCATTGTGCTGTGAAAGCGCTGCAGCAGCAGAGGTGACATCCACACTGATCTCTGCCCTGCAGTCAACCTCTGTCCTGCTAACCTGTATTTATTAACCATCACAGGCCAATAGTTCAGTCAATCTGTGACACTTCTGATTTATTGGCAGATTTATCATGTTGTATTTCTAAATAACACTCACTGTCTGATCCTGGGTCACATGACAAAAACAAGGCAGAGGAAGGAACTTCTGAGTGGCTCTGAAAGTGAGAGGGGGTTTGGGTGGGGTCAGAATTTGAAAAAGGGGGTCACTGTTGAGCAAACTGTGCAGTAGGACGCTTGAGATTTAGTTCTGCAGAGCAAGTGGGTTCATAAATACAGCAAAGGCTCTTTTTTAAATCAGATAGATTCCAAAAATTGACGTGGAGGCCCTTAAAATTACTGAAGCTCTTATAACACGGAACAAATTATTAAAACTAAGAAGTGGCAAAGCATCTGGACCCGATGGATTCCCTATTGAGTTTTATTCAAATTTTTGGACACAATATTATCATTTAATCACAACAACTTCTACGACAATTTATCTTACAGTAAAATGTATTTTTGTGACAGGCCTACTCACATTCACCAAAAACATCTCGATGATCTTAAACACTTTTGGGAAAATATTCTGTAGGCTGAAGAGAAAAAGAGGAACTTTTTGGAATGTGTGTGTCCTGATAGAGTT
This sequence comes from Poecilia reticulata, assembly GCF_904066995.2. Lineage (NCBI taxonomy): Eukaryota > Metazoa > Chordata > Actinopteri > Cyprinodontiformes > Poeciliidae > Poecilia > Poecilia reticulata. The sequence goes on along the minus strand of NC_088848.1, from coordinate 23,956,615 downwards.
GATGTAAAGCTAACACACTATTTCAGAACTAAACCATCAGAATCAGCTACATTCACCAAGTTTGATGCACACAAACAAGAAATGTGAACAGTATTTTTACAAAAGAGGAAGACAGGGTACATGTGCATGGCATTGAGGATATCTGTACACACAGTGTGTGTGGAAGAACCATCTCAGGTCCTGAGAACGAGAGCAGGCGTGATCTACAGTAGACCTGAAATTACTGACTGTGTGAGGGCAGGCAGTGTGTGTGTGTGTGTGTGTGTGTGTGTGTGTGTGTGTGTGTGTGTGTGTGTGTGTGTGTGTGTGTGTGTGTGTGTGTGTGCGTGTGTGTGTGTGTGTGTGGGTGTGTGTGTGTGTGTGTCCACTGTCTTGAGCAGGTCCAGCTCCAGGTGGTGCTGGCTCAGCAGTAGACCAGCTGAGCCTGTCTGCATGCAGACTCACTGCTGTCACTGGGATCATCTGTGAACTTCAAACAGTCCACTGAGCGGCGGAGAGAACACACCTCTAGGGGGCGCTAGTGTTGATGAGTCTTGTTTATTCCTGGGTCGTTAGGTGGAGCAGAAGGGGTGGAGGTGTTCTGCTTTCTATGTTCATTTTGAGGCTGTTTTTGGCTCTGACTCCACTGTGCTGCTGCAGTGGAAGAATGACAACAGCCTTCTGTATTTTGTCACATTACAACCACAAACATAAATATATTTCATTGGAATTTAATGTGATAGACCAGCACAATGTGTGATGCAATTATGAAGTAGAAAGAAAATTATACAAGATCCAAATTTTTTTTTTACAATTAAAAACCTGAAAAGTGCAGAATGCTAAAGTATTCAGCCCCCTTGAGTTTGTATTTTGTGGAACTACCTATTGCTGCAATTCCCGCTGTTAGTCTGTAGGGTTTGTCTCTATCAGCTTTAACATCTACTGACTGAAATCTTTTCCTGTTCTTCTTTGCCAAACTCAGCCTGGTCAGATTAGATGGAGAGCGTTAGTTAAGAGCAGTTTTCAGATTTTGCCACAGATTCTTGATTGGGTTCAGGTCTGGACTTTGACTGTCATTCTAACCCATGCATATGGTGGAGCATGATGCTGCCACCACCATATTTGTCAATGGTGTTTGTGTGTTCAGAGTGATGTGCAGTGTTACTTCTCCATGTTTTGCATTTTGACCAGAAAGTTTCATTTTGTTCTGGTCTGACCAAAGCTCCTTCTTCCACATGTTTGCTGTGTCCAACATGGCTTCTGGAAAACTGCAAACAGGATTTTTATGGTTTTCTTTTAACAACGACTTTCTTCTTACCATTCTTCCATAAAACCACATTAGTGCAGTGATGACTAATAGTTTTCCTGTGGACAAATTTCAGAAGAAGTGCTTCACACTACAGTCATTCATCATATACACATTCACATACTGATGGTGGTAAGCTACATATCTGCACTGGGACACACTGACAGATCCATGCCATTCAACGCGCCCCTCCAGCCCCTCCAGCCCCTCCGGGCCCTCCAGCCCCTCCAGCCCCTCCGGGCCCTCCCCCTCCGGCCCCTCCGGCCCCTCCGGCCCCTCCGGCCCCTGTGCTTAAATATCCATCCATTTTCTGCCGCTTATCCGGGCTCGGGTCGCGGTGGCAGCAGCTGCTTAAATATTATATCAGTCAAATCAAATCATTTCAGTTTGTAAAATTCCAAATTACATAAAAGTGAAAAGAGGTTGAATATTTGTTTAAGAATGCATTGAATGCAGAGAAAGATAGAATATTTGAGCAGTTTGTTGATGAGTAGTTTTATTAATCCATTCTGTCACCGCAGCCCCTTGAGGATGTTCATGATCTTGATTTGGCCCAACATGAAAATGAGTTCGACACTGTGCTCTAGAACTTTAAATGTCCAAATATTTATTGAACCCCTACTTAATGTAGACTTAACTTAAAACATGTAAGATGTCAGTGTGATGTGAACATTGTTAGATTGTTGAATGTGGTTTAGGCCTAAAGTAAGTCTGATGGGGAGAAACAGAGCTGGTAAAGAACTTATTGGGTTTACTTCAATGAAACTTTATACGCATTTTCCTCTTTTATGAGCCCAGCAGTCATTAAATCTTTAAAAGACAATAAAATGACATAACATAAATAAAAGTTACAAATTGTACCTTTTATGTCAATTGTTACTGTTCTTGTTCTTGTTATGTCATTGTTCTGTCGTGCTGATGCTGATTCCTCTTTGACATTTACATTTAAGTGCCACATTCTGCCTTATAAACATTGACGAGCCTCATCAGTAAGGAGAACAACCTGGGAAACGCAAGCCCTGCCTTCTGTTCCAGCAGTAAAGTTTTAACATTTACCAGACTGCACTAAAAACATGCAATGTGCACAGCACACTCACCGGTCTCTGATTACCTCACTAGTAAAAACAGAGAGGTCAAAGGATCTAACAGGTGCATGAGACAATAGAGAGCATTACTCCTTTGATCAGGAGCCAAGGAGGAAACAAGGACTTTCTCTGTGAGCAGAATCCAGAACAACAGGTTCTTCTACCTGAGAGAAGGAAGCGATCATACTGTGTAAAGTTGTAAATGTGTCTCCAGCTCTGAATGTACCTGCAATAAAGATTCAGGAGGTTTCTTCCTACTCTAAAGTGGAGATGTTTTACCTCATCACTTCTCTTCGTCTGCTGTGTATTTCTATTCCTCTTGACGTCTGTTCCAGCTCTGCTTACAGCGGCAGGCTCATCACAATCAGAGCAGAAACATCTGGATCTCTTTTTGATTGTTCTTAGGATGAGAATAATCAGAAACCACAAATATGTCTTACTGCCAGAGACTGATCGACTGCTGACACTTCTGCTTTCTTTGCCTGTTTTTCCTTGTAGGGTAACTCTGTGTCTGTCTGCAGTGGTCATGGAGTGAGAGGTGCAGTACAAACTGGATGGGTCACCAGTCTATCGCTAGGCAACACAGAGACACAGGATGCTGGACGACACACAGGACAAGCAATTCTTCACACACAAACACACACATACGCACACACACACGCACACACCTACATACGTAAGGACAATTTAGAATAACCAATTGACCTAAAGCTCATTTCTTTGAAATACCCAGACAGAATCCATGCATACAATGAAGTGTAACTCCATCCACAAATACCCCAGACCAGGATTTGAACCAAGGACTCTTCTTGCTTGGTTCAGCGATATAAAACTTTGGAACTTTTCAAGGGTCTCCAGTACCAGCGTCTCTCTGGACCTGAGCTGGTCACTGACCGACCATCTGACAGGGGCAGCAGGGGCGGATCCTGCAGCAACTTAAGCTGTGCTGACTTGATTCCAGCTGGAAACAAACATTTGCACAGTGGGTCCTTCAATATTCTAATGTGCATGTATTTATAGATTTATGTTTGAAAATACATTTAATTTTATCCATGCATATGCAACAAAAAGATCGCTGCACACAATGACTCTTGTAAATGCTGCTATTGTTTTTTGTCCCCCCAGTCCTAAAGAAAAGTTTTGTTGCAGAGTGTATATGTGCCTGAACTTTGATTACGTTACAAGTGGAACCTGAAGTCACATTGTGTGGACCCTCAAACCCAGAGAATGAAGTTGATTCTGGTGATTCTGAGATTGGTGGCACAACTCATCTGTTTCCTTTGAGGCCAGCAGCCTCCATACCATGAAGTTTCTTCTATGAATCAGTTTGCTGCCTCTGGCTGATACAACTGCAAACACTTTATGAATTTAAAATCTTAATTGGATTCACACTATAAAGCATCACTTATAGAGACTCCCAAAGGGTTGAGTGCTTGGGCCAATTTTATTAATTATATACTAGAACTTCTGAAAGAAATTTTAATATTGCATAAAAGTGCAAATGTTCTTGATCAGCCAGCAAACTCCCCTGACTATCAACACTGTAGAAAATCTAATGGCTAAGATGAAAGATGCCTGACCCAACGAGGCAGATGATCTAACGGCAGCTGTCATAGCAACCCACACAGGATGATGACTCCATGCCACTGTCTCATGTGAGATTCAACTTTTCTGAGACTGAATTTTGAGGTTTCTTTACTTTTAAGCCATAATTATTAAAACGGCAAAAAGAGTTTGAAACTTTTTATTCTGTGTAATAAATCTTTAAAAGGACATTTCACTTAAAATGACTGGCAAGAAAGATGCACTTTTATTCAGTATTCTTGAATAAATAAATATTTTTGAAATGTACTAGTAAACTAAAGTCCAAGTTATCTTTTAACTGTTCATTATCAATATTTGGCCATAATTACATCTTTTGTCTTTCCTTAAACTGGATTTCTGCTCTCAGCCCAGCATGTGGCTCTGCTACTCACCACGATGAATTCTCATCAGTTCAATTAAACAGATTTCCAAAGAATCATATTTATCTAGAAATTAGGAACTGGACCAGTAAATTAAGTGTGGAAAGATTTCCATCAACTCCATGTGGACTGACCTGAGTCACTGTTTTATTTAAATAAAAATCTCATTCAAAAGCAGACAAGTTGCATAAATACCTTGAGCCAAGACACAAAATGTATATCAACATACTAAACTATGTATGTATAAAAAACCTACAGATAAACCACTGATATGATTAAGTGTTTATGTAACCCTATAGTGCTTTTAGTTTAGTTCTCAAATTAGGTGAATATACCTATAGATATATTTACATAGTCATAAAAAATACATGAATATACAATATATACAATCTGTTCAAAAAGACAGCAGACAGGGACTGCCCATCGGGAAACCATGTTCAAATTTACAGAACTACTAATGTCCAGAACCTCTAAGGATTTTTCATGTAGCTGCTGAATTTGGTTGGCAAGTTGTCCACAGGATAGACGGTGGGTCCAGTTTTCATGGCAGGGGGTCCATTTAAGAGGGTCCAGTCACACTTTGTGACTACTTCTACCAAGAAGATCTTCAGTAGAACCTTAGCGAATTCCTTTCCCACACACATCCGAGAACCTCCACCAAACGGTACGTACTGGAACCTGGAGGAGTCTGCAGAGGGTTTGGTCAGGAAGCGCTCGGGCTGAAAGTCGTCTTTGTTGGGGAAAATCTCAGCAACATCATGAGTGTCACAGATGCTGTAGATAACGTTCCAGCCTTTAGGAATCTGGTAGCCCTGAAAGGTTATGGGACATTATCAAAATTCTGTTTTTGTTAAACAATTACTTATAGCTTTAACCACTGCTAAAAAGACAGCTCTTATGAATTAGAAAACGAGAAGCACCATCATTCTGACATATTGGAATAATGTACTCACTGAATACATTTTAATGAAAAATAACTTTTGTATAATCAATTTTATATTATCCTGACTTATGTTTATATATCCTGACTAACATATGTTTGTTTTTTCCCCATCTTTTAGTTTTCTTTTTCTTTCTGCATTATTCTTCCCATCTCATGTAGTTCCTGTATAATGTATAACAATCTCTACTTAGTACAAATAACTAAATAACTATTAATTGATCCATCATATGTTTATATTTACCTCTCACAGATAATTTGGTTCATTATTATTGTGATTATTATTACCTGATTGTTGGTTTTTAATTACTCCACACACTGATAGTCATTCAGATCACCGTCACACAATATACTCACACACATATATTGTTAATTTTCACACAAATTAACACACAATACTTTTAAAAAAAATCCCACTAATGTAATGTACCTTAATGTATCTTTTATTGTGATGTAAAAAAAAATCAAGTTATCTTAATTCCTAAATTTGGAACTTTCAGGTTGAACACAGGAGAATCAAATGATCACTAAGTCACTTACATTCAGTTCAAATGTTTTGAGAGCCACTCTGAAGCCTCCAGGGACAGGCGGGTTGATCCTCAGTGTTTCTTTGATCACACAACTTGTGTATTTGAGCTGCTCCAAAGATTCAATGTTCAGACTCTGGAGGTTCATCCCACTCTCCCCCTGAACAGACAGACATGAGGGACCAGACAATGAGCAGAGTTACTCTTTTAGAACAAACATCTTCATAGATTTAGTCAACGTATGACTACACATCTTATATATTCTAGTCAGCAGCAGCACAGAGTTTCTGTTAAGATTTAGTTTCATACTAGCTAGCTTTACCTTAGGTTATTCTGAGTTTCCCTTCAGCAAATTCAATTTGTCCTCCTTTCTAGAAGTATGCCTTTCAGGCCGGCAGCACATTGGAACTGTACTCTCACTGAGATTTTTTCTTTTTCAAACTTTTATTCCTGCCTTTCTGGGGAAAAATATTGTCTTTTTTGGACAACCATTCCTTCTTGTTTTGAATGCTGGACTGATTTTTGGCAAAAAAATTAGTCTAATACAGACAATTACATGAGATCTTTCCTGCCAACAGCCATCACTATCTACAATAACTCTTTAAAAAAAAATTTATTAATGAGTTATGACAGCTTTGTGATGATTAAAATATTTTTTTATTTTAATTTTTGACCCAAAGGTACTTCGTATGCATCCCAATGTGCATGACAACTATCAACCAGGTTTAGGGCTGAGCTTAAGATGTATTTTTAAAAGTCATAGACAAGTAAATAAACCTCAGTGACCTGCTGGTTTACTTTTAATGTTGACTTCTAATTTCTTATTTCATTTGTTGGAATTTGTTTAAAGCAGGATGGAAACCAAAGTGATGTGCAAAGCTCAATAAATCAACATTGATCCCTTCTGCTCAGGTTTCCACAGTTAGCATGTATTAGTGAATCATGCTAACGCCTTTGCAAGCATTCCATCTCCGTTTCATCTTCGAATGCTGTAATTGTTCTATAGATTGATTTTAGCATGTGTGAACAATTCAAATGTACGTTGTCCACCATCAGTTAAGAAGCAGGCTTGCTAGCAAGAAGACAGTCGTAGCATGGGGGAAATTTGCCGACTTTAATATGAAAAAAAATGTGAGAACTGACGGATGAAGTTGTTTTGCAAAGAAAAAGAAAAGTTCTTTCAGGTACGTATATTTCACAAAAGCCCCAGGCTGTCATATCTAATCTCTCATACTGGTCGTGATGTTGTGGTGAAATATTATCCATAGGATAAAGTTCTAAGTGGAACATTATCCATGTAGAATGAGTTGTTTTTTATTTGGAGCTCTGCAGATCAGACCAGTTAGCTACACGTCTCCTCTTTCCATCTCTCTGAACTTTATCTTTATAGAACAGCATTGGAAAGGTTAGCTGTGGTTTTGAGTCATGTCAGAAATCCATTTATGCTGATTCACTGTTTGGTGCTGCTAATTTAAACATTTTCAATGGTCTGAGGCCGTCTCTGCTCACACATAAACCCTCAGCCAACTGGACTTTACACATCAGCAGGTGCCACTGATAAACCATTATGTTTTTAAAATAATTTAAGGGCTATGCAAAAATAAATCAATTACCATTAGCCGACAACTGCCTCAGTCAATCAAAAAGCTACTTCAACTGATATTCAGGCTAAAGAAAGCACAGCACATTTACCTTGTCCCATAACTCCTGCCTCAGTTTGTTCACAGCTTCTGGGTTCAGACCCAGAAACATGATGAGGGACGTGGCTGTGCTGGCCGTGGTTTCATGACCGCCAAACAAAAGCTCTGTAGCAGATTCCTTGATGGCCTGGACACAGAAGGCAGACATGTTGAATTATTCAGTCAGGGGAGAAAAAACAAACAAACACACTCTGACAACATCTTTCCAGAGATTTGTCTTTCCTGAACAATGCTTTGAATAGTCCTCTTCATTACCTGCATACTGAAGGGCTCTCCATTCTTCTTGCTGCTGTCTATGAGCTGCTGCAGGGCATCTGTGTGTTTTGACCCTTTGTCTGACTCCTCCACCTTCATTTTGATGTTCTCTTCAATCTTTGAGTGGATGAAATTTCTGGCCCTCAGACCCTACAGGACAGAAGAGGAGAAGATGGGACAAAAATAGACGTGAGGACGGACTTCTGATTAAATCTTCTTTTTGGTTAGCTCCTCCTAGGTGGGATGTTAAATAAAGCACACTGTTCTGAGGTACATGTTTATACCAATACACTGACATGAAAGTGTTTCACAGAAAGCCAGTTCACATGTTCACCGTGTTAACCCGACGCTCTTACCCTGTACAACCCACTGAATGGGACGTCGATGGGCAGGGAGAAAAGGTTTCTGATCATTTCCTCAAATGCTTCCACCAGCTGCTGCTCATCGGTCCGGATCTGCTCCGGGTCAAAACCCAGCAGAATCCTCATGGCTATGCGGAACATCAGCCGCTTCATTTCAGGATAGACCAGCACACAGGGGTCTTGCACCAACCAGCTTTTGACTGCAGTATGCACTTCCTCCTGGATGACGGGGATGTAGAGCTCCAGCGCCTCCCTGGAAAAGGCTCTCAGGATGGCCTAAAGCAGCAATCAAGTGGATGAAACTCAACTTCTACATGGGATTCGGTCTGAACACACTGAGGTCATTATTTCAGCAGAAACATCCGATTTTTTTTTACAATGGCTTATGAGAAACCAATTAAGATTAATATTCTTTGGCAATAAAACTCTTTAAAATCTGATTTCAAAAGAAACTGCTAAATTTTGGAAATGCTTCTATAATGCTGCCTGCAGGCTGAAACAAACATGTATATTGTTAAATAAAGTTACTCATTTGAGGGTGATATTAGGTATATAGGATAATACGTATGGAACTTTGTATGAACTTGACTTTAATGTTTGTGAATTCTAATGACAGGAAACAGATGTGACTCGCTTTGTGTACTGGAAAGTTTCAAACTAACTTTCTTCTTGGTCTTGTGCTGGGAGCCGTGCATGTTGGAAAGCGTGTCCACGCCCAGGATGGTGCGGACGGAGGAGGGCCACTGTGCGGACACCAGCCTGTGCTCCCCCAGCAGGACGTGCCTGATGTTCTCCGCTCCGCTCACACGCACCGTGGGGTTCCCGAAGAGGTGAGTGCGATAGATGTAACCGTACTTCTCTCGCTTCATCCTCAAAAACTTTCTCCTCTACAACCACAGGAACACAGACAGGCTCAGTGAGAAAACTGGACAAACAAAACTTAATTGTCTTAAGTTTTGTGGTGGATTTCCTCATCAGAAAGCAAAACAAAACAACAACATGATTATTGGTTTTCTTCTTAAAATACTAAATATTACCTTGAAATGTATGCAAATTTATTTTGGTCTAAAACTAAGATTCTTCGATCAAAAATATGTACTATTATTTTTTATTTGACAGTTTTTATGGTTCTAGATATTTTTAAAGTATTGAGCACTGAGCCATTTTGAATTATGCTACATTTATAGTGTTTGTCTGGTAAAAAGCTGACTCGCCTCACTGTAACCAGAGCAACATAGTAGTAAATAAAGTTGATTGAAAAACCCCACAAAAAACCAAATTCTTTCATTCTTTATCATGTGAAAAAGAAAAATGTTCAATTTTTCATATTTCTAAACAACAGTCACTGTGTGCATCATAAAAAATATAAACACGCTTAATTTTAAAATCAACACACATAAATGTTTTGATCATATTGTATAATATAATAAATCACACCATGCAGGGCAGAAAGGATTAAGAGGGAAGTCCGCAACATTAACCAAGCTGGAAAAGAAAAAAAACTCGTATTTGTCCCAGTTTTGATCTCCCTCTCTATGTGCGGACACCGAGGTCCAGCAGGTTCGCTGTCCTCATGCCGGCTGCACTGACCCTACCTGCAGGACGAGCTGCAGCGTCTCCCCGATGAAAGGTAAGCCCATGGAGCCGGGCGGCAGCGGGCTCGGGCAGCTCGGGTCTCCGCCGCGGATCATGTAAATGTCCCATAGCTTGACCGCCACCAGGAAAAGCAGGACGGGCAGCACCAGAGTGCACAGGAAGGAGGCCAGCAGTGTGCTCAGAGCCATGTCGGTTCGGTTCGGTTCGGTCTGTCCGCCCAGGTGAAGCGGCATCAACATGTGAGGCTGGCAGCTCCTCCTGCCGCCCTTTATATGCCTCGCCTCACCTTCTCCTCCCTCACATGAATTAGTTCACTCAAAGTTCATCTTTAATTGTGGCAGTGGCTCGGCCCCGCCTACAGTCTGCTCCGCGGTGGATTTTACTGAGAAATATTCCTTGTGACAATGGAAGCGCGTCTCTTTTGTTGGCCGTGAAAGCAGCTAGTTTACAAACTCATTACCTTAGCTGAAGAGCCACTTGTAGGACCAACGGTCATGCCTGCAGGCTGAACTGCATTCAGGAGCAGAAAGGTGTTAAGAAGCACATTCATAAGCTTCTTACCAAATGAAAATGAGGCTCTAATCCCTCTCAACAGGGTCTCTGTGACTCAGACTGCATTTGTAAATAATTAGTCTTTGTGGGTTTTTTGGAAGCTTTTTTCAGAGTGCAAGCTGAGCTACCTTTGTATCTTACTGAGACATTGGCCCACAGATTAGCAAGCAAGTTCTCATGAATGAATAGGGAAATGATAGTGTGTCACTGGAAAGAACCGCTGTCCTCTACTTGACTCTACCTCTATCAAACTGAACGTCATTGAAATGTGGATGGAGACTTTAAACTGCTGTCTCTCTCTTTCTCTCTCTCTGTTTGTGTATGTGTATGCGTGCATGTGTGTGTGTGTGTGTGTGTGTGTGTGTGTGTGTGTGTGTATGTGTGTTATAAAAATGGTATCTCTGTGAGTTCAAACTTGGGTCAACACCGACAGGCGGAGGGGATGCCTACATCCACACAAGTAATGTTGAGCCTAGAATTCTCTAAAACCTGATAAAAGTCAACATTGCTCTAAAAAAGATTTCTTGTTTTTGCTTTATTGTTGTTGCTAAACTTCTACATCTTAGATCATCAAGCATTTTTTGATGTGATGCAAAGATAACCTGAGTAAACTGAAATGTAGTTTATCGGTTTGGATACAAGCTATCCAAACTGACCTGGCCCTTATGTGAAAAACTATGTCAGTGACATGTATCAGTCTGGATACGGCCACAGAGTCATTTGGAACAGCAGAAAACCACAAAGAGAAACGGTGCTGATGAATGTGGATCAGTGGAGAACCTTCCCAGGAGTGTCTGGTCCACCAAACATGACTCCAAGAGCTCATCAGAGACTCATCCAAGCACCTAGAACAGCAGGTTTTTTGACTTAATAAAATCATCCATCCATCCATCCATCCATCCATCCATCCATCCATCCATCCATCCATCCATCCATCCATCCATCCATCCATCCATCCATCCATCCATCCATCCATCCATCCATCCATCCATCCATCCATCCATCCATCCATCCATCCATCCATCCATCCATCCATTTTCTTCTGCATGGATCGCGAGAAATCCCAGACTTCCCTCTCCCCAGCCACTTGTTCCAGCTCCTCTGGGGGATACATTTATATAACATTTTTATTAATTTAATTTATTAATAGGGCTGCACAGTTGCTACAGTTGGTAGCACTGTTGCCTTGCAGTAAGAAAGTTCTGGGTTCGATTCCCAGCCCGGGGTCTTTCTGCATGGAGTTAGCATGTTCTCCCTGTGCATGGTGAGTTCCGACTTCCTCCCACAGTCCAAAAACAAGATTGTCAGGTTAAATGGTTTATCTATATTCTCCTTAGATGTGTGAGTGTGTGTGTGCATGGCTGTTTGTCCTCTGTGTTGCCCCAGATATCTCTGCCGCTCCAGGTTTTCCACAACGATGCAGCAGCAGCAGAGGTGACCTGTCCAGGGTGACCCCACCCTGTTGACCCTACCCAGGTGAGAACCTGTTGACCTCTGGAGGTAGGCACCAGCACCCCTCATGATCCCTCTAGGAATAAGGGTATAAGATAAAGAATGGATGAATTCATAAATATAAATAGATACATTTATACATCAAATACAAATTCATATTTATATTAAATGTATGTTAATATGTGGTCTTGACAGTTTGCTATGAGACAGATAATCTGTGAAAAGATCCACCTCCTCCCTGCGCGGCTGGTACCGTCTGAAGAATGCACTGTTCTGACCAGAAACAACCAATCAGAGCCAGGAGGCAGGTCTGAGCGCTGTTGATACAAATTCATATTTATATTAAATGTATGTTAATATGTGTATGTAAATTTTTATTAATATAATATAAATTTCCACAAAAACATTGTTCCGTGGAACAGCAGGCTGCGGGCCGTAGGTTGGGGACCACTGTTCTAAAATGTTTCGTCTCTGCTGCCCAATCAACTTCACTCCTGCTGCTGTTTAGATTCTTCTCTTTTCTGCAAATATTTTAAACCAATCAATTCTATTGTTGGAATTGATTTTATCAGGCAGTCAGACTACACTGCACTCTTTTAAATTAAGTCTCATAGTTTTTTGTTGTATTTTTAGTATATTATTGATTCATATGTTTGTCCATCCATCCATTCGTCCTGGTTGCTGCAGAAGCAGCTGAGCTCTGCTGCTGCAGCAGGAGGAAATATTTCCCCTCCAGAATCAGCAGCACTTCTCTTGTGTCACACAAAGAACATCACAAACCAGACATTCCTCAGCCACTAATCTGCAATGTTATTAATTTCATTATGCTATGCTGATTACTATGCCTAAACAACAAAAGATTTTATATTTTATGTTTCATCTCTGCTGAAACATAAAATATTTCAGCAGAGAAACTTCTGTGGCCAAACTGTATAATTTTCATGTTTGTATCAGAACATTAGTTTGCAATCTGTTAAGTGTTTCCCTCTGAAGAACTCAAACATTATGTGCAAAACTAAGGATCTTGTTTTAATATAAAAGGAAACCATCCTTTAAAAAATGCTTAATACCAAAATATAAGTCACATCAAATCTATTAAAAGTAAATGCTTGTTCCCACCTAAAGGAACTTTGTTCATTTTTATTTCTTCCATTTGTCATCGTCATGTTCCCAACAACCCTCATCACTCTCTTTTGAATGATCTAACGATACATTTTAAGTTAATTAAGCAATGAATTAAATGCACTGTCCACTCCAGGGATCCAAATCCAATTTTATGACAACTTTTTGCCCTGGACTCATAGAAATCTCTCCTTATCTACTGGACACTGAAAAAAAGTGCAGCTCTTTACCAGCTGCTGCTGTTAATACTTGATGATAAGTTTGCGTAGACATTTGTTATCAATGTGTTTGCTATCTCTGGACACACCTAACCTTATGACCAAAACATGCAGCAAAATAAAACACACAAACACACACACACACAGGAGCACACTGTTCAGTCAGCACTGGTGTCAAACAGCCACTGTCCATTTGTGCATGTTTATATCACTCCACCCTCAGCTCGCATGCTGGCTGACCCACTGGCGACCCTGACATCTCGATGAACTCTTGTGTGCAACCAAGTTCACTGTTCATTAAACAGAGAGAGAGAACTGGGCAGCTGGTGGTGGCCATGTTCCATCTTGCCGTTCAATGTGGAAGAGCGAGAGAGAGACGACCTGACAGTAGCTACATCATGTTCAAATGTTGATTCAAGCACTCACTAAATACTTTTATTAGCCCAACATGATCAATTTTATGCATTAATAATTAATCCATGTAATCCATGCACAATGTTGGACACATTCTACAGGTTTGTCATTTAACCAGGCAGGCCTTTTTTATACAGCATCAGAAATGCATTAAAGAATGCAAATAAATAATTTAATTCATTTTTAATTAAGAAATAAACATATTTTTTGTGTAAAAAGCAATACCGCAGCATTTCCTTAGTAAATCGGAACCTGGTAAAACTAAAAGCATGCCACTTGAGAAGTTTTGGCTAAAACATATTTACAGACACAGGTGTAAATATGTTAATTACTACTCTGAATAGTAGTAATTAAGTACAAAAAGGTCAGTTCAGCAAATAGCATTTTTTTAGGCTGAATACTTTAATACAATCAAAGGTGCAGTATGTAACTTTTATAAAAAAAATTTAACATGTAAACTGTCACCTGGTCTTGACAGTTTGCTATGAGACAGATAATCTGTGAAAAGATCCACCTCCTCCCTGCGCGGCTGGTACCGTCTGAAGAATGCCCTGTTCTGACCAGAAACAACCAATCAGAGCCAGGAGGCAGGTCTGAGCGCTGTTGATCAATCTCGAAAACCATTTATCTGCCATCATTGGTAGCTATGCTAACTAGCCTGAGCATTCATGACAGGTTGTGCTAACTGAGGCACAGAGAGAAAGACGGGGAGAAAGAAGTGATTGACAGCGCTAAGACCCTCCTCCTGATTCTGATTGGTTGTTTCTAGTTAGCATTGGGAGAAAGAAGAGGAACTCAGCTTTTCTCAGATTATCTGAACATGTTGACAATTTCAACAAACGTGAAAAAATATTTTTTATAGAAGTTACATACTGCAGCTTTAATGATTAATCTAAACTAGATTAATCAACTAAACTAGTTGATGATTATAACAATAATCAATTAATCACAAATTAATCTGATTCTTTATTTCAGCCCTAGTGGTGAAAGTGCTACATCTGACTGGGGGTCAGTTTCAAGTTTAAGATGTTTAATATGTTTATTATAACATCTCAATGATCAGAGGAAAACCTCAAATGTCCGCAGATGGTCATCATTGTGAGTCAGTCTTGGTCCAGACCAGCAGCTTGAGCTTCCTGTGTTACTGCAGAGGAGGCGACGGGTGGTTGGAGGTGTTTGCTGCCTGTATTTTACTATACAGATCAAACACTTTAACAAGGCAATAAACGGCTTTAACAGCTATTGCAACAATGCAGCAGGCAGACCCTGGTCGCTTGGTGATGGTCTCACCTTTATTCCATCTTGCCATTCACTGTGTAGGATCACAGTGAGTGTGTTCTAACACATGGAGGGCAATTGTTGCTGTGTTTTTGTGATGGGAGGAGCCAACCTGCAGCAAATGTGACTCTAATAACAAACTATTGTTTCATGTGAATGGAAGATGTGAAGATTGTTGTGTTGCCCCAGAGACTCAACTTTTTTTCCTCTTTACAAAAATATCTAGTGTAATTTTAAGCAACGAGTTATTGAGTCTCATGGTTTCTTTTTATATATTCTAGCTTAAGGGGCTGCTCCTTTGTGATAGTGAGTTGTACAGCCGGACAAACCCACTACTTTCTCACTTTGCTACTTTCTTGGTTGTTTAAAATATACTTTTTATTTTTTTGTTTGCTCAGTCTTCTCAAACCCTCAGTAGGTCACTTCAGATGGTGATTGATTCACACCGAATCAAATTCTGCTGGACGTTTCTTCCTGTTAAAGGGGAGTTTTCCTTTCCACTGTCGCTACATGCATGTTCAGCAGGGGGGATTGTTGCAAAGTAATCAGCTGAATTTCCTTTGTCTTTTTATCAGTTGGAATAATAAACTGAACTTTTAATACAAATCCTGATGATCAGTCTGCAATGGATGGAATGCAAGTTTGTGACTCTGCTCTGTGTGTATTATAAAAGGACAAACAAGGCATGCATGATTTCAATCCAAACTTTTTACGACAAATATGGAAAGAAAGAAATATGTTTTTTTCCAAACTTCTTTCAGAAAACAAATTCTTGATGAACCTTCTGAAATCAGCTGACTGGTGGCTTCTGTTGAAGTACACGCAAACTTTGATATTGTTGAATTATTCTTGATTGAAAAGTTCATTTACCTCCATCACTAAGTAAAACACAACGAGGATAATTTAAATACAAACTGATGTTTTCAAGCCTGATGGAGCCTGATTCTGATGGCTTTAATACAGAAATTTGAGCTTAATGATTAATACCAGCCTTCAGGCTAAATTTGAAACATACTTTGCAAGCCTCATCACAATATTCTAACTGATGGAATATGATTGTGTGTAGACAACAATCTGTAGCAAGACAGTAGAGGTGAAAGTTCACAGCAAACCTCAGAAGTATGAGTTCTGTGTGTGTGTGTGTGTGTGAAAGTGTATGTCACTGGAGGCGACTGCTGTCCAGTGATAATGGAGCTATGCGAATGTCTCTCGCCTCATTACATCTGTGGCGACAGGGATCTTCGCATTCAAACATTGACCCAGGGCAAAGTTCACATGCCGTTTCCCAGTTAGCGTGTGTGTGGTGAGACAGAACCGGGCTCTAAGGGTGAGATACAAGATGGCAGAAAGCCTTCCCATAACAAGCGACGCTTCTGTGTTTGTGTAAGTGTGTGTGAAAGACGGGGGAGGCTGCGGTTCTGTGTCCACTGTGTGACCAGTGCTGGTTATAGATGAGGCACCGACTGTGCACCTTTGTTTGTGTCAGTGCTAGAAAAGGTCAGGCTGCTAAAATTAGAACTAACAAACTGAACTCAACTGTTCTTCCTGAGTTCAGTCTGCTGTAAGCAGATCAGTTTTACTGTCAAATACAGGCTTCCACTTTACGTCAGAGAAGGAACCCAACGTAAAGTTCAATACTTACTGTGATTATTCACTGTTCACTATAGAAGCTGTGAAAATGATACAAAACTTGAAAACAAAAGAGACATATGGGAAATTTAAAAAAATTAAATAAATAAATTCAGAGATTCTTGCACAAAATAAAATGTGTGTTTAGGATTTACTTTTTACAGCTCTGTCTCCAAGCAACTAATCAACAACAGATAGTGAGTACACTGTGCTGGTTCGAAGGGTCCGGTTAGAACTCCAAAGAAAGATTTGTTCACATTCCAGCAAATCAACATAAATTTATCATTTATACTTCTTTTTGAAAGAACTGTGTGGTTCTACAACAGATGACTAATATTTCAATATCAGTGTCTAAATTATGCTCAAATGACTATGACAAGTAGCCATACTTAGTCTAAGTATACTCATAATGAACGATGTTTTGAAATGGTAGCTAAATGCCATACCTGTTTTATACAAAAATCAGACAAATATAACCTTTTATCGCTCATAACCTTTTTCCAAAAATAATGTCATATTTCTGCTGTACTTTATCTTTATATTGGAATGAAAGAATGAAACAAAAGAAAAAGCTGCAGTAACCTGGTTGGAACACTGGACTATCTGTGAACCACTTCACTATGGCTGGACAGGACTTTATTTTTAACATGCATCTCCATGTATCTCCTGTTATTAGTCAAAGTCACTCAGTGTGTGGGTCTGGCCTTGTATTTGACACATTGTAAGGTCCATTTTTCCTAAAATGCAATGTTGTAACTGCAGTGCTGTTTTCTGTTGGGGTTAATTTAGGATGAAAATGTGAGTTTAGCTTAGAGTTAGGCTGCAGAAATTAATGGAAGTCAATTAAAAGGTCCTTGTGAATATAGAAAAATATACCGTGTGTGTGAGAGAGAAATAAGATGATAAGATGGAGTCATGAAAGAATGTATACATTTTTTAAAATGGTTACTTTCTTCCATGTAGGATGCTGCTCTTTATTTTTGAAACAACACAATGTGTACATTATATTCTCTGGTATGTTGTGTATCATTCGTATGCAGGGCTGCTTCTTGCTCCCAGTCCAGACTTGATGTGCTACTCCTGACAGAAGTGATCTCTAGCTCACCTTGGATTCCTTTAACTTATTAAAACCACATTTCCAACCTGAGATTTTAATTAATTTTTCCCACAAGCTAATATAACTCTGACTTTTAAACAGTTGTTGCTTTTCAACACAGAAAAATTTAGTTAATCAGTTAGTTAATGATTTTATAAGGGGACGATCCTTATTTCCCAGAGGGCCAGGCTGGTTTGGATCGCTTATTTCTAGGGAGCACTGATTTATCGGCACCAATTTCCTTAGTTTTGGCAGATCTGTGATTGGTCGGTACTTGCATGTGAAGCCGATCTTATCAAATGAGCTTATCTTCCTCAGCAGAGGTCTAAGAATCAGCCACAGTCCTCTGTTGCTCTGCTGTGAGTCTGACTGACTGACTGACTGACTGACTGACTGACTCAGCTGGTCATGTCTGAGATGTCCACTGTTGCCAACTCAAAAAACTTTCTTGCAATATTTGGCAACATTTCAGACAAAAAAATTGATATTGGCCAACATCAGGATCAGCAAGTCAGGTTTTTTAAAGATCGGCGATTGGCCAGAAAACAGAAATCGGTGCAGCCCTGCTTTTTCCCCTCAGTGAAACTGTCTGAAAACAAACTTTTGGGTTTACTCTGATAATCTTTGTCTGTTTAATGATCTGAAACATTGTATAATGTTAATTTGATCTGATTCAGTATTACAACATGAATGTTTCATACTTAAGCATCTAATTACAAATCACTAAGTTCTCCACACTGTAACCAGCAGCTGGGGCTCTTATTGAATATGAATTCACTTCAGAGACACATCATAGAGTCTACCTTCATGTTGTCAGCAGCAGAGACGCTGCTGAAATCTTTTCTTTATAAAAAGAGGAATATAGACAGAGGGATTTACAAACCAGGAAAATAAGGAGGAAAAAACGACATCCAGCTTGAAGCAACGGACATAAAAAAACAAAACAAAAAGCCTCATTTTAAAACATTCCCATCAAAGTTTATGTACAGATCTAAAGTGTTAACTTGCAAACCATGACATAATAAACCATTACATTATTGCTCTTCTTGGTGGAATCTGACATTCTAAAGCTGAATTTCACCCCGAGGAACAAAAGAAAAAGAATAAAAATGCTGGATTTAGGCTTGTAATGAGTTAGATCTGTGTTTATAAGAGTTGATTGCAGCCTTTTATTAACAAACTTCACAAATAGGTTTTTAGTATGTAGCCAACATTATGTGAGCAGTTTGGCTGCTCTGGACTCAGGTATCTCCTCCTGGCATTAAGATGTAAATGATCAGCAGGCCTCCACACTCATTCTGCCCACCTGATGTTTCACTTCATTCACATAAGTTAATATTGACTGCTGTTACTATGTAGTCTGACTCTGTTCCACAGCAACATTTTTGCACAATCTAGAAATGTTTTTTATTAATATTGGTTTATTTATATAATGCATGGACGACCTAATTCAGCTGTGTCTCTTCTATCTGGCATTTAGTAAAAACAAGAAGCCAAAACAGGATGAATTCATGTAGCTCTGAAATTCTCTTTTCCAATCGCCTCTTCTTTGAAAAGTGTCCAGGTTTACATCTGGCTCCAGTCTGAGACCAGAGGGCAAAATAATTCAGTCACATGCAGATTGGACTTTGTGTTTTGCTGTGTTATAATAAAGATTTGTTATTTAAGTAACTGACTGTGTGTGGCCCTGTGATCCTGCATGTTTCTGGTTGACTACAGGTGATGGGCAGCAGCCGCAGCCCCAACTTGTTACTCAGACTAGAACTACCTAGGAATAAAAAGCACCTGCTGTTTTCTGGACTTGGCACATTTCTCTTAAAGCCTGTTCCCACTCTTGTGATCAGGAGTGTTACAGTCAGCATCATCCCCCTGCGTCTCCACTGGACTTGAGGTCAATCAAAACAGATTTTGAGGTTAGAAAAAGGCCTGATAGTGAGATGGAACATTTTTTATTAACAAGGAGCTTGTTGATTGAGTTTTGTGGGGAAAAGCATGTTGAATGTGTTTCCCTACCATTAAACGTTATCATTTAATGGTATCAGTACAAGTCGCAGGTGTTTAGTTAACATTTACTGCAATAGATTTCAAGTCATCGATGTCAGTTGGGAAAGATAGACTTTTAACTCCACAGTGGAAGCATCTGTCCCACTGATGGAGTGGGAGGATGTCCTGTGTGGGAAGTCCAGTTCCTTACAGACAAAAACAGGAGCAAATAAAAAAGTTCAGGAAATATCAATTCTGAGTTTCATAACAGAAATGTGCCTCCAAAATCACATCACAAGTAAAGCCTATATTCAAAGATTCACTTTAATAATTATGCATGTGGAACTTCAGTTGATCCAGAATCTGTATTAAAGTGAAGAGGAAGAATTGTGCTCTATGTTTTAACTCCATTTGCACACAGGGTGGAAAAAAATGGATGCAAATAAAAAGCTACATTTCTGAGTAAAAAACAGATTGAGACAAAATAGGTGTGCTATAAATCTGACAAGGCAGAAAAAAAACAACAAAAAGCCACCATGAAGTGGAGAACTAAACAGGTTTTATATGAACATCAGTCTCCTGGGACATCATCATTCACATTTTCACTTTTCACTTCATGAATAGAACTTCAGCATAATTCATTGTTGCCACATAAACCATATCAACAGTATTGGGGTAAGTTGAGTTGCTCTTAAAGTTCTGATCTGTACTCTCACACAAAGCACACACACACACACCCATACACCCACCCACACGCACGCACGCACGCATACACACAGACACACACACACGCACACACCCACAGCATCCTGAATAATAAAAATAATATAAATAACTCAAACTTCAAAAAGATCAATAATAAATTATTCAGTTTACATTTTTGTTACATGTACACACACATACATATCTATTTCTTGTGTGTGAGTAAATGGATTTGTTAACTCAGTTGTTGAAATGAATCTCTCCTTATTTCATTAATTAATAAGGAGACATAAACAGGATTAGATGTAACTGAAACGTTGCCTTCACACGGTTATTACTTTTAGGAATCTGAAAATGTATCTGTGGATCAGTAAGTGACGTCATCGTCTCAGATTAACAAGATCTGTTATTCTTCAGAATAAAGTGCAGGAAAATATACATCAATTAAAGAAAAAACAGGTGCCAAAACTTGATGTTCTTGTATGTTTGGACCTTTGAGTCGGTTATCTCAATATTTTGTCACTTCCTGTACTTCCTAGTCTCAGTTTACTTCTCCAGTCAATCCAGTTTAAAAAAAAAAGTACAAAACAGTTTATCTCCGAGGAGCCGCTGACAGATCATTTCTCTGCAGGCCTCTGAGGCTTCAGTAAATGGTTTGGAGTGTGTGCAGAACTTAGCAGAAATCCTCTGCCAGGTTTGTAGTCAGAGACAGGAAATGATGTCATATTTGCTGGCAGGGGGTTCCCTGTAGGCTTTTTACATACAGTGTAATGCTGAGCCTTCAGCTGATGTCTATGACCATGCAACCAGTAAGTATGTGAACTCAGGTGTTTGTATGTTGAATATGATCCTCTGCATAGGATTGCTCTGTGGTGAATTAAACCAATATTGTTCAGGGTGGTTTTTTTTATGTGTGCATGTGAATGCATGCATGTTTCACTCATCTTATCTGGTTATTGCACATACAAATAACATGTATGCGTTATTCTAGGAGGACATGCCATTGACGAGACTCCTCAGTTGTTTGACCACAGTCTCGATCAGTTTCTGCTTGTCTCTGTCGTTCTTCCTGAACTGAGAGAAGATGTTGTTCTTCTTGTTGGTGTCTTTCATTCTGAAAGCAGAAACAGGAGTCTGTGAATCTGGTCCAGACGAGTCAGACCTGACATCATCTGTTAGTGTGTAAAAATGTCTGACTGTCACTGGCACACTGGAACAAGTGTTCAGGTTATTGATGCAGCCATTTAACCAACTGTGTGCTTGGTCAGAGTTCACCATGTTTAGCTAACAGGAAGAGATGGGTCGTTTAGATTTCAGTTAGATCCTAATATGGTTCTGGCTATTACAGCGATAATAATGAAAGTGACAACAGTCATCACTTTAGTTTCTCTAAGTTTTTAGCCACAGATACGTCACTGCAGACCTCCACAAAAACAAAAACTGCTTTCAAAATAAAACCCATTATTCCGTAACAAAGATAACATTACCTAGATTAACATTTTGTCAATAAATAACAATTCTGCCATCACACTATTTTTCCCTGATAATGATAAACAATAGAAACATTCTATCCACACAAATAAGCTTAACTTAGGTCAATTATTTGTTGTACTGACAGTGATGTATTAGGTTTTTGTCATAAACAGAGATATTTGTCAGAGGATGAAGGAAACAGAGATAAACACCTGCTGCTGTGATTTCATATTTAATTGGGTGAATGTGTTAATTTCACACTAAGGTCGCTAATCATTGCCTGTGTGACAGATATGATGCACTATTAGTGCAGCATTTGACCCTGATGGTAAAGCAACTGGAAGCTGAGTTGGACGCTCTGAGTTGGTTTGGATCTGACCTTAACAGGACTTAAGGTCAGATCCAACAGGGACTTCTTTATGTCAACAGGTGACTGCTCATCGTAGCAGGCAGAAGTCACATGTGGCGTACCCCAAGGTTCAATCCTGGGACTCCTCTTATTTAATAACAACATCCTCCCATTAACTAGGCTTATAACAAGTAATTATATTTGTTACCATAGCTGTGCAGATGACACACAGCTCTATAGTACAATGTCACCAGGCATTACTTGTGCACTAAACGCATGTATGTAAAAAAGGTAAAGTAAATATGGTGGACCTACCCCCTGTAGACTCTGCAACAGCAGCAGGAGAAAAAACAGCAGAAAAAGACAAGCTTTAGAGGAAAAGAAATGAGGTTATGGAAGAAATGAGGGTATGGAACCAAGATACTCAGAAAAAGCCAAGAGTCATCATCTCCATCCATCCATAGCTTCAGTAGAAACAACTAAAATCTCCTAAAGGAGTTCATATAGAGTTTGGATTTCAACAGAACTCTCATATCAACTGTTGAGAAGAAGCTTTTTGGTAGAGAGAGCAAACTCCTTCATTTGTTTCCACAAGAATAACCAGGTTCCACTTCCACAATGTTTATTGGTTTCACAGCAACTGAGGGTGAAAAAAACCTGGTGAATTATTTTTAACCCCAGTAGTGTCTGGTGGTCAGAGGCACTTACTTCTCAAGCAAAGCCAGCGCAGTGGCTGGGTTCACTCTCAGGTACTTTGAGTTTGGCTGACCATAGTCGGCCAGGTAAGTGGACCAATCCCATACCATGAACAGGTCCAGGAGCTGCGGAGAGAAAACACAGCTTCAGGTTTAGTACAGCAGCCAGAGATTTATTATGTTTATGATGATTTTCATAAAGCTCTTTATAAAAACATCTTTCTCTAACATTTTAGTGTCCATTAACTGCATGTGTAATTCTTATTTAGTAGGTAAAATCCAAAAATGGAATTTTGGAGACATGACGCTGGCATTAACTGGCCAAATTAGTATTTGATTGCATTATTTTTTGATAGCCTAGTAGTCTTATAATGCAGGTTTCTGTGTTTTGCAAGGTTTTTCTGCAGATTAGGGACTAATCTTTATTAAGCCGACATGCAGGTGATACATGTTGCGTGAACGGAGTCACGTCAAGTAAGCAGGAGGTCCTGGATAGTTGGTCTGATGGTGATCTGAGTGGAGCTGTAATTGATACCTTCAATCAACCTCTGAAAAGAATGGCCAGAATTTTACAACTTTCATTTCTTTCACAGACAATTCTGATATTGTTTCTGATATTTCTGACTATTTGTTTGCTGGTAGGAAAAAACTGAAACATTTTGTGACTGATAGGAACTTCAGTGGTTGCCTTGAGAACCACACAGCCTTGGTGGGATGAAGGTCTGTTGAACTGTGATTCGGTTCAGAGGAACAGGTTATGTGATGTTGGTATATAAATCTACATGATCTTCTGCTCTCCCCACTGACCTGAGGTTAATGTGATGGAGACGACCCACCCCCACCCCTTAACAGTGTATGGTAACGTCACAAGGTGAAACAGCTGGATGTGTGGGTCTTGCTGAAAGAGCAGTGACAGAGCAGCTTAGTGATAATAGCGTTATTCATCTGGCTGAGAGGCTGACACTTAGAGAGGCTCAGCAAAAGCCCATTCTTCTCACCTGGAGTTCAGAACTGAGCGCAGAGCAGGAATTAGAAACTCAACGAACCTTTTAGCACTAAATCGTTAAATAAGAAGCTGTTGTAACTCCTGAAAGATAATTCCAGTTTAGATTGATGAAAATCATTACATTTAATAGGATACTACTCGTTCTATCACTTACGAAAACTTAGCCGAGTTTATTGAGCATTTAAGAGAAATTAGTGATATTCCAGACACACCAATGGAAACCTAGAAGTATAAAAATTGTTTACACTCATAACAAAGAATGATTTTTGCAACTATTATTTGTTTCTACATTAGAAATAACATGATTATTTATTTATTTATGTTATTTTGGTCCCCATCAGTCTCTGAGAGAGGTTTGGCCCAGTCCTCGCTTTCAGCTGGGAGAATGTTTGAGGAGTTACACATGCAGCTTGTTTTAAGTCCCTCATTTAATCTCAATCACTCTTCATGAATTAATGCTGTAAAACTGATGCATGTTCATTTCTAACAGAATTCAGGATTAGCCTGTGAGTCTAGAAGCAAACCAGACTTTTAGCAGTGAGACAGAGAGGCTTTCTACTCAGAACTAGGTCTCTGCCCAGGCCTAGTGGTAACAGCCAGGCTACGCTTGTTGTTAAAAGGCCAGGCAGTTTGACTGTTCACCTGTCGTAAATCGATGAAGGCTAGCTGGAGTGTGTCACCTTGAAAGCCGGGCACTGGCTCTGAACTGGCAAACACTGGAAGAAACACAAACACAGTCTGATATTAACAATTTTATGTTAATTTCTGGGGACTTTTGACTTATTTTTTTCCAGAGAAATGGGTTAAATAATTAAAATGTTTTAAGCCGGTGTCAACAGACGGTGTAATGCAAAGAAATTGTTTTATTTCTAAAAAAATATATAACTATAATACTGCTATAACTATCATATTGCTATGTAACATTTGATCAAAATACAGAGTTAGACAACTATACTATACACTCAACTTTCAATCCATATCAACACATAAGCATAGCACTGTATGTTAAAACTACAAACATTTTAAAACCTTAGTTGTGACATTAGTTGTGAAAAATAATGTTGAAAAAACACATTTTTAAATTGCAGTTTTTACATCAAATAAGAAATTTAATTAAAATCACACATGAATACGTTTGTTCATGCGATAAGTAATTAACCAAGGCAGCAATTGATGTAAAAATTAACATGAGATGCATTCAGAATTCAGTCATGGTGCTGGAGCGCAGTCTCTATCAGCCAATCAGAGAAGACATCAGCATTTTATTCAGGGATTGGAGAGGTAAGCCCCATACCCTTGTGAGCAGCTACATATGAGGCGTTTTGGGGCCATTTTGCAGACGAGGTATGGATTCAACATGTTACAATGACACAACTTGCTCTGAACTGTGTGATACTGTGGAGCCAGCTGCACATTGTCAGAAAAAAACAAAAACAAACCAGCAGCCTCCTACTACTTCCTGTAGTTTTCTTCACCAGTAGTGACATCCAGTTGTTGATCACAGTGATTCGAGTGATGCTAAAAATAAGTGTTACGATCCGGCTGAAAAACCACTTCACTTTAGCACAAAAACTTGAGATTTTTCAAAACTGGTGCGTTTCCTGCAGCGGAACGCCCCCGTGCTGTTTTTCCATTGTTTTTTCCGGGGGTGAGGGTTTAGGGGTTTTAAGCTAATTTATTTTCGTAATTTCAATTACAAAAATAATTTTAAGGTAAATGGAACCACAGCTACTGTTACAGGTAGAACAAGCTAAGAAAAACTTTACCTTTCTTTATACTTACATTCACATTGCATGACATCCAGGTTGAACTGCTGTATGGCTCCCATACTGATCTGCTTGAGTTCTGTATCCAGAAGCATCTGCATAAGCGACGTGGACAGATGCTTACAAGCTGACATGCATGCTGTCTGGGCCACTTTCCCCTACAGAGAGAGAAATTGGGGATGGGGTGATAATAACGTAAAGCATGAAGCAAGTCAGGAAAGAAAGGAAGATGACGAGGGTGAAAGAAGTGAAGAAAATGAAAGTGTGGAAACAGGTCAGTGTTGAACATTAATAAAAGGAATGAATTAGAGGAAGGGATTGGATATGAGAAAAGGAGGACAAAACACAAATGAGGAAAATGGTCAATGAACAGAATGTGGGGTCGGCTTTTCAAACCGTCTGGATCAACAGTAAATATAAATGTAGTGAAGGAACTCAGATCTGAACCATAAAGAGCAGATCTTGTTTTCTATGAGCCCAAGTACCCGAGCAGGCTGGAACTTCTGGGTTGTTTTCTTTCTTTCTGTTAACATGTGGTTTACTATATTTGGGGAACTTTGAACTTGGCAATGTTAGTTTTTTTTTTTTACTTGAAATAAGAACAGCTCTACAAGGCATACATAACTCAGAAAAGGGAGAGAAGGAAAAGTAACTTCAGCAACTTCTAGACAAACTTTAGATACTTTCTGCACAAATGCTGCAATATTTCCCAGAAACAGTTACAGTAGCTCTCTCATTTTAAAAACAATTTATTCTTTTATTATTTTTAATCCAATTTGTTCCACTTCAATGCTAGTTTTCTTTTGTATCTTTCTGGCTTTGGTTTACCTTTTAAAACATTGGAGAGATTTTAACTTCCTTTTCTTTATATCCAAAACAGCGATCATCTTGTTATTAATGTTTGAGTTCTACTTTGAACAAAGTGCTTACAGATCTATATTAGTGATCACAATTTGATCATTTATCATTTATTGTGTTGTTTATCATTTAATGTGAAAAATGTCTTATCATTATAAGATTTCTGATTTATTAATTAATAATGTTTAAAATTCCCTAAAACGGTCCACATGATTGTTAATTTTACTATTTTCCCCTCAGTATGTGACTGGTGTCCTAAAGAAGCATATTTCCAGTGGGAATGTGTTTCAGCAGCAGTATTTGTGTTTGTAGTGCTCTGATTGTTATGCAGTCACAGCCATACAGTTACATGGAAAAAGTACTAATAAATAGTGCTTACTGTCACTTTTATGGTTATCACAATAGTAATAGAAAAAATTGTGATAAAACTTGAAGTCCACATTGCCCACTCCTAAGAATACATGGCAGTTTAATCACCTGCGCTGGTGTTGTTGCACTTTGAGGCGTGTTGGAGTATACAAATACATTTATTTTGCCTTATGCTTAAATTAAAAACCTTATGTGGTTATGTGGAACAGCCGGTCCCCAAAAGTCTGCTTCATTAAATTCTGTCAACAAATATTTTGGTGCAACCCAGAAGTTCCTGTCCAGTAGCCTTCATAACTGGCTCCAGAGCAAAGCAGACTGTCAGTTCAATGCTTGAAGAAATGCAGAATGAACACTAAACAAACACTGAGGTATTGTCAAACCTCGTTTAGCTTCGACCACCTCTGAGTCCCCTCTGATACACACCATGGTGCTGACCCATGCAATCTGATAGGAATCGTTCAACTCGACAGACAGAAATTAAAACCAGAAACAAAGACAGGCAACCAGGAAAATGGAGCAAACAAAACTGCAGCAGGGCATAGTTGTTTTTATGCGGTTCCAAAATCAATTTTAAAGTGCTGTACTCTATTTACAAAATCTCTTAAGTATAAAAATGTGTTAATTTTAGCATCTGGAAGCACATAGAACAGAAAATAACCAAAAAGTTTTAAGAACTCTCTTAGAGACTTATATCCGCTTTAACTGCACATCCACTGATCCTCTCTTATTCAACATCATACGTCAGTGGTCCCCAAACTACGGCCTGCGGGCCGGATCCAGCCCGCCTCCACATTTGGTCCGGCCCCCTGAACAATACCAGAGAGCATTTCGATTTTTTTTCATATACCATATTTTCCGTACTATAAGCCGCTACTTTTTTCCTAAGCTTTGAACCTTATGGCTTATATGTGGATTTTTCTTCAACCACCAGGGGGCTCTTTAGCAGGAAGTGAAGTCAAAATTGGAAATAAAAGAAGAAAGCGGCCATTAAAATGGAATTAGGTTTTAATAGGGAATTGAACTTTTATAATGTTGTTGATCAGTTAAATAGCATTGAGGGAAAAAAGAAGATTTTTCGTTTTTTTAAATAATACTGGAATCATTATGAGAATTTGAGGTATAGATATTAGGATACAGTGTCTGGCAGTAGTGCAGCAATAATGGACGCAAGCTGTCGTTGAAATCTAAAGAAGAAGAAGAAGAAAGCACCCATTTTCATTTATCTCATGCTAGTAGCAGACACGAAGGATCCCCTCAGTCACATACTGAGGGGTACAGTTCCGAACGGTAACTGTTACAGTTACTGTTCAGAAACTACCGTAATCAGTTCAGTTAAATCTAAACTTTGAAACTTTTTCATTTTCAACCATAATAAATGTGATATTCAATTGACCTGTTATGACTCAAATGTTGGGTGGGTGTCCGCCCCCTTCTGCTGCTGCTGCATCGTTGTGGAAAACCTAGAGCGGCAGAGATATCTGCGGCTTATATGTGTATGTTTACTGGTTTTTAAAAAAAAATCTTTGGGGTTGCAGCTTATAGCCCAGTGCTGTTTATAGTCCGGAAAATACGGTATTTATTTCATTAATAGTGTTATTTCCTGGATTTTTTTCTGTGAAGAACCCAAAGAGGGTTATTTGGTTATTATTTATTTCATTAATAGTGTTATTATTTATTTCCTGAGTTTTGTTCTGTGAAGAGCCCAGAGAGGGTTATTTGATTGTGCTTTCTGGAAAACAATATTTTTTTTACATTTAGGCACTCCTGCAAACGTCACACTTTTTCTGTTACAAACTGACTCCGGCCCCCCACCAGAGAAGGGAAAAGTTATGTGGCCCTCACAGGAAAAAGTTTGGGGACCCCAGTCATACATTATCAGGGGAGCTCTTGCAGAGAATCTAAATGTTACTGGTTTCCATGAATGTCATCAGTAAGGAGTACAGGTTTGCCAGTGAAACCATAGAGCAGCTTCCTCAGTCAAACAAGCATGCATTCATGTTCCCAGTTGGCTGCAAAATGGCAGCAAAGTGGAATAAAATCCGAGCAAATATACTCACCGACATTGATGCATGGTCATTGTTGTTATTCTGAGCAGAAAACCCAAAACCAACCAAAAATAGAAGAAAGGGGGGGGGAGGAGGGAAAGGACAGGAAAAAATGCAGCAACAATAAATGGAAAGGAGGAAGCAAATTCAACCAGTTATCTTGGATGCTTGAAGAGTGAAAATAAAAATCAAGGAATAAAACAAACTGGCATAAGTAACATTTCATTGGAGAAGGTGTGAGTGGGGAGGCAGGATGCATTCTGGAAAAAACAAAAACAAACACTCAAGCTGAAAGAAAACACAATAGATGGTGCCGAAGAGCCCACCAACCAGTGGCCCACTCAGACTGGGACACCAGCACAGGATCAGCCTCAGATGTAAAAACAGAAGACTAGGGAGCTGGACGGAAATGAACAAAAACATTCCTCACCTCCACATTTACAAGAAAAACCACCTCATTAAATAAAAGCAAAAATGTCTCTTAAGACCAACAACACAGTGACTTTAGTCGTAGTTTACATGGTTGTACATTCAATGGGCCCGTCAGAGGCTTCATTAAACTTACAGGAAGATGTGTGAAGACCTGAAAAGTAGAACGAAGGAAGTTGATCAGGTCCATGAGGTATCCTGAGGCGCGGCCATCAGATTCTGCCATGCTCCACTCATAGTCTGCTAGCTGAATGAACTCGTCAATTTTCTGGTTTAGCTTGGTGTAAATCTCTCCCTCTGCAGCATGGCGAGCGTCCTGACAACAGATTTCACACTTAATATCTTTATCTTTTTGAACAACCTTAAAATAAAGGCATAAACATCTCAAACAGGAAGCACAAACAGGCTCTGAGATGCCTTCTGCTCTGTGTGCTGCTGTTGTCTGCAGTACTGTTTGACTTGTGTCCTACTGTCTTGTACCAAGTTATGTACTTTTTTTTTTTTTTTTTTTGAACAAAAAAAACTTTTATTAGTTTTGCAGACATATTCAACAGTTGACATCTCCAATCACTTACATCCATTCTGGTACTACAAAACAAATAACATAAACAACATCTGAACAGTTCGACGAGCTGTAGTTCCAGGGAGTACTCCCTTCCTTGTTCCATATGATATACATCAAGTTACATATGTATTACCAGTATAATATATAAGATATTTAATACAGGGAAATTCTTTTTCAGTAATTTTTACTTACATTTTGATAAAGACATACATAGTGCAATGTTGTACCCAGGGTACCCCAATATGTTTGCATCTATATTTACTTACTACAATGTCAAATGTAAATGTGTCACCAGAGGATTCCACCTTTTCTTAAATAAATCAGTTGTCATCAATAATTTTGCTGTTGTCTTCTCCATTGTATAAACGCTCACTAGTCTCTCTTTCCATTGATTTATAGTAGGGGATAAAGGCTTATACCAATGTATTGTTATAGTTATGTACTTTTTAATTTCTTTAAATTGTGACAATGTAGATTTTTTACTAATTCACTTACTGCAGGTAATACACTAACAAAATTTTTCCTTCAATATTAATATTAAAGGAAAAATGTTATATTATATGAAGGGAAACCAGATTTTGACCATTAGACCTGCAGGATCTGACATCTTGCTGTTTGCATGGTGCAGTTCGCCCCCCCATCCCCTCCATCTGATGCTATGAAGGAAGTTTATTTTACACTTTGTTCATAAAGCTACACTTAAGCTTTGACAGCGAATGTATCCCTTTATAATCAGCAGGGCACCATGGCGGCAACAGTCAAATGACAAATTATAATGTCTTATTATAGTTTTAAAAGTCATGTGTCTACCATTACTTTGCTCCAATATTTTAAATTGCTATAAAAGTTGATTCATCAAACAGAAAATAAATCTGAGATGAATGTGTCCTGATGTGACCTAATTCTTCTGCTTCCATCTGGTTTTTACTCTGTTACCTTAAATGTGGATAAGCCGTAGAGCCTTGTGGTGTGAACTGTTTCGGGTGAAACGTTGGTGATGTTGGTTATGAACTCCTCCAGGTATTTACAAGCCTGTTCCAGGTGAGTGGTGTTTATGATAATCTGCACCAGCTGTAGAGGGAAGGTTACAGTTTTTACAGCAGATGACTAAATGCTATGTCACATTGAAATCGGTGAGATGATGCGTGTGTGTGCGCGTGTGTGTGTGTGTGTGTGGGTGTGTGTGTGTGTGTGTGTGTGAGAGAGCTCCAGTCCCACCTCAGTCAGTCCTATGTGAGGTTTCTTGATGAGGTTTTGCAAGCAGCTGCTCAGCGTTCTGGTCAGCAGTAGGTTGGTTGATTTACGCAGCATGTCGTCGATCTCTGTTGAACTGAAGACACAAACAACATTTAGCTCCTGCAGGTTCAGCTTTTCAGTTTTTACAAAACTCCCAGAGTAAGAGAATGGGGGATATGAGGTGTGAAGAAACCTCCAGGAGAATATGGCTCATGGATAAAAGAATCACTTTTATGGTGGTTTCAATGCTTTTCCAACCTGTTCACGGATAATTATGGGATCCTTTAAATACAAGTGAAAATACTGATGAGGCTTGCTGCAAATTATGTTCAGTTTCTATTAAATGTCATCATTTCAAAGGTGATGAACTTTGCTCTTAATGCAAGCATCTGAAATGTAAGACTGTGCATACCTGCGGTGCAGGGACTCTGAGAACTTGAGGCTGGCATAAATGAACTCTTTGACCTGTGTGTAGATCTGAGGGACAGACTGAGACATCGGCAGCTTCTTAGGGAAGTCCTGCTGCTCACACACAGGTAGAAACAAAGAACAACAAAACTTTAATGGCATGTTGGTCACATGAAAGTCATGCTTATGAGTGCATTATGCAGTTTTGGTTCTTGTCACCTTTTCAATCTCAGGATCATGAAACGGAAAGCGACTGGTCACCAGTTTATACTCCTCCTCTGTTTCCACTGGGATAGGGCTGTAGTTGTCTGACTCAAAGATCTCTCTGTGCAAAAATAACAACATTTAATTCTAGGTTATACTTTAGATTTTAGTGCAATAGCAGGAAGAAGTTAACATCACTTGGCTTTCTATGAAAATCTCACTCACTGGAGAAAAAGGGCCATGCTCTTTCTAAGCATCAACACATCAGCATGTTAAAAATGATCTGGTTCATACTGGGTTTTAATTATGGTCAGTTATTTAAACAGGGCTCATGCATGTTTTAATGTCAAAACCCAATACTTTGCCACACACTAACATCTAGACTT
Organism: Poecilia reticulata; assembly: GCF_904066995.2. NCBI lineage: Eukaryota > Metazoa > Chordata > Actinopteri > Cyprinodontiformes > Poeciliidae > Poecilia > Poecilia reticulata. Next base: position 23,924,666 of record NC_088848.1, on the reverse strand, counting down.
CTCAGTGCTCTTTAGTCAGCTTTCAAGTATAAATACAAAATTTACTACAAATATTACCTCAGTGGATGGATGGATGGATGGATGGATGGATGGATGGATGGATGGATGGATGGATGGATGGATGGATGGATGGATGGATGGATGGATGGATGGATGGATGGATGGATGGATGGATGGATGGATGGATGGATGGATGGATTGGACAATCAGACAGAGTAAAGCGAGGGAATACAAATTGTTTTCATACTGATTTATTTTTCCCTTAATTGGGGAATATAAACTATGAACTGAATTCCACAGTATTTCTTACTTTTACATTGCTGTTTAGAAAAACACAACAGATTCCAAAATGTCTTAACACCTCAAGCCAAATTGGAAAAGCTGTGTGAAAAAAACTAAGTGAACAACCAAAATAACAGATGTTTTAAAACAACAGTATGACAGAGGGTCTACTTTTTCGTTTCTCGTGTTCTGTGATGACTTCCTGTGTAAATAAAAGCTCAAGCTATTTCAACAACTCATGACTTTGCCGGTTAGCTCATGTTAGCAGTTAATCACCTCCATGTTTTATTCAGCATAAATGTCAAACCAACATTTATTCTAAGTACGGCTAAGGGCAGCCCAACCATTGGTAACGGTGCCAAAGTCTGAGAATCGCGGGCCCAGACAGTCCAGATCACAACATGACTAAAACGCTCTTCTGTGTTAACGCATGCACTGGGTGTTAACATGTTCCAAAAATCAACTGAACTTAAGCAACGTTGGAAACAAGAATAGAGCAAAATTCTTCTACAACTAGGCCTGTCACGATAACAAATTTTGCTGGACGATTAATTGTCTAAAAAATTATTGTGATAAACGATAATATTGTTTCAAGGCCTTTCGACACTGATTTAATGGAAATGACATAATAATGCATGCTATTTCTTGCCATAGATACGCTTTATTTTCAAACGAACACATAACACTGGAACTAATAAACCAAAGAAACAAAACAACCAAAATCAAAAATAAAATGGATTCTCTGTCTCCATGAACAAAAAACGTACTTGAATAAAAACTAAACATAAAGTCAAAGTGGAAATAAATACTGCATTCAACCAAAAGAGTGCAGATTGTGAAGTCTGTATACTATATTGCCCTTCAGTAATTACTAGATTTAAATAGAGAAGACGGGCACATCCGACTACCTAATGCAGTAGTTCACACTACACAGTTTTTGCCCCTATTTTCCCTTTACGACAATCTAAGGTTGTCGCTGGTGATTTCGTAACCGATCATCCTGTAGTGTGTGGTGTGTTACGGTAGATCGTCGTGGCCGCTCCGATCTAAATCAGGGGTTTTCCTCGACTGGGAGCTTAAAGCTGAATGTGACAGGTAGCCAATCAGAAAGCGCGGATTCTCCTGCTTTCTGAGGTGAAATTACAGAGGGGAATCCCAAACAGCTGACACAGCAGCGACCCGAAGGACATTGAAGATGATATGTGGAAACAACATTAATGTTTATTCAACATTTCATGCAAAGAATATAGAAGTGACAAGAGGAGGAATTGGAGCCAAATTACTACCGGAGTTAATAAAACCGGTAGGTTTTCAGCTGTTCTTCGTTAACGTGACATAAATAGGTTATAATGATTTTCATTTAGTCAGGACTTTACGCTGACTCTAGCCACATGCATCACAGGTAGATTCTAGTAAAGCATTGATTAATGCCTGATTTTAAAATTAGTTAACTGGACTTGTAGCCATTATTTTGCTCCCATGTGGCTGGACACCACAGGCATGACGAACCCGATCGAACCGTTATACCCAGGATTTCTGTCGGCTAATGTGTCTCTCAGGTTTTGGAAATGGGCCGACAACTCGTGTCTTGTGCGCTGGACATTAGACTAAGGAAATGAGGAAGGGAGGGTCAGTGGAGAGCACCGGAGTTGAGCTTTTTTCATTCAGTGTCATCAATAGAAAGAAAAAAAGGCAGGAAGAGACGATAAAGCCGATAATTAAAATGAGGTGGATAGGTTTAATTTATTGTGCGATTAATTGATTTATCGTTTATCGCGACAGGCCTATCTACAACACGAGAGACTGAGAGTCAGACAGGAAACTTCTCCAGTTCTTCAAATTGTTGCAACTAATGCTGGCTCTAGAATCTACTGCAGGGGTGTCAAACTCCAGTCCTCGAGGGCCGGTGTCCTGCAACTTTTAGAAGTGCCTCTGCTGCACCACACCTGAATAGAATAATTAGGTCATTAGCAAGGCTCTGGAGAACTGAGAAGGTAATTAAGCCATTTGATTCAGGTGTTTTGTACCTGTGGCACATCTAAAAACTGCAGGACAGCGGCCCTTCAGGACTTGAGTTTGACACCCCTGATCTACTGGATCAGAGGATGTACTTATTTTTCACATACAGTGTTTCCACTTTGACTTCTTCTTTGTTAGTATTAAATCTGTTGTATTAATGTAAAATTTAAATGGCTTTAAAATATGACTATGACTAGATTCGATTTATCACACTTAATGTTTAAAAGCAAAGAACAGAAAGATGGCATACTTTTTGGTTAATACAAATTGGTTTGTGGGATGAACTATATATTCCACAACTGAAGTAAAGAATATTTTAAGGCTGAAAAAAATAAAAACAATAAAAAAAACAATGAATAAGAAGTGTTAGATTTTGGTCAATTACTTATTGTGGCTTTCTTGTTTCAATAAAATAAAAATGCCCTATCTGAAGTAGGCATCTTCCCTGAAGAAAGACAGTTTTAGAGGGAATCTCACCTGAAAACCACGGCCCATTTTTTCAGCAGCGTTTCATTGTATTGGTCTCGGACCTCGAATAGCAGGTCAAAGAGTCGATTCACTGGGAAACCATAACCCTGTGTGAACATACAGAGGCACACAGATCCAAATGTGTTAGTCAAGCTTTTCATGCAAGCTGATTAAATTAAAGCAGAACTCTGAACAAACCTGCAGTGTGTCAGCACAGATCACTATGAGATTCTTCAGCTCCAAAACCAGGTCTGGGTCATCACAGTAGGACTGGAGAAGAAAGTGATCAACTATCAGATTTACACCAAAAGATCTAAACTAGATGAGAAAATAAAGATGTTCTGCTTTTTAGAATAACATTTTTTAATAACATAAACAGATCTTTTTGAAAAATTCCTATTTCCAGTTTTTAAAAGTTATGTTTCTACAGGGAAATTGTTAGAAAATTATAATGGTGACTTTACTCTAAAAAAGGAGACAGATTCTAACCCTCTACAGTCGTCTCATGACAACTTTAGAGGCAACTTTAGAGCCTTGAGGCTGAGGAAGACGCCTCAGCCTTGACTTGAATGTATTTTATGAAAAGGGTACCCATTGAGGGGTGAGGGGATGTGACTGAACTACTATCAACAAGCCCTTCCATTTTTCAGACGTACAAACTGATTTATGAGCTGAAAGCAGCACAATGTCTTAAAGGTAACACCAGGGTCCAGTCTGAAGTGTGTAAATTAACATCAGGACCAGAGTCCAACAGGGACAGACAGGCGTCCACCAGTGGAACAGCAAGAGACATGGTGGAATCACAGCAGTGTCTGAGATGGATCTCAGTGCTTTAAACCGGTTTTCTGTTCAGTACGGTACGCATTACAACCTAAAGGTCTGGTGATATTTATGATTAGAATGCTGGTTTTGTTCATTTAAGTAACTTTAAAGAAGTACAAATAATCAGCAATTATCCCAACAAACATTTTTGCTGCTCATTACAAGGCAAAACGCCTGTAGGTGAATATTAATGGAACATGTTGCAATCCTCTCTATGAAGTGAAGCTTCTTGTGACTCAGTTTTTGTCAGGGACCCCTCCTCCCATGCTGTGTAGCCCATTCTCTGACCTGTTAGCATAATCCCCTCAGTCATTTACAACTGACTGGAGTACAGCAGTCAGGAATATGCCCTTTAAATATGCTGTTATTGTTGTAATCTGTCTCTCATTAAGCCCCAGTGACTTCTTCTGAGGCCACATACCTGTGTGGGTTTTGACCTCTTATGTTGAGAGTGACATTATCAGTGTGCCTGTGGGTGCACTCACCTCCACTGTGCTATTATGTATGAGTATCAATAAAGGAAAGTTCTCCCCAGAAACATACTGTAGATCTCCATTATTTTTTTGAACTTAAGTCTCTTTTTCTTTCACAGAAAGTATTTGTGTTTACGTTTGTCAATATTCCGCTAACTTTGAAAAAATACAATGTTGCATTTGCAGTGTTTCCGTGAAATAAGAAACACAAAAACATTAAAAAATAACACCTGAAAAAGCACGCTGCACCATCATCCTCCTGTCATCTTCTTCATCTTCCTGCAGTTGATCATGAGTCGTGTGATGCGAAAAAACTGTTTCCACTGCTGTTTTTGGGAAATACACTCATTTTGATACAGTTGAAAACCTACCTCATCAGTGCACAAAAACTTTAGTTTTTTCGCCATGCTTCCATTAATAAAATTTATTTTCGTAATTCCAACTTGGAATTACGGTCCATTTTAATTCCATTTTAAGGTAAATGAAAACACAGCCAGTGCTGCTGATGGTGTGTGAGTACATGTTAGTGTGAGTGTCAACCTACAGAGTGTGTGCGGAGCACAGCAATGATCTTGGACAGGGCCATGTTCCACAGTTCATCGGTGAATACTCTGGTGACCAGCCCTCTGGTGGCGTGGAGGATGTGGTCCTCCACTACAAAGAACCTGTTGACAAACACACACGCACGCACGCACGCACGCACGCACACACACACACACACACACACACACACACATGTCTGCAGTCCAGAAACTTCTAGTGCACCCAGGAGACAACCAGAGTGAAAGGCACATCTTACCCCACAATCTGATTAAAGTATCTTCTGTAGCCTTCTACAGTCTCATGCTACAAACAGAGAAAACACATCATTTCAGTTCTCAAACATTTTTGTGATATACCGTGTTGCTTTAACAAAGGGTGCATGGTTTAATAAGAAGGCAGGTCTCAGAATGTTTTCTTTTGATCCTTGTATTTTGTGTCTCAGAACTAATAAATGCAGAACACTGCTTATTGACAAAGAACTGGAGAACAACATGTTTATTTGCTCACCAATCATTTACATTTGCACATGCAGTGAAAGACATGAGGTGCTCACCATGTTAGCCTGTGGCTGCAGCACCAGGCGGGCCTGTTTCTTCCTCTGCTTCCTGTAATAGTTCTCAAATGTTTCTCTGTCACCCTGAAGACACAATATTTATAGAAACAAACTAAAACAGATGGATTTTGGGATGCAGCATTTAGAGTAATTTAATGAGCTTTCTACAGGACAGGGTGTGCATGAAAAAGAAATCTGCTTTTTCGGATCAAAACCCATAAACTTCTCACATGAAAGGTAGACGTGGAGAGATACTGAGTGTTGTTGACTTTTAAACTTATTGAATAAATCAGCAAACAAAGCAGGTCCTTACAGCTGGATGCCCAAATGTTCTGATGACTATATGGAAAAATGAATAAGGTATTGTCGTTTTTTCATTCAGTCTTTTCCAATGTGGCTGTATGTATCACATCAAGTGTCACACCTCCTTGTCGAGTGAATTAGCAGTAGAATCACCTACCAGCACAGTGTATATATGTAGACACCTGTAGACAGGGGAGAAATCCACCAAGTCCTGAGCTGTAAGAACCTGGAAGACACACGAGAGAAAACATCAGTAATTACACAACCTTCACGCAAGACAGAAAGTGAAACTCCCAACAGTTTGTTGCAAGACAGTTTAATAATCGCTTCAATAAAAACAGATTTGTGATAGACATTGGGAAATGTGAACACATAGAGCTATAAAAATTTAAAATAAAACACTTTTTTTTAACCCAGTCTCACCTCTTCATCTGCTTCCTCCTCGTCTCCAGCGTCGTCATCGGTCAGCAGGCCGTTGGAGATGTGTGTGTGTGTGCGTCCGCTCAAAGAATACACAGGCTTGCTGTAGTGTCCTGTGTGGACCTGCTTTGCCACAGCACTGTTGAAGGTCCTGTGCTGCTGCGCCTGGGCAGAAGCACCATACACAAATCAAACATGCAGCTCTGTCCTTCTGCCAGTTAAAGGTTTGGAAGAAACAGTCCCACCTGTCTCATCGCCGTCTCTCCAACCTTGTCGGAATGCTTCCGGATGCTTTCCAGGAAGTCCTTGAGGTCTGACATTGAGATCTCTTTGATTTCCTCCCTCAGTCTGGGCAGATTTTCTGCCATGATCTGGCAGAACCTGTACTGACTAACCCTGGAGGGGTGTGGGGAGGGGGATTCACAGCCACTCAGTCCTTCCATTGTGAAGTTACACTTTAATCAAACATGTTGGCTTTTGGTTACAACAGCCGCCTGCCACTAGTCATTAATTGCCACCTTTCCTTTGATATGACTGAGCTCTGTCAGTTAAATGTTTTGTCTTTGGAGCTTTTTAATATCTTATCCATTATGATTTTGATTTAAAAAATCACAACCAGAACACCTTCTTGTGAAGTTGGTTAGGAGCTATTCAAACATTTATTGTAGAATTTTCAGTCACAAACGTTGACTGTGTGATCCTACCTTGGAATATACACCTTCTCCAGCTGCTCCATGGTTTTCAATGCAGCATAATATCTGGGGGGAGTACAGTTTCAGTTATTATGATCTGCAATGGACAGCCCTGCAATATTAAATACATATTTGCTGAACTTAATAAATCACACTATTGAAATATGTATTCTGAGTGATTCTCAGAAATAGTCAGAAACAGTAAAACAACTGAAACAATATTTCAATTGTTTTACTTAATATCAAAACATTAAAGAAATTCAGGCAAATAACCCATAACAGGACAAAGAAGACCATGGATTTAATTAAATGCAATCCACTACAGTGAACACAACACTACCTTAAAGGTGAAATGGGAGTTGTGATTTGAACACCAGTGACTTAACATCCAGAGTTGACTATTTGAAACAGAACATTTCAAAAATCTAGACAGGACTGAAATGACTAGAACAGCTGATTAGATTAACACATATATGGATGACCTTTGACCCAAACAAGATGGTATAACAGACAGAAGGACTTTCATGAAAAGTTCTTCACCCTGATGTACACTGGAACCAACTAAACACGGCCACAGAAGCTTTGGCTCTGATCCCAGCGGTGGGGTCCATCCAACTTTTTTCGGGAATTTTTCTAGTTATTATTATTATTATTGTCATTATCGACCTGAGTCTGGTATGTGTATATATGAGTTCAGCGTTGGGTCAGTGTGCTAGCTCCCATCATTAGGCTGATAGGCGGGTTGTGAAGGGATCTAATTGGTTGGTCAGTGAGTGTAAAATGCGTTGTGGACAAATGAATAAAGACATTCTTATAAAGCTCATGATGAAAAGGTTCGTCAGGAGGCAGAGTGAGAGGACACAAACGCTACAAACCATTGGAAAGCGAAAGGAATTCGACCAGAGCGCCAACGCTTACATAACACTGCAATGTGCATTGAAGCATATAGCACATATAACAGACATATCAGACATGTTAAAAGTACATATCATTCACTGGCAAATCCAGAAAGGTTCCTATTGCAGTGTGACTGGCTGAGCCTGGCTATGGGTGCTAGTAGGTCTGCCGATGCTATACCCTAGCAGACAGGCATGGGCGGCTTTGTTGCGAACAAGGGCACGGTGAGGGTCAATTGTCCTTCAGGGAATAACTTCTTCTTTTGATTCACAGTAAACGGATCATTATTTTCCTGTCCCTAACAAACACCCTGTCCTTATGTTACTCAGCAACAGCCACAGTGGAAGTTCATGAGGTAAAAAGGAAGCATGATCTGGAGAGTTTAAATAAATTGTCTGAAAGAATTATTAATTTACTTTTGTTAATAGATTGACTCTACATACACTAAGATTACTTGGAAGATGTTGTCATGGCTTTTTAAACTTCAAACAACAATTACAGGCAGAAAGACACGTCCACAGAGTAGGACGGAGGATGTGGATGAATCCACAAATGACCCGCTCACACCAGGTAGACCATGTCTGATGTAGATAAAACCTACATCAGACAGGGCTCCGAGGGACCAGCAGGGGAGGGAGACGAGCCATTCCACCTGGCCAGGCTACCACACTGAGATCAAGGGAGCGAATTACCCCCAACAGCCATCGACCCCCACCCAGGAACTCATCACACCACTACAGAAGCCCCTCTCACCTGGGCAGCATGCATATTATCACCACCTTTGAATCTACAAAAAAGCCCCAGCCTGTGCAACACCTCTGTGTTTCATGTTTGAAAGCTGCAAAAGATTACAGATTTTTGTTGCAAATACAAATTGTACAATTAACCTGTTGTTTCCCATTAGCTGAGCTTCACTTCAGTCCAAGCTAGGTTGGTTTTAGCATATCTCCATTGTTACAGTCTAGCTAGTAAGGAAATGTTTTGTGACATCATTACCTTTTGGAATCCAGTTGCTCCTTCAGTTTGCTGTACATTTCAAGCACTAGAATGGAACAGCACATAAAAAACAGAATGAGTTTGTTGTCTTTATGAGACCTCATTTTTCAGCTGATTCAGAGTCAAAGAGATTTTTCAGAGGAAAAAGAAATACAAACATTGTTAGGGACTGAATCTAAACTGGTCAAACATCTTCTAACAATCAAAATGTATCTATCATGTCATGCAGGCATTGTACCTGATACTTTGTGTCACCGTTGCAGCACAGCGTGCCATTCCCAGTTTTGGTATTTACATTACGTTACATGTTTGAGTTAGTCTATTGAGAAATTATTTTGTTTGTAAAGAAAACATCCAAAATATGTGGTTTCTGCCTTGACAACAAATGTGAGGATGAATTTTGTAATTTTTTGGAACCAAAGGACAGTGGTTTTGTGAGAGAGATTTCCAGCAACCAGTGCTCTACCACTGGGATGAGGTCTCTCAGGTAACAGTAACCTGTGTCACCTGGTATGCAGAGTTGAAGCTTCTCCACTGTGGTGGCCATGTTCCTCTGCTGGATCCGACAGCAAATCACCTCCTCTGTCTGAGCTGTTACCTGGGGGAGGGATGACACAATTGAGGAAGACAATGAAAAGGAGGTCACCCTGTTGACTACCAGGTTAAAGAACGGTCATGTCCACAGCAGAACTGTTCTTACAGATAATGAGCATGTCATGGCAGGAAAACAAAAGGCACAGTTTGTCCTCCACACATGCAGGACTACACCCATACATGAACTTACATCTCTCCCTGCGTCCTGCAGTCTCCTGTTAGTGTCCGTCACTTGACCCTTTGAAAACAAATAGACATCAACATCAAAGCTCTGAAATATCTCCTCTTATTCATCTCTATTAAGGATTATGTTACAAATTCTAAAAAAAACCCTAATAAATCCATTTCTGAACTGACTGAAGAGTAAATTTTGTGTTACAGGACTTTGAATAATTTAGAGTGCATTTGCTGCTCTGCTTCATGCCCTGTGCAGCTCACTCCCAGCAGCTGCTTAGCCTCGTAATCAGCTCATTGTCCATGAAGGAGCAAGGACAAAGCCGGGTAAATTCAGATTAACCAGGCAGCGGGGACCTGAACCCATAGTTGGTACACTGGGCCTTTCATGGGCTTTAATGGCTTGTGACAGGCTCTTTCTCACAGATTCAGTGACAAACTTCTCAATTCTGGATCTGGATTTTTGAACTCTCGGCTCTTGTCACACAACTGAAAGCCATGACCTAATTGACCAGTGAGCTTTTTGAGGACTGGTTATTTTTTTTCAAGCAATGAAGAATCCAATCATGAAAATATACTAACACCACAATTTCTTTCCTGTAGCTACAAAACATAGATTGTAGACTTTAAAAATAAAAAATAAAAAAAAAATTCTGGTGAACACTGCGATAACATTATGACTTTAGGTAAACAAACAAATACTGAGGAAGGATGCAACACTTTATACTTTGGGTTCACAACAAACACTAAGAAAAAAAAAGAAATTATTATTTCCATCTCAGCAGCAAGGTTTTGTTGAAAAAGTTAGTTTTGGTCAATATCTGTAGCTTCTTAAAGGGGTGGAATTTTGTATTTTCCAGGCACATTGTACCATTTTATTGCACAATCACTAACTATGTTGCCTTCAGTCGCGGTAAAAACAATATATATATATATGTCAAACATGACTTCAAAGAAATTTTACTTTGCAATTTGATGCCTTGGGCACTGCCTCTTTAAGATGGAGTGGATACTCCAGGTGGAGTGTTCTTCCTGAAAGTCTACCTTCAGCATTATACTGTTAACCAACTGAAAACGCCCAACCTAATTTACTTGCCCTGTCTGTTTTAATTTGTGTTTTTATTTTTATGTGTCTTCTTCTGTGGTTTAATGAATACTAGAGATGTGCCGATCAGGTTTTTTCCTGCCAATTCCGATTCTGATCACCCATGAGGGCCGATCACCAATACTGATCGCCGATACCGATCAGCAATACCGATTACATAATTTTTTTTTTTTTAATCATAAGCACTACCGGTTACATTATGTGGAAAAAGGAACCATGAATTCACCTTAATTTAGACAACAACTTGTTTTTAATAACTTTTTCCAAGAAGAAAACTAAACAAAACAGGCATTGTGCAAATTGTACTGCTATTGGTAATACTATCTTCAACAGACTGAAAATACATGAAGGCTCTGAAGAAGTTAAAAAATGCAAAGAGTCAAAATAAAACCTCTCAACATTCCCAAAAAATTCAAGTATAAAACTTAACATTCAAAGGCAAATACAGGTTCCATTACAATAAACAATCCTGAGTTACTGAATGAAAACTTCCTGATAGCATGGCGGCTAGCTGATTACTGCTAGTTCTGAGTGGAAGTTTCTGACTGAGCGGAGTAATTATGCAGAACAGGGAGGAGGTCAATTATTTTTTCAAAGATAATCTGTCTCATGTTAGGACAGCGAAAGTTTTAATACGTATGTAAAAAAAATTTTTTTAGGTTAGATGCTGCAGCTTTAAGCAGAGGTTCGGTGTGAGAGTCACTACCAGGTGGAGCAGAAGCGGCGCTCCGTCTGTGAAATATTACTACCTGTAGCGCGTAGCAGCGGTTCAACAGCGAGAGCAGAACCAGCGTCTTACATCGCAGCTCGAAGACTTAAATTATTTTGCGGGTTATTTGTTTAGCTTTTTGACCGTCATGCTAATCCGGGTGAGTGTTTGTAGCTGTGCGCTGCTTTACCTGCTATCTGATCCTCCGTATGTCTTTTTTACTGCAGTGAGCCTCGATGTAGCCAAACTCCGTCAAGTATGCCATTGTTTTTATGTCGTATTAGCTCCGTTGTGTTGATGCATTTTGACGTGCTTCACCCCACTTCTTCAATTTTCCGCCGCACACGCAAACGTCCCCATTCACTCAGTGCGTTATAGTTCGACATCGCTTAGGATTTGCTGCTGCGCATTTGTGCAGTGTGAAGGAAAGAGGAGACCAGCTGCATAGGCAGGCTGCGAAATGAGATGCAGGTGATCGGTTTGTGTGATCGGCAACAAGAGACCGTGATCGGCGATCACCGATCATACACTTTTTCACGGAAATCGGCCGATTATGATCGGTGGCCGATTGATCGGCACACCTCTAATGAATACTATACAGCACTTTGGTGAAGTTAATGCCTGTTTCTAAAAGGCTTTATAAATAAATTGACATTGAGAAGTAGCTCATATGATCATTTCAGCAAATACACTGTTTCACTGGGTGTTTGCTAATTGCTGCTGTCACTGGAGGAGCTGATTAGTGAGAGGTGCTCTGTAATGCAGAAGCTCAGATGGAGACTGCAGCTTCTGGCTCCTTGGTTCTAAGTATTTTACAACCCGAATGGTTGCCACAGGCAATTCAAAGAATTCTTAAACATGCACGAAATAATCAAAGCACCACTCCAGGTATGTTTCTGATGAAGGAATAACATTATAATATGATGTAAAACTCAAAAGAGTTGATTTTACATAATACTGCCTCTTTAAGGAAGTCAGAGTCAATTAATTGGTGCACGTTCGACAGGAGTAAAATTAATTTTTCTAGTAAAATTCTACATATATATGTTATTACAACATGTATTTACATATAGGAATGCAAAATTTAGAGATTTAGTGATGATTTGTTTTGAAGTCTTGTGTGTCCTGTTCACTCTTACCATCAGTTTCTCTGAATCAGCACGAACTTTAAGAAGCTCAGTTATGGCATCCACAAAGCCTTGATGGTGGAAATTACACATTTTTTCAATCTCACGGTCATGGTTCCTTATCCTGGCGTCCAGCTTCTCCATAAACCGTTTGTGAGCATTGGGCTGGTCATCATAAATGGACCTAAACAAGACAAAAGGGGAACATGAAGAGGGTTGGGGGAGTAAAAGAAAAAGAGGGTGAGCTATTCATTTTCACCAGTGTCTCTTTACATATGTCTATGTCCATCGTTAGAGTTACATTTTTGCTTTAAGTTGTTTGCTGATCACCTTGCAGTGATTCTTGTTGCTGTAGCAGTACTTGATACCTCAACTGTGTTAGTTTGTTCAGTTCAGTTTTTTTTTATTTGTGCACAGCCTGCAGTGGGTCATGGGAAATCTTTTCTTTTGCATTCAGTCGCAAAAGTTGTATGTTATCTTGACAAAGCTGTGCATTTTGTAACAGCAGTCAGCATGTCATCACAAATTGCATTTAACACAATTCTTGTGCTTTCATTATTCATGGCGGTCTGTTGTAATTCAATCCTTTTATTCACTAAGTGACTCGCTTAAATATAAAATGTAAATTCAAAACTGAAAGATTTATAGCTATTACAGAATTACACAAATAATAAATAAAATGCCTTACACAGAGAGGACTTAGAGGTAGTCGGGCATGTAAAGCATTTTGCAAGAGGATATTATATGAATAAAGTTTTTTGATGAGCACAGAAAGAACACTGTCAGTTCCCAACAACAGTTTATTTCAGGAGCAATGTCTCCATCTAGTGACACTAAGTGAAGTACAATAATTTTTTTATCAATAAATAGAAAACAGTAGACAGAAATCACCAGCTTCAGTTAAAAATTATTTTAAATGTACTATATTTAAACACATTTACAGCTAATGAAAGAACATTCAGAATAATCAAAAAAGCCTGCAAAGAAAAAACAGTTAGAGGTTTACAGGTGATATTATTTTTCCCACATTACATCAGACAGTAAATTGGCTGTGTGATTTGCTTGCATGTGAACCACAAACTTCATCACTAATTAACTTATTTAACTGACTGAGTGGGAAACCACACATCCAACATACTTTAATCAAAAATAAAAGCTGAAATTCCAAGTAGAGTACGCTGTATGTATTTATGTTTATGATCAACATCCATATATCAAGGAATTTTTTGCTAAGTATGCATTACCCACATCTGCCAAATTTCTTTCTTTTATTCTAAAACTAACTGGATCTGTCCTGTACATCAAACTGAAGTTGTCATAAAATAAGTATGATCCAATGCTGCAGCTGGAAAAGGACACCTTGAATGCAATATTTGTTTAGGGATTAAAGTATCACAAACTACCTGCATGTCAATGACTTCAGACTTTCACCTTCTTCAATGTCCACACCTGGAACAGATCTATAGATTTAATGATCTAGATGCTACAGCTCACCCAAGGAGCAAGGTGGGGAAAAGAATAAATTCAAATGATATTGTTATGGAAAATTTTAACAATATTAGGTCAATTTTATGTTTACTTAATACACAATTCCTGTAGGTTTTAGTGAGATTTTAAGACTGACAGAAAAGCCCGAGGAGGAAAAAACAGTATAGATATGAGATTTAATACCCGACCATGACACAATTTAAGACTTGTGGCCAAATCACTTTTTTTTCACGAATTTAAGGTATTTTAAGGTTATAGGTACATGAATCTAAGACTTTTTAAGAATGTGCAGGCACCCTGTCAAAAAGTTTCTATGACAAGTAAAATTAAGTAAGAAGATAAACAGAAAACAGTGACGTGCTGCAGTTTGACACTCCTGCATCAGATCGATGTTTAGCCACGTTTTAAGAACCAACTATGGTCATTTTTTACTGTAAGACAGTGATGTTTTCTCAAAATCCCCAGGAGGTCACAAAGTTATTTTGGTTTCCGAAAGGGTTCTAATCTCATATTTCAAGAGCCAACCAGGCAAAAGGGAGATGAGAACCCCAGTCAATGTAGACAGTTTTTAGAAAATAATGTATTTTACATTATCTTACCTTATCTTATCGCTATTCTTCTTTCTAATTTGTGAAAATACTGAAATACAAAGACAAATAAACTGAAACAATGGTGCAAGTACATATGCATATGAAATGAAAATGGGAGGAATGAATGGTAACGGATATGCATGAAAATGGGGATATGAACAAGTAAATAGCATAACTGAACCGGAGCCAATTAAACATTAGGGTTTCTGTTATGGTAAAATGTTTTTAACAGATCCTGACTCTTCAGTCTGTTCAAACACTTCATCTGCAGTAGACCTCATAAAAATCTAATGTTGTACGGCAGGACAGTTTTACCATTTCTTTTCTTTTGCTCATTCTCCATGTCACCATATGAACTCGGACATTCATGTCGTTGGTGTGGAAACTCTACTTCTGCATCTACAATCCATATAAAGCAATCAGTCCTCATCAACAAAGACCAGATGAACACTTCCACTTCTCTATCTCTCCATAGAGGTAGAGTTGTTTCTTCATTGAGTCATGAACACAATGCATGTTTATTCTTTGTTATACAATACTAATACAGCTAGCTCAGATGCTTTATGAAATAAAGATGAACTTAATTCATGGACAATAAGAGTTGTTTTCTATCACCACAATTTCTCCAGATGCTCTCTGAGTATTTAGCACTTTGGTCACTAATACTGAACTAATTTTATTGGAAAATTCATCTTAATACTGCAACTCTCAGTCTCAGGACAATGTATTCATATAAAATATTCCACACACTTCAAAGACAACAGAACGCGCTTACGTGGCTCCCAAGAATCCGGTATGTTATGGGCCTAAACAGTAGCTGATTGAAAGTGCAGCAATAATGATTACAGCTGAAAGTCAACGACCAAGTTACTGATTAGCTAGTGTCAAAATGGAAAAACAAGTCACTTACACCATATGACTTGACTCAGTTTTTATAACTTCCTCATTCATCTGGACTTACAGAAGTCAGTCCAGATGACTTCTGTGAGGAATATGGCTATTTTTGTAGCAAACTTCAGCAGTCAAGGCAACTCAAAGTGATAAAAGCATAACACAATAAACAAATGAAAAACAAAACACTACAGTTGCAAAATAAAGAGAAGTAATAAAAAATTGTACTCCAGACTAGAATTAGTTATTGTTCCAGTTATTATTAATTAAAGGGTTTTAGCCTTTATTTAAAGGAACTCAATGATACAGTGATACAATAACATGTCTGTAATATGTTTTGGTACTTAGTCATTTAGATTTATAAACTACCGACAATATTTTAAAGTCTATTCTCTCATTGGAAGGACTTGAGAACTGGGTGATGTGCTCCATCTTCTTGGTTTTAGTCAGAACGCCAGGAACAGCGTTCTGGATCAGCTGAAGCTGGAGGATTATTTTTTTTAAGCAGACCTGTGAAGACGCTGTTGCAGTAATCAATGCAATTAAAGATAAACACATGGATGAGTTTCTATAGATCTTTTGGGACATCAGTCATTTATTCCTAGAAATGTTCTTTACAAGGCCTAGAGAACAAGGACTGGTTCACGTCTTTAAATGAGACTTGAACCAGTCATTTACTATAGCATTAAGTCGGACCCTGCTCTCATGGTCAACCGTGTCAAATGCTCCAGCAGAACCAACACGGTGGTTCTTCCACAGTCCGTGTTTAAATGGACTTTAACAAAGGTAGACTCACTACTGTAGTAAGAAAGGCATCAAAGTGGTTGGTCATTGTTAAGAAACCATTTAACTGTGTAGGAGTAATGAGTTTACTACTTCAGTCACATTTCAATGATAGGCAAAACCTTTGCTAATCTGTACACTGTGGCAAACAAGGCATGAGCATTGAGGATGTTTTTGTTAATGATTTTCTCAAAGATGTTTCCTTTACAGTGCTAACTGGTTCAGTCTCTCTTTGTAGATTTCACAGGGAACTTATCAGCACAGCAACCAGCATCAAACCAAACTTTTTCTCCTGCCCCTCCCCCCCAAGTAGTTTCCAAACATTTTTTGCAATGCCCCCCCCCTGCCACTGCACAGTTTGGGAACCTCTGTCTAAACCTAACTACAGTCTCTGTAACATGAAACTAACTACAGGCAGCCTGGCCATCACTGTGTGTGAATAAACTTACAAGCTGAGTGACTGTACATGTAAATACAGGCAAAGCTTGTATTTACATGTACAGTCACTCAGCTTGTAAGTATACAAGCTGAGTGCATCAGCCCACAGTGCATCAACCCACTGTTTATGTTTGTAAAGACATCATCCCTATATAGTTGCTAATCAGGTGTGTGAGTAATCCCACAGCAATGGCCGACCTGCTTGGAGAATTTCAATCAAGTTTCAATGATCATCATATCATTGATCAGCATGGAATATCCAGAGTCCATGACTGTGATTTTAAGAATGTGTTTCATTTTATGGTTGGAGATCCAGACAAAAATTTCCACCTTGGTGGACAATAAATTTTATCTTATCTCATGCATGTATTTATTCAAGGTTGGACTACTGTAATTCTTTACCAACAGGACTTACAGTTAAAATCCTTCATCTAAGACAAAATCTGTAGCAAGAGTTCTGATGGCAAACAGAGATCAAATTATTTCTATTTTAGCTTCTCTTCGTTGGTTCCCTGTTAATCCAGAATAAAATGTAAGATTCTTCTTCTATTATTAAGGGATTATAAAGCCCTTAATAATCATTTCCATCACATATTAGAGATCTGATTGATCCATATGTCCCTAACGGACTGCAGGTTTACTGCTAGTAGAATGGGAGGAGGATCCTTTAGTGATCAGAATTAAATAATCTAAGTTATTTTCTAAGTTCAGCTTTTAACTTCATGTTGTTTCTCTGTTTTCTCTTCATAGAAACCACATCTGGTCTGTCTTTTTGTTTAGCTGTGACACCTTCCTTGACAGGGTGCATCAACTGAGCTGCTGCCGATATCTTCATGATGAACTTGGTCCTGTCCTGTCTCTCTCCTCAACAAAGCCTTTGGCTGATTTATCACTGCAACTCACTACAAGAAAACTGGCTCAGAGCTCATCTGCTTAGCTGTGTTTCTCTCTGAGATGACATCACAAAAGGAGCTACTGTTGCTATTTAACTTTTTACTTTTTCTTAAACATAGTCAGTACTTCTTGGTCGGGATGTCTGAGTTTCTTTTGTGTGTACCTACTCTACCTTGTCAAACCCCCAGCAACATGATCATTCACATCGAGCCAAGTTTTGGTTCTGCTTGATGTTTCGTCCTGCTACAGGGGACTTTTCCTCTCCACTTTTGCTATATGCATGCTCACTACAAGGGATTGCGGCAAAGTTACCAACACACACCAAGCAACTGTCCACTGTTGCTACATGCTTATCCAGGAGGTGTGAACGCTGCAATTCAATGACTCTATGAAATCTGTGGGGTTTCCTGAGATAGAAAACTTTTTAACCAATTTTAATAATAACATGAACTTGACTGGATTGTTTGATAGCTTGGATCAATTAGAATGTATTGTCTGAACTGGAATCTGTGGTTGGCTTGAGTTGACCTTTTTAATTCCCTTAAGAGGATATTTGTTGCTAATTGGTGCCACACAAACTGAGCGAGACTGGCTGTCTCATCAGAGAAGCAGAAAAAGAATGTACTGGCAAATACCTTTGACTTTAGAGAAATGTATTCGACAATATTCAAACATTACGTTCAGCTATAGGACCAGTGAGTAACTGCCACTCCACATTCTGCACATCATCCGCTGAACTTTTAACCATCTTTATTAATGCAGGTCTTCCCTTGCTGTATTTTCATACATGTAATCCTTCTTTAAACAGAGATGCATAAGCTAAATTGTTTAGTACTTCAATTACAGTCCAGTTAAAATGACAGAAGAATCTTTTATACTTGGGAGTGAAGATCCTTGCACAGAGAGGAGATCTGAAGAAAATAACCTTTGAGCACAAAGAAAGTGGTGATGACATGTTATGTGGTATAAAAAAGAATAGGGTCAACAAATGTATATGTAATATTCAATCATTTTGAATATTATTGGAATTTTCAGCAATGTCAGTGCAATTACATATTCAACATGCAGCTCTGCTACAACCAATGTAAAAATGAATGAATGAAAAGGAGGAGAAACATCACATCGGGAGATGGAAACAAAAAACGAAAAGAGAAAAAAAAGCATCCATCTGAGAGTATGCAAATAAAACCCAGATAGGGAACAAAGACAGCGATAGTAGTTCAGGTTGTTACTATGTCGTTTAAAAATTATACTGTACATGTACGTTGATGTTTTCCTCTAAATTTTTTTCTTTTTTTTAAGGCTACTATAAATCCCTTTGAAATTTCTCAACCCATTTAAAGGTCTCTGCAATTGCCACACACACCCCACCGCGCAGGAATATATCCATCCTAACCACATGTACTGTTTACAGAATGAAACTTAGCGGTGTGATCAGAATTGCATCAATAAACGTCAAACAAAACTGAAAGAGTTCTGCATTGTTACCTTCGGGGCATATCTTCATTGTTTTGCTCACTGACACCTAAAGTCATCGCCTCAAGGCATGAATACGGAAAAGGTTGCTGTTTAGTTCACTTTGCAGCCTATCAAACTGATGTCATTCATGGTGGCCTTGACAGCTACTACCGAAGCTACTACTGCAAACAGAACTGATCCAGAATACAACAGAGCTGGAACTGGATCAAGTCAAACCCTTCCCTCAGACCGAGCCGCGTCCTACGAGAGACTGTCGTGAATCTTAACTTTCTGATTTGTACAAAACAACAAGATTGTTACTAGTTAGCCGTCAGCTAGCATCAATAGAATAACAATAAGAAGACATACAACGTCCACACAACCAGACAATATTGACATCTCTCTTAACTCAATGACTTTGTATCTTTATTTAACATTAACGAAATCACAAATGAGTCTGGTGTTACTAAAGACTTATTACATTTATTCAAAGCGCTTTGTTAGCTAGTTTGTGTGCAGCCTCTTGCTTCATTTCATCACTATGGATGTTAGCTGCCAGTGCTAGCCTGGCCTTACAGGCTGTGGATGTTTCTAAATAAAGATTCTAACATGGAGAATAAACAACCGCACGCGGACAGAATCACCGGCTCTTACCGGAGAGTCGGACCGACACAAGCTGTGTCGGTGCTCTCAATTTCCTGCAGTATCCGCTCATGCTCCGTTACAAACTCCAGGGTTTCATTGTCCGCCATGATTGTTATGTACAGTGTATTACAGTTTTGACTGCATCTCCAGCCCATAGCAGTCAGACTGAGCTCCGGCCTCTGGGGGGAGCTCTAACAGATAAAAAATAAATAAATAAAAATTATATATATATATATATATATATATATATATATATATATATATATATATATATATATATATATATATATATATATATATATATATATATATATATAAATATATGCTTGAATTAAAGCTGTATTTCTCTCAGCCCACTGGCTGCAATGTTGACACCTTGAGATGCCATGAGACCTAAATTATGAACATCATGGCATAGATGCATCCCAGTTTTCAATGTCTGGAATATAAACATTCATTTTATATTTTAAACTGGTTATATTGATCCTGCGTCCAGACAGAGGGATAATCAGTAGCCTAGCATCATGACCTGTTTGTTCTGAAGATCCTGCAGCTTCCACTTCTCTTCCTAACATGGCGCCTCCTCACCCTGACTCTCATTCTGACAGGAAGAACCACAGAGCTCTGTTGGGTTAAAGCACATCTTCTGAAGTTGGGATATTTTTCCTCCAACAGGTTCCAGAGGAATCACCTCAAACCAGATGTTGGACTGGATTTTATTTCAATGTCATTTGTGAATGACATTTCAAAAATGGAGCTATAAAGGTTGAAAAAGGTTATTATTTAGGTTATTATTTTGGAGAAAGTTTCATCAACATCGATATTTCCTCTAAACAAGGGGCAAAAAACTAAATTGTTTGAAAAAGGAAAAACCTCTCAGACTCTGAGCCCAACAGCACCAAACATTTTTTTATATTAGACAATTGATTTAATTTCACATAATTATTGCGGTAGAAGTCATTTGTTTGTTAAATACTTAATGAAACGTATTTACCGTGTTTGATGTTTGTTGTGATCGACGTATAGTCACAAAGAGCGAGGTAATTAGTAAAAGTTTGTCGTTTGTTGAATGTTCAGAAACTACAGCGGCTGTGACACGCCAAGGGAAAGGTAAAACAACCTGAACAGGTGATCAACTCTAAACCACTCACACATTTTTACTCTCCGTCTCTCTCTGCCATTTAAGCACACTCGTTGCCATGGCAACTTCCTGCGCTCCACAAGCCGACCAGACATTATGTTAAAAACATTCAGTCCATTACGATATTAGGTTTTCAGGCTTGATATTTATTTTGCGATCATTAATAAGCCTCCCCTGGTTGATTAGTTAATTTTAAACTCCTGCTCTGCTGGTTATTTTGGTAATGGAACCGAAACGCACAGAACTGCGCAACACCTTGTTGAAACAATAATCACTGAGATTATTATTGTTGATGGATCATTAATTTGAACACGTTTTGTTGATTTTTTTGTTGTTGTTCTTTTATAAAGTTACGAACGTTTTGATAAGGACCCAGAGGAGGACGTTCTGGCCTCAACGTCCTGGCGCCGTTCTGTTTGTCACCTCATGCTGAGATCTACTCAAAACCCTCAGCGATTGACGTGTTGGAGCCCTGCTCTATAGCACGAACAGTTCAGAAACAATATGAAATGGGAAAAAAGTTATTTAATAACTGATTAAGTCGTGTTTTAGATTGTTCTTGAAAAACGAATCAGTGGACAATTAGTGGGTGAACTCACGGCTGCACAGTGAACCCACTGATTTTTTACAGCAGACAGCCGCTCCACTCTCTTGCAGGTACTGCGTCCCCCGCTAAATCCTAAAAGACAGTCCAGCACATAACAGCAGGGTGCAAGATGCTGGCAGGGAAAACTTACATGGAAAACATACATAACCAAATGGCGGGCATAGTGTACAGGAACATCTATGCAGAATATGGACTGTAAGCCCCAAGATCAAAGTGGGGAACACCCCAAAGGTGGCGGAGAATGACCGAGCTAAGATCGGTCATTCTGTCTGGGCAGATCCAGACAGACAAAATGGTAATGGCGAACCAACCACTGATGGTGGATAAACAACAGAGGAAAGCCGTTGTGGTGGATGCAGCAATACCAAGTGATTACAACATCAGGAAAAAGGAGCACGAGAAACTGGATAAATACCAGGGCCTCAGAGAGGAACTGGAAAAAGCTTGGAAGGTGAAGACCACAGTGGTGCCTGTGGTCATCGGGGCCCTCGGGGCAGTCACCCCCAAACTGGAGCAGTGGCTAAAACAGATCCAAGGAACAACATCAGACATCTCAGTCCAGAAATGTGCAGTTCTAGGCACATGCAAGATACTGCGCAGAACCCTCAAGCTCCCAGGTCTCTGGTAGAGGATCAGAGGATGAAACATATATATATATATTGTTAAAAAATTCCCTTCTCACCCTCTTTCTTACATCCTCTGAGCTCTGGTCAGAGGATGTAAGAACAAACAAAAGACCTGTCAACTGAAAGATTGGAAGGCATTATTATATTCCTCAAAGTAAAAGTCC
Source organism: Poecilia reticulata (assembly GCF_904066995.2). Taxonomy (NCBI): domain Eukaryota; kingdom Metazoa; phylum Chordata; class Actinopteri; order Cyprinodontiformes; family Poeciliidae; genus Poecilia; species Poecilia reticulata. The sequence goes on along the minus strand of NC_088848.1, from coordinate 23,902,764 downwards.
AAATTCCATCCACTAAGAGCAGGTTTGGTGATGAAAGTCTTCTTTTATGATGATAGCACATCCTTCCACTATGCAAAACTTGTTAAAAGCATAAGAATCCAAAATTCAGTGGCATGACCAACAAACAGTTTGAATTTGAATGGATGGTGCCAATTAAAACAAAAGGTAAATGACAATGTTCTATCCTGCAAATCTGACCTGTCAGTTGCTTCATGAAGCTCCTGTTTTTCATCACTGAAGTTCATATCTTCAAGTTCTTGTTAAAGAATAAAGAATTTGCAATAATTACAATTCTAAATATCTGCCCAGGGCTGCACAAAACTTCTTTTTTTTCATCTAAATAAATGTGATATGTGCAGTGGAAAGCAGTATGTGCAAAAATAATCTAACTAAGCAAAACTCCTGAGTTTTCTACAGGCTGGCTAGAAAACTACCATTTCCAAAGATAGCATCCCTTAGTCTAGTAAATTATATTTATGAGAGATTGTTAACACATAAAAAAATTAACACAAACACAGGTTATATTTTTCTTTTAGCATCTTTCTTTCTTATGTAATAATCCAAGTAAAACAAGTGATTTGATTAAAATTTTTAGCACAGTATAATATTGTAGTACATGACTGCTGCATTGCAGTACACTACTTCTGTACTTTTCCACATTGAAAAGTTGCTGTGATGCCTCTCAGAGGCTGGTAAAGCCTCCTCATGCTCTTTGCTTGAATCTCAGTTTAACTAATTTTTTTAGTTAAGATAAAATGATCAGATAAAGAGTTTACCTTAAAGTAGTTCCTAGAGGCAACTCCACAGATTCTAACTCAGCAAAAAAATTCCCAAAGGCCTTCTCCTCCACTTTTTCTTCTTCGATTTCACTTGGTGGGTCGGGTAGAGCTGCATAGACCTTGTCCATCTTTAACAGGACTAAGTAAAAAAAGACAGCAAAAAATCTGTGTGTGTGTGTGCGTGTGTGTGTGTGTGTGTGTGTGTGTGTGTGTGTGTGTGTGTGTGTGTGTGTGTGTGTGTGTGTGTGTGTGTGTGTGTGTGTGTGCGTGTGTGTGTGTGTGTTATAGAGACAAGGAGGCGGGCGGGGGGGGAGAATTCCAGGGCACCTACTATGGTCAGCAGAAAATGAGGGTGAAACAGGAAAAAGGAACCTTGTGATTCACTGGACTTTGAAACCAACAAAAGTGAAATCTTGACTGTTAGACTTATAAAACTTAACTTGGCACAGAAGCAGATTTAGTAATTACTAATTACTATATACATATATTGTGGAAGAGCAGTTTAAGCAAAGAGCAGCTTTCACAACTCACTTTGTTATTTCTTTCTCTTCCCAAACATGCATAAAAAGATCAAGGCAACACTAGTATGTTTTTGACAAGGGAATAACATCATAACATGATTTATAGCTCAAAAGATTGATTTTTCTTAAAACTGTCCCTTTTAGAGGGTTACATCAGGATGCCATTCCATCAAGGAAATACACACAGGACAAACAACAATTCACACAAGCACACACACACACACGCACACGCACACACACACACACACGCACACGCACACGCACACACACACGCACACACACACGCACACACACACACACGCACACCCCCACACACACGCGCACACGCACACACACACGAACACACACGCACACGCACACACACACACACACACGCACACACACGCACACACACACACACACACACACACACACACACACACACACACACACACACACACACACACACACACACACACACACACACACACACACACACGCATACTTGAAAACAATTAAGAGAGACCAATTTACCAAACATGCATATTTTGGACTGTTTGAGGAGGTTGGAGAACCCACAGAAAACCAAAACATGAGAGGAGATCATGCAAGCGCTATCATCAACCTTTACCTAACAAGGATTTAAAAACTCCTTGAGATGAAAAATCTCTCTTACAAGAGAGTCCTGTCAAGTGGCAGTAACAGAAAGGTCCCAGGCCAGGATTCAAACCTATAGATCTTCTTGCTGAACTGTTCCTGCAGACAGCCCAGACAAAAAGATAGACAAAAAAGGTTCTGTCTTATTGTTGTTTAGTAGTGATGCAAGTTCTTAAAAAACAATAAATGCAAACAAAGTTTTGACTTTTCTGTGCAGCAGTCATGCAAACACAGAAAGAGGCCAATTACATAACAAAACAGTTGGCCTATTCTGTAACGGCCAATAGTTGCAAAATTATATCTGACCAAAACAAGTGCTTTGACAGAGCAAAAATGGGAAGTGAAGAGAGAGTATGACTTTGAGCGATGGTGTGACATTCTCCTGTACATCATGCCCCATCGGTTTATGTGGAATCTGTTTCCCAAATGCAGGCAAGTTAAAAATAATGCTGAGTGGGAGCAAAAATAAGGAATTTTATAACCCAGACAGAAAACCAAGCCAAAAATGGTTTTGGTTCAAAAAATATAAAATCATTTCAATATTAACTTGTTTTAAGCCTGTTACTTCTGGCAGTATCAACCAACAACCACCAGAATGCTGTGGTTAAAATATTGAATATTAAATTGAGTGTTGGTATGAATGTGCTTTTCATATTAAGTACATGTGTTTTATTAAAAAATGAAGAGTGAGGTTCCTATTGTTTCCTCAGTTCTCCATGTGCTCTTCCTCTCCATGCTGTGCCAGCTTCCTGCCCACTTCCTGACTGCTTTTTGTGTGCATCCGGGGCACAAGCTGCTATGCAACTTTTGACCTGTATTGTAGGTTATTCTCTGCACAAATACAACTGGAGGATGTCTGAACACACTAAATTTCAGAGCGAAGAGCTTGTCATTTCTGACCAAATCTCTGAGTTTTGACACTGAAAAAAACATCAGTTGTTCCAATTTTATTAATTTGTGGACTTGGTTGTGCACTCTTATCTGTTAATGATAAGCATCAAGTCAAATCCTTGAACTTGCAGTGTAAACAGCATGAACGTTTTGAGATCAAAACTTTTAAAACAATGTTGTTGTTTGGATTTTCTGTTGTTTTTTTTATTTAACTTAATTTGGTTAAAATATATATTTTTTTATCAACTATAACGCTTAAATATAGGAATAGAAAAGTCTCCAAGTAGACAAAAGAGTTGGGTCTCCAAGTAGAGACCAAATTGTCTCTACAGTGTAATAAATGCCTGATTAAATCCAAATCAGATTTAAGATTAGCACGTTACAGTTGAACTTTCATAATGAATTGTAACCAGTTGGCCTTTATTCTTTGTTGCACACCAAGCTTTCAAAGTCAGGGCAGACTGTAACCTCTCCAACAGATGGCGGTAATGCTCCATTTATGTGTGTATGTCACTGCGGAAATCAGACAGAAAAATAAGAAAAAACACATTTTCAGGCCATCTTAACAGAACCATCTTCACCACGAGTAACCACGTCTTCTGTGGTGTCAGTATGTAATGTTTCATCCTTAGAATAATTTTTTCAACTCACAGAAACCATTAGAGATCAAATGAAAAAGACATCTGGTCCTCACCATTGTGTGTGATGGTATCCTGTTTAGGTCTATTCACTCTGACAATTTGACATGAAGGTAGTACTTTATGTAACATGTACATTCAACTTCTAAATGGATTTTTACAGTAAAAAAACAAACAAAATCTTTTTTTCTAAATGTTAATAAGTAGATGAATCCTTTCAACAATATTCTTAGTTTTATCACCTGAATACACTAAAATGTATTCAGATGATAAACACTAGTCACATCTATCCATTTGACTAGCCTGTTTAGTTGGTCACATATTCTAGATGTCATTAATTTTGTCTTTGGTAATAAAATACATAAGATTGGCATTATCTTTGACTTGAAAATGTAATTTAAATCACATAATTCTAGGATTTTCTTATTTATCCTCTGGAATAATGCCTAAATAAAAAATATCCTGTCTAAGAGTGATTCTGAAAATGATTCCATTCATTTGTTACTTCAAGGTTGGACTGCTGTCATTTTTTTACTATCAGGAAGTCCCCTAAATTTGGTTAAGTTGATCTAAAATGCTGCACAGAGTTCTGATAAAAATTTAAAATATAGGTCATATCTCCTGAAGAACCAGCTCCCAGTTTTATCTGTCTACAAGGAAAACACTCTGTCTACTTCTAGGATTCTAAGATTCTAGGATTAAAACGTTCTTTTGTAATGAAGGTTATAGTTTTAACTGCTTAGGTTAGCCTGAACTATATCTGTAGTTATGCTGCCCCATAGGTTTAGGCTACTGGAGGACAAACTGACCATTTCTCCTTGTTCTGTTATATTCTTCTCCAATTTTGCATTACTTGTTTCAACTTCTAACTTTATACTTTCTGTCTTTTTTCTCTACATTTTCTCTACATCTGGCCAGGTGTTCTATGTAGCTGTGACAGTTTCGTGGATGGTGGTATTAATTGTATCTGTCTTGAAGTTATTGGCTGAGCTTTTGTTGCAACTGACTGTATGGTCTCTCTCATCCTATGGTCTTTAAAACCAACGCAGAGTTAATCTGTTTCTCTCCCAGGTGAAACTGCTTAGGGAGGATTAACTTCTCACTTTTCCCTAATATAGAAATCACACCTGGATCAGTACTTCTGTTTCTTTTTTTGTTTGTGCTCTATTTTCTCAAGCCTCCAGTATTGTATCCTTAATAAAGCTTAGATATCTATACTTGATGTCTGTATGCTGTGAGCACTTGAAACTGAAGTCATATGACTTGATTCTGTGCAGAGTGTTGGTCAGTAAGCTGATTCTGATTCTGTTCTGGATTGTATTTGAGTGGTATCAAACTGCGCTCCTCAAAGGCCACAATATTGACCTACACATTCGAATTAAATGGTGAAACTGCCTTTCTAGAATGCAGTCAAGCTCTGCTAATCAGCTAATATTGGAGCTTGGTGTCCTGAAGCAAAGACATTATAAGTTGCAGGACTCTGACCCTTATGGAATGCAGTTTGAAATCTGGACTAAGTCCTGTTCACCAGTAAAACTGTAAGTCTCTGCAGTGGGGTTGGGGTCCTCTGCTTCATTCTCTGGGTTTTGTGAAGCTGTTGGAGGAGTTGGAATGGAACCACCAGACTAAATTGGGATAGTTATTTAACAAACCGCTTTTGCCTCAGCAACAGCTTCAGTCCTTTTACTTGATCGTTGATCCCTGAACCTCCCACCACCTCCTCATACTCTCCACCATCTGTGCTAGTGCCTCCTGTTTCCTCTTCCTCACACTTCAGGCCTCAATGTCTTCAAGATGCCTCAACTCACGTTCCACAGGGTATGACTGACATCTCCATTTCAGTTCCAGAGAGTCTGGTCAATATCTTCATTCCATCAACCTCAACCACATGTTCCTATTCCCAGGTTCTCCAAATAGAGTCCTTGGATGGACTAGTCTCTGTCTCCTGTTCCTGCGTTCTCCCACGAGGGCGTCCACCTGGGCTTGCCTTACTTTTGAGTTACCCACTGATCGTCAGTCCTGGATATTTTACCTTGGGCCCGTCGCCTCCCGATTGGCCTGCTTTCTTCTGAGGGTTCCTCCTGTATTCATGGAGCACACCAGGGTTCCTTCATGTAGAACCCACCCTTAAGTGAATTCTAGATGGAGTTTCTATCATGATCTTTAGGACTTTGGTTTTACTTTAGTAATGGTATTCTCCATTGTTCCCTGTGTGTTCTATCAGTCATTTCTCATATTTCCTCGGTTTATCTTCAGTTGTTTGTCTTCTGGACCCAGTTTCTAATCAAACGCCTGCTCCTGGTTTAGTAATCAACTCGGTAGCTTAAACATCTCTCAGCCAGCTGCAGTCAGCTGTTATTCCCACCAGTGTTCCTCTGGTGATGTATTATTTTAGATTGGTCCGGGCTTAAACCTTTGAATTTTCTTGAGTAAAATAGTTTATTTTCACCCCTGCATTTGGGTCCTTCTCCTCATCATTATGTAGCAGTAAGTCTGCATGTAGAGCTCTTGTGAGCCCAGCAAAAAGCTTGACTAGTTCAATAAGTATCTCTCTCAGGGCCTAGTTTGCTCAATGTACTCAGTCATGTTCATCACTTACACAGGAAGATACACACACACACACGTACACACACACACACACACACACGCACGCACGCACACACACACACACACACACACACAGAAGAGAGAGAAATGGCATTTGTAATTATTGCTTAGTAGACACAAACCCCTCAGAGGTTGTTAGCTTTGTCTCCAGCCTCCTTAAAGTGGACAGGTTCTGACTGAGAACCAGAGGAAATGCAAACATCCCCTTCAGTGGATGTCTGTGTCTGCTGTTCTATGTCCCTCACTCTACAAAATCAACAGTGGTTCAAGTATTGGTGTTTTCACCACAGAAAATAATTTTTGATGATATTAAATCAAATATGGACCTTGTTGGATGTTTGTATTGATAAAAAAGTGAATTGCCATCTAATATTGTAATGGTTTTATCTTATGCTACATTAAGAAATTTAATTTTCTAGGTTTTCTGGTTGAAGTAATAATGAGTGAAGTAGAGGGTTTGCTTGACAAAGAATGGTGGAGTCACAGTGTGCAGGTTTAGCCGCAGTCGCTGCAGACCAGGTTGTTTGCAGTGCAGTCTGTCTTCCTCCATGGTGGTCAGCTCCTCTTCACCTTCATCCTCCTGGAACAACAGGTCAAGCTCATCCGGCTACACAGATTTATCAAACACTAAGGGGAAGTCAAACAAAGCTAATGGCTTTCATCTACCTTCTGTTGAGTCCACATCAAAACAATCAGAAAAGTTTTGAATCTACAACGAGATATAATTTTACATAGTTAAAATAGTGAAATGTTTGTTCTGGTTATGTAAAGAGATTGTTAATGGTTTTTAAAGTAATTGTGTTGTTTTCTTCTTTATTTGATTTGATAGCATTTGATAGCACTGAACAAAAACAGAAACCTTGTTATTTGTTCACTCTACTCTTCCCAGTATGGCTTTTTTCTACCACAACTCTCAAACTGGGAAAAAAAAAAAAAATTCCCTTCTCACCCTCCGCGGGTGGTCTGTTTCATCCTCTGAGCTCGGGTCCTCTACCAGAGGCCTGGGAGCTTGAGGGTTCTGCGCAGTATCTTGGCTGTGCCTAGAACTGCACATTTCTGGACTGAGATGTCTGATGTTGTTCCTGGGATCTGTTTTAGCCACTGCTCCAGTTTGGGGGTGACTGCCCCGAGGGCCCCGATGACCACAGGCACCACTGTGGTCTTCACCTTCCAGGTCTTTTCCAGTTCCTCCCTGAGACCCTGGTACTTCTCCAATTTCTCATGCTCCTTTTTCCTGATGTTGTAGTCACTTGGTATTGCTACATCCACCACAACGGCTTTCCTCTGTTCTTTATCCACCACCACAATGTCCGGTTGGTTCGCCATTACCATCTTGTCTGTCTGGATCTGGAAGTCCCAGACTGGGATCTGGAAGTCCAAACTGGGATATATATATATATATATATATATATATATATATATATATATATATATATATATATATATATATATATATATATATATATATATATATATATATATTTATATATAAAAATTCCCTTCTCACCCACTCCGCGAGTGGTTTCTTACATCCTCTGAGCTCTGGTCCTCTACCAGAGGCCTGGGAGCTTGAGGGTTCTGCGCAGTATCTTGCATGTGCCTAGAACTGCACATTTCTGGACTGAGATGTCTGATGTTGTTCCTGGGATCTGTTTTAGCCACTGCTCCAGTTTGGGGGTGACTGCCCCGAGGGCCCCAATGACCACAGGCACCACTGTGGTCTTCACCTTCCAGGTTTTTTCCAGTTCCTCCCTGAGGCCCTGGTATTTCCAGTTTCTCGTGCTCCTTTTTCCTGATGTTGTAATCACTTGGTATTGCTACATCCACCACAACGGTTTTCCTCTGTTGTTTATCCACCATCACAATGTCCGGTTGGACATTTTATATATATATATATATATATATATATATATATATATATATATATATATAATATATATATATATATATATATATATATATATATATATATATATATATATATAATATATATATATATATATATATATATATATATATATATATATATATATATAATATATATATATATATATATATATATATATATATATATATATATATATATATATATATATATATATATATATATATATATATATATAGCTGACTGTATAGCTCAATAGGTAAGTCACCAGTCTTCCACCCGGGAGACCCGGGTTCGAGGCCAGGCTGGGGGCTGGGGCAAAAAGTTACAACGGTGACATTGAGCTGTCAGTGTGGGTCCTTAGGCAAGACCCTTGGAGCTATATAGCCTACCTCATACCATGAGAGACACAAATAAGCATGACATGCCGGCTCAGACGTCGCCCGGTCAAACAAGGTCTGCGTCAGGTGCTGGGGGACCAGAGCACCCTGATGAAAAGTGGGCTACTGGAACAAGACGGAAATGGGCGAGAGATGAAAACATGGATCTGTTGGAATGCTACTACTCAAGTAATCCTAGTCAGAGGGGCTACATGCAAAGACTGTGGGAGGAATGGTTAGCTCGACATCCCCAGTCAACACTAACTGCCAAACAACTAGTAGCTCAGTGTTCCAACATCCGCAAACGGCAACTGCTGTCACAACTGGAGATTGACGAGGTACGACACAAGTGCTACGGGAAGGAGCCAGGATGCCAGGTCAGAAGGGAGTCAACTACAACTCCCCGCCCAGAGACTGGGTATGTAGCCCCAGTAATGAACCAACCATCTGAGCTGAACGAGGCAGCAACTGACCTGAGAGAGAGAATCATGGCCCGAATGAACACCAGACGACCCCGACGCCAATTACAACGGCTGAGTGAAGTACCATCAGAAAGTCTCATTGAAGATGTGAATTCGGCATTGAGAACGATCCCTACCAACACCATAACAGAAACCAATGAGCTGATATACAACTCAGCATCAGTGATCCTTGAGATGCTTGGTTATAAGAGCAACCATGAGACCCAATACCCACCATGGAAAAGACGGTTAGAGGCTAAGATCAAGATAACAAGGAGGGAAGTGAGTCAACTGTCAGAGCTCCAAAGGGGTGCAATGAAAAGATCAGTACCCAAGAAGTACAGCCAGATGCCCATACCTGAAGCACTCGAAACTGCCAAACAAAGGCTCCAAGCCTTGGCCAGCCGCCTAAAGAGATACACGAGAGAGAATGAAGCCAGGAGGATTAACCGGCTCTTCGCCACCCAACCAGCTAAAGTGTACTCTCAATGGCAGGGTAATAACAACAGAGCAGACCCACCCAGGCTGGAGACTGAACAATACTGGAAAGGCATATGGGAAAGGGAGGCGTCCCACAACAGCAATGCACAGTGGCTAACCTCTCTACGAGAGGACCACAGCAACCTCCCTGAACAAGCCCCGGTAACCATCACTGTGGCAGATGTCCAAGACAGAGTCTCGGGTATGAAAAACTGGACAGCACCAGGACCTGACATGATCCATGCCTACTGGCTTAAGAAACTCACTGCCCTCCATGAGCGACTGGCAGCTCAACTGAACCAGCTGCTACAAAATGGGACTCACCCTGAATGGTTAACTGAAGGGCGCACAATCCTGATACAGAAGGAACCCTCGAAGGGTTCAGTCCCATCCAACTATCGGCCAATAACCTGTCTCTCTACAACATGGAAGCTCATGTCAGGCATCATAGCGGCTAAGATAAGCGGACACATGGATACATACATGAGCAAGGCACAGAAGGGCATAGGCATAAATAGCAGAGGAGCCAAACACCAACTCCTTGTAGACCACACAGTCGCCCGAGACTGCAAAACCCGACACACCAACCTGTGTACCGCTTGGATTGATTACAAGAAAGCCTATGACTCAATGCCACACACTTGGATCATTGAATGCTTAGAGATGTACAACATCAATAGGACTCTAAGAGCCTTCATTGCAAACTCGATGGGGCTGTGGAAAACCACCCTTGAAGCCAACTGCAAACCACTTGCACAAGTGTCCATCAAATGTGGCATATACCAAGGAGATGCTCTGTCCCCACTGCTGTTCTGCATAGGCCTGAACCCTCTCAGCCAAATCATCAACAAGACTGATCAGTCACCTCCTCTACATGGATGACATCAAGCTGTACGCCAAGAGCGAGACATCGACTCACTGATCCACACCACCAGGATCTACAGCACTGACATTGGGATGTCATTCGGACTAGAGAAGTGTGGTCGGATGGTTACAAAGAGAGGGAAGGTCGCCCACACAGAAGGGGTCTCACTCCCAGAAGGAACAATAGCAGACATAGAGCACAGCTACAAGTACCTGGGAATACCACAAGCAAATGGCAACCTCGATGAGGTCACAAGGAAAGGAGCCACAGCCAAATACCTCCAACGAATAAGGCAAGTCCTGAGAAGCCAGCTCAATGGCAAGAACAAGATCCGTGCAATAAACAGCTATGCCTTACCAGTAATCAGATACCCTGCCGGAATAATTAGCTGGCCAATGGAAGAGATGAAGGCCACGGATGTTAAGACTAGGAAGCTACTAACCATGCATGGAGGGTTCCACCCCAAATCCAGCACCCTGAGACTGTACACGAGCCGTAAGGAAGGAGGCAGAGGACTAGTGAGTGTGAGAGCCACTGTCCAGGATGAAACATCCAAGATCCATAAATACATCAAGGACAAAGCCTCAACGGACGATGTGCTCAGCGAATGTCTCAGGCAATGGGGAACAGAAGACAAGGTGCTGGAAGTACCATCATGGGAGGACAAGCCCCTACATGGGATGTACCACCGACAAATAACTGAGGTGGCTGATGTCAGGAAAACCTACCAATGGCTGGAGAAAGCTGGACTCAAGGACAGCACAGAGGCTCTCATCCTGGCCGCCCAGGAACAGGCCCTAAACACCAGAGCAATAGAGGCTCAGATCTACCACACCAGAGAAGACCCAAGGTGTAGGTTGTGCAAGGAGGCCCCTGAGACAGTCCAGCACATAATAGCAGGGTGCAAGATGCTGGCAGGGAAAGCATACATGGAACGACATAACCAAGTGGCGGGCATAGTGTACAGGAACATCTGTGCAGAATATGGACTGGAAGCCCCGAGATCAAAGTGGGGAACACCCCCAAAAGTGGTGGAGAATGACCGAGCTAAGATCCTGTGGGACTTCCAGATCCAGACAGACAAGATGGTAATGGCGAACCAACCGGACATTGTGGTGGTGGATAAAGAACAGAGGAAAGCCGTTGTGGTGGATGTAGCAATACCAAGTGACTACAACATCAGGAAAAAGGAGCATGAGAAATTGGAGAAGTACCAGGGCCTCAGGGAGGAACTGGAAAAGACCTGGAAGGTGAAGACCACAGTGGTGCCTGTGGTCATCGGGGCCCTCGGGGCAGTCACCCCCAAACTGGAGCAGTGGCTCAAACAGATCCCAGGAACAACATCAGACATCTCAGTCCAGAAATGTGCAGTTCTAGGCACAGCCAAGATACTGCGCAGAACCCTCAAGCTCCCAGGCCTCTGGTAGAGGACCCGAGCTCAGAGGATGAAACAGACCACCCGCGGAGGGTGAGAAGGGAATTTTTTTTATATATATATATATATATATATATATATATATATAGCTCAATAGGTAAAGTCACCAGTCTTCCACCCGGGAGACCCGGGTTCGAGGCCAGGCTGGGGGCTGGGGCAAACGGTTACAACGGTGAGATTGAGCTGTCAGTGTGGGTCCTTAGGCAAGACCCTTGGAGCTATATAGCCTACCTCATACCATGAGAGACACAAATAAGCACGACATGCCGGCTCAGACGTCGCCCGGTCAAACAAGGTCTGCGTCAGGTGCTGGGGAACCAGAGCACCCTGATGAAAAGTGGGCTACTGGAACAAGACGGAAATGGGCGAGAGGTGAAAACATGGATCTGTTGGAATGCTACTACTCAAGTAATCCTAGTCAGAGGGGCTACATGCAAAGACTGTGGGAGGAATGGTTAGCTCGACATCCCCAGTCAACACTAACTGCCAAACAACTAGTAGCTCAGTGTTCCAACATCCGCAAACGGCAACTGCTGTCACAACTTGAGATTGACGAGGTACGACACAAGTGCTACGGGAAGGAGCCAGGATGCCAGGTCAGAAGGGAGTCAACTACAACTCCCCACCCAGAGACTGGGTATGTAGCCCCAGTAATGAACGAACCATCTGAGCTGAACGAGGCAGCAACTGACCTGAGAGAGAGAATCATGGCCCGAATGAACACCAGACAACCCCGACGCCAATTACAACGGCTGAGTGAAGTACCATCAGAAAGTCTCATTGAAGATGTGAATGCAGCATTGAGAACGATCCCTACCAACACCATAACAGAAACCAATGAGCTGATATACAACTCAGCATCAGTGATCCTTGAGATGCTTGGTTATAAGAGCAACCATGAGACCCAATACCCACCATGGAAAAGACGGTTAGAGGCTAAGATCAAGATCACAAGGAGGGAAGTGAGTCAACTGTCAGAGCTCCAAAGGGGTGCAATGAAAAGATCAGTACCCAAGAAGTACAGCCAGATGCCCATACCTGAAGCACTCGAAACTGCCAAACAAAGGCTCCAAGCCTTGGCCAGCCGCCTAAAGAGATACACGAGAGAGAATGAAGCCAGGAGGATTAACCGGCTCTTCGCCACCCAACCAGCCAAAGTGTACTCTCAATGGCAGGGTAATAACAACAGAGCAGACCCACCCAGGCTGGAGACTGAACAATACTGGAAAGGCATATGGGAAAGGGAGGCGTCCCACAACAGCAATGCACAGTGGCTAACCTCTCTACGAGAGGACCACAGCAACCTCCCGGAACAAGCCCCGGTAACCATCACTGTGGCAGATGTCCAAGACAGAGTCTCGGGTATGAAAAACTGGACAGCACCAGGACCTGACATGATCCATGCCTACTGGCTTAAGAAACTCACTGCCCTCCATGAGCGACTGGCAGCTCAACTGAACCAGCTGCTACAAAATGGGACTCACCCTGAATGGTTAACTGAAGGGCGCACAATCCTGATACAGAAGGACCCCTCGAAGGGTTCAGTCCCATCCAACTATCGGCCAATAACCTGTCTCTCTACAACATGGAAGCTCATGTCAGGCATCATAGCGGCTAAGATAAGCGGGCACATGGATAAATACATGAGCAAGGCACAGAAGGGCATAGGCATAAATAGCAGAGGAGCCAAACACCAACTCCTTGTAGACCACACAGTCGCCCGAGACTGCAAAACCCGACACACCAACCTGTGTACCGCTTGGATTGATTACAAGAAAGCCTATGACTCAATGCCACACACTTGGATCATTGAATGCTTAGAGATGTACAACATCAATAGGACTCTAAGAGCCTTCATTGCAAACTCGATGGGGCTGTGGAAAACCACCCTTGAAGCCAACTGCAAACCACTTGCACAAGTGTCCATCAAATGTGGCATATACCAAGGAGATGCTCTGTCCCCACTGCTGTTCTGCATAGGCCTGAACCCTCTCAGCCAAATCATCAACAAGACTGGCTACGGATACCGACTCAAGAATGGGGCCACGATCAGTCACCTCCTCTACATGGATGACATCAAGCTGTACGCCAAGAGCGAGCGAGACATCGACTCACTGATCCACACCACCAGGATCTACAGCACTGACATTGGGATGTCATTCGGACTAGAGAAGTGTGGTCGGATGGTTACAAAGAGAGGGAAGGTCGCCCACACAGAAGGGGTCTCACTCCCAGAAGGAACAATAGCAGACATAGAGCACAGCTACAAGTACCTGGGAATACCACAAGCAAATGGCAACCTCAATGAGGTCACAAGGAAAGGAGCCACAGCCAAATACCTCCAACGAATAAGACAAGTCCTGAGAAGCCAGCTCAATGGCAAGAACAAGATCCGTGCAATAAACAGCTATGCCTTACCAGTAATCAGATACCCTGCCGGAATAATTAGCTGGCCAATGGAAGAGATGAAGGCCACGGATGTTAAGACTAGGAAGCTACTAACCATGCATGGAGGATTCCACCCCAAATCCAGCACCCTGAGACTGTACACGAGCCGTAAGGAAGGAGGCAGAGGACTAGTGAGTGTGAGAGCCACTGTCCAGGATGAAACATCCAAGATCCATAAATACATCAAGGACAAAGCCTCAACGGACGATGTGCTCAGCGAATGTCTCAGGCAATGGGGAACAGAAGACAAGGTGCTGGAAGTACCATCATGGGAGGACAAGCCCCTACATGGGATGTACCACCGACAAATAACTGAAGTGGCTGATGTCAGGAAAACCTACCAATGGCTGGAGAAAGCTGGACTCAAGGACAGCACAGAGGCTCTCATCCTGGCCGCCCAGGAACAGGCCCTAAACACCAGAGCAATAGAGGCTCAGATCTACCACACCAGAGAAGACCCAAGGTGTAGGTTGTGCAAGGAGGCCCCTGAGACAGTCCAGCACATAATAGCAGGGTGCAAGATGCTGGCAGGGAAATCGTACATGGAACGACATAACCAAGTGGCAGGCATAGTGTACAGGAACATCTGTGCAGAATATGGACTGGAAGCCCCGAGATCAAAGTGGGGAACACCCCCAAAAGTGGTGGAGAATGACCGAGCTAAGATCCTGTGGGACTTCCAGATCCAGACAGACAAGATGGTAATGGCGAACCAACCGGACATTGTGGTGGTGGATAAAGAACAGAGGAAAGCCGTTGTGGTGGATGTAGCAATACCAAGTGATTACAACATCAGGAAAAAGGAGCATGAGAAATTGGAGAAGTACCAGGGCCTCAGGGAGGAACTGGAAAAGACCTGGAAGGTGAAGACCACAGTGGTGCCTGTGGTAATCGGGGCCCTCGGGGCAGTCACCCCCAAACTGGAGCAGTGGCTACAACAGATCCCAGGAACAACATCAGACATCTCAGTCCAGAAATGTGCAGTTCTAGGCACAGCCAAGATACTGCGCAGAACCCTCAAGCTCCCAGGCCTCTGGTAGAGGACCCGAGCTCAGAGGATGAAACAGACCACCCGAGGAGGGTGAGAAGGGAATTTTTTTTTTATATATATATATATATATATATATATATATATATATATATATATATATATATATATATATATATATATATATATATAAGTAGAGCCAGTGGATAAGCCTATCCACTGGGGCTCTACTGGTGTAGGCCATGGATAGCTGTACTCTTTTAGACACTTAGATCTTGTTTAAACCATGAAATGAAAGTATAATACAAGATTAGTTTTCTATTAAATAGATAGCATTATCTTTGTGACATAAAAAGTGTAATGAGGAGAGAGTGAATCCCTGTTTGTGTGTGAAGTGCCTGATATGCTTTTATCATCTAATCAGTCAAATGTGGTTCAGTGTAGCCAAACGTAGGAACGGTTCTTGAGAAAAGTGGATGTTGGTGGAGGAACATCTGGCTCCTTCCAAAGGAGTTCTGGATCCATATAATTCACCCAAAGTAATAAGCCTTGATCCTGGTTTTATTCTGAATTCTGCAGAATGAATCCTTGAATTATAGATGCCTTGAATTGACCCTCGTAGACATTCCTCTGAAGGAGCAGACAAGCAGCCTCTGCAGCTCCAGTCCAGAGCTGAGAAGCACAGCATCACCAATGCTGACCCCCCGTCCCACACGTGTGAATATCATAGCTTCCATTAGACAGAAATGACAGAATGGGACAGAGCACAGAGTGGGATAAAGCAAACATAGAAGTGCTACATGCTGATTCTATGTTATGCACATTTGCTATTATTACAACTATAATACAGATTTAAATGCCAAGACCAACTCAGACAATGTAGATTTTGTCAACAGTGTCAAGGAAGGAGGGGCTGGGGGGTGATATGCTCCAACCATATGCTTGTCCTCCCTGACTTTCCTGTTTTCCAGATATTGCTGCTGACAAGAAACCTATTGATTACGATTATTATGTGATCATAAGAACTGCTGGCTGTTTAAAACAGCATTCAAAACTAAGATGGTTTTATTAGAGCATTGTCAAATTATTGTTACTCTCAGATGGCTTTGACAGTATGGCTTAGAGATTCATTTAGAGCTCCCAATACAAATACAGATATCTTGATAATTGTTTGTTTTTTGTGTTCCACAGCTGGCTGCTTACCTAATCTCCACATGTCACCCTGAGTAGTGATGATTACTAGCTTACCTCTACACCCACAGAAAGTTGTTTGTTACATTATTACTTGCTGCACAAGTTATATTTTTTAGCCCATTTTCAAATAATCGTTGGACACCATAATACCAAAAATGTGTGTGTCACTGTGTGTGTGTTCCAGTCTGGTCTGTCTGACATTGTTGTGCAATTGGCTCAGCATGCTTTTAGAATGAAGAAGTGAAAAAGATGCAAAGACACACACAGTGTTTATCAAAGCAGCGCACCGTGAAGGGGTCTTAGATTGTCTCCTGTTGTAGAACATGTGCTGCCACTGATAGGCAAATGTTGAGGGAGAGAGGTTAGCAGCTTTTACATTGTGCTTTTGGTCTCTCTCCTTTTAAATGAAATTAATCTAAAGTTGTCTGATTGACTCCTGAAATAAAGATAACTTAATACATTTAGACGCAGCGCCGGCCCTAGCTGTTTGGGTCCCCTAAGCACCTGGGAGGTTGGGCTGTGTGGAGCCCACCCTCAAAGCATTTCTATTCTGGAAATTAAAGTTCACAAGATTTTATAGCATTATCATTTTCTCACGTTATGTCAAAATGACCTATACATATGAATGCTGAATTCCCTATAACACTAATAGTCATTTCATTACTTGAGTTGTTGCAAGCAAAACTGTTGAACTTGTCAATATCTGACAAGCAAATTGTTTGCATTTCATTCTTTTTTTAATGTCTCTCTGTATGACCACAGCTTTCACTGATGGTTTGTTGTTAAGACGTTTCCACTTTGCTTTTGCACAATGCTGTGATTTTGCAGCCCTGCTAACAGCTAGTCCCCAGGAAGGACAATGAAGAAGCGAGAAACAGTTCAGCTCTGATCAACTCTCATCAGTGATACAATTTCATAGAAAAAGCAATAACTTAATATGTTCCTTGAAAACAGAATCAGCAGCAGGCTTCTTTTTAGGTCAAAATGAGCAGCACTGTATCTTTGTAGGCCAAAAAAAATGCATATAATAGGGGGGCAAGAGAAGAACAGTGGTTCTGGGTGAGAAAGTCTGCATGGCAGAAAAAAATGTGAGGGTGGTAGATGACATGTACAAAGGGAGTGAGACAGTTTTGACATCTGAGTTCAAGTCACTGATGGGTTCTGAGCCACTTTTTCTATGCATGGTGATGGATAGGTTGATGACAAATGAAGTCAGGCAGGACACTGGGAGGAACATGATGAAAACAGAGAACAGATGAGGAGAACTTATAGAAATGGAGGTTCGCCTAAGAGTGAAAAAAATGCAATTTAAGAGAAACAAGACAACAGGTATGATAGTTCTTCCCCGTTTTTCAAGGTCAGCCTGAGGTCGACCATCAAAAACCCTGGACAGTGTAAAATAATGTTGAGACAAAAAGTGCAGGCAGATGGAGGCCAGTGTCAGGAATGATGTGACAGAAGGACAGCTTCACGATTGAAATGGAGATTCTATAAGACTGGTGTGAGACATACATGGCTCAGAGACAGTGAGTCTGTCTAAAAGACAGGAGAATGAGATGGAGGAGGCAGAGTTGAAGATGCAGAGATTTTCACTGGGATGGACAGGATTAGGAGTGACCAGATCAGATCTAAGGTAAAGCAGTTTGGAGAGGCAAGGCTGAGATGGTTCGGACCAGTCCTGTGGATACACATTGGAAAGAGGATGTTGGTGATGGAGCTGCCAGGCAGGAGGAAAATAAAAAAGACCCTGGAGAAGATTCATAGACATTGAAAAGATTGGTGTCAGTTAAGAAGGGCTCAAAAAGGGCAATCCTGGGAGGGACTCTGGGTCTACAGGAAAAGCCCATGATGGGAAGATGTACTTCAGTGCTGACCACCAACAAGGAGCTTTCTTAGCAAATTTCTATAATATTATTCTGACCATTGGAATATGGTTTTCTCTGTCTGTTGAGCTGAACAGGAAAAGATGTTTTCCCATCGTTGTCGGAGCTACAGATCTTTGCTGTATCTCCAAATCAGCGTACAATGAAATGATTATGCTAAATGATATCATAATGTAAATTTATCTGATATGTCTTAACTGGTGACATTGCAGTAATTATAACATTCCTAATACTCAATACTTCCCATACAAACTGTAAATCCAATAAACAGAGTATCATTTTGTCAACACTAGCACATCATGCATTGTTTTGTTTTTGTCAAGTTGCTGTCTACAGCAGCCCACATTCTGACAATTTGAGATTCTAAAGCACATTGCTTAGCTGCTGCTAAGCAATGTGCACCAGCTTAGCACATCGCTTAGCTGATCTTTCTTCTGACAAAGAAAGAAAGACTCTTTGTCAGTAAATGGTAGGATTTCTCTTGTTACATTAATTTTCAGTGAACACGCCATTCTTTGAATCCTTTGGTTTTAGTTCACCTCCTTCCCGTCCTCTTGCTTTGATGCAGTCCAAACAAAGAGCAACTGGGAGGAAGTGATAAAGAAGCTCATCCTGTTACCCGCATTGTCTCAGATAATACTTTCCATGGATAACAGAAATGTAGCTGGGTGCACAGCTTGTTTTCTGATAACATGCTTGTTCTTGAATGTAAATCAACACCTTTCAGAACTAACTTGACTAAAGTGTTCCAGTTTACAAGAAAGTGTTTAAAAGAAAATGAAAACTACTGATTAAAGAAAGGCAAATCATCTCCACTTGAACAGTTTATACTCCATGTCAAATGTGTTTTAGTGTTTGTCTAACAACGTGGTTAGAAACTCAGGAGCAGGGCATAGAGCTCTGTACTCTCACCATTCCTCTTCTCTCTACACTTCAGACTTCCAGCACAAATCTGACTTCTGTCACCTACAGAAAAACTTTGATGACTCTGCTGTTGTCGAGTGAATCAGAGACAGACAAGAGGCTGAATACAGAGAGCTGGTGGAGCGCTTTGTGTCATTGTGTGGGAACAATCATCTCATGTTGAATGTGAACAAAATAAAGGAGATGATTATAGATGTCAGATCAAACTCTGGAGATGAAGATGCGAAGAACGATTCTTCATCAAATCAAGAAAATCATGAAAATCATGAGGACAGTCTCATGAAGAGCATCTCTTCATGAGACTGTCTTAGAAAAACAGTGTCTTTAGTCAGTCTTTTTCAAATACGCTGTAATACAGACTGCTACAGCAGCTCTTTCCTGCCAGTCACCATCACCATCTGCTACTGTATAACTATGGAGAATTTGATTGAGTTGCAACAACATTTAGCTTCCCTTTGGGATCAATAAAGTGTTTTAGAATATAAATTGAATTGGAATGAAGAAAGTGAACTTCAAACTCTTGATTCGATTATATCTGCTCCGGGTGTACTTGACCTGCTGCCTACTGAATGTTGGACAGAGGCACCATTCCTCTGCCCCACCCTGTTAAGCCAGAGAGGGAACAGAATAGATGTGTTTTTGCTTGGCGTGGTGTTGCTTTGGATGTTGTCTTTCTTCATTATCTCCATGATATTTCACACCTTGACTCAGTTTTGTTGTGTTGCATCCCGCTGTCTTTTAATCCTTTTCTTGTCTAACATCCTCTTTTGGCCAAGAAAAATCCCCCCTCTCCCAGTCTCCGGCATTCCTTCACCTAATACTGTCCTTTCCTGTCTGCACGACCATCACTGTTTTCACAGTCCTTTGCGGAAACCAAACAAATTAACACTGCATTGTTCTGTGCAGTCACATTAAAGCTGGAAACATCAGCACCATAATAGTTTCCTGAAACCCTTCATTTGTCTGTTTAGAGGTGGCAGATCATGCAAAATCCCCTTTTTATACATTTTGTCACTGAGTGCAGAAAAGTTTACATTTGTCGCCTAGTGCTAAAGAGATATTATATTCTGTTTGGATCATATTTTCATTGTGGTCTTTTTTTCTCTGTTCCCTATTATGTTTTATTAACTATTGCATCACAATATTTGCTGTGGAACTGCTAAACAAGGTCACATAGCAAATCCAGGAGGCCCAAATTAACTCTGTCAGATATGATTTCAACACTTTAAAGTGTCTATATGGGTCCACACCAGAAAGTGTTAATTTAACACTTATTAACACTAATTCAGTTATTTGTAATTAATATTAAATAGGTATTTTACTGTTTTGAACTTTTAAAAGTTTTTGGGAAAATAAATATTTAATAAAGAGGCAATGATTTTCTCAAATGCATTTATTTCAAAACATGCACCATAATCACAAAACATATTACAACACGGAATAATGTGCATGTTTCACATGTTGCTTTCATTCACTTATTACTTATCAAAAGGTCTGACATATCAGCTGTGCAATACAAAATGCAGTATGCTTAATACATTTTTCTTCAATACAATATGCATGAAATTGTTCAAAATACAAGGTGGAAAAAGTAAAGCAAGCAGTTTATGTAATATGAAAGAGTACATTTTCTTTTAACATATAGTGTTAAAAGAAGTGGTACTAATATATACAAAAAGGCAATGAAACGTATAAACGTCTTATATACTTCAAAACGTATATAAGAAGATACAACAGCGGGAATAATGCTCTCAACATAAAAAAAAATCTGTTGAATTTAGCCAAGAATTTAATTGAATATTTACTGGCTCGATTTTGTTCAACACTTATAATCCGCTAACATTCGGCATGCTAAGCTAAATATGCTAACACCGAGCCGCGTGGCGAACGTGACGTCTATCATACAGGTTGAGCTCAACTCAAAATAATAGTTATAAACCATCTCAGAAGAAAATGACTTTCCAAGCCTGGTAAACACCTCAGACAGGTGGAAAGTAAATAGTCCTGAAATGACTTGGCTTCTGTCGCTTCACTTTGGTGGGAATCTGTGATTCTGGGGCGGAGTCAGTGAATTAACTCCTTCAGTGTTAGAGCCGCTGTAGGAGTTCAGAGTTAAGAAGTCAAGAGTTATTGATTCCATTTTAACACCTCTAGATTTGATACAGAAACACTTTGTTTTAACACTGGATTTTAACTACTAATAATTTACACCCCAGAGTTACATAAACAGAATGTGACTCTATTAGAGTAAAATTAACTCTGCTTTTGCACAAAGTCTACTAACAACAAAAACATTTAACACTTTTGAATTTGCTGTGCATGCAAATGTGCGTTTTTTACTTCTCGTAAACATTTTGTTCCAGGATGCTGATGTCACAAGTGCATATGATAAAATGTTCAGCTGTTGGCTTTATTAACATCAGAACCTCTTTGAAGGGTCTGGTTAAATTGTATTTTTCTTATAAAAGTGAAGAAAGTCATCTTCCTTTGCGTGAAACACGTCAAGGGCGACTGACTCATGTTTCTCCACCAGTATCAAGAGAGATTTGCTAAAAGACTTTGTGAAATTGAGCATCACATTTTCTCTCTACTGAAACAACAGACACAGCAAAACAGTAAGCTGCAAACAAAAAAATTAGACATGACTTTTTTGTATTTTGATATGATGTTTTGGCCATTGTTTTGACAGCAGTAGCATTGTGATTTAATTATTGGATGACCCATTCAGTAAATTCATTACATTTGACCTGTCCCCCCAGCAGGTTAAATGTAATGAGAACTTGGCTTTCTGTTCTCTTCTTGCCAGACACTGTATTTTACTCTTCTTTCCATCTACATTACAATGGCTTAATACTGTAAGAACATTTTTGAAGATAGAAAAAATGTCATTAACAGTGAGGGGCAGTTCAGCAAAATGTATTCACAAGTGGAGACACTTTGTGGAATACCTAAAATCTCTGCCTTCATGATGCGTAGAATGATATAACTGACCCTTCAGGTGACTAAGTTTAAAAAGATAGGTAAAATATTTTTACTCCCCAATGCCACCCCCTTTTTTATTTTTGGGGCCTGCCTTATTGTATATTATTAATTAATTTATTTTTAACTTGCTGTTTTCACATTTTACCTGAAATGCTGCAATCAAGAGGAGAAACTGCTAAAGCCCATCCAGGCTGAGGCTTTTGATTTGTCTGAATGCCAACCTGCAGACAGGACAGAATTTTATCACTGAGTTTGCTTCAGTGATAAAGCAAACTTTATCACTGAAAGTTATCAGTGATAAAGTTTATCAGTGATCAACTTTATCACTGATAAAGTTTGCTTTATCACACTTTATCACTGATAAAAGTTTGATAAAGCAAACTTTGATAGTAGTTTGATAAATCTATCAAACTACTATCATAGATTTATTGCTGTTGGGTTCATTTCTTAAATAAAAATAAAGTGTTTTATTAAATTACTACACAAAGGTAAGAATGCATTTTAGGGTAAGGGTAAGAGTAATAACAAATAATAGGGTTAGGTTAACAAATGGAGGAAAATGATAAGCTTAGCTTCTCATTCTCCAGTCCTTCCTCAGTGTAAATTTAATGGTTTGGTTTCATTGTTCTTCCATGGCTCCTTACCTGATCCTCTGTGATTATCTTTGATACATTGTCATTCCTCCCTGTTGTCTTCCTGTTATGTTCTTCAGTTGTTCCTCTGGCAGTTTTCTTGGGACTCATGAAAGTTTCCATTTTGATTTGCTTAATAAACACTCAGATCTTCCCCTAATGCGCTCGATTTTGTATGAAATTTGGTCTCACCAAAACCATTCAACATGACTTCTTCTGCTTAGTATTTCCAATCATATCTATCACACCACTGCACTGTTAGCATAAGCATTTATGTCAAGTCACATTATTAACTTCTAAGATGTTATTTTATGCCAGCTGACTGTACTGCTGTCTTACCTGGTAGTTCCCTGTCTTTCTTCAGCTGGATGTTCTTACACAAGGCCCTTAGAAATCACTCATGTTCACCCAGTGATTTCAGTGTCTCCTTAAGAATCATTTCTATGTTGAGGCAGAAAAGTTCTAGTTCTGTATTTTTATGACTACATACCTGAAAGTGGGTTGGTAAGAACAGATCCAGAGAGGGTTCAGACAGTCATTAATTGTTCCATTGATGGTAGCTGGAAGTAATTTGTGTTTTAGTCTTACTTAGGGTTGCCACCTTTCAGAAATAAAAATAAGGGATGCTCCCCACGGCATGTCGTACTGCTCTCATCGGGTGGGACGTCCGCTGCAGTGATAGACATTATTTTATGGCAGTGTTTTTTGTTTTTAAAAAGTGATCCATAGAGCAATCATTCATGCATAGAGGTCGGTTAGAGTACCCCAAAACTGTACTCCAATCAGAGTAGCATACCTTAAACACGTTTAATTAAGCAAGTGTAAAAAGTATTTGGTAAACTACTCAAGTACTGAGTAACTGATCGTAACACCTGATTTAATATTCAAAATGTGTCCTCAGACAGCCAAAAGTATAAAAGTTATGTGAACATACTGGTATTTTACTCAGTGTTTTTTGAAACAACAACAACAACAACAACAACAAAACAGAGCAATATTTCATCATTTGATATATTAAGCCCATCTAGAACCGCCCATGGGCTGCAGGTCTGTGTCTGGTGCATTAATAATACATTAAATGACCACTGAACACTGAAATCATAAAATATATCAGCATTTCAAAATAAAGCATACAGAAAGCCTCGCCACCCATGTTGCCACCCCAGCGACTATGAATTCAATAAATAGTTATGGGAAATCAGACATTAAGCGCATGAATCTCTTTTTTCCCCGACAACATTGAATGCAACCCAATGTAACCTGACACCTACTGCTGAGTAGCGGGAAGTGCGAGAGTAGGACAGAGCGCGAGGCAGCAGCATTGACATGAATGGATATAAATTACTGGACTGGACATTACCTGACTTATCGTGCGCCACACATGCGCCGTTGCTGTCCATTGAGTCAACAATATGGATGGTCAGGAAATGGCAACGGTCCGCGTAAAGCTGACACACAGAGAAACGAGAAAAGGCAGAATAGAAGTGGTGTTTGGTTCTTCACCTGTTTATCAGCTTTATTGTACCTTTATTGTGACACGCTGTCTGCAGCGTGTCACAATAAAGTATATATATTAGTATATAATAATAATTATATATATATATATATATATATATATATATATATATATATATATATATATATATATATATATATATATATATATATATATATATATATATATATTATTATTATTATTATTATTATTATTATATACATACTGGCATATGCTGCCACCCCTGAAAAAATCCCTGCCCCCTTCTTGCCACCCCATAAATATTTCTCTAGATCCGCCCCTGGACATTTATAAAGATACGGAACGAATCGCGCCCCGTATCGGTTCAATACGGGACGCAACATTTAACCGCCAAATACGGGACGATTCCGTATTTTACGGGATGGGTGGCAACCCTAGTCTTACTGTACCTTCATGAAGAACCGCAGTCAAACAATTCTTCTTACTGCGCACACACCTCCAGAGAAACATTCTCTCTGGTTACCTGAAGCAGAAAAATTATCTGAACTCAGTTATTTCTGGAGCATCCAACCTATCACTCAAAATCAATTCACTTTGAAGATCCAATACTGGGTGTGGTCACTGCTGCCACAGAGAAATCCATTTTAGAAACTACGTCCACACAGACTGATGCTTTTCAACCTTTATTTTGTTAACTATGATTATTTGCTACTTACAGCAAATGGAAGTACATACAAGCTAAGAATAATACACCAGACAACCCCCCCCCAAAAAACCATTTTGATACAGAAATAATTATTAGTATGTCTCATACCTGCCTAAAGATTCCCTCTCTGACTCGTTGCCCTTTCCTCCTCTCTCCCTTCCCCATATAGATATTTACCACCACAGCTCATGTTGTTCCCAATATGTTCCCTGTGCTCTTTAAGTCCCTTAATTCACCTGGATGTTTGCTACATTTGGCCACAACTATTTATTATCTGTAGCCTTGCTGTGCCAGGATGGATTGTTTGAAGAGTTAATTGTTCATGTGGACTCATTGTAAATTGGATGGTGAGGCAGAAAATTCTGTACTCTTCTAAGTATCAGGTGAATACTTTTAAAACCTCCCTATCTCCCATTTGCTTATGGCCTAATTGAAAAGCAAATAGCACACTTGACTGCACCCATGAATCGGTGAGTGATATCTCCTTAGCTGCCGGAGGAATGAAAGCCTTCTTTGACCTCTCCTGTTTTCCATTGCTTCAAATGGCCTCTGTCACACATTATCTATTACATTATTGTTTGGGGGATTAATGTTTCAGTGTCTAACCTTTTCACACACAGATTAAGTGGTTTTTGGAACAGCTTCATGCCCTAAATGTTGACTCACCATCTGCGACACAGTACGCTGCTGGACTGATTAACTAGAGGTGTACAGGAACAGTATTTTTATAAGACATAGGAAATTACCTCCACACACAGTAATAATCAATAATTGATCATGGAGAAAGTTTTCAATTTGAATAACATTTTGGAGTTGTTTGCAAAATGTATTCACTTCAATCAATCAATCAATCAATCAATCAATCAATCAATCAATCAATCAATCAATCAATCAATCAATCAATCAATCAATCAATCAATCAATCAATCTGGATATTTTAATTAGTCAGTTTGTATCACGGGGGCATGCTGTAGGCTTGATGCTGTGCATGTTAGAGTTTTCTTTGGAGTAAATAACGGTTTCACTTCTTTATTTTAGGCACTTGTGTCAGCATTAACTTGGTTGTCCACTCAGCATGCAGCCTTCAAACTTAGTCTATTCTGGGTACAAATGACCTCATTAGTGTTGCTGAATAATCTCCCATGGATGTCAGTGTGGTGTTATGAGGAAACTATCAAAGAAATTCTGAAGAACAAAAGGAGCAGTTTTCATACAATAGGCTCCATAAAATAAATGAATTACTTATGACTCTGTACCAGATAAAGACCATCATACAGTCTGCATTCTGTAGCTGTTCAAACACACCTGGATGGTTGGACATGTACATGGGTTGTGTGAATCAGTCCGCACAGGCTGCGAAGCCAAAGGAACAAAAATGCTTCCATTCACAGGGTGTCGCTGTACACAGCAGATAAAGCAAACCGGCGTTTATCAAGAGTGGATCATTTATCTGTCAGGCACTCAGGTAAAAAAAAAAAACTGCTGTTATACACACACACACACGCGCACACACACGCACACACACACACACACACACACACACACACACACACACACACACACACACACACACACACACACACACACACATTCATACAAAGAGTGTGAGCACTATGATATTAACTCTAAGAAGTTCAACTCGGTTTATTTTATCAAAGTAGATCACTCCATAAAAATAATTTCAGAGCACTTTCTATAAAAGCAGATGGGTCCTAATCAAATCCAGCTACATTCAGTTAGTTATTTCAGTCCCAAGCGTCAGTCATATTCAGTCAGAGGATCATTTCTTCTTGCCCATAAGACTCAAGTGTAATATGTCTATATTTTGTTGTTTTAAATTAAAACGTAAATAATAGCAATGTAATCTTGTGCAGAGCTATTTTTCTCACATGCTGCATCCCAAAGTGAGCATCTGTCACCATTAAGATGTGCAGAGCACAGCTAGCTCCTGCAAGGGCCACATCAGAGGAGATGTTTGCCTTCCTGCAACACAAATCATTATCCGGCTAATTAACTTTGAGCTCAAAGGTGGCCAAATGACTGAACGGATGCAATAAAATATATTCTGCAACCCATATTATATTATTATATATTATATTATGTATGGATGAGATGCAGTTCTTTAATCAGTTTGATGGAATCTGTGTATTCCCTTGTCACTTTGGTCAATACCACCCGGTATGAGGGATTACTGCAAAGTCAACGATAAAACGATGCTGGTCCAGGAGGAGTGAATGCTCGAGAAAATAATAGTTAAGTCAACGACTCAATGCAATCTGCTGGGCTTCCTTAGATAATAAACCAATTGAGCTAATCTGAATAATGAACTGGACTGGATTCACTGCTTGATATCTAGGATCAATTGGAATGTATGTTTGAATGAATTGAAATGACTTTTCTGAACAGGTCTGTCCTGGTGAAGAGAACTGAGTCAATCTATATCAATCCAGTCGATCTACGTTCCTACCTTCATCTACGGTCATGAGCTTTGGGTCATGATCAAAAGTATGAGATCAAGGATACAAGCGGCCGAAATAAGTTTTTCCACATGGTATCTGGGCTCTAACTGAGCGATAGTGAGAAGCTGTATATGAAACATTTTTTCCAATGTATTTTAAAGGTCTTAATTTATTACTAAAGTAAATAATTCACTTGGGGAATCTAATTAAAATTTGAATCAAACTTACAGTAAAATTTCACATAAAAATATAAATATCTTTTGAAATTATTTTTCCTTACTGAAGGAAATAATTTAGTGTTTTGTGGTGAGATTGACTGATGTTAGGGTTAAAAAAAACCTAATATCCTAACATGGCTAACCTGCACAGAAACTCGCCTGCAGACCAATCACCTATTCTGTAGTATATTTTGCCACACTGAGTGACTTTGTACAGGGGACAGATATTATAAATTCACAAAGTTCTGCATCTCATAACTGGCTAAAAAGACATGAAAAAGACTCAAAGAAAGTTTATAAAGTTATTATTTTCTTAAGGATTAATAAATGGATTAATAAACACATGTGCGACAAGTTTTATAAGAAATAGTCACATGCAAAAACTCTATTTTAGGATTTTTAAAAATCCATTTAATTGTGGCACTTGTGGCTTCCTGTTCTGGATAGGTGATCCAAATGGTTCATATTTTAGATTTTTGCTTGTGCGACATGTTAATGTCGCACAAGTCTAAACTTGAACAACAAATACCATCATGGGCCAAAACCTCTTCTCGCAGTCCAGGTTCAATCGGGTCAATCAGAGAACAGAAGGAGAAGTAGTGAAGGATGACATCAATTTTCTGCGCCGTTTAGAATTTGCCTGTAGTTTTAGCAATGGCAGCAGAGGAAGTGAATGAAGCCGATCAGTTCATGTTGGTTGCACTTCCAACATATTGAATTAACATTAACTGTTACCTTGTTTAGATTAGCTCTTTCTTCACAGTGGAGGACAGTTGGTTACAGCACAGGAAACTTCCAGTAAGCTTCATAGTGTCGAATGGGCGCATAACACACATCATGGACAAATGTTACCAAATTGGTCAAATTTAAATCGTCAACACAGTCCACACCTAGAGGGAAGCAATCGATTCTCAATAGCCAGACCCTCTGGAGGAAGCAAAGCAACAAAGAGCTGGTTTTACCAGGCTGCCTTCAGATGTTTTTTAGTGTCAAAGTGTTGGAAGCTGGCTGGCTCAGAGTGGAGGGACTAACTTTTGACTTTTATCTTTACTCATGTTCTTTTGATTTTAATAAATCAAAGGAATGAAATTGGGTTAGGCATAAAGACAGTTAAGGAGTAGCTTCTCATCAAAGTCTTGCCATTTTTTTCTGTTGTGTGTCCACTTCACATGAGCCTCTGTCCCGGCTGGCGACACCAGTATCGATGTGAGCAGTGTTGTCCCTCATTAATTTATCAGTTTAACAGAGTCAGGGAAGTGGGGGGCAGCGGGGGGCTCGGCAAGGGGAGATAATGGCTTCCATTTGGCCAAGGTCAACAGTCAACACATTCCTCAGTCGTTCAAATAAATCCACACATTAACTTGTGTCCATCAATACCACCAAACACACACACCCACACCCACACACACACACACACACACACACACACATACAGGAAAATATAGTCGGTGTGTTTTAGTGACATTGCCTTGTTCTGTCTAATCTCTATATAATTTCAGGATCTGATTGTTTCTCATCATTTTCACTTTAGTCAGTTCTGTTTTACTTCCTGTCACTGAGCTCCATATTTAAACAAACAATAAATAAGTTGCATTATTTTACTTTTTTAATGCACTGCCATTCATAGAAACATGGCAACAAACTGCTCTCCCAAATATACACTGGAGAAGATTTGGTACAAGATGACAGTTTTCATAATCAGGAAGGATAATTAATGGAAGTGTTGATTAATGTCACATTAAAACACTCCAGCTCACTGGGATCTGATTTTTAATCTATCTGATTATCTTTCAGTTCCAAGTCTTCCTCATTAACATGTCGAGCATTACATATGAACGAGTAAAGACATAACTGTCCATTTTCTGATTACAGTTAGTGTTCTCATAAGGAAACATTGACAGTCAGATTTCACCTCACCCTCACACACTGGGTTGACTCAGAATACTCCTCACTCATTCATTACCTCTTCAAACATCCCATTGAAATGTATGTGTGTTAATTAGTCATTAGACTCTAATCATCTTGTATTTGTTCTTCATTTGGTGCTTGAAATGACCAAACGAGGAAGACTAGCTCTGCTTAAACCCATCAGCTTCACATAAAAGCTGCCTTCTTTTTTTATCATGTTAGAAAACAAACATCTGTGATCACTCCTGATTTCTTTATCAATATTGTTTGTGTGTGTGTGTGTGTGTGTGTGTGTGTGCGTGCGTGCGTGCGTGCGTGCGTGTGTGTGTGTGTGTGTGTGTGTGTGCGTTTGTGCGTGCGTGCGTGCGTGTGTGTGTGCATATGCGTGTGCATGTGTGTGTGTGTGTGTGTGTGGCTGCAGAACATTTCACCTACCAACTGTGTGTGCTTTCCTTTGAATGTTGACTTTACTCTGCACAATTTGTGAACCATTACCCAATACAGAAGCTGAGATCAATGAATGTTCTGTTGACTGTAGAATAGTCTTGCATGTGGAGGCCATTCAACCTCGGTAACGTTACCCAAACAAGCCGATCACTGGATATACATCACATTATCACACGGGTCTGGGATGCATTTACAAAATTTTTAGGATTATTTTGAAATCTGCTTCTTTTTTATTCCTGTGAAAATGTCCTGCGTGTGAACAACCCAGGTTTGTGTTGCATGTCTATCAACTCTCTCTGTTCCTGCTTCTCTGAAGGTTCAGTCAATCATTAACCTAATCTACTCACTGAAAAAGTCCCACTCATACTGTTTGCATGGCAGCTTGATAAGCTATTTGAAGTTGGATGTGGTGATGGGACAACAATCGACATAAACCAAATGGCTCTCTAATCTGTGGCTGTCTTTATTTCAACATCTGGGGACAAAGAGAAGCAGCTCAGTGAAGAACGGTGATTAGGTTTAAATTAAAAGCTGGAAGTGCGTCTGTTCTGGTGACATCACAATTACTGAGACTGGAGCTAAAGAAGATTTGGACAGGATCGCTGAGATGTTTGGGATTATGGAATATTTTCTATGATCGATGGTGCAACAAGAATGTAGAGCAAATAAACAAAACAAAAACTGAAACAAAGTCAGTTTACTCAAATCTGTACAAATAAGTCTTCTTTGAACTCTGTACAGATTTTGCACATCATTGAGATAAACATCTAATTTAATTAAAAATTATTCAAAGTAGTTTTCATACAAATACATTTGTGCACCTCAGTCAGCTAACAGCAGGATTAACATCCAAGTTATCATATTAAGAAAAGACATACATTGGTATTTTCCTTTAATACATTTTATAATTTAAATGTGGATTATTATTATTATTATTATTATTATTATTATTATTATTATTATTATTATTATTATTATTATTATTATTATTATTATTATTATTATTATTTATTCGTAAAATTCAAATATCTGAAGTTCATAAACTGTAAAAATCTACTCATGCAGCTAATTGTAAATTAAAATTAGATTTTTTTCAAAAGCACTTTTGTCCTGATTAACAAAAATGACATTTATGTCAAATGTAATTTAACATGTCTTTATTCAGGTCAGAAAACGTCTTTTAAACATGACTCCAAAAGTACATTGTAAGCTTCACTGATTATTAATTTGTATACCACAATCTGAAAATACATTAAAAAACGATAGAGGGAAATACCATATATTTACAGTAATCGTTAGTAGTCACTATAATGCAATCCAAAAACTATTATACATCATATACAAGAGGTAAACACGGAGCCGAGGACTGAATGTTAAACAGATCTGTGAATCAGAGCTGCAGAAAGCAGCATTATGGCTGGAGATAAAGCAATACAAGGTTCCAGTCCCAAAACTGAAGACATTTCCAAGAGTCTTTTATTTGAACTTATTTCTGCATTCCAAGGAAGGCACATAAAGCTAGTTTTAGAAACAGAGTTCATCGTCCAGCCGGAACACTGAGAGGCCGTCTGACCTACGCTGCACAATTATGGGTTTAGTGTTAACTCACTGTTGTTTTCTATATCCAGTTCCTGGTCTGAATCATCGGACACGTCAGAGTCCAGCTCCGTGGGGGACTGCACAGACCCAGAGTGCAAACGGTTACACCCCGGGGTCAGCAGGGGGGTTGGGCCTGTCTGCCGGTGCTCCATGCTCTGGATCGAAACCTGCTCCGTCATTTTATCCGACTTACAGTTCCTCCCGAGCGCGCTGTCGTCCTCCACCTCCCGCTTACCGCCCTGGGGATTTTCCTGCCACAGATAGGGAGATGGATTTAAAGTCCACGCAGATGTTTTTACTGACTTTATCTGGCAGCTCTTTGTTAAAAGAGCTCTTCACCTGTTTTAATCTTCTCCACTTGGCTCGTCGGTTTTGAAACCACGTCTTCACCTGAAACACAAAAACACTCGGATGTTCTTTGTCTGTCATGTCACAAATTTTTATTTGTCACATTCTCAGAATTAAACATCAAAAAAAATAAATGTAATGTTTAAGACTTAGAAAACAAAGTTGACAAATTATGAGGTGATTCAAATTCGTGCCACTTTAAAAATAATAAAGCATAACAATATCAATAAAAAAACATCTCTATACAATTTAAACACCTGCTAGTTCTTATCTTAAAAACAATAGAACAGAAAGTAGCCCGTATGATCGCTGATCATTCTTATCTGTCTCTTCCCACTGGACACAAATTCATGTATTTTAGAAACGGTCAAAGAATTATTAGAAAATATAATTGCTTTTCTATTCTATGAACGGCAGCAAACTTCAGTACTCACTTTATCAATTATAATAAATGCGCAATTTTCTCAGTTTCGAAGCTGTTGTCTGCTGGTTTTATCGACAAATGGATATTGAACGTGTACATGATGGGTTTTTTTTAATGCAAAATCAGCATAAAGTAGATATTTTTAGAAGAATGATCCTCATTTGGCTCACTGGGTCAGTGGGAAGAGCAGGTCTAATGCGATGTGCTGAAGGCTCTGAACTTTCACTTAATTACTATTTTATTTTCTAATAGTTTTTAGATACTGATTATAAAAGCCCGTATAGTGACAAGAGTTGCAAATTAGTTTACGCCAGAAGCACCATGATACATGCATGTATCCGTCCCATGCAGTCCCATCGGTTTGTCTGTTATCGTGTATTTGTGCCTATAATAATAATAATAATAATAATAATAATAATAATAATAATAATAATAATAATAATAATAATAATAATAATAATACAAACACTACCGGTGTAAAAAAAACTTGGTATAGATTCATAGATTCATTATGGTTAAAATAAAGACGTGAATTGAAAAATGTCAAATTAAAATTCAACACAAAATAAATGACTTGGCCGAAAGTTGTGTCGTTTGAATTTGCTATGGATAAAAGGCTGAGATAAAAGGCTGAGATAAAACAAAGTACTGTCGGTTTTTCTTTTTTTTTTTCTTTTCTTTTTTTTAGGAAAATGCTCCCCGCCCGTCAGGCGATGGATTCTCTTGCAGCTGATCAGACTTTATGCTTCACTGAGGTTAAACTGCAGCTCAGGGAGAGTCTCGGTTATCCTGCTAACTACCAGCTTTGTCTTGTAAATGAGGTATTGGATCTTAATAAGACAACCTGTATGAATAAAGGTTAAATAATAATAATAAAACTTTTAAAATAGTTGAATTTAACTAAACATAAAGCATGAGAGGTCTGTCCCGAGTCTCTCAAAAAGACTGAACGATTACAGGACATGTCCATGATCCAGCGAGATTCAGTCAGTCCTTTCGCATTAAGAAATTACTTTAAAAGTAAACAATGATTGTTTTAAACAGTGTAAACATTTTTAGACATTCACAGTTAGTAATCCCAAAATTATTCATACCCTTATGGAAAATTTGGATTTATAATAGTCTTTTATTTTTAGCGCCAGCGGAGCCGCAGCGGGTCGGGTTGCTGTTTGTCCCGCTCAGAAGTAAAAAGAGGAGAAATAATTAAGTCTAGATGAAAATAGATACAATATTATTTTCAAATCGAATACGAAGCTGACGTTTATGGCTAAATGGAGAGAAAAAAATTACGCGTAACTTTGAGACGCATTCAGCGGCTAGGATTTTTAAAGTTTTCTCGTTTATAAAAAAAAGAAGAACGAATATTATTATTATTATTATTATTATTATTATTATTATTATTATTATTATTATTATTATTATTATTATTGAAGTCAGACAGAGCTTCCCTCTTCCCGGAGATAAAAGGCTGAGATGAAACAAAGTTCGGTCGGTTCTGGACAGGTTCGGGATCCTCACCTGTCTCTCGCTGAGCTGCAGCATCTTGGCCAGACGCTTCCTCTCCGGAGGGGACAGGTATTTCTGCGTCTCAAACTTCTTCTCCAGTTCGACGGTCTGGTCGTTGGAGAACCGGACCTGGCCTCCCTTTCTCTTGTGTAGGGGCCGCTGGATAAATGGGCTCCACAGCAGGGGCTTCCCTTCACACACACACACACACACACACACACACACACACACACACACACACACACACACACACACACACACACACACACACACACAATTGCATGTTCAGTGACCCGGCCCAGTCAGACGGTTCCAGCTTTAGTTTTGTTGCTGCTGCTGGATGTTGGATGTTTCACAGGAAAACAACAATTCAACAATACAGACAAAAAGCAGAGCAAACTAAAACGCATTTTTGAAATTAAAATATAAAGAAATAAACACAACAAGAACAAAGCTTCATATGTGATTATTAGAATTTCTAATTGCATCCTGGATTATAGGGGAAGCCCATATTAGGAAAGCAATACTTGGAGCTTCAGCAGAGAAAAAGACCGCATAGATGTGCGGAATCAGCGCAGTTTCCTCCCAGTAATGGTGTGGAACAAACAACAGCAGCCAGCCGCCTGCTGCATGCTGCCTTTTCAGGAAGGTCGTGACAGAGTGAAAACTATGGCCAAATATCCGCTTCATGTGCTTCCTGCTTTTTGCTGTGATTACAGACGAGGAGGGCAGGCGCCTGCTCTCACTCACACTAATATGATGCCATGTGCAGCTTTTCATGCAATCTGCGACATTTTGACCAGAAGGATAGTCTAAGGCTGTGGAATGGCCAAAAAAGGTGTTAGTGGCCTGATATCGAAGACAAACTCAACTCTAGTATCCGGCAATTATTCTCTATTACTGCGTGTTAATAGTTAAAACAAACAAACAAACAAACTCACGGCACATCCTGTCAGTGGATGGTGAGAAACCAGTCGTGTTGATTCTTTGTGAAGGTTTTAGGTAAATGATAAACTGTTTGAATAATCATTCAGAAACCAAAAACAGAAGTTTTGGACTCACATCTGTTCAGATTTCAGCATCAAATCGACGCTTTTCAGTTTAATCATCACAAAACTGGAGAAATGTGAAACCAGAATCAGTCCCAATGAAGGCTAAAATAAACTGCACTGAACAATTATAAACAAACTGCATTTTTATAGTTATTTGCAAACTTTTATATATTATTTTTATTACAAGTAAAATAAGGTATAAATTGTGTACATTTTGTTGCAGTTTTTGCATGAACCCGTTTGACTTCAAAGCGGCTCCTTTTTAAAAGTAATTATAGACCTCCATTAAAATAACCCGATCATTGCATAATTCCAACAAACTGATCTGGAGTCTGTTTAGAGGTGATCAGTTTGTGAGCCGCGCCATGCGACTCACAGTCTGGAACCCGGAGGCTCTTCTTGTTCCATCTCTGCTGTGGGGGTCCCAACGGGCCCGGACCCCCCCCCCCTCCTCCTCTCTCTCTGCCTCGCCGCCTGCCATGAAGAAAGTCAGCCACATCCTCGCAGGGCCCGGCAGAGGAAGTGCAACAATATGTGAAAAACGGATCCCGGGCTATCAGAGGCCGAGTGTTTCCTGAATATGTCTGTATTGAGGATGTCGATAAAATAATCAGCAGCGTGCAGCGGCCTCCCGAGGAAGCGGCTGGCCGGGGTGAGACAGGAAAACATTTAACAGCTTCTGAGAGCAGATTTACTCCTATCGACTGGCTCACAGCTTCCGCTATGAACGGAAAAAGGCCCGGCTTGCTCACTAACCCAAAATCACTATACTTCAGAGGACCGTCCTATATTCATTATCAATCTTATCTAATTTAAGTTGAACTCAGCCGAGTCCAACCAGGCCTGTTTGATATTTACACCAATCATCACGTCTCCAGACCAACAGTCAGCTGCTCATGATAGAGGGGATTCTTCTGATCTTCCAGAACAATGGGCCCCCGGAGAACAAGTCAAGGTCGGCCACTCAGGGCCCCCAGCGCAACCCCAGCGTGCTGAATGGATATGCCTGAAGCTATTGTGGCCCTAAATGTGTGTCACAATAACTCATGTGTGCGTGGTCAGCCATCATGCGCAGAAGCTCTTTGGAAAAACTGTGTAAAAGTCTCCAGCTGGTTGTGGTCCTGTGTACAGTGTGTGCGTGTGCGCGTTTTTTTTTTTTTTTTTGCACATAGCGAACATGCAACTGGAGAAGATCTGAAGTTCGATATGCACCACCAAGCGTGATACTCATGCAAAAACGGTTTCGTTGGCACTGAAACGAAGTTTGTTAACGCAGAAAAGCGCCTGCATTGAATCAGAGAGAATGATGTTACAGTCATAGAGGCCGGGCATATTTAGAATTGATCATATATAGACCTGATTGTTGGGAAATGATGATATGTTAACTGAGACACCCTTACAAAGATATGTTTTCACACAAAAAAGGGAATACAAACTAATTTAACTGTCAAAGGAAACCCGAAACACTGTTTTGCTCGGTAACAGTAACAATGGGACTTGATGATGAAGTGGAAGAATCCACCCTGAGTCTAGGAACAAAGTTTACGCACAAGGAAAGAAACCAGCTGTCAGTTAAACAACTGTCAGAATGGAGAAAGCGAAAAGGGGGCGCTGGCCTCTGCTCACCGAGGGGGTCCTGTCGGAGCAGCGCCTGTGCGTATTCCCCCATGGAGCGGTGCTGCTGCTGGTGGAACGGGTAGATGGAGCCGTTGAAGGCTCCGACGGGGCCGTACGTCGCTGTCAGCGCGGCGTGGGACAGCACCGGGTGGATCGGCGTGGGCTCGTAAATCGGTGTCCGGTAGGGAGAAATCAGATTGGTGAAGGAAGAGTTCGCTGACGGGAGTGTCGGTGTGGGGATCACCGGAGTGGAGCAGGAGGAGGAGGAAGATGAAGATGAAGAGATGGCAGCCGAACCAGTCCTTCCTAGGATGTCCTCGATGTAGAAGGGGGTCGGGTGAGCCGGCTGGATGGGGGTCGGTGCGTAAAGCGGGACGCTCATGGTGTGTACCGCTGCTGACGCGCTGCGTCTCTCCGTCTCTTTCAGGATAAATCTAACACCTTCCTCACGTCTTCAATCCAGAGCTTTCTGTAATCCCAGCTCTGACGCTGAGCTTAATTTTTCTCACTTCCACTAACCAAGAGGGTCCCCGGACTGCGCAGGGGCCGTTACAGTGTTTTGGTGCCCATCAGGTCGGACTGCTGGCCAGCTGACATTCGATCCAACCGCTGGGTCTGTTTTCTGACTGCACGCGAAGAAGGGAGGAGATAAATGGACAGCCGACTTCCTGCAGGTGGCTGGTGGCCGTTTCTGATTGGCTTTGTCTGAGACCCAAACTCGCCCCGCAGTGAGGGGAGATTTTTATTTTATTTTTCTGCTTTTCAGGAGAATCTCAGACCTGAAAGCCCAAATATCAGCTGGATGAGTTGAATACTGAGAATATAGTTCAATGTGTTCTCATCGCTGTCCTGTAGTGTAATGATACACAGGATTCCCTTTAAACATTCAGACTAGAATAAACTGTTTTTAAAGTTTAACCTTAAACTGAAAGGCAACAAAATAAGTAAATATTCAAATGACTTATTCTTTTATAGAAGATGAATTAAAAAAAAGAAAGAAATATGTTCCTAGAAAAAGAATTGTTTTCCAGAACTGAGTTAACAGATCAAACGTGTTTGAAAACCAAAGCTTTTTGGTTCCCATTTTTATGTTATTAAGATATCAAAAATAGTTACTTTTTAATAGTATCTTTTTTCAGAACCAGAGTTGCCATCCAGTCGGTGCTCCGTTACCAGAAGATTCATTTCAGTGTCAAAATGTAACCTGGATTCGTTTTGAAGAAAAAAAACTTATTTTCCTTATCAAAAACCTTTTCTGATACAAACACCTTTAATTGTAGTGATTTAGGATTTAGCCTTAACTTCTACGAAGAGTCTGGATTACATATCAGTCAATCAGGTTAATTTATACGGCGCATTTCAGCAGCAAAGCAATTTGAAGTGCTTTACATCATAATCACAAAATTTCAAAGTCGTCAAATTCAGCACGGATCTGTTCTCCTATTGGCTGTTAGCCCTGACTTGACTCCATGTTTATCTACTCTGTGCATTAATAGACTATCGGTCTTTTCACTAATGTGCTAAATCACTGGTGAACGAAGCTGACTGTTTATTCAATCAAATTCAGTTTATTTATATAACGCCAGTTCACAAAATATTTTTGTCTAAAGGCACTTTACAAAAAAATTTAAATAATAATTTCACGTTCCAATTAATTCAGTACAGTGATTAATTATTCAAATTAGTTTTAAAAAGTTTCTATCTAAGGAAACCCAGCAGATTGCATACAGCCACTGACTTGCAGCATTCACTCCGTGGTAATAATCGCTTACGTTGTGTCATTGACTTTATTCTAAAAGTCTGCTACAGATTATTTAACATTTTAAATATGAAGTCACTTTTTAAAATGTTCTATTATCAATTTTATCACATAAAAAATGAGTTCAATGTCTACAGTGTTTTTTATGTTTTTTTTTTTGTTTATTTCAATCAGTTGAGTAGAACTGAATAACTTGATTTTTTAAAATGTATTTGTATTTGTATAGCCTGCATTCTTCAACTTGCCCAGTCACTTTGCTGCTGAATTTCCATACTGAGGGGCAATAACGATTATTTATATTCAATTATATCTTTATCTGCACTCTACTGGCTTGAAATATAAAATTAAATCATCATACATTTTACTCTAC
This sequence comes from Poecilia reticulata, assembly GCF_904066995.2. Lineage (NCBI taxonomy): Eukaryota > Metazoa > Chordata > Actinopteri > Cyprinodontiformes > Poeciliidae > Poecilia > Poecilia reticulata. The sequence continues at coordinate 23,864,245 of NC_088848.1, read as the reverse complement.
TGTATGTGTATTGGACTTGCTTGGCTTTTGATTATAAATTGGCTCTGGCATATGAATAAACTCAGCTGAACTGAGATTATCAGTGACTGCTCAAACATTACACCAGACACTCATGTGTAACATTGGTGTTATTTCGCCACTCCTCTTCTCTCGGTATAAAAATGACTGCACTCAGCGGTCAGACCAAAGATGAGGTGGATGGGCCACTCACTGCTGAGGCCAGAACCACCTGGAGCTTAACCTGCTCAAGACAGCGATGATGGTGATGATCCTGAGAATTCCCTCCCTACCGTCCTCAACAACACAGTGTCTACAGTGCATCACTTCTGGTTCCTAGGAGCCATTTTTTAATCGAGACCTGAGCTGTTCCTCACACTCTGGCACTCTGGCCTTGTGTGAGCTGGGCCTCACACAAGGCCCAGCAGAGACTGGACTTCCTGCGGCAATTTAAGAAGTACACAGGAGAAGCTGGTGGTGTTTGTCCTGTGTTCGTCCATCACATTGTGGTTCAGCTCATCCACCTTACAGGACACGCAAGATTGCAGCAAACAATCAGGTCTGCAAATAGGATCATACAGGCCAATCTTCATCTTTTAAAGGAGTAGGATCAGGAAAAGGTCAGTTAACATCTCTGCAGACCCCTCATATCATGGACACATACTGTTGGAACTTTCCCCTCAAGGAGTTTTTTATGTCCAGTAAAAACTGGACATAAAAAGAAAATAGTTCCTACTCCATCTACTGTACAAAATCCTAATGAACACCGAACAGCAAAGTAAACGTCACACAACTGAGTAAAACTGATTCTGATTCAGGTGTCTGAATCTGTAACAATCTGTACTTCAGTCCTGCTTTTTAACAGCGCCCCCTGGAGCCACAATAAATGCCGCAGCATTTTAAAGTAAAAAAAAAAAAAAAAAAAGAGAGAGATCTCCTATTTTAGCTTCCCTTCATTTGCTTCCCGGGAAATCCAGAACAGAAACTGAAGATTGTCCTCTCACATCTTCAAGCAAGTCAAGTTCCATCAGATGTTGTATCGTTCCAAACGTTTCTAACAGTGCGCTTTGCTCTCAGTGCTGGTCTACCGCTTGATCCCAGAGTTCCTGAGAGTAGAAAGGATTCAGATCCTTTATTAATCAGGATCAGAGGAGTTCTTCTGGGGTTTCTGTCTTCTCAGAACCTGAGTCGGTCATTGCAGACGGCCAGACACATTCAGCCAGGTTCTGGTTCTGCTGAAGATTCCTTCCTGTTAATCTCTCACATGCTTGTTTAGTATGAGGGAAATCCAACGACAAAATGCAAATGACTACTGTCACAGGTCAATGACTGCATCAGTCTGCTTGGTTTACTTAGATAGAAAATTGAAGCAATAGGAATAATAAACGGAATTTGACTGCATTGGTTTATAACAAGAGTCCCATGCAGTTTGCTTAGAATCTGTTAATATGGCTGAATTGGTTGTCTTGTGCAACATTTATCATGAATTGGAACAATTTAAATAAACCAAACTGAATATCTGCTGGTCCCAGAATCTGGTGTAACACCTGTCCTCCAACACCTGTCCTATCTGCCAGCAGCCACCACTAACGCTTTCTCCAGAACCAAGGTTGTCAGTTGACAGGAGGCCATGTTAAACCACAACACTGGCCCTGGATTTACCCTCAGGTCTCAAACAGTTTGGAGTGTTATCTTTACTATTGGAAGTTAAACGCCTACAAGTCAGCTGCAATCCACTGTGGACGGCAGCTGAATGGAGGGTGATTAACTCATGATTTGAATGTTTGGAGGTTTCCTGTGAATTTCATGTATCAGGAGAGCACCAGTGAAGTGATGATAATGGAAATAAATGCAAATTGTTGTAATGGCTCCTAAAGTGCATGTTTATTCCGTCAAGGAAGTTTCAGTAAGTGTTAAAGAATAACCTGGGACTTCTGGGTTTCAGAGTTACAGCACGGACAGGACAGGTCAGGGGCCCCACCTGCACGCGCTATTGTCCATCAGAGCTAATAACCGCCCCCCCCGCCCCCGCCCACCGCGCGGCATGGGAGGGCCTCAGGGTTCCCACAATAAATCCAGTGGCTCGATAACGTGGTTAAAGAGCGCTCCGCTACATGCTACTTTCTAACGGCCGTAATTTAGATAAAGTCAGCAAACACACAAATGAGCGGCCTTGAAGACTTAAAAGAAGCTCTCAGCGGCCAATATTTGCGACATATCGATCCGACCAGCCTCTCCTGGCGTCAGACTCCTGTCCAAAATCTACTGATAACTTCTCCCATCCGCCCTGGCAGCTGGCGCCACCTTCCTCCATGTTGATGTGTGCCATGGAGTAACACCTGTCTGTAGGTGCGTTCACTATGATGGCTGCTGAGTCTTCCCTACAAACAGCAGTTCCTCTGTCGTAGATCTATAATAAAATAATAATAATAATAATAATAATAATAATAAATAATAATAATAATAACATAAGAACAAATATTTGAATGAATCCATAAAAAAATCCATGTACATAACTAATATATCCCTTTCATGTATGAATTATGATCCTATGTGTCAGGATTTTTTCAAAAAATGTTTTTATTTTCTTAAGGCATAAAAGGTAATTTTGTTTAAAAAAATATTTTTTTTAGGTGATCAATTGTAATTTTTTCCAAATACAAAGTTATTTGAAAAATACGTCAGTAACATTGTTTTTTAGGGGTTATCTGATGTCACAATATTTTACCTGCAAGAATCCTCTACAGTAGGAGGAAAAGGGTTGGTCGGCATGCTTTTTTTGTCTGTCGGCCATATTGGATGTAACAAAAATAATGCATAATGATGCATCTGGCTGATGGCCAGAAGGTGATAGTGTATTTTATGATGCATTAGTGGTCTGTGTGCAAATGCACAAGTCAACTGCAATCCACTTGCCTTTTTATGTTATAAATATAACATAAAAATCCACAAGAAGCACAAGAAAACGTCTAGAAGCCAGTCGGTATGTGCAGCAGAACCAGGTTGTTTCTGCTGCCAGCATGTCTGCAAGGTCAGGATGATGCATAACATCCAACTGAGGAAACATCCACCTATTGAATCTAATCATTCAGCAGGATTCTTCATAAAATCGAGAACATTCATAACAACCCTGATCATCCTCTTCACACAACATTATATAACCACCATGTCTTCAGTCAGAGGCTGCCTTAGAGCCGCTGTAAAACAGACCACTACAGGAGATCCTTCCTGCCATCAGCATCTACAAGTCTAAAGATAAAGCATGGTTATATTTATTTTCTCTCTGGACTAATAAAATGTTTTTGAACTGAACTGGCATTTCCCCACTGTTAAAGGTGGATGGATCACAACCAGGCAACAGCAAAATGGATGCAAAGTACTGGCATGAAGATGACCCAAAAGAATAAAAATAAATAAATAAATCTAATCTTTTAAAGCGATCAATTTTAATGCAGAGCCATCACATCCATGGATGAAAAGCAGCAAAACCTGTAAAGACATGGAGGAATGATGACACGTTTGGTTGCTGCTTCGCAAACAAAAGAGATCAAACTTACATCAGGCCTGGTGAGCTGATAAAAACTGGACTGTATGTATTGGTCACTAAATCCTAACATCAGAAATGTGGATGAAAGTATTGAGATGGGATTGTTTCAGTTTTTTATGCATCTGTGTAACAATTGTGCTCACATACTCATATTCAACCAGAAAACCTGGAAAGTCACTTTCACTGTCTTAAATATTCATGCCTGATCTTTCTAAACATTTCACATCGACAGAACTCTGCAGTTGTTCAATAATAAAAATCAATAATCATGAATATATCTTGTTTAGCGATAGTGCAATCAGGGTAGATTCTCCAGGACATATTTGAAACTAATATCTGATTCTGTGCCCATTGTTTTCTTCAATTTGCTCTTATTTTTTCTTCCATTACTTGTATGTCACAATGGATATTATGTTGCAGTTTAAAGCTGGATAACACACACACACACACACACACACACACACACACACACACACACACACACACACACACACACACGCACGCACATGTTCAATTAGGAGAGAAACCGTCCATGTACAAATGGAAAGAAAGAATAAAAAAAACAAAAACAATCCTTGAACACAGAAAGGAGGAAGCCTGAAGCTAAGCTAATCCCAGGGTCCAGAATGAGAAGATGGTCAGGATTATCTTGAGGAAGGATGCTGGAGGTCTGAACCTGCAGACGTTCAACCAGGACACAAAGAGAAGGCCCAGTAGGGACCTCTTATGGAGACATTTATTACAGCAAGACAGTACATAAACTTAATTTGAATGATGTTGTGAAATGAAAAGGTTCAATGAGGACAATGGTCCATAAGGCTCCAAGTTTCTAATATTTGTAGAAGCTGTCACCATGTCATGACAACATGAGAGACAAAAAAACAACAACCCAAAAACCAATCAGTCAGGAGGGTCTTACTGCTGTCAATCACAATTTCATGTGCCACAGTGGCAAGGGCATTATATTCATTGATAGCGCCAAGACCCGCCTCCTAGCGCTGATTGGTTGTTTTTGGTCAGGAACGGTGCATTTCTGTAGGTCAATAGTAGCTCAGTGTGGAGGTGGAGATCCATCTTTTCAGATTATCTCAAACTGTCACTCCATGGTGACAGCTTTAACAAATATGTAAAAAAAAACTTTACACATTACATAATTTATTACATTTCTTCATAAAATTTAAACTGCACCTTCAACAAAAGAAAGAATTATATTTAACCAACCATAAAGAGCAAAGACAGTCCAGTTCAGAGTAGTCCACTGACCTCCAGGAGAACAATGATGGTTTTACCACCAGTCAGTTTTCTGCCACCAGTCACTAAACAAACCAAACGATCTCATGTTTACAGCTGATCTCTCTGGAGGACAAAGCAGGTAGAGGATGGCACCAAACGGCTCTTCCTTTAGCCAGCTGCCAAATGTTAGGTAGCGTTCTGTGGGGATCTGGGAGAGTCCGTCCTCTGGTCCTCCTCTGGGCAGGGCTGCAGCGCCCCAACGACGTTCTGCAGCGTCCACTGCTCCTCGTGCAACGCGTGATCCTGCAGGGTGAACTGGCCCTGCTTCGTCCTGACCAGCTCCTTCACATGAGCACACGACGACAGAGCTGCAGCACCAAAACACAGTAGCTACGTTACAAAACACCGATTTTAGCTCAGCTGCTTTCACCGAGATCATCTGGAGCGTTACCTTTCCCCAGGTCGTCCACCAGGCTTCTGACATAAAACCCTCCACCGCATTCAATATCTGTCACACAGTCAGAGTGTAAAGGGAAGAAATGAGAGTCATCATGCTGCACAGAACAACTCAGAGTGGATGGAGCAGTTTGAGCTAACCGAGAGTGAAGAGAGGAGGTTTGAACTCCTGCAGTGTTAGGCTGTGCACGGTGACGGGCCGTGCAGGTTTGGCCTCCACCTGGTGACCTTTCTTCAACAACACAGACAGACGCTGGCCGTCTTTCTTCAGGGCGGAGAAGCTAGCAAACAACAAAACTTCACTGTACTGAGAATTGTAGAGTTAGGACAACATACGTTTCATCTGGGAAATACCGTTTCTGCACATGCCCACCCGAGGTTTCACGAAAATAACAAAACCCATTTCACAGATCAAAACAAAGAAGAAAATGGACAAGTTCGGACTTATGGATGACAGTAAATGTGAATTTGTGTTACTTGTCATGTCAATTAGAATAACTTGACATCAGTAGACTGAGGCAGAAGTGAAGTAAGTGTGAAATACTGCCACCTGCGGGTGGGAGGAAGCAGTCACTTAAACCCAATGCTTTTCATCATTATTGTGGAAAATTTGGAATAAGCATAATAAATAAATAATGCATTAGTGCAAAAACGTGGGCATGTGTTGATTTTGCATCAATTTCCATGTTTACAGAATCACAAAAAACTGGAGAGACTGATGTGATTTGGCAGTAAATGGATAAAAACTTTGATAAAAATAATATTTAAGTAAACAACTGTTGCCTTATACATTTATTCTTGTCTCACTCTGGAGTTACATCAATAGCCATGTGACTACCTTCACGTCTCACATAATTTAGTGAGCTGGAGAAGTTCAAATCAGGGCTAGGTTCTAAAACCACATGAGGGATCCATGAAGTGGACCTGGAGAGAGGACCGCCCACCAACAGCTGCACTGACAGGCTGGGAAACGACAGCGGCAACTAGACAAGCAGCCACAGAGATTAACGCAGGACCCGACATTAAAATAAAACTGATTTAAAACAAAAAAATCTGATCAGTACAAAAAAATATAATGAAAATAAAGAAAATGTATCACAGGCCACATACACACATTTTCTGGGACTGTTCCAAATTAAAATGACATTTTGGCAACGGAACCTAAAAGAAAGAATGAAGTTCTAATGAACCATGTGTCCTGCTATATTATGTTATTGCTGTAGCCCTGAGGAAATATTGATAAAGACGTTCAGCTCAAACATGTTTCATTTGACAGGTGGAACGAAGACTGTCCTGTACAGTTGGGAGGTTTGCTGGGTCATCATCATCATCATGCCTAAATATCCAAATGTTTTGTTTGCCCTATTGAAGCAAACTTTGTGTTGCCTTTGTGCCCATTGACTCCCCACCTTATTGTGTAGTTCAGATTATACACTTCTATCCTACTGCTGCCATTTTAATTTATTGTGTCAGTGACTCAAATCTTTGCAAAATCCTTCTTGTTATTAACATGGCATTTCCCCAAAACACCTGATTCTCCAAGTGGACTCTAAAGGAGCTGATAAACACATCAGAAAGTTTTCAGGTTATTTGTAAAACATTTTCAAAACCACAGATTGTCCATCTGCTTCCAAATTATGCAGATGGACATCTGACCCTAACCTGGAGTTGGTCTGACTACCACACTAAATCTCTCAAAGTCTGATTGTGACATGACCAAATGCTAAAAAGTTTAAAGTGTGTGATGACTTGTGAAGGTCCCAGCAGGCCTGTTTCTAGACGGAGTTTGTTACTGGGACCAGCTGCTGTCCCAATTTGTAGGTTTCCATGTCTGCTGATAATCGCCAGTTTAGTATTAGATGAGTAAATTTCTCCTCCTATATTAAAACCTCTCTGTTCAGATGGGGTTACTTACAGTGGAGGAACCTGCATAATGTCCCCAGTAAAAGTTTTTAACTTCTCCTCCATGTCCAGCCTGGTTATGTGCTCTAGAAGGAGAGAACAGAAAACGCTACTATAGCCCTGCAGAAACATGTAGGAACTCTGCTGCAAAGAAAAACATTTACCAAACACTTTCTCCATGATCACCGTTCCAGTGGCATCAAGGGTATCTGTTGCTTTTCCCAGTTCTCCCACAGCCACGTATTTCTTCAAAGATATTATAATACACAAAAACAAAATCTAATCTCACTTAGAAGCCTTGCTATCAGCAAAACGTGTCCATTTATCCTTAAATGTGTGGCTGCTTTGAGCCCCATTTTCACATGCTGTTTACCAAACTCACCTTTGAACCTGTCAACATCGTGCTGAGCATTTTTGTCCCGTTCCCAATACCGACAACTGAAAGGAAAGAGTGAGGAATAGTTTTCTGCCTTTCAGGAAAAAAGAAAGCTCGTAAAATTAATGGTAAATGATTTCTTCTTTCATCAAATAAATCAGCTTACTCATATGGGATTGAATTAAATTGGACTGATTGACTTATGACTCAGTTGGATGGTTTGTTATGCAAAAACCTATTTGAATTAAAGTGGAATGGAACTCTAAAGCTCAGATTTCCTGGCGGACAGTGAACGCCTCTTACCCAAGACTCCGCTGGCAGCGCTGTCCAGGGTCCCTCCGTGGCCAATCTTCAGATGCTGCTTCTTCCTCTTTTTGCTGTTTGGGTACTGCACTCCCGCCTCTGGGTGAACAGAAGTAAAGCCTTTTAATGAGCAGTAGCGCCCCATGTTGCTGCTGTTTGCGCAGGCTTACCTCTGAGCAAAGTATCTTTGAACTTGTTTAACACATCAGCAGATGTCGGCCCTTGTTTCTTATATATGGCGAACAATCCATTTAAAGACTGAAGCTTAGACAGAGAACTTATTGGTGCCGCTGCGCCGCTCACATTCCCAGCCATGCTTGTTTTTGTGAGATGTTCATCTTCTTCTTTTATGGAGAGTGAATTAATAGTGTTTTACTGCCCTCTGCTGTTTTGGGAAGTAAACAATCATATCTGGAAAATGACTACCAATCTTTGCAGTCTATTAAATTTCAAAATAAGATAACAAGTTCTGAAATTACATGAAATATTTGATAGACATTATATTATATTTATTATATTATAAAGAAAAATCTATATTTCTGCCTGAAACGGCTAAATGGAAGTATGCTGATTCAAACTTAATTTGAATCTTAATTAGTATCATAATAATGAGACAGTATCTCATAATTATGACATAGCTATCTCGTCTCATAATACTCATCTGTTCTGATTATCATTAGGTCTGTTCAGTGGTCGACCTAGCCAGAAGAGGGCGGTAGAGCTACGTAAACGATGTTAACTGAAGCTGGTGTAGACATAATATAAGAGTAGACCCCGCATTGGCTGCTCCGACGCAGGAAATACGGCGGCCATCTTGGAGCGGTCGTCCCTCCTACTTTGCTCAAGCAAAACAGCAGAAGATGCCTCAGCACTGCGGGATATTGTTGTTCGGATCGACGGATTATTGATGTGAGGGCTCGACAGACAACGTTTCACAAGTATGATGGACATATTATTGTGTATATTTTGAGATTAGAATATTACTTTACTGTATTTATGTCCACCACCGGTGACATACCAGCTAATATTAGCTATATTGCTTGGTGTAATGCCCGGATTCCATAAATCTTAAATAAAAAATTAATTATTCTCTAACATTGAATTAGATTATCTGACACAAGTGCCTACCTTAGAAATGAAACAATGTAACAGATATTATAAAACGTACATATTGTAAACGTAAATATTATAACAATATAAGTTTGATAATATATGTTACATTGCACCAGCAAAGTTTACAAAGTGGTAAAGACTATTATTTATATGTAATTCTTTCACTCTGTCAAAAGTAACACACCTGCTAAATCTTCCGTTTTTGTTTTGAAGGTTTCCTAAAGACACGATGTGAGGAAGAAGTGGGAACTATAAACAGAGACGGATTCACCGCAGCACGGATGAATCTCACATCGGATTTTGGACTCAATCTCAGCTGCTGAATCACTGAAGCTAGAACTCGTCGGCTGGAAAACAGCCGATCAATAATATATACACTGCTCAAAAAATAAAGGGAACACTTAAACACTTAAGTGTTCCCTTTATTTTTTTGAGCAGTATGTTAGGTTATACCTGTTTATATGTATATTTATACACATAAACGTGTATCTAATATATTATTCAGTATTAATAATTATTTATTTGTGTCATTATTAATCATTATTTGTGTTTATATATTCATAAAAATATGTACTGATATTACTAAATAATTTATTAAATAAATTATTAACGGTTCTGTGCTTTGTAAAATGCGCATCAGACACCAGTATTACGTCAATATTAGAATATTCTATTCCTATTCTATTGGTTTCCTCACTAAGCATATTGAAATATTATGAACTATGTATCAATACAATTAAATAATACAATTGTTTATTAATTTAGCTTTGATAGCTGTTTGAATAAGGTTTTCAGTAACAAAAATGCGTGTTATGTTAGATTAAATGCGCTGATATGTCATTGTGTCTGCCAAACACATAAGGCTGAGTGGAGCGGTCCACCGCTCCAAGACGGCCGCCCTAAATCTCATCAGCTACAATAGGCGTGAGCGGTCCAGGAGGCGTCTATGGAAGCTAGCGCCAAGGCGTTTTTACAAAACTACACTGACCAAGATGCTTTGCGTCTTAGTTAATTTCCTGGTTACTTGCTGACTTGTTTTCTGTTAGCTTCTGTGTCTGAAACAATCGCTTTCTGGTAGGTAGTTGTTTCCTGCTCTCAGAGGTTGGTCTTGCTTTTTTGTCCTTACTATTAGTTTATAGAGTAAACGCCATGCTTGTCTGGATATCGTCGTTGTTTCTGGGTTTCACTGTGTTAACGCGGTTAAGTTGTGGTTCAGTTACAGCCAAAACTTCCAGTTGCATCAGTGTGGACCATCATAATGGTCTTATAGAATATGGTCAAATATGACGGTTGGGTTTTCAGAACCTTTAGACTTTGCAGTTGCTTTGTTCTAAGTGATTCTCCGGAGATTATTTGTCATACCTTCAAAATAATTGCCAATAAATTTAATGCAAAGCGGGAAAAAAAATGCTGCATAGTTTTCAACATTTTCACAAATGACAATCTGACAAATATGTTTTGCATATTCATATAGTTAATATGACATTGCAACAGGCTTTATAGCTGCAGGTGTTTTCTGATTTGTGTCTACCAGCTTTGCAAAATTGCTCATGGTCAGTCAAGTTAGAAGGAGAACATCTGTGATACTTTGAGGGAAACGATCATCGTTTAAGGAGTTTGTCCTGCTGGGAAGTGAAACGCCATCTCAGTCTCAGGTCTTCTGTGGCCTACAACAAGTTTTCTTTCAGGATTGTCTTGGACTCAGCTCCATCCTTTTTCCCATCGACCCTGACCCAGTCAGGGCCAAAGAAACTCCCCACATCATAATGCTTCCAACCTTTACTGGGATAAAGTTATACAAAGGTGTACTTTATTTACCATATAGGTATTTTATGAGGGCAATTGCACTTGATTTTATTTAGGGATATTAGAGTAACATAGATTTCTGTGGCAAGTCAAATTTATTTGCAGACCATATTTCAGTAATGGGCAATTTTCTTAAATATCATCAAAATCATCAAATATCATTGTCATAAAATAATAGAATGAAGACTGGAATTCATCTGTGAATTGAACACAGTTCTAAACAAACAGCTTTTAGTCTAGATTTGAAGGAACTCAGTGTTTCAGCTGTTTTGCAGTTTTCTGTAAGTTTGTTCCAGTTTTGAGGAGCGTACAAACTGAATGCTGCTTCTCCATGTTTGGTTCTGGTTCTGGGGATACAGAGCAGACCAGATCCAGAACACCTGAGTGGTCTGGAAGGTTGATACCATGACGACAGGTCTATAATGTCAGTCGGTGACTTCTAAACTTTATTTCTTTTTTTGTCCCTCTTGAATGTTTCAGATAATCAAACTGGGTTTAAGATCAGACAAAGATAACCTGAATAAACATAAAAAGCAGCTCAAGCTCACTTTGATTATCCAGGACCATGAAACTGGAGGTCTTGGCAGAAATGTGACAGAATTCCAATAATTCTGCAAAGCGGAGTTGGCCAGAGTTCCTCCACAGTGATGTCTCAACTCCATTCAGCATAGCCGCTTGGCATCAGCTGCCGCCTTCATATAAAAAATAAAAGATGGGGAAAAAACAACAACAAATCAGCCAACAGCCCACAGGACCACTAGTGTTTAAATTGCCACTGACCACTCACAGATGGTTGACCTCTAACCTTTACGGCAGTGAAACAGTGGATGACATTACGGCTTCATGAGGAGTGAAAATGATAAATGATCACAATTTGAAAGCAACACTTAGAAACTATTTAACTTCATTGTGTCAAATGAATGAAGCAGCAGTTTGTTGATGAAAATATCTCATTTCCTGTCAGCTGATGCTCAGGTCCTGGCAGGCAGCAGGAAGAACAAACAGCTCCGTCCAGTATGGAAGACTTCAGGTGGACGTACCTGCAGCTGTGTAAGGAGGGCGGGGTGGAGCCCCAGGAGAGTGTTGTGGCTCAGCTCCAGGAGAGCAGGGCTGCCCACAGCTCCAGGCTGGACCTGAGTGGACACAGCCTGTCCACTGACACCTGCAGTGTCCTGGCCAGGGCCTTTCAGAAGGACGCCGTCTTCACAGAGGTCTCCCTTAGTGACTGCATGCTAACAGAGGAAGGTGTGTACGACTGTCAGCCATGTTTGCTTTATGATGCTATAAAACAGAGGTGCTACACTCCAGTCCTCAAAACCCGGATGGGTCCCTGCTTATTCTAGATGTTTCTCTGGTCCAACACAATAATTAGCTGAATGGTTCGTTAGCAGGCCTCTGCAGGAGTTTGATCTGTGTCAAGATGAGTGAAAGAGAAGGCACCATGTACAAGTCAATAGTGGGAACCACTGGGATGTATTATTTAAAAACTGACATTAACAAAAAGCCATCAAGCTATCTTATTCACCTTTGAATAATAAATGTCTATATATGTAACAGTCTACATTTTTGAATTGACTTTAAGGCACCAAGATGCTTTTGGCTGGACTGTTTCACAACACATCAGTGAAATGTCTGGATCTGAAGGTAACAGCTGTAAAATCTGACACACACGCTAAACACACAGGCAGAAACACTTTAAAATAAATAATTCATCTGAACAGACTCTTTTTATCGGTGAGTTTCTGATAACTGTTTCCAGGGAAATAATCTGAGATCTACAGGAGCTGAGGTTCTGGGCAAGCTGCTGGGATGTAACAAGACACTGCACAGGTGAGTTTATCTGTCAAAAAAAAACTGAAAAAATATTAACTTAGGGAACCTCTTTCTATCATTGTGGGAAAATATGATGTTTAGTGATTTTTCACCAAAATGTTTACCAAGTGTAGTGAAAACCAGCTGTCTGTGATTAGTAAAGCATCTGTCATGGATAAAAAAATCACAAAGCGATTCAATCAGTGACTCACAGAAAAGAGAAATCTTCAAACATTTTCACTTCTTACAGATATTGCAGGAATTTGTAAAGACAAAAATGCTGACATAGCTGTTTTTGAACAATCCAATATTCCTTATTCATCTCTATGTGAGAGGGAGAACATATTTGATACATTTCTCCTAATGTTTGCTTTGGAACAGAATGTTAACTATTCCCAATGCAATGGAAATAAAAGCCATTAGAATTTAGAGACATATTATCTTTAAACACAGTCATTTTCATCAGTGTATCTAAAATGGTGCTGAGTAAAACTATAACAGCAGTTTTACTTGTTTTAGCCAGTACAAAATGTAGTATGTAACAGCAAATTTGAACAAAATGATGTCCTTTGGAGAATCTTGTGACAGGACTGTTTTGTAGGGTTTCCATAAATATGAAATCCCTGCAGCCTGAGGAGGGAAGCACACTGGAGCCGTTTATAATATGATAATAGTGACCCAGTGTGAACACTGTTCTCAGGCTGGTGTTGGAGTGGAATGCTCTGGGTGTGTGGGAAGAGTCCTTCTCGCTGTTCTGTGATGGGTTGGCGTCCAACAACACTCTGACACACCTGGACCTGCGCAACAATCAGATCAACCACCACGGAGCCTCGGAGCTGGCCCTGGCCCTCAGACGCAACAGCACCCTGCAGGAGCTAGGTGAATTGGAACTGCCCACATCAGTCCTGTCCAACCGCAGAGCAACAGACATGTTGGCGCATCTTTGATTGTCTCAGGAATCCCTAATGTGTTGTGTTTGTTTTTGTTGCAGTTCTCCTGATGTAGTGGAGATGTTGGTTTAAACCAAACATCTTTGCTGTGTGACTAATGATAGTTCACTCTTCCTTTTCCAGACCTGAGGTGGAACAACATCGGTCTGCTGGGTGGGAGGTCCCTGCTGGAGGCCCTGCAGAAGAACAAGAGCGTAATTCAGCTTGAGTTGGCAGGAAACAACATTCCCAGTGACATTCTCAAAGCTCTGGGTAAGACTGCCACATATCTCCTCCTGTAAGTGTGATTTCCACTAAAATATAGCAAAAACAATAAAAATCATCCATGAGTGAAATCACCAGATTGACATGCATATTTTGTTTTTAATATGCAGTGTTACCAAAATAATTTTAGTATTGACAGGAATAGTGAATAGCAGTCTTTTTTTCTATGACTGGGCAGCTCAATATGTAACACAGTTGGAGGTTCTGGAGAGACTCCTACTGGCCTACCTGAGTGAGAAAACAAACCCCTATTGGTGGAGTTGGAGTCATATACCTGCTTCAACAAACTGTGTGGCTCATTTTGTGAACTTTCTGGACCCGTCTAGAGCAGAGCACAGGACACAACTCTGAAAGAGAGTTCACGTTGAGAGAAAGCCGCAACAAGACCCATGTCCTCAGCAGAGAGATCCAATCACTGAAGGAGGAAAAGGGTCGCCAGGTAAACTGTCAGTTTGGCACATTCTGTCTGGAGTAAGTAGACAGAGAATCTTCTCTCTATCTTATCTACTGCATCTTATTTCAAATGAGAGTTTTGTGTATAACTTATGATGACCATGACTCTGGTTGTCCTCACTGTCCTCCAGTTCCTCAGCCTGATGGAGACCATAGACAGGCAGAGGGAGGAGATGGGACGCTCCACCAAGTGAGTTCATTTACTTTGTAAAATTACTGGCTGTTGAATTAGTCTTAAAGCTGATATATACAACCTTCTTTAAATACAAAGACTTAAACACTTACTTATTAAATGAATCTAAAGTGTGTTAAAGGGGGTTTAATTCCTTCGTGAGATGACACAGACTTATCTGAGTAAAGGATTTGTTTTAGACAAGTCTACATTAGTAATCACTACACTGACCTGGGAAGAATCTAACGCCACTAAGCAGATCAATCTTCCACTAAGCAGTAAAGGTCGGAGCGGTTCAGAACTGCTCAGTGGAAACGAGACATAAGAGTCAGATTGTAGATAGCAAACACAGTTTACCATATATGACTTTGTTACCTCTAAGCATACAACTTAGGCTATGGACAGCAGTCTTCTCTACAGGGACACACTCCCTACATATGACAGTGTGTAGCTTCGACTGTCCTTAAGCCTATTAAACATCTGTAATACACCTTGTTGATTACTCTCCTGAGGTCATCAGGTCTAATAAGCCATCAGACACTATAAACCCTAAAGGAATCAAAAATGCTTATGAAGAAGTCTGTGACTTATTACCTACAACCTGAATATGATAGACTTACTGTCTCTTTAAATATGATGTGTTTACCTCCTCTGATGTCAGGTCAACCTCTGCTCAGATTGGTCAGCTCCAACAAGCTCTGAATGAGAGGAAGTCAGCGATCAACTCCCTCACTGCCAAGTAATTCCTTCTTTCTACTCTCTGATGTTATTCCTGCTGAAGAGCAAGACTCATTTTATAGACTTTTTAAAAGAGACAATTTTCTAAAAGAACGACACAACCAGAGCAGTAATTAAGCTAAAGCTGTACAAAATTCAAACATGTTGCCCAAACCCCAAAGATATTTAGTTAACTATGATGAGTTTTTCTACTCTGAAGAAGCTAC
This sequence comes from Poecilia reticulata, assembly GCF_904066995.2. Classification (NCBI taxonomy): domain Eukaryota; kingdom Metazoa; phylum Chordata; class Actinopteri; order Cyprinodontiformes; family Poeciliidae; genus Poecilia; species Poecilia reticulata. The sequence goes on along the minus strand of NC_088848.1, from coordinate 23,848,917 downwards.
ATCTGACTGACTGCAGAGATGGATGGAAGCAATGAGGTTTGTGGGTGTTTCTGTTGAAAATGCAGGTTGCAGATGACAGAAGCAGCTCTGGCCCTCTCAGAGCAGAAAGGCCAGAGTATGGGTGAGGTCCTGTGTCGCATGAAGGCTGAGAAAGAAGAGCAGAAGGACCAGCAGAGCCGGCTGAGGAAGAAGCAGGAAGAGGTACGCTGAAACGCTGGAGAACATCAGGGCTGTCGTCTTGAGTTTTGTGTTTTAAAGCAAAGAGTTACACAGACAGATCTGGATAAATGATGTGCTCACACACAGGCGCCTTGCAGAGGTATTGAACTGAGCCACATTTTTCATATTATAAAACAAACTTCTCTTGTATTTTATTGGATTTTTTTTTCACACATAAAAACCTTAAAATGTGTCCAGCCCTGGGGGCCAGGCTCAGTAGAACCTCGTTTTGCTGCAGTGACCTCTGAAGGTCTTTTGTCTCTACCAGCTTTTACATCTACAGGTGAACATTTCTACTCAGAGCTCTCCTAAAACACCTAAAACAGCTCTCTATCCAATCTGACTGAGCTTGATGCTCTCTCTCTACTAGAGAGCATCAATTTTCACAGAACGAACAAACAAACATTAGTCAATACAGGACTATGCTACGATCCTCTGTGTTTGTCTTCCTTTCCTTTAGGAAAGTTCTCTCAGGGAGGGAAAACTCCACAGAGAGATCCAGAACCTGATGGAAACCAATGGCCAACTCAGGAGTAAAGTATGAGCTCTGCTTGTTGAGTATCATGTGTCTAACTTTACACACCTGTGGCATTACAAGGACTGTTTCATAGTGTGGGAAATAAGTATTTGATCCCTGGCTGATTTTCTAAGTTCTCACACGCATAAACAAAAGCCCATTCTGTACATTTCATTCTGGTTTCATATTTTGATAGATAGTAAGAGAAACAATGAGAAAATCAGAAAAAAATCCTTACGTCAAAGTAGAAAATTGCTTTGTGTGTCATCGAGTGAATTATGTATTTATTCCCCTTCCCCTTACTCCCCTTTATGTATTTATTCTATTGAAGGAGAATAAATAGAACAGAGTTCTGGCTGTCACAGATTGGTTACGGCCCGTAATGCTATTAAATAAATCAGGTTATCATGCACAGATGTTCTGGGTCATAACGTCTGTGTGTGAAAACCTCCAGCTTTACAGGAGAGGCTTGATCATAGTAAGGTAAGGCAATTATATTGATATAGCACATTTTCAGAAACAAGGCAACTCAAAGTGCTTTACATTAATTCATAATTATGATCTAAAGGTTGCTTCAGGCCAATGGGGTTAACTTCTGTGAAATCGAAGGTCAGAACAGTAACAATGTCATGGAGGAGTCTTACTGCGTTACACCAGTAGAATGGCCAAAATGATTTAATGACATGCAAACCATTTTTTAAAACTTTTATGCTTTTATGTACTGCATTTCCGGTACTTTTTCATGATATTGTCTTTGAAGCTAGCATCAAATGTAAAGGTTGTGCTTTTATTTGCAAGCAGCAGCAGAGGAAATGATGACTGCCTGTAGCGTATGAACGTGGCAGTCATGTTAGTAATAGATGTGTGTCAGGTGGAGGAGCTGGAATGCAGGTGCAAGTCTCAGCAGCAGCAGATCTTTGAGCTGAAGCAGGAGCTCACCAACAGCACCGCAGAGCTCAAGATGCGGCTAACGAAGGCAGAAGGTAGCAGCAGCATCCGGAGCAGGTAGTGTTCCCACACAAGGTCCGGCTCATGTCCCGTCTGTCCCGCAGATCGGCTGGAGTCAGAGAAGCGGCGGTCCAAGCAAGCCCTGGAGGACATGGAGACCCTGAGACACAAAGAGGTGCTGCGTCCTCCATCACACTGTTCACACAACATGCATCACATCACAGCTGGAACCTGCGCATGAATAACATGTTATTCTCAGTTTCAATCCAATGCAAAATTCAGAAATACTTTATTGATCCCAAAGGGAAACGAATTGTTGTGACTCTGTTAATTCAACATCCTTCAAAGCGTTTTGTCTGGTAAAAGATTTTTGGTGATATCACACCTGATCCTTTGTGAACTGCTGTCTTTCTTCTTTCAAAGAGTTGATATAATTATTTGGTATATATGACTGATTACATGCTTAAAGTTGAGTATTGCAGCCAACTTTTGGATGGACGTTTTTTAACAGCTATATTGTCATACAGGTGGAGAACGTCAGCCGGCATTTAGAGGAGAGTGAGAGAGCTCTGCAGGAGCGGATCTTCAAACTGGAGGCGCAGAGGATCCAGCTGGAAGAGGTCACCAGTCCTGCTTCCTTCCTTTCGCCAGTGTAGAATAATTTCATAACAGTTGGTAAGAGTTTTTCAGATACTTGGTTTTGTTTGTCTGCTGCAGGAGTTGGGTAAAACTAAAGCAGCCATTGTGACAGAGAGGACCCAGGCAGAAGAGGAACTGGGAAAAGTGCGAACTCAAATGCGCTTGGAGGAGGTAAGATGCCTGAACAGAAGAGAAAGTCTTCCTGCTCTCAAAACCTCACGTCCACGCTTCTTTTCATGAGCAGCAGGAACGCGTGTCATCCCTGGAGGAGAGGTTGCGCTCCCTGCGTGCATCCATGCAGCAGCTGCAGATGCACTGCTCCCAGCAGAAACAGAGCATCTCTGAGCTGCAGGCGAAGAGCAGCCACCAGAGCGTGGAGACAGACGGCCTGCGGCGCCGGATAGAGGAGCTTCAGCAGGTAGGGGCCCAGCCGCCTGCTGCTGCTGCTTGTTCTGCAAAACCAGCTGAAAATGAATTCAGACACAACTGAGACACACAGGATGTGCTCCAACACCAGACCAGGTGGAGCCCATAGAGGGATTATCTGTTTTTAAATACAGCGGATGCTGCTGAAAGACCCGACAGTCTTCAAGGGTTCACTGGTTGCCATGGTTACCCACATTTATCTTGCTGTTTTAACATTAGCTATTATGTTGTCAGTATGCTTCAGTTATTTATCACTGTGTGATAAAATAAGTCATGCTACCAAATTGATATTAGTGACCCATTAATACACATTACATGCAGGTGAGTGAATAAATGAGGCAAAATGGCCCAAACTGCAGTGGCAATAATAATATTTCTGGAAATATTAAAGCAGTTTTATTCATGGTTCCATCATCAGCTCTCAACAAGATATGTCCAGTCTCTCTAAATAAGACGAGCACTAGAATAGAGTTTTCCTAAAATGTAAGTTTTTAAAAAAGAGGGGGGAAAAACATTAAAAAAAACAAAAAATAAAATCATATTTGGCAAAGGATGAATGAAATACAACTTCAGCCACCAGCTGAAATCAAAACTGCAGCACGTTGAACCAGAGGTAGTTCGAGGTTCACAGACAATGTACTAAAAATAAAGCCTCTGACATCTGCAGGTCCCTCAAAACTGCGTGTGTTAGTTTGTGCCAGGTGAAGAGAGGTGATCTGTGCTGGCGGCGAGTTCTTGATGATTTTATTAGTCTGATTGTAAATAATTTAAATAGTTAGAATAATGTATTGCCTGCCTTCTGCAGGCGGCAGTAGAGTGGCTGCTGACGCAATGTGACGTCGACTGATAATCCCTCTATGTTACGAGAAAAAAAAAAGGTTGTTACCTAGCAACAGCCTGTTGAGTAATAAAACTCACGCCTTGGCAGTATTTCAGACAAAACAAAAAAGTAATCACTAATTATTGATATGGACTAATATGAAACGCTTACACTGTGATAGGTTTTTCTGCCGCACCGCCCAGCCCTTCTTTGATTGGGTGTGTTTGCTGGCAGCTGTTTGGTGTGGATCCTTCCTACACAGCATGTTGTTGCAGGATCTGTCTGGAAAAGAGCAGGAGAAGGTGGCTGAGGTGAGCAGGGTCAGAGTGGAGCTTCTGGAGCAGATTGGACAGCTGGAGGCAGACAGGACAGCACAAGAGGGGCTCAAAGCAAAGATCAGTGCTCTGGAGAGAGAGATGAAAGGTACATTATACACTTTTTATTTTACTGCTTTGTTTCAAGTTGCATAATGTTTTGGAAATTTTAAAAATCTGATCTATTAGTAAACAGTTTGCTCAAAATCCTTCATTTTCCTGTCAGATTTTTGGTTTAATGTAATATGTTATCTTGATCTACATGTTTCTTCCCATCAGAAGTGACATTAATATTTTTGTAGTGGCCCAGGAAGAGTCCTGACAAAATCTGTGAACAGAACTACAGATTAAGGTTTGATTGTTGTAATGTTAATATAGATGAAGAGAAAATTGTAAACAATTTTCAACATGTCCATTTTTATAAAAACATTTAAATTGAAAACAGTTAAAATACTCCTTTTGCATTGTTTTATTATCTGATAGAACATTCTTGACCAGAGACAAATGTCTTTGTTGAATGAAAATAATCTGAAATCTGAATCTAGTAGAGGTGTGGATAATTTTGGACTTAACAGCAGGCAAACATTTCACAGCAGAATGTCTTCATCTTGACTTCAGGTTCAGCTAAATAATTTGTAATCCACAGATTGTTTGCCTTTGTGATGAGCCATTCATTTAGATACCTGTGAATAAATGTCAAGTATTTCTTAAAGTGAATGGTTTTGTTCTGCTAGTTATTAGCAGAATAAAATTATAAATTAGCTTCACTTATTTGTATTGGGAAGTGTTCTTAGTGTATAGAAAATTCTGACTCTTACAAAACAGAAATAATTTAGATCATCCTAACTTTATCTGAAACAGGAAGTTTAGTTTTATTTGTTTTTTTTTGTTTTTTTTATCTTAACCTATAGTAATAAATAATTCTAACAAAAAATAGAGTGTTTTTATAAACTTCATCCAGTTTTCACTTCACTCCAAATAAAAATGTGTTGAAGATTATCAGTGTATTTTCAGTTTTAATTAATTTACAAAACAAGAAAAAGTTATCATACCTTAAACTATTATAATAATATTTTGAACAAAAAAAAGTATAGAGAATGTGGGAGGTCTCTATATTACATAACTTATGAGTTACTGGAATACATGAAATTTTCATTAATATTCTAATTTATTACATAAAACTGTACACACCTGTTACATATTATGCCATTTTTGTGCGTTTCATTTTTCGTAGTTCTGACAAATAATCACCGTGACGTGCTTCTTGACAAAGAGAGTGAAAAGTCTTCCCTGTTGGAAAAGCTGCGGCTGAAAGAAGTGGAGATCCAGCGGATGAAGGAGGACGAGGCCCAGAGAGCCAGCTACCTGCAGAGCGCCATCCTTAGCTATGTTCAAGGCTCACCGCTGGGACACTACAGCAGTCCCAACAAGTAGCCCAGAGGAATCCCACTCATGACGAGTGAACACCTGCTGCCGCTACAGTCACTACACCTCACTGAAACTGAGTGACAGATTTTAGACACCATGAAACGCTGACATTAGAAGTCAAAAAGAGCTCTGAACACATAAGTCTTCATTTCTGACCAGGATGGGGCTCATCCTCCCGACTCTGGTCCCTTTGCTCTCTGGTGTGTGTTTGGGAGTGTCTGTGTGGTAACTGGAGGTGGACAACATTCATGCAAAGGTTTTTTTTTTCTTTTCTTGCCCCATGGTCACCATGGTGATGATGACTGGAGACAGTAGCTTCTCACGGTGCAGCTGTAGCAGCTCTGTTCTTTCTGCTCCACCGCCCTCCAGACTGTAAACATTAAAATGCCCGTCAGTTTTTGAGTTTTTGTCCTGAGGTAGTGCTGATACAGACATAAACACCAAGGATTAATGGATCCAGTTCAGGGGTAAATCCTGAGTTGTGTTCTGTCTGGAGGTTCAGTTTTCAGTGGAACGAAGTAGAACAGGTCTGGGTTTAAGTTTATGAACATAAAAACCAGAGAAAGTCTGTCGATCATCAGCATTTTTTTGCTCTTTACCCAGATATTCACTAAATATAATTAAATTTTGTATTTATGTTAATAAATGCGTAAATTCATGCACATTCTAAACAAGGTTTTGAAGAGTAAAGCAATATTACTGTACCAATAAATAGCTTTTAATTTAATATCTAATGGCTGAAATCAGTCTCTCCGCTCAGATCAGTTGTTTGATCTCAGTTCCTTATTTTCTGCTGACAGGATTGAAAGATGAAAACTTTCCCCTTTGTGTCAGTAAAAGGAAACAGCAGCAGGACAGTATTGGGAATCTTGAAGCTTATTGTTTTTAGTAAACTACTTCTTTATTTGTGAGGCAGTGATGTTTTTTTGTTTTGTCTGTTTTCCTGCTAGTTGATGTGACTGATCATCACATCAGTCACATCAACTAGCCGCTGTTGGCACTCGAATATGTACCGTGCTCATTCCTGCTCACCAGTTTACAAATATTTCTAAATGTGAGCTCCCATTTTTTTAGAGGAAGTGAAGCAAGATGATCCTCTGATTGGATCATAGAGTTCATTTTTACACAAACTTTGTATTCTAATTGCAAGAAAATATTTTGTATCATGTTATTTTTTCAAATGTATTCCATTTTGTGATTTTGTCAAACAAAATAAATGTCTATTTTCTTCTATCATTTGTTTTAGTAGTACAAATGTTTATTTTATTATTTTTGCAAATAATGATCTTCATTGATTGTTGTGTTATCGTAGTTACAATTTTACAGAACATCTAAGGTTAGAGGATAATATAAAATGTACCTCTTCCTTCAGTTTTTTTGGTTGCATTATCAGATATATTTTATGTTTTCAGTAAGTTGGATATAGATTATTCTGCAGCTGTTCTCTGTGATAGTCTGAGTTTGGACATGACTTCGTTGGAGCTCCATATATCTGAATTTATTTTTAATTACATCATTTATGTGTATTCTTTTGTTATTGTCTAAGATAGTATGTATAGTTTTCTATATTTGTCTGCATCATGTTTTCATAATCAGACAGATGTTTTGATCAGTTAGCCAGAACTAAATGAGCCTTTTCACCAAATACGTTTTTAATGTTGAGTAAATTCTTAGAAAGCCACTTTTTACTTTTACTTGAGTATAAATGTTGAAGTAGTGAAACTCTTCATTAAGGTGGAGCCTACTTTGCCCTCTGGTGGTAATGGGACAGGAACAGGAGCCCCAAGTCAAACAGTGTACTACCATGTACTACGTTGGGCCAGCTGTGAGTTTAGTATCTGTTGACAGATGTTAGCCTGATCACTGGGACAATCCCACCCGTGGATCTGACGTCTTAACTGGAAAACGGCCTGGCTGACTGTGACGTCATTTTAACATCCTGGAACGCGGCATTTCCACCGTTTGTCTCTCTGTCGGGCCTGTCCCTTTAACAACACTCGGTTGTTCCCGGAGAAAGTCGGCGCAGTTCGTCATCGACCTCTTTCACTGCGGCTTCATCGCCAGGCGGACTAACCCGCTGCTCTCATCCGATCCCTCAGCGCGGACTGTCGGATCCCTGAACTGTCCAGCCCCGGTTCCCGGAAAGCGTCCAGCTCCTGTCCAAATGCAAGCGATCAAATGTGTGGTGGTCGGCGACGGGTAAGGGCTCTTTCAGCTGATACGGGCCAGTAGCGGAGCATTGCTCATGTGATGCGGCCGCCGACAGACGGATGATGGGAGGATGCTAAGTGGGAAAAGGGATGGGGCTCACGGAGCGCTGCATTGCCTGACCCGTTTTTCTCCGGGTTGGCGGTCGGCTCGCCCCTCTTTTAGCGACTCTCTGGCTGCAACCCGGCCGCTGCAGCGTGCAGGGAGGAGCCGGGCGCCTCGGGAAGCCTCGCAGAGAACACGGCCATCGTAGGCCAGTGGAGGCAGGCTGAAGTGCTGATGCACGCTGAGGAATGCGTGGCCCTCCCTGCCAGCAGCAAGCAGGCCCCGCTATTGTAACCGCTCACCCAGCCCCTTGTCTTCTAGCGCCCAGATTCCTGCCTGCTGCAGCGGCCACCGCTCACGATCCTTAATGCTGTTTTTACTAGATATATTCATAAATGTTGAATGAGTCAGTACTCATATTTTGTTCAAAAAGGCTGAATGTCAGAATACATATCAAAAATAAATAAATAAATTCACAGCTGTAAATTCCTCCTCGGTATAATTCTGGAATAAATCCCGTAATTCTAAAGATTTGTGACGCCATAACTTGCAGCATATGGTGTTCAGAATGTACACATAACCTGCTGAAAGGAATTATTCATGTTACATAAAAAAAAACACTTAAATCTTAAAGTAGTATCATAGATAGTGTGCAGTTTTAAACCCACAGCTCACTGTGGACTCCTATACAGATGCAAAACAATATAAAGATCTTAGAAAAGTTGCAAAAACTGTTAAGAAGTAGAATTGAAATTAAATTAAACTCAAGAAATGCCTGTAAGACTGAATAGATGTATCATTTGTTTTTAAAGGCATCTAAACTTTATTTCAAAAAATTAAAACGTGAGCCTGTCTAGAGCTGCACAATATCAATCAATCTAGTTTATTTGTATTGTACGCATCAGCCACAAGGCAGTTCAAAGTGCCTTACACATCACGTGCCACCATCAAAATCAACACTACACATTTTGATCAATGTTCCAGTAGTTATGAGTTGAAAGCAGCTCTAACCAGGTGAGTTTTTAGCCTTGATTTAAAGGAACTCAGTGTTTCAGCTGTTTTGCAGTTTTCTGGAGGTTTGTTCCAGATTTGATGTGCACAGAAACTGAATACTTCGTAGTGATCATCTCAGTATCAGTCTGCAATTTTATATTTCAAGAGTTCACACTCTACATATCAGTGATATATCTGGCCTTCAAGTGGCTCCATACAGGAGGGAGAGCCAGTGATTCTTAAATATCATCAGTCATTTTGTTACTGAGTTAATCAAAGAGTTTACAGTGGTTTCATAAACCATTCATTTCCTGTTGATTTATGGAAGGAAAGGTAAGCCAGGATTAGTCTTAGATTGGACGTCTTGGAACAAGTTTAGTGATGAGTTTTCCTGAGCTCTGGTACAGACTGTACAGATGTAAAACTGCTAACAACCCTCACACTGTAGGTGTTGACAATGAGCCTGTGCTGTGCTACACACACTTTCACTCCATCCATGTTGTAGAACTGCTCCCAGTTATTCTTAAATGTTGTGGTTTTCTAGAGCCATTTAGGCGCCAGCTGCCATGACAAGAATTGCAACTTGCTCACACCATGAATGGACGTTTTCACATCCTGTGTGTCTTCACTCAGTTCTGTTTCTCATTTTTACCATTTCTAAACAAAAGGTGTTGTTTGCCTCCCGACTCCACTAAGGGATGAGGGTGTCTAGAAAATGGATGGATGGATGGATGGATGGATGGATGGATGGATGGATGGATGGATGGATGGATGGATGGATGGATGGATGGATGGATGGATGGATGGATGGATGGATGGATGGATGGATGGATGGATGGATGGATGGATGGATGGATGGATGGATGGATGGATGGATGGATGGATGGATGGATGGATGGATGGATGGATGGATGGATGGATGGATGGATGGATGGATGGATGGATGGATGGATGGATGGATGGATGGATGGATGGATGGATGGATGGATGCGCAAATTAATCCACAGGTTATTGCTAGGTAACCAAAGAGTGAGTGAGTTAGTTGATGCTAGCTGCTCAACCGCCAGAGAGGTTGAGTGACTAAAGCCTTTCCTTGCCTACATCTCCCAGAATGCTGTGCAGTTCTGGCTCAGAGTTAGGTGAATATTCTATATATTGAAAATTCCATCAAATGTATTATCTATTGAAATTGATCATGTTTTCATTGTAATATATATTATTGTTGATTTATTACCCAGGCCTAAACCCAAGTGTGCAGTATGTGGCTTGTTGCTGTCTCCTCTACTTGGTTGGTTTGTGTAACATTACCACATGTCAATAGCAACCTGTTTGCGTCTCTACAATGAGAACCAAAGTGGCCCTTTTGAGGGGCCCCTGGAGAGCTACCTGTAAAGAGCAGTATGAACCGCCACCAGCATCAATATGTGTGAACATTTCATGTTGCTTTGATGCCTACAGGTTCTCCTCAGTCCTGGGAGGAAGGGAGTGTTGCCATGTTGCCACTGCTACTTTTGTTCTTTCCAGTTGACGGCAAATGTTTTAGCTTCTCATTGAAATTTTAGATTGTTTTTGATTTCCCAAAAAATGATTTATTCAGTTATGTTGGTGAAGTTTTACTTGCAGCCACCATAGGATTGTAGACGACGTAGCGGACTGAGCTGCAGAGGATGAGTTTTCAGGTTCTGTCCTTTCTCCATACAAACGTCACTACCAAGATTCATAGACAGACAGCTCAACCAAAGCTCCAGGTGCCTGCAGCTCCAGGGGCCTGCAGCTCCAGGGGCCTGCAGCTCCAGGGGCCTGCAGCTCCAGGGGCCTGCAGCTCCAGGGGCCTGCAGCTCCAGGGGCCTGCAGCTCCTGGATCTTTGTTGAGGGTTGATTGAAAACGAACCTGTTTTCAGAGCCATCAAATCTGATTTTCTCTAGTTTTATTTTAAGTAGTACATCTGTTATATGTTTTCAATATTTGTGTGTTTTTCTGTCATTCATTGCATGTTGTTTTTGTTTTTTTCTGTGTGTGTGTGTGTGTGCATGCGTATGTGTGCGTGTGTCTGCACAGATGCCTGGGGTTGTGGCATGGTGAGAGCCTGATTGTGGCCTCTGACAGCCTGCTGACTTCCTTGAGACTCAGGGTTGTGTTTTTCCTGGGTTTTAGGCCTGTAATAAGTTTGTGTTTGTGTTTGTGTTTTACATTGTTAGGATGTAAAACACAAACAATATAACAGGATAATGAAACCTGTTATATTGGTTTCATTACTTTTCATACTTTTTCATACTATTATTTTCTATTCTTTCTAATCCTGACCAAAATGTCTTTTCTACTCCATTATTCTTAGAATAATCTTATTATTACTGTACCTATTGGTAATTTGTTAATAACTTCCTTAAACCAATAGATTTTAAGTTTTAAAACCAAGTAAATATTCAGTAATAAATTAGGCACCACTGGTCACATTTACTACTATTTATCAGCTGGGCTCAGGAAGTTAGCTGTGAGCTAATCAGAAGACTATGGGGTGATCACTGGGTTCTCTTCTTCTGTGGAAGTGTTTTCTTTCCACTGAGGCCCATCATCACACCCCTAAAGATCCATCTATCTGGATTCTACATTACAGTCTGCAGTTTAACATTCAGCTCAATTTTAGAACAGTGAATAATAAACTTATAGGTTTCAAAAGCTGATGCCTGACACAGTGGGAGTTTCTGGGTTGCATGAAGTCGACCAACTTCTGACACTATGATCCAGGTCAAGACCATTGGACTCCATTAAAGTCCAGTTATTGGACTGGAAGTCACTGGCGTAGAACCAAGATGCTGCTTACTGGTGTGTTTGAGGTTGCTGGCATGTTGAAACTGTAATTTTATGGTAAATGGGCCCAACAGTTTGAGAAACATCCATATATCATGATGCCTGAGCCACCATGCTTCAGGTTCAGTCCATTCACTCTGAACCAGGTTTTGGTTCTGCTGGAGTTTTTTTCATATTAAAGGGAACTTTTTCCTCTCCACTGTCGCTACATGCATGCTCAGTGTGAGGGATGTTTGAAAAGTCAGTGACACAGTACAAGGTACTATTTCTACATGTTTCTCCTGGAGGAATGCTGAAAGTCAGTGACTCAATCTTTTGGGTTTCCTTAGATAGAAACTTTTCAATCAATTTGAATAATAAACTGAACCTGAACTATACATTGGATTGACTGAACTTTTTTCCCCCTTGCTTATAAATAAGAGATGATGTGTTATGAACTGAATTGTAGTGTGACACAAATTCAGTTTTGTTTTCAGACCCCTGACCTTGAAAACAACAATGCTGCTTTCAAATGTTGCTCCATTTTTCTTTAAGTCAGTGGATTGGCTCTTCAGTTAACTGCAACCTCTTCAGCACATGTTGTTTTCTTCTACAGAGGTTTAGTGTCTTGTAATTGAACTGTGTGGTTTGAATACAAGTTTAAAGCATAGGCATGTTGCAGTTACACAGCTGTTAGACAAATAGTGATTTCTCTTAATGTCCATCATATTGTAGCTTGAGTTTACCCTCTGGTTTGTATTTTAAAGTCAACACAAACCTACATGGAGGACTGGCTGTATAGTTAATGAATAATCAAACATGGTACTTTTCAAAAGGGACATTAATAAAAAATGAGTTGGAGGCATTGTCTGACTGGAAGTGGACATCTTTCCTATCCTAGAACCAAGTATTTCCTTTTCCTAGAGTAATCTGCCTTTGTCCCCCTCCCCAAAGCCCCTTCCACTCACAGTCTGAACAGCCAGGAAACAGTGTGTGATTGTTTGGGGCCAGCCTCCCAGATTTACAGGGTCCTTGCATTAACAGTACTATCGTTAATGTCCATGCTATCGTCAGTCTGAGGACAGTCCTGCAGCCTGTGAGTCCAATATAGGAGGGGAGCAGGTCCTGTGTGTGTGTGTTAGAATGAGCTTGTGCTCACAGTAGTGGGAGGAGGCTGTGTCACAGAGGGCCACTGTGTTCATGGGCAACATGAATCTGGGCCAGTGTGTGTGCGGCCCAGTGGAGGGGAGTAGTAGCCTGTCCACACACTCCACCTAAAGGCATGTCAGACATTATTGACTCATCCACACACTCCGTACAGACATGACTGCTCCATTTGTGCATGTATGGACCTGTTTGATAAATGTGCCCTCGTTTCTCTTCTTCCTCAGGGCTGTGGGAAAGACCTGTCTGCTGATCAGCTACACCACCAATGCCTTTCCTGGTGAATACATCCCCACTGTGTGAGTGAGCCGTAAACACTTCCACTGGAGGAAGAAAAAAAGCAACCCGTGCTGATGACACAGTTTACCCTGACAGTTAGGGATGATGGTGCTACAAAATAACATGCAGAATACTAATTAGTAAACAGTTTCTGTTAAACATGGCATGTAGAATATACTAAAGAAAGTACACCCTCTATCATGATAAGCACAAATCAACAGGCCAGGATAAAACACAAAGCCTTCATTTCTTTACCAGAAACAAAGAGAAACCGAAGCAGTGAGTGGAAACCCTCTGCCACAAAGTCACAGTGTGAAGAACAACCGTAGATCTTAACGAAGGTCACATCGATAATGTAATATATAATATGTTTACTGACTGGGACTTTTGTACATAAAATAAATGTGTTTAATTGCATAAAAATTTGTAATGCCTTAAAATCAATGTAATTAATCAATTACATTGATCTTTGCATTGGTCTTATTTAACATATAACACATAAATCAAAAAGTGAATCATGAAGAGCAAAAAAGAAAAACACATGTAAGTCACATCACATAAGTCAAAGAACTATACAATTTATGAAAAAGAGTCTGACGTAGCTAGAACTGTAGCTAAAGGGTGTTTCAGCTTTTCTCCAGAACCTCGTCTGAACAGCTTCTGATCTAATTCTGAGGTTTACATCTGTTTTTGCTGCCATCCATTTCTTTATCAGGACTCAGATCAGCTGGGAGTTTGTACAATTCATGCTTGTTTTTTCTGACTGTGTGCTCTCCTGTCTGTTCTAGCTTCGACAACTACTCTGCCAATGTAATGGTGGATGGGAAGCCAGTGAACCTGGGCCTCTGGGACACGGCAGGACAGGAGGACTATGATAGATTAAGACCATTGTCTTACCCACAGACGGTACTCCGACTCCTTCCTCCCAAAATCACTTCCTCTCTCACACACTGTCATGTAGGAGCAACTGTATGGACAAATGTACATATAGGGTCATATAACCAAGTGAAAAATTAGGACCCTCCATTAGAGGCTGCATAAGAAAAGTTCATTTCTGTTGCATTTTAAAGGAAAATTGTTCTGATGTTTGCTTACACAAAACTAATCAGGAGATCTGTAGTTTAGGCAGATGCAGTTAGCCATTCAAGCCAGTAGGTGGCATATCCCTCGATAAAAACTCAAATAAATTACTGACTATACCTAAATGAATTCATAATACAGTAAATGTTTATTATATAAATATTTTAAGCAACTTACAAAAAATACTTAGCTTAATTTTTTGTCTTCAACTAAATTTCCCAACAAAGCTGCCAGGTAACATCTGGTTTTCCCATTTCCTGATATTCTGTGGTGATATTCTGAGTCGTATATTTTTAAATTTGAAAAACAAATGTTTCCACATTCATTTTGAACTGTTTCCCGCCAGCGCGCCTGGGACCTCTGGTCACCGACCAGACTTTGCCAGTGTCAAGAAAACAGCATCATAAAATGATTCAAATAAATAAATATATAATTCACTGCAAAGGATTAAAATCAGCACATCTAAGAAACTAAAATAAATGAAAATATGTAAAACAATCATGTTTTTAGCTCTAATGAGGTGTTCACGTGGAAAAAAGCTTTCAGTTGCTTTATCAATAAGACATTAGTGTTAAATGTTGAGAAAAGAGTCTGTTTCAAAGGCAGACAGAAAGACACTACGGGAAGTGTTTGTTTATATTTAACAGAACACTTTAATAAGGTTTTTATTCATTTTTTAAGACTTTTTAAAATATTTTTATTAATATTAAATTTCCACATATCCAAATATTTTAGAAAAACACACGACTGACCGTCTGGTATAAGGAAATGTCAATTAAAGTAAAACAGGAATTATACAACTTCCTGTAGCTCACAGAATCTAAAGCTTCATATTATTTGATAATTGGCCTATAGATAGTGATCCAGAAATTAATTTATCCAGTTATTCTATAAATAAACTCGTGGCCACGAACACACTCACACTCACACAAACATACAGATTTCCTGTCAACCAGCGATCTCTCTGATTCTCTCCCAGGATGTGTTCTTGATATGCTTCTCCCTGGTCAGTCCGGCCTCTTTTGAGAACGTCCGAGCTAAGGTCAGTACGCTGACTGACCGCCCGTCCCCCTTCCATTACCCCGCTTGAGCCGAGTCTGACCACTAGGAGGCACATCTATAGCGCCCCCTGGCATTAGAGACGGCCACTGCAGATGTTCAGTCCTTGGCTTGGAATGGTCAGAAGTTAAGCTGACTCCGTCTGAAGCCGGAGCAGAGAGCCGTTGCAAAGCGAGGCCTGAAGCAGTGCTGGCACTCTGCGGAGGGAGAGGCGGCCGCTGAGGTTTGGCGTGCTGAGCATAAAGAAATGCTCTCATGTGAAATCACACCTTGAACAAGGTCCCACCTCCCTCTGCAGAACTTCCTCATCATGTCATTTAAACTTGTTCAACCTTCAAATTATTTGTAGATAACTTTTATGAAAAATATTTTTTATATATTTGCTGAAGCTGTCACTATATCGGTGTAACATGAGACAGGTAATCTGTGAAAAAAATTGTCATCACATGGTGACAGTTTCAACCAATATGTAAAAAGATATTTTTGAAGTTCCATACTGCAGCTTTAACCTTTCCTTCATGTCGCTCATCCTTGTGGAGAGGCGTGTAACACTCGTCCTCTGCATCCAGCTAACTCTCCTGTTTCTTGTCTCCACTGACATTGTCTCTCTGTAAATCCACTTGTGCACACGTCCCTGTGTGCGCCTCTGGTGCTGTAGTGGTACCCAGAGGTGAGACACCACTGCCCCAACACACCCATTATCTTGGTGGGGACGAAGTTGGACCTTCGAGATGACAAGGACACCATCGAAAGGCTGCGGGACAAGAAGCTGTCTCCCATTACCTATCCTCAGGGTCTGGCTATGGCGAGGGAGATCGGTGAGAGCAGCGCAGACAGAACACATTTGTTAGCACTCATTTATGAGTAATGCAGCTAGAATGGAGAATATGAACTCAAAGTGAAGGATGGGTGATTTAGGTAGTTTACTATGCAGAGTTTACGTTTCTTTAGATGTGATGTAGTGGCCACTGTGGTGGTTTAGTCTTAAAGGGACAGTATTATGGAAAATCGACTCTTTTTAGCTGTAATGCTATTTCCTCATCAAAAAAATATCTGGAGTGTTGCTTTGATTCTTTCATACGTGTTTGAAAGAATCAAATCCTTCAATCCCCATGGCAACCATTCAGCTGTGCAAAACACTTCGATGGACCTAGCTCCGCCTCTGATGTGCAGCTCCTCCTTGGTTTCACAGTTTCCAGGTTTCAGTCTCACAGAGCAGCCCTCCGCATCACACCCAACTCAGCTCCTTCAGACTAGCCAGCAGCAACCTTGTACAACTGTACATCTGCTGAGCTCATTATAGGAGCTACTTCTCAGCGCAGTACTGCTAAAAACATTGTTAAAAGGTTAATAGAGGAGCCTCGTTGTGATGACTTCCTGAAGGTGGAGTGGCAAAAAGAGCAGAAGTGTTTTAAAGAGAGAAGCCCAATTTCAAGTTGTTAAATTACACAGTCAACTTTATTTTAAGTTATGTTATGTATATAGATAGATAGATAGATAGATAGATAGATAGATAGATAGATAGATAGATAGATAGATAGATAGATAGATAGATAGATAGATAGATAGATAGATAGATAGATAGATAGATAGATAGATAGATAGATAGATAGATAGATAGATAGATAGATAGATTTATTTATTTATTTATTTATTTATTTATTTATTTATTTATTTATTTTATTTATTTATTTTTTTTCAGCAAAACTTACCAAAGCATAAAAAAATCAGTCTCGGTTCAGTTGGGTTGACCTCTGGTGCGTTTCAAATGCATATGTGGATGCGCTCCAAAAGCAGGAAGCGGACTACAGCGCAGGGCATTCTGTGTAAATACAACCAAAACAAACATGCAAGTCTAGCACTAGCAGGACAAATGGCTTGTTTTTTGTTTACATTTTGGTGAAGAAGGAAATTGTGCTCAGTGTCTACTTCAGAGGTTTTTGTGTTGTGTTTCTTGGCGCAGCGCCCCCACAGGTGAGGGTGGGGGGTACAGGTTGCTCAAAGGGTTTCATTTGTTTGACTCAGTGTCTTGTGGAAGAGAATTGGAGCATCTGAAAATGAAACAAACGTTGCAACTTTGGCCCTCAGTCGAACCGAGTCTATCAGACTATCAGGTGTGAAAGCACCCTTAAACTCTATGTTCTTTTCAGATACTCTATCTGTAAACATGTAGAGTACATGTTGGGCATCCTGTTAGAACTAGGATGTTCACCCTTCTCTCTCACAATGTCTTCCTGGTCCTCAGGGGCTGTGAAGTACCTGGAGTGCTCCGCACTGACCCAGCGAGGCCTGAAGACAGTATTTGACGAGGCCATCCGAGCCGTGCTCTGCCCTCCACCAGTGAAGAAGAGAGGGAAGAGATGCACCATGTTCTGAGGAAGAGGCACTGCTACACCACATCATCATGAACAACACACACACTTTCTTTGAAAGAATGAGAGCTAAAACTGGTGAGAGTGAGTGTGCAGTTCAGTGATTGCTTTCTGTAGTCTTTTTTTTATTTTTCAGAACCATATTGGTTAGATGACCAACATTCATTTTTTTAACCATTCCTGAATAAGATGGTAGGTTCCTTGTGAATGGCACTGACTGTCCGTCTCCGTTGTACTGTTGCCAGGAGGACTGCAGCTTTCCACAACCATCTTTCTACTGCTCTCTTCTCTCTCAGCCATGCTTGCTTAAATTAACGCAGTGGTAATTACACAGAACGTCAGGTGTTGATAGGTTCAGGGTTGAAGTTACCCTCAGCTCCCTGTCTAAGATCAGCTCATTCAGCCCTGAAAACCTCCTGGCTGCTAATGCTGCATTCCAGTTACCTGGTAAGTCAGAACTTAGAACTGGGTTTGACGTCAGACCTGGCGCTCCAGTTAGAAAGTCGGGATTTGAACATGGCAACGCTCATAAACATTGTTCACAGTATCTCTTACAAACATCGTTTTAAGCTTTACTTTTGATAAGGAAACACCATTTTTAATTTGTTCAGTTTAGAGTTACAGGCACTACATGTGATATTGATTTTTTTCTTACATGTGTGTTTTGCAAAATAAAAATGTTTCCACTTCAGCTTACTACTGTTGATGTGAGGAGCAGCCATACTGAAGCGCGAATGTTGGAGTTGCTCCACTTTCCCTTTGGGAAATCTGACTTCAGACAGCGTTCCAGTTGAATTTTCCGCCCAGGAAATCGGAATTTCCCAGTTCCGAGTACAACTGGAACGCAGCATATCACAGCTATCATTTTCTGAGCTGCACTTTGAGATAATAAGCATGACTAGCTGTGTAAAAACATCCTGGTCAGACCACCTGAGAATGGCAAGAAGTTGATTACTGACCGCTGAGTTCAGATCTGCAGCTCAGACTAATGTGGCAGAAAGCACAGCTTACGTTTTAGGCCTAAAGAAAATAGGTAAAATATTTAACACAGCTGTATCATGTGATCTGAGGCTTTTTAAAAAAGATGGCCAATAATTATAATAATTCATCTCCAGCCTGTTTGTCATTTTTTACAGAAAAGCTGCGAGCAGTCAGGGTAACACACTGTGGTTATGCCAACTAAGCTATAATTATTTATCCATGAGAATTTAGCTCAGCTGTAACTTCTCACCTGCCTTCCTTTATTTTCATTTGTATAGAAACAATGTGAAGTCATAATGTCATAATAGCTTTTTCATTTTCGAAGGAAATTCTTTAAGCTTGAAACACTTAACTCGACTTCCTGGTTTCCTAGAAGCTGGGATTTGGGCTGAGAGCTCATCTGGTGCCAGTGAGGCTCATCAAACCAGTGATTCTGCTATTCAACACTCAATTCTGGCAAGCAGCTGATCTTAGACAAGAATCAGTGGGAAACTTCAACTACAGTCAGGAAATCAGAGCTGCTTTGTAGGTTTGCCTTCAAAAAATCAAAAGTCTCTAATTTCTGTTGTAGTTTAAATTTAGCACAGAGAAACAAAATGTCAGCGAAAGATCCAGAAAACAAAATGTAATTTTGATTCAAATTTTCTTCAGAAGTATTTGATCAAAACCTGCTGTGATGCTGGTGGAAGAGGCTGTTTGGAAGCACAGCGGCCTGCTGGACCATCAGCAGGTCAGACAGATCTGAGTAAGGAGCGCTAGAAACCTTTCAGCACGGTGCGTCTGCAGATCTGAGCTCTGGAAGCCGTTGCCATGGTGATGTGTTTTAGTCCATGCTTACCGGTCGTGGTTCAGTTTACAGCCCCTCACATTCATCCTGTACCTAGGGCTGAATATTCAATATCCAGAACCAGACAGCACTCTGGGAGATGTAGGCAGGGGAAAGGCTTTAGCTGCTCAACCTCTCACAGCTAAGCAACAACCTGTTGAGTAACTTGCGTAGCAGCTGTTTCAGGTTTTGCCACTGTTCCTCATAACTGCTAAAAACTAAAAACAGTAACATGGAGTGAAAACTAGATAAAAACAGGAAATTCACACCACCGGTTTGGTAGTACTTCAGATATTTAAAACAAAAAAACGCATCAATAATAATTGATATTCACTGATGTGAAACTCTTACATTGTGACAGGTGTTTTTGCCGTATCGTTCGACCCTACCAGCTCTCAGCAGGTCGAGTTGATACCATAGAGGTTGGCTTTAGTCTCAATATCTCCTCACCACATGACACCTGCAGAATGAAGAACCTGGTCATGTGCCTTCTCCATGGGGAGCTGAACTTTGACCTTCAAGTGAAGATCAAAGTTCAGGAATCACTACACTGACAAAGTAGTCAGTGTAGTGATTCCCTTCTGCTGTGGTTCAGATGCTCCTGGCTTCTCGTTTGTCATCCACCCGGAGGTGGGACCCTTCATGGAGCTGCAGACTGAACACACTGCATGGTCATTAACTGGCGTTACCTAGCAACCAAACCTCAGACTGAAGTTCTTGTCCCCTGATGTCCTCTCTGAGTGGGCTGCTGTCAGAAACTGATTCTGCAGACAGAAGACACCTGGGTAGTATCTGTTACTGATGGATTGATGAACTGATTGTAATCTGTGTGCCTTTTGGTCGCCCAAACTCCATCCGCTTTGCAGGGGATCAAATACTTCAGTGTTTCCGGGTCTATTCTGTGTCTGACTGTTAAATGAATCTACCACAACATCACAAACCATGTGATCCTCAGTAAGAAGGCAAACCTACAGAAACAGCAGAGCTTTCTCTTATTTCCTACTCTGGAGCCGTGGACGTGCGTCAGACTAGCATGCCAAACATGGAGCTGTCCAACCTTGCTGCCTGAGATCTGCCTTCGGAAAGGGAGGAGCTTGCATGGTCTTAATATGCTCTGTCTTCATAATCCCACTGATTAGATCTACTCTCTGTTCATGTGTGTGTGTGTGTGAGTGAGTTTGTCACAGGCATGTAAATAGACGCTGGTATTTGTGTGTGAACAGGCTCGTGTCGGTAGCAGTGACACGGTGTTGATCGGGATGGCGACTAAAGATAACATTGTTTTAAGCCAAGTTTTTTAGTGTCCAGTTTTTGGTACAATTTCATATTGTAGTAATACACAGGAGTTTTCAAAAATTGTGTGGACATTAAGGCAGAAAAAAATAGAATTTTAATTACATCTAGTGATGTACAGAATGCGCAACAAATTAGGAATATCTGTATGTACCTAAATATGTACCTTCCTAAAAGTGAAACAGTTAACTTTAAAGGAATTCTAGTTGCTCATGTTGAATTTACAAGTGTTGCTAACAGTGTATAGTATAAAGGGGCCAATCTTTGTGCAGTTTGTCATTACAGCAAACAGTGCAGATTGCACCTTTATGAGCAGATTTTTCTCTCTGGTTGCAGGGCTGCGTTGGAGGGTGGGTGGAGGGGGGCGGTCTCCCTCACCCTGCAGGGCTGCCTGTCATGCTGTGTGGTTGAATCATGTCATGTGGTCCTGCCTAGCTAAGGTGTCGATATGTAGCTGAGAAACACAGCAAAAGAAAAAAAAAACTGTAATACTATTATTGCATGGAAGTTTTCTGGTTGTTTGGCCCACTGTAAATCTTCTGAGAGCTTGTACGATGAAATGCATCGGCCATGTACGTATGTAATGTAAAATGACTTGTATACTTGTTTCAGCTGTTTGTCTTCTTTTTTATTAATTCACATGTTGGTGTGGTTAAAAAACTCATTTTTGTATACTAAATACAAATGTATACGTAAAGAACATAGCTTGCTGTCGTGATTTGACATGATACGCAGAGGAATCAGTGTCATGTGTTTGACACGCTGCAGTGTTTGAAGGCAGTGCATGTGAGTGGTGAAGGGAGGAGTTTAATCTTCACTGGAAAGCTTTTTAAAATGTATGAAAACATTTTTTTCTTCCGTTTGACATGAACTCAGAATATTTCCTGTTTTGGCTCAGTTACCTGAAATATTTCTGTTTGCTAATTGCCAGAATAGGCTGCACAGTGGCGCAGCTGGTAGAGCTGTTGCCTTGCAGCAAGAAGGTTCTGGGTTCGATTCCCGGCCCCGGTCTTTCTGCATGGAGTTTGCATGTTCTCCCTGTGCATGGTGGGTTTTCTCCGGGTACTCTGGTTTCCTCCCACAGTCCAAAAACATGACTGTCAGGTTAATTGGCCTCTCCAAATTGCCCCTAGGTGTGAGTGTGTGTGTGCATGGTTGTTTGTCCTGTGTGTCTCTGTGTTGCCCTGCGACAGGCTGGCGACCTGTCCAGCCTGCGACCTGCCTCTCGTACCTGCCTGCGACAAACTGGACCTGTTGCAGGCTGCACCTGCCTCTCTAGTGAGGTGTTGTGGGCACAAGAACAAGATCCCCAGATACTTAAATTCATCCACTTGAGGCAGGACGACCCCCCTGACCCGGAGACGGCACTTTTCCGGCTCAAGACCATGCCTCGGATTTGGAGGCACTGAGCCTCATCCCTTTAATCAGTCCAGATGATATGTTTTTTATGCTTTTATTTCACTGAGATCTACATCTACACCTTGGATGTAATTTTTTGATGTTCAGAACCCCACAGAAAAGGTAAGAAAAATGATTAAACAACAATAAACCCATTTATTTTGGAACATCTGAATGTCCAAATAAAACCCTGAGCTGTCAGCATGTCTGCCTCTGATCAGCTGGAAGTCCTGGTGATGTTCAGCAGGCCAGGTGGCCTCCGTCCACTGGCAGGGCCACTCCGTTAATCATGCTGCTCTTCTCACTCAGCAGGAACAAGATGCTATTCACCACGTCCTCCTCCTCTGCACACACGCACACATGCATGTTTGTCACATTATCTTTGTGGGGACTTTCCATTGATTTCTACACACAAACACACACTTCAGCTTCGAGCAAGTTTCTACAAACTACATTCATTTAATCTATTCAATTGGAGAAAAGGGAGAGAAAATTGAAACCAGAGAATTTTCTGCAATAAAACAATAAAAGGTGTTTTATTTGGTAAATCGAACCTGCTAACAGCATGCAGCAGATCATTGAACTTTTCTGGTTGTGTGTCCATTAGATTCAGATTCCACTCTAGCTTTTATCATCTGATGCTGATTAGTAAAATCAAGGATTATCTTCCCCATAACGCCCTTGATGTGGTTATTCACGCTTTTATTACTTATGTATTCCCTCCACTGGCTGCCCGTTTCTTTTAGAACCGAAACTAAAATCTTGTTTCAGTTTTTAAATGACTCATCTTTTCAAATCGACTTTTAATACCAGACAACATAACGATTAGACCAGTTCTTGTTTGTCTTATAAAAACATTATGTAAATATCTTGTTTCAGCTGTAAGTCAAACTTAGTTTGGTCAGAAAACATTCGAATGATGTTTTAAACAGTTTTCTATATGAAAACAAGATTACGTTTTACCATAAGAACAATTCTAACAGTTTGTTTCAGCAGTCTGGTCGGTGTTAGTATATTTCTCGTAATGCAGTTACAGGTGATTTCTGTAACTGCATTACGAGAGTTAGTGAACAATGAGTTCACTAACTCATTTTCAGAATTGTGATAATCATTGGATTTTCTAAAGTAATTTTTTTGTGTGTGAAAATTGTAAAAATGTTTTAAAGAAATCATAAAAGGCTGTGAAGGTTGAAGAGGACTTGCATACTGAAGAAATATTTCAGTTATTGAAGTGATAAACTGTCAGGATGAAAGCGAGTCACACTCTGGTCAAGTTTCAGATAAAAGTACTGGTAAACTCTCTGAAAGCTGCTTATTTAAGACCACAGATTACCAAACAACACTTGTGAGGACACAAGGTCGTGACCTTTGTATCTGACCTGCGAAGCGGCCCAGGGGGATGCGGGACTTCATGGTCTGGGCTTTTTCCGGATTACTCCAGCCCAGGCGACCCATCTTTGTCATAACAACTGTAGGGTTGACGCTGTTCACACGTATCTGATGGGACCACAGAACACGTTTCTGAGTCAGCACAGACAGCAGCATCACGGTGTGTGTGTAGAACACACACTCTGACAGGAGTTTATGTTGCTAAGTCACTGATGCCTTGGTTTTTGAGAGGAAGCTCTGTCAGTTAAAGGTTTCTGCTGCCAACATGACCTGGGAATGTTTCTGTGTGGAAATAATATCAGAGGTCATGCAGAAAACTTTTTAAAAACTTTGGACAGTAACTGTCAGTGTTGTTGCTACGCAGACTGGATACATGCTGAACTTAGGCTTTATAGACAAAGTTATATTTAAGGTTAAATTAAAGCTAAGAGGTGCTTGCCTATATATGGATGTTATTTAGAATATGCTGAAACCTACTTTCATGGATTAGAGGCCACTTTTGGACCTTTAATTCTAAAGTGACTTTTTGGATTAGAGGTCAAACAGCTTCAGGAAACGAGAGAAAGAGAACAGCTGTCCTCTGATCAAGAAGAGTTCTCTGGAACTGTTCTGGTGTTTAAAACAGACGGAGGTTGGGCTCCTTTAATGGATCCTTCCTGGAGGTTTGAGTGAAGCAGTACCTGATGGGGTCCGAGCTCTAGGGCCATCACTTTGGTCAGCATGTCCAGGGCCCCTTTAGTGGTACCTGAGCAAAGCAGAACGACACAGCAACTCTCACTGTAAGTGATTACTGGTACATCAAAGTTAGAATACTGTGAAAAAGTGCAATATTTCTGGCCCGTTATCTTAGAAAGGGAAACTCATTATGTATTATAATCAAATAAAATACAAAGTGATGTTTCCCAAGCCTTTGTTTGTCATTTTGATGATTATGCAAATTCAGTGTCTCAGAAAATCAGAATCATGTAAACGAGGTCATTAATGGAAACTCCTGGTGTCAGCACCAGTCAGCTGATTAACTAAAACACCTGCAGAGGTTTCCTGAGCCTCCAGGGTCACTCTGGGTCAGCAGGACACAATCATGGTAAGGTGAGGGGGATCATGTTTTTCTGGTTCTGGTCCACTGGGTTTCCACAGTCAATGCAGCGTCGACCAGGAGACAAGGTCGTGACCTTTGTATCTGACCTGAGCCACAATCATTAAAACTGCAAAGGACAAAAGCTAGAAATATTTCAATATGTGCAATGAATCTCTTGAAAATGAGCGTTTCACTCTCTGAGAGGCCTGGCAAAAAATATTGCACTTTTATGCAATATTTCATTTATATTTCTTCTGTTTGTTTCTCAAATTGTGGTGAAGGAGAAGACGGTGAATGTCAAGCTGTCTGTTCCTCACAGTAAACAGTGTGATCCCTCAGGGCGCGCTGAGACGCCTGGCTGGACACGTTGACGATGGAGCCACCCGACCCTCTGGTCTTCATCCCACCAGCCACCATCTCACAGACAGAAACAGATAGCTTCAGTTGTTTACAGTAAAAGGATTGCATGGCCCATCTAACTATATATATATGTGTGTGTGTATGTGTGTGTGTGTGCGTGTGTGTGTGTGTATTGAGGAGTTAAGCATTCACAGCCATCAGCAGTTTTGTGTTTTTGCTACATGCGGCACAGCGTAAAGTCCACCTCAGAGTGCCAGTGGCAGATGTTTTAGGGTTATTCTGAGGAAATCAATAGTGAGGAAGAATGTGAATAAAGTGTTTTGATGAATTCAATAAATGAATTTAATGTAGATGTACATTTGCAGCTTAATAAGCAGATTTTACTTAAGGGCTGTTTTACCTGAGAAACGTGTAGCACAGCTTTCACATTCACGTTAAACAGCCTGAAAAACAACAACAGTTGTTTGATATCAATAACTCAGTTCTTGTCCTCATCCTTTGACCTGAGCTTCATCTAGGAGAATAAAATGGTGTCATTCTGGTCTTACAGATCAAACTGGTCAGGCGTGACCTCCAGGAACGGCTGCAGTTTGGTGCAGGCGGCATTGTTCACCAGCAGATCAATGGGGCCGACATCCTTCAAGGCAGCCTCGGTGGCGGCCCAGTCCGCCAGGTCCACACACACTGGGATGATGGCTGGACACTGGAGGTGGGCGAAGGAGGAGGGTCAGAGTATTTATTTTCAAAGTGAAAGCAGAGACAGAATGAACAAGAAGTCTGCAAACTATAGAAATCCAAACTGTGAAGGAGTTTGTATCAAATAAGAACGGGGATGAAGTAGTGTGTGTGTGTGTGTGTGTGTGTGTGTGTGTGTGTGTGTGTGTGTGTGTGTGTGTGTGTGTGTGTGTGTGTGTGTGTGTGTGTGCGTGCGTGCGTGCGTGCGTGTGTGTGTGTGTGTGTGTGTGTAGGGAGTCGCTACAGGGGGGTTACCTCTTGCACTAAACTGTCGAGGTCAGCCTGTGTCCGTGTGACTGCAGTGACCCGCGCCCCGCAGCGTGCCAGAGCCAGAGCCGTGGCCCTGCCGATACCTGAAACACAAAACATAGATCATCATCCAAACTGAAGCTGCCAGTACACACAAATCCACGAACACGCATATGCACGCACACATTCGATTCAAAAATACTTTATTGATCCCAAAGGGAAGTTAAATGTTGCTGTAAGTCATATCAATTCCATCCATCCATCCATTTTCTTTACACCCTTGTCCCTTGGTGGGGTCAGGAGGGTTGCTGGTGCCCATCTCCAGCTAACGTTCTGGGCGAGAGGCAGGGTCACCCAGGACAGGTCGCCAGGCTGTCGCAGAGCATCACAGAGACACACAACCATGCACACACACACTCACACCCAGGGACAATTTGGAGAGACCAATTAACTGTGGACTGTGGGAGGAAACCCACGCATGCACAGGGAGAACATGCAAACTCCATGCAGAAAGACCGGGGCCGGGAATCAAACCCAGAACCTTCCTGCTGCAAGGCAACAGCACTACCAACTGCGCCACTGTGCAGCCCATCATATCAATTCAAATTTGTCAAAGAGTTATTGTACATCCTGATGGCTGTGGGCAGAAAGAATCTCCTGTAGCTGCCTGTATGCAGTGAATCTGAAGAAACCTCTGACTGAAGGCGCTCTGTCTACGACAGCCTCATAAAGAGAAGATCAGGGTTGTCCATCATTTTCTTGATTTTATGTCAAATCCGTCTTTGCATCATCATCTCCAGAAGTTCCACACACACAAATATTTTTCAAAATGTTTTTGGGAAAAAAAATTTTTTTTAAATGACAAAAATCTTTTTATCACTTCATTTGTGATAATTGTTGTACAATACTGTACAACAATTTATTTTGAAAGCAGTGAGGAAACTGGATCAATGGTAGCAATTTATCGCCCACCAAGCCTCAAACACCCAGAGTATGATGACTGGATTGTGACGGAGAATAAAGAACACAGAGACCTGAATCTACAGATTCCCAGTGAGGCACTGTTTGTCAGGCGGCAGCCTTATTACTGAATGGATTCATTTAATTTATACACCAAATAGTTACAAAGTTAAAAATATACATATTTTTTTATTTGATGTGAAAAAAAACTAAATGTGACAAGTCTATAACTATTCAGCCTTTGTGATGACAACCCCGATCTTCCTTCTGAAGTGTCTAAAAGTCAAATGGTGAATTCAGTAAACTGAACACTAACTGTGAATCCCTGAGTTCAGAGCAGAGAAACCAAGTAATGAAGTCAGACGAACAGACTCCAGAATATCTCAACATGTTCTAATTTGACTTTCAAAAAGTGGAAACAAATTATACAGTTCAGGTCATCCAGTCCAGAACTGACCAATGACGTCACGTGGTGCAGGAATCTCTTCTGAGGATCACTTCATGATCCGTTTCACTAAATTAACTTTAATAATATTCATTTGTAGAATATTTCAGTCAGTCAAGGATTGACGTGTGAATATAACGGTAAAATGGGGCTGAAGCCGTTAGACACGTAAAACATGTTTTTCTCGCGCTAATGGTGAGATAAAGTTATTAAAAACACTGGAATGAGAGACAACTTCCGCATAAACACAGAACTGAACCCGCTCTGCATGCCGGTGTTACCGTCAACACCGGTCCTCTGAGGATTATTCCCACCTTTTCCTGCTCCTGTAACCAGCGCCTGTTTGCCTAAAAATGAAATCTCCATGTTCGGTTCGGTTCGGTTCGGTTGATATCAGCTGCAAATAGACAACACACAGCAGCTTCAGTCACGTTTCCGGTGGATCCGTCACAGTTGAACTGAGACGGTCCTTCATGCGACTGATACCGTGAAGAGATTTGTAGGCAGGTCCGGGTTCAGAAACCCAACCTTTAAGTCCAGGAGGAAAGTCCCGTTTCATTTCCAGGTCAGAGTTGCTGCTCTGAGCTGGTTTTTACATGACCGTTCAACTAAACCCTCAACATAGCACAATTTCCCCTCCACAGGTTCGGATTGGGCTGGAAGCTCACCTGCCACACTGATAAACAAAAGCAACAACAAAAAAACGTCATAATTTTGAAATAATCTCCCATTATCATTGAGCAATCTCAGAATAATGAGGATAAAGTTTTGTGTTTTGGGCTACCACAGCTTTCAAATCAACTCCATGTACTGATGCGTTTAGGAATCAACAACAAATTGCTGATACACTCGCACCCAAATGTGCGATTCCAGGTGCGTCATAACCTGACCATAACCTGACCATAGTCCACGACTCACTCACTCACCGGCCATCCGTCCTGCTGCTCTGACAATTAATCGCATAACCACACATTCTGTGGATTTTTCATCTAAGCACTTAAGCTTATCGTATACAATATATGATATACATAAGAAAATGAAAATAATTCATTTTTAAAAATAAAATAAACATTTTATTGCCCAAGCATTCCTTTAGTGAGCCCTTTTGGGTGGTTTTTTTTTTGTTTGTTTTTTACAGGATTGGAACCAGGTGAAGGTAAAACTGTCGCTCATGACTTCTGGATAGAACAGAAAGTTTTTTTTGTTTTTTATGGGCTATTCGTTCAGCAAATGGGCGTTTTTTTTAGACAGTATACTCCAGTTAATGATTAATCAGTTCCTAAATTAGTGTACATTATTTCGATCATTGATTAGTCGTAATTAATCAGACTGCTTTGATCTCCTTTAGACAAGTCTGTAGGTTTTATTGGGACTCAAACATTTGCAGTCCAGTTATTAATCAGTCCATGTCCTCTCTAGCCCACATAGAACCTTGGTTTCTTATCTTCTGCTTAAGTTTAGTGATATTTTTGGCTTGTTTGCATTAAGTTACTTCCTCCAGCTGATCCCTTAAAGTTCTCTCAAAGATCGACTCCTAATTATTACCTTGAGTTTTCTGGCGTGATGTTTTTGAAGGTCTATCTGGATTGACCCTCACCATAAACTTCCTGGATTTTTTTAGGAATGGTCCTTCATCTGGTCCAGTGTGTTCTGACGGAGCCTCTTTGAGGATGATAGTTGATTCCAGAACTTTGAATGCATCGCTCATAGGTCAAGTTCTCCAAGCAATCATTTGCCAGAAATCTTCAGATTTACAAGAGATACTAAAAAATGTTTGCAGAAGTCAGTCAACATATACATCTTCACTCTCCTGCTTCCATTCATCCAGTTTTAGAGTTTAACGGCAGGAAATGAGCGACCTTTTATGAACCCAGAGAAATGTGATGTCCACCTTCAAAAACAGTCATTCAGTCTGAAACAGCCAGAAAGATGAAGGCTTTAATTTTCTCCCCCAGCATATAGAAACACGAGTTAACAGAAACAGTCTGACCCACCGACCCGCAGTGGGACACACGCTTTTGGGTTCTAGTCTTCCTGTGCAGAGGTAGCCTGTTGCTTTACACACACACACACACACACACACACACACACACACACACACACACACACACACACACACACACACACACACACACGCACACGCACACACACACGGTGGGTCATCTGAGACACATAGCAGAATCAGGTTCAGTGTGAAACAGAGGGTTAGAGCGGAAAAACTCCTGATGATTATGCTTAATAAAGCTACGGTTGCCTCCAACAGCACTTTAAATTTCAGGAGGAGGGGTTCTGTAGGAGGTTATGAGCAGTCATTATTTTACCTGCAGCAGTTAACATGTTAACATCTTCACTTTGATCAAACAGATTATCTCTCTTTAGCTAGTGTCTCATCAAATCAGTGCAGATTTATAACAGACAGCATCAGTGGTTCAAGCAAACCCACAAAAAAAACTTTTAAACTCTCAACCTGTGATATTAAATTGTCTCTGTATGCATACAATCTTTGCGAACATCAAGAGTTGAAAGCAGCCATGTCCAACCTAACATGGGAACATGTCAAACAGAGATGATCTGTTTCATATGTCAAAGGAGTCAGAGGTCATATGGATCGTAATATGATATGGGAAATTCACAAACTGAGTGGAAAACTGATGAGCTCACCTTTCTTCAGACTACTTCAAAGAGAGAAATGTGTCAAAGGTTTTATAAACTCAGAAACAACAAGCCTGTGAGCTCCTCTACACCCTGGACAACACACACACACACACACACACACACACACACACACACACACACACGCACACACACACACACACACACACACACACACACACGGAGAAGGGAAGCACAGCTTTAGAGGGTTCTAAGTGTTTGCATGAACCACAGTGACAAGTTGGAGCTTTGAGGTTTTTTTAAGATGAAGAAAATCTCCTTCTGTTTCTCTGACTAACCACCCATCTCCATTCTATCAGGTGAGATGACGACAAATAACTTCACCACAGAACCCCAGTATATGAAAACTACAAACAAACAAACAAACAAACAAAAAAAGACAAGTACAGGTTAACAATCTGAGCCATATTCATCCTGTGGGCCTGATAGCATCAGGTCCAGATTTTACACCTTGATTGTGAAAATATGTCCAGACTCTGTCACTGTACACAAAAACATAAAATACAGTAAATCCAATTTGTCATCAATACTATAGTACAAGACTATATTCAACAACAGCTGATAAAGCATGTGACAAGAGTGCAAAATAAGAAATAAACTGGGAAAAGATATTTGGCTGAGTCTATAAAGGCATTTATCAGGTACAGACTGAAAGAGTGCAGTGAGTTTTGATCATTTCATTTCTGCTCCATTAACATCTCAGAAGCTATAACTCATTTATTACAAGAATCCTAAACATTTCCTTCATTTTAATAAAACATTCAAACAAATGGTAAAAAAAAAAATCAGTCATTCATTAAAATGAAAATACTGAAAGGTGTTTCACATAACAGGAAAGAGTCCAGATCAGCTTCCATCTTTAAACTGCTCTCTGTATGTTTTCCCTGCAGATATCTCTCCTTGTCTAGAGGGACATCTAAAGTTCAAAACAGGAAATGCTACAAGTGGAAGTCAGAGCAAAATCTGTAATGCAACAGTTAAAAAACCCCAAACAATTATGATTACTTCTCCTGCCTCTGAGTTACTGAAGGTTTCAACAAGCCGGTTATTCTGTCATGTCTTCCATCTAACAAACATCAGGTGACCTGCTCCGTTAAATCATTAGCTGATTCTGTTTCTTTTGCATTTACATCTTCATGTCCACACACTGATCCTGAAGGCAAAAATACTGCTCAGCACATTAATGATAATAATAATAATAATAATATTATTATTATTATTGTTATAATAATAATAATAATAATAATAATAATAATAATAATAATAATAATAATAATAATTTTTATTATTACAATAATAATAAAAATATGGCCAAAAAAACTGCAGGATGGCCTTTTAAACAGGTTCCAGGTTAACTGAGTTTAACTCATTTTGATGTAATTTGTGTAAAAAAAAAAGAAAAAAAGATGCAACAGGAAGGTGAACTTCTCATCTTATATCACCCTCATCTATGTGTGTCGCCTTGCTGAACTTCTTCTGCGTCTGTTTTGCTTGGTGCCATGTTGCCATGTTGCTTCTCATTCTCCTGATGCGTTTGGCCAGAGTTCCTTCATATCCTGCAGGTTTTCCAGGCATAACCAGCAGGCTGCTGTGACAGCTGGATGTGTAATTAATCCAAATGTGATCTCGTGACATGTGAGGCTTTCATCTCTTTCTGCCATGTGCATACGAATAAAAAACTAAACTCCTCTGTTAGTTACACCCTGAATAGTTTTCTTTACTGCTTTTATGCATGTGCCACCTCTGGCTGGTGCAGGCAGGGGCGGGGCTTGATGGAGAGAATGCAGGTCCGGTTCTCAGAGTGGAAATGATAGTTTGGGTCAGTAAACCAGAAGATAGAAAATTGATGGGTGATTGTTTGTTGTTATTTTCCAGGTGTGCCTAATGACTCACAATTTGCACATTTTCCATAACCTGAATTTTTTCAAAACGTCTGTGAGCAAAGTAAAAACTGAACCAGTCTGTGGATCATCAACAAGTATCCCCAGATCTTTGGGTGTTTAGGTTCCCCGAGTTAACACTGCTGCTGGTTGAAGGGTTGCCTTGGCAACAGACATCAGGTGATTATAACATTTAGTCAGAAATTTTGACTTAATTATGGAAAAAAATGGCATAAAAATATGTACCTACCATAGTACCAGGGTGGAACCAAAAGAACAGCAGATAACTAACCGTCCATAAGCAGAAGAGAGGAGCCAGGTGAGCTGGCTGGTCAGGATTCTTCCTGGAGGTGTTCAGATTCCTCCGGAAAGGGTATGGGAATACATTTCTTTGCTGGCCTGGGAACGCTGTGGGATTCCTTAGGCAGAGCTGGACCAGGGGGCTGCAGAGCAGGAAGGCTACTGAGGCTGCTGTCCCCAGCCCTTCCCGGATCAGGAGGAGTACAGCGGATGGACCATCTCCTCACTGACATGACATCATTATTTTTTACATATTGAATTATTGCCGAGACACTTGGGCTGAGTTGTTTCCAGGATGTTCAGTTTGTGTGTCCAGGTTTAAACTTTGGACACCACTCAGTGTCTGGGTACAGAAGGCAGTGGACCGTCTTAAATCTGCAGGATGGACAGAGACAAGTGTTGAGTTTTTTCCGCATTAAGAAGTCGAGCTTTACCTGTACCCAGCATGGAGGTGTGTCCAGCATTACCATGAGTCAAGGTGTGTGCATCTCTCAAGTCGCATCTCATGTTTTATCAGGTGTTCTAAAAACACCTACTTTCTATGACTGAAGACTAAGTGAGTCAGCCAGTTTTTTTTAAAACAAAAAGGTTGTGATGGGTTAGCATGCAAGCTCTGAGGTCGAGTCTGACAAGATCTGCATCTGTGACATGTTCAAACTAAGACCTCAATACAGTCCAAACTATAAAAATACATAAACCTTTTTTTTCTTGATAAACCAGGCTCAATGTTTTCTGTTTTTAGGTCAGTTGGGATTACTACTCGTTTAAGCGTTCTAAGGCTTGACCCCAATGTAATGATGGTTTTTACATACATCTGCTTTTTTCTTCTGCTTTTAATGGCTTCTTTTTGACTGAGCAGCTTTTCAGGCTTTAGCAGCGTTTTGTTCTGGTGCCGATTCGCTCCAGAACCCGTTCCGCTCTGAGACATGCCGCGCTGCTGTTCCAGACTGATGGAGGTTCATCCATCAGCCTATTCCCGATATAGGCTGATGGATATCGGCTTTTGTAACTTTTTTTATGATATCACGCACAAAAGCATTTGAGGTGTTTGAGGTGCTTTACAGGAACATTAAGCTTGTTTAACAGTGCATTAATCTTAGTGAATGGTAATAGCTAAAGTTAATTAAATTATAAATACTCACTCTCAATATTCAAGCAAACAGAAATAAGTTAGATAATTCTAAATGACTTAAAACAAAGTTTAACCTTATTTGATGTCGGTTTTGGTGTCGTGTAAATCCCTTCATTCAACTCCAGATCCAAAATGTCACAGCAGTTTAAAGAAACATCACAGCATTATCCATCCATAGGACAAAGTCTCCCTTTGTCCTGCTCTTATACTGTAGTGTACATTCACTACAATCAGTCTTGCTGACTTCAGATTCTTTAAAAGTTGTGACTGAGAATCTTACCATTGTTGAAGATGTCCAAGCTAAGGTTTGCTACTAGCTTTAGCTTAATCTAGGTGTTAAGGCCCAGCAGATCACAGCTAAATGTCTGCTTGTTAGGTCCTAACTTCAGCCAGTGAAGAGCATCAAATATGATCTACCATCCACACAGTCAGGAGGGTTCATGAAACACTCAGTTAGTTCAGAGCTCTCCACAGGAGCTCAGATTGTTTGGGAAACCTTCAGAAAGTCGATGCAGAAAAAGACACTTGCTGCTCACCTGGTGGGGTCTTCAGTCAGAGAAAAGCCCCCAACGATGCTGACCACGTTTCTTCTGTTCTCAAAGCCTCCATAACTCAGAGTGACCTTGCAAAAGACATGCAGAGAAATGAGAAAATAGAAGAAAAAAAAAACCACTGTGTCAGGAACACCCTGTTGGTACTGGACACCCCTTTGGTCATAAAACATGTGGACACGGTCAGCAGCAATATTCAGTTATTAGTTATCAGTTAGAGTCAGGACATAAAACTGCAGTAAGCAAGGGTGCAACTGTACATGCCTCTGTTTAGCCACACTTCATACATTTTTCTTAAATAAAAAATTTGAAATATTAATATAGATAATTAGATTTTGTTTTGTTAAGATTTTCTGTTATCATTATGGTTTTGCATTTCAAAAAGTGGTCAGCATAGAACTGACAGAAAACTGGTTGAACAAACTGAATTTTACAGTAAGATGGTCAATGTCTCTCAGGAAGCTTTGAATCCGTCTGCCGACATTTGATTAGAAAATGATTAAATTGTCTAACATTAACTACTCTGAGCCCTATACAATTATGATTTTATTCCCTCATGGAAAACATACCTGGAGTGTTGCTTTGATTTTCTTCCTCATACTTGTTTGAGAAATCCTTGCTTCTCCTGTGGCAAACAGTCAGTGGTACCTATAGGGTATAGGTAACCCTAACCCTATACCTTTATAAAGGCTTACATTCACAAAGCTCCACCTATTTACCTAAAGCTCTTCCTTGGACCTGCAGTCTCCAGTGAGCTTGTGCCTCACACCTCCCCAACTCAGCTCCTCCAGACTAGCAGCAGCAATTAGCCAACACCTGGAGGGACTGTGCATCTACTGGGTTTATTAGACCAACTACAACACTCATAAGAACTGTTGTAAACGGCATCAATCTAAAAATATTGTGATGAAGAGCTGAAGGCAGAGTATTGGAAAGACTAGGAGCCTCTTAAAGAGACAGCGGCCCAATTCAAGGTGTCACATACAGGTATGATGCAAATTCAAGTTTCTTTTAAGTTAAGTTTAATATATGCAGCATTTTATATCAACTGAAGGTTACATTGTTACTTGATTATACAATAAAATAATACATAATACCACCCGTTTAATCACCACACATCTTTCTCCTTTTCACTTTCCTTTAAACCGTCCACTTGTCTTATTCTCACTCATTTTCAGTTATTTAACTACCACTCCCCCAGTCCAGGTAGTTTTCTTCAGTGAGTTTTAGTTGCAGATTGTTTTTGGTCTTGCTTCAGCTGCTCATGTGAACCGCTGGGCCCATGTTCATAATGCCAGCTGGATAATTCCCAAAAATGCCACACATTGCTGCCCTGTGATCAACTAAATTGCTCTATGTGTTGTGCAACTGAAAAGTGTGCCTCACAAAGAGGCCAGAAAGCAAAATTCCAAAATGAATGAAATAATAAGAGGTGCTTGCCAACTCACCTGTTGGAGCACGGTGGGAACGGGCAGCTTCTGCAGGTTCTCCAGGTGAGAGTGGAACAGGTGTGTGTGAGTGAGTGTGACCTCCAGCAGCGCCTCGATGATGTAGCCGATGGTGCAGTCATCTGGGAGGCGGATCTTTTCTGCCGTGGTGATGAAGTTTCCCAAACTGAAACCACAAAATGTTTCAGCGTTTAGAACTCCACGTTTCCACGACAACAGCTGTATAAACTCCACACATGTTCCAGGTGAATGTGTGACCTGGCTAATGGCTGCTAATGTATTTGCAGCGATTTAGACACTAAAAAAAACAAAACATGCAAGCCCAGAAAAAGTGTATAAAGGCACAACTGTGGTCAAGCTCACCAGTTACCCGAAATACTCAGCAGGATTAGCTGATGTGGTCACAATGGGATTACGTCATCTGATATTTCAACCCGTTTGTTAAAAGGACCAAACTGTCTGAAATTGATTCTGTGTTTCAAGTGGACTTTGTGCAGCTCTGTCCAGAACTGCTCCAACACTCTGTATTTCTGAACATGCTTACATTTGAACAACTGGTGCTAGCCTCCATCCTTCTGAACATCTAGTCACAAATCATATCAAATCCTTCCTCCAAACTGCTATCATTCAACCCACCACATCAGTGATGCAGCATCCTCTGCCCTCACTCATCTGGGATTGAATGCCAGAATGTTTCTTTAGATTTTGATTAAACATTTAACCCATTCCTGCAGCAACAAACGCAGAAACCAAGGCAGCTTGGTTTCAACATCTGGCTCCTGGGCCCCCTGCGGACAAACATCCCCAGGGGGAACATGGAGCCCCTCAGGGATGGGAACTCGGCCCCTTTGTTAGCCCAGCTGATAGCAAAGTCACAGAACTGGGTCTCATCCATCACAAGAACAGGCTCTACTAGAAAGAAAGTGGGTCATAAGCTGAAACAATGGAGAAATCAATGACTAATAGAAAACTTTCCACCAATCTGATGGCCGAGTAACATAAATAACTGATTAAAAGCAATAAATATATTTGCGGTTGAGTTCATATGTCTATTTATTCAATAATCTAGGAAAAATGGTTTTGAAGAAAAGTGTTTTTGTTTTTTTTGTTTTTTTAATCAATGTATAGTTGGAGTAAAATGCGATTAATTGCAATCAATTAATCACAGACACTGCAATTAATGTGATAAAATCTTTTAAAACCTTTAAATCGAGTCCCACCACTAGTTATTTTATCTCTTTTCATCTAAAATGTCACTTCATTACAAACATTGATAATCATCATCCCATCTGCTTATATTCAGAGGAAATAAATGCAGCGTTTCTCCTATCGTTCTGTTTCTGATGATAATAACTATGTGACTGTTAGCCCACCTGGCCCAGGGGCTCATTTTCAGAGCCAGACCTCGACTGATGCAGAACCCCGCTCCCCCTGTGGCGAACCAGAACTTCACAGACATCTGAAATGAAGAAGATGGCAAATCAGCCAAATTCTGCCAGGTCAAAAGAGAAAAATACAAAAAGTCACGGCTTAAAACGCCGGCCGATTCAAATCTGCTAACTCTAAAACGGTTTATACGTGGTGCAGTGAGAGGAGCAGGAAACTGAAGAAGGTCTAAGCAGACTGACCGTTCCATCGCTCTTCACCCTCTCTGCAGCCTCTATGGGGTGGTCCAGACTGGGCCGGCCCAGGTAGATGTCCTGGCTGTGGTGGTATGAGGACAGCAGTCGCAGCAGACTGGGCAGGATCACATAGTTATCATCATCCACATGGCAGAACCACCTACAACACACAGAACATCAGCAACACACATCGGTCAAAAAAAGTCATCATCATCATCATCATCATCATCATCAACAGCTGGATGTTTGGTTCACTCTGAATCCTTCAGACAGTCAGATTCTAGCCCTGATGAGACTCATGTCTCAGATTAAAAGCACAGTTCAAAAATAACCTTTAAGCAAGTATTAAACATACTTTTGATTAAGGTGTAATTTCTGTGTTTAAAAAAAATTATTGGTCTGATCATGTATATTCTGAACTTGCATTTCATGTTTTAATTGACTGGAAATATAAAATCATAGATAACGGCTGGAGAACATCAGTCTGTATGAAAACAATGTATAATCTGTGTTTCAGTTGATGAAGGAAACTAACTGTTCAACAACATTCTGATTTATTGGATGGATCTGTATTTTCTAATGAAAGCCCCAGATTCTTTAGAGCTGATTTTCAGATGGACGGACTGAAGCAGAACGAAAAAAAGCAAGAAAGGAAGAAAGAGACAACGAAAGCCCAGAAATACAAACATTTTTCGGTACATTTTGAGACGTTGAAAAACCAAACTCAAGACATTTTGCCATCTGGTAGGAACCCTGACATCGTATCTGTGTTTCGGAACGTCCTACTCACTTCTTCTGGGACTCGATGAATTTATCGTACTCCACAGACATCTTGCAGCACAGAGCCTGTCGGTTGTGAGCAGCTGAGCAGTTGGTGTTGATGATGTTAGTTCCTGAGGCAGAAACATCCCAGAATAATCCGGCATACAGACAGGCTGATGTGGTCAGAACAGCAACACTCTTCACTTCAGCTGCTTACCTGTCTTCAGCTGCAGCTCCCTGTCATCACCATCAGTGAATATGAAGGTCTGGAACAGAGAGAGGCCCCTTAGTGTGTTAGTGGGAACAAACAGCAGTTCACACCACCTGTTAAAGGGCCAATCGGATCATCTGCTGGCAGTTATGAAACGATCAGAGCAAAACATTATGACCACCATAGGCTTCTTAGCATCTGCAGCCCTTTCGCTTAGTGTGCAAGCTTCACTAGCTGAGACATGGAGCTGCTTGCATGTGACTGTGGTTTTAGAACAAAGAGGCCACAGAGTGCTGAATCAGCAGAAACAAGATGCTCACAAAGAAATTCACAAAAATTATGATTGATTCTTTTAAAGGATTCCTCCTATAATAAATAACCATAGAAACAGATTTTAAATAGGAATACACCGATATGAAAATTTGGGCCAGTGCCAATATTCAATGTTAATATTGCTGTTATGGCCGATAACTGATATTTAAAATATTTTCCTACTCTTTTGACATTGTAAAATGACCACACCGCTTACACTGATGCAGTTAAGTTGCCCACAATCGTTTGCTGCATCTCTAACCCTGCCACATGACGAAACCCCTCCCCCTCCAGAAACACAAACAGCAACGAGCTGGAAATAAATATCGGCTGTTAATAATGGCCAGTTCTTCTTATCAGACCAATGCCGATACATTAAACCATGACTAACATCGGACAGTCGCCATGTTGATGCAAACATTTTCTGCATCACTCATTTTGATCCCGGTCTACTGTATGCAGAATAGAATCTGATTCTGTTTTACATGTACTAATAAGAATGAGAGATGAGTTGGGCATCTTGACACGATGAGTTACAGACGATCCCAGATATGACCTTTCACCATGGTAACCAAACATCTGTGGGTGCACCAACGGCAAAAACATTGATGTTTGTACATTTAGAGACAAATATTTGTTGACTAAAATAAAAAAATTAAAAAACTCAACGCAACGCTGGAGATCAGAGGAGAAAGGTTCAAACTGTAGACCAGCATTTATAAGAGAAGTTAAGTTCAATCAGCTGTCGTGGAATCAGATGTTAATAATTTCTGTAATTGCTCCAATATGCGATCCCTCTGTGCACATGGAGACTGCCATAAACAGCAGTGGAAAGACTTTAAATTAACCGTCAGCAACAAATCTTCTTTTTACTGCTGGCAGGAAGACCTGGCTGCTCTCTACCGGTGTGAGCAGTGTTTGTTTGTGTGTGTTCAGAACTTGGTGGGCCAAGGACTCGGAGCACAAACACAGCAAACTGCTGCTGTGATAAGTCCAACTGTTCAGATCATCAAACATTTAAATATAAGACAAAGATATCCTAAGTAAACATTAAAGTTTCCAAATGTGATTTGGTCTAATAAGGGAAAAGACTACTCAGACCAACCTGTAAATGTCTCCTAAACCTAATAACCAGTTCTGCCTTTAGCAGGAACATCCAGCATCCAGAAAACTCCTCTGTCGTCTCCCAGTGCTCCCAGCCCTAACTAACAACAACCAATCAGAGCCAGGGACTGGACTAGGCCAGTCCCTGGCTGTCACAATCACCCTGGTGACCAAGCTGCTTATCCTTCCTAGCTCCACCTCCTTTCCTCTCTGCTACGCTACAATTTCTTTCGATAGAGGTGTTGCTTTTCGAGCTCTTCCCGCCTGCTTCATCTGATCTGACACGAACCATTTCTTGATTCTACACATCAGGCAGTAATCAGGCCCGGCTGATGGTAATGAAACCAAACTCAGTTTGATTTATGTGTTGCTTTGGAAATCTTTCAACCTACTCCAAGCTGCCAGATAGGTCCAGGGTTAAATAACTTTTATCAGTTAATTAAAAAAGCTTTTTGCATTTACTCAGGTTATACTTGTTTGACATCTAAAACATTTTAATCAGAGCAAAAGTAAAACAAATCAGAATAAATAATAATGAGTAGGGATGCACCGACATCTTTATTTGATGTTAATATTGTTTTAATTGCCAATAACTGGTATTTTATACATACAGTATATATTTCAGTTCTCTTTTCACACCTTGGAAAAAAGCAGTCACACAATGACTTCATCGCTGATTCAGTTAAGATCCACAGTCCTTTGCTGCATCACTGTCTTTGTCACATGACCACCTTTCTCTCTTCTCCCTCCAGAAACAAACGGCAGCAAGATGGAAATAAATATCGGTTTTATTCATTGGACTGATACCGATGTTAGCGCCGATATGTTGCGTATCCATAAATATGAAGCAACTACTTCTTAACACCACTGCGACTGAACAATTAAAATTATTTTACAAGCTGTACAAAAAAAGCAAAGAGGTCCCATACAAAACATCAGTAGATGAAACATTATTCAGATTTGTTTGTAGCATCAATGAGACCGGCTACAAAATAACATCAGGATATATTGTCTCCTCATTTCTCTCCAAATGGTTTAGTATGCCCAGCTCACCTGTTCCTTGGCTTGGGACACCCAGGTCTGGAACAGCAGCTCCAGTCTGGACCTGTGGTACTTCCTGGTGGTCTTCACTGCGATGAAAATGTCCTTCAGCTCCAGCTGGTCAGTATTCCTAGGTCCTGGTTCCACATTTCTCTTGGGAGAGGGAACGTCAGTTCTAGCAGATGCTGCTACAACCTCTGAACTCCTACTGAGCCCTGTGGCTGTGTTGGTGCCGCCAGCGCTGGCGGTACCTGTTGGTAGGCCGGCATGCTGCTCTGATGAGGTAGACTTAGCGTGGGGTCGGGGCTGAGGCGGCTCCAGCTGGCGGGGGGGCGACTGGAGGGCCGGGATGAGCAGCAGCAGGAGGAAGCAGAGAGCAAGAGAGAACAGGAAGCAGGACTTACTGACGCCCACCGAGGCTATGTGCATCCTGGCTGGCCAATGGGGCGGGGTCATCAGCCTCCAGGGCTGCAGTCGCTCCCAACACCGTCCTGGGCTGGCATCATTCCATCACATGGAAACCTGCAGGGGCGATCAGAACTTTCACTCAAAGCATCCTGTAATAATAATACAAAATGAGTCGAACCGATCATGCAAAAAAATAACAACCACTGTCATTTATTCATAAATAATTTGATATAAACTGTATTGTTTTAAAGTATTGTGTGTTCCAGCCACATAGTGCCATTTTTTAACACAGTGAAGTAACTATGTTCCCTTCAGTTGTTATAGAAATGCTGTATCAAATGTGACTCCAAAGAAACTTTACTTTGCAATTTAATGCCTTGAAATTGGTCCTCTGTCTCTTTAAAACTCCTACTCTTTCTGAAACTCCGCCTTCCAGAAGTTATCACAACATGGCTCTTCACAGTTCCCACCATAGACATAATACAAGAGTAGACGCCTCATGGACCGCTCTCGCCTATTGTCGCTGACGAGATTTAGGGCGGCCATCTTGGAGCGGTACTCCACTCAGCGTTATGTGTTTAGCA
Source organism: Poecilia reticulata (assembly GCF_904066995.2). Classification (NCBI taxonomy): domain Eukaryota; kingdom Metazoa; phylum Chordata; class Actinopteri; order Cyprinodontiformes; family Poeciliidae; genus Poecilia; species Poecilia reticulata. Next base: position 23,807,876 of record NC_088848.1, on the reverse strand, counting down.
GCACAATGACGTATCAGCGCATTTAATCAATCATAACACGCTTTTTTGTTACTGGAAACCATATTCAAACATCTATCAAAGCTACATTTATAAACAATTGTATTTTTAAGTAGTTCAGCATATTTAAATATGCTTAGTGGCTATAACAATAGAATAGGACTGGAATATTCTGATATTGATGTATGATGAGCATATTACAAAGCAGACAGCCGTTCATTATTTAATAATTTATTTAGTAAGATCAATACATATTTGTATAACTATACAAACACAAATAAATGATTAATAATGACAAATAAATAATGATTAATACTGAATAATATATATTGGATACATGTTTATGTATGTATATACATCCATACATATATAGATATATATCTATGTTTTCCAGCCGACGAGTTCTAGCTTCAGTGATTCCGCACCTGAGATTGAGTCCAAAATCCGATCCGAGATTCATCCGTGCTGCAGTGAATCTGTCTCTCTTTAAAGATATCTCCCACTTTTTCCTCATATCGTTTCTTTATAAAACCTTCAAAACAAAAACGGAAGATTTGAGATGTGTCTTACTTTTGACAGAGTGAGAGAATTACATATAAATAATAGTCTTTACCACCTGTGTAAACTTTGCTGGTGAATGTTATAACACGTAATACTTGTGCTTGAGCACCTGCCCCTTTTGCTCCTTGCCCCCAAGTGCCCTTTTGGTCAAATTTTTTATTTATTTATTTTTTGTATTATTTTCTAAGCCCTCTTCTGACATATAACATGTACTAAAATAATTTGTTTTTGTTTTTGTACTACATAATATCCCCGATATATGCGATTTTGGGCTCTGCCCACGACGAGAAAAAAGTGAGAAAGTTTTTTAAGCAAAACTCGGTAGGCCTTTCTCATGGTGACATGCATCATCAATATTTGCTTTTGTTTTTTTGTTTTTTAGTTTTTCTGCAGTTCCACATTAAAGTTTGATGCAGCTCTGCTTTCTTGAATGGACCATCTTCATCTCCACTGCAAGTGTAGCAAACAGCTCTTTTATAGATTACTGAACACTAAAAGGTTGCATTGTGCCCTTGTTTATATTTTTCCATCCATCCATTTTCTTACACCCTTGTCCCTCAGTGAGGGGGAGGGTTCCTGTTGCCCATCTCCAGCTAACGTTTTGGGCGAGAGGCGGGGTACATCCTGGACAGGTCGCCAGTCTGTTGCAGGGACACACAACCATGCACACACACACTCACTCACACCTAGGGGCAATTTGTAGAGGCCAATTACCCTGACAGTCATGTTTTTGGACTGTGGGAGGAAACCCTGCTAAATTGCAGGTTTGAATATGGCAATACTTTCTTATAGCAAAATAGACCTGCAGAAAAAAATTACTAATAAAATATCTTACATGTGCATAGTTGTTTGCTTTATATAGAGATTTTCCTTAGCTTTGATTGTATATCTCACAATTCACAATTTTGTTATTTATCATTGTTTATTAAACTCTGAAAGCTGAGTGGCTTTGTTAATATTCTGTCCTAGAATGCAGTTAGATGTGCCTTTTTTTTTTTTTTTTTTGAGCACCTGCCCCTTTAGTGGTCTCTGCACGGCCCTGACAAAATATAAGTTTTATAATGTATGTTACATTGTTTCATTTCTAATGTAGGCTCTTGTGTCAGATAATCTAAGTCAATGTTAGAGAATAATTCTTTTTTTTTTTAGATTTATGGAATCTCAATTATCCTTTATAGCGGGGCTGAACCCGGTATTGCACCGATCACAGAATATACACAATAATATGTCCATCTTACTTGTGAAATGTTGTTTGTGGAGCCCTCACATCAATAGTCCATCGATCCGAACAACAATATCCCTCAGTGCTGAGGCATCTTCTGCTGTTTTGATTGAGCAAAGTAGGAGGGACGACCGCTCCAAGATGGCCGTCGTACTTCCTGCGCCGGAGCAGCCAAAGCGGGGTTTACTTTTATATTATGTCTATGGTTCCCACCATAGGTTCCCACAAGTATGAATCGGAAGTGATCCGCGCTACTCAACCTCCATCTTGGTAGGGAAGCGCATCGCAAAGCACACGGAGGAGCTTCGCCTGAAATCCATGGACACGTACAATCAATATTTAAACTGATTTGTAAAGGAGGTCCGAACTCTTTTCATGAATATAAGATTCTGGTGACTGGCAGAGTAAGTACATGTAGTCAAGTATGAATATGCTACATGACAGTCTTAGCTTGCAGATAAAAGCTACATTAGCTGAGCTAATTTTGATAGTTTGACAGTAAGCACTACTGTAAATATCACTGATATTTATATTAGCATTACACAGACGTAGGTAGATTACTCAAATTGTTACCGAGTAATAGTTGTAATGTACTTATATTATGTACACGTTAAATGGGAGCGAGGGGAGAGCTAATCCTAACGTTGTTGCTTGTTTATTGTTGTCATAGCAACTCCACTGCAATTGTCATCACAGTTACTAGGGGTGCACCGAGTTATCTGCGCCGATTTCCTAAATTTTGGGAGATCGGTGATTGGTCGACACATGTGAAGTCGATTTTATCCACCGATCTTATCGATTTTATCTTATTAATACTGCTATTAAATTTTAATTTCTCCAGTGAGAGACAATAAAAGCTGTTTCTATTCTATTTTATTATTTTCTGTTCTATTCATTTAAAGAAAATATCAAAGTAACATTCATTGTTGCTAAATAAATGAAATTATGGTTTTGTGGTTAGCTTTTCATGAGCAGCTTGCCATTTAACCCTTGTTCAATAAGCAATGACAATACTTTCTTTCTATATCGTAATAGATCAATCCCCAGAACTTAAAAACTATATAGGATGAAATAATGAATAACAGAGCATAAAGTATGTGTGTTGTCTAACTTTGATTAGTAGGGTAACGACATAAACTGTAGATGTGTGGTTGAGATACAAATAAAAATTAATTTGAAAATGAGTCCTGTTCTGTGTGAAGGAGGCAGCAGGGACCACAGGGAAGCATCACCCAACTTTAGGAGTCTCCTTTAAAGGTTGTGTCTTAGGCGTCATGGGGCAGATTTCTGGTTAACTTCGTTCCAATAGTTTCAACAGATAAAGCTGACAGAAAACAATTTCTGAAGTTTGCCACACTGGAAACTCCTGAAAAAAGTTAAGTCAAAATAGAGTTCTTCTCATTAGTATATTTCTTCTTCTTGGTTACATGAAATTAAAAGAAGTCATTTCCGGCTCTTTAAATGGCGCTTTGGAGCCGCGGTAGCATGATTGCCCAAATAATCCCTTATCCCAACGAATCCTGAGTTATCCTGGGCGCTTTTTCAGGTTCAACACCTGGAACACTCTGAACAGAGACATTCACAAAGTGGAACAAAGAATATCATCTATCAGCAACTTACCTTCATAAGGTACTTCTGTTTTACACCACTCGGAAACAGAAGCAGCAGAAACGAACCCCAAACAGCCCCTGTAAGTTCTAAACCGCGCTAAATAAAGAACGGAACCGGAGCCAGTGTGTTCCTTCAGGTTCTGACGACGGTGCTAACCGAGCCCCTGGTCCCACACACAGCGGTCTATCTGAGAACAGGTCAGCAACAGAAAGGCGAGTTATTCTTCCGAACTCTCAGAAACATTCCTAAAACTTGAGCTGCATCCGAGGAGGTAAAGCAAATCCGGTTCATACTTTCAAAATAAAACTGCGATTATTTTTTTCAACAAATAAAAGCAGACTTTTATAGATGGGGATTGCAGGGAAAGGCCACAAACTGTAGAAGGGTGGCACACTAAAATGGCAATTTCATTCAAATGCCCTGCAGTCTTAAATTACAATGAGCAATAGATTAAACCTACTTTTTTTCTGCATATTTCAGTAAAGAATTGCTTGTTGCTGCATCCAGTTAAATACAAAAATGCTGAAGACTTGTAACTAAAATGTCACAGCATTTATAATTCCCATGAAGGTTTTTCCTTATCGCTATGAAAGAGACAAAATGACTGCTAAAGCCAGTTTGATGAGAACAATGATGAACCAAGAGACTCATGGAGCCAAGATGGCTTCTGATTTTATCTGCTGTTGTCTGTTCACGTGTGCCTTCCTTGAGGTTTTAATAGAAATCCTGGTTCCTCAAACTCTTCACTATTACACCTCCATTTAGATCCTCAATACACACTAACATGACATTCCTTTGAATTGTTTACAGTTTGGTTTTGAGTTCAAGAGGATAACTGCTGAACTTCTTACAATTCTAAAATGGATCGATTAGAAAAATCGATCCAGGACACGCTGGAGGGACTATGTCTCTTGGCTGGCCTGGGAACGCCTTGGGGTTCCCCCGGAGGAGCTGGAAGAAGTGGCTGGGGAGAGGGAAGTCTGGGCCTCCCTTCTGAAGCTGCTGCCCCCGCGACCCGACCCCGGATAAGAGGAAGAAAATGGGTGGATGGATGGATAGAAAAAGCAACTGATGAAAGAAGAAGAGTACAATGAAAAGACTTTACTTTGCAATATAAACTGATATCAGGTGTCTCATACTCTTATATGAAGCTGGTACCCGAAGAAAAAATTCTTCTGTTAATTTTTTTAACCAAAGAAAGAAAACATCTGGTAGTTACTGTGTAGGTTGTTTTATTAGACACCTTGTCTTATTATTAATGATTGATAGAAATCACTATGTTGCCTATAGACCTAAAAATGAGACTGTGCTCAGCATAGACTTTTTTAGAGCTCTGAAGCAGAGCAGAAGATTACTTATTAAAACTTAGACCTCATGGTTTCAATGTTTCTTACCTCGAGTCACCACCATGTTCTGTTGATTGGCCACAAAGGGCTATTTTCTGACAGCACATCAAGTTCAGTCTGTGTCGCCGAGGACATTTTAAAAAAGATCTCATGCAGCTGTTGTTTGAACACTCCATCTTTAATTAACCACAGAGTTCACATAGGTCAGACATGAACATCAGAAACCACAGCACATCACCAGGAACAGCTTGGTTCAGTACAGAGCAAATCAGGCCCACATTTAAAGATAAACTCTGATTTTTTTACACCAAAATAGGATCTAATCCACAATCTTGATATAAATTACAGTAATAGGATGATTGTGAGATGCAAAAGATATAAAATGGGTTTTTTTGTCAAATAATTGGAGATGATTTTCTATGACTGAAGGAAGGAACCAACCATGAAGGAAGAAAGGCAAAAAGAAGGGAGGGAGAAAATGAGCGCCACAAGAGGAAGAAAGGAGACAAATGAAAGAAGAAACAAAGGAAAGATGAAGGGACATAGGGCACAAGGAAGGAAAGAAAAAGGACAAGAGAGAGAGAACAAAACATGGGGAAGAGCTTAAGGAAGAGATAGGGGGAAGGAGAGAGGAAGAAAGGACATAAGTGTGAATGAAAAAGGACAGAAGCGAGGAACAAGGCAGAATATATGAGAAAAAATTAAGAAGAAAGCAGAATATTTAGACAATGGGACAGCAAATAAATAAATACTTTTCCATACACTTTTCTTTTTCCACATATATCCAGGTCTGGAACATGCTGAAAAGAAATTCCATACTTTTCCAGACTTTGTGGGAACTCTGATGTCATCGGCTAATGATACATTTCAGATCACCTTTATTTTAACTGATGCATTTTCAGATTTTTTTGGTTTCAACTTTTAACTTGTCTTTAACTTTTAACTTATAATTCTGAACTCAGAACTATAAGTGAGAACATTTGACTGAGTGTTAATCACTGATGGTAATAAACGGTCAGTGAAGACTCATCCATTGATTATACTGGAAATGAGCTGAAATGCTGAGGCGGTTTAAAAACACAAACATTACTCAGGTTCCTTTCTAGAGCGCTATCTGTTAACTCTGAACTGGGAAAACAAAATAAAACAGAGTGATTCAGACGTTCTCTCAGCACAAACATGACTCACCATGAAAGATAAAAGCAAAATGAAGGAAGGCTGGCATTTCACGACTAAGGATGACAGAAACAACAACTCATTATTTCCATGTGAAAGCAGCACGCTGGAAAAGTCTTCAGAAGGACAGTTACGTCTCATGCATAACACTGATTCACTAGATGCCACTAGAGGGAGACAGAGAGCCGCAGTAGGTCTTATGCAAACAAACACATTGACAAAGCAGAGCGGGCTGGCTGGAGACTGTGTGCACTGTGGACTGGCCTGGACCGGGTCAGTCATCGAAGCGCCCGTCCAGGATGCTCTCAAATGAGAAGGGGACGAACTTGAAGCCCTGACCTGTGTAGAACTTGTTCTGGAACTCCACCCTGAGGGGAAAAGACCAGGCAGGAAACAGATTTGTTCAACATATTAAAGTTAAATCAAGTCTAATTAATATAAAGTAAATGCTTAAAAGAGCATACATTAGTGGTAAAGCATGAATGTTTAGAGGAGTGAAGACCTGACTGTCTGGTTCAAGCACATCTAGTCTTGTTTGTTAAGTAGTTTGCGTACCAGGTGGCTCTCCATTTCCATTTCAAGCTTTTTTTGTCAATAAAAAAAAAGATAAATGTTTTATTTAAGTAGAACATGGTGTGTTTTCCCAATGGTCAATCTGTCTGAGTTGTCACATAAACTTCAACACATAAATCTGCATCCTACTCCGAGACAAGGACAGGCCTGGATGACTTCATTTCAAGAGGGAAAAGTCAAAGTGTGTTCCAACAGGAGCGCATCTTGGCCTCGGTCGGCAAAGGGAGCGCCCAGGAATGTCTCCCAGTTGTGGCAAATATTTGGCCAGCCAGAGCGCTCAGAGGGCAACACTTAAAGAGAGGACAGAAATAAGAGATCCCTCTATCTGCTTCTCTCCACAGCTGGAGAGGTGGAAAACTGACTCTAGGTGTGTATTTGTGTGTGTCTCTGTCGGAGAGAGTTCCTCAGCAGTGAGTGTGAAAGGCAGACTGGTCACTGACTGCAGCTTCGTTTCAACACATTTCCATTCAGTCATCTTTGTGAAAACAGCTTTAAGGATGAAAGAACCTTGCTGCAACAAATGGTGGGCTTTCGGTTACATCTACAATGAAATAAGTGATTCCATATTAAATCAAATTATTATCAGTTTGATTTAAAAAAGCAAATAATTTAACCAAAATTATAAAAAAACAGAGTAACTCCCTGCATTGATGCTAGTTGGTTTTGACAGTTTGCCAGTTTATGGTCCTTCTGACCAGTCAAAGTGCTACACTAGAGCCACATTGACCCAAACGCATTCACCACAGCCCTCTCTCCTCCAGTGTTGAATGTGAATATGTATCTGTTTGTATCTTTTACTATTCCAAAGATACTGATGCATTTACTCCACACGTTTTCACTGTTATGGCCCAGCTGGACCTCACAGGGTTGGTATGCTGTAATGATCCTCCCTATCATTCATCCACCCTCTCTGGTACCAGGTGGATCAGTGGTGAGCTGGTGGTACCAGGAGATGATGGAGCTCCTGGCCTGTCCTGGATTCCTGTTATAAACTAACTCTATAGTATCTCATCATTAACATTCCTCATGTGAATGCAAGGCAGTGGAACTGGCAGAGGTTATACTTCAATCAAACTTTATTCATAAAACACTTTTTATGCAGTCAGGTGGAACACAAAGGGCTTTAAAGATGAACAAATGCTTGATCAGAACTGATGTGTGTTTGAATGTTGTGTATGATATGATCACTCCTAACACACAGCTATTGCTGCTCCATAAGCAACATGTCTCTTCAGTATGTGTAAAACATTTATGCCTTTGTGTTTTGCTCTGTCCATGTGTGTACTGACCAGTGCAGGCGCAGGGCATGCAGGAAAGCTGACAGTCCCTCCATGATGAGCAGGATGCAAACAGTGAGAGTGGCGAAAGCAGAGAAGATGATTGACAGGCCAAAGAAGCCGCCTCCACTGCGAGAGGACAGACCCAGGTGCATCACCATAGACCAGAGCACCTCAGACAGCTCTGCAGACACAATAGTCACGTTAGCACCAGGACATGGAACATCTTACAGTGAGTGAGTTCTGTTCTGTTCTGTTACAGCCCAGCTGTTCAATCACAGGGTGTCACTCACGTGCGTGGGCGAGGCTGAGTGCCCAGAGGCGCAGATAGGAGGCCGTGTTGGAGATGCAACCCAGACAGTACTCTATGGTGTGGATGGCCTGATGGACGGCCACATCACCAAAGTTAAACTGCAAAGGAGGAAGCAGAACCTAGTCACCTAGCACATAGCATCTCAGAGAAGGTTGTCACTTCTTCTGGCTCATACTGAAAGCTTTACCTCAAACTATTTCTATGTTGAGTAAAAGACAGTATTTTAAAATACTGTTGGAAAAATAAACACAGTATTTTCCATGTAACAGACAGTTATTTGGAGCTTTTCCAGTGATATTTGTAGCCAGAGAAAGGTGCATCCCTGGTTTTACAAAAGATCCGATACGTCCTGCACTCCACAGGCTGTCATAGTGAATCCTCTCTGCTGCAGCAACAAGAACAACGGCTTTCTGGACAGTACATTTCATACTTCACAAGAAGTCGCATTCAGAGCTGCCAGGATTTTTCTCCCACTGCAGCACCCTGACTTCACATTTCTCTGACAGACGCAAGAAAAATAAAAACCTGCAAGAACTCCAAAATCAGGATTGTAGTTCTTGAGTTCTTGCATCGCTGGAAGAGAGAACATTCCTCTGCTCAGGTGGAGACCGTGGAGGCCTTCAGAAGTAATCCAACATTTATATAAGAAAAGTAGGACTGTATCACTGTATTAAAATGGATATATTTTTAAGTTATTAGTATCCTAAAAAGTAGCTTTAATTTCATTTGAGTGGAGATTTAGATGTAATGGAGCTGAAAGCAAAGCGAAGCAGTTTATTTGGTTTCATTTCATAATTTTCCTCAGCAGGATCACAGCTATTGTATCCTGATGGGTCAACACATTCCCTGTGTTCTTTCCATCCCCAACCAGGACTATCCTTTCCTGTTTCAAAGCAGCAGGAAGAGGGAAACACTGGAGGTCATTGGTCTACTTAACATTGTTGACGTGAGCTTGGAACTCGCCTGGCTTCCTCTTTACAAAGTTTTCTTTTGTCCTTTGACTTTTAAAAACAGAGTTCACAGAGGCAGTGCTGGAGGAGGAATGGCAAATGAGAACAAAACAGTAATAATAGTGACCAAAACAAAGTGGTGTGATTTATTTACAGAGTAGTGACGTTAGGAAGGATTTTTTAAAGTTTCAGTTCTTTCTTTTTCTCTTTCTTGTTTTAAAGACGGGGAGTATGGAAAAATCCAGAATGAACTCTGAATCCAGACTTGTTTGTGTTTGCCCAGTTTTTATAGATCAGTAAACTTGAGAGTTCCATGCTCAAACATACGCATTCATAATTACCAACACATGCATGCCTGGCACAGAGAACCGCATATGAGCTAATAATGCACATTCAGAAGACAGACTGGAATTTGGAAGTAGTAAATCAAACTGGGCGAGGCAGCTTTCAGACATGCTAAGAAGATGCAAAACTGGAGCTCTCACCGGTTCTTCTTCTGAGTGCTTGAAAGTAAGGAAAAGGGAGAGATTAGGGCAGGAATTCAAGGACAAAACCATATGATCCACACAACCTGACTGGGCATTTCTAACTGCTGTAGTTCAGACATCATCATTGATTCTATATCACCCATGACTGATTATGTGTCAAATATTAAAAACAAATTTCCCAGTCCAACAGGAGAAATATACAGCATAACAAATGTAATAAGAAATAATGAAAATTATGTGATTTAGACAACTTTAAAGCATTTCTCCTCAAAATCCTGACCTAAAATCGATGCTTCCTTGAGAAGTATTTATGGCAGGAAGGATTGGGTTGATGATAAATATGTTAATATCCATACATCATGCGAGTTGTGTTGAATGCCTCTTTAAAAATGCGGTTAGTTTGGCGTCTAAGTCTGTGTGCATCAAAAACAGAATCCTTCAGAATGATCGTGTTATATTCAGAAATCCATCCAGCTAGCTCCCAGAAAAACCAGAGCCTTGTTTATGTTTCTGCAATGGAAAATCTCTCTGTCATCAGCCTCTACCTCGCATATCTTCCTTTAACATGTTTCCAGCTAAACCCCCGTTGCAAAACGACAAAAATGTGATTTACTACGCAAATATATCTCAGACAAAACAAGCACGTTGCACATTTGTAATGCCACATGGTGTAATGTGACAGGCTGCAATGCCAATAAATCTTTTAATTTTCCATCTAAACATTTTGCATGTGGTGAAAGGAGCTCACCTCGTCTCCTTCGTCGGAGTGCTGGGAGAGCTGGTCGTGGTCCATGATGCCAGCCTCGTCCTCCGTGGGTCCGTTGCCCACTCGCACCCCTCCGAACTTCTGCGTGCCCTGTTGGGTGAGTCCGGTGCATGATGAGGACACCCCTGTTTGCTCTAAAGACTGCTCTAGATTCTCTGCAGGGGTTTCTTCCCTCTTCTGTGACTAGATACAAAAGCCACAAGAGCTGTGTCTAGCATAAAGCAAGCCTTAGAAGGAACTCTTTGTCCTCAGTTTACATGAAACAAGATGGGCAAACAGTGAGACAAGACAAAGACAGAAAGGATCTGTAAGCAGACCACCCTTTAAAAAAAACAAGAGAATGTTAAGTTGCATCATAATTTTTAAAAGGCAACATGTAATTTCATTCCAAACTCGAATGGATGATGCATCCATTTTATTTATGCAAATGTAACAATTTGCATAAACGGGACAATAGTAATGAAAATTCTTACATGTAAAAAGCCAAATAATTTAGTTCATGAGAGAAAGTATGGAAGACAAGGACAGAACAGAAGCAGTATCAGCAGTCAGTGTCTCTGCCCTGGGAACAGAATCCTGGTCAAGTGAACAAAACATGTTGTTCCCAGTCAAAAGAGGCAGATATCTCCTGGTGACCTCTGATGGAGACGCCATCGTGTTGGTGAGGACCTTCTTTCTCAGATTAGAAATAATAGAACAGCTTCTGCTCTACCTGCTGCTGAGAATGCTGGAGAGTAGGAATGATCACAGAAATAAGGGAAACCTTTCAGAGATATGACAAATAAATGAAAAAGTGACAGATGATTTTTTTTTGTTTACTGAAAGGATAAAGTTTCCATTTGAGAAATTATAAAATAATTTTTGAGCATTCCATATCAGAAACAAAGATCATACAGGCATATTCAAGAAATTACACTGAGTTCATTTTTCATTAAGACCATATTTTGCATTGTTATTAAATTATTTAGTTTTCACTGGCTGTAAGCAAAACAATCATCAAAATGCAGATAAATAAATTTCCATCATTTGTGGTGGCGATACTGAAAAAGAATATTGTCATTTATTGAATATGACTGTAATACAAACTATCTAAAATGTATTGAATGTGTGAGAGTTAGCAATTTTTGACTAACTCAAAATGAGCAGTTCGGATCATGTGTTCTAGTGAACATGGAGGAAAATGGTGAATATTCTGTTGCTTTCCAACATGGAGTAGAAACATTTATTTCATTTATAAACTTTTCATATCTGTTCATGTCTGAAGAACAGACTGAAATGAGCAGATGGTCAGACTGAGGACAGCCCAGTCGCCTCTGACAAAGACTTCTCTTCCATCAAACAATGGGCTTATTCAGAAGGCAGGTTTTACGCATTTTTACAGCAACACAACAATTCACTTTATACGGTACAACGTGCATTGAAATGAATGACAACATAAGGGTGAGAAAGGTCAAATTGACAGTAAAGCATTAAATTTAGTTGGAAGACATTGGTGGGGCAGGGGTCACTTACCAGATGCCGTTTCCACAGGTGCTGACGCCGGAGCACCATGGTCTTTACTATCAGCATACAGGGAACACAGGCCAGGGCAATGAGCACCAGCAGGACCTGGATCCCCATCTGCAATGGAGGCAGAGCAGAGTCAGCAGCAGACCCTTCAACACATCAAAAATGGCTATTCTAACCAGATCCAAAAGCTACCAATCAGAGCCAAGAGGCGGGTCTTAGCGCTGTCAATCATACCCTCTGCTAATAGTCTTAGCATTAATGACTGGCTATGCTAGCTGCAGTGTAGCAGAGAACAAATAGGGAAGACAGGATGAGGATTATTGACAGCACTAAGACCCTCCTCCTGGCTGATTGGTTGTTTCTAGTTAACAGTGGGAGAAGGAAGGGGAGCTCCATTTTTTTCACAGATTATCTGTCTCATAAACAGTCACAACATAGTGACAGTTTCAGTAGATAAGTAAAACAATTTTTTTTAAATAAAATATTCTCATTTCTTGAGGTCTGTTCTCTAAACCTACAGCTTATAGCTGATGATCAAATCCTTTAGTTTACATTGCATGTCAGAAAGCTAAAGTAAAAGTGAGGAGGGTAAGGATCAGGGGTGGGTCTGGGAGGAGGACCTGGCCTGCGTAGAGAGGTTTGTTGGTTGGGTCGTTGTAGTTAAACAGACACATGTTGATAAAGTGGATGAGCAGGCTTGGGGCATCTTTAGAGGTGAAGGCATCATATGCGGTCCACTTGTAAAAGATGAGCAGGATGAGGTAACCAAACAGACTGGACATGAAGACTATTTCTGGGATGAAGCCCAGGAAGATGTTCAGAGGCTTCTTAAAGTACCTGCAGAGCAGCAAGTCGGAGAAGAACATCGTCAACATCAGAGAACTGCAAAAGGTACTAAATATGTTTGTCCACTTTGTAACAAGATAGAAGCTTTTTTCTTCATTCTGACTATGATTTTTCAGTTATAGGTCATCTAGGATTAACTAAATTATTTCGATCTGCTAAATGTCAAAATATTTAGGGATTTTTTTTATTGATTTTTTTCCCAGTTTTTCAGAAGAAATCAGAAGTTTCCATCCATTTTCTCCTGACAGAACTGGTGGAACTAGGTCTGGTTTGTTACACACACACACGCACACACACACACACACACACACACACACACACACACACACACACACACACACACACACACACACACACACACACACGCACACGCACGGACACATACACTCACAAGAAAGGTTGAGCTTTTCACATGTTGATGTTAAGAGGATTTTTTCTATGCATCCTTTGTGTTCACCAATGTTGTGAACACACACACACCTTCTCAGCTCTGCACACTAGCATTTTCTCTGCGATTGAGATCAGGACTTTGTGAAGACAATTAAAAACACTGATTCTGTTGTCCTTCAGCCACTTTGTAGCTGATTTGGTGGAATTGTACAACATTTAAAGTCTTAAAATGTGACAAAAAATGTCAACATTTGTTTCTGAATTAAAACAAAACATAATTTTTTGGGGGAGTGCACCAGTCCATCCTGCAGCAAAACAATCAACAATTTGCAAACTATAATCTGCCTTTTAATGTTGCTTTTTGTGTGTGTTCTTCCTCTCTGAGTGGCATTTCAGCTCATGTAGGTGCAGGATATGTTAAAACTATCTGCTTTAAGCAGTATGAGCAACAGTATGCTCCCAGTTTGTTCACATATAATACAAATAATGCAGAAGTTACGCTGGATAGTTACTCGAATGAAGCTAACGTTGCCCACATTACTCATAAAGAAAAACACATGAGTGTGAAGCTCAGTTAATCGTACAGGTGGTTGAAGAGACTCAGAGAGACTCCAAACAGCATGTGGATGACGCCGAGGATCACTGACATCTTCATCTTGAACGAGTTCAGGAAAGTTAGCTTGTTGGTAGCAACATTCCAGATCTGCAAAGACAACACAGCTTGGCTCTTCGTTTTTTTGATCCAAAATATTTGTTTATCATTATTAAGCTGTTTGCACATGTGATAAACTGATGTAGGGCTGAAACAATGATTTGGACTATTGAAGTAATTATCAACAAATTCAGTAATTGATTAATCGTTAACTGCTTACAAACTCAAAAAAAGTAATGTACAAAACAAACAACACACACACACACACATATATATATATATATATATATATATATATATATATATATATATATATATATATATATATATATATATATGTATATGTATAATTTATAAATAAATAACATTCAGTGTACTGATGCTAGTCCATCAGAAAGAAAAGTTGAGCTTTTCACATGTTGATGTTAAGAGGATTTTTGATGCATCCTTTGTGTTCACCAATGTTGTTATTGCAATAAAATGCTTATTTTCTTATTTAAAAATTTAATTATTTGTTTATTTAGATCTTTCAATGTATTTGTGATATTGTATAAAAAGGGTATTCAATTAATCGTCAAGATATTCAATAGATTGATCGATTAGTAAAATTATCATCAGCCCTAAACTGAATTTATATCTCATGAGTTAATACATTAATATGGGATAGATCAATGCAGATTCAGCCTTTTGTATTGAGAGGTATGAAATATGTGTAACTTTGTGGTTTAATAATTGCGTCAGTGGATTACCGGGTCAATCCCAAGAGGATAGGGTCCGTTGAAGACCCCAGGAACAGCTGGATCTAACTGGAGAACTGCATTCCCATCAAGGGTCTCAGACCTGGGACAAATTAACAGCAAATTGTGTGAAACTTCAGGCCTGGGGACCAAATCCAGCATAGCTTTTTATGTGGCTCTCTAGAGTTCAGAGGGCCACATAAAAAGTATTTTCAAGATAACAGTTGTGGCCTTAGATACTATTTTACCAATCAAATTATAGCAGTTTTTATTTAGTGACAAATACTGTATAAAAAGATTTTCAATATCATTTCTTAAGAAGAATAGGATATGATGCAGCTATTTATTTTAGGGTCGTTTTGTCAGTGCCACAGCTGGCCCTTTCAGGATTTTCATGACCTTGATTTGGCTTTGAAATGAAAATGAGTGTAGCACACCTGTCATAGATTATCTACTGTTTCCAAAAGTGTAAATGACTCTGATTAAGAGCTCAGAGAGAGCAGATGACTTACGACCAGTTGGCTCCTTTAGGACTGAACATGGGCCTGACGCTCCAACCAGAACCAAACATGTTCAGAGACTTGGAGAAACAGTCGTTGTAGATGATGCCTGTGTAGACTGAGAAGATCCCCATCAGAAGGATGATGTAGCGACCAGCGAAAACCATGTTGAACATCTGCAATCCCAAAGCACAGCTTTAGACGGCCTCTCTGCAGGTTGTGGGTTTCTGGTGTTTTTCTGAGCAGCGGTACCTCATTGTCGCTTTTCTGTGCAAGGATTCGACTCTCTCTGAGGACCAAGTACAGGGCAGCAGCGGTCATCAACACCCCGTGACCCATATCACCAAACATCACAGCAAACAGGAAGGGAAAGGTGATAATGGTGTATGGAGCTGCAGCCGAGGAGAGGAAAAGGTGGAAACGGTCAATGTTTATATCAATAACTAAACTGTGAAGTTTAGATAATATGATGGTGATATACGTACATGCGTAAAGTCATTTAAACAGAACTGGAATCACATGGACAGAAGCTAATACTTGAAATGTGAAATTTATTCCAGTTTTTATTTTCCTATGGTGCCAATACTTTCATGCACATTGCTGTGAGCACAACTATTAAAAATGATAAATAAACCACTTACAGATGCAATAATCTAGTCATTTCTAAATCACTTGACAAGAAACTCTTGGTGAAACATTTAGAACATTTAGTTATCTGTTCTTCTGGAATGGTGTACTGATGGAGCAGGTTGGACTGAAGCTGTTTGATCTTCAGTGGCCTGGAAGGTTTTCAGAGGCCATGTGAGAAAACTAACAGCACTGGACGCTAACCTCTGGGGAGCTCTGCTCACAAACAATCAACGAAGCTAACCCACAGGCAGGACATCCTGTTAATTATACAGAGCTGTGAAAATAACCAACTCCCCCCAACCCAACCTTAGAGATCACTCTTTAATGTCACTATCGAGGAATTTTAGTCCACTCCGCTTTGCAGAAATGATTTCATTCAGCCACATTAGAGGGTTTTCCATCAAGCCTGTCTAAGGTCATGCTACAAAATTACAAATTTATTTAAGTCAAAACTTTTACTAGGTCACTCCAAAACTTAGTCCTTAGTCCTGTTTTGGTTTTTTATTTATTTATTTGCCTTTGGAACGCAGACATGATTTGGGTCATTGTGCTGCTGCAGAAACCAAGTGAGCTTGAGTCTGGGAGAAAACCCCTGAAGGTCGAATCTTCTCCTTCAGGGGTTTTCTCCCAGAGCAGAACTTATGGTTCCATCATAAACCATCCGGGTTCTGAGGCAGGGAGACCGTCACATTCATATCCTCTGGACCTCCTGGATGAGTCATTGGATTCATTTTGGTTCTCCACTGCTCCATGGTTTCTCCAGCTGTGAACAGTGGTTCCCACTGTGGAGTCACCAAGCCAACTCAGTGAATCTCATCTATTCATCAATTTCTTTTGATCACTTTACTGATCTTTCAGCCTACCTCATGTTGTCTGAGAGGGTCAATATAATATCATGACTTTAATGGTCTAACAATACTCAGGCCGAGTGTCACTAGAAGAAATGTCATTGGTCACATTTATCTTGTGGTTTATCAGTCATTTTACACAAAGGATCTGGTTGGTTTGGATTGTTTTTCCTTAAATAAATGAAATTATAAAGTGAAACTCAGGTTATGCTTTGCTGCTATTAAAATGTGTCTACTTGAAATATTAAAGTGGAACAAAAAAAGACAAATCATAAAACTTAATAAGGATTCAAATACTTTTTCACAGCTTTTTCTCTTCCCTGATTCTGCTATGTTAATCAGCTATGTTAACTACATATAAATAGTCACACTTATTGTCTCTCGTTTCATTCAAACAGGCACAGAAACAAGCTTCAGAATGCAGACAGTCATTTTGTGTAAAACCTGGATTTATTTCCCGGTAGTTCCCGATCCCATAGGCATCAACGATGTTCTGGAAGCCCGATGTGAACTTGTTGGTCTTGTTGAAGGTTGGTGGGGTCTGCTTGGTCTGCATCCTGTTCAGGATGGAAGGTACCGTGGAGCCGCTCCTCTCCTGTCAAACAAAGCCTTCGTTTTCAGGATCAGAATAACAATCATACGTCCAGTGAAATCAATGACTTTTGTATCGAACTGCTCATATTATGATTCTGAAAATGAAAATAGAAAGAATGTTTTCAGTCTTTAAAAAAAATTTCAGACAAACTAATAAGAAATGCTGTTTTTATTAAACAAACTTTTGAATCGATTAACTCAGTAGTTCATCAACTTTACAATAGAACCTACTTCAAGGAGGATTATTAACCTTGAAGTTTAGTGCTGGTAACCCACATGAAGCTGAAACACCTGGGTTGTGTGTGTGTGCATGTGCATGTCTGTGTAATGAACCAATAAACAGGTCAACACACCGTTCCTCTGCGCAGAGCAAACTGGATGGAGTCCAGGTCTGAGACGGGACACCACACCTCAGCGATCAGACATTTCTGAGTGACATCAATGTTGCAGAGGTTCAGGGTGTGATAGATGGCCTTCATCTTTCTCACTTTGATGAACCACACCCTCATGGTCTTAGAGGCAGCCTGCAGCACGCGCTGGCGGTGGTCCTCGGTTTGGTTCAGAACCTAAAGCAGTAGGGGACGGGGAAGAACAGCTTTCAGTACTGACCATAACCAGCTGCCCGGATTTCTGCTCTGGATGTTCCAGGATATGCAAAGGAGACATTGCTGTGCTTGTAGTCACAACAACCAGAGCTGGGATATTCATGAAAAGAAAATTGGCCCTGTGCACTACATCGCACATTGGCTTAAATAAAGTCTTTCAGTACAAAAACCAACATTATCATAAAGCATGAAAATCTCCGCAAATCTCTTCAATAACTTTCTTCTCTTGGTTCTGCGTCATAGTCAGCAAAGCTACACCTTGTCACTTTTACAAAAACATGTTTTTTACATATTTGTTAAAACTGTTACTGTGTTCTCACAGTGTAGCATGAGAAAGATAATCTGTAACAAAACATCAAGCTCATCCACCTCGTCCCACTGCTCTGTACCTACAGAAGTGCATTGCTCCTGGTCAGAAAGGAAGAGGGCCTTAGTGCAGACAATCATGCTTGTGTATGCGCTTTTATGTGCCTCTTCCTGTCTCATGCCACTGTGCCCCTGGGCAAGACTCTTAACCCCAAGTTGCCTAGCGATCAGGACGGTGTGTGCGTGTGTGCCCATGAGTCATCGTGGCTGAATGTGGCCTGTGTGTGGCCTGTGTGTGTAAAACACTCTGACTGGGAAAACTCTGTAGAAGTTCAGTCCATTTAATAATGTTATTGGAATGCATAAGATATGCCTTATTTTTTCTTTCTTTGAATCCAAGCTGCTCTTTTCTACAGCGGGGTGTAACACACACAGAGGTGACTAACCTCTACAGCCAAATCTAAGCTTTTTTCCTGCAATTCACTTGTGGAGAAGAAAACATCTTTACACAATGAGACTTTCATAAACTCACTGAAAACCACCTTTAATCAAAGAGAACCGAGAACAGGTCAGAACAAAGGTGTTCTCAGCACAATGTTCCTGATGAATTACTCCTTTGTTTGGTGAATTCTAGTAAAACAAGGAAACCCAAAAGCCTTTCTGATAATGATCCTGTATGAACAAAGGCTGGAGAGGAGTTGAGGTGCAGATAAACTCCTGGAGAACCCTTCAATCTGTCTGCTTTGTTCATGGTGAGGTTTATCTATCGTCTGGCAAACATAAAGTAATAAAACTGAACTAAAAGTGAATTAGCTGGAGTCATTGTGCATGGTGCACCTAGTAAAAACATGCTTAAATAGAGATATGTCATTTAGGGAAGAGTAGCTCAGCTAAACAGAAGATCTCAGTTTTTTGCAAAATATTCTCTCAAGTTGAACATCTGCTTCTGTAATTTATTTGACTAAACAAACTCTACTTATTAAGACAGAAAACAACTCACCATTTGGAGGTCCTCAATGCGGCTGTTGACTCCAGCCAGCATCTCTTTCCTCTCCTGGGGGGTCTCAGGGCATGGGTAGAGAGACGCTCGGAACCTGGAGGAATTCACCGGGTCACCGGGTGGACAGAACTGAATCCAGGTTCTAAGACTGCAAAGACTCTAATCCAGTATGAAATGAAAACCCAAAACTAAATGCACTTGTCTGAATTGTCTGAAAGTGACAAAAAGGAAAAATGTTAAAGGGTAGAGGTCATATGAAATGAATGGCATGCTGCCATGCATTCTGGGACACAAGGATCCCTGAATCCTCTGAAAAGTGGTCTGAAGAAACCCTTCCTCACTGTGTGTAGAATGCTGTTTATTTCACACAGACTAGAGACAATCCAATCTCTCCGGATCGATGTTAGTGCACAGTGTGAAAGAGAGACTCTAGACCAGTGGTTCTTAACCTGGGTTCGATCGAATCCCAGGGGTTCGACAAGCGGTCTCAGGGGTTCGGCGGAGCCTCTGCCGCGGATGTAAAGACACACTTGTGTAAAGTCGTGATGACGCCCCACCTTGCTATCATTTGCTGCAGAGGATCACGTTACATTGCTTAGCCAATCAGTGCTGAGGAGGAGAACTGATTGAAGGCGTTCCACTCTCAGCATGGATTTGAACTTGCGTCTTTAATGGACCTTACCACACGGGCCGCGTTTCATTGGCTAATGCCCATTTACGTCACAGCGCAGCTACCACATGTCTCACAAACACAAGCTACAGTAGTAAACTCATGCTAATGTACATTGTAGACTAGCAGACCGACAGAAAGTTTTTGCGTCAGGACTCTAAAAAAAATGGTTCTCCGTTAGTGGGGTATCTGTACAGGTGATGTCAGGTATCCTGATCGTATTTGTGGAACTAAAATTCACAGATTTCCAAAATCTGAAACGGAAAGCCTTGCTTGGATCAAAGCTTGTGCACGACCGCATTTGCAGCTCAACCGTCGTAGGATCAATAAGAACAAAGTGTCTGCTGGTGAAAGTATTATTGCTTTGCTTTCTTTGTGTTTAGTGAATGAAAAAAAGAAAGTCAATAATAAACACATCCATTATGAAAACCTTTTAGCCAAGTACAGCATAATGGCAGTACCGATACAACTTCTACATCCTGAAGCCTGCCTGTTACACAGTCTTACATTAGCTGAACAGATCAATATGCAATGTGTACCGTATCTGACATACATTAAAGATTTTATTTTACCTGAAAAGGCTTTTTACTAAACTGTAATTGTGTTAGCCACGCTAGCATCAGGCCTAGGGACACTCAAACATTTGCCAACAACAGAAATCACTGGTTTCAAAAGTAACCCTCAAAACCACGAATGCCCGACTTACCCCGCCTTGTAAGAACAATAGGCGTCAGTGATCTTGTTCACAGCTATATTTATGCTGAGGATGTGAGGATCTGCTGTTTTCCTCATCGACCGGTAGCATTTCGCTGTGACGTGCACAATGTTGGAGGCATCACGTGGCTCAAACACCTTGATGTCGTCCAAAAAAGATGACATGAACTTGTTGGATCCCCTGTCCATTGTGGTGGCTGATATTATGTGAAAATCCGGCAGAAATGCTAAACTAATCGACTCAGAAATACTCTGCAGAGAGTCAGTCGAAATGAAAGACGCCATGTTTACATAGAAACTAAGCACCGCGAGGCTTTGTTTGTGAGACATGCAGCCACATGGGATTTTAGAGGGTGTTTCTGGGCGGAGCTTGGTAAGGTCACAGTTTTTACCAAATTCTGTAGCTTTCGGTGTAATTCTAAATCTGCTCCTTAGTCACATCTTTTCGGGGTTGCTACTGCCTCTAGTGCCATGGGGGTGGTAACACAACTAATATAATTGCATTACTAAATCAGAATACCGCAAAGTCTTTATTATTTATTATAAATTTTTCATTCTCTTAAGAATGTAGAGCTAATTAAATAATCTAAACAAGACCTTAAAGTGGTTCCAGTTTCTCTCGATGGCCAACCTGTTGAAACTGTGGCAAATTTTAAATACCTTGGGTCGTTCCTGGACAGTCAGCTCAACTCTGCTGAAAACACTGACTATATTTTGAAGAACTGTTCTCAGAGACTCTACCTTTAAGAAAACTTAGTGATCATGGAGTGGCCCGACTCTAGTTGGGTCACCCATATGTCTTGAATTTGGGGGTGGAGGGGGGGGGGGGGTTCATATTTTATTTATCACTACAGAAGGGTTCAGTGAATGCGCATATGAAACTGGTGGGTTTGGTACCTCAAAAAAGGTTAAGAACCACTGCTCTAGACAGTGAGGAGTAGTGCAACTGGGGACTGCTTCTCCTCTACATACAAACTAAAGGAGTCTCCTGATGAGTAAAACCTCCAGGTTCATTCATACCATGTTCTTCCATCCCTTAACTCTTATTAATCCAGTAAACTGGGATTATGTTGATAAGTGCCTTCCTCCTGAATGTGCTTTGATTGATACTCACTCTGAGTGTATATTCACTTGAGCTGAACAATATTCCAATCTAAAGTCATGACTGCTAACAATATGAAGGAAAAGCAGGAAAACAGCTGGCCCACCCTTCACAGATCTTCTTCACCCTGTTCTTGAGTTGGTCACCCTGGAAGAAGATGATGAACACCGACTTGTGAACTTGGTCCCCCTATATATAAAAAAAGGAAGATACATTAAAGTACAATGCAAGTTTGGATAAATTAGTGTGGAGAATTTCTCCAGATTTTTTTGTGTTTGCAGTTCAGCTACAGTTAATTTATGCCCACTACTGCTCTCTGTCTGAAACTCCTTCTGTCTGATGCTGACCGTGGTAGGGTCCTCCAGAGGGTCTTCAATCTCCGCCTTCCGTAGGAAGACATTACCACGACACACCCTCCACAGCATCCGCTCGAAGGTGGGAATCCTCTCTCTGCTGATCACTCCAGCCACAAACCTGCATGAGGAACACATTAGGAGAAGCTGTCTTTGATTTAGGTTAGGCAATAGAAATGAATGGAAGTCAATGCACAGTCCTTGTGAAGATAGAAAGACACAAGGTGTGTGTATGTGTGCAAGTCTAATTCACCTTTTCTTTTTTAAGGTTTTATTGGCTCCATTGGCCTTTATTTGACAGTTAATTGGGTAATGAGAGAAGGGGGAAGTCATGCAGCAAAGGTCACTAAGGCTGGGAATCAAACCTGCGACAGCTGTGTTGAGGACTAAGGTCTCCATATGTGGGTTGTGCTTAACCCCTGCGCCACCACAGCACACCTCTAATTCATTTTTTCAACAAAACAGTTGATAGGATTTTTTTGTCAGCCCTCAAAAATTCAGTGTTAATGTTTTTTATACAGAGTTACTCATAACTGTCATGATAAAACATGTGATCTGTGTATCACTTTGAAACACAGATCACATGAGGAAAAAAGAGGAACTACAAAAGATAAAGTAGCTCATCGTTAAAAGAAATAAATGTTGCAGGTTCTACATTGTCATTTCTTTTGTCAAGTTATTCACTAAAAATCTTTAATAAACTTAAAGGCAGAATGTAATTAAACTGTTGTTTAACCCTAACCCTATATTATATGAACTTTAAAGGTAGTGTCTAAAATAATATTTCAAAGGTGTTGATTTTTAAAATTAATATGTCAAAACACATCCAAGTTAATACATGATCAACTGAAACAGCAGGAAGCTGATACAGTCATTACCCCAGTCTGAGCGGGGCCCCGCGGCCCCCCTCACTGCCCTCCATCAGCGCTGACGACTCCTCTAGCAGGTTAGGGTCTTCCATCTAGCAAAGAAATCTTCATCACTTCCTTCTATATCATAACCATGCATTCATTTAATTGGTTTGGCTGCAATGCTGCTCTTCATTGAAGCAAAACAGATACTTAATTAAACAAAGTACAAACAGATAATGTGTGTGTTCACATGAGCAAACCTCATCAAAGAACTGCTGGGTTCTGTGCAGGATGTGTTTGAGTTCCGTCAACTCCAGGAAGTTCTTCTTCAGGGCTTCTTGGTTGGTGTTGATCTCCTTCAGTTCATTCTCCAGCTTCTCAAACGTGGCCTGTCGAGTGTGAGTCATTACGGTTAAGTATAGTGTGAAAGCTAAAACATGATGCTGAATATTCGAGTGGAGAGAAAACCATGTGTTTTACAGATGAAACGTTTATTTGAATGAGGAAGATTTGTGCCGACCTCCAGGTCGATCATGTCTCTGGGAAAAGGAACTTCTGGATTCTCTCCAGTGTCCACCATCGGGATGCTCGCCTTCTTGATCTCCTTCTCAACAAACCCTGTTTGACCAGAAATCCTGTTATGTACAGTGAAACCAGATGTTTGCATACACTAAAAAGACTAGTGGTGGGATTTGAAGTTAATTACGGGTTCTGTAATTAATTGATCTCAGATCGAAAACCATACAGGTCCTTCTAAAAAAATTAGCATATTGTGATAAAGTTCATTATTTTCCATAATGTAATGATAAAAAATAAACTGTCATATATTTTAGATTCATTGCACACCAACTGAAATATTTCAGGTCTTTTCTTGTTTTAATACTGATGATTTTGGCATACAGCTCATGAAAACCCAAAATCCCTGTCTCAAAAATTTAGCATATTTCATCCGACCAATAAAAGAAATGTGTTTTAATACCAAAAAAGTCAACCTTCAAATAATTATGTTCAGTTATGCACTCAATACTTGGTCAGGAATCCTTTTGCAGCCTTCAATGCAGCATGGAGGCAATCAGCCTGTGGCTCTGCTGAGGTGTTATGGAGGCCCAGGATGCTTCGATGGCCTTAAGCTCATCCAGAGTTTTGGGTCTTGCGTCTCTCAACTTTCTCTTCACAATATCCCACAGATTCTCTATTGGGTTCAGGTCATGAGAGTTGGTAGGCCAATTGAACACAGCAATACCATTGTCAGTAATACCAGTGGTTTTGGCACTGTGAGCAGGTGCCAGGTTGTGCTGAAAAATTAAATCTTCATCTCCATAAAGTTTTTCAGGAGATGGATTCCGAGCACTTCATGCGTGCTCCAAAATCTCCTGATAGCTGCTGCATTGACCTGCCCTTGATAAAACACAGTGGACCAACACCAGCAGCTGACATGGCTCCCCAGACCATCAGTACTTGGCACTGGACTTCTGGCCTTTTGACATTTCCTTCTGCCCAGTCTTCCTCCAGACTCTGGCACCTTGATTTCCGAATGACATGCAAAATTTGCTTTCATCCGAAAAAAGTACTTTGGACCACTGAGCAACAGTCCAGTGCTACTTCTCTGTAGCCCAGGTCAGGCGCTTCTGCCGCCATTTCTGGTTCAAAAGCGTCTTGACCTGGGGAATGCGGCACCTGTAGCCACTTTCCTGCACACGCCTGTGCACGGTGGCTCTGGACTCCAGACTCAGTCCACTGCTTACGCAGGTCCTCCAAGGTCTGGAATCGGCCCTTCTCCACAATCTTTCTCAGGGTCCTCACCTCTTCTCGTTATGCAGCATTTTCTGCCACACTTTTTCCTTCCCACAGACTTCCCACTGAGGTGCCTTGATACAGCACTCTGGGAACAGCCTATTAGTTCAGAAATTTCTTTCTGTGTCTTACCCTTACTGAGGGTGTCAATGATGGCCTTCTGGACAGCAGTCAGGTCAGCAGTCACAAGACTGCTGACCTGACTGCAGTCTTACGATTGGTTTTGAGTAATGAACCAGGTTGGGAGTTTTTAAAAGCCTCAGGAATCTTTTGCAGGTGTTTAGAGTTACTTTGTTGATTCAGATGATTAGGTTAACTGCTCGTTCAGAGAACCAATTCATGATACGCTAATTTTTTGAGACAGGGATTTTGGGTTTTCATGAGCTGTATGCCAAAATCATCAGTATTAAAACAAGAAAAGACCTGAAATATTTCAGTTGGTGTGCAATGAATCTAAAATATATGACAGTTTAATTTTTATTATTACATTATGGAAAATAATGAACTGTATTGAGAAGGACCTGTATATTGACAAAAAAGCAACATTTGCATTTGAAAGAAGCCTTTTTGCTGCAAAATTATTGAACAAATAGCTCAACAACAAAGACATTTATAATTTTTTGTTTATTTCTTCAACCACGTTGCACGTTGAGTTCTATTCTATCCATTCATCTTTCAGGAATGATCATCTTTCATGATCATTCATGGAACGTCTTTAGAAATGTGAACTGTGGACGCTGACATTAGCATCTGTACATGCTTAGCATTGAGATGCCCGTCACAATAATCAATAAATCAATTAATCACATGATAAATTAAAACAAACTCAATTATTTCCTTTTGCATGATTTATCATTTATCTCTTTTTTTCTCTCTTTCCACCAAAAACTGGATGATAAAAGTCTTCAGTTTGGTGCTTTAGTCTCAACTCGCCCTTTTTTAAAGAACGATTTTTTTTTGCAAGACTTCAAAATTCATTTAATTTACTTGTTTTGTTTGTTTATTTTCTATATTTAATATGTGTTTCAGTCCCAGTGTTAAATGTTCATCAGAATTTAAAGTTTACAAATCTTTTAGAATGTGCTCTTGCATTATTATTTTACCATTACCATGGTCTCAAAACAACAATGTTATTGTTTATTCCAATAGCTTCTGGAACACTTTATCGTCCTGGTCATCGCAACAGGCCTAAAACAGCTTCACTGATAGGCTAACTCCTTTTAGTACAACTTGAACACAACAATAGTTTTTTCCAGAGTCCAATCAGATCGTTTTTTTTTTTACCAGCAAAACAATTCAAAGGTTTCGACTAGGGATTTAAGCATGTAGAAGAAAAAAATATTAATTGTGTTAACATTAATTAATCAAAATGAATGTGTTAGAATTCCAGCCTTTAAAAAAATAATTTTATTTCTCATTTTCTGGTGTTAAATCAGAATAAGTTTACCTACTATAAATTAGGATTATCAAAATGATCCATCTGTGAGATATCTATATCTTTTATTACCTTCTAAAGAGTTACCAGAGATACCTGGTTGATAATATTGTAACTTTCTAATTCAAAGATGAATTCCAGGTTTCAGATCTTAATAAACAAGAGCAATTCGGTGTGATCTTTACTCACTTAGCTTCCTGTCCATCTCCTCACATCTTCTCACTTCATTCACAAACTTGCGCTGGAATACGTTGACATCTGGATTCAGCTGTGCAACACAAAATAAATGACATCTCCATTACAAATGATTATCACCAACTCAGTAAAATGGAAATGCTAGTAATGTCTGCAACATATTCATTTATTTGGAACAGGATTTAGGATTTATGACCGTACATCTCTGAACTGGACCATGCCCAGTTCTCCCAGCTCGCTGACGCAGCAGTAGGCAGCCTCAGACTGGAGGAAGAGCTGGGCCAGTGTCATCTCTTCACTTCTGAACAGTTCCCCCATGGTGTCCGTCACACACCAACTCAGCTACAAACACACTGAGAACAACGAGACTGGAGTCAGCAAACTAGAAAACACAGCTCAGATACATTCAGCCACATCTTCTTTCCATGCACTGAAAAAACAGAATGGAGCTACAACTAAAAAAACACAGTGTAATATATATATATATATATATATATATATATATATATATATATATATATATATATATATATATATATATATATTACAATCCCTAGTCGAAACCTTATATATATATATATATATATATATATATATATATATATATATATATATATATTACAATCCCTAGTCGAAACCTTATATATATATATATATATATATATATATATATATATTTTTTTTTTTTTTTTTTTTTTTTTTTTACGTTGGAATTCCGTTCAAATTTTTTTTTTTTTTAAGTGTGAGCTTTTGATGATCGGACCGGTTTTGAAAACCAGAACCTGTACCACACAACCCGGCATCATGGCCGCCTGATGTCCCAGCATCCCTCCCGCTGCAGCTCTGCCCTTCAGCGCTCAAGGACGCCATGATGCTGCAGCCTGCCATCCTCATCCTCACTTCGGGTTCTCCATCAGCGCACTAACCGAACCTCATACCTGGTAAAACCGGTAAAACCATCATATTGCCCATATTTAGGACTTCAGCTGTCGCTGACATAGAGCGTTTTCCCTCTAGTCTCTATGTGGTCACTGTGTTCCGACACAGAGGAAATATTTGAGTGACGCACTTCCTACGGTTTATTATCTATGAAGCTTCCAGAGTGTCTGACGCTTAAAAACAGCTCGAAATACTCACATGTATCAAGCTTCCCAGCCTGAAGGTCCCACCACCAGCAGCAGCTCCGGCTCCAGGAGCAGCGGCTCTTCCTGCTGCCTGTCACGACGTCAGGGATGCTGGATGCTGCTCCGCTCCGCGGGACGTCAGGATGATCCATCAGACCGAGCGAGCGGGGAGGTTCAAAATAAAACCACCAAGTGTTTTTATATATATATATATATATATATATATATATATATATATATATATATATATATATATATATATATATATATATATATATATATATATATTACCAGTCATAAGTCTAATATTTACCTGCCATTTTTTTCATATTCATGGTATATGTATTCATATTCGTATTTATTTGAACACATCTGAGTATTACAACATTATTTGTCGCTTCCTACTGCGAAACGATGCTGGCAATAGATCAAATTTAGAAATTATTTTATTTCAAAAATTATAACCGGAAAGGAGGATTGATTTATGCAGTTCCACACAAACTGTAAAAAAACAAACAAACAAACAAAAAAAAGCAGTATGCAAACACCTGCCAGTTTATTAGGTATACCACGTCAGTTCCAGGTTGGACCCGCTCTGTGGGCCCAGAACAGCCTGAGGTCTTTACAGCATTAATTCAACGAGATGCCAGAAACATTCCTCATACATTTTGGTCCATATTGTCCATATTGACTTGATAGCATCACCCAATTGCTGCAGATTTGTTAGCTGAACATCCATGTTGATAATCTGTTCCTCCACATCCTCAGGTTTCTTCGCCGAGATGTGGTGACATGAAAGTGAGTCCAGGACACGAACCTGGTTTTGATCTTTATTTTGCTGGAATAGATGGATCAGAGGAAGGGTCAGGGACTGACACGGTCAATATCAATACTTCTATGGTTTAAATGATGCTCAGCTGGTGTGAGTTTTCCAAGTAAATATCCCCACACCTTGATGCCATCATTATCCTTAACTATTGATATAAGCAGAGCCGGCCCAAGGCAAAGCCAACACAGGTCACCTAAGCCACAAGGGGTCTCCCATACAGACTTGCATTTTAACACAGATCTCAATTTTTACTTTTGTTTATCGAGGATGAAAATATTAATAAATTTGATTTGACACTTTCAGCATAGATAGCTAAAAAAAATAATTGGTAAAAATGCAACGGAATTGGTGAGTTTACTTTGTAAAAGTGGAAAGAATCATCTTTACTGTTTGATTAGTGTGTTACCATTGTTACAATCTGATCCTACCAGTTTACCAGTTTATTCTTTTCTTTGTGTTAGAGCTCAGCTTGTTCACAAATACATCTCAGCAAATAACAACCAATTATCAAAGGGTTGCTTCTAAGCTCAGCAGTCTGACCTCTCGCCCAGATTCCAGCAGCTCTGTATGTAAACACTGTTAGTATTGGTGATGCTCTTAACAGGAACAAGGGCCCCAAATCTAATTCTGCCTGAGGCCCCATTCGACCTAGAATCAGCCCTGGATATAAGGATGGACGGAGCCATGCTTTCATGTTGTTTATATCAAATTTGACCCGACCATCTGACCATTGCTGATGAAATCACTTCACGGGTTTGTGTTGCTAGATTGGAGCATCTAGAACCAGCTTGACTTTTCTTTTCTGACATTAACAAGGCGTTTTTCCCCACACTGTGTAGTTTCTCTCATTTAGACCTTTCTCTGTGAGTCTGAGTTGTGGCTGGGTGTGAAAATCTCAGCAGACCAGAAGGTTCTGAAACACACAGACCCGTTCATCTGACAACCACCAGGTCACTATCAACATCAGTCTGAACGTCAGCAGGTTATTTCTGCTGCACCAAGATGACTGTCTTTGCTTGTGTACAATGAGAAACAATGTAATCATCCATCCATCCATCCATCCATCCATCCATCCATCCATCCATCCATCCATCCATCCATCCATCCATCCATCCATCCATCCATCCATCCATCCATCCATCCATCCATCCATCCATCCATCCATCCAAAAGACTTACTGAAACTATATTGTGAAACAGTTCAGAAATACTCCTAATACTTCCAGAGCATTGAAATACTTTCTGATTTAAGTCTCTATTTTTTTAACATTGCTTACTAAATAGACTAGTCTTGTCCAAACATTTCCATATAAGAGTTCCAATCTGTGCAAGGTTTAAAGCAGGACACTGGTGAAGTATTGTTGAGCAGTTTTGTGGAAGTGGAGAATTCCCACTAGGTTTGTGAAATACTGCAGCAGACATTTTTTAAGTTCCATGTTGCCTTTTACCTTATTTCTCTGGACTAATGTCTGCTTTTCATAACCTTGGTGTGATGAGGACAGGGCAGGTATTTATGGAACCACAGGTAATTCTCAGTCACTTTATAGGAAAATCATTCTGTTTTTACGTTTTGTTTGGGTTTGCGTGTTCTTTGTGGGAGAACCAGCTGCTCACATCCTCCCCTTTGTTCTCTGCGACGCTACGCCTGGTTTACCACATCAGATCCTGTTGTGAATGCTAAGGCTAGTTAGCATGGCCACTGATGGCAGCGGATAAACAGTTTCTCTGTAGCGCCAAGTCCATCTTAGCATCTTCTTAGCACATTGAGCAGTGCATACCTTAATGTGATTGACAGCACTAAGACACTCCTCCTAGCTCTGATTTGTTGTTTTTGACTGGGAGCAGTGTGTTTCTGCAGATGGCAATAGAAGCATTTGGAGGAGATCTATCTCATTTTGTCACCACATGGTGCAGACTTAACAAATATGTAAAAAATATATTGTTTTTAAAAGTTACATACAACAGCTTTAAAGGCAAATAAATTAATCTGTGAGCTTCTGAATCCATCCATCCATTTTCTTTACACCCTTGTCCCTAGTGGGCTCAGGAGGGGTGCTGGTGAATATCCAGCAAAACATTTCAGGCAAGAGGAGGGGTTACCCTGAACAGGTCACCCATCCATCACAGGAAAACACAGAGACAGACAGGACAAACAACCACACACATGTACACTCAGACCCAAGGAGAATTTAGATAGACTAATTAACCTGACAGTCATGTTTTTGGACTGTGGGAGGAAGTCGGAGTACCCAGAGAGAACCCACCAAGCAAAAAGACCCTGAGCCTGGAATTGAACCCAGGACCTTCTTGCTGCAAAGCAATAGTACTACCTACTGCACCATTGTGCAGCCCAGCTTCTGGATCTGAAAGCAAAAAAAAAGTGTCTGACTCTTCTGATATTCAGCAGATAGTCTCATTTTACAGACTTTGTTTGTGCATTCAATTTTATTTAGATAATAAAAGAGCTTAGGTTCCATTTGATCAACACATTGACACCACAAGCATGACCTTTTACTATAAAACCACTGGTTGTTCTAAATTTGAGTTTGTTTTGTCTTTTCTTCTCACTGGTGGCTCTGGTCCATGATGAGTCAAGCCCTGCCTTGCCTTTGTAGAAGAAACTCTGCAGGGCATGAAGAAAGAAGAGGAAACAAGAGCAGATGTGGCCTAACATTCCTCCTGAGTTGTGCCCTGGCTTGTATCCCAGCATACTGCTGCAGCTCTGCTAGCTGTTCCAGCCATGTCAACAGCACAAGGGCAGACCAGGAGGGTGTGTCGTTAACTCATGGAGAGGTTGAGTCTTGGGA
Organism: Poecilia reticulata; assembly: GCF_904066995.2. NCBI lineage: Eukaryota > Metazoa > Chordata > Actinopteri > Cyprinodontiformes > Poeciliidae > Poecilia > Poecilia reticulata. The sequence continues at coordinate 23,777,106 of NC_088848.1, read as the reverse complement.
GGAGACAAAGGAGGAGCTTGAGCAGACGGGGGAGTCCAGTGGAAAAAGGGGCTGGAGAGAAAATACCCTGCAGGCTGTAGTTTGATGCTGGGGTTTTCTGCCACAACTCTTATGTGGTGACATCCAGCACTGCTTGTCTTCTTCTCCTTACGGATCTGAACTTGTGGAAGACAGAAAAGCATTAAAAAGGGCTGCATGCTGCAGAAAAAGGAGACGTAAAGAGCAAACAAAAAAGAAGAACCTGGTGAGAGGGCAAGAATTTAGATATCTGAGAAAGCTTAAGCAAGTTACAGCACCTCAAATTAGTCAAGATGGCAACCATGGAAGCACTGGAATCCTCAAGTGCCATGCTGGAGCCTCAGACCCTGACTGAAGTCTCCGATGATGAGCTCAATCTGCCAGCTTCTGATGAAGAAGATAATGCCCTTGCTGCCGCCAAGAAAGACCTGCATGCCATGGGCACAGAGGAAGAGATGAACGAAGACAAGGATGAGGTTCAAGCGTCAGACACGCAAGTAAATGGCGTGATGGTTCTGTCTTTGCTTGACAAGATCATCGGCGCAGTGGACCAGATCCAGCAGACCCAGAGCGGGCTGGAGACCAGACAGCAGGAGATGGAGCGCACGGTGACCAGCATCCAAGGAGAGCTGACCAAGCTGAGCAAGAACCACAGCACCACGTCCAACAGTGTCAATAAGATGATGGAGAAGGTCCGCAAGGTCAGCATCAACGTCAAGACCGTCCGAGCCACGCTGGAGAAGCAAGGCGGCCAGATAAAGAAGCTGGAGAACAACGAGGCAGAGCTGCTGAAGAGGCGCAACTTTAAAGTCATGGTGTACCAGGTGGGAGAGTGTTAGCATGCTTTACTGAGGTTTCTATAACATCAGGCTGTTTGTCAGAGCCTGACATGAGAAATGGGTGTGGCACACTGAACAGAATGATGAGGAGCTGATATTCTGGAGTCTAGTTTATGTAATAAAATAAAAACAGATTCGGGTGTGGTTTATGAAACAAGACAAGGTTCCTGAAGATGATCCCACTTTGTTTTCAGGGAGGGGCTCCAGGTTCTCTGCTGTTACCTGAAGCCCTTCCTCTGTACCTTTAAAAATCATGAAGATCACAACTGATTTTAATATGACATCCAAGTGTGTGCAAAACTATTAGTCTGCAATAAGCTCAGCAAGCACTCACAGAGAAGAATTACAAATGAAACCCATCATGAGCCCATGTATTCTCTCACACTTTTTCTCTTTAACAAGTGACTCGTTTAAAGTTTAAGTCAGACTTAAAGGTTGTTATGACTTCTGACAGATTCTGGCACTTTGTGACAGCATACAGCATACAAACGCAGATTTGGGTGTGTATGTGATTGTGTATATAGGTGTTGCATGTTGTGGGCATGCGCCCCTACCCCTACTCATAACTCATAAGTTTGTACAAAGTGCATTTCACAAAAATTTATATCAAACCCAATGAGATCGTTTTTCCTATATATACCCCAAAAACATTAAAATGAAACCATAATCTGCATCTTAAATGATGTGATGGCAGTTTTTCTTTTTTTAAGACAGGGTGAACCGTTTGTGAGGGAAGCTGAGGGAAACCCAAACTTTTTTTAGACTGTGAGTTCATTGCGTCTGTGCACGCATGCATATGTGTGTGTGTGTGTGTGTGTGTGTGTGTGTGTGTGTGTGTGTGTGTGTGTGTGTGTGTGACTGGTTTATGTTTGTGAACTGTAGTGCAGGAACATTCAGAGTTTCCACCCTTGACTCAGACATCATGGTTTGGAACTCTCTGGCTCTCTCTGCCTTCCTCCAAGTCGCTCCAGCAGCTACAGTACATTTCACATTAGGTAACACACTGAGACAGAGTTCAGCATTTCAGTATGCCCAAAGTTTCTGTAAACTGACACGACAGCATAAGACAGAATGTTTAATAAACTGCAGATGAGCAGGGAAGAGCCTTAAGGCTGAGCTCATCTCAATAACTTTGACTGTTTCTCAATTGTGAACGTCATAAATCTCCTTAAGATTGGGATCTAATAACGTTGTGGGTTTCTAGTTTCCAAATGCAGCCTATTTAAAACATCCAATAGTCAAAAAACTATAAACATTTGGGGATTTTGCGAGAGTTAGGCTCTGTGGCAATGCAAACTCTGCCCCAGATGCTTGTTGTGGGCTCCCTCACTAACTCAAAACACTGAGTTAATTTATGGTTGCCAGAAAACAAAGAATTCATCATCATTAAATGCGCTCGCACACGTGCATGCATGTGCTCGCTGCTCTGCTTTCAATTTTATGTGCATTTTTTGATTCCTTTAGAGAACACATTGTTTCAAGATCCAACTGGTATGGAAACACATTCATCACCAGAGGAACGTTCATCATTATTAAGAATGATTTAGACTCATGACTGCTCCCTAATACTCATCAGGTAAAACTGTGGAATCACTAAGTTGATATGAACACTGTTGATGAACCTGTTACCTACTTATTTTAATGAAGATAGGGTTATCTTCAGCCAGATGTTATATCCTGTGTACATCACTCCTGTCTCTATAGCTTTTTCTCCTCATCCCTCTGGAAAGCTTATAGTTGTGATTTCTGCCCTGATACACAAACATTTTAAAAAATTAACATTTTATTATATAAGCAGTGTTATATACCATAGCTAACAGTGTTCACAGTTCTTTTTAAGAAGAAGCCAGAGAATGATCTGAAGTTTCCTCTAACTGAACTAGCATGAGCCCCTCCCTGCCTTGTGAGTTTTCTCCCAAACACAGAGACAGTTTTTGATATGGGCAGCAAAGGTACTTGCCCAGGGTGTCATGATGTGACACTTTATTAAATAAAGACGGACCTCTGAATATGACTTGATTTTACTTAATATGACTTGTGACTGTCACACTTTAAATTCCCCAAGCTGACACACAAAGACAGAGCAGAAATATTTGGGACAGGCAACCATTCACGCTGACTTTCACTGACTAACTGATACCACTTAATCCAAAACGCCTCCTGGGTATTTTTGAGGATGTTTCACCTTTTCAGTTGGTTTGTAAAGAATTTACAAGAGGATCCCGTAAACCAAATCAATTCTCTGCTACTGTAGCACAGTGTGGTGTTATTTATCTCTGTTTGGAAGGAGGATAAGAGTGAAAGGCTAAATGAAAAAGAAGAGGCGTCCGGCTCTGCACTGGGAGTGGATGGGTGTGTAATGATGAAGACCAGGGACCATATTTAGACAGCTGACTCATAGCAGAGAAATTTCCAGCTCTCTGTTGTAACCACTTTCTAACAAGTCACACAATCAAGTCCTCTCTATTTAAAAGATTCACCCTTTGAATTGAATTTGACCTTTAAGTCAGCAAGTCTTAAAGGTAAAGACTTGACTATGATGTTAAGTTTTCTGTTTCACTCTTCTTAAATCTAGCCAATTTAAACTTTATTAGGTTCTTCTGACTTGCCAAGCTGCCATACTGCAGTTTGATTATTTTTCTTTTGAAGAAATCAGAAGAAATTTTATAGAAAATGAAAATCAGGGGCTGAAGAAGAGACTAGTGTCCTCGTCAGTAGTGGATTGGGAGGACAGGAGAGTCACAGTGAAGTGGGCCTTTGGTTGAGTTTCTAAGTCAAAATTAATATTTTTTGCATAAGCAAAGACTCAACTTGGATTGATGCACATAAAGTTTGAGACTTGAACTGGTCTTGAGGTCCAAGACGTGAGTCTCATTAACGATCTTTATCTTATACAATCAGAAGATCAGGTGAGCCTGTGTGTAAGTGATACACTGTATTATGTTGTCATTTCTAGTATGGGGCACTTTTACTGTTTAGCCCTGATAACTATTTCAGACTTTGACTCGGATCATGGCTTCCTAACAATCTTAAAAATCATATGATTTAGAATAACAAATAATAGTGAACTATAGCAGAGTAAAGGTTGGGACAATGTGACCACAGGGATTAACTACATCACTATAGGGGCAGAAATGAAAATGAAGCAGGTTATTTTCTTTTTATTCAGTTTCTTTCAAGAGACATGTACATTGCTTTTTTGAATACTTTAGCACTTTATTAAAAATGGGCTCACAACAATTGTCTACATGTTAAAATAAATATCAAAACATTAAAACTTTTAAAACTTTAAATATATCAACAAGCATAAATGAATCTTAAGGTCAAACTGTACAGGTTTGGATTCCTAACCTACAGCATCACAGGCTGCAGGAACAGCAGGTGTTTTGTATCTGAGGAAGACCTGAGTTAGACTCACCTTTCAAAAGATTTAGACTTGAGTTGGACTGGCCTCTCAAAGATTTTAGAGTTGACTTGGACAGGTAACTCGAAGGCAACCCCTAATTAGCCAATAGCTAACTAATTGTCTTTATATATATGTTGTTGTTAATAAAGCCAGAGGATACATGAATCCTAGAAATGTTGGTTGATACATATGCCTCTAATGGTCTCCTCCTACCATTAGAGGAGACCATAATGTGGCCTACCTAGTGGTTGAAGTGGGAACTACATGTGATTTATGGAAGTGGCAGTTTTCAATAGGCAGGCTGGATGGAATTTAGCTGATAATCCCTGAGCTGGTTTTACGATGAAAAAATATATTTAAGCTTACTAATACCTACTATGTGTGATATGATGAAGTAGATGTGTCCAAATTTCAGAAAGTTATTTCTAATTTTGGGTAAGAAGCGTTTTAGCAACACTAGGTAATTAAGGAACGGTCATAAGTAATACTAGTTTTAAGAAGCACCATGTATAATGTAGGTATAGTTATATAAAAACTAAATTCTGTGCATGTATCTTCATTATAACATTTTGAATCAAAAGGTAAAAAGTAAAAATCCAATCATTTATTTGAACAAGTATCCTAATACAATAGATGATCTTATCAGTAAAAAGGATGAAAGCTTCTAGAACAGAACAGTAAAGAGATATTTCAGAATTGATGTGTATTTGCAACACTGGGATGAAAATCATTTTCTAAAATGTAATTTGTAACATTGATTTTATAATTATAAGGTGACAAAATATCATCTTTCCCCCAAACATGTCTACTTGTCACGATGTGGGCATATAGAGATTTCATAGATTGATGAAAATGTCCTGTATTAGGGCTGCACCAATTAAAAATTAGGACTGATATCAATGTCTAATATTAATACTGCTGCTATGGTTGTGTTTACCCATTTTTACTGAATTCATACGTATTATATGTATTTCCCGAGACTTCTGATACCAAATAGAAGCTACCACATCACACTGTAAAAAAAAAAGTCTCTAATTTATGATAAAATACCAGCAGCTGTGGTTTTCAGAATTTTATGTATACAAACAGTAAAATCCACAACCACAGCTGCTGGTACTTTACTGTAAATTAGAGATGTTTTTTCTTACAGTGTACAGTGCTTCTCTTTTTTAGATAAATCTCTGATGTTGACACCGATGTATTATGCATCCCTAGTAATTTCTTTAGATGTGTTTTGTGTCCTCTTTGTTGGAAATCAAAAAATGGTCACCTTGATATTGCAAAAAAGGAGCTACGTCTCTGCAGTCAAGAAATGTTGACTCAGTTTTAAAGTCTTGACATGATCAGGTCCTCCAAAAAGCTGAACTGGACTTTTTGTTAAGTGACTTGTTAACATCTCTTGGTAGAGGTGTGGAATTTACACATTCTCATTTTTTCCCCAAGAAATATGGTACAAAACTGATGCTAATCCAAAACTGATGCTAATGTCCAGACAAAAACAAGTATTTGTCTGCATGACAAACGCAGGTTGTGTGGGGAGCTGTAGTCAGGTCAGAAATGGGTGTGAGTGGAGATTCATTACTGCAAGTTGTGAGCACATGTATTTAGAGCTGCCCACTTGTGATCAGATCAACACGGATAAGCAGTGAAACCGGGTGTGAACACGGTACTTACTGCTTTATCACTGACTCGGACAAGCTGCATGTTGAGCTCACTGCATTCTCAGCTGACATGAATGTGATAAGTGTGAGAGAACAAAGAAAGAAACACCGTCTCTTTATAAACCAAAAGATCAGGGTCTGAAAATGTTATGTAAAGCACATTTTACCATTTCATCCCCTGAGCAAACAGGCTGCATTGCATTTAAATTCATGAAGGCTTAACCAGAGCAAGTAGGTCTGTTCAGCCCCATATATGGACATTTGAGACAGAAATGTTCCTCCCTCATTTTAATGTGCAGGACTGTAAAGGCCATTGTTTCAGTTGAGTGAGTTACCATGTTTACAGCAGGCAGAGACCATGTTGGCATGAAGCATTTTTTAATAATAATCATTGAAAATAACTTGTGGAAATAAAGAAGAAATAGCTGAGAACCATGGAGAACCTGAAAACGAGAGTAATAAAAGAGGCAGAGAGTAAGAGAGAGAAAGAGACAATCTAAAAATAGCGATTGTTGCATTCTTGTTTGATTGTGAGAAGGAAAGGACCTTTAGATTGTGTTCCTGTTTGGTATGGGGGATCCAGTCCACTGATCTGTTCATTAAGCAGATCATTGGCTTGTAGATGATCTTGTTGGATCCTTGCAGATATAAGTTTTTTTAGGTTGAAAGGATCCCATTTTCTGCTTGACCCTCTATGAGGTATAACTGCTTTCAGATCAGAAGAAAATACACAGTGAAAGAACTTTTGAGGACGGAATGACGGGAAAATGATCTGGCTGCGTGTCTTTAAATGTTAAAAGTGTTATTCCTGTGGGGATGCATCACTTCAAGCAGCATCCACAATCTAAGCAGCCCGAGACTGTAAGTCACACAGGTTTCACAGACTTAACAATTGGTAACGATTTAAAGAACATTCCATTCCAATTCAATTTTATTTATATAACACCAATTCACAACAAATGTTGTCTTAAGGCACTTTACAAAAAATGCTTTTAATTCAATTATGTATACATTCCGATTGAAACTAGTTATCAAACAGTACAGTATGCTCAATTAATTATTCAAAGTAATTTAGTGGCTCTACCCAAGGAAACCCTGCAGATTGAATTGAGTCATTGATTTGCAGCATTCACTCCTCCTGGACCAGCATGTAGCAGCAGTAGAAAATCACTAATCATGTTCTAGTCACTTTCTAGTTCCCAGTTTAAAACTCCTTTAGGAACCAGAAAAAGAATAATGAGTTGACTCTCTTAGTACGTTAATAATGGATCCTTGACATAAAAATGTCCACACCTCTTAACTCCTACCACCTGGTGCATATACTGTAAAATAAGGATTGTAAGATTGTTCCATTGTTAACAATGAAGATTACATTGCTGATCCAGAAAAAGGCACTGCTGTGTTTCTGTTTTTGACCAGCTCCATAGCAACCTCTCTTCATCCTGCTAGCTGTGTGGTAGCTACATTCTTTCTGTGCAGATTATCAAGCAGTTGACGTTGTACAAGACGGATGGGATGAATCTCTGGCCCTTCACTGAGCAAAACCTATAGGCAGCAACCAGCTTTTCCATAAGTGAAAGAGAGACAGGAAAAAAACAACAACCTTGCTGTATCTACTCATCCTTTGCCAGATGTAATTATTGTCTTGGTTCCATGACCCTCTCCACCATGTGAGTTCAGTTAGGGTTGAACTGCTTCTTCAACAGAAACACTTCTGTTATTTTCCAAAACAAACATTCATAGAGAAAAAAAAAAACGAGGTAAAAATGTTTTTTTTCCATTCTGTGAGCTTGGATTCAAGTTTATGGAGAAGGAGCGTTTTTTATGACATATAACTGTTGTGATTCCTCTCAGCTGATTACCTTCTGTTGAGTGTTGCACTTTGCAGGGAGCCGGTGGTAATATAAACATCTTGCTGTAGTAAACAGATGGGTATTCATCATCAATATAGAATATCAATGAACTGATTACAACTGGCATGTGTCACAGTGCTTGGCAGACAGTGAACTTCCATGGCGGCCTCAGAGGGCTAATCTGTGTAGGCTGTGGACATCAGTGGAGTGCAGACATAACGGCGTTTTACAGACGTTTCTGTAAATGAGTGATGGATGTAAACACAGCCCGGATCATAAAGGACCTCTGTGTGTGTGCACTAATAAAAACAATAGTTACAATATAAACACTGCGGAGCGCAATAGTTAGTCAACTTGCTTCCTGTCGGTTCCTTTGGGGGACGCAGTATTATTATGTCTCCTAGCAACAATGTTATAGAAGCTCACGTTTTTAAGTACTTTGCTGCTGTTTTCAAGTGAGGAGCATGAAAAACAATTTTCATCTTCACATCATTTAAAGGCGCTGTTTTGGGGGGATGAAAGATGAACACTTGGTTATTAAGGAACAAACTGTTGGGGGGTTTACAGGATTATCCTCTGGAATCAGGATGTTCGTGACTGGAATCGGTTCGTGTTGCTCCTGCCTTGGAGACACGAACCGATCGAACCTGTTGGACTTTTATCAGCTCTGTGGTCACAGAGATTTGGAGAATCTGCAGATAATTCTTAAATCTTTCCATCTAAACCAGACTTAAGACTCAAGCTCTACTCGTCTCCTCTCGACCACTGCCTAAACCCTCTCTGACTCTGGTCGCTATGGTAGCGTTTACATATCTCTTCAAAATAAGATACAGATGCGCCTCAAAAACGAACATTTTACTTTCGTGAAAACTTTAACTCACGATAATGACTAACGGGAGCCCTCAGCTTGTTTCTCTGCAACGAGACGGTCCGATCTGGGAGTGATGAGAGACAATAACACCCGAAGTGTTGCTTTTATCCACAGCCTGTGGCGAAGCAGCTTGAAGCTTCATTGCCTCATTAGCAGCAGGTAGCCGCATGTTACGCAGAGCGGCTTGTAATGTGGGAGTCACCTACCGGTCCGGGATAAATCCATTCTCCTGTCTCTTCTCTGGCCCTTTTCCCCTTTGCAAAGAAACTTTCCAAAGACATCTGATCTGTTTCTTACTCATTTTGCTGATTGTGGCCTTAGTGTTTGCGCGCATGTAACCGAGAGAATCCGGTTAAAGGATTTTCAAAATAAAATATCCTCCAGACTCAAATAATACATAAAACGGAAATATTTCACAATTTCTTGCGCGGCCCGGTACCAATTGGTCCACGGACCGGTACCAGTCCACGGACCGGGGGTTGGGGACCATTGATTTACATGACTAGAGCTTCAGATGATGCCCTTAAAAGATTTTATTAACGAGAAACATTGTGGTGGTGGGTTAACTCCCTTATGAGACGATTTTAATTTATGTCAATGTTATAGCTGTAAAATTTTTAAATATTTCCCATGAATTATTTTATTTTACTGGATTCACAGACTGGACTGACTGTTGAACAGTCAATGAGCCACTGATGTTCCTGTAACAGCTAACATATTCTCAATCACTGAAACTATATTACTATTTATTTTGATACTTTTCTATGTAACACAGTGAAATCCATAGAAGTTGAACTCTAGACAAAACACCTAATCCCACAATAATATTTGACCCAGTGGTCATCCTTTGAGTCATTTAAGGAATATAGAATAGCTGTTATGTTTAAGCAAAGGAAACACTGTAATGTGCAGGACTGTAGCCAACAGGAGTGGGAAACCCCACTTTTCTCCATCTTCATAAATCTCTCAATTAACATTAGTCTCCATTGTTGCTAAAAAGAGAAAACACAAAGGGTTGCCATGGAAATGTCCAGTGCCATCCCTTAAGTTAATGCCCAAATCTCTTAGTCAGGCATGGAGAACTGTAAACAGAGCCAGGAGGCACAAAGAGAAGAGATTGGCCTGCTGGCCTGCTGCCAAACTTCTGTTGATTTCCTTCTTGTTCAATCCAGCAGAAAGTGTTCATGTTCATCTTGTGTCATGTTTCATTTCCCTTGGTCTCGATGGAAAGTTACACTCATCATGCCCATGTTATTAATTTTGCAAACATTAGTCACATGAGAAAATATTTCTGTGTGGCTCTTTGTGATTACATTTGATCTGCTGATGTGTTTTCGCATGAGAGGACATGGTCAGAATACCAAGAAAATAAAGTGTGCCATTAAAACGGCATCATGTGATTGTTAACAATGGCAGGCTGTGTCTTGCAGTGAGAGCTGTGTGCTGTTTCTGCAGTTAGTATGAAAACCAGGAATTACCTCACACGTTTCTGCAGAATTAGCAGACTTTGATCCTGTGTTTTCTGCTCCTTGATAAAAGTTGATGAAGATCCTACATTTAAGACTAAATAGATTTATGATCAGAGATGCACAGTGGATAACATCTACATGCAACAAAAGCTAAAAAACAGGCACTTTAACTCTTATATTTTACCAACAAACAGAATCCAGAGAAGGTTAGAAAAGAACTATAATAGAGCAAAGAGTCACCAGGCTGTGTTTAACTCCAGCCTGGTGACTCATTATTTCTTTCTTCCCTTGGGGACTTGCAGCATGCCTTCACTTTATATAGTAATCTCTCGCTCTCCCTCTCTGCTCTCATCACTCTGATTAAAGGGGACCAATGGGAAGAAGAGATGATTAGGGAGTAAGTTCTCCTAAGTTTTACTCATGACCATCACACTCTTTCCCATGCCACACAAAAGAAATGGACTCAATAACCTTCACACACATGTGCGTACACACACGCACACACACATACACACACAGGACAAATCTGGTTAAAAAGGGAGTTTTATGTTTTTTCCAGGCACATAATTCTATTTTATTTAATTCAAATCAGTTTATATATATATATATATATATATATATATATATATATATATATATATATATATATATATATATATATATATATATATATATATATATATATAATCATTTCAGTGCAATTAAATATACATTCCATTTGATCCTAGGTATCAAATTAAAACATGTGATGAAATGTATTTTTTATATTTTTGATGAAAATAAAACGTTAAAAGCAGCAGAGGCTGAATGATTAGTTGTTGGCAGCTTTCTCTCAGATGAACCACAGCCAAACAGACTGCTAGACCAAGTGTAGCTTCTATGGGGAGAAATTTTATACCACAATCAAATAGCTATGTTATCTTCAGTAACAATATTTATATCAAAAAAGATTTAAAAGAAATTTGACTTTGCATTATATCTGATGCCTTGAAATGGGCCACTGTGTCTGTAAGAACATCCTGCCCTCTCCACTCCGCTCTCAGTCTCAACAATCCATGATGGAGTTCACAGCTGTTCCTACGAGCATTGGACTGACAAGTAGTTGATATAATGAGCTCAGCAGATTCACATATCCACCAAGTGTTTGCTAGTTGCTGCTGTCACTAGTCTGGAGGAGCTGAATTCACACCGGAGTGAAATAATGAGGTCATTAGGACCATGCCGCAATTCAGCCGTTTGATTCTGTGACGGGGCTGCACAGTGGCGCAGTTGGTAGAGCTGTTGCCTTGCAGCAAGAAGGTTCTGGGTTCGATTCCCGGCCCCAGTCTTTCTGCATGGAGTTTGCATGTTCTCCCTGTGCATGCGTGGGTTCTCTCTGGGTACTCCGGCTTCCTCCCACAGTCCAAAAACATGACTGTTAGGTTAATTGGCCTTTCCAAATTGCCCCTAGGTGTGAGTGTGTGTGCATGGTTGTTTGTCCTGTGTGTCTCTGTGTTGCCCTGCGACAGACTGGCGACCTGTCCAGGGTGTACCCCGCCTCTCACCCAGCATGCCAGCTGGAGATGGGCACCAGCAACCCTCCCGACCCCACTAAGGGACAAGGGTGCAAGAAAATGGATGGATGGATGGATGGATTCTGTGACGTTGGACCAGGGATAGATCCAGGGGCGGATCCAGGGGCGGACCAAACGAGAGCCTCGCCACCCCTGTTGCCACCCCAGCTAGTGACAATGAATTCAATAAATTGTTATGGCAAATCGGACATTAAGCGCATGAAACTCTTTTTTCCCTGACAACATTGAATGCAACACAATGTAACCTGACACTCACTGCTACCGTAAGTAGCGGGAGGTGCGAGAGAAGGACAGAGCGCGAGGCAGCAGCATTGATAGATGTATATGTTACTGGACTGGACATTATGGGATTTATCGTAAGTTACACATGCGCCATTGCTGTCCATTGAGTCAGGAATATTGGTGGTCAGGAAACTACTACAGTCACGCAAAGAATCAGAACAACGGACGCAATGTTTAGTAGTTAATTCAACCATAGACAATGGTAATAAGGGCTTCAGATTTCACAGGTGAGGAAAACGTTTAATTTAAAGAAAAGATTGAACAAGTGAGCAGTGGGTCATTTATACTAGCCTAACTGTTAGCCTGCTACTGACTTTGATAATCTTAGCATGTGCTGCGCAGTTCGGTGTGTTTTGGTTCCGTTGGCACTAAAACAGGTCAACCCGCCCACCACGTCATCAGTAGAGCACCTGTTTATTAAATCAGCTAATCAACCGCCGCTGTGCTCAGGCGAAAACTTATTAATAATCCAAATATAGATATTAAGCCTGACAGCATAATGTAACAGACTGGATGTTCTGTTTTAGTGTTTTTGCTACTTTTTTGTGTGGGAAATGTTTGTTTTTTGGTGTTGATTCCCCTGATCGGTAATCTCTGCTCTATCTGCTCGTTGAACTGTTGTCTGTTGGTTGCTATGGCAACGGATCCGCGTAAAGCCGACACACAGAGCGAGAAAAGGCAGAATAAAACTTGTTGGAGCTATTTTTTCTTTATTTCATTAACCATTTGAATTTTGTTACTTTATTCTTAAATTTCTATTTTTTGCATTATTTACAGAGTTTATTTGTAGGTTGATAATTGTTGATTTTATTTTTTTGTTTTATTATTTTCTTATTTATTTTCTAAATTTAGACAGGAAGTAATGTGGGTCAGTCCACATAGATAAGTGCAGGGGCCTGTAGAAGGACCAGCAGGCATTTGGGTTTGGGGCCAATGGTTTTTAAGAGTTGTAGCATGAGAACAAATAAAAGTTTGATGTCTGTAATTGTTTGGTGAAAGAGGAAAATAAATCACCAAGAACAATCAATAAGTTTGGACATTGAACCTTGTTTTGCCTGTGTCGAGAATCATGACCCCAGTGCCTTAGTAGTGGCTTGGTGGAACTTTTATTGGATCTTTGGCCTTGCGAACAGTCAGAAGTGATTCTGTCTAGTTTGGTTCTTCACCTGTTTATCAGCTTTATTGTACCTTTATTGTGGCGCACTGCAGCCGCTGCAATTCCTAAAACAAGCGACAAAAACTGAGCTAATCCCTAGTGTTCTAAAAACATGGTGATATTTATAACAGTTGTCAAACTACGGCTCCTACAGCATATTTAAAATAAAACAATTGACCAATATAAGTAGATATTCACCCTTTCTTGTATCTTAACAGAAACTACACTTTATAGATTTATATCATGGAGAATTTATCAAACATCAGTTTTCTAATCTTTATTTTAAGTTGTATTTATAGATATATCGAATAATAAATGATGGTGCTACTAATATTTTTGTGACAGATTTCTCCTTGTCCTGTATTGGGATAAAATGGTTTTCTGGACACAATGCATGTCAATTGATATGCATATCAGTAATGCATATCAATTAGCAGGATTACTAAAGAATAATTAACTATACTACATTAAGAAATTGTACTTAAGCCTCGGTGCTACATGAAGCTCATTTTGAAACAATGCAAGTTAAAAACAATGTTTTGTATTGTTTTTAATACGATATATATATATATATATATATATATATATATATATATATATATGCTGCCACCCTCTAGCCACCCGATAAATATTTTTCTAGATCCGCCCCTGGATAGATCTAAAAGTTACAGCACTTTTAAACAGCTCCTCATGCACCAACTTGGGCCTGGATTTGATGACCTCTACCTAAATGGTCCACTTCTTACAGCTAGATGTCTGGCAGCAAAAGTATTCAACAAAATGGTTGAATATATTTTGTTCAGGACAAGATAACTTTTATCTGACAAACTAAACTCCAACTGATGTTCCTCCCTTGCTTTCCTGTCGCTGCTGAAACCCCTCCCTGGTTTGAGAGTGTTCTTCTGTAACTGTGGTGTGTTAAAGTTTCCATAGTTACCATAGTTTGTTGTGGCCAGCCCATGTGTATGGTCAGGGAGAACATGATGACTCATAAAATTCAATAGATATCTGTGTTTCCATGTGAATTAAAATAATTAACAGCTGTAGACAACCAGCAAGTTGTAAGATGAATTTGTGAATTAATTTGCGTTCTTGCCATTCCAGAAGTAGAGAACTCTGCCTTCAACTTTGTTCTAAGTTTCCTCCTACATCAGCAGAGATGACCAAAGGATTCCCCATTTTCCGGGATCTGCTGGAAAATCCTCCCCTGCATGTGTGTGATGGAATGTCAAATCAAAACACACATACACACACATACATCTGGCAGGGGAGTTTAGGTGGTTTGAGTTTAAAGGAAACCAGAAACAGAGCTGGGTGTGTTACCGCAGGATTCCTCTCTCTCTCTCTCACTGCCTAGTGAGTGGCTGCAGTGTGAGAAGCTCCTATGTTGTGCTTATTATCCAAACTCAGATACAGAAACAGCTCCTCATGCTGCCTGGCCAGCAGTTAGGAGGAGCAGCCCAGTCACACACTTTTAGAAGCACATATGCAGGATGAAAACCAGTCAGTAGCTTTTTGGTATCACCAACAAACGCAACACATCAACACACACACAGACACACACACACAGACACACACACACACACACACACACACACACACACACACACACACCAATAGCTCAAGGCATTTTCTTTCATTGAAGGCAGTATAGTTTGTTCATGTATGGCACCACATTGTCATGGTGACATCTAGTGATAATGTATAGGTAGTTAAACTTTGTCAGTTTTTAATTTAGCTCATAATGTTCCACAGCTTTGGAAGGTACCTTATGATGCTTTGGGTGACTTTAGGCCATAACCTCCACCATAGAATATTCTTGCAGGTAACACAGAACAAATATGGACAAAAACATGTGGGGAGCTATTAGCTTTTATCCTACAGCAACAGGATAAAACTGTCAGGAACAAGGAGGCAGTCGGAGTACATTCCACTGTTTCAGATCATTCTTTGTGAAACCAAGGGCTTTTCCTCAGTGTTGAACCTTCAAAAAGCCCAGAGGTCCAAACTTACATCACATCCAACATTCCTGTTATTGAGGGACTCCGACCAGCCCAGAATATTCACTTTGCAATCCCTCTTTTGTAATTTTTTTTTGTTTTTTGTTTAGTTGATTTCATGCCTGCAGTCAAAATCATATTTTGTGCTGCTACGCAAAATCTCTTGAGAGAATGAATTTGGCTCAATATCAGGATTAATTATTGACTACCTTGTTGCCAAACTTTCCATCCACAGTACCCAAATGTTATATGAAGTCCTTATCTTGGCTATATAAAGTCATTTTAAAATGTTTTCTCTACACCCATTCACATAAAACCCCATGCAGTTTTTTTCTGTTGTATGATGCTGTTCATTTTTATCTTTAATCCAAAGCCATAACTATCTGCAGTGTGTTGCCACTCAGAGTGTTCATAGTGCTTAACCTACACAATGAATCAGTCAGCTGAAAAATTAAAAACACAACCAGGTTCTCTGGGATAAGTAATGAGACATTTTTCCCAGAACAGTGGCTGTTTTAATTCAAATGCAATCAAATTCAACAAGTTGTGTAATCTGAGGGGAAGTTCATGTTCCTTTTAATTTAATAGAGCAACGAATTCATTCATTCAAATTCATAAAGACATTTTTTTGAAATGTTTTTTTTCAGTCGCTGCTGTCCAAATCCCCTCAAAGTTGCATGTTTTATTGATTTACTGTTGTTACATGGGTTTTAATTTTACCAATTCATTACATATCAGAATTCTAACAACACTTTTGGCTTCAAAGAAAACATGAAGGCAAAGAAGGCAAAGAAATGAACTTTTCTTTTTGTTGGGTTTTTTTTAACGTTTGCTTTTAAAAAAACATAGAATATTTGCCATGTGTGGTGTGAACTGCACTTAACATTGGCTTTTACTAAAATAAGGTAATAAATTATTTTATTTTTGTATCAAATTAGCATAAGTGGATACATTTATTCACAAGTGACTCAACAAAAAAGCAAAAAATTAGAATCTGTGTTGCTTCAGATTTTAGACTCACGTATCCAAATTTGCATAAAAATGTATCTTTTCAGTTTTTTATCTTTATTTTTATGTAACACAAAGTTTCTGTGACCAATGATAATCCCCTATAGGGCTAAATGTATATCTCTAGCAAATACATTATGTATAAGAATATTTCAAAATCTCTAAAATTGATTTACAAATATGTTTTGTTTTTCATTTTCAATCATAGATCCAACTTAGAGGACCACAGGGGATCAGTTTTCTGTTATTTATAACACATAACGACGTGTTTGCGCTTTAGAGAGAAGCCTGCTCCTGTACTCCAAACACCTCCCCTAAACTTTCCTCTACGCAATTATTTCGTAATCTAGGGCTGAGTTAGATATGGAAATTGTCTGCTTGTGTTTTGCAAGCAATGTGGGCAAAACTATGTCTCAATGCCTTGCCTTGACAACAACACACACACAGACACACACACACTTAGAATGATGACGTACCTTGTTCATCTATTTTCCATGGCTCTGACTGTACCTTCCTGCCTTTGGGGTTGCTGCCTCAATGAGAACAATGTCCCATTAAATGAGGAGGGTCAGGAAGTGAGAAACACCAAGGTGAATACCTAAACTTCCCATAACTCTTTCCATGTACATGGAAAAGCATGCAGCCTAGAATTTCCTCTGCTGTTGAAGTAATTCCTTTAGACTCATTACCCAGTGACAGATTACTTTGAGTCTCTTTAGTTAAGGAAATTGATGATGAAGCATTTATCCCTGAGCAACTTCTTGTTAAAGTGGAATCGTCTTTAAACCTGTAAGGCGCATGTTCAGTGTAAATGCTCTGTGTGCAAATAAACAAGCAGCTTTCAGTCGACTGTTGTGGCCATTTGTGACCTCAGTAACACTGATCATAGCTTAGACAGTAAAGAAAGCTTTCTCTGCAGTGACAGAGAACGCATTCAACCTGCTCATCAACCTGCTGACAGGTTGATGAGGTTCTGATGGGATTAATGGAGCCATGCTCTGGTAAGGCAGCTGGAGTTTTTTAAGAGATCAAACTAAATGGTGAAAAAAAATTAGAACCTGACATTTTGTATTCATTTATGTTAAAACCTGGATCACTTTTGTCTTCCACTTCACTTTGTGTGCCCCCTTACAGATTTCTACAGTTTTTACTTTTCTTTTGTCTGTCTAATATAACCTGAGATGACAAAAAGCATACGAGGTGCTACATGGCTGCATTTATTACTTTACATTAAAAGGTTACATTTTATTAAAAAGTACCAAAGCAATCATTATATGATTTTACTTAGGTCCTTATAATAGATTATTGTTAGTACAAAGGGCCTGCTGTAGTGAAATCCAACATGGTTTGTTTGAAAATGAGGCAGTTTTTCATTTCCTCTCTGCCTGTTAACACAGCTGCTCAGGAAAGCCTAAATCCCTCCTGCAAGGTCAAGTTTACCCAAGATACTGTAGCACAATACCTCCAAACAACCATCAGCATTCTCCAAGGGAACACAATAGACATGTCTCCACCCTCTGCTCTCATTCCCATACCTTGCAGCTAACACTTTGATGCTATCATCTTCCTGTTGGACAGATGGTTTTCCAAGACTGAGGAATGACAGGAGAAAAACATGTCGGTTTTCCACACCTTAGTCCGGCCGCCTCACACACTCTGGGACTCCTTTGTTCTCTGCTGTTTCCATTAAGAGGCAGCGTAGGGCCAGAGGAAAACACAGCAGGAATAACAAGCTGTACATGCAGACATTCAGGAGTCCGGGTGGAACAGCTGTCCTCTGAGCATCCTTCCTGTTCAGTACGATCCAGGTTATGAGAGCAGGAGGGCAAAATAGTGGAGAGAAGTTTCAGGAGAGGAAACTTCTCTCCACTTCTCGGTAAGGTGACATATATACCCAGATATTTACACAAACTATATGAAAAACACACATCTTTGTTTCTCTGTGTTTGACATGAAATCAGACTTACCTACCGTTTTAGCTCAGTTAAGATGATCTAAATGATTTGTTTGCTGAATGACTGAATAATGATTCATAAACACAACTTTAAAGCATAGTTTCCATCCATTCTTCCAGTATTTGGTCAAATGTTCTTAAAGCTGTCTGTATTAGGTCAAATATTTTGGGTTTCCCTCCACAGGTAATTCCCACAATAGACTGCTAGAGTTTTGACCCATTCCTCCTGGCAGAACAGATGGAACCGGGTCAGGTTTGTGGCTCTGCACTATGCTACCAGCTTCAGCTGCATCTTCACTAAGTCCTTGCTTTGGTTCTGGGACTGATTCACATTTTTCACACAAGAATCAGTTCATCCCTGGGAAACAGAACCCACCTCCTTCCTGAACAAATTCCCATGATCGTTATACTTGGATATAATTGTTAGAAAAGATGAATGTGGAAGCTTCAGGTATCTGGAAATTGGACCTAAGGATGAACTAGACTGGTGGAGGTCCATGCACTGTTCAGACTTCTCTGAATTTTTCCATAATGTCACACAAAAAACAACCCAGTGTGCTTGAGGTGTCACCTGAAAATACATATTCTTCCATTTAGCTCAGATGTTGGGAAATAGCCTGTCAGAAGACAAAATGTGTCTTGAAACAGACAAATTATGTCTGATTCAAGAAATCCAAACCAAGTTTAAATAAAAAATGTTATTAAGTTCATTTTAGTTTGATTTATTTAGATCCAGTTTACAAAAGCTTCTGATAGGCTATCATCATCTGGGTCTCCCCAAATTGTTAAAAAGCACAATCTTAGTTTATGGAAACTTTTATATTTGGAGAAAAGTTTTCAAAAATTGTCTTATTCATTACTCTGATATTTCACAAAATAAATCATTCTATTCCTAATCTCAGACTTGATGTCCTGACACGCCGGCAGAGTACTCAGGGTCACAGTATTAATGTTTTTTTATGAAATGACAAATTATGTTTGATCCAAGAAGACCGAACCCAGTTTAAATAAAAAAAATGTTAATTTTTTTTTATTTTTTTTATTTAGATGGAGTTTACAAAGTTAATCACAAACGAAGATGAGCACGCTTAAAGTAAATCTCATTAATAAATTAATTCCAGTTCAGATTTGGTTAATCTGAACTGGAATTCAGATTAACCTGTTTCCCTCCACAGGTAACTTAATTAAGCCGTTTACACAATTCAACACAGTCCATGGTCCAAAACAAGAAGCAATCTGAGTATAAGGTAGCAGAGGGAAATATTCTCTGCATGCCCCTGCGTGTAACTGGATGTCAACACTATATACATCTCATCTTTTTAATAAGAGCCAAAGGGGAAATGCATCTTTCCAACCCAACTTGAATTTATTGCCACATACTTTCTCCACAGCTGCAGCAGAAAACACCCTTCAGTTATTGTCATTCCAATGATCCTCCTCATTTTTCTCTGACTGTCCTTCGTGGCATCAGGCCAAAGATTCCACTTTTTTCTCACTGTGGCCTGAGGAATAACTTTTACATAGTAAGAAAAAATAAATGGGCAAACAGACTTAGACTTAGAAGTATAAACTAATGTATTTAGGGACAAAATATTTTACAATAAAAAAATAAAAAATAAAAAAAATAAAAAGCTACAGTAAAAAGGCTGCATATATGTGCAGATTGTTAAAGTAATTCTTTGTTTCAGCTTCAGTCTAGAGGAATTTGAATTCAACAAACATGAATCTTATTAGAAACTTTAATCAACTGTAGGATTTTTTGGTATTTGCTCATGCGTATCGTTTTGAAAGTCACTGTAGTTTATAACTATGATGTTTCTCTGCAGTTTATTTTACAGCATAGCTTCATATGAAATGCATTAAAAAAATCTATGAAAGTGAAAACTAATACAAATTCAAAAACTATCCTCTTCTCTAAGTACTGAATATGTTTTATGTTGCACTTGCTGATATGACCTCATGGTTATTATATGCAAGCAAGATCTTGTTCAGTATGCATCAAAATCTTTATGTTTCTTTCTCCACAGGATGATGTGAAAGTGCCTTCAAAACTCAGCATCTCCAAGTCTTTGAAAGTTTCTGAGTCTGTGTCAGGAAGCAGAGGAGGCAGTCTGCTAGAGCTCAAAGAGGCTGTGGAGGAACCTGGAGAAGCAGCAGAGGGCGACAAGGAGGACAAACCCCATGTAGACCTTTCCTCAGATGAAGAGGGGGTGGAAATTGAAGACACCATTGAGGAGACCCGAGCTGAACGCATCAAGCGCACCAGTCTGCAGCGGGTGCAAAACCTGAAGACCGTCTTCTCCAAGGATAAGATGGATAAGACCAGAGCAAAGACCAAAGAGAACCTGGAGAAGACCAGACAAAAAACCAAGGAAAACATTGAAAAGACAAAGCAGAAGACAAAGGAGAACCTGGAGAAGACCAGACAAAGAACGAAGGAAAACATTGAGAAGACAAAGCAGAAGACAAAGGAGAATCTGGAGAAGACACGTCACAACATTGAAAAGAAGATGGGTAAACTTGGAACGCGTATGAGTGTGAACCCTGAGCGAAAACAGAAGATTAAAACATCTGGTGACAAGATGAAGAAGGCCTTTACACCGGACCACGTTGTTTACGCCCGCTCTAAAACCGCCGTCTACAAGGTGCCCCCTTTCACCTTCCACGTGAAGAAGATCCGTGAGGGTGAAGTGGAGGTGGTCCAAGGAACCGAGATGGTGGAGGTGTCCAGGGAAGTAGAGCCAATAGGCGGGGAGGATGTGGAAGTAGACAACGCCGAGGTGGACATTGAGATGGAGATGGTGAATGGAGGTGGGGATCTAGAAGAGCATGATGAGGATGAAGAAGAGGAGAGCCATGATGCCTTACACGAGGAGGACGATGATGATGATAAAGACAGCGACTAAATATAGAGCAAAGAAACCTTCATCCATTCAGACCAATTCTTTGTATCTGCACTGAGATTTAGGCTTGATTTGGATTAAAAAGTATATTCAACAATAACTGCAATAACTGGGACAGTGATGATATGTAGGACCTATTTTCACAGGTTTGGCCACCATTTCTACTAATGACAGATGATTTACAGTGTCTTCTGAAAACACAGCATTAGCAATATCAGTTTGGATGTGTCCATCACACATTTACTTCAGTCTAATATTCTAGCACAGTGGTCCCCAACCTTTTTATTATCGCGAACCGGTCAAGATTTGGACATTTTCCTGCGGCCCCGGAGGGCTGGGGGGGGGAGGAGGGGGGCAGGGGGGAGGCGTGAACCGTCAGATAAGGCTTCTGCATGTTGGTGTTCCCGCTAAATCCTGAATATACCCAATTTGGGTTGTCTTGGCCTTTTTATCGCAACTTGTGGGGTTTTTCCCTGACTGGGAACGAAATACAACCTGCTGAATGTGACAGGTAGCCAATCAGAAAACGTGGTGACGTAAGAACAGAGGGGAATCCCAAACAGCTGACATATCGCGCAACTGAATCCGATGGACATCGGATATGATATGTGGAAATGATTATTATTATATGTAAAGGTCATTATCATATATGTTTATTCAATTAAAAATGTCAACTATGAAAAAACATAACTCACCTCCAAATCATAGTGCAGCAAATAGAGCGGCTGCTCCCGTCGTCTTTCATCCACTGCCTTTTCTTTTTGTTATGTCTTTTATCTCTTAAAATGATTCCACAAACTATCACTACTGCTTCTACATCGTCATCCGTGTTTGGTTATTCTAAATTCCCGTATGCTGTGTTGGGAGTTTTGTGGATTTTCTTCTGGAATCGGGATGTTCTGACTGGAATCGGTTTGTGTTGCTCCAGCCGTGTGGCTGGAGATACGAGCCGATCCAACCCGTTGTACTTTTATCAGCTCTGTGGTCACAGAGGTTTGGAGAATCGGTCGACAATTCATAAATCTTGCAGTCTAAACCAGACTTAATACTCACAAGCTTTACTCCTCTCCTCTCGACCACTGCCCAAACGCTCTGACTCTGGTCGCTATGGTAACCTTTACATATCCCTTCAAAATAAGATACAGATCCGCCACAAAAAACGAACATTTTACTTTCGTGAAAAATTTAACTCACGATAATGACTAACGGGAGCCCTGAGCTTGTTTCTCTGCAACGAGACGGTCCCATCTGGGAGTGATGGGAGACAATAACACCCGAAGTGTTGCTTGTACACAGCCTGCTTGGTCTCTACGTAGCGATGCAGCTTTAAATTTCATTGCCTCATTAGCAGCCGGTCGCCGCATGTTACGCAGAGCGGGCTTGTAATGTGGGACTCACCTACCGGTCCGGGATAAATCCATTCTCCTGTCTCTTCCCTGGGCCTTTTCCCCTTTGCAAGGAAACTTTCCAAAGACATCTGTTTCTTACTAATTTTCAAGTATACCTCGCTGCAGCAAGCAGAAAGGGGCGGGGACGGACCACTGTCAGTCTCTTACCTTATTTGGAAATGGGACCATTGCACTCCGAAAGTGAAGGGGGCGCTATTTCCTATATTATCCGCGGCCTCCCGTTTTAATTTTCTTTTGAAATCTGTGATGTAGCTTCATCTTTAGAAAGGAGTTTCTCTCTCAGCATGTACTTCAACTTCTCTTTTTTATTTACTTCAGCACAGCTCACAGTTTTTAACAATTTCCGTAGCTTTCGGTGTACTTCTAAATCTGCTTCTTAGTCGCATCTTTTCGGGCTTGCTACTGCCTCTAGTGGCGTGGGGGTGGTAACACAACTAATATAATTATGTCACTCAACGAGAATACCACAAAATCTTTATTATTCACTATTAATTTCGCCATTACTGGCAACGTGAAAGATAAATTATCTTCTAAAATACCATATTTTTCTTCAGGATGTAAAGCTAATTATGTGACATAAACAACACCTTTGTTGTTTATATATATATATATATATATATAATATAGATATTATATATAGATATTTAATATATAATATCTATATATCTCCATCACTTGTAGGAGGAAAAAAAGAAATAAGACATGAAAAACAGCATTATCAACAACAATAAAAATACCATATACAAAATATACATAAGAAATTTAATTGAGCAAAAGTCAATAACAAACAAATTAATTAGACGAATAACCAGGGTTGTTAAACAAGCAATAATCCACATTTTTGTTTTGTTGGTAGAGTTGGTAGAGAGAAAAAATATGATTAAACTATTTAGTTTTCCAAGGTGGAAATTTTTCTTTGACTCTAAAACAATAAAATAAAACTAATTAATAGAATCATAATATCAACAATTAGTGCATCAAGTAAACACTTTGGCTAAGTGTTGTGGCTAATTTGGCTAAGAATAATTATTGCACTGTCAATTAATGACTTCTAATAGATGTTCTATAGTTACCAGAGGAACAGAGTAATGCCTTCATGAGCTCAAACTGACAAAAAAAGAGGATGGATGTTCTAAACAGTTTAGACAGAGTTGTTTTGGTTTAGCACTATTTACCTACTATTTTTCCTGCTATTCCAAGTATTCTTAAAAGATTGTCTGTTAGTCTGCAGCTCATGTGACCAAACCAGCCGAGGAAATGAAAAGCTAAAGCACTCAACAGTTAAAACTCGAGATGACTTTAAACTTAAGTTAAATTTTTAAGTTTTAACATTTTAACTCATTGTTAAAATGTTAACATTACTTAACTAGAGGTAATGTTAGCTAAAGTTACTTCTAACTAACTAGAGGTTTTGGACGAGTTGCACTTATTAGGTAACCCCAAGATCACTGGGTCTTCTTAAAAGATAGAGTGACGTTTCTTAAAAATGTAACCAGTGTTTTCAGCAAAGTTGAGCTGACTGTCCAGGAATGATCCAAGGTATATAAAACTTGCCGTAGTTTCAACAGGTTGGCCATCGAGTGAAACTGGAACCACTTTAAGGTCTTGTTTATGTCATTTAATTAGCTCTACTTCCTTAAGAAAATTAAAAGGTATGGTGTTTTGTGAGGGACTTTATCTTTTGCAGTTCCAATTATGCGAGAATTAATAATAAATAATACTTTGGTATTCTGACTTAGTAATGTATTTATATTAGTTGTGCTACCACCACCACGCCACTAGAGGCAGTAGCAGGCCAGAAAAGATGCGAAAAAGGAGCTGATTTAGAAGTACACCGAAAGCAAAATTGTTAAAAACGGTGAGCTGCGCTTAAGTAAATAAAAGAGAGAAGTTCAAATACATGCTGAGAGAGAAACTCCTTCCTAAAGATGAAGCTATATCACAGATTTCAAAAGAAAATTAAAACGGAAGGCCGCGGATAATATAGGAAATAGCGCCCCCTTCACTTCCGGAGTGCAATGGTCCCGTTTCCAAATAAGGTAAGAGACTGACAGTGGTCCGTCCCCGCCCCTTTCTGCAAGTAACAGAGAAAATCCGGTTAAAGGATTTTCAAAATAAAAGATCCTCCAGACTCAAATAATGCATAAAACGGAAATTTTTACGGTAATTATTTCTTGCGCGGCCCGGTACCAATTGGTCCACGGACCGGGAGTTGGGGACCACTGTTGTAGCACTCACAAAGACCTAAAAACTGATAACAAACAACTAACATTTAAAGTTTTGCTTTAAATCTCCTCAATTTTACATAAGTAGCCACATGTGTTTGTGTCACCAGCTTACACCAATAATAGAGTAGAAATGATGGCCAAAACCAAACACAAGCAGAAAATCAGTCAATCTGGAGATAATTTTACATGCTTTCCCTTCTTTCTTCCATTGACCAGGAGCACTAGAATTAGAATTTTGTTAAAGCTAACGTATGTAGCTTTCATAAATATTTTTTGATCACTATGCTGTGAAAATATAACATGAGCCCTTCTGTCTGTGGTTTAAATGTAATCTGCAAAAATACACAGCTACTGATCAGAAACAACCAATCAGAGCCAAGAGGAGAGGCATAGTGCTGTCAAGTAACCTCTTGTATGCGCTGTTCAATGTGCTAATGGTGGAGAAACGTCTTACCATTACTGGAGAGCTGTTTATCTGACATAATCAGTGGCTAAGCTAACTAACCTGAGCATTAATGGCGGACTCTGGTGTGAGGAGCTAGCTGTAGCCCAGCAGAGAGTAAGAGGAAGGGTATGAGCAGCACATACACAGAGACCTGCCTCTTGAATCTGATTAGTTGTTTCTGACAACTAAGTGTATTTCTGCAGATGGTAGTAGAACTGCAGGAAGGAGGCAGAAGAGTTTGATTTTTTTTCACAGATTTTCTGTTTTATGTTATACTGTCACAACATAATGAAGGTTTTAACAAATACGTAAAAAAATATTGTTTTTATTCTAGTTGTTTTGAATAAGAATAGATAAAGAGGGAATAAGACACATGCTTTGTTTATATTGAGCAGTATCATAATCAGATTCAGAGGGAGCACCATAATCAGTGTAACAAAAATATACAATGAGATTAGTGTAAAAAAAAAGTAATTAAAGAAAAGAGGAAAAACGAAAGAAGGAGAGGAAGATATTATGTCATTGTTCAATATACACTCTTTCACAAAAGAAACACAAATATAAACTCACTTTCTTATCTATAATGAAATGTCTTTCTCATATGAATTCACCAAACCATTTCTGACATTTCCATTGCTGTTTATCTATTTAAATCATGAGTTAAATATTATCTTCTTCTCATTAATCTATCTGTTTATAGGCACAGTGCTATCTGCTGTGACTTCTATCTTTTGCAGAACTCTTGTTTTTGTTTGAGTTTTTTTCTAAAACATTTCCCACCTTATCGTGTTATTTTTCTTTCATACCTTCTTAGTGCTGGCAGACTTGCTCACACACTGTGTTTTTTCATACTTTACTGTCCATTTATGCATATATATCTGACCATATCACTGTAATTTCCAATAAAAAAGACATTACATGACATTGCTTTCCTTTTCTTTCTCTCTGAATTCACACGCACGCACGCGCGCACACACGCACGCACGCACGCACGCACGCACACACACACACACACACACACACACACACACACACACACACACACACACACACACACACACACACACACCAGAGGGAAACCAGGTCAACAGTTGATCCTAGCAACAGGCTGCTTTGAACCTAAACCTATTATGCCTTTGTGTAAGACTGACCCCTAGTGTTGAGAATTTTAATTTGACTACTTTCTGTTCCAAAATAAATTGAATCAGAAATGTTAACCATTCTGTGTTCAGAGGATCTTAATGCAGGGGTTCCCAAGTCCAGTCCAGTCCTGGGGGGGCTCCTGTCCTGCATGCCCCTCTCTAACATCCTGGACCAGATGAAAACTCCCCTCAGCCAAGAGGCCTGCTACTGAGGACAGGATTCAGGCAACCCTGCACTCCAGCAATGTACATAAAAACTGTTCTTATTTTTGGCAGCAGAGGGGGTCATATGTTATGAAACACGTATTTTTCAAAACATTAATTTTAAACAGGACTTCTGCTTCCAAAAGTAACTGAGATCATAACTTCCAGGTTAGATTTAGCACTATTTTACTTGTGCTATGTCTCCTGCTGTCTTGTGTACATAATGTGACGCGCTATCTGAGCAAATGATTATTAACTTCAACAGAACTTCTCGCTGTTCATCACATGTGCTTGTTCTGAACTCTGCAGCCATGCTAAACTTTTGTTTTTGCACAGTGCATCATATGGAAGCCACCCAAAGTATTATAAAACAAAGATGAGAAATTCAGGCCATTTCCATGTATGACTGTGTTTAGTGACCTCCCCTGTTTTAATATCCAACCTCTTGGATGGAGCCGATCCAGTTTTCTGCTTTTGCTTTGTCTGTATGTGATTGCTGACTGGCAACACAGCTTAACCACTAATGATTTAATGAATAAAACCCAAACTGAGTCACAGTTTCTGTGTTTTATTGAGCGCTTACTAAAAGCTTATTAACATTATAAAAGGCAATTAATTTAAGTTTTTCTTTTCAGAGGAAGATTTTAATAGTTTCTAATGCCCAGTTTTTAGCATGTGAAAACATTGTTGAATATCTTTGTCTATGTAGTGTCAATCGATTTTTGTGTTGATTTCTTTTTTTTTTTTGATGATGTTTGTTTAAAATAAATGAATAACTTCTATTCTCAGAGCACTGAGGGGTGCTGGTGGGGACAACACTGCGCAAGATTTTACTGTTTCAGTAAATTTGATAATGAAGGTATTGGTAAAATTAAAAAGTGAAGTTCAAAGCCATTTTGGAAGACCTATAATCAACTACATGAACCCACAAACCTAGTGGAAAAACTTGTCCCCTCTAGGTTTCTGTTAGTTCTGTGGTTTAAAACAAGATTTGCTTTGAAAGCAGTGAATTCAAACTGGGTTCAACAGTTGTAAAAATGACTAATTATTAAATGAATATTCCAAAAAAGTGAATAAAATTATTTTGTTTATTTTAATTGGGAAAATTTGAAGTCAAAAATACTCTCTCAGTGAATAAAACAATTTCCTTATGAAGACCTTAATTAGATTTAAAACGTTTCTTAACACAAATACACATTATCATCTGAAATCACTCTAATGAGAAGACTACTGCAGGCTGGGGCAAAGTTACTTCCCTCATGTATCATCCATCTCAATGTCCGGAATATGGAGAAGGAAGGGCGCTGGTGATGATCCACCAGTGAAGCATCCTGAAGCAATCCTTATTTACAGTTCGCTCATCAGGATGAGTGTGTGGTTAGTCTGTTCAACAACTCCGCCATGAAGAGTGGGAGGAAAGAATCAACCAAAAAAAACCTTGTCAAAAATTCACCACCAAGGATCAGCAAGCTATGGCTCTGGAGCCAGTGTTGTGGTCAAGACCACCTAACCCGAGAACAAGACAAGACCAAGACCAGAGTGTATCGAGACCGAGACAAGACCAAGACTTTTAGGGTCCGAGACCGACCCTAAAAGTCTCGGACCCAAGACCAGTGCCGCGCTCTACTTGATATGATAAAATGTGAAATATGATCAAAATTACTTAACCCATATTCCCATAAAACACCTAAATATTAAATACTTAATAAATTTAACCAATGTTAAATTGAACAAACTCTTTGTTCTGCTTTGCTTCCATCTCTGTGCTACGAACAGCGGTGGTCTCGTGCCATCCGTAAAAAGATAACGCCCTGGGTGTTTACCCATGTTACTCATGTCAGAAACCACCGTCTGCACCATTAAACTTAACAATTGAGGCAATGCCCTGACGCTCAATTATGAACACTGACCAAGGAGCAACAAGCAAGAAGTAGATACATGTATGCCTGTGGTTCCCAAACTTTTTGTCCTGCGCCCCCCAGTGGTTTCCAAACAATTTCTTAGATATGTTAGATATTTTCACAGTTGCGGTCTCGACTGGTCTTGAAATAAAATGCCGAGTCCTCAGCGCCCGAGACCGAGAGACCAAGACCGATCTCGAGTACTACAACACTGTCTGGAGTCATGGCTCTTAACTAATGTTGTTAAATATATGCCGGTTAGGCAGTTTTTTCATCGAAATTCTACAACAGAATGAAATGATCATAGGCGCTGAAAAAAGAAAGGAATTCTGATATTAAAAATGTCAGAATTCCTACTTTTTAAAAAGAAAAAAAATATCAGATTAAAATGAGGAAAAACTTGAGAGTGATAAAAAAAAACCCGCTCCATAAAAACAAAATTAAAATTGTAAAACAATGCCAATATGGAAGAGGATTAGAGTGCTCTCGCTACATGCCAAACTTACTGTTTCTATGATTATTGGGCGACCCGTTGTTATATCGGTCATGAAAAAATGAATAATATTGTGTATATCCAGCAGGTCTGCAGTAAACACGCAGGGTTTAAACACACCTGGTGTCGGGCAGTTTGACGCCCGGTAGGTAGGAAGAGGTGGGACTTTCTGAGACCGTCTGTAGCTTCAACAACACACCCGGAAATAGCTCGGTGCGCAGCAAAATACAAACGTCAAACTCTCTCAGTCACACGAACACGCCGCCAACATTAATCTATCAGAGCGAGATTTAGCGAGATTTGCAGTTTGGAGTCTGAAGTCGTAAATTGACTACATTCTATTAATTGGTGTCGGAGCGGAAATCAGCAACAGCCTGCTTAGCAGAACTATAAGTAAGATTGAGGGACAAGCTTTCAGCATGACAGGCTAAGCTGAATCTTTACCGCTCGTGTGTGGCGTTCACTGGGGAGCTGCAGCCTCCACAAAGGTGAGTGAAGGCCTCAGGAAATGAAACGCTTGCGTTTGGAGCATGAAGTGAAGTTTTGTTTGTTCCTCACTCTGCTAGCTAATGGGATAGCTTACCAACAGCTAGCTGGCGTACCGCTTTAAAAGTAACTTATTGAATAGAACTTCACTACTGCGTCGTTCGCCTTGTACACATTATTGTAGCAGGACACAGACGTTCTCTCCAGAGAACCTCTGCTTTCAGCGCCCGTATCGGTGTACTGCACCGCTTAGAAGCTACGGTGTCTTTAACTTCCAGGTAGACTGACGTTTCCTACCTGGAAGTTCCACATGAGAACCGATGAAACCTTCTCACACTACCATAAAGCCAACAATGCACTTTTTATTCACTTTGATACACTTTGACGGGTTTATGGTTTTGCTGACTGATCTAAAGTAGGTGAAGCAAAGTCTCAATCTACCATTATAACCTGTCGCATAACTGTGCTTTTTGTTTCTGTTGTACCTAATTAACTCGTATCAATAGTACGGAACCCTCCACGGGACATGGGGGACATTTTTTCTTTTGCGTTACCTCCCAACATGCGTACTGCAATATTTGCCCGTCTATTTCGTAAACGGTCATTGTCAATTTAAAATTTCAAATATATACACATTTAAAGAGCCTCAGTGAAAACCTGTTAATTCTTTGGCACAAAAAAACTGATTGAAAATCAACTTATTCACTGCATGTTTATGTCTGTTTGTGTAAGGCTGAGATGGAACTGCACGAAAACGGCCCTTTAAACCATTGGTACCCAACCCTGGTCCTCAGGGACCGCTGTCTTGCATGTTTCTGTTGAGTCTGGACTCCAGCACAGCTGATTCCTATGATTGCATTACCTCCTTTGCATTCCTGCAACTGCAATAGAAGCCAGTTAATCACCTGTTAATTCAACCCAGGTGTGCAGCAGCAGGGAAACGCCTAAAACATGCAGGGCAGTGGGCTCTGAGGACCAGGGTTGGGGATCACTGCTTTAAACCATTCAGACCACTGGCGTCAAACTCCAAACTCAACACCTGCCTTCCTTCCAGTCCCTTCAGGACTGGAGTTTAATAGGTGTGCAAAGTTGTGCATTCTTTTCTGCTGCACCACACCTGAAAAGAATAATTAGGTCATTAACAGACCTCTACATAAGGAGGAGGTAATTAAACCATTTCATTCCAGTGTTTTCTACCTGTGGCACATCTAAAAACTGCAGGACAGCGGCCCTTCAGGACTGGAGTTTGACACATCTGATTCAGATTATCAACACAAAAGAGACACAATTAAAATGGTCAGACTACTGATTATCCTGTGATTAGTAGTCCAAATAGTTTGGTTGTATTTTTTCTTCTTTCCTACTTATGGAAAGTTTGCGTTTATATCATAGGTGTGTGGTGCATTTCTGTCCTAAAGAAAAAGATATAAAACTTAAGATATTTCACAACAAGATATGAAGATGCATGGAAAAACCTCACAAAAACCTTATATTATAGCAGAAAGTATGATGAGGAAAAGCTTACAGTGTTCAATTATGCCCCATGAACTGATTAGTACATTATTGCGAGAAAACGCAAAACCTATTGCGAGGTAGCGCAAAAGTTTTGCGAGGTAATGTAAAAGGGGAAAAAAAATTCCCCATGTCCCATAGAGGGTTCTGTACAATAGAATAAGTAGGGATGTCCAGTTACAACTTTTTCTCTTGTGATACGATACCAATATTGCAGCTTTGCGTATTGGATGATGCCAATACTGACCTGATATATCAGCATGAATCATTCATACTTTTATTACTTACTTTATAGTGTGGAATGTAGGAATGTCTTGAAGTAATTCTACTCAGAAACCAATAGTCAACAATATAAAAAACTTACCCATTTCTTATTAACCAATGAGTCTGCCTGCAGGATGCAAGCGCTGCTGGATAGAAATGTTGGGGTGGACTAAATGCTGGAGCGGAGTGATTATTTTAGTGTGCTTATATATATTTTTTAGTTGCAGGCTGGTAACCCCATACCTGTTTCTTGGCTGATAGCAGTTCAGGACTCCCCTGGAAAATGGCATGGAGTGGAACAATAATACTTTTTTTGTTTTAGTAGCAAAGTGATGGAAGGATATTGGAAATTGCACACACTTTAAGTAATGGTAATACACACCCACATATATACATACACACACTCAACAGGATCTTGCATAAGCAGATGTGTAGATGATAAACATACATGTACCTTTTATATTGTATGCTTTTATTCTGGCAAAACAAAGTTTTATGCAAATATGTAGAAGTATAGCTACATACTTCTACAGAAAGATAAAAGTAAGTTTTACCACACAGCCCACTCCTAATGAGAACCAGAATGCTAAAGTATCTGACAGGCTCAGTGTCTGTTCCTCTCCTCAGCTGCCCAATCAGAGGAGCTTTTAGTAGGGACTCTCCTATAAATTGGCCGGCCAATAAAACGTCCCTGGTTTTCTTAATTTTGGGTGATCAGGCGTTACTCCATGTGAAACCGATCTTATCTACCTCTGCAAAGGCCTGAAAGTCAGCCATTGTCCCGTTTTTTTGCTGTGACGCGAAAGGGCTGACTGACGGACCCGCCCAGCAGGTCACATCTGTACGAGCGCAGCTAACAGTCACCTCACTGTTAATATATTTAGCGACTTTTCAGACCAAAAAAGAAATCACCAGGTTATCCTTCTTAAAGGTCAGTGATTGACAGAAAACTGCAATCGGTGCACCCCTACTTTTTAGGGAGTGGCTGACTTCTTCTTCTTCTGACTTTTACAACAGTTCAAAGTAACTTAACAAGACCAACAGCGTTGAAGCTTTGATCTTGTACTAAGTCACATAAATGGCTAGTTAAAGTCTGCACGCACTTAGTTCTCCTCTTTATGGCAGAATTTAAATTGCTTCAAGCAAACATGCTAACCTTTCTTGAACATGCATCACAGTTGTTCTTTCATGCGGTCTTCTAGGTGTTCTGTATGGTTTTCAGTGCTAACTGTTTTTAAACCCTGTTTTCCAGGCGTCTTTTCCGACTTGCGTCTTGGTTACACAGGTTGCACCATGGCAATGTGGATTCAGGCCCAGCAGCTTCAGGGCGACGCGTTGCATCAGATGCAGGCGCTGTACGGCCAGCATTTCCCCATCGAGGTGCGACACTACCTGGCCCAGTGGATTGAAAGCCAGCCTTGGTATGCAGCAAACCTGTGCTGGATTCTGTCTGAGTCTCTGTGATCGAAACATAGATGTTACAGAGTTTTGTTGAAATGTTTTTTTGTTTTTTTTCACAATGAATTAAAATTGCGTTGTCCTTTTATAGTGCTTTAGTTCTAATAAAGCATTTGTTTCCTAGGGACTCTGTGGATTTGGATAATCCAGGAGAAGAGGCTAAAGCCAAGCGTCTGCTTGACAACCTGGTGGCAGAGCTGCAGAAAAAAGCACAGGTTCAGGGAGGAGAGGATGGCTTTCTTCTCAAGATCAAGCTGGGACATTTAGCCAGCCAGTTCAAGGTAGCTGTTGAAGCCCCTGTGGTTGGGTGTGTGGTTTCATTCATTTTAAGCACGTGTGTTCTTTAGCTGTGCTACCTGCATCCCTCGGTGTATGTGCTGAGATCCTTACCTCACTTTCAGTGTAGGGCAGGACGGTAAGCACAAAACTGGATTTTCAGGATTCCTCAGGTGGCTTTGCTTTTCAGGTATCGCCTAGATACATGAAAACTACTGATCATACGCTGTGAGATAACATGTTGATTTGGTTACATAGGGAAAAGAACCTTGTACATGACTTCAAAGGTTATGCCACAAACACTTTTAGTGTAAATATGGGCTTGATTGGTGTACTGAACTGCAGTGTTGGTGGGTGTGTACATAGGAATATTATTTAAAGTAGCTTGTCAAATCTGACATGTAAAAATGGATATGAGATCACCAGGATCACCTATTCATAGCTCTACAAAAGAAGTCAAAATGAAATATTTAACTTAGAAATTATGGAATATTTTATTTTAAATAACTTTAAAATAACAGGAAATAGCTCTTGAGTTTTGTTTTTCCAGTCAGGCCTCTGTGTAAACTTCCTGGCACATCCTCTCCTGATGAGCATTTGGATTTTTTTGTCGCGTGTGAAGATGTTTTCTTTGTGTGGAATGACTGGATTTTAACAAGTTTAGAAATGATAACCCTTCTTAGATTGATGAATAGCAACACTTGCTTCTCTACGGTCATTGGAGACGTCTTTCCTCCTTGGATTTGTGTTGACACATTCCTGTCTGTCCCAGAACAACAAACTCGGAAATGTATGCATCTATAGGGATCCTCACATTAACATCAACAGCCCCCCAGGTGCCAGTGAACTATAAATGTTGGTGTTTCATTGTGCCAGAGACGCACAGTTGTCATGTGAGTTAAAGGGATATTAAATGCTGAGTTTTAACCACATGGAATCATTTTTGTCTGCAGAGCACTTATGACCGCTGTCCTTTTGAATTGGTGCGCTGCATTAAGCACATCCTGCAGTCGGAGCAGAGACTAGTTCAAGAAGCAACAAATGTAAGTTTTTTTTTTTTTGTTTTTTTTAAATTTAATTTATTTTATTTTTTTAAATCATAAGCTGACATTTGTGGGAAAAAAAATTACTTCCCAGACTGCAGCAGAGCAATAAAACTAAGAACAATAGCACGTTGTCGGTTGTAATTGTTGCCATCAAAACTGAAAGTACGTTTCCTAATGGTTCTGTGTGCAGGTGAGCTCTGGGGGTGGTGGGCAGGCCATGGACACGCTGTCCCAGCGACATCAACAGATCAACCAAGCTTTTGAAGAACTGCGCCTAGCAACACAGGAGACAGAGAATGAGCTGAGGAAGCTGCAGCACAGCCAGGAATACTTCATCATCCAGTACCAGGAAAACCTGCGCATCCAGGGTGAGACTGCTCTTCAAAGGAAACTTGGTGAAACAAACCTCAATAATGAACATTTTCAAACCAGAAATTTACTCCAACTTTCATTTTTTGTGTTTTTCCTGCCTGAGGGAAAAATCAGAACAACGTACCCACTAAACCCTAGAGTTGGTGTTTTTGTCATCTTCCTCAGACACCATCTAATGCTCTTGTCAGGTCTTGCTATAACAAATGTCCCCAAAGCATGACACATCCACCTCCATGCTTCATAGTTAGTATGAGGTTCTCTTCCTGGATTCGTGTGTTTGATTTGTCAAACATGTCCTCTGTTCTGTGGCCACATGATTACATTTAGACTCATGACTTCAGAAGTTCTGGTCTTTGTCTGCGTTCTCTCTGGTGACCTTCAGTCTGACCTTCATGTTTGTTTCAGACAGTAAAGTTTTCCTCTTTGCATAAAACCCACGAAGGTCAAACTTGTTCAATCTCTTCTGATTGAACAGGCATGGACCTTCAACAGCAACCAGAGCTTATGGTTCTGTGATGATAGTTTAGAGTTTTTGTCCCAGAATTTATTGTGATAAATGATGATATTGTTGTCTTTTGGCATGTTAAGGTCTTCTCTCAGATCTGGATACGATGGTAGGTGTTTAGGATGTCCTCCACTTGCAGGCTACTTTCTGTACAGTGGAATGACTGATTTTAATTTCCTTTTGAGAACTTTTTAAAATATTTTACCGGATTCAGGAGCTGTTACAGTCTACTTCCTGAAGGTTTCAATTGGTTCTTAGATCTCACCATCATGCTCACTCTCTTTCACAGTCGGGAGCGTTGAACTAAATGTCTGAGACTTAAACAGAGCGAAACAAATGGGGAGACGTAAAGTTCTCACCTGAAACAATGGTGGTGTGATTTAAGGGTGTCCTCTTTTTTTTTTCTCTCTCTCTTCTTCTGTTTTATTATTTTGGGATATTACTAGAATTTCCCAGTATTGATATAATTGAACTAATTATTAAAATGTCAAATATGTTAGACAAACATACAGGCTGTCATTGGGTGTTCTAATATGTATTCATACTGGACTTGTCACAGTAACAAATGTTCTTGACATTAAATTGTTCCAGAAGTTATTCTGGAACAATTTAATTACCATTATATTATTATTTTTTTTTAAGACCATTTTTAAATAATATAATAGTAATGGCATAATAAAGCATTAACACATTCTCAAAATTCAATATACTTTAAATTCTAACGACTGTTTAACATTGAAACTGGAAGACATTTTAAATATCCAGAATTATTGTAATGAATTTACAATGAATTCATTATTGTAAATAATGAATTTATTTACAATAAATAAATTCATTTATTTATTGTAAATAAATAAATGACAATTACAATTGTAACGAATTGTAAATTCATTACAATTTATTGTAATTTATTTGTAATTCATTACAAATAAAATGAATTATGAAATCTGTAAACAAAAGTGTCCTTCAAAAAAGGACAAAGTGAGACCAAAACACCATATGGAGACGTCTGTCATCCAGTTTTTGGTGTAAAGAAGAACAACTATAAATCATCCACATGGATATTATTGAGCTTGTTTTCATCCATCAGAAGATTAACTGATTTAATGCAGGAAATCAATTGCTTTCATTATCGATACTATCTCGATTTGGTACACAGCCTTTGTGTCTTGTAATGCATGAAATGGCCCAGATAGGTTTTACTGCAATGCCCGGCTGGTTTAGTGTCACCAGAGCATTGTCATGGTCTTTTCTCTGAGATACGCACCAGGGTGTGTTTCTAACATGCTGTCTGCCCTTCCCTGTGCCAGCCCAGCTGAGCAGCTTATCTTCAGTGCCCCCAGCAGAGCGAACGCAGCGGGAAGCCGCCCTGCAGAGCAAGAGGGCCACTGTGGAGGCCTGGCTCACCAGAGAGGCCAGCACACTACAGAAATACAGGCTTGTATGAACACACACTACTTATTTCTTGCGTTTTGCAAAACACAGTTGGTGTTTGTATTTGCATAAAGTCAGTAGCCTGATGGGGGCGCAGGTAAAGCCTGGTGACCTGCCAGGCTTCTTATACACGCTGGGTGTTGTCTTTGATCTCAGATTCCTACAACATCCATCAGAGCTCACTGTAAGCACTAGATCCTTAAGAAGGAGGTAGAAATGAGGTGGCTTTACTCGGACCTTCTGGCTGTTACAGATGTTAAGAGTGAGCTGCTCTAATGAAACTACAAGACATGATATACAATGTCTGTTTAAAAAGAGCTTTAGGTTTTGTTTTAAGATTCTCAGTTTCGCAATGTTTAATTTTTCAGAAGATCTGCTCAAGTTCTGCTAACTGGATCTAGAGCTTTGCTAATGGTTTTGAAATAATTCCTGGAAATCTTTTCCAACCAGTCCTGAAAAGCTCAAATAGTTTTCCACAGCCAAGCAGATCGACGTGTCGGTGCATGTTGTTGGACTGTGGCTGAGACAGAGGATGTGTTCAAACGTGACATTTTCATTGGACCAGAGTTTGTTTGCTGTGAGCTTATGAAGTTAGGTTTACACACAGATGATTCATTGTGTCCACTGCTGGTAGGACCTGGCAGATCAGCACCAGAAGACTCTGGGTTTACTGAGGAAACAGCAGACTCTTATCCTGGACGAGGAACTCATTCAATGGAAGAGGAGACAGCAGCTGGCTGGAAACGGGGGCCCTCATGAGGGGGGGCTGGACGTTCTGCAGTCCTGGTAAAACCTGGACAGATTTCACTCCCTCGAGCTTTTTCTTTCCTTTCTTTTCTTTTCGTTTTTTTTTTTTTTACTATTTTGTGATCAAGGAATTTAATGCAATATCATCAAATCCTTGCATTTTTTTGTGCTACTGAGTAATTGTGAATTTATTGCACAAATGGTCAAAAACTTTGCTTTAAAGTGATTCTAACCCCCACCTGCAGGTGGCAGCATTTCTAACTTCTACCATGCATCTGTCTCAGCTTTACTTGATGTTAAATGATAGTCCTTGATTGATATGAAGATTTTATTGCTAAATTCTTGCAAATATTTATAAAGTAGCACCACATCATCAGTGATTTTGATTGGCAAAAAACAAACACAAAATCCTGGAGGGACTCATTCTTAATCTCCTGTTGAATAAAAAATTTGCATTCTAAAGACATTTATTTTTATTTTGTAAATAAACTTTTGAGGTATTTCTCCCTTTTCTTCTTGTAAAGGTGCGAAAAGCTGGCAGACCTGATTTGGCAGAACCGACAGCAGATTCGGCGCTGTGAGCATCTTACCCAGCAGCTCCCTTTGCCTGGTTCGATAGAAGAGCTGCTCACCAAACTCAACGCTGACATTACTGACATCATCTCTGCCCTGGTCACAAGGTAAAACTCAGCCACGTATTTCTCCATATTGAACACATGAAGTCATGCAGGGATTTTCAACAGATCTCATTTATATGCACAATGTGTATTTGGATCAATCAGATTTTTTTTCCTGGAAATCTTTCCCAAGCAGTCCTAAAAAGATCAAATTGTTTTCCAGTGGTGCGACGTGTTGGTGCACGTCATTCATACAGGCGACGTGCACTAATATACAGGATGTTAAACTGTATGTTGGTGATAATAACATTATACTGGTATATTGTTTTATATTTTGGGGATTTAACAGGAAAGTTACACTTACAAACATATTAATATTTACATATATTTTTCTAAACAAGAGCTCAATTATATTAGTTTTGCCCTAATTACGGAAGTTAAAATGTTGTCCTATTGGAATTAATTGTACTTTTGCTCTTTACCACAAAAGAACAATTTCTCTCAAAGTACTGCTGCAATATCAAAAATGGTCTAAATTATTAGAATGGTGACAACTCTACTACAAATTTTTCTTTTCTTTTTTTTTTTTTTTTTTTCCCCCATCCAATTTTTCTTCTAATGCAGTGAATAATCTCTCATTGACTTTCTCTTAATCCATACTCTGATGTTCATCAGTCAGCTGTAAACTGCTGATAATGATGTTGCTGTGTTTGTTTTTCAGCACCTTCATCATTGAAAAGCAGCCGCCGCAGGTGTTAAAGACCCAGACGAAGTTCGCAGCTACTGTCCGTCTTCTTGTGGGGGGGAAGCTCAATGTCCACATGAACCCACCGCAGGTCAAGGCTGTCATTGTTAGCGAGCAGCAAGCCAAAGCTTTGCTGAAGAATGAAAGCACACACAGGTGAGGAGCTTAGCTGGATGGAAACTTGTCTCATTCAAAACCTCCACCAGACATTTTATTGGATAAGAAAAGGCAAATATTTCAGTTTGTTTTTTTAAAATGAAACATTACATTTTTAATTGTGGTTAATGTGATGTACAGTAATTGATACATTCCATGAATTGAGACAAATGGCTGCCCTGGGTAGGGTCTCCTACAGTGCATCATAAACCTGGTGAGCCACCAGGCTTCAATTGTGCCCGTACCAGGCTAAGGATTGTTTCTTTATACTTGAAGTTTTTTTTAATACAGCAGTAACAGTGATTGCAAAGACGGGTTAAAGAGTTTCTTAGGTGAAACATTTCAGTTTCAAAGTGACAACATGATATAGTCAGTATGTGAACACAGAGGGAAACTTTTTTTTTTTTTTTTTTTATTCACCTGGACTTTGCAAGCACTGTCTACACACTAACAACTACAGAAACGAAAGTGACAATAAAAGAATATAATTGTATTTTTTTTTTTAAAGATCGTCATTATACAAGATGTTTTATTGTTATACAGTTAACTTGAATTAGCCTTGGATAGAATTTAGTTGAGCTAGTTTTAGTTTAGCTTTTTTCTTAAAGGGACAGTATAGAGAAATGAATGTCTGTCTACATGTCTTTCCCCTTGACAGTGAAAGCAGTGGAGAAATCCTTAACAACAACTGTGTAATGGAGTACCACCAGGCCACAGGCACTCTAAGTGCACACTTCCGGAACATGGTAAACTGTTTTACTGCACTCAGTAAATTGTTTGCTTATAGAAAGCAATTGTTTGCTTTCTATAAAAGACCCTTGTATCAATAATGTATACAAGAGCTGTATACATTATTGATATCAATCAACACCATGAAAAAACATACATTTGTACTGTGCTTCAGTTAAACTCCCCACAATCCTGCGCTGCTTTACTGTCACATAACCAAAGAGCCAACTTTAATCACATCCACATCCAGAATCACAAATGGCAACAAGATGGAAATAAACATCAGTTTTAATATCGGCCCAGTTTCACATATCGAACCGATACAATGTGTGAAAAGAATGACCAACATCGGCCAATACCTTTGTTGATGTCTATCTATTGTGGATCCCTATTAATAATAAGTACTGACTTCCTAAATTTTGATCACGTTGTACATAATGTAAAACACTACTGCAGTGTACAGTTTTTCTCATTTTGACAGTGATCCAGTCTGTATGTGTTGGTCATTTCTTTAGCTTTAAAGCTCAAAGTTCAGTGAATCCCAAAACCTCAGCTTGGTTAGGGATTTGATCCCCTTTCTATGTGGGAGCTTTTGGTTTTAAAAAGTTACACATTTATCACTCTGCTTGTTGTGGTGAAGTGCTTCATGTCCAACATGTCACTCGTTTGTTCTCTCTCAGTCACTGAAGCGAATTAAGCGTTCGGATCGTCGAGGTGCCGAGTCTGTGACAGAGGAAAAGTTTACAATTCTGTTTGAGTCCCAGTTCAGCATTGGAGGAAACGAGCTGGTGTTTCATGTCAAGGTCATTCACATGGAAGCCTTAAAAGATTTCATTCATTTTTTTTACTATCAGAACCATAAAACAGTCCAGTAAAAGTACTGTTCTATGGTTCTGTTCAATCCTATCCCATTCAAATAATTTCAGAATGCTTTTGTTTACCTGTTGACTTTAATGTTTTATGTTTGACCTGCAGACTCTGTCTCTACCGGTCGTTGTGATTGTCCATGGCAGTCAGGACAATAACGCCACAGCAACAGTCCTGTGGGACAACGCCTTTGCTGAGCCGGTAAGATACTGGTCCTCGAAAGTATGAATCTTTAATTATCTTTTCCACAATCTGAAACTTTACAGTTCATATACAAGAAAACACAAAAGTAATGTTTAATGCAGCTTTTTATATTATGGTAATCATTAGAGGTGTGCCGATCGATCGGCCACCGATCATAATCGGCCGATTTCCGATCACAGTCTTTTGTTGCCGATCACACAAACCGATCACCTGCATTTCATTTCGCAGCCTGCCTGTGCAGCTGGTCTCTTCTTTCCTTCACACTGCGCAAACGCACAGCAACAAATCCTAAGCGATGTGGAACTATAACGCACTGAGTGACTGAGGAAGTTTG
The DNA here is from genome assembly GCF_904066995.2 of Poecilia reticulata. Taxonomy (NCBI): domain Eukaryota; kingdom Metazoa; phylum Chordata; class Actinopteri; order Cyprinodontiformes; family Poeciliidae; genus Poecilia; species Poecilia reticulata. Next base: position 23,736,538 of record NC_088848.1, on the reverse strand, counting down.
CGTGTTGCGGTGGAAAATTGAAGCACGTCAAAATGCATCAACACAACGAATCTAATATGGCATAAAAACAAAGCCATACTTGACGGAGTTTGGCTACATCAAGGCTCACTGCAGTAAAAAAGACATACGGAGGATCAGATAGCAGGTAAAGCAGCGCACAGCTACAAACACTCACCCGGATTAGCATGACGGTCAGAAAGCTAAACGAATAACCCGCAAAATTATTTAAGTCTTCGAGCTGCGATGTAAGACGCTGGTTCTGCTCTCGCTGTTGAACCGCTGCCACACGCTACAGGTAGTAATATTTCACAGACGGAGCCGTTTCTGCTCCACCTGGTAGTGACTCTCACACCGAACCTCTGTTTAAAGCTGCAGCATCTAACTTAAAAAAATAAATTTTACATGCGTATTAAAACTTTCGCTGTCCTAACATGAGACAGATGATCTCTAAAAAATAATTGATCTCCTCCCTGCTCTGCATAATTACTCCGCTCAGTCAGAAACCAATCAGAACTAGCAGTAATCAGCTAGCCGCCATGCTATCAGGAAGTTTTCATTCAGTAACTCAGGATTGTTTATTGTAATGCTTTTGCCTTTGAATGTTAAGTTTTATACTTGGATTTTTTGGCAATGTTGAGAGGTTTTATTTAGCCTCTTCAGAGCCTTCATATGTTTTCAGTCTGTTAAAGATGGTATTACAGATAGCAGTACAATTTGCACAATGCCTGTTTTTTTTTTTCTTGGAAAAAGTTAACAAATTTTTGTCTAAATTATGGTTCCTTTTTCCACGTAATGTGGAAAAAGTAACCGGGGTAACCGGTAGTGCTTATGATTAAAAAAATAATAATTATGTGATCGGTATCGGCAGGAAAAAACCTGATCGGCACATCTCTAGTAATCATTGTAATTGTTTTAGTTTCTTCTAAAATGCTTTCAGTCTGTTTTCCTTCTAATGCTTCTCAGAAGCCAGCACAGAGGAAAATGTTAAAGTGTGTCTTCAGATGAAGTAAAATAAGGTGTTTAAAGTAAGAATGTACCAACAGATTTCTACTTATTCATTTTAATGGCCAAGAAGTTCAAATTTTCCTTACATTAAACACAGTACATGTTTTTAGTTTTAACTTGCAACAATTAGATGCTCTAAACTAAAAGGATTTGGCTGTTTATGATCTAAAATAAAAGTAGTGGAAAAAATGGTGGTAAATTAAAGGAATCTCCGCCCTGCCTTAGCTAGCCATACTTTTATTAACACTGTTCTTTTACCTTCTCCTTCAATAGGGAAGAGTGCCATTCCTTGTCCCTGACAAAGTGCTGTGGACCCAGCTTTGTGAAGCCCTGGATATGAAGTACAAGGCAGAAATGCACAGTGGGCGTGGCCTGACTGAAGATAACCTAGTCTTCTTGGCACAGAAAGCGTTTTCAAACAGCAGTAATAACCCTGAGGATTACCGTAACATGACTATTTCCTGGGCCCAGTTCAACCGGGTGAGGCCGGCTCATTTTCTCATTTAAGCTTTTCTCCCAGCAGATGAATGTGACCGTTCCTAACTAAGACTAAATGAATACCAATAAAATGTCACATGAATTGAAGCTTAATTATTTGCAGTGTCTAAATGGGGAAACTTTAAATATAGCAGCTACTTGTTCTAAACTTTTGCAGCAGTTACTGTATTCTAATGAAGTTGATAGTAGAGCAAGTATATTTGAGGAACATCACAACTTCTCTGTTACTACTAGTTTTATTTGTTAAAGCTGTGCCACATAACACTTAGGTATTTTATATTAACCAACTTGTTGTGGTGTTACAGTTGTTTCTGGTTTAAGATTTTTTCTGTAATTTCTGGAAACTAACTGACAGATTTGATGTGATTTAACAGGAAAACCTGCCTGGACGCAACTTTACTTTTTGGCAGTGGTTTGATGGAGTGGTAGAGCTCATGAAGAAACACCTGAAGCCTCATTGGAATGATGGGTAATGAATTATGTGACTCTTCTCAAAAAAGCTGTTTTTGTAAATTTAAAATGGTGCATTATTAGTCTTTTTTTTCACTGTTTGGCATTTATTGAAAGTTTCACACTTTTTAATGTTTGACCCAGAAAAAAAGACAGTTGGGTTAATTTGCCCCATGGATGTGATTTCAGGGCTATTCTTGGGTTTGTGAACAAGCAGCAGGCTCAGGACATGTTGATGTCTAAACCCAACGGCACCTTCCTGCTGCGCTTCAGTGATTCTGAGATCGGAGGCATCACTATTGCCTGGGTGGCTGAAAATCCCAACAAACAAGGTAAAAAAAACAATCGGGCTGTATTAGGTTGGATGACATGTAAATTGAATATTACAATATTCTTATTAATGTAGTAATGGTTATGTCATTGACGTGAGTTGTGCATCATAATTCTGCAACAGAAGAAGCCAACTGCAGTAAATTATGACAAAAAGGCTGAAAATTATGTTTATGATGTTATGTAAGAATTCTGTCACAATACTGTTGGCTCCCATTGCTGAATAAACTTCAAAATCCGTTTGTGGATGGAGCCGAAGTTATTACTTCTGAAAACTGTTGGGACTAACTAATTGTATGACCACACAAAAATATTAGATTTCCCCAAAACACTGGAAATGAGCGTCAATACTTGGTGTGTGAATGTAGCCTTAGACTTTGCATCCCTTCCAACAGCAGGACAACCAGTTCAGTTCAAAACGCAGCTGAAGTTTGGCTATTCTGTTTGGAAAAAGTATATTGGACAAGAAGAATATCTGCAAAAAAACGCATAATCCAGAATGTGTATATTTAAACACTTCTTCCAATAACTGGGATATACAGACACTACAGAATAACCAGGTCACAAAGCTATCTGTATAAAACACTTGGCCAGGTAGCCTACAGTTAACACAGTATAATGGCATTCATAAGAACCTAAAACTAAAACAGACCAATGTTTCAGGGACAGATTCTAGAAGGAGAATCTTTACAACACATTAGATTTTAAAAAGATGGGAAAACACAAACCACTGGCTACGGTTTTCAGTTCACATCAGTTATTAATACACCTGTCAAAAAATTATCATCTTTAGGCACTGAACAGAAAAAAATCTTATTTACAAAAACGTATAGTGCGTTCAGTTCAATCATGCAGATGGGTTCAAAGTCCATAACTTGGACTCCAGTTTAGTCCCAATTATCAGACAATGCAGTCAAGTTCAGTTTATTATTCAAATTGGTGAAAAAGTTTTCTATCCAAGGGAACTCTGTCATTAAATTTGGAACAGTTCGTCATATTGAGCATTCATGCATCTGAAGTCCTGTTTAACAGTAAGAAAGTTACAGCAGCAGCAGAACCTAGCTCTGTGTGCTCAGCCATCAGTCATGGGCGACTGGAGGTTTGAGAAAACATACATACTAAAACACAAGATGAGAAAGTAAAGTTAATGGCAGCAGTAACTCCTTCAGTGGCTGGAACAATATCCTATAAACACCTGCAATATTACCAATAGGAAGGCTTCATACTACTTCCTATTGGTCGACTAATGTGTATGGTGGTTTTGGTAACCCCAATAAGAAACCAATCTTGTCATCTTTGATCTAATTGTGTAGGTGAAAGGCTGGTCTGGAATCTGCTGCCTTACACAACAAAGGACTTCTCCATTCGCTCCCTGGCTGACCGCATAAGTGACTTGAATCATCTTCTGTTTCTTTACCCTGACCGGGCCAAGGACGAGGTCTTCGCCAAGTACTACACCCCTCCACTCTGTATGTGTACCGACTGCTTAGTTTGATTATCAGCACATACTTTTTAAAGGGTTTCATCAGTATGACTGTAAGTGGTGGCTAAAGGAGGCTATTTATCTTCCAGCGAAACCAGTGGATGGATACGTTAAACCACAAATCAAACAAGTTGTACCAGAGTAAGTTGATTCCATAATATCTCTTGACAGTTATTGTTGGCAAGTATCAAAGTGTTGTATTAAATCCCACAAAACTCAGATTGTAACAGTGCTGTACTTCTACCCTGTCTAATGGATATTGAAATGCATGTCATGAACTAAAAAGAAAAACCTCATGCAGTATCTAGAGAACAAGGACAAGATTATTTAAAACTAACTTTACAGTAAAATGGAAATTGAACCACTGTTCTTCAAAAGCCCATTACAAAAATATAAATTTTCAGCCATTCTTGTAGTATTTTATAAGTTTTCATTCTAACCAGTCTGGAAATGTCTTTCCTCTTAAAAGATTGATTTTTGCTTTTTAATTCAAACCTAAATGTTTCAGAGCATGTAGCAGCAGTGGACTGCATGGTCCTGTTGACTCTGCAGCTCTCCCTCATACATAGGATGATGGTGAAGGTACTGGCCAGCAGATTCCCCCTTCAAAGTCACTTCTAGAATACCAGAGCTAGGTTTAACTTCTAGAGAGACAATAATGTTACCTGCTCTCAGGTTCCTTTAGTCGTGTACTAAAGGAACACGACTTTAGTACACTACATGTTTTGTTTTCTGATTTAGACTGCTTCATATTGTCAGACATTTTCTGTTGAAGATATTTTTTGAATCTACAGGTCTGATGGTAATCAGACCTGGGTGTGGCTAGTAAGGTTAATTTTATTTTTTTTTATGTATGCATGAGTTGGTTACATTGTCACACAGATCCAAATTGGATTGACTTTTCATCCTTAATAAATGAAACGATCAGTTTTGAAACTTTGTCTGATATTAAGTGAATTTATATGAAATATTTGAGTTTGATTTAAAAAAAACAACAAAAAAAAACAATCTATGAGGTCAAATACTCATGGCTCTGTTCAGTGTCTTACTCAGGGTTGGATATATTTAGGGTTTTGAAACTAATTCACTGAGTCACTCTATAAGTCTTAAAGTTGCAATTCTTCTCTTTTATTTTTTTGTTCTTATTACTGAAGATGTTTTCGTGTCTCTGGTAGATTCACCACCCCAAACCCTGAGCCCTGCGCTGGAGCTGCATTCATGGACCAGACAGCTTCGTCCTCTGGCAGCCATTCCAACAACTTTGTCTACTCCTCCATGTAAACACACAGTGGTGTTCTTCATAAGCTCGTCGGCTGTTTAGTTACACTGGCACTTTATGTACTGCTTACAATAAAACCTGGAGCAATTGGATTGCAGTACTCCTTTGCTGCATTTTGGGTTCAGATAATATTTTGTCTCATGAACGGATGAAAGAAAATATTTAGAGTTTTGTACACCAAAGCAAAATTAAGCAATTGAATTTCTTATTGGTCCAAGAGCATTAGCATTCATTTATCTTTAATGTGCTCAGTATATGCATGACAGCAATGAAAAGAAGAAAATGAATGACTTGAGGTCCTTGATAAAATTAGGAGGCAACAACCAATCACTGTTTGTGAAATTGAGACATTTTAGTTTGAGCTGCATCTTTAAAATGATACTCAAAATGGCAGGCATACAAAATAAAATTCACATTAAAAAAATGTGATAATAGGTATGCACTGATATAAATATCTGATATGTAAATATCATACACCAGTGTGATTGACGGTGCCAAGTCAGTAAACTGAATGAATGACTTCCTGTGCTTCATTAACCTCCTAACTTCTGCTTCTGTTGTGTGGCCAGTAGTGACAACATGCTGGATCCAGACGGAGATTTCGACCTGGAGGACACGATGGATGTTGCCCGTCATGTGGAGGAGTTGCTTCGCAGGCCCATGGCCAACCAGTGGAGCAGTCAGCAGTCCTGAACCTAAAACGTGAAGCCGTTGCACATCTTTGTGTTGTTTCTATGTTTGGTTGTTTGTCTTTTTAACAAAATCCTGGTGAGCAATAATGGAGAAGAGTCAGCTTGATCGACACCTCAATCCACTTCACAGTTTGGTTTTAGCATTTAGCTATGCTTGTCCATATGAGAATATAGAGCTATAGTTACTGGCTGATATCCTCTCAAGCAGGTGTTTTTCTTTTTTTTTTTTATAAAAAGGTGAGACATGCAGTTATTTTCAGTAGAAGCTGGGCAGTAAGTTCATGTGTAGCTGATGAACCTGCAAGACATGAGGAAAGTTTAACTGGGGAGAAAAAAACTTATCCAGACATGATTGTATATTTATCTGAATAAGTACTAAAAATTAATCTATTTTCTATTAGCAATAAAAATCTGTCATTATATATTGTCTAAAACCTTTAAAGAGAGACTATGTAACTTCTTGCTAAACACCAGGGACCTTCAACACAAATGGTACTTACAAACATTTACTTGACATGTCAGTTATTATCTTGATGGTAATTTAAACTTTTTTTTTAGTTTTGTCTCTAGTGGCCTTTATTTGAAGGTAGTTGGACAGGAAGGAGGGTAGTGAGAGAGGGGGAAGACATGCGGCAAATGTCGCCAGGCCGGGAATCGAACCTGTGACCACCGCCACGAGGACTATGGCCTCAATACGTGGGTTGTGCTTTGCCCCTGCACCACCACAGCAGCCCAGTAGTTACTTCACAAAAAGTGTCAACCATCAGTCATCTGTGACTTCAACTTTATGGCTGATTCAAACCAGTGATGAATCGGTTTGGTCCAAATAGATTGGAATGGTTATTGAACTTGCGGGAAAAAAACTGATTCTAATTTCTTGTTTTTTCTAATCCTTCTGAAGAGAAACCTGTTTGTATGAAATATGAGATGGCGTTAATATTAACAAAAATGAAGGGAAACGTGCGCGTTTGATTTGATCCTTTTCAATATCTAATCCAACAAACTGCTCCAAACCAGAATCATCAGAATGAGCTGCCTGGCGTTGGCAGAGAGGCTTTGGCTGGTTTTTCTTTGGTGGAACCAACAAACTGAACTCTACAGGTCAACACTGATGAGCTTTTCTGACAAATGTGTCTCCATGTTGAGGGAAATAAACGGGCTTTCCAACAAACATACAGCCGAGAGCCATTGTCACAACAGAGACATAACATCAAACACGTTTCCTTCCTTTTGTGCTTTTAATAAAAACGTAATATTCATGAAATATCAGGTTTCCAATGTAAAATGAGTGAAACACTGCCCCCCTCAAACAGGTGCTGCAATGTGTAGGAAGGAAGAGATTTCCATTTGCAACAAGCCAAATGTTTAAAAACTAAAATATTTGACCAGTGCATTCACACAGGTTAGATGAGTCTCTATGCTGGCCTCTGGAAAAGTAGGATTTGACATGGGAGCCCTTGTGTACTGATAAATTCTGAATGCATGTTTTGCACCAGAGCCTGCAGTGATGAGATTGGAACCGACAGCTCTCATCCCATTGCTTTGTTTCCAGCCCCAGCTGTGTTTTTGCAGCTCCAAACACAACAAAGGGATAATAAGATCAGCTAATAGAAAAGGAGACCCAAGCAGAGGAGAGTGTCCCCTGCCACTCGGTTATAAGTTCTAGTGACAGAGAACTTAAGTTTTTTTTTCCCACTCAACACACTTGTGTGTTTTATGTACTGAATGCACATTTGTGTGAACTGTATCACTTTAAATCACCTGCAGGTCCTGGCTGTAGTTCTGACTGAACTGAACTGGTTAGTTGCTAAATAACACAAACGGTGTCAACCTAGAAACTATGAGTTCATAGCTTCTAGGTTTCCTGAAGAATATAGTATGCAAAGATTACATTTCTATAGATCTTTTTGTTTCCTTCCTCAGAAGTTGCATAGTCTAACTTTAAGTGTTAAAAATCTAACTGAATGTCTTGAGATGTATTTTTCCTTGAAATGCATCTGTTCCACCGTACTGCCTTGCATCATGTTGGCTTGAGCTGCTGAAACATGTTAAATAATGAGATTTTACTGTTAAGTTTTTGTAGTTTTTACTTCATTCAGCATGTTTTTAATTTCTCATAGAGCTGTTTAATGCAACGTGAAGCAGAGAGCTGGGTGTCACACTAGAACGAAGCAGAGTTTAATCCTAAAATCTTCGTTTTGAACATCCACATCTACACCAACTAATGTGTCCCAACAAGGTGAAATAAAGTCTTAAAGTGCCTTTTTATGTGTTGGAGATGGCAGACTTGCAAAAAAATATGTCCTGTGCACAAACATGCAGTCTTTGAGACTGCATGTCTCAAAGACATGCAGTCTTTGAGACATGCTCTTGCATATAAAATAGTTGCTTAAGGTTATTATGACAAAGGATAATTAAATTCTCACTTTTAAAACTTTACCTGGAGGAGGGAGGCTGTTATAACTATGGATGGACTGATGAATAAACCTGGAGTTCCTTAATGTTGGGAGATTGATCGATACTTGCATGAGAAGCTGATCTTATCCACTGATCTTACCCACCTCTGCAAAAGTCTGAAAATCAGCCACTGTCCTTTTCTGCTCTGAGTGACCTCCCTGCCCACCAGGTTATTTCTGCACATGCTCAGTTGACAGAAGTCATTCCACTTGCCAACATTTTTAGCAACTTCTCAGACAAAAATCGGTATCAGCCAAAATTGGAATCAGGTGATCAGCGATCAGCCCGAAACTACAATGCACATCTGATTACAACTAAATGAGCCAGCCGCACTTTTGAAAATGTGGAATGAGACCACACCCTGCTAGGTCTCTGTACAGCCTCACATTGTACAGCCTCACATTTTACCTCAAGAGCTAAGAGAAGGTGTCACAGATTAGAGGAAATAAGTAGTCACAGTTGGTTGATGAATAAAATGACAAAAAAAAGTTCTTATCTAAAATCCTAATACTAGCTGTAGAGCCTGGAGAAAGGAGCTCTACTTTGCAGTAAATGATCTCAGTCCTTCAAGTCGAGTTCTGCAGGTAGCCCTGTGTCTGAACAGAACTATTACTGTTCCTCAATCAGCTTAAAATCTGTATTTGTGTTCTGCCATGTGAATTCTGTCTGTAAGGTTTAAACATAAACTCTGTTTTGAAAGAGTTTTCCTTAATGTGTCTGAAATATTTTAGGTACTTTTGTTTTGATGCTGATGTACATCTGATGTTTACCTTTTAGTACATCTATCAGATTGATACTCTGAGATGTTTTCCATTGGTTGCTAGGTACATGGTGTGTCACATGCAAATTTTTATTAATTTTATTTCTGATCAACTTTTTCTTCTGAGATGAATTGACTTTGTTTTTGTACTTACTTTTCAATAGAATACAGAAGAATGTGATACCATGTTGTTTTCTACTATGCCATGTTAAAATAAAATGATCAAAATATGTTTTTAGTGAATCTTTTGTGTAACAGATAGACATAAGATTTCTTATTTTAGAACTACAAAATTCTATATATTTATTTGGGATTTTGTTATAAACAGAAATGATAGAACTGTAAAGTGGATTAAAATTAACATCAAAATGATTTACCAATAAAAAGCTGAAATTGTATATTTTTGCTCTTTTTTGTTTCCAACAAAAAAGCTCAGGCTCAGCTGAGTGGATCATGTTGTCCTGTAATTAACTCTATTAATCCCGCACAGCATGATGCTGCCATCACCATGTTTTACCATAGAGACGGCATGTTCAGGGTAACACAGAAATACCAAAATGGAAAGAAGTTTGATGATCTCAGTGGCTGCACCAGGAACAGACTCTGAGCTCTCTGTCCACCAGCTAAGGTACTGCACACAACCCTCAAACTCCAACAATCACATAACACTGCATGGTTTAGTATCTGCCTTGGAACACGTTAGGGAAGTTCTGCAAGTTTTTTCTCCCACATCAACTTTCAGTGGAATTCACAAGACCTCAAGGTCTAACTCGTTAGGGCAGTTCTGCGAATTTAATTTTATACAAAAAAAAAGAGCTCTGCCTCTGGTTGGTTTACTTATTATCATGCACCACTTCCTGGTCTTTTTCTAAAAACGTAGCTCATTCCAACCTAAACAGGTGTTTTGTTTTCAATTGGGGTTTAAAATGTCCCCCACTAGGAGCTGTGAAGTAGCTGCAGTTTTCTTCTGGCTTTTTCTCATTGTTAACTGTAAGTTTCCCACTCTGGATCACATCCAGCCAAAGGTTGGCGACGAGGAGCAGGCGCGAGCGGTGTCCGGGCTGCTGAGGCGGCTGCTGGGGAACAGATCCACGGAGTTCATCGTGTCAGTCAACAGGAGTCTCTCCAATGACAGCCTGGATGTTTGTGAGCTCAGATCAGCTAAAAACAATAAAATTGTGGCCACAGGCAGCACCGGAGTGGCCCTGGCTTCTGGGATCTATAACTATCTGAAATATTTTTGTAACTGCCATGTTTCCTGGTCGGGGAACCAACTAGAGGTCCCAAGTCCTCTGCCACAGCTGACCGGCGTGCTGCGCATCAACACCCCTCACAGGTCAGTAACCCCGAAGAGTTCTAAAATAACTGCTGCATGTTGCTGGATTTCAGTTTGGGGCACACAGTGTGCACCAATTAGGACTCCTTTTTCTTCACAATGATTCGTTTTTAGTAGATGAAATTGTAATATTTCAACAATATTTTCCACTGACTTTCTCTTTATGGTATAGGAAACTAAGTATTTTTTGTTGTTTTTACGACACTGTTTCACCAATAAAATGTCAGAACAGTCTCAAGGACTGGAGTGTGATATCTGTGGTGCCACAATTGTAAGAAAATCCACATTTTCTTACAAATGTAAGTTTTTTGGAGTTGTACTCGTGAAAAATTTGCCAAATCCTCTCTGCCAATGCTAAGCAGCTTTTTGTTGAGACCATGTCATGGCGGCGCCTCCATCACTGGAAAAACGAGGCTTGTCATCAGAGCCAATGCCACTCGTGCAGGATAACATTCTGCATGAGTGGCAGTTTAATTCTTTGGGTACAACTTCTATGCTACATCATATCAATGCTTCCCTCTCAAACCTCTAGAGTTTGATAGCTGAGGATTGAATGGCCTGACCTCAGCAACACTGAACTGAACCTTTATGGATCATCTTGTGCGTACCGTTTTGCCAGAGCAACCAGCCACAGCCTCGCCTCAGACAAATGGCTGAGGAGGATTTGGCTTTAGCACAGAGGATTTGGCAGGTTTTCCGGTCGTAGGTCACTGAGCTCTGCTTCTCAACCAATAATACATTTTCCGAACAAACATAGCAATCAAAGTAAAATAAACAGAATTCATTTAATCCTAATGAAACAATCAGACCCTACTGAAATAATGAGGGTGCATAGCAGAGGGTGTTCCAGAGGAACAGAGCACTGAGCATGGTCAGTTGCAAATTAAAGTGACTTGACTGACAGATGGTCTACCTTGTTCCTTTTGTCTGGTTGTAATCAATCATTTTCATTATTGATTATCAAAATCAATAATGAAAATCAGTGACTGTATCAAAGCAAAATCTTGGTTTTGGTTAGTGGCTCTATGAAGGCCTGACTCTGTAGCATTAATCAGTTTTTCTTTAATTGATAGCAGGTGTGAGCCTACCAGTACTAGTACTTACTTACTAGTACTAAGATAGTAATATAATTTTCATTTGGTGAAAAATTATATAAAAGCTGCATCAAAAATGATTAGATTAAGTGTTGCATTTCTATGCAATATCAATGCAACTTCAATCGCCCTGGCCCTTTCATTGTTTTCGCTTTTAATTTGATTTGTGCAGGATAAATGTCACATGAAGGCTGAAAAAGTTTTGATCTGATTTATCAAGATCTAGTTAAAATAACAACAACAACAAAAAAATTCCCAACAAGGTGTGTAAACTTTTGAAAACCAGTATTGGTTGTTTCTTTCTCCCTGGCCGTTGGTAAAACAGAAACACTTTTAAGGGAAGTAAATTACATTCTGATCTCGTGACGTTTTTTAGTCACTTGACTTGTACCTATGTTAGTCTTGTGATGTCGTTCAGGCCCGAGGTAGTTCAGCTATGAGAACCATTGATTGATTTATTTTTATTAGACAACGTCTCTTAAAGGTCTGATATAAGTTTATCACCGTGATTTTGTATGTGTGCATATCTACGGTATGTTCTCCTTGTTATTATCGGTAATGTTTACTGCTCAGTAAATTACTTACCATTGCCAATAGTAAGAAACACTGTTTCCACTAACTCTCCAAAATTGCACTACTAAATTGTACTCATTAAAATTCCGTTGTCTATTTCACGGAATTTTCACTACATTTTGTTTGTTTTATAACTTTTTACTCTTGCATATGATCTTCCAAATTTTGCATATTCCATCTTATTACTATTGTTATTATTTTCTGCTGTAAAATAATTACTCTACATTATTACTGAGGAGTGTAAAAAACACAAACGGTATGAATTGCCTTCTGAAGGATGAATCCAAATGCAGTTGATCTCGGAAAATAATCGGAATTCCCATTTCAAGTTTTTTTTTCCTGTCATATGACAGCCACATTGATCACGTGAAACGCTATGCAAAACCGTTTTCATCTTATTGGGTGGGAGATATGAGCGCGTCAGCATCTTAGTCTCTGATTGGCCAACATGTTTCTGTCAATTACAGTTTCCTGGTTGCCAGCAAATAAAGAAATTCAGTTGTTTTTAACTTCTTCCACACTGCCTACTTGGGAATGCGGGTTTAAAATGTCGTCTACAAAGCCCTTATATGTGGCTCTGATTGTCGTCTGTTTTATTCTAACTGTAAGCTGTAAGTTTTCCACTCTGGACCATATCAAACCCAAAGCTAGCGACAAGGAGCAGGCGCGAGCGGTGTCCGGGCTGCTGAGGCGGCTGCTGGGGAACAGATCCACGGAGTTCATCGTGTCAGTCAACAGGAGTCTCTCCAATGACAGCCTGGATGTTTGTGAGCTCAGATCAGCTAAAAACAATAAAATTGTGGCCACAGGCAGCACCGGAGTGGCCCTGGCTTCTGGGATCTATAACTATCTAAAATATTTTTGTAACTGCCATGTTTCCTGGTCGGGGAACCAACTAGAGGTCCCAAGTCCTCTGCCACAGCTGACCGGCGTGCTGCGCATCAACACCCCTCACAGGTCAGTGACCCGAATCATGTCCCCAGTGCAGCACTGCTCCAATGGAAATAAATAGCCTCTGATAGATCATCAGAGGCCCAGGAAATATTTGCAGGCGATTTAAATTATTTTGCTGATGAGATGTGAGTTTGTACCCTCTAAAATGAGTAACATTTTTTCCGCGATATTGATTTTTTGTTGTTTTTGTGTTTATTTGTTTTACTTTTGATCTGTTGAAACAAATAACCTATTATGACTCTTGGCAATATTTTTCTCATCTTTCCTATACAAGTTTGAGAAGATTTCTTCTCTGCCTAGTACTGGTTTAAGCAGCCTACATACTATGAGTGTAAATCACCAGCTGTATTACAATATGAAATATCGATTTGTTTGGATGATTATATGTTTCTCATTGTATCATATTCTGTCATGGCACGAGTTCGATTCAATGCAGCAATTGATATAATGCCATATCATAGGCCGGTCTTACAATTGTTTACATATCAATTTACAAAAACTACTCAAATATGATTTGATCAGTTCATTTCTTGGTTATTACAGGCAGCAGGCATTTAAATTAACAGGATATTTTCTTAATTATTTTAACAGGAAAGGATCAACTGTTTGAAATAGTCTAAAAAAATTTTAAGTTAACCAGTTAACTTAAAGTGTGTTTGAGTAGTGTCTGTCTTTGGAGGTACTTTGCCACAAAGTATGTCTGACAAAAAGCAGCTGCACTGAGGCAGCAACCACAGAAGTTCATATTTACAGGAAGGTGCTTTCACAGTCTCAGTAAGTTCACGTTTTATGAAGGGAAGTTCTGGTGAAATGGTTGAAGGTTTGCATCAGCTGCCTAAACATAATTTTAAAAAGTTGCCTTTAGCAGCTTCCCTTATGCAAAAACATGTTTTTATATAGTCTATTTCACAGATTGCTTAGAGCTTTTATAGTTTATCATTTTATATTCCAAAGTTAATGGATTTTATTTGGTTGTGTCCAGATTCCGGTATTACCAGAACGTCTGCACCGTCAGTTACTCCTTTGTGTGGTGGGACTGGCCAAGATGGGAGAAGGAGATCGACTGGATGGCTCTGAATGGAATCAATCTGCCTCTGGCTTTCACTGGCCAAGAAGCTCTGTGGCAAGAGGTGAGACACAATTTATATCTCTGAGTTTTAAAAGATCCCTAATTATTTATTAAGCAACAAGTGTGTCTTCTTAATACTCTATTGAAATGATGAATCAGTGAACAGAGCTACTGTTTAAGTTGTGACAAAAAGTAGATTTGAACATGAGAGGCAGAAAAATCAGTGAAAGCTGAGTTATGATTGTATGAACCAGTTACAGTATCCTCATTAAACTGGGGACTCTCTGTACTAACACACACATTTTCTAAAGCTTTTTTGCTGTTTTTGTGCCATGTGGGGGAAAAAATACACTTCTTCAAATGCTTGTCAAAGTGGAGATGTTTTCAAAACTCAGTTTTGGTGTATTCATGTAGACTTTGACTTAAAGTCTGCATGTAGGAGTAGAACTGCCCACTGTCAGTTCCTACTCCACAAACCAGACCAGCAGCATACCAACCTGTACCGTACCATTCACAAGGCATTGGATGGGCGGAAACCTAAACTTCTGGATTTTTCTATACTGAACAGAAATTCTTTAAACTTAATTTAGGATTCATAAAACCTTTATTGTATGTGTTAAAACACAGTCAGTGTTTCCTCCATGAACACACCATTTGATGTCACTGACTCTCATTCAAAATGTATTTCTAGTAACCCTACCACTGCATTTCTGGACAGAAAGAACAGATTACCCTACATGTTTAAGATTAAATCCAGCAAATTGGTGTACACTTCTTTGTTTCTTTCAGGTTTGTCTATAAAACTTTTCAACTTAATAAGGAAACCAACATTACTTTTAAAACGGTACAAAAGAACCCACTTCTTTTTAAGCTACTGTATTTACTCACCAATTTGGACAGATCGTTAATACATTTTTGAAACTTTTATGCAGATGATATTTAGCTGTACCGCTCCTTTTAACATTCTGAGACTGTCAGGTTGTCGATTGCTTCACGTCCTGAAAAAAAGTATGGTCTGGCTGAAAAGCCAATTCAACTGACCCATGACAAGTCGGACCATGGTTTTAACATCTGACAACATGTAGATAAACGTTTGTCTCAAAACAGAAACGTGAAGTTTTTGCTCTTCCTCTCTTTTTCTGATGCGTCTCACACCAACAGTGGAACGATCTTCCTTGGTTTTTATGATGTCTCAAGTCTGGACTGATTTAAGAAGCAGCTGAAATTCAAACATGCTTTAACCTTTAGATCTTTTATATATTATTGAATATTTACTTAAATTCTTATAACCTTAATTTGTTTTTTGTATTTTAATAATGTTTTAACTTAACATTTTAAATGTTTAGGTCTGCTGCAGTTTGTGATTTTCGCTGGTGAAAAATCCTTTATAAATAAACTTTAATAATTTTACTCTGCGGCTGAACAGATTTGGTACAGAACATGTAGTACTTACAGCAGGAAGAGAAAACTGGCTCATGGAGGTTGTTGCTTGGCCTCATTTGGGCAGCAGAAGCTGTGACGACCTCCTGAACCTGTTTGCCCTTTGCCCTTTAGGTGTACCGAGCTCTTGGATTGAACGAGTCGGAGCTGGAAGAGTTCTTCTCTGGACCGGCGTTTCTTGCCTGGAACCGGATGGCTAACATGGACAAGTTTGGTGGGCCTCTGCCTCAGTCCTGGCATGTGAACCAACTGTACCTCCAAGTATTCATTACTCTTTGAATGTCAACACACTAACATTTAATGTTTACAATCAGAGTGACTGTCTAATAATACAACCAGTGAGTGAGACTGTATGAATGTGTTTGAACGTAGAGCAGCAGTTTTGACATACAGACAACATCATACTGTCTGTAAGTCTGGTTGTTGTGTCTCGATTTGCAGCGATCAACAGGTTCCCCTGTTACATTCAGATTAGGATCACTTCCTGTTGTGACTCATAAGCTGCTACACAAAGGGGAATTATTTGCTTATTCATTCTTTAAAGCTTTTTAATGTATTTTTAATGTATTTTGTGAAATCCTGCTGCATCACTTCATTATCCATATGCTCCTAGTGACGCTGATGCTTCTCTTTAAAGGGGCAGTCTTATGTCAAATCCACTTTTTTTTTTAGCTTTGCATCATGTTATGATTGTATTCCCTCGTCAAAAACATTCCTGGAGTGTTGCTTTGATTCTTTCATACATGTTTGAGAAATCGTTTAATCTCCATGGTAACCAGTCATTTATGCATGCATGCTGTGTCGGTCACAGGGCTTCTGTGTGCATCAATATTCCCACAAAGTTGGTAAAGTGTGAAACAGTCTGACTGTGAGACAAACACAGCAGACAACCAGACGGTCACCTAAAGTGAAATATCTTTTCTAAAAACAGTAAATATTTGTCTTAAAGTCCCCTGTTTACTCCTGGAAAAAATAAATGAAAAGGTTGCTTATTGGCACCACAATGTGGCGCCTTTAGTTCAGATTTGTTAGGTTAAAAAAAGTTTACTGGTATTTCACAGACAAAAGGTAATTCTGCTTGAAAACATGCAAACCCAGGTCAGGTGAGGCCAGGTTTTAGGCTGGGAGTGAGATGCTTTCTCCAGTCAAATAGTTTCTGTATCTCAGGAGTTGAGGGATGGCGACCCGGTTCTGATCTAATGTGGTGAAGACAGAACTGAACTGGGGGGAAGCTGTAGGTTTTCCAGCTGAACTTGACTCTAACCCTCATCTGTGCTCCTTAGCTACAGGCTGTGACTGAAAGAATGACTGAAAGAATGAAGTGTGTGTGTGTGTGTGTGTGTGTGTGCGTGTGTGTGTGTGTGTGTGTGTGTGTGTGTGTGTGTGTGTGTGTGTGTGTGTGTGTGTGTGTGTGTGTGTGTGTGTGTGTGTGTGTGTGTGTGTGTGTGTGGGGGTTGGGGGGCTTGGGTAAGGGGTATCTGAAATGAGTTTCCTGACTACAACAGCTAGCGGTCTCATGAACTGAAGCCACTGCTGTCAGTGACTAGAAATCTAATGAGGTTTCCTTGTATACATGGTGGTCTTCCGTTTACTAGAGATGTCCCACTAAGTCTAGTTGTAGAGATACTATGTTGTGATTGGCTGAGGTCATGATTGGTTTAATTAACAAGTAAATTTTTTGAGTAACTTGTTGTGGACTGAATCCTCATCACCTTTCCTTCTTCCTGCAGTTTAAAATCTTAGAGCGGATGAGAGGTTTTGGAATGATACCTGTGCTGCCAGCCTTCTCAGGGAACGTTCCCAAAGGAATTCTCAGGTAACATATCCTTATTTTTCTCACACAGTCTAGGTATTATTTTTAGTTGTGTTGTGTTCAAAAGTAGAGATTGGGAACTGATCATGAAAGTCTGTCCTTTCTTCCACTGAATGAATGAATTTGTCTTTCATTATTCATTAATTGACGGACGCTTTTATACATTGTTATTAATGATAGTCCTTAATATAAATACAAAGGCGACGATCTGCTGGAGCTCAGTCATAAGAGTCACCTGAAGAAGAATAACGGCTCTAAAGCCAAACTGCCATTAAACTCTGCTTCACTCAATAAGTCATTTTGTTTGTAGTTTTTATGCGGTTAAGATCAACTTCCCTGTGGTCACGCTTCACAGTGCAACAAAAACTGGAAGCGGTTATATCAAACAATCAAACGAGAAGTGTGAAGTTATAATCTAGTGATTAGTACGACTTTGGAAATTCACAAAAAATAGAAAATATTGTCAGGTTGGCAGTCTTACAAAATAATGACTTAAATTCTTTCTGTACCCACAGGACAACACAGAGACACATTGGACAAACACACACACACACACACACACATCTCTAAAAGCTATTTAGTTTAACCAATGGACCTCACAATATGTTTTTGGAATAATATTACACAAGTCACTAAAGAATTGGACTCATCCAGGATGTTCATGACTTTCATGCTTAGTTGTGCACTTGCTGTTTGTCCTGGGGTGGATTCACTTTGTCCTGGGTGACCAGGACAAAGTCAAATCTGCCAGGTTCTCTAAAGATAGAACCTGGTTGCTTCTTGGACATGAACAGTTAGATTCAACATTTTAGGGAACTGATAGCTCACAATGGACCCCAAACAGTTCCATTGTGACCTGTTTGGGATGCAGCCTTTATCCCAAACAGAGCAGTGGAGAAAAGGTTTTTGTTCTGCCTCAAAGGTAGACGGGAGGTACTGTCCCAGTGGAAGCAGATGGGAATCTGGTCTGGCTCTGTAGATGGTTCCTTCTTCTTTTTTCTTCATATTTTCTTCTTTCCAGGGAATTGGGGGTGTGGCTAACTTCGAAAGAAGCAGTTCCACAATAAAGATTGAATTTGGAGCAGTTTGGTGAAATACAGATATTCTCTGAAGGGAATCTGCTTCATCTTTGCTTCACCAACTGACAAAAAGCAGACCTGTCACAGTTGGCTCCTATGTTTCTGTCTGACCTTGTGTAATTGGCCTGTTGTTTCCAGGTTGTACCCGAAAGCCAATGTTACCAGGCTGGGACCATGGGCACATTTCAACTGCAGCTTCTCATGCTCCTACATCCTGGACCCAAGGGACCCGCTTTTTCTCCAGATTGGCAGCCTCTATCTGTCTGAGGTGGTAAAGCAGTTTGGCACAGACCATATCTACAACACTGACACCTTCAATGAGATGACCCCACCTTCTTCTGACCCCACCTACCTGTCTGCAGTCAGTCACTCTGTTTTTGCCTCAATGACCGCCGGTGAGTGTCTCGGTGTCTGAAACTTTGTTCTTGTATCAAATTTTGAATCTGACTTTGCTCCACAAAGGCACCATCAAACTTTTACAAAAGATCTCCTTGTTTTGACTCCCCTCCAAATGTCTTTCCTTCCAGTTGATCCTAATGCGATCTGGTTGATGCAAGGCTGGCTGTTCTTCAGCGATCAGACGTTCTGGAAGCCGCCACAGATCCAGGCTCTACTCCACGGAGTTCCCCTGGGAAGAATGATTGTGCTGGATCTGTTTGCAGAGGCTGATCCAGTTTTCACATACACCGAGTCTTTCTATGGACAGCCCTTCATATGGTGTATGCTGAACAACTTTGGGGGCAACAATGGTTTTTTTGGTACAGTTGAGAGCATCAACTCAGGGCCTTTTAAAGCCTTACACTTCCCAAACTCCACTCTGGTAGGAATAGGCATGACACCTGAGGGTATTGAGCAGAATCCTGTTATCTATGAGTTAATGAGTGAACTAGCATGGCGCAAAGAGCCAGTCAACCTTGCAAAGTGGGTGTCCCTGTATGCAGTACGGCGCTACGGTGGCATGAATGATAACCTGACAGCTGCATGGAAGCTCCTATTCACCAGTGTGTATAACTGCACCATACCGGGGTATGTCAATCACAACCACAGCCCCCTCGTTCGCAGGCCCTCTTTTCAGATGAGGACAGACCTGTGGTATGAGCCTGCTGACCTATTTGAGGCCTGGAGACTCTTCATGGAAGCGGCTCCTTCTTTTATGTCCAAAGAGACCTTCCAGTACGATCTAGTCGATGTGACCCGGCAGGTCCTGCAAGTTCTGACATCGTCTTTTTACCAGGATATCGCAGATGCCTTCGCCAATAAAAAAATGCCAGAGCTGCTGACTGCGGGTGGCGTGCTGGTGTATGACCTCCTTCCTGAACTCAACCGACTGTTGAGTAGCAACCAGAACTTCCTGTTAGGGATGTGGCTGGAGCGAGCCCAATCAAAGGCCCTGAATGAGAGAGAGGCACAGCTTTACGACATGAACGCCAGAAACCAAGTCACTCTGTGGGGTCCCAGCGGCGAGATCCTGGACTATGCTAACAAACAGTGGGGGGGTCTTATCGAAGACTACTATGCTCAGCGGTGGGGGCTGTTTGTCCAAACGCTTGTGGAGTGTCTGGACCGTGGACTTCCATACAAGCAGGATTCCTTCAACCAGGCAGTTTTCCAGGTTGAACAGGGATTCATTTACAATGGCAGGAAGTACCCAACCAAACCTCAGGGAGACACTTATGAGATCGCCCACAGAATTTTCCTCAAGTACTACCCTCAAGCCATGAAGAGACTACAACAAATGGAAGAAAACTCTCCCATCTCCCCCATTCCATGACCGTCCCAGTGCGTTGGTAAATAGACACTGTCCAGATATATACGGAAATAATCTGTTGGTATGATTTATTGAAATGAGCAGCTGATTGCTGTGCATGGTTTTATTGGGAAAACTGTAACTGTTAATTTACTGATCATTTTTACAAAAATATTTTTTGGTAACACTTTATTTGAAGGGGTGTGCATAAGACTGACATGACACTGTCAAAAACATGACATAACGTCTGTCATGAACATAAAGAAGTCTTTATGAATGTCTGACTGTTGTCATGAAGTGTCATTTGGTAACTAAAGACACTTTTAATGCAAAGTTGCTCTAAAAGTTGCATTAAAAGTACCAACTTTGCATGATTTTGTAAATGATAATTTAATGCAAAGTTGGCACTTTTAATGGACTTTCAATGCAACTTTTAGAACAACTTTGCATTAAAAGTGTCATTATTTACCAGATGACACTTTATGACAAAATGTTACCTACTTTTTAAAAAAGGAGCATATTAAGGCTGCAGTATGTAAGGTTCATAAAGAAAGGTTGTTTTTAAAAAAAAATTTTTTTTAGCATATTTGTTAATCCTTCCCGCGGTCTTAGCGCAACACTCAGGAGGAGCGCGGCAAATGTCACGGTCAGACAGCGAGGAGGGTGACCCGTCAGACTGTCGGTTCCTCAAATCATACAAAAAAGACTTGTAAAAGAACACAAAATATCTCCATCAAACAACACCCATAAACGTGTCAATACATTTTCTCCCTTATAAATACAATTTGGTGCGTTCACAACCAAACGACACAGGAACTGTGTTGGTTACATGGTTTTCCTTAGTGATATGACCTCCGACTCGGGGTTTCATCTTGATTTCTAGATGCATGTGCCGAGGTTTCTGTGTCACCATCTCTCACCTGAGCTGTCGTGAAGCTCTGCATTCAAGAAGCTGCAGCATAGCAGAGAGCAAAGGAGAGGGTTTGAGCAGCATGTACATGAGGGTGACTGTAAACACTAAGGATCCTCCCCCTGGCTCTGATTGGCTGTTTCTGACGGAACTGTGTAGATGGCTGTAGGGCCACAAG
This sequence comes from Poecilia reticulata, assembly GCF_904066995.2. Classification (NCBI taxonomy): domain Eukaryota; kingdom Metazoa; phylum Chordata; class Actinopteri; order Cyprinodontiformes; family Poeciliidae; genus Poecilia; species Poecilia reticulata. Next base: position 23,715,391 of record NC_088848.1, on the reverse strand, counting down.
AAGCAGCAGAGGAACTTAATTTTTTATTTTATTTTATTTTTTCAGATTACATGCATACTGCAGCTTTAATAGTTAATGTGGTTGAAAATGTGAAGGCTGTGTTATTGTTCAAATTATTTTGTGGGGTTTTGATTAGGATGTATATCCACTGTTTGAGATGAACGCTTTATGCGTTTAACGCTTTATGATCATTCTACTTTCTTTAAATAGTGCCTGCTCACAACAGAATCCATCTCAGGGGACCATACAGTAAGACGAACTGATTCAGTACAATCCATGCATCACACCAGGTGGTAACAGCCAGAGCGGGTTTCTGTCCAAACACCGGCTTCCTGCTCCGATTCCTCTATTTTCTAAAGTGAATTGTTAATAATAAACAATTACATTTAGAAGAAGTTTTAGAAGAAACTATGATAATTTAGTACCAATAATCCAGGCGAAATTACCTTATTTCAAGATATGTTTATTTCAAAATATTTTTTCTTCCGGCATTTTTCTGTAGTTAATGGATTAATCTTCTCTAGCTCTTAGGGAGTTAATATTAACATATTTCCGGAACGTTTAATTTGAAAACACTACAGCCTAGTGCAGATGAACTATGAATTGTTTCACTTAAACTGCAAGAGAAAAATATATGTTTTTCAAAATTTGTGCTTGACGGGTTGCATCCTCTCAACACGTTGGCCATGACCAACTCTCCCCGTCGGCCCCAGTTATCTGGTTTACCCCTCACCTCTTCACTCGGTACCGGAGCCTCAGCCATGAACCCATCATGCTCAGCACTGAGTTAGAGTATGAAAATCTACAGAACACAGAAAACTGCAAACGTTTTTCAGTCACAGAAACACTTCAGATGTAGCCTAGTTAATATTGAAGGTCCATGTTCTGTCTGCTGTAGTAGAGCAGGTTTCTCTGCTGCTCCCCTGCTGTGTTTTTAGTTGTTGTGCCACATTGGTGTTGAAGCTGTGATCATCCAATGATATTTTGAATTTTCAGCCAGATATGCTGCCTTCATTTCCTTTTTAGATGGAAATAAATCTGTTTTTATTTTCTACTTTGGGGGGGGGGGTCTTTGTTCTATTATTTAGAAATACGTTTTATTAAATATTTTGAATGACTTTCCATTCAAGTTAAAATGATATTTTCTGATTACATTGCATAATAAAATATTTTGAAGATAGACTCTTTTATTTTACACTATTTACCATTTTTCTGGTAACATTTTTTCACAGATATAGTAAATGACTCTTCCACATACTGCAAACTGGAACCCAGGACTGCTGTATTAGCCTTGAGACAACCTGGATGAAGAAGAGTAGGAGGCCAGTCACAATTATCAAATCAATTAATTGCATGATAAATTAAACTCAATTTCCATATATTCCATTTCTCTTTTTTTCCCCTCTAATAACTGGATGATAAATCTTCAGTTTGGTGCGTTGGTCTAAACTAGCTCTTATTTTCAAAGGACAGTTTTGTTTACAAAGACTTCAAAATTCATTTAATTTTATTTTGGATATTTAAAACGTCTTCCAGTTCGAGTTAAATGTTCATTAGAATTTAAAGTTTACAGATCTTTGAGAATGTGTTCTTGCATTATTATTTTGCCATTACCATGGTCTCAAAACATTTTTTTATTGTAATAACTTCTGGAACAATTTATCATCCATCAAAATTTGTTATCTTGACAGGCCTAGGTCGTCAAACCATCAGTTCCTAAAGTCACACAAACAAAAAGAAAGGCGCGCATCCCTGTGGGGTCCAAAGGATCCCTCTTAAGACCAGGGTTAAAACAGTTTGTCCGATAAAGATTTGGTTTCAAACACATTTTCTATCACAGCAGTGATTAAAAAACAGACTGGTTCGGGTTATGAGGAAAGTTGCTTGCTCACACACATCATATCAGCACAACATTCAGAGAATGAAGACAGGAGAGTGCAGCTCTAAACCTCTTGGCCCATAGAGGAAAAATAAAATAAAACGAGTCATTCCTGGAAAACATCCTAAAAGAAAATTTTACAGATTTTTTTTTTTTTTTTTTTTTACAAAAGACAAGGTTTATTAAAAATAGCCATATTAGGGAAAACATAACATCTCAGTGTTTTTCTTAAAGATTAAAACAATTATTGAAGTTTAGTATTACATTAATTCATTGTCACGGGTTAAAATGATATGGCTTTGTACAGAACTGAAGCACTGAGATTTACCGTAGCATTAAAAAGCATCTCCAGCGTTTTAACAGTAGTACAAAAACTAAACGTACAGTGGCTCTCAAAAGGTTTCACCCTGTTAAAATGTTGCCTAGTGTTGTAGAAAACATGACCAGGATTAATCACATCAAAACTTTTTGTCCCCTTGATGCGAAATATATACGGTTTAATTCATCTGAGAGAAAAATCTGTTGAACGTATTATTCAAAATAAAGAAAATGCAAAGACATTTTTTTTATTATTTCACCATCCATTCACTGTTATTTTGTGCCCAACTAACATCAGTTGTACGCGTGATTACCTGAAAACAAAGTTCAGCTGCTGCAGGAATTTCTGACAGTTGCTTTCTTTCCCTAAAGTCGCCGTTTCCAGAGAGCATAGAAATGGCTGCAAAACATCTGACTGTACAAATCTATGAGACAGGAGGGCACAGAAAACCCAACAGTATTAAATATGCCATGGCACAGTAAACGGATGCCATCAATAATCTGAGAAAACATGGGACATGTTACATTACAGACACTGGCAGCATCTCAAACATGGATGAAAACTCCAAACAGAAATCGACATGAACTCGATGGCAACATGTGACAACCTGCAGGAAGCTGCAGTTGGTGTTCTACAGCGGATCAAATCCGTTTATTCAAATGTCAGGAGCAGAGCTGGTAAATAGAAATATTTGATTCCAAAAGGAATGGGAGAATAGGTTTCTTTTCTGTAGATTGAACTGAGGTTTTTACAGCAAGAACTCCACCTCCTATCAACTCAGGTTTTTTTTTTTACTTTACCAACTCCTGCTTTGACATGCGTCTTTAAGAGACTTGAATTATTTCTTGATATACAACTAAACTTTAGATTAAAGCTGTTTGATATGAAAATGCTATAGAAAATGAAGATCATAAAATGCTTCAGAATCTTGTTTTAGCAGACCATGAGCTAAAAGCCTCCAACACTAAAGAATGACTTCAAGAACTTTAGAAATTACAAAATAAAATAAAAAAAACATAGATTGGTCAAACTTGTGAACAATTATTTATCCTTCAACAATAGGATGGGCTTTACATATGCATTTGTTCACAAGAGCAACAACTTTGGTTTTTAAATTCATTCAGCCATTTTTGTTAGACTTGGCCTGACAGTAGTACAACTGTCACATGTATACAAAGTGGGAGATGAGCCATTCCATCATTCCAACTTTGGTAAAATAGTTAGATTAGCTAAAAACCAAGGGGCAGTCAGCGTTTTCATTCATAAAAAGTAGCACATTACTGCAGAAAACTCATTTAAACGCATTCAGACTGTTCACCAGCTTCATTCAGGTTAGAGCAGCTTCTCCCATTTCGTCCTTATACCGCCCGAAAGTCTAAATGATCAATGTGGAAGCAGACAGTATAAAAAGTTCCTTTACAACAACCAACAGAAAGAGGATTTGAATTCCAAATCCAACTTTTGGGAATAACCATTAATTCCACGGAGTGGAATAATCTCCAGCTGATGGCTGTGTTTGTTTCAAGATGAACCTCCATGGAAATCAATTGGTGAATTTAATTTAAAGGCTTTTTGAAATATTGCAACTCTAAAACAGAAACAAGCGGTGGAACGTCAGAGAACTTCCTGTTCCTCACATCGTTTGGAGGTGGAGAGAAAAATTAGACCAGCGAGGAGGAGAGATGATTCCAACAGGAAAATCTGGCTGCTGATTACAGAAACAGTAAAATGTAAATGCATCAAGCTTCCTGTGAAGAGGTAAAAATGAAAATCAAATATAAAAGTTTAAAACAAGCTCAACAGCAATGAGATCCGGTTAGCCATGAGATTACAAAAATAAAAATCAACCAACATCAAGTAGAAAGACCACCAATTATACAGCATATAGCATTGATTTACACACACACACACACACACACACACACACACACACACACACACACACACACACACACACACACACACACACACACACACACACACTAAAGAGATAGGGAGGATACCTGAGTTAGTTGTCAGTGGTTTAAAGAAAAGCACTAAATTAACATCTGATTCCAACATAATCATCATTTTCCAAGTCTTTTCCACCACTGACTCCTTTAAGGTTTTTAGAAACGAGTTGCAGTTTATTCATAGACAGCTGATCAAACCCCTGATTTAACTTTTTTCAGTCCTGCTTTCTCCTGTAAACAAATATAAAGTTAGCCCAGTTCTCAACTGTAAGCGATTTAAACTCAAACAGATCTGATAAAAGAAAGACAAATCTGTTTTTATTCCTAAAGATGTGGATCAGATCAGTAGCAGCATAACTCCATTCCTGATAGAGATTTGTTTTGAATTCCTCTGGAATGAATGAATGAATGAATGAATAATTAGTAGAGATGTGGCGATCAGGTTTTTTCCTGCCGATGCCGATACCGATCACCCATGAGGGACGATCACCAATACCGATCACCGATACCAATCACATAATTATTGGGGGGGGGGGGGTATCATAAACACTACCGGTTACATTATGTGGAAAAAGGAACCGTGAATTCACCTTAATTTAGACAAAAACTTGTTTTTAATAACTTTTTCCAAGAAGAAAACTAAACAAAACAGGCATTGTGCAAATTGTACTGCTATCAATAATATTATCTTTAACAGACTGAAAACATATGAAGGCTCTGAAGAGGCTAAATAATGCAAAGAGCCAAAATAAAACCTCTCAATGTTGCCAAAGAAATCCAAGTATAAAACTTAACATTCAAAGGCAAAAACAGGTTCCATTACAATAAACAATCAATCCTGAGTTACTGAATGAAAACTTCCTGATAGCATGGCGGCTAGCTGATTACTGCTAGTTCTGAGTGGCCGTTTCTGACTGAGCGGAGTAATTATGCAGAGCAGGGAGGAGATCGATTATTTTTTTTAGAGATTATCTGTCTCATGTTAGGACAGCGAAAGTTTTAATACATATGTAAAATTTAGTTTTTTAAGTTAGATGCTGCAGCTTTAAGCAGAGGTTTGGTGTGAGAGTCACTACCAGGTGGAGCTGAAGCGGCTCTGTCTGTGAAATATTACTACCTGTAGCGCGTAGCAGCGATTCAACAGTGAGAGCAGAACCAGCGTCTTACATCGCAGCTCGAAGACTTAAATAATTTTGCGGGTTATTTGTTTAGCTTTCTGACCATCATGCTAATCCGGGTGAGTGTTTGTAGCTGTGCACTGCTTTACCTGCTATATGATCCTCCATATGTCTTTTTTACTGCATTGAGCCTCGATGTAGCCAAACTTCGTCAAGTATGCCATTGTTTTTATGTCGTATTAGCTTCGTCGTGTTGATGCATTTTGACCTGCTTCACCCCACATGCTTCAATTTTCCGCCGCAACACGCAAACTTCCCCATTCACTTAGTGCGTTATAGTTCCACATCATTTAGGATTTGTTGCTGCGCGTTTGCGCAGAGTGAAGGAAAGAAGAGACCAGCTGCACAGGCAGGATGCGAAATGAGATGCAGGTGATCGGTTTGTGTGATCGGCAACAAGAGAAGATGATCGGCGATCACCGATCATACACTTTTTCACGGAAATCGGCCGATTATGATCGGTGGCCGATCGATCGGCACACCTCTAATAATTAGTCAGGTGATCAGACTGGGAGTTGCATTAGGAGTTGATTATGTGCCTGACACAGAGCCAGACAGTCTGAAAACGTCACTAATTCACTATAGCTAGTCAAAATAGCACTTATACAGTTGCATAATGTAAAGTGATATTATAGAACACATATCCTGTATCTTATAAAGAGATGAGAAAAACAGGAACATGTTGCTCATTTGAAGCATGCTAATAAAAGACTTTCCAGTGATCAAGGTATGAAGGTAGCAGGTCGTAATGCAGCCTGGGCATCCCACAACTTACAGGGTGTTGCGTGGAGGGAAGCTTGGGGGGGGGCTGGACCATAATCAGCTGGAATCAGGGTACGACGTAGAAACATGTAGGATAGATGCGGGATGAACTCCTGGAATTTCCAGGTTGTACGTTTTGTGGAATTAAAATTCCAGAAATACGACCCACAAGTTGTGGGAAATACAGGCTGCATTTTGTTTTTATAACTTAAAATATTATTTATCCAGAACTTTTCCAAAACAACCAACAGCTGAGGCGCTAATACATGTTCACGACAATAAAACCTGTGATAAAATACGGGACGCAGTCACGAACAGAAACGCAGCTAAAGCCATCAGGATAAGAAGAATCAACGGTGGCTCATCCGTCAGACTTCAGTCCGTTCCAGTTTTGCGTTAGCTGAGCAGAAGACACAGTGGTTGTGTGTGGACTTCAGGAGGTAGGCGGACTGAGCGCGCTCTGAGCGGCGTCACACAGGATCTGCTCCAGCACCGTCAGCAGGTGCTTCAGGCCATAGATGTAGCCGTGGTCCAGGCTATCGCTTGGGAAAACATGAGCAAAGTCGATCATTCTGACCTCCACGGCTGCGTCTCCTGTCCCGCCGTGTCCGACTGTCCCCCTCTGTCCCTCCAGCCCGTCCTCGTCCTCCTCTGTCCTGCCTCTGTCTCCATCCTGGTTTCTGTTCCCGTTTGGTGACAGCTTCGAGTCGGCCCTCCTCTGACACGTGTTGTCTTCTTCGTACGGCACAGGAGAGTGATCGGATTCTTTCGTTACCTCGGCAACTACATCGTCCACCCTGCTGAGGTGGAGGTGACCCCGGACACAGGGCTTGTCCCCGTCCTTCCTGTGATTGGTGTGAACCCACAAAACGCCCACCTCGGTGTTGTTGTTGTACTCGGCTAGCTTGTTTTCCTGTCCAGCTTCCTGCTGACCAGCTTTCTCTTCCTGGCTCTGACCGCCATCACCAACCAGCACCGAATGGGTGGTTTTCACCACGGTGTCGCCGACTGACGGACCAATGAGCAGAGATGACAAGGAGGATGAGGTGAAAGAGGAGGGAAGACCCTCGTAGACGAAAAGAAGGGAACTGGCATAGAAGGCCAGCTGGTGCTGGGAGTGAAACCAGTTGAGAATGTGCTGGACCCTGCAGATGCTGGCCCGGACGGCGTCCCTCCTCAAACACACGCCGTTCTCGAAGAATGCAGCTAAGCCTGCAGGGGAACACCGGACACACAGGGACAGTTTATTGGCTGTCTTTATCTCAATTGTCAAAATTAAAGTTGTTGCCTGTTTGAATTGCTATTCATGAAAATAGTTAGGCAAATATAGAAGTGTGAGAATAAGATAAGATGGACAAACGCACCGTCTTTAACCGTGTCCTGAGCCAGGGCCCTTCCATAGTGCTGGTTGTAGGAGTTGAACGTTTCACTGCGAACATCATAGACCTGAAAAACAGCAAGGAGTCATCAACATGGTGGCCTTCTTTCTACAAACATATCATCAGCCTAGCAGGCCAACAGGCTTTACTTCAACACCACCTTATAAAAGCACAACTAGAATTTAATCTTAAAGTTGCAGTATATAACTTTATAAACAATGTTTGTTTTTTTATGTCACATTGTGATAGTGGAACATAAGACAAAAAAAAATCAAGCTCCTCTGACTTCTCCCTGAGTTTCTATGGTTCATCTGCAGAAATACGCCACTCTGTCAGAAACAACCAATCAAAGACAGGAGGAGAATCTTGGCGCTGTAAGTCATAAGCTAGTGTAAGCTAGTCGTAAGCTAGTGTACGTGCTGGTCAATGTGCTAATAGCAGAGAAACATCTTGATTATTTCTGACAGTTTCTGACATCAAGACATATTTTAACAAAAATGGAAAAAAAAATATTGTTTATAAAAGTTATTTACTGCAGCTGGACCAAGCAAAATAAAGAAAAAATTAAGTATAGATTTTTTTCCTGCTTTAGATCTGAAGAGGCTACGCTGACTGGGAGGCTGTTTTTACAGGAGGCTAAATGAACTGCAGCACAAAGTCGTTGATACATTTAGCTCTGTAAATGACAAGGCAGCTGAAGCATCTGGTAACGTGGCGCTGCACACAGCTGACACAGCTACAGCAGGTAAACCTCAACATCAGTAAAATGTGGCATCACTGTGAAGAGGTGGATGCAGCGGAGAAGCTTTTGGGCCGAATGTCCAGACTGTGGAGCTCCTCCTGAAGTATGTAACATGCTACATGATCAGCTGCAGTCTGGATCAGGTCAGTAATATTCAAACCACTAACTGTACCTCTGGACTCGCCTCAGATCTGGATCATTTGCAACACTTGGTAACAATTTAATTGAAGGGGGTGAATAAGACTGTCATGACATTTTCATAAACATGACACCTGTCATGAACACCTTCATGAATATTTATGACTGTTGTCATAAAGCGTCATTCGGTAAATTATGACACTTTTAATATAAAGTTGACATTATTTAAAATGTCTTTGTTATGACAACTTGACATTAACCAAGAAATCATTACTGATATAAATTTGTTATAAAAGTATTACTGATTGCACTTTAAAAATTAGGTAACTTTATGTTATTAAAGGTAAAGTTTAAACAGTAATGCTTAAAAAGTTTCAACATAAAAATAAACATAATGTATTGTGGTCTGCAGATCAACTCCACATGGCAAAACATGAAAAAATATCATTCTAAATATTATTTATACTCAGTCAGTTATTAAGCCAACATAAAGAGCTGACCCTCATGCCCAGGATCAGGAATCCGATCTCCTCCATCAGAGGGTATTTTCTGATCTGCTGCTCCCGTTTCTCCTGTGAAGCGAGCGGATCGTAGCTTCTGCGGCCCAGCTTCACATCCATGATGCACGGCTTGTTGAAGCCACTCGTCACATCCTCCAGCTTCAGGTAGAGCTCTGCGTCAATGACATCACAAAGAGTCATCGTATAGAAATGAGTTTCCTTTAGTCATTTAGGCCAGTGGTCACCAACCCCCGGTCCAATTGGTACAGGGCAGCGCAAGAAATAGTGAAAAATTTCCGTTTTATGTATTATTTGAGTCTGGAGGATCTTTTATTTTGAAAATCCTTTAACCGGATTCTCTCAGTTACTTGCGTGCCAAAATTGAGCCCAAAAGCAGCAAAAGTAGTAAGAAACAGAACAGATGTCTTTGGAAAGTTTCCTTGCAAAGGGGAAAAGGCCCAGAGAAGAGACAGGAGAATGGATTTATCCCAGACCGATAGGTGAGTCCCACATTACAAGCCGCTCTGCGTAACATGTGGCAACCGGCTGCTAATGAGGCAAAAAAGCTTCAAGCTGCTTGGCCACGTAGAGACCAACAAGCTGTGGATAAAAGCAACACTTCAGGTGTTATTGTCTCTCATCACTTCCAGATCGGACCGTCTCGTTGCAGAGAAACCAGCTCAGGGCTCCCGTTAGTTATTATCGTGAGTTAAAATTTTCACGAAAGTAAAATGTCAGTTTTGTGGCGCATCTGTATCTTATTTTGAAGGGATATGTAAACGTTACCATAGCGACCAGAGTCAGAGAGGGTTTAGGCAGTGGTCGAGAGGAGATGAGTAGAGCTTGTGAGTCTTAAGTCTGGTTTAGGCAGTGGTCGAGAGGAGACGAGTAGAGCTTGTGAGTCTTAAGTCTGGTTTAGACGGCAAGATTTATGAATTGTCAGCAGATTCTCCAAACCTCTGTGACCACAGAGCTGATAGAAGAACAACAGGTTCAATCAGTTCGTGTCTCCAACCGATTCCAGTCACGAACATCCCGATTCCAGAGGATAATCCATTAAAACCCCCAACATAGCATACGGGAATTTAGAATAACCAAACATGGATGACTATGAAGAAGCAATAGTGATAGTTTGTGGAGTCATTTTAAGAAATAAAAGACGTAACAAAAAGAAAAGGCGGTGGATGAAAGACGACGGGAGCAGCCGCTCTATTTGCTGCACTATAATTCCGAGGTGACTATGTTTTTTCATAGTTAACATTTTTAACTGAATAAACTAATAAACATATACAATAATGACCTTCTCATATAATAATAAACATTTCCACAAATCATCTCCAATAACCACCGGACTCTCAGTTGCGCGATATGTCAGCTGTTTGGGATTCCCCTCCGTTCTGACGTCACAGCGCTTTCTGATTGGCTACCTGTCACATTCGGCAGGTTGTATTCTCGTTCCCAGTCAGGGAAAACCCCTCAGGCTGCGATAAAAGGTTAGAGACAACCAAATTGGGCATATTCAGGCTTTAGCGGGAACACCAACATGCAAACGGTTACCAACAGACCCCCAACAGCAGCAAAATTTCCAAGTCTTGACCGGTCCGCGGTAATAAAAAGGTTGGGGACCACTGATTTAAGCCTTTTAGCATGAATTGTGAAGTTGTGAAAAGGAGATGAAACTATAGTTTGTTTCTCACCGTTTGGGCTGTCAGGAGAGGACCAGGTGCCATAATATTTGGGAAGGTGTTTCTGGAGGTCCAGCAGACAAGGATCGGAGCAGTCCTCTGCAAACACCTATGATACACATACAGATACACACACACACTATGAAACTCATGCTGTAATGTCAGACCCGAAGCAGAAACAGCTTTGACTCATGGAAATGTTTGAGGGTTTACAAACAGAACATCCCATTGTGACAGATTAAGAACAGAACTATCAGCAGTTTTAATGTCAAGATTTTTTTGGGGTCTCCAATAAATATTCAAGTAAGTACTGGTAGACTCAAGTCTACCAGTAGAACAGAGTCTGGTAGACTCTGTTCTACTGGGGACCAAAACTACAATATTTGTTCCATTTCCAGCTGCTGCGATTCTCTTTCACACTTCGCTGTGTTAGACAATCCAAACCATTTGAAAATCCTGTTCCCCTCCTCGCCTGTGGGGGCGCTGCACCAAGAACCATTGAAAGAAAGAACACAGAAGCCTCTGAAAAAGACGCTCAGCAAACTTCCGTCACAAAATGTGAACAACGGAGTGACGTCAGATTTTAGCGGCGAGACAATTTTTCTTTTAAATTAAACGGACTGGAGTGTGACTAAAGCGGTTTCACCAAGGTTTGTATGAGTGAGTCCTTAGGAACAGGAGCTGGAACTAGGTTCCTAGGATCTTAAGATATGGATCACAATGAATAGGAGAAGATTCCAGATAGGAGCAGCTGGCTGGACTCAGACGCCGAGATTAAGTGAGGATCTCCGTCACCCAGTCGTTCTCTTACTGTGACGGTTCTCACTAAATCTATAAAAACCTTACTTCCAACCATGTTTCGAACTAAAGGCGTCTTTTGAGTTAGAGGTGAAAAGTCTCCAAGAAACGGGGAAAATGTCCAAATTGCCTCTACTGAAGCACTCGGCTGAGAACTCCAAAAATCCAGTCAAAAATCTCTTTTTTCTAACCCCCCACCCAAAAAAAAAAAACTAACTGAAATATTTGTCTGGAAAAAAAAGTGTGAGAATTTTATTTACCATGCTATAAAACTGCATTTCTCGTGGTCCTCTGGGTGGAGGCTGAACTTGCTTCAAGACCGTTCCATCCGGGTGTTGTAAAATACCTGCAGCACACAGACAGTATGAATATTCAGTTATGTTTATGAATGCAATGTTTATGCTGATTTATGCAAAAAAGAATTATGCTAATGACCATCAAAAAAATTCAGTGTCTGCTTTATTCATTGTTTTGATCCATTATTGTCCCGAGGCTGTTTGCAGAGTTGAGCTTCCAGGTGTAAAGGATAACCTCAGACAGGAACATGAAGAACACAAAGATGGCAGATCAACTATTGAACACAATGTTTCTCCTCCAGATCAAGTGACTGACAGGAAAAGAATTGAACATGCTGGCAAAAAGGTAAGATGAATTTAAGATGTTTCGTGTATGGAGAAACTATTATTCACATCTTGGAGGTTGTGAAGGATTCTACTACACGCTCAAGTCTTCAGGTTTTTTCCATGGATCTTCAATTGCATTCAAATCCAGGAGCTTAATAAGGCTATTCAAGCACTGCTACGCTGCTTCTTATGAAAATCCCAGTTTCTTTTGCTTTTTGTTTAGATTTATTGTCATGATAAAATATCCACCTTCATTAATCTGATGACTCTTAGCATTACCATTCATCCATCTTTCATTTACATACAGTCTAACAGTACTCTTTACCAACCTCTCCAGGTTTTCACTACTTTTTTTAGCAGTCTAAATAACAGATTTGGTGCAAATATCTGCAAAGAATTAAGCAACATTTAAATGAAAATGTGACTTTTTGTTCTAACCGTATAAACACTGCCCCCTGCAGGTGGGAGCTATCAGTCATTAAAATCCAATGTTTTGAGCATTTTTGAGAGGAAAAAAAAGAAAAAAACCATCCCCACACCCTTATGTTCTGACCTTTAGAGTTCACCATAGATATTGTGGGCTTGAGGTGATTTGCAATCTCATCTCTACTTCAGTCATGGCGTGTGTAATGGCATTTAACTGACCAGACTATATTTCCCTGGAGAAAGTCTGGGAGAAAGCAAACTGGACATTAAAAAGAATGGAATTCAGAGGAGTGAGAGCATGGAATTGTAGATACTTTTCAGAAGCCTATCATTAAAACATCCATTTTGTTTGGTCTAATGTGGTATTCTAATTTTCTGACATTTAACTTTGGGTTTTTATTGCAACTATAATCATTAAAATTAAATAAATAAATAAAAGCTTAAAATGTTTTTACTCTGAGTGTAATGAATATCTTTAAAATGACTGTTTCACTTTCTGAGATCACTGGCAAGATATGATGAAATTTTATGCAATATTTGAATATTTTGAGATGTACCAGTATGCTTGAACTGGCTCACTCTCAGTGTTGTGTGGAGATGATTTTCAGGACTCTCAAATATAACAAAGGTTTCTTGAATTACTTTTCTGATCTGTTCTTTGATTATGTCGAGGCATGAGAATGTTTCTGTCACTGGGAAACATGAGAGAAACCTGTGTGTTGTCCTGGTAAGTCAATGATAAAGCAGTTATTAGCATTATTAGCTCTTAATCTTGAGCACCCAGTCTCTCTGTCACACGCAATGTGGAAACACACTGTAGCTTGTTGTGAACTGTGGCTTTTACTCTCTGCCCCACTTTAAGATCACTAAAGGAACAGGAAGGAGGCCTGGAGAAGGGGCTCATCCATAACTCATAACCATGTGAAAAGGTCCCGTCTTTCTTTATAGCGAAAGTCATCACTATAAAGATTTTTATATTCAGCTATTTTAAAAGCAGATAATGTACAGAAGCAGTAGAAAAAATGTTAAGAGTTTTGCACTAGCTTTATAGACCTTTCATAGAAGTGCACTTCTCTTTGCTTGTAGTGGGAAATGTTATCATCTTGGATAATATTTGGCAGGGAACCGATTAATTATTGACAGTCTATAAAAGTTTATAGGCATAAAAAATGTTATCTTATTTTACAACAGTTGGACACTGTAGCTTGTACCAGCTGTAGCTTTTAGCCTGGATCTTATCGTGGCGCACCCTGTGCAATACTTAGCTACTTACCTCAGCTGTTTACTTAAATATGATTATTTTTGACACCAGTTGAGGATGGCCTGAGCCTCATTCTTTGATGTATTTGTCACCAAAAATGAGGAAGCAACTCTTTACACAGTGAGACTGGAAAAACATTTTTCCCTGAATGGCTACATTCATAAAACATGTTTAATGCTCAATTCTAATTTTTGGCTGAAATCTGTTTTTTTTTTTTTTTTTTAATGGTTCGCAATGAGATTTCTGTGTGAATGATTTATGAGACCCGCATGTGCAGAAGGACGTAGACGTCACACAGCAGCCGTTCAACAGTAATAATGGATACCGCCGCCGCCTGTGGGCGGAACAGAAAGTTGTTGGTCAATGGGAGCAGACATGATTGTCACCGCTGAGCAGAGTTTCAGTTATTTACCACATCTGGCTTCTTCTGGTGTAGAATAATGATCTCATATCAATGAGTGAAAAAGTTGGATAAAATATGACTTAACCAACCAGAGACTTTGAAAACTTTGACACTTGATTTAGTACCACTTACGGAAATGACACAAATTGGATTTTGGGGAGGGGAGTTGAGAAGATTGGAATTGGGCCGTTCAGACTCCAGCAATATAGTGGGATGAGTCCCATTTGGACAAAAATAAATAAAAATATTGGGTTTGGGTTGCTTTTGCCTGCTGTGTGAAAGTAGCCTGAGTTTCTCTTGCCTTGGGATTCCCCCAGAGAAGCAGGCCAAAGTGGCCGTGGAGAGGGGAGTGTGGGCCTCCCTGCTTAGGCTGCTGCCCCCGCGACCTGACCTCGGATGAGTGGAACATAATGGATGGATAGTTTTCTTTGCACTAAAAATTTTGTTTAGCTCTGCTGAACTAGTCCCAAGTAGGAAGTACAATGAGAATGCCACTGAAGTTGGAATTCTGACTGGGAATGTCAACTTCACCATCATTCCCACTTGGTAAATGAAGTGGTGAGGTCGGAATCTAGGTCTCAAACTCAAACAGATTTTATTCTTCTTTTAAAGATCTATATTTAAACCTTTACACGTTAGTCGTCTCACTGAAACAGAGGAATATTGTACTATTGTTTAGAACAATATTTAACATAGTTTAGCAAGGCCTTTATTTTTAGCTTCAGTACCACAGCTGCATGAGCTGGTAGAAAGTTCTGGTTCTGTTATTTATATATTAATGTTTTAAAGGAAAGTCATCAAAGACGAGTGAACTTCACATTTCTGTCGTTTCACGTCGACACAGGTTTTCCCCAGTTCTCCCCGTCCAGTCAATTTTTCATCACACTACGACTGGGGCTGAACAACAAATCGATTTTATCAATTAATCAAATTTGCTGTTTACAAAGCATTAACATTTGGAAAATCTGATTTTTTTTTTTCCACCAATGCACTCTTTGGTCTTCCATAGTAAAGAATCAAGTCAGTCAGGCCCCCAGAGTCCACCATCTTGTTTTGCGAGTCGGTTTTACTGCTAGTTGAAAATCAGTAGGGATGACTGACATAAAAGCAAGTTCTTGAAAATATTTTCTATTCGTCGTTTTAGAATATCACTTTGGTGCAGTTTTAAACCAGTTTTCGCTATATAATTAAAATTGACACTGACATTGTACGGTCTTTTTAAGAGTTGAAGGTGAGAGAAAAAATTCAAATCAGAAATCAGACTTGGTATGAAAAACATTGGATACCTTAGGTTTCAGCTACATTGCACAGCCCTCAGTGTGGACTCCAGGTTCAGGACAAGTCAAGTCTTGACTTGCTAAAAATCAGAAGTGTCTTGATTTCGCTTGGATTTGAGTCTTTTAAGTTGACATTCCTTGATATCTTACACAGAGCATAATAATGGAGCCATTCCGGAGCCGCTAGTCCATTGAACACCTCTGGCCTTTTAGCAGAGTTTCTCCATATGTTTTTGCAACATGCAAGCTGCAGCAACATGCAAGCTGCAGCAACATGCAAGCTGCAGCAACATGCAAGCTGCAGCAACATGCAAGCTGCAGCAACATGCAAGCTGCAGCAACATGCAAGCTGCAGCAACATGCAAGCTGCATCAACATGCAAGCTGCAGCAACATGCAAGCTGCAGCAACATGCAAGCTGCATCAACATGCAAGCTGCAGCAACATGCAAGCTGCAGCAACATGCAAGCTGCAGCAACATGCAAGCTGCAGCAACATGCATGCTGAAGTAACATGCATGCTGCATCTCTCAGGCCACTTGCCCAGGTTGGCCTTGTAAATGAGAGCTAAATTTAACACTGTAAGGTATTTTAAATGAATGAATTGGATAAATGAATGAATGTTAATTCCATTTTGTTCTACAACAAGAAAAAATCTATGAAAAATCTATGTGCCATATTTCTGAAGTTCCCTTGTGGTTGTTGGGGCCAACAAACACATCTTTTCAATGTATAAGTTTGAGAATTCATTCATTATTACTGTGATTATAATTAAAGTTTAAGGCCTGAACTTAACTTGGGACTTGCCTGTGTTTGCTTTGGACCTGAAACTTGGTCACACCCCTGCACTACATCTTTTTCCATGAAAATGTCTGGAGTGATCCACACCCTTTTAAATTAATCATTCATCCGCAAACGTTGCTCTACAAACGTGTGACTGCTGCTGGTTTTCTATTACTCTTACTACCCCCACTAGTAAATCATTAGCCACGTACAGATGTAGTTTATTAATATACAGGCCTTTACTTACCAACTTTCTTTACTCCATACTTGTGACCTGCCACCTGATGAGAAAGTGGGACACAGCCGTTCAGGTGAGCGTGGTCCTGTGGTCCCAGAAGCTGCTGGCCGGACTTATTCATGGACTTGCTGTCCCCAATAGCACCCAAGCCAGGGCTCAGTTCCAGTTTACCGAGCGCTTTGGTGGACTCCATGACGTTAGCTCCTGACATCTCGAAAGTTCAAAAGGTAGAGCTGGGTCGAACGCCTAACGTAACGCCTGAAAGCCATCAATGTAGCACTTCGCGTATCCCGCTGTCATTTCGCAATCACACAATTCTGATGTAAATGTCAAATACCTTCGAGTGAAGGCTGGTTCGGGTGAAACCAGAGGAGCAGGCAGTGGACTACCGAGCCACGCCACGGCACAGAATTCGTGACACAGCGCGGCGTCCGGCGGAGACGCTTAGCTCCCTGTCCAACGCTGATTCAATGATTTTCATTTCTGGAACAGCGACACAAACACATCCTGACCACTTCCTACTGCCGTTAATGTGAGCAGAGCCAGGGTTGGCTTCCGGTTGTCGCCTAAAAAATAAGACAAGCGAAGCAGCTCTAAATTCAGCAATAATAATAATAGTAGTAGTAGTAGTAGTAATAATAATAATAATAATAATAATAATAATATCATTATTATTATTATTATTATTATTATTATTATTATTATTATTATTATTATTATTATTATTATTATTATTTAAAATATAATTATAATTATACGATATCTCGTTTATGTTTATAAAACGTGACTAAAAACTATTTCCAGCATTCCTTACCATTAAGGAATTTAATTAGTTAGTTAAATGTCAAGGGGAAAATTAAAACGGAGAATTCAAAGAATACTAGCTTAATAAATATACTTCCGGTTACTCTTTCCCTTTTTACCCCAGTCACCTGATAAGCTTAAACTTTTCATATTACCAGTATAATAGTAGCATGTTTTCTATTACTAGAATATGAAGGTTTGCAGAGCTGCCCAGAGTTCTGACTTAAATCTCATCTAACAGATCAGCAAATGGTCAAAAATGTCTCACAATTCAAATCCAGAGATCTGCTGACTTTAGAGGAAGCAAACTGACCTGAAATGTATGTTGTATTAAGAGTAAGCTGGACAATAGCCTATGTTGTTTAAAATCTGAATTCAAGCTTCATGCCTCATATAAAAATGTTCATTCTTCCATCTAAGAAGATCATAGCTCATTTCACTTATAATTCACTTCATTCATACATACAATGTCAGTTCACAAGAAATGGCACATAAAATCTCACCTACGCCCTGAAAAGTACAGGTGCAATAATGTTGACAAAGAAAACTTATATCACATCAGCAATTGTGCCACCAGGCAGCTGTGGTAGAAACCTGTTTATTTGCATTCGGTTTGGTTGGATCCCAGACACATGTAAACACTGAAAAGGTTCTCTTACAGTGTTTGAATATACAAAATACTCTGATCCAATTCTTGCTCTTGGCAGTTAACAGAAATCAAGCAAATTAATTCATCTTTCCTCTTAATCCATGTCTTTTACCGAAAACATATTGCGCCTGCTCACACAATCTTCAGCAAGATGTTGCATATATTCTCTGTTGTGGAGGAAGCCATGTTATCTGGCATCATCTGTTGGGAGAGCAGCATGAGAGCCCTGGACTTAGAAAGCTGAAGAAACTGACAAAGATTCTGTTCTGGAATCTCTAGAGATGATCTTGCAAAGAAGGATTCTTAAAATAAAGAATATAAAGGGCAATGACTGTTATTCAACAACATGTTGTTGACAGTCAGAGGCTTCTCCAGGTCCATGGTAATACAAACAGCTAAAGGAGATCAGCCACCAGCATCTTCGACAACTCTTTAAAAAACCTGAGTAATATAAGCTAAAGTATATGAAGTATTTTTGAATTTAACTGAATTCCACAGTTTTGTGTTCGATCACTTGCTGCACCATTCTTCCAAAGGAAGAAATTAATTAAATCTTAGCTGAACAAATGTTTTCCCATTCATGTTTATTAAAGAAAAGCTTACGATAAAACATGGTATTGTAATTGTTGCAGTCTAATGAATTATTTTCTGACCATTCATCTTGAATGCCCAACCTAACCTGCTCCCTGTGCTCAACTGCTCGTAGTCCATTTGTTTTAGATTGATGTCATCTTGTAAAAAAAAAAAAAAGAAAATATATACAAAGTCAGCTATGCAAAGCATTCTGTGCTTATATCACAAAAGACCAGACTTTATTTATGAAGCAACATTGCGTTTAAGATGAAAATGTGGCTCTAGATGTGAGGTTTGTTTGAATATCTCTGAAAATGAATTTCAAGAACAAATTTGCAGATCATTATACACAGAGGGCTTTCAGTCTAGAATATATTTATGATGGCTCGAAGTAGTGAGGAATGAGCTGAAGGAACAGACTTAAAATGAGCCTTATGTGGCAAGAGTGACAAAGTTCAAATAGCAAATGATGAGATTTATTAAAGATATTACATGTTTTTAGTGCCATAGATAAAGTAAAAGAAGTAGACAAGAAGAGATGCAACACTGAAAGTGGGTCATATTGGAGTGACTAAGTTATTGTTCATACTTGAGTAAATTATTGTTCAAACAATTAAAATAAAAAATACCATATAGAAAATGAAGGTAATAAAATGACAGGAATGATGATTTAAAAATAAAATATTGAAAAGAAAAATGGGTCATGGATATGCGCAAACATGTTTACATGCACATGAGAAGAAGGAAGGTCCTGCTGTGCTAGAGCAAATGTTTTATCGGGTTTTCGACTACTCATTGTGTTCAGCAGAATTAACTGTTGATGAAAAAAAATGTAATCTTAGTTTCATTTTTGTTCCATATTTAATATCAGGCACGTGCAGAGGGGGGGGGGGGGGGGGGTATTTGAGCACCTGCCCCTTTTGCTCCTTGCCCCCAAGTGCCCTTTTGGTAAATTTTTTATTTATTTTTTTGGTATTATTTTCTAAGCCCTCTTCTGACACATAACATGTACTAAAAATTTTTTTTTTTTTTTTTTGTACTACATAAAAATACATTGCCCGTCCAAAACCGATCATCTCCATAATGGTTATATGTCTTCTAATGTCCTTTGCTGCATGACGTACATTGCATTTATTCTAGCGTTAGGTAAATGTGTCTTGAAGGAGAATGGCACTTAAATAAAAGACCAACAAGGATATTCATTTAGAATTAGAAATAACTCACCCTGAATTACCAAGTGTAGGGTATGTATGTACCATAATGTATGTAATAAAAGTTTGTCATTAATGAAGGGGGAAAAACTCAAACCAGACTTTAAGTAAGTTTAGGGTCTGGTTCGCAGAGTATGCAGTTACGTTTTTTTTTTCCCAATTATTCAATGAAAAAAAATTTAACCTCAGTTAAGTAAAATAAAATTGTAATCAAAATTTTTGGAATTGTAATGATTTCTTTTTGAAAAACAAAATGTTTTGTTTAAATAACTTTTTTTTTAATTAAATAACTCATTTTTGTCTCGTGAATTTAAAAAAAGTTATTTGCCAAACATAAACTTTTATTTGCACACATCAGAAATATTTTGTTGCGATTTTGGGCTCTGCCCACGACGAGAAAAAAGTGAGAAAGTTTTTTAAGTAAAACTCGGTAGGCCTTTCTCATGGTGACATGCATTAAAAATTCAATATTTGCTATTGTTTTTTTTGTTTTTCTGCAGTTCCACGTTAAAGTTTGATGCAGCTCTGCTTTCCTGAATGGACCGTCTTCATCTCCACTGCAAGTGTAGCAAACAGGCAGCTCTTTTACAGATTACTGTACACTAAAAGGTTGCATTGTGCCCTTGTTTATATTTTTAATAGTGTAATTCTGTAAAGACAAAATATGTCTGGTGGTCGCTCTGATTTACATGCCCTGCTAAATTGCAGGTTTGAATATGGCAATACTTTCTTATAGCAAAATAGACCTGCAGAAAGAAATTACTAATAAAATATCTCACATGTGCATAGTTGTTTGCTTTATATAGAGATTTTCCTTAGCTTTGATTTTATATCTCACAATTTTGTTATTTATCATTGTTTATTAAACTCTGAAAGCCGAGTGGCTTTGTTAATATTCTGTCCTAGAATGCAGTTAGATGTGCCCTTTTTTTTTTTTTTTTTTTTTGAGGACCTGCCCCTTTAGTGGTCTCTGCACGGCCCTGTTTAATATGAATAAATATAACGACACAAGAGAAATGAATTGTGGCCATGTTGACAGGCCACATGTTGACAGGACACACAAAGTTGGACATAGCTTTGTTTGTCCAGAAACACTCATCAGGCAGGCTACCACTGTGTGAAGAAAAAACAACTTTGTGAACAAATGAATGACCTATTGCTGTTTATTAAAGCCTAATTTAGAATTAAAGATAAATTCAATGTTATGAACCTGGTGAGCATGTGACCAGCATGTGCCAGTTCCTGTAATGCCAAGTTGTTCATGTCCCATATCTGTCTGTACAATGTTAACTATGCAATAACACGGCCGTCATACATGTTATGGCTGTTAGATACTTTTATGCAACCTATTCCCTAGTTACAAGAGAAGTCTGTAGGTCATAGTTATTCTGATGATTGTTAATAGAAAATATGCATTTATATGGACTTTAAGGAAAACAATTTAAACTTCAATCGTATTTAATAACCCTTCTTTCTGTAGGTGTGTAGGTGTTTAAAATCCTTCACATTCTTTAGATAACACAATATTTTCAGTCCCATTTCTATCAGTTTGTTACATCCTCTGCCTAAAGGGGAACACCAAGGTGTGCAGGAAAAACAGCGCCCTCTAGAGGCACAATATACAATGGTCCCAGAATTAGGCTCCTGCTTTTACAATGATGAAAATATGATTACTATTTTCGTTTCTCTAAACCAAATTATTTTCTGTTTTTAATATTTTAAATATGAAACGAAAACAAAACCAAACAGCAAATTTCCATCACCTGTTTTAGCCACACAAACGATAACATTCATATTTGAATTTCACAATTTGTATTTTAAGACAAAAAAAAATTACCTTTTTTTGTTGTTTGTTTATTTTGTTATTTCTGGTTTCTGATGGAAAAAATCACCAAAATGTATACAGAGCATCGTCCTGCAAACTGTAAAATTATCCTTTATCAGACGGTGGCGGTTATGTACAACATGTCTGCCACCTCCAGAACAAGAAGTAGTAGAAGAAGAAAGCTGCAAAGAAGAAGAAGCCGTTCAGTAAAAACAGCAGCCAAGAATCAACTCTGGAAAGAAAAGATCGACGACATTTCAAAGCCAGGGACAAAAAGCAAATAGAAAGTATTTTCATTTTTTTGTATGCTTCCTTCCTGTAATCGAAACCTCTTGAAAACCACAATTTTAAACCAAACATAACTATTCATTTTTCTGGAGAAATAAAGACAGAAGCTAAAATACAGATGCTAATGCTGTTCTGGAAATTTTTGACTTAGCATATTGATGTAGAAGCTGGATCTGATGCCAATACATTCATTTCCGGGACGTAAAGGGATTGTATTATTATTTTTTTTTTTTTTGCACCATTTATTAAAACAGGGTAAGACAAGAAGGTAATATGGAGGACGAAGTTTGTTTGGATTCGCCTTTACAAAACTGTCAGTGTTATTATGTGTTTATACACTGAGTGAATAGAGTACTGTTACTAGAAAGAAACCTGAGGTGCCGTCAGACCTGAAGGAGAGAAACAAACTGCTTCTAGAAATGAGCGACTCGGGGAATGCAGCCAGCGTCCCGAGCTGCTCCGGCTTTAGAAGCGGGCCAGAGCGAACTGGAAGCGCCGAGCAGAGCATAGTCTGGAGCCTGAGTTCCTCCAGTCAGCGGGGGAGGCTACCGTCGCTCAGAACCAGGGACCTGACGCTAGGGGGAGCCTTCAGAAAGACAAAGGTAGGGACCGCTTTTTAGACAGTTTGCTGAAATGATGTTCTTCACAAAAACACGAGAATCATACCAATAATGTCAAGCAATAATAATTTAATTATTAATTATAACGTAAGAATTATGATAACATGTAAGAAGGCCAATCATGTTAAATTATTTAAGAGCTGCTCATTAAGATTGTTTTTGTTTATTATATTTTCGAATATCAATTCATTTTCTTACACCCTGCTAACTCCATGCCGAAAGATTCGAGGCGGAAATCGAACATTGGACCTCCTTGTGTAACTGGGTCTATATTAATAGTTGTATACTTCCACAAAATGTGTTCTTTCATGTATTTGTCAGCTTCTACTTGACTGTTGCTGTGTTCCTCTGTGTCTACTATAAGGGGTTTGGTCCTCCAACTCCGCCTTATTTTCTTCTTCTTTGGTTCAGGGTCCTCCAGGACTATTATAAATATTAAGTTATTAATTTTCTCTTCCCTTTTATTATTCGTTCCACTGGGGAGAGGCAAGTTTTATAATCTATTGTAATCCTTTCATTTATATTGTTCAAATGTTTATTTTTCCTTCTGTTTTAATGATAATTGTTTGGATATTTTCATTTGAGTTGCTATTACACCTTTATATCATTTGATGCATGCCAACTATTATTTTGTATAGATCGGGTTGGAGAACTGGAGCACATGCTCCAGTTCTCCAACCCGATCTATGGAAATAAATATGCAGAAACCTGAAAGGTGGTAAATAAACGGAGACCGCCTCCAAACCCAGACTTGATGTCTTGTGGTTTGTCTGATCACCACACAACACACACAACGCAGAAATCCACCGGTCACACTTGCTGCAAGGCAACAGTGCTAACCCTAATTTACCAATATGTTTAGTGGGGAAACAAAAAAAATTAGCAAAAGTAGCATTTCTAATTATACTGTTAGTTTTGTTTTATGATTTAACATCAATAACTGAAATATATCCTTAAAATTATCAATCAAAAAGTTTTATCATGATAAGCAATTTTTCACATTATTTGATAAAATATAAGATAAATGGCCTCCCCTGAATGCAGCTGTTGGGAAAACCTTCCACTTAGAATTTCACATTTCTCCCTTTTTTTGTTTGTTTTTTTCACTGTACAAATAAGTTAATCTTAGCCAAATTCATTTGTATTAGTCTAAGACAGGGATGCCCAAAGTCGGTCCTCGGGGCCGGCATCCTGCATGTTTTAGTTCTCTCCCTGGTGGTAGTAACAATCTTTTCAGCATGTCAATGTTCTCCTTAGGTCTCTAATGAGCCATCATTTGATCCAGGTGTGTTAAACCAGGGAGAAAACTAAAACATGCAGGACGCCGGCCCGCGAGGACCGACTTTGGACACCCCTGGTCTAAGATAAACTAATTTGCATGCAGCATTTACTTTTTTTTAATAAACACAAATATTTATGATATATCCTATTTATTCTGTTTCTCTGCTCCGTAGAAGACATGGGAGCCTAACGTCCACGCTGTGAGAAAACCGAAAGATGAGTGAGTGACTGTTAAACTGTAATAAACAC
Source organism: Poecilia reticulata (assembly GCF_904066995.2). Classification (NCBI taxonomy): domain Eukaryota; kingdom Metazoa; phylum Chordata; class Actinopteri; order Cyprinodontiformes; family Poeciliidae; genus Poecilia; species Poecilia reticulata. Next base: position 23,691,550 of record NC_088848.1, on the reverse strand, counting down.
GGCATGTTTTTGCAAGAGCCCCTCTTTGATCCAGCTACCTTCCCCAGGCTACAAACAGAAAACCCTGTGGCTCCTAAAAAGGAAAAAAGAGAGAGGGATGCAAAGAGAAAAGAGAGCAGAGGTGGGAGGAAAGCGAGACCTCAGGTCATCCAGTCCCACTCCATCTTTGAACAATGTCCTGGTGTCTCAAATTACAGAACAGGTGGGCCTCCTCTGCCTTCTCTCAGCCTCTCCTGTCGTTCTCAGTGGCAGATGAGCACACTTGGACTTGATGAATCCCTGGTTGATGTCATCCTTCTCCCTGCAGGTCGGCACAGTGCCAGAGGCCTGCAGAGCTCTTCCACATCTCCTGTTTGCAGACCCGTGAAAAAAGAAGGGAAGAATTCGACAGAGGATGGAGGTCATCTTCTCAGTAAACTGCAGCGAGACGACGTGAGTGATTCCTGACGCATCTTTGTACACCTATTATTCACACGTTCTCTCAAATAATTTTTCATGCCCTTCATGCTACATGTGAGCTAAAACAACATCTTTAACCCTGGCTTTGGAAGGGGCAGTGAAAAGCACCTGAAAGATTTCTGTTTTTTCCCTTTTTGTGCCACGTTTCTGATCACTAAACTAATTTTAATATCAACCAAACAACTGGTTATAAATGGTGATTTTATGTATTAAAGAAGAGAAATGATCCATACCAACACGGTCCTTCTGAAATGATCAGTCGTATTTTTTGTTTAAGTTCACCTTCAACAGAGATATGTTTATTGTCTCTCTTGCAGAATTAGTAAGGTGATTTAGCTATGAAGCAAAAGGAATCAGCAGTGAAATCACGATAAAACCATTTATAGCTGCTGGTTTACTGTGGAATAAATCAAGATATGACTTTGAATAAAAAATGTTATTTCTTCATCGAAACATATTGCGTTTACTGGACTTTCAAACCAAGCTAATGTGGCCCAGTTGTAACATCCATCTATTTTGTTGAGTCCATTGTTTTTGTTATTATTTGCAGCCATAAAAAACAGCTAAACACGTTGATTAATCATGCTGGATTGGACACAGTAAAGGTCTAGTTTTACTCTTTAGAGTAAAACCAAACAGATCCTCTGGTTCTAACTCTGTGTGTTTGCTCCTCCTGCAGTTCATAGTTGATCCAGAGTTGAGGAATGATGCCCACCTGAACCCCATCGCCCTGCCTCTGTATCAGTCCAGCAGCTTCTCCAGGCGTCCCAGGCCGTCCGCCGCAACACGTAAGAGACCAGTCTGGGTTTCACTGCTTCCACTCATCCACTCTGCTTCCTTTTACTTCCTGTCTTCCTGGACTTTCAGCTTTCAGGCGGTTCTCTATAAATAAATAGCAGCAGAAGCTTTGCGACTGAGTTTTGTTTTCTCCAGGTAAATCAGACTCAGTTTAAAATTAACTGTTTGCATAAACAAATTGTTAGTTTATGGACATTCACACCAAGTTATTGTAGCTTTTTATAGCTTTCATATTTTAATGAATTACTTTGTTTTTCATTTGAATTGAACATAATATCATGACCTTTAAGCTCCAGTAAGTAGCTTTTATAAACAATATGATTTTTACATATTTGTTTAAACTGTCACCATGTCATGACAGTTTAATATGAGAGATAATCTGTGAAAAAAAATCAAGCTCCTCTGCCTTCTCCCAGTGCAAACTGCACAAATGCACCTAGCATTGGCCAGAAAACAACCGATCAGAACCTGGAGGGTCTCAGTGCTGTCAGTCATTCTTGTGTACACACTCCCACTTACAACTAACAACTTACCTTTCCTGGAAAACTAATTATCCACCATCATCAGTGTCCTTACTAACTAGCTTGAGCATTAATATCAAGCTCCGCTGTGGGGAATTAGCTGTAGCTTAGCAGAGACCAAGCGGGAGGGCGTGGGCAACTCGTACACAGACATGATTGTTCTCTCCACCTGATTCTAATTGGTTGTTTCTGACAGAGTGGTGTATTTCTGCAGATGGCAGTAGGACCACAGGGAGGGAGAGGTTTGTTTTGGCAATGTTTTCAGATTATCTGTCTCATATTTTGTCTGAACGTGGTGACAGCTTTAACAAATATGTAAAAAAAAAAAAACATTGTTTATAAATGTTACATACTACAGCTCTAAAGGAGCTCTGTTGTTAAGAATGTAAAGCTCTGTGTTGTGAGAAGAAGAGCAGGGTGTGTTATAAAATGTGATTCTAAAGCTTCCTCTCCTTACCTGCTGCTCACACTGATGCGTTACATTTTCTCAGCAGGTCAAGACGACCTCCTGGTCTTAACAGTGCCACCCTGTGGTGCTGATGAAAAAGCAGCCCTCTTGACTGACTGGCAGAAATCTGAGCAGTTGTCTCTGGTGAAGATGCTGCAGGAACTCAGTGTTTCAGGAGGAGAAGAGCTGTTCTTTATGCAGTTTCCAGACTGTCTTCCTGGCAGACACTCTGCACCGAAAGCAGACCTTCATCATGGAGGAGCGACAGAGAAACCTTCAAAGACAGACGCAAAGTCAGCACAGCAAGTGAGTGAAAACTCCACCTTATGCCATGATGCTTCCCAATAGGCTTACGCATCAGACTTGTTTAGCTAAAAGCATGAACTTAATCAGCTGGTTCAAGTCTGACAGTTTTCAAACTCTTTCAGATTTTCATTTTATTATTACAACTTTGTTGCACAATGGTTTTAACTGATTTCCCCTTGAAAGATCTGCACTCACATAACAGCAAAGTAAAAATGTTTTGTAGAAATGTAAGTTTGTTAAAAAAAATAAAAAATAAGGAGGGGCTCTACCTAGACCAGACTGTCCTCTCAACATGAGTGACAAGGAAGCAGACTACTGGTAGGAAACCAGGTTACCATGACTACACTGAAGGAGTACTCATGTACATAAGTGCTCTTATCTCTTTCCGGTATTTTGAATTTCACTCTGCCATAAATTCATAATAAATGTTTTTATTTTAAACTGACTTTAAAGAACAGAGATGTTTGTAAAAGCCTGTAATTCAAAAATGGAAATAAATATGCAGAAACCTGAAAGGTGGTAGCCATGACAGTGGTCTGCTCATATTCCCAACTTTCTCCAGAAATCCGAGAACATGGATGGCTCCCTTGTCCTCTCAGAATTCCCTGAGGGATTTTTGGGCAAGCTACAAATCAGGAAGTCGGGAAAGGTGGAGCTAAAGCTGGGTGACGTCATCCTGGATGTGTCAGAAGGAGCTGCCTTTTCCTTCCTGCAGGTCAGTATTCCTGTTCCCAATGGATGCCAAAATTATTCCAATATGTCGGATCCACTGTCATGGCAACAGTGTTAATTATTAAAGCACATTTGAATTTAGTTTTAGTGTCGGTCTTTGGCCTAAAAGATCACTTTATTTTGTGTGCAATTAAATCATATATAGTCATTTTGAGTCTAGGTTTAGTTGGCTAAATTGAAATGTATTTCTTATGAGATGTTGTTGCTCCTCGCTCTGCAAAATGTTTACATTGTCATCAAAATGTAAAATGTTCCCACGCCTTTCCTTCTGTTTGCCCTGACATTTTAATATGAAATATTCCAATTATTTGGAATTATACAGTAATATTCGGAGTGTTTTCCAGACCAGGCTTCTTCTCATTGCTGAAGCTTCCTGTGCTCCAGCTTCCATCCCCATTACCTCTGACAGGAATGTTGCTTTTTTTTTTATCTTTCAGCAACTGGTGTCGGTCCGTTTGTCCGGTGGGAGAACTGGGAACATAACGGTGCTGGGAAATATCCATCACAAGCTGGTTTTGTCTCCTAACTTCCAGTCCTTGTTGAGGCAGGTGGCTGCACAGCAGCCATGAGGCTCATGTCTGCAGACTGTAAATAAATGGACTATTGGACTAATATTATAGTTCAACATTTGTTACTGAAAAAACATTGTTTTCATGAAGATGACTTATTTTTCTACTTTCATTGTGAGAAACTTTTAAACCTATTAAATCTAAAAAATCTTTGATGATGTTTTTGAGACTAATAAACCAGATTCATTCTGATCTTGAGGTGAGGTCTGAATATTCCCTCTACAGTTAGTTCCACCACTTACACCAGGGTTGTCAGACTCATTTTTATTTTGAGCCAAATCAAATCAAGCTTTCAAACATTTGCAAATTGGCAGAATGTATTCATAAAACAACCCATTTTAACTACTAAAATTGTAACAAACAGATGCATTCTATGAGCACTTCTTAAAATTAAATAACATTGAACCATCTTTTCATATTGATGTAATTTGGTATTTGTCAACTCAAAGAAAATCAGCCTAAAGTGATCAAATATTTAAGCCCACAACTGTTTTCTTTAGAGCTGCACTGTGTAACTTTTATAAAAAGAAATATTTTTGACATACAGGTCCTTCTCAAAAAATTAGCATATTGTGATAAAGTTCATTATTTTTCATAATGTAATGATACAAATTAAACTGTCATATATTTAAGATTCATTGCACACAAACTGAAATATTTCAGGTCTTTTATTGTTTTAATACTGATGATTTTGGCATACAGCTCATGAAAACCCAAAATTCCTGTCTCAAAAAATTAGCATATCTCATCCGACCAATAAAAGAAAATTGTTTTAATATCAAAAATGTCAACCTTCAAATAATTATGTTCAGTTATGCACTCAATACTTGGTCAGGAATCCTTTTGCAGTCTTCAATGCAGCGTGGCATGGAGGAAATCATCCTATTGCTCTGCTGAGGTGTTATGGAGGCCCAGGATGCTTTGATGGCCTTAAGCTCATCCAGAGTTTTGGGTCTTGCGTCTCTCAACTTTCTCTTCACAATATCCCACAGATTCTCTATGAGGTTCAGGTCAGAAGAGTTGGTAGTAGGCCTGTCGCGATAAACGATAAATCAATTAATCGCACGATAAATTAAACCTATCCACCTCGTTTTAATTATCGGCTTTATCGTCTCTTCCGGTCTTTCTTCTTTCTGTTGATGACACTGAATGAAAAAAGCTCAGCTCCGGTGCTCTCCACTGACCCTCCCTTCCTCATTTCCTTAGTCTAATGTCCAGCGCACAAGACACGAGTTGTCGGCCCATTTTCAAACCCTGAGAGACACATTAGCCGACAGAAATCCTAAGTATAACGGTTCGATCGGGTTCGTAATGCCTGTGGTGTCCAGCCACATGGGAGCAAAATAATGGCTACAAGTCCAGTTAACTAATTTTAAAATCAGGCATTAATCAATGCTTTACTAGAATCTACCTGTGATGCATGTGGCTATAGAGTCAGCGTAAAGTCCTGACTGAATGAAAATCATTATAACCTATTTATGTCACGTTAACGAAGAACAGCTGAAAACCTACCGGTTTTATTAACTGCGGTAGTAATTTGGCTCCAATTCCTTCCCTTGACATTTCTATATTTTTTGCACGAAATGTTGAGTAAACAATGTTGTTTCCACATATCATCTCCAAAGTCCGCTGGACTTCGGGTTGCGCCATGTTAGCTGTTTGGGATTCCCCTCCGTAATTTCCCCTCAGAATGCGCAGAGGAGAATCCGTGCTTTCTGATTGGCTACCTGTCACATTCAGCTTTAAGCTCCCAGTCGAGGAAAACCCCTGATTTAGATCGGAGCGGCCACGACGATCTACCGCAACACACCACACACTACAGGATGATCGGTTACGAAATCACCAGCGACAACCTTAGATCGGCCAACGTCCTAAGATTGTCATAAGGGGAAAATAGGGACAAAAAAATCTAGTGTGAACTACTGCATTAGGTGGATGGATGTGCCCGTCTTCTCTATTTAAATGTAGTGATAACTGAAGGGCAATATAGTATACAGACTTCATAATCTTCACTCTTTTGGTTGAATTCCACTTTGACTTTATGTTTAGTTTTTATTCAAGTACGTTTTTTGTTCCTGGAGACAGAGAATCCATTTTATTTTTGTTTTTGGTTGTTTTGTTTATGTAGTTTATCAGTTCCAGTGTTATGTGTTCTTTTGAAAATAAAGTGCATCTATGGCAGGAAATTGCAGGCATTTGTCAGGGTTCCTGTGTGTGTGTTGAGTGTGAGTGATGCATCTTTTTTTATCATGACAGGCCTAGTTGGTAGGCCAATTGAGCACAGTAACACCATGGTCAGTAATACCAGTGGTTTTGGCACTGAGCAGGTGCCAGGTTGTGCTGAAAAATGAAATCTTAATCTCCATAAAGCTTTTCAGCAGATGGATTCCGAGCACTTCATGCGTGCTCCAAAACCTCCTGATAGCTGCTGCATTGACCCTGCCCTTGATAAAACACATTGGACCAACACCAGCAGCTGACATGGCTCCCCAGACCATCAGTGACTGTGGGTACTTGACACTGGATTTCTGGCCTTTTGACATTTCCTTCTGCCCAGTCTTCCTCCAGACTCTGGCATCTTGATTTCCGAATGACATGCAAAATTTGCTTTCATCTGAAAAAAGTACTTTGGACCACAGAGCAACAGTCCAGTGCTACTTCTCTGTAGCCCAGGTCAGACGCTTCTGCCGCTGTTTCTGGTTCAAAAGCGTCTTGACCTGGGGAATGTGGCACCTGTAGTCCCTTTCCTGCACACACCTGTGCACGGTGTCTCTGGATGTTTCTACTCCAGACTCAGTCCACTGCTTCCGCAGGTCCTCCAAGGTCTGGAATCGGCTCTTCTCCACAATCTTCCTCAGGGTCCTCACCTCTTCTCGTTGTGCAGCGTTTTCTGCCACACTTTTTCCTTCCCACTGAGGTGCCTTGATGCAGCACTCTGGGAACAGCCTATTCATTCAGAAATTTCTTTCTGTGTCTTACCCTTACTGAGGGTGTCAATGATGGCCTTCTGGACAGCAGTCAGGTCAGCAGTCTTACCCATGATTGCGGTTTTGAGTAATGAACCAGGCTGGGAGTTTTTAAAAGCCTCAGGAATCTTTTGCAGGTGTTTAATTACTTCGTTGATTCAGATGATTAGGTTCATTGCTTGTTCAGAGAACCTTTTCATGATATGCTAATTTTTTGAGACAGGGATTTTGGGTTTTCATGAGCTGTATGCCAAAATCATCAGTATTAAAACAAAAGACCTGAAATATTTCAGTTGGTGTGTAATGAATCTAAAATATAAGTTTAATTTTTATCATTACATTATGGAAAATAATTAACTTTATCACAATATGCTAATTTTTTGAGAAGGACCTGTATTTGTTGACCATGTTGACAAAATTATATAATCTATGAATAGCTAAATCTTCTGTGCCGTTATCGCAGTCAGAAGAAATGCACCACTGCTGACCAAAAGCGGGTCTTAGTGCTGTCAATCAACTTTGTGTACTTCCTGTTCAATGTGCTAATGGTGAAACAATTTACTGCTACAGAAAATCCATGCATCTGCCATCATCGGTGGCCATGCTAACTAGCCTTAGCATTCACAGCAGGCTCTCCTCTCAGGAAGAAGCTGTACTGTAACAGTGGGGGAGGGTACACAAGAGTGATTGACAGTGCTAAGACCCACCTCTTTGTCCTAAATGGTTGTTTCTAGTTAGCACTGGGAGAAGGCAGAGGAGCTTGATTGTAGACGGACTATCTACCTCATACCATACTGTCACAGGTTTCAACAATGAAAAGATAAACTTTAAAGTTCTGTTATGGTGGGCCAGATTTGTCTCCTGGACATTGAGTTTGACACGTACAAGATGCACCATGCTGGCTCCGGGTTGGACACCCTCTTTGCCTCCAGAACAATCTTAGTTCTTTACAGTATTTATTCAACAAGATGTCAGAAACATTCCCCAGAGATTTTGGTGTCAATTGGCCCAAAGTTGTTTGGTAAAAACAATCCCTTGTTCTGCCTATTTGCTTCATCCAGAGGGTCTGGACCCTCACCTATTGAGAAACAATTGCTTCCTGGACGAGTGGACTGTGTTGAGGTTTTAAATTTTACCCAATTGCTAACGTTTGTCCATGATGTATGTAATGAACCAGTTCAACACTAAAAAGCTAACTGAAAATTACCAGTGCTGTAAACGACCATCCTCCACTATGAAGAGAGAAGAGCTGATCCCAATGAGGTGACAGTTAATGTTAATTTAACATTTTGGAAGTGTGACCAACAAGGACTGATCGGTTTCCTTCACTTCCTCTGCTGCCGTCGTTAAAACTACAAGCAGACTACAATTTTAAAACAGCGCAGAAAACTGATATCATTCACAACTTTCCCTTCTGTTGACTGGCTGTTCTGAAGGAATCCAAGATGGGAAAAAAACTCAGAATTGAATTGAGCAGAATTGCACAAGAAGGCAATGACCAGGCTAGGTCCAAATGTTCCAGAGAAATACTCCCCACACCATGATACCATCATTACAAAAGTACCTTAAGTTATTATGACTAAGTATTAAATTCATCGCTAAAGAGAACAAATACCATCATAAAAATTTTCATTCAGTCTTTACATAACATTCATATTACTACCTTCAGGTGCAGCAACAAATGTAGACAGCAGCCAGGATCCACCATCTCTAGCTGAAAACTTTTTTAGGAAAAACAATGGACACTGTTGGTTTACATTTTCTTTTTGTAACAAATACAGAATATCTTATCAAAGGTCAGTATTTCCAGTAATACTATAATTCAGAGGACTTGTTTTTGGACGGAGACAATCGATGCAGACTGAAGAGACAACCGTCTCTGAAAAAAAAAACAACCTTCCAGTCTTACTATCAGCACAGATGTTCGTTTGAAGGAGAAAACACAAAAAAACTCGACATGATTCAGACTGAGCTGCGACAGAAATAATGAACTCACATTATGTAAAAATAGACCTATGAAAGTAGAGGTTTATTTGTTAGAATGTGTAAAAGAAGAATATGAGGCGATAAGAGTCAGTTCTAACGTGATGCAGTCAAAAAAAAAGAAAAAAAAAAAGAAATGAAGCAAAACAAAAAGGTGAGCTAGTTTCAGTCGTTTGGACTCACTTCTAATCACATCTTAGGCTTTCTTGGAGAGTCTTTTTGGACAATTTTAGCTGAAGCACTCGGTTTGGCCTTGCTGGATGTTTTTGACTTCTGTTTGTTGCTGGCAAAAAACAGAGTGGCCTTCTTCACCGATTTAGCTGCAGTCTTCTTTGTTGCTTTCCTCACAGCAGCAGTTTTTTTCTTTTTGCTCTGGGTTTGTCCCCGGACCAGGTCTTCACGTCCGATATCAATCATGTGTTCCTCCCAGGACTTGATCTCGTTCTTGTAGCGGATCTTGTCGTCCTCAGCCAGCTGGATGTAAACCTGAGACGTAAAAGAAGGATCAGCAGAACGTCTCGATGCACTCGACAGGTGAACAAACCAAAGAAAAGTATCAATCATGTAGGAACCAAACCTGTTTCTGATGGCTGAACAGATTCCTCCAATCATCCAACAGCGACTTCAACTTGGCCTGAAACATTTGCAACAATATATTTTTTGTAAATTTCACAGATGTTCACAGTTTAGATTCTTCACTGTGAAGTAGTTAAGGTGGGATTTCATTGTCTTGGTACACCATGTCACACATTGGTACACATAACCCAGCTGTCAGTCAAGCAGACTGCTTCTATACACATTGGGTTGTTCTCAGGAGCTCAGTGAACTCCAGCAGTACAATGACAGGATGATTAATCACTGGACTTAACTTGAGCATCAGGTTTGTGATTAAAGTTCCTCTTTACTAAATTCCCTGGTCAGCTGTTAGTGACGTAACAAAGTGGAAGAGAATGAGGATCACAGTGTAGTCGTCCCACCTGGATGGTGGTTCCTCTGGCCTCCTGGAAATGTTCCGACATGTAGATGTTGAAAGGAGTTCGACACTGTTTGGGTTTCCCAAGGACGTTCAACTCCTGAAACACACACACACGCACGCACACACACACACAGAGATTTGTATGTAATTATTATTGGACAGCTTTATGCAGTAATAAACTGACTTTGAGCCAAAACTCAATTACACCACAGTTCCACACATCTGCATTTTAATATTAACTGTGTGTGAGTGATTAGAGGATTTTTTAATATATATTAAAGCAGTCATAAACATATAATATTTTGTCGAACAGAGTTTTAAAAAAAAATTACTTATGCTATTTTTTTAGGAAGGTCACAATATGTTTTTGTTATGGTTCAATTAACAAAAAACAGATTTAAAAATAAACATTGTCAGCAGTATCTTTCATTTTCTGAAGTGAATTTGAAGGATAGGAAGATAGGAGAAAAAAAAGAAAAGAATGGAGTGAAGGAGAAGTAGGAAAGACAGGACACAAAGAAGGAAGGATGAAAGGAAGGAACCATCACTCAGACATTGGAGATGGAATTAAAGTCTGAAAGTAGCTGTTTTGCTTTTCCACACTTATTTTGAGTTGTAATTCCAGACCTTTTCTACAGGCTGCATAGGAAGAACCCTGCATGCCAACCAGATAATCATCTTCTCACCCTCTTCTTCCTGATGGCCTTTCGTTTAGCCATCCTCTGCCTCTTCTCCAGAGCCTGCTGCTGGAGCTCAGCCGGGCTCAGCTGGGCCTGGTACTTCTGCAGGTCCACCTTGAACTGCTTCATGGCCTGGACCGAGGCCTGCTGGAACGGCTGGAGGAGAGACAACGGACTTAGTCCACAGCTGGGTCTGCTCTGTCAGGAGGCTGACATGATGATTACCACACGGAGGCAACGGCAGGTAAAAGCCTGGCGCTTACACATGAGAACGAGTCTGACACTAAACACATAATAGGATGGAAGAGTTTGGTTTTTATTTCAGGACTCCAACAAATCCTAATGGAGTTAGTAGTACCTCTTTCTGCTCTGGGCTCATCATCCTCCACTGCTGGGCGATCTTCCTGACTACATCCACCAGCTTGATTTCTGAAGAGGAACCAATGAAAGACAGACTGATTAGAATCACATGATCGGTCTCATGCTCTTTTCTTCCTCTCAGGGTCTGCACATTGATACAGACCCTGTATCAATGTGGGGTCTGTATGGCAAACACAAGGTGCTTGTGTTTGCCATATTATTGCTAAATTTTACAAGAGCTAAATAAATGATGATTTGGGAACATTTTCTACCTCTTTTGTTTCCTCATCCCTCTCCTTGGGTTGCCACCTTATCGCGGTGGAGGGGTTTGAGTGTCCCAATGATCTTAGGAGCTATGCTGTCTGGGGCTTTATGCCCCTGGTAGGGTCACCCAAGGCAGACAGGTCCTAGGTGAGGAACCAGACAAAGCGCAGCCCAAAGACCCCTTATGATGGACACAAACTTTGGATCTGGCATTCCCTCGCCCGGACGCGGGTCATCGGGGCCCCACTCTGGAGCCAGGCCTGGAAGTGGGGCACGATGGCGAGTGCCTGGTGGCCAGGCTTTTACCCACGGAGCCCGGCCAGGCTCAGCCCAAAGAGGAGACGTGGGTCCCCCTTCCGATGGGCTCACCACCTGTCGGAGGGGCCAAAGGGGTCGGGTGCATTGTGCTATGGGCGGCAGCCGAGGGAGGGGACCCTGGCGGTCTAATCCTCGGCTGCAGAAGCTGGCTCTTGGGATGTGGTCAGGATGCCTCCTGGACGCCTCCCTGGTGAGGTGTTCCGGGCACGTCCCACCGGGAGGAGGCCCCGGGGAAGATCCAGGACACGCTGGAGGGACTATGTCTCTCGGCTGGCCTGGGAACGCCTTGGGATTCCTCTGGAGGAGCTGGAAGAAGTGGCTGGGGAGAGGGAAGTCTGGGCCTCCCTTCTGAAGCTGCTGCCCCCACGACCCGACCCCCGATAAGCGGAAGAAAATGGATGGATGGATGGATTGTTTCCTCATCATTCCATGTCAGCTTTGGCATCTCAACCATTAAATATCACATCCATGTTTTTACAATGTTCCACTGCGGGATATTTAAGCTTTTAATATGATCAGCTCCCAGCAGCTGCAACGTAAAACCACAATATGTGCAAAAGATTTTAAACATTAATTGCACATCTGATCAGGGGTCATGTTAACTGAATATCTGTCATCTTGGAATGTTTTTCTAAACTATGATGGGAAAATCAGAAAGTCATGTGCCATTTTCACTCACACCTGAGTGAAAATGGCAATACAGACTGTGGGAGAACCACAGTGCTGGTTCTGTTGGACCTCAGTGCAGCTTTCGACATTGTTGACCACGACATTTTACTGAATCGACTGGAGAGTTGGGTCGGACTCTCCGGTCCAGTGCTCAACTGGTTTGAATCTTACATAAAGAACAGGGATTTCTTTGTTTCAATTGGAAACTTCTCATCAGAGAGGTCAAAGGTCACATGTGGGGTACCCCAAGGTTCAATCCTAGGACCCCTTCTTTTCAATATTTATATGCTCCCACTGGCAAAGATTATAACAGGACATAGGATTAGCTACCACAATTATGCGGATGATACACAGCTCTACATCACGATGTCACCAGGTGACTCTGAACCCATCCAATCACTGAATAGATGCTTAGAACAGATCAATGTGTGGATGTGCCAAAACTTTCTCCAGCTAAACAGAAACAAAACTGAAGTTATTATCTTTGGACCTAAAGAGGAACGAACTAGAATCAATGCACAGCTTCAGTTATTACAACTAAAAACCAGCGATCAGGCCCGAAACCTGGGAGTAGTGATGGACTCTGACCTGAACCTTCAGAGCCACATTAAGACAGTCACAAAGTCGGCCTTCTATCACCTGAAGAACATCTCTAGGATTAGAGGACTTATGTCTCAGCACGATCTAGAGAAACTCATCCATGCATTTATCTTTAGCCGCATTGATTACTGCAACAGCGTCTTCACAGGTCTGACTAATAAATCAATCAAACAGCTGCAGCTGATCCAGAACGCTGCTGCTCGGGTTCTCACTAAAACCAGGAAGATAGAGCACATAACACCAGTTTTAAAGTCCCTACACTGGCTCCCTGTAGCCCAGAGAATAGACTTTAAAATACTGATGTTAGTTTATAAATCTCTTAACGGTTTAGCACCACAATACCTTAAAGATCTGTTATTACTGTACCAACCATCTAGACCCCTCAGATCTTCTGGTTCTGGTCTGCTCTGCATCCCCAGAACCAGAACCAGACGAGGAGAAGCAGCATTCAGTTTCTACGCACCACAGATTTGGAACAAACTTCCAGAAAACTGTAAAACAGCTGAAACACTGGGTGCCTTTAAATCTCAACTTAAAACCCACCTGTTTAGAGTTGCTTATGGCTAAATTAGGGTTAGAGTGCGGGTTTTGATGTCTTCCATGTTTTTATGTCTTTAATGTTTTTAATTTTTTAATTTTTTTTTTTTTTTTTTTTTATGTATGGGGAAGAAAGTGAAAAATAATGGAAATGGAATGGAACCAGTTAAAGTCCGCGGGAGGGCAGACTCCTCTAACTATAAGTTAGTTAAATTCTGTGTGGGACGGCGGCGTCCTCTGGTAAGGGAGTTTGTTTTTTTTTTAATTTTTATTTATTTTTTAATTTTCTCTCTTTCTCACTGTTTGTTTCTGTTTTTGTTTTGATTGTGTGAAGCACTTTGAGATGCCTTGCTGCTGAAATGTGCTATACAAATAAAATTTGATTGATTGATTGATTGGTGCAAACAGATTCAACGTTACACAGTTGAAAATCCAAAATTCCCCACATAAGCATCATCTCTGACCTGGACTAAATCTGCATCTCGTTCAGACTTCTGATTGAGAGAAATATGACCTGATTTCAAAACTTTTCCCAAAGTAGTGCTTGTAATTTCAGTCTTCAGTTCAGCAGCAGATCAACATCCAAATCCTGAGATATTCGGTTGAGAATTTGAGGAAGTTGTGAGACAGTTCGTTCAGACGGAATCGTTCATGTGATTAGAGTGCAATCGTTTCATTTCATGGTTCACTGTCTGTTCATCACCACTCTGTGGTTTTTGTCAGTGAGGTGAAAAAGTTGCATGTCTTCATCTGCTTGATGTGTGATGACACGATGCAGTCTCTGTTCAGCTTGTTCAATAATGATTAAAGCGAATAAAAATTAAATGCAACTGAATATGTTATTATCATTTTAAGAATTGATGGGTAAAAATAGATTATGTGACCCTGTCAGTCAAAAGGACCTCTGCTCCTAAGACCTTGGCTTCTGTCTTGCAATATTACATTGACTGTAATCTGACAGAACTGACCCTGCATTTAATGACAGCCTTTCTGTTTGTTTGCTAGCTGCTTAGCAGGGACTGTTAGTCTGCTTCATATCCTTATAGTTACAGCCATTCATTCAATAAATAATGTATGAAGTACTTTTTTATAATAATTAACTGAGAAGAACCAGATACAGACTTTAATCCATTACAGGTTAGAAATAATCACATTTTTTATTTTCTCAAAATATCATGATTTTTAATAATTATGTAAATGTTGAGTTTCTGAATGAGGAACTGAGTGTGATTGTTCTTCATTGTGACCTGACTAATCTTTTAGACGTCTCTAACGTGGTCCACAGCGTTGGTGAGAATCCTTTATATTCAAAGTCAGTTTAGTTTTAATCTAAGCAAACATCTTCAGATTAATCCCAACAGAATAAAAAATGTAGTAATCTTACAGCTGGAACAGTATTTATTTGAATAAATGCTGATGTCCTGTAACAGCTGGACACTCAAAAATCACACAGACACATCGGTTCACATCTGCAGGGTCTGCCATTACAAGTTCAGAGCTGTGATAAAACTGGATTAACATCTAATCTAATCCTCTCAGCAAAGACTTATTAAGCCCAGCTTGACAGGAGATTAGCAGAAGAGGCTGCTGCTATCCAATCGAGTTACAGGGATACAGTAAACATACTGTACACGCTCTTTTTAATGGAATATTATGGATCTGACTAAGTGGATTTCTGATTTGTTCTGATGAAATGTTAAGCTTTCTTCTTATTCAGCAGATACTCTCCTTCTTCCAGTAGAGGGCGAGTTGTCAGAGTTTGTAACGTAGCTCAGCTGGGTCTGGAAGTGTCCAGTTAAAGCCCACAGTGACCGTGAAGAGTAAAAAAAAAAACAAACAAAAAAAAACACTGGAAATTAGGAATGGACTGATTGCAGTTTCCAAGCTAATCATTGATCTATAAAAGCCTCATCAACTCAAAGCCACTGGCATTCTTCGTTTTTCTCACTCTATGTGTCGGCTGTGCTGCACACAGACTTGTTGCCGTAGCAACTGACTGACAACAAAGCCTCTCTTGTGAGTATTCAACACGTAAACATTTCCCACACAACGGACATTCAGTCCGTTGCAGTATCGTGTTTTTAGGCTTGATGTTTATTTTGCCATTATTAATAAGTGACTGTCTGAACACGGCAGTGATTGATTAGCTCATTTAAACTCCTGCTCTACTGATGATTTGTCAGAATTGGTGTGTGTGTGTGTATGTGTCTCGCCTTTTTTTGTTTTTTAACTGAACTGAAACACACCACAAACACACTCCAGCAATGCGCACAGACGCCAAATTTCTGGATGTAAACAAAATCTATCATGTCAGGTTGGTAAAATGTCCACTAATACTTTTTTTTCTTCATCTCACAAAGTTCAAACTCAAGAGCTCTGGCGCCCCCCATTGGGTGACACGCTCCACACCTTGAAATGACCTGCAGGATAATATAGATAGTGGCTGATTTTCAGAGCTTTGTGGAAGAAGATAAAATCAGGCTGGGTTTTTTACACGCTAGTATCAACCGATCGCCCAAAAATAAGAAAATAAGGGTCGATCAATTGCAATGTTGACATTTTCCTCTTAAAAGGTCAGAGCTGCTGGTTACCTGGGTTTTCACTGCTCACGACTGGTTTTTGCTGGAGAACGTATCTCATGTATCCGTTTAGAGGTCTCTTTGGTGGGCCGCTGGTCTGCGAGGTCAGATATTTCACTGGGTTGATATTTGCACTGCAGACGATACTGGTGCATCTGAAAACAGCAACAGACATTCATTCACATTTTACACATCAGGCTCCTGCCCCCTCATTCTGTCACAAACATTTCAAGAAACAACCAGTAGTTTCCGTCAGAAACGTCCCTCCAATAACCATAAGCATGAATGGGGATAAATCTGGCCTTCAATGGCTTTCAGAAAGACCTTTCATCTTCTTTGGCCAAATTAACAAAAGATTTGTTTAACACCAGACCTGTGAAGGAGAACTGCATATTTACAAAGGTTGAGAAGAACCTTTGGAGCTTTTTCCCAAAACAGCAGATTCCAATATCACCACTGAAAACCACAGTAGGTTCACTGTGTCACCACTTCATGATGGTCTGGAACACAGATGTCTGCAGCATGTGGTTCTGACAAACCCCTCCCCACAGCTCCCACCTCTGTACTTCAGTAAGAACAAGGGCTGCACAATATTAGAAAATCTAGCGACAATACTGTTAAATATTATTAATGACATCAGTTGAGACATTTGCCTATTTTCTTCACAGGTTCAATATTAGATTAGCATGAAATATGAAAGTTCATAATACTTGGAATATATTTGTCTGCAATCCAAACAGTCATTTGCACTATAAATATTGCATACACTAATATTGCAATAATCATATGTCTGCAGCATATTGTGCTGCAGCCTCAGATAGGATGGTGTTTTCAGGCAAAAATAATACATCTACAAGGTGTTGTGAAATAACCTATCAGAAGCTTACAAAGCCATGACATCATCATCTGAACTTTCCAAATGGTTTAGCAGTGCAGAAGTCTTAGAAAAAATTGAGAAAAGATTATAAATAAAGAAGCGGTGAGAAAATAAAAAAGATTATATATAGGCCTATACGTATAAAAAAAACTTTCAAAAAATAATTATTTCAGTATTCTGGCACTTAGCAAATCAAAATCACTTTTGACTGACCTAAAACAGGACAAGTTTGATCTCACTTTATGTAAGAAAATGTATCTTATTTTTAAATTCAGTTTACAACCGAGTGTTTGAGCCAGTACGCAGAGTTTTGAACCTGTGTAGGTTAGAAAAAAAAAAATCCAAGAAAAATTGACAACTCTGCATATTTTTGAAAAACAGTTTGTTAATTTTCTGTTGGAAAAGAGCAGAATGTCTATGATGAATGGATCTGAACTTCTGACCCTGAAAGCCGCTTCCTCCTTTTCTAAACCTTAACAATAAATCCTTTAAGATGTAGTAGTAGTTTAACACAGAACTATCACTGGATTATAAATATGTATCATGATACTTATTTATATATATGTCATGACATATTCTGTCAAGACGGTGCATCAAAAATGATAAAAACTAAAAGCTGCAGCAGACGTTTAAACTTTTGCAAATACGTTAGAATCTATAAACTGAAGGTAAACACTATATTGTTATAGCTAAGCACAAACATCAGTCTAACGGAAGCCATGCTGTTCGCTACCTTGCAGGCGTGTTTGTGTAGAATGCACTGAATGACCTAGCCATGAGGCTAACGGTGGCCGTCAGTAGGTTATATGGAGCCATGTCGGTGTTCCAACACCTTGCAGGTTGTCGAATAGAAACGGAGAAGCGGGTGAACAGTTCAAGGACGCTGCAATATGGGTACATCCATGCATTAGTCTACTTTCATACGCAACAGTGTATCTTCCGTTCCCCTATCAACTATCAGCGCGCTCTCACTGTGACCCGGTGCATTGTGGGTAATACTTCTGATGCCGTCGTCTTTTTCCTGTCCCTCGAGCGCCATCAATTGGACTGAAGGAAGAGGCAGAAGCGACTTTTTAAGCGACAATTCTTGCAGTCAACTGGTATTCAGCAGGCATTGGGTGGCAGGCGGCGTACATCCGGGATAGGGTGCTGTCTGTCACAGAAGTTTTTATTAGAATTCTTATAAATCTAATACCTTATACATACAAATATGGAAATGAATGTAGAGCTGAGTCGCTACCTCAGTTCTACATGTAATATTCATGTCTATGAGTGCTGCATATCACACTAGTTCTTAAATAGAATATAATAGAATTCAAAATTCAAATTCAGTTTATTTGAATTGTCCATTTAAAAAATTAACGTCAAAACAAGACTGTTTTCAAGACAGAAATCTAGTTCATGTACAATCAGATAGAATGTTTAAATGACTCCTTTATACAATGTGGGGCTAAAACGAAGGCATCTTAAAACGACACTAAATATAAATATTGAATATAGAAATATATTTTAATCCCAATTATTAGGATTAAAACACAAATCAGAGTGAAAAATTTGTTATTTTAATTATTCTTTTTTTTTTTACAACCGATTTTTCTTTCACTTTCAAAACAACGTTTTCAGTACATTTATTTCAGGCTCCATGTGAATATTTTCACCTATATGTTTAAATGCCGATATTTTTTTCGTGTTGCCCTCATCTGCTCCCACAAGGGGGCAGCATTGCACTGACGCAAGGTTTAGTTGCCAAAGACCGACAAGAAGAAAAAAACGGAATAACAAAACTGTATTTCAACATGGCTGCTGACAACGATGTAAGTTTATTTGCTTAGGTTTTTGGAATTAAAACAGAACATATGTTGAACATGTCTCCCTTCTGTCTTGCAGCCCGAGTCGGAGGTTTTTGAGATAACAGACTTTACCACCGCGTCCGAATGGGAGCGGTAAGCAAAAGCAAACCTTAGCTCCTGTTTCAAAGCCTAATGGAGGACCGACAGTGTGGATATTTAGTTATTGGTTGGCCCTTTTTGTCTTTGTGTTGTCATCATTAGGCTTACACACATTCAAGCGATAATATTTGAACACGTGTGTCTAAAAATATCTACCATAAAATTATAAAATGCTTGTCCTGGTTGAAGCAGCTGTTCCTTAGAAAAAATGCAGAGTTGTCGTTTCCTCACAGGGGGTGGAAGAAATAAAATACTTGAAATGAGACATTAATAAATGCCACAATGACTTCAAAAGTCTAGGTTTGTGAAGGTAAAGTGTATGTCACAAAATAACATTGATATTTGAACATTTATTCAAATATCAATGCCCTGTCAGCTGCTGTTTCTTGGCAGTTGACAGGTCAGCTTAGCCGAACATAGTCTTGCTAGGTGCCTTTTTCTTTTATATTTTTTCCCCTACATTTTCCATTGGATTGATGTTAGGACTCGTTGCTGGAATTGATCTGATCTTCCTGTCTTGAAGAGAAGATTTAACAATATTTGCTCAGTGGAAAGATGCATTGTCAGCTTGAGAAAACATCATCCTCACCAAAGTAAGTCCAGACAGATGGAAAGAGAGTTCTGTGCATTTCTGCCTGCTGCCCTACTTGACATGCAGCCTGTGGAAAGTACTTGTTTCTTTAGGATGGTTCCAGCCAATCCAGATTCAGGTCTCATCCCTGGATCTTACTTCGCTCCAGTCCATGGTTGCTTCTTTTTAACCCACTGGAACTGTTTTCTCCTCTTTGGATAGAAATGATGTTTCTATTTTTCTTTTACTTTTTGTTTTTTTGGTTAATTTAAAGTCTTGCTCCTTGGAGATTTTGTTTATACTTCCTTACACCGACCCTCCTGGTTTTCTTACAATGCTTCTAATTGAACCACCACTTAACCTACCAGCTGGAGAATATTTTGTTTAACAGTTTCAAATTGTTTATGTATTTGTTGTATTTATTGCTTTTAAAGATAGTTGTATTTAATGAACTAAATTAGAATTATTCAATGTCATAGTAAGCTTTTGGACTTTCTGTGTTGGAGAATTGAGGATGGACACATGACACAGCTAGACGGTGTGACTCATTCCTGCCTCAAAGCAAAAAACTCTATTTTTTGTTTCAAGGTTTGTGTCCAGAGTTGAGGAAGTGCTGAATGAGTGGAAGCTGACTGAAAACTACGTGGAAAAAACATCTCCAGAAAAGGTGACCAGCTTCAGTCCATTCGCATGGGGTTGTGAATGATGACAGTTAATCATGGATTATGAATAACTGTTTGATGCCATGTGTTCACAGGGTGCATACATTAATGGCAGCTGGGGAGAGCAGTCTCTTGATATTCACTTTGCTGACTTTAAGTTCTACATCACCCATCACTTTCTGAAAGAAGATTGTAAAAAGGAGAATGGGAAGAGTGAAGAGGGTACGGCCATTTTCCAATATGGCTGAAAACTGAATGCATTTTCACTATAAACCTTCTCATGACCTTGTTTCTTGTTTATGTTTCTAACTTCAACTGATCTACTATTTTCTCTGTCAAAATAAACACAAAGTTATGGAGATCCACAGGTTGAAATTGATCTAACACATAAACCTAAGAGTTTTTGTGAAACACGAAACCAAAACCATCAAAAACACCAAAAACATATACATTATTAAATCATTTTGATATTCCAGCAAATTCAGCAAAAAGATCATAAAACCATTTAAACTAATTTGGATCCAGCAATGGATATTTTATTTTCTTCAGTAACAATTTTTACCATCTAATTTCAGCTGAATTGTTTTTTTCACTTGTCTCAGGTCACTTTAAGCAAAGTAATTGGAAGTTAATCAAATGAGAAAATAATTTCTTTCGGGGACCATTTCAGAAGATTAGTAGTTATATTCCTTTGTGTGTTAATGAGTGTTGTCTCATATTTTCCTCTCCTCTGTTCAGATACCTTACCTTTGGCGATGCAAGATCTTCTGTGTATGCACAACGACTTCCCTCCTCGAGCCCACTGCCTGGTCAGATGGTGCGTTTACAGTATTCCATTCTGCATGTTATTCAGAAAAATGAATGATCATTTAACCCATATAGAAATACGACAATATTCCTCACGCATTCCAGTAGCACCAGTCACTCGTCCAGTGGAAGCACAGCATATGTTTCCTTAATCCAGCAAAAAACGATGTTAACCAGGCTGTTCAAAATTTCTAGGTTCTGAAAAATGATTAGCTAGGTGGAAGCTGGTTGGTTAATGACAGAACATCCGTCCCATTGGACCAGTTTTAATGCGTGAAGCTGCAGAAGTGTCACTGTTAATGCTGAAAATAGGGAACCGCGTCCTCCTCCCCCTGATCCCATGTTTGATTTGGTTACCTGTGTCTGCAGTTCAGATGAATCTACCCTACTGTGTCAACAAAGACTTTCTTGATGTATAATCTCAGTGGGAACTTGTAGGTTTGTGCAGGAATAAAGCAGGTGTGCCAAGTTTGACTGCAGTCACTCATATGCAGCAGTGGGCCCTTTGCATGTCATTCAAGCTTATTACAGTTTGTGTTGCTCAAGGGAACAGTGGAACCTGTCACTAAGATGGTGGAAGAGCTAGTGTTGTCTCACTATCTGCTGATTTTCACACAGGATTAGGGGAGCAATAATTCTGATAAATAATCACAGTTTGAGGGAATTTATGGACTTTACCATGGAAGAGTTCTGCTCCTAACTGCTGCATTTTATCTACAACCACTTCCACTGAATACTTAATGGGATTTGATTTGAAACCAGGAAATTTTCACCATCAGTAACAGTTATGAAAGGTTCTGTATATTGTAGGAAGATCTGTTATTACTGTACCAACCGTCTAGACCCCTCAGATCTTCTGATTCTGGTCTGCTCTGCATCCCCAGAACCAGAACCAAACTAGGAGAAGCAGCATTCAGTTTCTATGCACCACAAATTTGGAACAAACTTCCAGAAAACTGTAAAACAGCTGAAACATTGGGTGCCTTTAAATCTCAACTTAAAACCCACCTGTTTAGAGTTGCTTATGGCTAAATTAGGGTTAGAGTGTGGGTTTTGATGTCTTCAATGTTGTTAATGTTTTTATCTTTACTTTTTATCTATTTATTAATTTCTTTTTATTCCTCTTTCTCACTGTTTACGTTTAACTAAACTCCTACGGGGTTTAGAGTCCCAGTTGACAACGTCTCAACTAAAAACCTAGAGGTTGGAGTCCTTGTCAAATGGCGTTTTTGACTGAAGTCCCAGATAAGGACAGGGGTGCGGGTGTCGTCCCCCTGGTTGAAAAGGGGTGCGGGTTTTAATGTTTTTATCTTTTTTATCTTTTTTTTTTCAAAATCTCTTTCTCTTTCTTACTGTTTATTCAATGTCACATGTTTATTTTTTATTATGTAAAGCACTTGCCTTGCTGCTGAAATGTGCTATACAAATAAAATTTGATTGATTGATTCAGTGTCAGAACAGACCTGAAGATTTTCAATTTAACCTTGCTGTTTGGTTCTTTTTCACTTATGTTATGCATTAGTTATTGTGCAAGTTAAATCTAACTTAAGTAAGTAAAATATGTTTTTAAACCTTGCAATATATTTTTTTCTTATCCTAAAAAGGTCTTAGAACATCTTCAATTTACATCTAGAAACCATGTTTTACACTTTTTCCAGACGTTTAATTGAAAATAGATATTTATTTAAATCTGACTGGAAGCACAGCATTCTGTTCCTTGTTATGTTGGCAGGTACGGCCTGCGGGAGTTTGTGGTCATCAGCCCTGGGGCGAACTGTGAAGCCATCATCAGCGAGTCCAAATGCAACCTGCTGCTCAGCTCCGTCTCCATGTCTCTGTCCAACAGCGGCTGGTGAGTCCCTCTGTCAGCTCATCCTGGACATATTGGAATTTGTCTTCTCATTCTTACCTCCAATGAACTTCAAATCAATATACATACAAGTTGAATGTCAAAATGTTTTTTCTTCTGCTTTTCAAATAGTAGGTAGAGATTGAGTTAGGCTTCATTATCCCCCAGTGAGGAGCTGCTTTACACTGCCAGTCACAGGAGTAATAATGAGAGCAGATATGGTAGATGGTCCATCCTGATAGTCCCAGGTTTTATTTATCAGGACATAATGAAAGGAATGTGATCTGTACTAAGTTCTAAAGTGATCTAAACTGTACAAAAGCTGTTTCTTAATGAGGCACTAAACAAAGAGGGAGCCAAAACCAAACATTATACCACTGATGCTTCCACAAGATTAAAATAGGAAAGTTTTAATAACAACTAATTAAGCTCCTTTCATGTTTAAATCCCTTTTTGTGGTGTTTATTGCCTTTACTTTGTTTGATGTGTATAATCAGTATAATAATCTGATTCTGCTGATAAGATACTTGATTAAGTGATGATTGGCAGAAGCCTCCATAACAGCAGCGGTGTAGACATGTTGCTGCTCCAAAGCTTGTAGATCTGTGGTGAAACAATGGATAGAAGCAATTGTTTCTGTCCATCAATCTGGGGAAGAGTTCCAAAATAAAAGAGATGTGTCAGCATGTGAAGATTATTCAAAAGTAGCTACTAAAAACATCAGCTACTTCTGCACAGGGCAGTGAAGCATAATCTGTATGACATGAATACTGAGCTGGTTCTGTAGCAGTACAAAGCAGTGTGTCTTGAAACCATTCTGTTTCATCATGTGTGCCCAGTCAGGTCCCCATGTTTGTGCAGATCCAGCAGAAGTGGAGGCGGATATATGCTGGCGAGTGCCAAGGCCCCGGCGTTCGCACCGACTTCGAGATCGTCCATCTGCGTAAGGTGCCGAGTCAGTACAACCACCTGTCAGGCCTCCTGGACGTCTTTAAGTCTAAAATAGTGAGTACTGAGGAGCAAAACACATCGCAGAAAAACTATCTGAAAACAATATACACACACTGGCACCATCATTCCACATTACTGACAGTTTTGTCACTGCAAAGTTTTCTTTTCTTTTTAGTTCAACGGCTTCAATCAGCTTCTGTCAGCACGGCCTATTAGTGCTGCTGTCCACTTTAGAGGTCCTGCTTTTCCTTTGTTCTGCACGGTAAACCATCAAACTGGACTTTCATTGGAAAGCAGTGTGTCAGTGGAAGAGCGCTGTCTAATTGTCCAACATAAATGTTTTTAAGAACTTGTGGTATCTTATGATAAGGTGGTAGAGTTTCACACCTGATAGTCAGGTAGAGTCGGTTCGATTGGAGACCGAAACTGCAACATTTGTTCCATTTTCAGCTGAGTTCTGTTGTTTCTCCAAGCTCTTCTTTTCTTTTGAGGATGAGCTCCAGTGTTCTGTGTAATTTAACTCCAATCAGCCGAGGCAGACATCAACTCAAAACAGAAAAAAGAAAAGAAAGTCATGTGCAAGTTAGAAAGGTTTCCACCCAAGATGGAAATGATCACAGATCATATGACCATAAACTACAGGAACATCATTCTGTGGAATTATGATGTCGTCACAATTGTCAAACTTAATAGTGATAGTTACTCAGCTACAATGTCTATTGATTCCTCCACATCAAAAGGCTAGCGGTTAGATGTTTTGGGCATTTTAGTAGAAATCTCCCTCCCCCCAGTCTAACAGACAGGCTGGTGTTACAGTAAATCTTCACCAGACTGGTGTACAGACAGAAAGCCATTCCAGGTTAAGTTCAGGTTTTCAGTTTTTCTCTTCCTGTTCTTCCTGTCTTGGTTCAGGGCTGTAACCTGCTCCCTCTGCCTCCAGTCGACATCGCTATTCGCTACACCTACATTCTGCAGGACTGGCAGCAGTCTTCATGGCCGCAGCAGCCACCAGGTATTCACACCAAGATCTCACTGTGTCCCATTATATCTGGAATGTATAACTCTATATCTTTGTTCTTTGGCTGTAATACATATAAAACACAGAGGTTGTCTCCCACATGATACAGAGTGTGTCCCAGATGATGAGCCATTGTCCAGTAAAGGTGTCGTTTGTTCTGTTTTTGGCTGGCTGGGTTCTGTTCCTGTCAGACTTTGATACGCTGCTCGGCGGTGAAGTAGGAGGAGTGGAGTTTGGAAATCTTCCCTTTGGAGCCTGCGAGGAACCAATCAGGTAATAGCATTTTTTTTTTGTGAGAGTATTAAATAATATTTAAGACAAAATAATGATTAATATTACAGGTGTGCCGATCGATCGGCCACCGATCATAATCGGCCGATTTCCGTGAAAAAGTGTATGATTGGTGATCGCCGATCACGGTCCCTTGTTGCCAATCACACAAACCGATCACCTGCATCTCATTTCGCAGCCTGCCTGTGCAGCTGGTCTCCTTTTTCCTTGACACTGCGCAAACGCACAGCAACAAATCCTAAGCGATGTGGAACTATAACGCACTGAGTGATTGAGGACGTTTGCGTGTTGCGGCGGAAAATTTGCACAATGCCCGTTTTGTTTTTTTCTTGGAAAAAGTTATTAAAAACAAGTTTTTGTCTAAATTAAGGTGAATTTATGGTTTCTTTTTCCACATAATGTAACCGGTGCTTATGATTAAAAAATATATAATTATGTGATCGGTATCGGTGATCAGCCCTCATGGGTGATTGGAATCGGTATAGGCAGGAAAAAACCTGATCGGCACATCTCTAATTAATATGTACAGAATATTCTTAGTACAGTACCATATGTATTGTTCTGATTACAGTTTTACTAGGACCGTGTCTATAATGACAAATTAATTTCAGGAAATTAATTACACAGAATTTTAACGTTATAAAAATGTGTTTTAATGCATTTAATTGTATTTTTAATTTTCCATATGAACATCTGGAACCTTTGTATTGTTTGTTTCTGGTATACTCATAAATCTGACACACAAGCAACAACCACAGGCAGCAGCAGTGGACGACAAAGCCGCTTCTTGGGGGTTCATTTCTGCTTCAAAAGCGATCTGATTGGACGCTGCAAAACACTATTGTTGTGCTAAAAGGAGTTAGCCTATCAGTGAAGCTTTTCAATCCTAAAATATCATCTCAATGCTAAACATGCAGCAGCAGAACAGACATCCCCAATGTTAATGTCAGCGTTCACATTTCTAAAGATCTATGAATGATCAGGAGTTCCTGAAACTCTGGAAACATGAATGAATAGAACAATGTTTTCCTCCAGTCTGATGGTTGAACAACATGAATAACAGATTTAAAAGAAATAGACACTGTTTTTGAGCTCTTATGTCAATTTATTCAATAGTTTAGCATTAAAAATGTTTTTTTTTTATTGAAGTGCTGTTTGTTTTTGAAGCCTCATCTTTGGGAAGAGTATTCCAGATGCTTATTGTTCCCTGCTTTTCCCACTCCAGAAACAGTTTGGATGTATGTTTAGGAATAATTAAATGAAATGTGTCAATGACTAACAAGAAATAGTCACATCTTAGAACCTTCAGAAGTACTTTTTAAAAGATTCCGTTCCCAAATGGATGTCTCCAGTTTGTGTGGATTTAAGAGAATCTCCCAGAAACTCAAGCATTTATTTTCTTTTTTTTTTAAGTCACTGAAATTGTGACATTTTTAAAATTATTTAAATAAATCAATTACCCAAATATGGTATCCAGGCCCATATTATGTGTTTCTTTATGCTTAGCGGTTGTGAGTAAGTCATTCTTTAGTACATGACCATTCTATGCCATCTAGGTCTCCCTTTGCACATGCATGAGATTCTATCTGGATTTTTGATATGATGTTGTGCTTGTTCTGTGTTCATGTGTAAAAAGAAAAAAAAAGTCAGTTTAAATAAATACTTTTTTTCTTCCCGTTTTGTTTTGAAGTGAACTTCATCTTGCAACCACCTGGCCTCACCTCACAGAGGGCATCGTTGTAGATAACGATGTGTACAGGTGAGTGTTTTAAGTTCTAACAGTTCCCCAAACCTGTATGGCACAACAGCTGTCACTTGGAGAACTGATTATCTTGAAACATTATCATAATTTAGAGCAGTGGTCCCCAACCTTTTTATTATCGTGGACCGGCCAAGACTTGGAAATTTTGCTGCGGCCCGGGTGGGGTGGAGGGGTGGGGGGAGCGTGAACCGTCAGATAAGGTTTTTGCATGTTGGTGTTCCCGCTAAATCCTGAATATACCCAATTTGGTTGCCTTGGCCTTTTTATCGCAGCCTGTGGGGTTTTTCCCTGACTGGGAACGAGAATACAACCTGCTGAATGTGACAGGTAGCCAATCAAAAAGCGCTGTGACGTAAGAACAGAGGGGAATCCCAAACAGCTGACATATCGCACAACTGTGAGTCCGGTGGATATCGGATATGATATGTGGAAATGTTTATTATTATATGTAAAGGTCATTATTATACATGTTTATTCTGCTTATTCAGTTAAAAATGTTAATTATGAAAAAACATATTCACCTGCAAATCATAGTGCAGCAAATAGAGCGGCTGCTACCGTCGTCTTTTATCCACCGTCTTTTCTTTTTGTTACGTCTTTTATCTCTTAAAATGACTCCACAAACTATCACTATTGCTTCTACATCGTCATCCGTGTTTGGTCATTCTAAATTCCCGCTATATTGGGGGTTTTACTGAATTATCCTCTGGAATCAGGATGTTCGTGACTGGAATCGGTTCGTGTTGCTCCTGTCTTGTGGCTGATCACAAACCGATCGAACTTGTTGTACTTTTATCAGCTCTGTGGTCACAGAGGTTTGGAGAATCGGCCTACAAGTCTTAAATTTTTCCATCTAAACCAGACTTAAGACTCACAAGCTCTACTCCTCTCCTCTCGACCACTGCCCAAACGCTCTGACTCTGGTCGCTATGGTAACGTTTACATATCCCTTCAAAATAAGATACAGATGCGCCACAAAAACATTTTACTTTCGGGAAAATTTTAACTCACGATAATGACTAACGGGAGCCCTGAGCTGGTTTCTCTGCAACGAGACGGTCCCATCTGGGGCTGATGGGAGACAATGACACCCGAAGTGTTGCTTTTATCCACAGCTTGTTGGTCTCTACGTGGCGAAGCAGCTTGA
Organism: Poecilia reticulata; assembly: GCF_904066995.2. Classification (NCBI taxonomy): domain Eukaryota; kingdom Metazoa; phylum Chordata; class Actinopteri; order Cyprinodontiformes; family Poeciliidae; genus Poecilia; species Poecilia reticulata. The sequence continues at coordinate 23,663,901 of NC_088848.1, read as the reverse complement.
AGCTTTTTTGCCTCATTAGCCGCATGTTACGCAGAGCGGCTTGTAATGTGGGACTCACCTATCGGTCTGGGATAAATCCATTCTCCTGTTTCTTCTCTGGGCCTTTTCCCCATTGCAAGGAAACTTTCCAAAGACATCTGATCTGTTTCTTACTCATTTTGCTGCTTGTGGTCTCAGTGTTGGCGCGCAAGTAACCGAGAGAATCCGGTTAAAGGATTTTCAAAATAAAAGATCCTCCAGACTCAAATAATACATAAAACGGAAATATTTAATTCTTGCGTGGCCCGGTACCAATTGGTCCACGGACCGGGGGTTGGGGACCAAAGTTGGTGTTTATTACATTCTGTTCAAATATCCAGAATGTTCTAAAAACTGCATAAAAGTTTGAGTAGCAGTAGATTGTTGGGAGGGATTTAACTGATAGCCCAGCATGTGAGATGTGTTCAACCGCATCTCCTGCTATCCAACAGTGACCTTGACCCTCTCCAAGCTCCTCATTGGTCCGTTCGAGTTCGGACTGCTGACAACCTTCAGTGCTTACTGGGTAGGTGGCTCACTTGTTTCCACTCACACCTCTACTATTTCAGGTGTTTTTAAACTTTGTTGTAGGAACAGGCCCCGTATGTTTCAGCAGAATACGTTTGAACTACAAAAATGTCATCTAAATGTTCTGTGTGACTTTCATTTCCTTGTAGGAGACTTTATCACAGAGTTCTTTAAACTCTGCTGTCGGAAGGAGTCTGCAGAGGAGATCCTGGGTAAAGGCAACGCTGAAGAAGAAGGCCAGGGTCAGTTTGCTTCTTCTACTCTTGTAAAAACCAGTTGCTAGTTCTATGCTTCACGTTATCCAGAAGGTCTGGACTCACCGCTACTGAGGTACGATTACTTCCTGTTGGTGTTTTAAATTTTACCCAATCTTTAACATCTGTAACTAGGTCAGGGTAAATGCAAAACCACTTCGTAATACTACAACTTTTTAGAGACTTTACAAACCAAATACATGAACTAAAGTTCACAAACTGTACTTTAAAGACTCCACATTTATAGTGCGTTAATCCAATCTTTACTGCAGAGCTACAGAGCTTTCAACTGAGCTGCTTTAAAATACTCGAGTTGTGATGCTTAACCTAAAGCATCACAAAGCACCCCTTCCTCTGTGTCTGCCCCACTCAGCTCCTTCAGACTAGCCAGCAGCAGTTAGCAAACACCTGGTGGAACTGTGCACCAGCTGAGCTCATTATAGGAGCAACTAAAAACGTTGTTAAAGGGTTAATAGAGGAGCCGTGTTATGATGACTTCCTGAAGGCAGAGGTTCAGAAACAGCAGGAGTTTTTAAAGAGACAGAGACCCAATTTTAAGGCATTAAATTACAAAGTCAAATTTATTTTAAGCCATATTTGTTTGTTCCAAATGTGACTTAAAATAAATGTGACTTTGTACAGCATTTTTCTAACAACTGAAGTGAATGTGGTTGATTGTGCTACAAAATGGCACAATGTGTCAAGAACATACATAATCCTGCCCCTTCAACACATGTATAAGTGTAAGCTGTAATCGTTCCCTGCAGAAAACAGCGACATCAGCTCCGCCTTGTCTAAGCTGACGGAGCCAGCAGCGCCGGTCCCATTAAGCAAACTGTCCGTGTCCAGCATGGTCCACAGCGCCCGGAGGCGCATCCGCCGCCACCGGCACATCGACGAGTCACCGCTTCACGTCGACGTGCTCAACTCGATCCTCCTGGTGCGTTTTGCTCTTACAAGCTCGTTCTGTGGTACATGGAACATGAATCAATGTGAGGACAGAGACAAATCTACAGGACGTTGTCCACAACACCTGGCCAGATCAGACAGATAGCCTTCAGAAGTTTAGGCTGCCACAGGGTTTTATTCAGCACAGCTTAGACATGAATTTCATTGGAAGATTAGAATGTGGGGAATACCCACACAGTTGATCCTTTATACACAGCCTGGCCTTCATCACATACATGTTACAGCATTTCGTAGTTCAAGGTCACCATTTTCCTGCCTGATAAAATGTTTATTTTCCCTCTAACATTCATGTTTCTGTCTGGATTATGTTGTTTTTCCTCTCAGTACCTCTTTCCTGATGCTGCGGTGGAAAAGTCATCAGACAAAGAGAAAACTACACAAGCAAACTCCTGCAGGACGTCTGAGCAAGAGAAGAGCCCAGATGATGTATGTTTGACCCCCAACACGTTCTGAACCAGCATCGCCTTCTCCTTAGCAGTGGAGTTTGATCAGAAAGAACGAGGCTCCACATAAACACAGTTAGGAGAAAACTGAGATTCTCGAGCAAATTTAACATGTGGATGTTAAGTCATCAGTTCTGCTGTTCTAAGCAGAAGATGCAGCCCCAAAATCATCAGTTCCATTCAATTCACTTTATTTCTATAGCGGTAATTCACAACAAATGTCTTCTCAGGCCACTTTATAAAAATAGTCCTTTCAGCTTGAGACAAGTTATCAAACACTCCAGTCAAGTTTAGTTTATTAGAAGCCACTGTAAATGTTTCATTTGCGAGGAAGCTGTCCCTTTAAATAAGCAGGACATTTCCTGTTTCCTGCCTCTCTTCAGAACCTGTTCCTCCAGCTGAAGTCGGCGCCCTGTGACAGTCTGACCTACCGCCTGGCGTTGTGTCTCTGCATGGTCAACTACAGCTACGGTGGCCTGGCGGCTGTCGCACACCTCTGGCAGGAGTTTGTCCTGGAGCTGCGCTACCGCTGGGAAAACAACTACCTCGTCTACGGGTGGCTGAACACACACTTCACCTGCACAGCTCCAAACCAGTCACTGGAGATTTTAGTTGATTTGCATTACGTCAGCAAGACAGCCACACATTTCTTGCATTATGTTCAATTAGCTCTCTTCAACTGTGTGTGAAAACATTTCAATTATAAAATAAGTCAATCTGCCAAGCAAAAATATTCATACCTCTTGGATTTTTTTTTACATCCTGAGGTGAACAGTTTGTAAAAAAAATTATTATTATTATTTTTTTTTTTAGAAATATACAATCTGAAAAGTGTGGTGTGCTTTTCTATTCTCCCCCCTTCATACTCTTATACCCATCAATAAATGTGGGTGGGTATAAACTGTTTCTTCTTGAAACTGATTTATTTTTTATTATGTTTGGTCATTGAAAGTTGAACAGTTGGGTCAATTATGCTCCTAAATTAATTTTATTTTTCGACAGTTATGATTGTAAACATGCCAATGAGGTTAATGATTTTTCTCAAGCAGCTGAAGTAACTCAGATTATACTTATGGAAATCTAAATTTGTGCTTTCACCATTGTTTTATTTGCAGGTTAACAGGCGGATCTCCAGATCTCCGCTGTTGTCTTCTGCATCAAAAGTTTCAGGTAATTATTACAACCAATCTGACACCAATTATTCCTAGACACTCGAAACAGCTTTTGAGTGCCGTGCAAAGATATGAAGAAATTTGTTCCATTAAATATAATTATTTAAAAAATGACATTTCCCTTTTTTGAAAAAGTAATTGGAAACAATTACATTAAAAAAAATCCATTATTAATTTAATTGTCAGAGACTTGGCCAACATTTTTCTCATTTTTTATTATGTTTTCTCCCATCATTTTTTCACCCACAACTCAAACACGTTACAGTATTGGGGGAAAAAAGTTTGAATTCAAACCTGTGTGTGTCAGAAATTGACAGTGACTTTCATTTCATTCATATTTAATCAAATTAGAGCAAATCTGTCAAAAAGGCATTTGTTTGTTTTTCCCACACTGTATATGCACATTGATGGATTTTAACTTTGGGTGCACCAATAAATTGGCCCTGATTTCCTTCATTTTGGGAGATTGGTGATGATCCCATATGTACATGTGAAGCCCATCTTGACTTCTGTGTGACAGTCTGACCAACAGACCCACCAGGTCAAGTCTGCATGTTTGTAGTTAACAATAGCCACTCCACTGTTGCCGACTCAGTGATATGTTGCTATATTTATCAACATTTAGGACAAAACATCAATGTCTGAATCAGACAGGTCAGGCTTTTTAAAGATTGGTGGTCAGCGATCGACCAGAACTGAACTCCTACTTTTCAGCACCGATTAGAAAATAATACAATATGAGCATTTCAATGGGTTTAAAAACAAGGGAAATGAAAAAAATTAAAACACATTAAATTGCAAAAGTAACTTATTAAAAAATGAATTTTATTGGAACCAATGGCAGATGATTCAGAAGCGATAGAATTGATGCATTAGTCTGAAAGGAACATTAAAAAACTTTTTAAAAAAAAATTTAAATTCCCGTTCAGAATACACAACATATTCAAATGTTATAACTTTGGCAATGTTCATGCAAATAGCACAATTGTACAATTTAAAAGTGAGCAATATCCAGGGACCCAGAAGGGAAATCACTTAGTGATAGTAGATGATGATGTAACTCACTGTCCAGCGTTTGTTAGTCATTATGGTTCTAGCTGTGGCCAGGATCTCCTGTAGCTGTCTAGGTTGACGTGAATCTGAACACACTTGCTGTTTGCCTGTGGGTAGATGTTGAACTGCTGCATAGAGAGGAAGAGGGCGAGAGATGAAGCTCGCAAGGCACAGGAGGGAAACGGAGAGAGAGAGCGCAAAGTATCCGGTGGAAGAGCTTCTGCGTCCACAACCAGAGGAACACCGCAGGGTAAATCCTGGGACTCCTGGAGCGACAGCGAGGACGAGTTCTTTGAGTGTCTGAGCGACCAGGGGGAGATGGAGTCTTCCCACAGCGAAGCAGGAAAGGACAGCAGCAAGCTGAAGGCGGACGGCAGGCTGCACCCCTACAACAACATGACCCTGCTGCACTCTGCAGAGCTGCTCTATGTCCCTGTTACCCAGGTAACGCCCTCCCTCTGCCGGTCTTCTGCTTTCTCCTCTGGAGTGCTAGCTAGAATGTGTGACGGTGGTTTTCAGGAGCCGGCCCCCATGACAGAGGACCAGCTGGAGGAGCAGTCAGAAGTCCTGGCTAAGCTCGGCACGTCGGCTGAGGGGACTCACCTCCGTGCTCGCATGCAGAGCGCATGTCTGCTCTCTGACATGGAGTCCTTTAAGGTGAGGAGAGCACACACACACACACACACACACACACACACACACACACACACACACACACACGCACACACACACACGCACACACACACACACACACACACACACACACACACACACACACAGTTTCTTTGGACTGCTGTGTTTGGTTTACGCCAAACATGTCCTCTGTTCTGGACAGATGATTACATTTACATTTCTAATTTTTGTTTGGCAGTAATGCGACCAGTATTTAGGGTTTCCCCCAGAAAACCTACTAACGCTGGTGGCTAGAGCAGTCCACCAGCAGCCCACCGTGTTTATGACTTAAACAAACATTTTTATTTCAAACCTGGCATCATGAATTTGTAAATAATAGTGTGTGAGGCCAACGGCCAAGTGGTCATTTGTTAGAAATTGTGCACACCTGACAAGCTGTTATTTCCAAATGATGATGCCTTAACATGCACCTCCACATTTTTGTAACTTTTAATATTTTTTAAAATGTTAAAACCTGGTGATAGCGCCCCCTACCACCAGGATTATCAGGTTTTCTGGGGGAATATGTATGTAAAAAACTTTTTTTTTAAATTATAAACATTAAATACTGCACCTTTAAGACCTGTTGTGTGAACATAGCCTAAGACTCTTCTGTCTTGATTCCAGAAGTTTGCTTTGGTGACTTTCAGTCTGGCCTTCATGTTTGTCTCAGACAGTAAAGGTTTCTCCTTTCAGGAAGGTTCAGCTTGTTCAGCTTCTTTCTGATTGGACAGATATGAACCTTCATATCAGCAGTAGCAGGACACGGTGTTTTAAATTTGTACTTATCTATTTACCCACTGTTCTTTCAGGGTTTAAAAAAATAACCTGAGAATTAGCAGAAGCAATCTTTTTTTTTTTTTTTTACTTAATCTGATGACCTTCTCCTTTTCTTTCCAGGCAGCCAACCCAGGCTGCGTTTTGGAGGACTTTGTCCGCTGGTACTCTCCAAGGGATTATGTAGAAGAAGAAGTGGTCGACGAGAAGGGATCCACTGTCATCAGAGGAGAACTTAGTGCAAGAATGAAAATCCCCGGCAACATGTGGGTGGAGGCGTGGGACACGGCCAGGGTGACCCCGGCACGGCGCCAGAAGAGGCTGTTTGATGACACCAAGGAGGCAGAAAAGGTCCCGATCAGCTGGAAACGGAATGCATGATTCATAAGTGATCACATCTTACTACAAAATATTAGGAAAATATTTAAGCTGCTAAAAACTGGGATGATGGTTCCAACACCACGTCAAGCTGTTTCAGTCCAGTGAAACATCACCTCAGTTCAATCACCAAATAACTCTCTAAGTGGTTTAAGACTTTAACAAGACCACAAAAATCCAAATTTCAGTTTCGGATATAATAACAAAATTCATCACAGGAATATGTCATCTTTTTTTTATCTAGGTGTTGCATTATTTGTCGATGCTGAAGCCTGGAGACTTGGCCCATCACCTGCTGCCCTGCCTGCTTCATGCTGCTATTATGAAACTGAAGCAGGAAGGTGAGTCCTGTTTGATGGCTTCATGTCTGTTTTCTCAACATCTACATTTACCAGCCTCTTTCACAAAAGAGTTTCATCATAAACACGCAAAAAAAATCACAAATCACAAGTAGAGCCGATACTCTGGAAGTGAGATCAACAACAACTTCAGTTTGCTGCACAAGTTGAAGTGTTTTATTAAAGTTAGGCCCTTTAATAACCTTTATTCTAACTTTGCTTTCTGTATATTTCTCCAACAGAGTCGGTAGAAAACATTCCATCAGTTGAGAAAAGCATTCAGCAAGCTGCGAGTCAAGCCAACAAACTGCTGCACTCGGCTAACTACGACTACAAGAAGCTGGAGGTCAGTACTTCCTGTTCTGGACTTCAGTAAAAGGGCAAATAAAAAGCAAAGCAATTTTTAATCATCATTTTTCTCCAGGTAGAATATTGCAAAACAAAGTTTGACATTTTTTGAAACTCCTGTACAATATTCACATAGAGTGAAATATTTCAAGCCTTTATTTATTGTAATGTTGACGTTTATGGTGTACGGATAATAAAAATCCCAGATTCAGCATCTGAGAAAATGTAAATATTAAATAAGATTAATAAAGGATATTTTCATCAGAATGTTGATGGTTTATAACAGACTGTGTGAGAGATGCAGAGTTGACTCTGAACTTCAGGTTGTTTAAGAGCAAAATAAGAACCTAGCTCGCTGCGTCGCTACAAGCACACTTCCTGCTTATCAAAATAAAAGCCATTCTTCATCCGTACATTGAGAAATGTAACATTTTCTTTTAGTTTATTGGCTAGAATTGCTTTAGTGGATTATGTTGGATTCTGGAACACATTTGTGTTGAGCTCTGATAATGACTGTAGAACATGATAATAATCTTAAACGTAATCTGATTTAGAATAAATGTGATAGTGTGTTATTTAAAGAAACAAATCCACAGGGATTAATAACTGCATGTTAACCTCAGTGATTCCAAACTGCAGCAAAACATCCACAGACTGGTAGGATAAACTGAGACACAAGGTGTTGCAATGGCCCAGTCAAAGACCAGACCTCAGAGCTGCTCTAACTTGTTGATGAACTAGAGAATAATGTGTGTCCTGTTGACTTCTCTATGCTACTGTTATGACAGCACTTTTCTCTCTACACAGGATTTTATTAACCAGTTGGTCACCATGGAGACGGTCATCGCCGAAGCTCGCTCTCTCAAGGCCAAGTTTGCTGTCGATGAGGAAGAGGAGAACGGTGAAGCTGCAGAGGAACTAGAGAAGTAAGTTCAGCTCAGTTTGAAGCTGAGCTCATTCCAAACCGTCGTCATGGATCCGGACAGGAAGCTCCTGCTGGGCATTTAGCGTGTGGGTGTGTGTGTGTGTGCGTGTGTGTTTTGAAGGTTTGTGACCTCGCTGCTGGAGGAGCCTGAGGTGGTGGTGCTTGGAGCTGGACAGGCTCGCATCGGCAGAATCATCCACAGACTGTTTATTAACGCTCAGCGGGTAAGCAGCTGCTAACACACACACATTTTCTAACCATGTTAGTACTTCCATTGATTGTATAACTGTATTTGTAACCATAAACATGACATAAACATATTTCATTCCTTTCCACATGTTCTGTTAGTGGAGCCACAGAGAGGCTGGCTGCCCAGAACAGATCTGGTTCTGGTCTGAAGCAGGTCCAGACGTCTGGCAGCATCTTTACTGCATTACAAACAGTTTGCAATACAAACTAAATCCAGCATCCAAGTAGGCCGGCCACATTGATGTAGCAACAACCAGGCCCAGTCATTTTAAATTGTCCCAGTAATTTGGCGATAAACAATAATTTTGAGACCATTTTCTTTTATTGTAATTTTCTTTTTATTTCTTTTGCTGCTGTTTAGACATCGACCAGCATAAAATCAGCTGCAGCAAACAGACGAAAACCAACGAATAAAACAAAACTAATGTTAAAATAAATCAGTAACAATATATATCGCAATATTAACAGATGATACATCTGATAGAATATTCAATACATAGAATATTCACTGAACTCTGGTCCAGAACCCCACAGCATTCTGGGAGATGTAGGCAGAGGAAAGGCTTTCGCAGCTAAACCTCTCACAGCTAGCGATGCATCAACTCACTCTTTGGTTACCTAGCAACAACTTGCAGCAGTTTCAGTTTTCTCCACTATTCCTCATAACTGCTTCAATAAAAATAAATAAATAGAAATAAAAAATGTTATCCACCAGATTGACAGTATTTCAGATATTTAAAACAAAAAACTATAATCAATAATTATCTAGATCAACTGATATGAAACACTTAATTGTGACCTAAGCGCTAACTACACATGAATTCTCTTTTACACTGATAGTTTTCTACCAGTTCAGCCTTGATCCTCCACTGGTTCCCAGTTGCAGACCGTTTCCTCTGTTCCTCAGGCGGCTCTTTTGGCTCCAGTGGACGACAATCTGGAACCAGCTGCTGAAAGCAGGAAGATCCCAGACTTCCCTCCTCCTGCGGGCCGGGAGATCCTGCTGAGGACGTGTGTTCCCCGACCTGCTCCGTACTCCAAGGCTCTGCCTCAGCGGCTCTTCTGCGTGCTGATGAAGGATGAGTTCAGGCTGGCGGGGGCCTTCTCTGCAGACACTTCATTCTTTTAGCCGCTGCCTGGTGGAACGACCTTCACATGCTTCACATGCTGCCGTTTTGTTGCTTAACTCATCCTTAACTGTTAGAAGAGGCGTCAGGTCTGGGTAGAGTGGTGGTCCCCCACTGGGATGTTGGAGGCTCCATTAGGAAGTGAAGATGCGTTTGGTTCAAGAGCTTTTAAACCTAAAACTAAAGAGATTAAAGTCAAAGTGATTTATCAGTAAAAGGTTTAGTTTGCTTGCAGTTTGATCCACTGTGGACATCCAGAAGTGATCCGGTTACAGGTTTCCTTATCATAATCATATCCTGACATTATTGCATATTCTGCACTTATTCCATACTCGCAGAAATCTGCCAAAACATTACAGTGATACCATAAGAGTCACTGTGGGGGAAATGAGTAACTTGATCCAATCCAATCCAAACTGGAACTTTGATTTTTAGATTTTTGGGATGATGGTCCATTTCTCCACGCTAAAATGAAACCAACATAAAATACAGAGAGCAAACCTGACGGGGAAGAAATACGTCTCTCCATCGCTGTGTGTGTGTGTTTTATCAATGTGCAGTAATGATCTATGCCATTTCACCATGTCATTATTTTACTTCTATCTGTACTGTACATTTGTAAAACTGAAATTAAATGAAACGTCCAAAACGAATCGTTGTGAATCATTATGCCAGATAGTCTAATCAGAGGCTCAAATGCCATTTTGCAAATATCTCTTCATATTGATTTTCAAATGATTAGGATGTGATCAAATGCATATTTAAGCATTCTGATTTTAATAGCCTCAACATGCTGCTTTATAGCAAAGACTTGTTTCCCACAGTTCCATTGAAGAAGCCTCTGGCTGAAGACGCTGTTTTCCCAAGACCGTCTCATGAAGACACAACAGATTGACCTGTTCAGATGAACATTGAGGCATCTATATTCATCAACAACCTCCACTTCTTCTCCCCTGAGGGAAATAGTTTGATCTGATCCTGTTCCTCTTGAAATCAATCATCTCCTTTATTTTGTTCACATTCAACATGAGATGATTGTTCCCACATCATGACACAAACTGCTCCACCAGCTCCCTGTATTCAGCCTCTTGTCTGTCTCTGATTCACCCGACAACAGCAGAGTCATCAGTTTTTCTGTAATGACAGAAGTCAGATTGGTGCTGGAAGTCTGAAGTGTAGAGAGAAGAGGAATGGTGAGAGTACAGAGCCCTGTGGTGCTGCTGTGCAATGCAATAAAGAAAAACATTGGATATGCAATACGTCAAGTTTTTGAGATGTGGCTGCTGCTCTGGCACAAATGTTAAATAAGTCACACTGATCATTTGTACAGTACCAGCTAGTATATTATAGTGTTTACTACTTTTCCTTTAGTCAGCCTGAGCAGCTGATTATGTGAATGAACTCGTGTTCTGTGTTATTGTATCATATCTGCATGGAGTTTTCATTTGTTGAACTCATTCAGGACAAGATTTGCACACAGACATCATGCTCACTCAGAGGCTTTTATTGCTCTTTTCTTTTAAACATTGGAAATATTTCTAAGACAAAGAAGCTTCATTACTTCACTCACTGCAGTCACCTGACCCTTCATTGACCTCTGAGGCCTCAGAGGTCAGGAAACAACTGAACAGTAAACAGTTTAACATCCACACCACGGAATTATTCACAGTGTTTCATAACTAACTTGCTGTTTCCACCAAGTGAAACTGCTTGAGTTAAAGTTTGCATCAGTGTAGAGAAGGAGACATTCAGCTACAGTACAGGAAGTTCTAAATGCTTTAAGTTGGTAAACAGATCAGATTACAGCAGTGGAAGCTAACTCACACGTCGCTCCAGCAGAACTAATGAAAACTAAAGATGTTTAAGGTTTGAGAACCATAGAGCTGCTTGGTTAACACAGACGCTCATCCAGCTCAGTAGGATTCACTGCAGTCCCATGAGGCTCCAAGCAGAACTCCGTTTGTTCTTCAAATAAAAAAGAAACACGTTTCTACTTCATGAGAATCAACGTAATGTTAATAAAAAGGAAAAAAAAAATACATATCTTTTGTCTAAACTCACTACATCTCAATATTAGCTTGGGAACCATTCTACTCATCAAAATTAGTTTGGTCATTTCTCTCTCAAAATTATAGTAATCAAATATTCATTATTACAGTAATAAGAGCACAGAAGCGTACCTTCAGGAAAAATAAGCCACCATGTTTTTGTGTGTGGGGGGATGCTGCAGATGAAGCCGTCCCCAAGAAGCCACAAAGGAAACGTTTCTCAGTGTTTTATCGTCTCCAGGGGAACAAATGTGCATGTAGTGATGAATAGCAACACAACAACATGTAACTGAGCAAAATGCAGAAGTAAAATGTCAGCAGAGTCTCTTGCTTTTCTCACTACTAAGAGTTGCTACACCTTCAGTTTGGGAAACGCTTCATCAAACAGAGTTAAACCTACAGATCCTGAATTTAAAATGATATTAGTGGGATGTTGTGGGAACCCAGTGGAGGTGGTGTTAAGGTGCAGCTTGTGGTTTAAAAGAGGAGACGGGGTGGGGGGGTGAAGGGGGCTCAGCCTTCTTTTGGGGTGACTCGTGGTCCAGCCAACGAGTTCTGAATGATGCTGCTGATGGAGTCCACTCCCTCTGCTTCCAGGAGAGAGCGATGGTCGCCTTCGATGACGTAAACAGACACCTTCCCATCGCAGACCTGAGAAAGAGACGTGAGATTCAGATCCTGTCAGCGATTCAGCAGACAGAGAATCGAAGCTTCGTTTGAATGATTCAGGTTACTCTGCCAAATCACAAATCTCTAGTTTCTGGTGCAAACACCTCAGTCCAGCAGCTCCTGAAGCCAGGCCTCCAGTCCCCCCTCCCACCCCCTCTGCATGTTTTGGATGCGTCTCTGTTTCACCAAACGTGGCTCCTCTGCAGCCACCAAGATGCTGCAGGAGCCTGAGAATCAACCATTCGCTGGGAGCCACATGCAGGGCCTGGAATGGAGGACCAGCTTTATGATCCACTGCAACTTCTCAGCAATATAAATGAGCTTGTTTCAAGTAAATAATTCTTCAATTTGGATTTTTTTTTTTAAATAGTTCCATTTGCAGACTCTTTTTCACTCATAACAAGGGGAAAAACATTTAGTTTTGGATATTTTCTAGATTGTTTTCAGAAGGGTGTTTTTTGAGGTGTTAGGGCCTCATCTAGTTTTAGGTTGTTTTAGGTTCATAGGTCAGCTGTGAGTGAAAGTGGAGGGTAAAGACAGGAAATGTGTTCATGTTTGTACAGTCATAACAGCCTGAGGGTTTTTCTACCATGTCTGGAGAATCTGGATGCTTAAGATACATTTTAATTACAGAAAATGTGGGAAAGACACTTCCACATTTATTCTACAATCTTACACAATTATTATTATTATTATTATTATTATTATTATTATTCTACAATTCATGACATGCACATGATGAGAACATCAGAGGAGTCTGCTAAAGGATTTAAAATCATGTCATCCATGCAGGGTCATTAATTATGGGTAACCTCTTACAAAAAATAAGATTAGAGATCAATATGTGAACATTTCTCAGTAATAATAATGACCATGAATGTATCAGTTACCTCATTTAGCTTATAGTCCTCTCCCAGATTCTGTTCATATTCACTGCTGGTTTTGGCACGCAGTAATGCAACGTTGCCATGGTATTTCGTTGCAGGTACGTATCCGTCAGCAGCTTTTAGCTTGTGGTAGAAGGTGGAAGCCGCAAAGTCAAGTAGGTCACGGCTGATGTTCTTGTTGCTGGAGGTGATCAGGTCCACAGCCATCCTGACGCGTGCCGGCAGGTCAGACAGCGGGAGCAGGAGCTTCAGCAGCTGTGGAACCAGAGAGCAGAGGACAAAACGGCTCAGAATGATTTGTTGGGTCTGAACTATCTCTAAATGTTATAGAAAAATGAGTTACTTTCATGCACTATGCAAGCAAAAACAAATATTAATTTCACACCAAGTAAAAAAAAAAAAGATAGTTGAAAAACACTACATAAGAAGTTTTATACAACTGTGCCTCTTGCCACTGCCCAGGTAAGAACAATACTAACAGAATATTTCAACATCAATACATTTTACAATACATTGAACATGATTGTATATAATTACAAAGATGAAGTGAAATATATTTAAGTGCAAGACATGATTTATTTGAATAGAGGAAGTCTTTTATTTTGAAGAATGCTTAAGGATCTGGTTCTGTTTTGTCACTATCTTGCTTTGTTGACTTTTGGTTGCTATGGTCACAAACAGCTGTTGCCATTATCAGCTGTCCTGTTTTTTCTCTTCAATAAAAACTGAACAGAAAGTTCAGTAAAAGATGTACGAGCCTCAGTCTTGTTTGAAGAAGCTTCACTCCGCAACACCATCTCCTAGCTATCTAGCCGTTTAGCTAGATAGCTAGATAGACTGCTAGCTTCATAGGTAGCTTATTTTGATATCTTACTGTATTATTAAAGCCACAAGTATGCAACCATACTGTAGTTCTAAAGACTTTAAATTCTACATGCTATTAGTTTCTAGTTTGAATTTATCTTTTTTGCGTGTCTTCATAATCATGTTTTGATTTTTATCTGACTGATTTTTATCTGACTGTGATTTTTATCTGCTGAAGTTGAAATGCAGTCTGATTGTTGCTCCATGTGCATTTTAAGTTGTGTATTCTGAGCAACTCCTCAAACAATCTTTTTGCAAAAACACACTCAAGTAATAAATTCAACTCTATTTTTCACCTCAAACTGCTGCTTACAAGATGGCAGAGTTTACACGCACTACAGATTTCCTCTGATTGTTTTTATTTTTTCTTAATTTCACTGTTCTCACAAATAATGAGAAAATGATTAACAGGCGATGAATCAATAGTGTTAGTGAGCGTCTGTGTGTCAGAAGACCCAGCACCTTGTTGTACTCCAGGCCTGTGAACTGCTGGATGAAGGCGCACATGGCCTCCGTTTCAGCCTCACACTCTTTGCCTGGAGTCAGTTTGGCTCTGTAGCTCTGCAACAAACACAATATGACATCATTCACTGAGAGACCTCGATTAAAAGCACTGGTCACAGCCACTGAACCTTCTACTGTCACAGTCTGGCATTATGTTAGACTAAACATTTGCTTTTTCAGCTCAGGTAGAATTAATTCAAATCAATTCAAAAATACTTTATTGAGCCCAAAGGAATATTAAATGTTGCTGTAGCTCATATTAATTCAGAACTCTTCAAAGAATTATTGTAGATGGAGATGGTTGTGGGCAGAAAAGATCTCCTGTAGCAGTCTGTGTTACAGTGAATTTGAAAAAGTCTCTGATCAAAGACAATTATTACTAACATTGTATCTGTTAATGAATAATGACGGGGGGGATTTAACACAGATGTTGTGAAAACTTACAAAGTGATGACATCATCCTCTGGGCTTTAAAAAAGGTCTGACATTATTTTGATTTTTAACAAACAGAAATAATTGAATTAGGGGGGAAACTTATAGTAAAATAATCTCCATCTCATTCTCTGTCAAGTATTTTCTAAAATTCTCTTCTATAGTTGAAATCCAACTACAGAAGACACCAGTGTGTGTGTGTGTACTGGTTCTTTCCTCTGACCTGTGTGTAAGCTGCCACATAGGAGTGTGAGCCATCGAACAGGAACAGATGCTCCACACTGTGGTTGAGGGTCTGCAGCTGGGAACACATTTCAAAGGCCACACAGGCACCAAAGGAGTATCCCCCGATCCGGTACGGCCCGTCTGGCTGCAGCTGCCTGATGCAGTTCACATAGTACGCTGCCAGAGCCTGGATGCTGTCCAGAGGAGCAGCTGGGAGGGGAACAGGAGCAGACTGGGATCAGTGGGTTTAGTCAGGCTACGTTATCCAGGCACCAAAACTACGCCTAATAAGGAAACATGTTGCAGAAGAAACTGGACCTTTAACTTAATTAAAATAACCCAGTAGCTCCTTGACATGGCTGTGCATTAATAAATAAACTCCCAGAATAGTAAAGAAAGAGAGCTCACATTGTGAGAGGATTATGTTTTCATATTATTTTCACTTTACAGCCAATCAGTTCAGGTGTAGTTCCATATTCACACAGTAAATGAGGCATGGTGTTGGTGTACCTTTGGTGCACTGTAAGCCGAAGCAGGGCATGCTGAGCTTGGAGGCCAGAGTCCTGAACACAGAGATGGAGCCTTCGATGGGATGGACCAGGAACAGGGGCCTCTCCTGGCTCTGAGCCTTGTTGAGTGGGATCACAGTGGGGCCGCTAGGGTCCACCAGCACCTGGGTCACATCAGACCCCAAAACGGAGCGAGCTGGATCCTTCGTGTCTTTGGTCTGGTTGCATTCTGCAGGAGGGAGAGAAAAGGAATGACTGTCTGTGTCACAGACAGAGACTGAAGATCAGACAGTCAGATCCAACTGAGTTGTTGTTGCTCTGCTGTCAGGTCTGTCTGTATGTAGAGCCTTGCAAAAGTGTTCAAATGCTATGAACGTTTTTTTATTATGATCACAAACTTTAATGATGTTTTATTGAGATTTAACTGCTATGTAGTTTAAATACTGACGATGACAGAGTTAGATTACTTGCATGTGAGGATTTTGCATGATGGAGCTGCACTATGTAGCACAGAATTGTGAAGTGGAAGGAAAGTGTTACATGTGTTTGTTTTGTGTCGATTGCTCCTGTTAGGGCCCCCCTAAAACACACTGACGTCTGTGACTGTACCTTCACAAAATAGGAAAAAATTTAAAGGGTTATAAATTGAGACACACCAATTAATCAGCCAGTTGATAAATTGGCTCCAGTTTCCTTAATTTTGGGGGTGTGCGCTTCGACTAGGGTTACCAAGGGAACAGTCCCTATATCTTTAAAGCCGGGGGGGTTGGGGGGGGAAGAAGAGAGAGAGACTGCGGCGGCAGCGTGTCGGTGTTACCCAGAAAGCAGTTGGGCACAATATCACAACACCAACACCGTGAGTGAAACAATGACTGGGGCAGCTACTATATAAAGCACTTCTTTATTATTACACATCCACATTTGTAGAAACACGGAACAAATCGCGTCCCGTATCGGTTCCATACGGGACGCTACATTTAACAGAAAAATACAAGGCGATTCCGTATTTTAAGGTTCGGGTGGAAACCCGACTTGCATGTGAGCATTTTGCAATTTTCTGCCAAAGTAAAGATTAAATGTTCACCTAAAATTGTTTAATTTAAAGTGATGGTTTAAATGAAGCTCTCTGTTCAGGCAAAACTTATGATTTTTAAAAAAAAAAAATTATTTTATGATTTTTAATTTCTTGTATAGCTCGTTGGAAGGTGCTAAACAATAAAACTTGTCTTTCATTCCGTACTAACTTTCTCCACCACTTAACCTGCTTAAGCAGGTTGGATCTCCATACCGTTTGTTCCTTCTGCCTTGCTCTTGGCCAGCTCCCTCAGCTTGTTAATGGTCAGCTGGCGGATCTCCCTCATGGCCATCACGATGTCATAGTCTCGCTCCAGAGTCTGGCGAACCTCAACACCCATCAAAGAGTCCAGGCCCAAGTCAGCCAAGGAGGCATCAGCGTTCAGACAGTTCACATCCTGTACGCCTGTGAACGAAAACCACACAAACATGGACTTTTGTTGTTTTTTTTCAAAACAAATTGAGGGAATCAAAAGCCATTTTTAATATTTCCAAGAATTATTCACCAAATATTCTTTTGATTCTTACCAAGAATGTGAGCGACAGCATCCACCAGGTCTTTCTGACCCCCTGCCTCACTCTTCACCGTTATTCTCTCCGCCAGCACAAAGCTGGACATGACCGGCTGCTGTTGGTGCAGGAAGAAGTCCAGCACCTCCAGACAGGAAGTGATGCGTTGAGGTAGGGTTCCCCCGATCACTACATCGTTTCCACCCATCGTCTCCAGTACCACACCCACATCTCCAATGGCGCCCCACTGAACTGCTAATCCAGCCAATCCGTCAAAGCGCCGCTTCTCACACACACGTTCCATCACCGAGTTGGCGTAACCGTAGTTACTTTGGCCGGCGTTTCCACGGCCACAGCTGACTGAGGAGAAAGCCACGAAGTAGCCGAGGTCTGGACACAATTTTCTTGTCACTCTAGGGAGACATTGGAAATAAATCAGATATTACTGAATTAGCAAAGAGGAACAGAGAAGACAAAAGAAAAAACAACCTTCTTCAAAATACAAAGTGATGAAATGAAGCACAACTAAACATCTTACTTGTCCAGATTCATGGTGCCGTCGCATTTTGGTTTGCTGACATCAAGGAATAGCTGCGGCGTCAGATTCTCCAGCATGCCGTCTTTCAGTACCTGAGGATCACAAAGCAGGAGTTTCACTGAAAAGCAGAAACACTAAGGGAGAAATAAAAAAATTACATTTTAAAGAACTACACAAACAGATCAAACATCTACCTTCCCCTCAAAAATAATCAACCTGGGAACATTTTCCCTCTCCTATGAACACTAGGTTCCATAATTGTACTGCTTATGGTGGCAGCATGTAAGAGTAGATGTTTGTTCTGATTTGTTTATTTTGTAAACTTTAGTTCAAATGTTTTAGTCATGTTTGGAAAAATATTCCCTCTGGTTTTGGATGCTGTGCAGCTGAAATGATTTTTCCTCTTACTTTTTTACTACTGAACATTTATTATGATCCAGACATTTGGCAACAAGGTACTGTTAATGTTTTAACAAACAACTGGTACCAGCTGATTAGCATCTTCACAGCTCAAATAACATCTGAACTAAGAGACAGATGGAGGAAGTTCAAACCACCTCCTCCATCATCATACTGAGCACGGTTTGTATCCGTTAATCTAACATCTCTCTTTTTCTAACTTTACAGCCAGACAGATTTAAACAGAACCATCAGAGCTGCCCTCCTTGTATCTGTGAAATCTGAGGCCAAACATTTCATTCTGATGTAGATTTTTGCTTGATGCCGTTTGTTGAATTAAATGTTTAAACTTTGAAGCAATAAGACATGGTGTCACGTTAAGAATTTGTTCATTTAACAAACATCCTCAATGCTTCTGCAAAGTACACATGTAACCACATGTTAAAACAAGGTAGCATCATAGATAGCAGCATCCAAATGACTCAACTAAGGCTGGAGAAACTATATTAGTTTTCCCATTGATTACTCTGTAATTCAGTCTATTCTAATAGTTTTACAAATGAACTGATAAATATAGTCAAAATGAAACAACAGACAAACTTAGTGAAAATGTCAAATCCATGTAGACGTCATGTGGGACTGCTGGTCAGAGAACCATCTGCTGTAATGGTGGCCAGAGTTGGACCATCAACCATAAAGACACACTCTGAACATACACAGCTAATTATCAGGCCTGCAACATGAAGAAATAGATGAAATTGACAGTGGGTGTTACCATGGCGAGATGGAAGACTCCGCCCACTGGGCCCAGTGCAGACGCCTCAGCAATCAGCTTCTCCGTCCCCTTCAGGGTGCTGATGTCGCTCGTGGATACCAGAACGTTCACGCCCTGCTTCTGCCACTCATCAACCCGCTTTGCCTGGTAACCTGACACAAGACCAGGCAGAACAACAAACTAATTACATGTGCATCTTCACTCCTCGTTGTTCTACTCTGATTCAGGTTAGTGGGTTTCACTGTGATGCACATTTCAGGATGGGGATGAAGTCCTGTGATCTCTGATCTTCACAAACAGAGAACTCTGTTTCTGTCTCCTTTTTTCAAGAATATTAGCTTCCTCTGTTGTGTCTTACCATTCCTGATGCCCGATCTAGATGTCAGCACAAGTTTGCAGGCTCCTCTCTCAATCAACCACTGAGCAAGCTCCAGGCCAAAGCCTCCCAGCCCACCAGTGATGATGTAGGAGTGGGACGAAAGGCAGGAAGTCCGACAGATAGCAGGAAGAAGCAGCGGGGATGCAGGCTGAACGGCTGCGCCCTTTTCCTCAGAACGGATCTGTGTTAAGACAAGAGACGTCCAGATGACACACAGTCTGACAAAAGTATTAGTAAATGAACTACAGTTTTCCCAAAACCTGCCGCTCTGACATCTCTGAAAGTCAAAGAGCACCAACCTGAAGGACAACTTTGCCGATGTGTTTTCCTTGGGCCATGTATCTGAATGCTTGTTCAACGTTGTCCCTCTGAAAAACTGTAGTCCTTAAAGGCTGAACTACACCTCCCACAATGCCTTCCTTCAACAGCTGGAACACTTCCTCCCACTCCCTGTTGCCTTCTTCGAACAGAGCGTCCAGCAGGATGCCATGAAAGGCCACATTCTTCAGGAACAAGGCCATACCTACAGATGGCCCAAAACAAGACAGCTGACACTCAACCGGCTCAGAGTCCTGACAATGAGCCAAACACCATCAAGCTTCCCTTTGCAGGCAGACCCTCACGTCTCATTTGTAATGAGTAGCAATAAGTTGACCGTATTCTTTACTGTACTTGGAGTGTCAGAACTTTCCGTACTGACCCAGTGGATTGTTGTTGGAGAGGTCGTATTTTCCGATCTCCAGGAATCGTCCGTGTCGGGCGACACAGCGGATGCTAGCCTGGAGCTTCTCCTCAGCCAGAGAGTTTAAAACCACATCCACGCCTGAAACACGCAGAAAACATGACAGAGTGGGGATTTATTAATGACTCATACAGAAAAACACAAGAACAATGTTTTTTTCCCTTTTCACAAACAGTTGATACAGGACATAACATTCTAATTACACTGAAGAACAGAGATTGGACTTTCATCCCAATTCAATGTGCTGAATTTTATTGTTTACTGTATTTGCTATGCCAGCCATAAGAGGCTGAAAGGGGGAACTGCAACAATTAACAGCCAAAAAATAAATAAATAAATAAATTCCAGACCTGTATCTAATCTTCCTTTCTTACCTAAAATTCTTGAGAAACTAATGGCTAATTAAGTGAGCGAGTACCTAAACAGTAATGACATGTTTGGAGGGTTTCAGATGTGACTGAAACAGCTCTGCTGAAAGTAATGTTCCCCTGGCCTCAGATAATGGACGTATGCCTGTTCTGGTCCTGTTAGACCCCAGTGTGCTTTTGAAAAATAAAAATAATTAAATATGTGTCAAAATTTTCTCAATATAACAGCATTCCACATAGTTGCTGCATCTTTATTGTGCATCTAAACATAAGGACATGGAACCCAATGAAAGTGGAGAAGGAAGCGTTCACAGGTCCAGCTCTACGCTTCACCAAAAGACTGAGGAGAGAAAACCTGTCTGGAAGCGTTTGTTTCTCCCTCTGCCTGCGTTTTATTGAAGTGTATTTATTTGTCAATGATTAAAGGGATAATCCTATGCTTTTTGCAACTGTTACACTTTTACTACACACACAGATCGCATGTTTCTCTTCTATTGAAGAGGAAGTCCATGGCTCATTGTCTGAAATCCTAAAAACTCTAAGCAATGCCTGGATAGGAGAAGGAGGAAGGAAATCCCAGTCAGCCACCTTGAATCAGTCACCTCTGGTCACCATGAAACCACCACAATACATGAGAGGCATGTGCAGCTCAGGAGGTGCTGTTCTCACTTTCTTATCTCTGAAGCTGCCAACAAAGAATGTGTCAACAGGCAGCTGTGGTTTAGCTGTGAAGGTCACCCTCAGGCCAACCTGTGGCTCTCACCTCTGAATAATGCCTCACTGGGTTCCTCTCTCAAACTTTGGAACCAAATTGCTGATGATTTCTGCTGCAGGTGAGTGAAGGCAAAAGGAAACTAAACTCGCTGCAACTTCAGCGATTAGGAAGTGAGGAAAATAAAAAGTTAACCAGGTGGATTACTGTAAATATCACCGACTGACAGCAGAAGTCTGAGACGAGTCCCACATTCAACTTGATTCCATTTTAAGGTAATTGTCAAGTTAAACAGTAAATGGTGCATTTGTGGGTGCATTTGCTATCTCCACCCAACTGGCACATGCATCAGAAAGAATCAAGCGCACCCATCTCTCTCACTCAGGCCTTCAGAAGCCTATAAGGTAACTTGGCACTCTGTGCTCAGAATGATCTCTACAGACAAAGAACATCAGCTTCAAGCTTCCACAAAGACAGGAACTGGACATTATGCACAGTTTAAATCATTTCATCTGCATTCAGAAGACCAAATTAACCTTATTGATGAGATGGGTTCTTTATGTTTGGAATGTAGTTTGTTTGTGTATTCACTCATTGTTAACTTAAAAATAGATTGGTAATATTACCTGGTAAACTGCTTAATTAGCTCATTGTGATTTGTAATTCATTTTGTTTCATTTGTTTGTAGGTTTTCAACCTGCTCGGTGACCTCTCTGTGTCTACTCTGACCACTCAAACAAAATCATGGTGGTCTTGTATTTTAACTGAAGTAATTTAAAGACAAAAGAAAAGAGAAATAAAAACATGTCACTGAGATGAGTTGTTCCTGCGTCTCTTTGGAGGAAGAAAACCTTTTCAAGTTTGGGTAGAAGCTGAGGTGGTTTGAAGAGGCCAAAAAACTTGACAGTAATAAATAATCTTTAGGTCTCTGACTCAATGTGTGGAATAAAATGCTATTTCAGCTTCATGTAGTGTGATGAGGCAGGTCTTTTGAACCCTCTTGACCTTTGTGTGAAAACAGAGCTAATAGATCTAAATTTTAAAATTCTTTTTTTTTACAGTGCACTTTATCACACCCATTTCATAATGACCATTTTTCCCAATGTATGTTAGGAGATGAGCAATTTCCCAAACCCAGACAGCATAACATAAATGATGTTGAGCTAGGTGTACTTAACAGGATTTGATAACATGAGGAAGGTGCTGACCTTTGCCCTTTGTGTGGAGCAGAACATGCTGCTCAAAAGACAGATCCCTGGAGTTGGCAAATGATTCTGCTGACAGCTGAGGGAAGCGTTCCTGCAGGTAGGCCCTCTTCTCTGCTGAGCCTGGTCAATCCAAACAGTAAGATATTCATCAGAGCCTTGTGAGGTTACTATAGTAGCATAAATAATAATTTGTAATAAAAATAATTTAAAGAGAAAGAAATGCAAACAGACTTGGCAGAAGCACAGAGCATGGTGTACTAACCAACGGTGGTAAAAACTCTGCAGTTCTTGCTGAGTGCTATGGCAATGGCAGCCTGGCCAACGCCTCCAGAGCCCGAGTGGATCAGGACGGATTCACCGGGGCGGAGCCTGCCCCGCACCACCAGAGAGTAATACGCTGTGGCATACACCACTGGCACCGAGGCCGCTTGCTCCATTGTCCTGCTCAGACACACACACACACACACAAAAACACACAGGTAAGAGAAAAATTACATGTCCTGTAAAAATAAACTACCCTTTTCCCCACACTATGACATTAGATCAGAGTAAACCGTTCCTGTTTTAGGTCAGCTAGGATATCCAAAATCAATTCTTAGCCCCTTTGTGACTCATCTGCTGGTGTATTGAGGGACACCATCTCTTTTAAAGACCTGAATGTCACCAAGCCTCAACTTCACTTCCAGGCTGATATACTGAAATGCTGCATCAGTATTTCTACATCATATTCTTTCCTTGTGTCATTACTCTATGAAGTGCAACAGCCCTCCTGCAGTAAAGCACCTGCCCACTGTGCTCACTGCCTCCAGGATGGCAAACTTCCGGTCAAAAGTCCAGTTTCTTTTAAAGGTTTTTGTGGCACTGGTCACCCTTATTCATTAACAGCTAGAGAGAGAAGAGGAGGAAATGCAGTCAATGGCCTGTGGCACGCAACTCCACCAGGTGTTTGCAAATTGATGCTACTGCTAGTCTGAAGGAGCAGAGAGGGGAAGGTGCAATAAGATGAGGGGCTTTGTGGAAAAGGCTTCATGTGACCAAGTTTTTATATATCCCTGACTGGTTGCCATGGGAAACTGAATGATTCCTCAAACATGCATGAAAGAATATCTTTCTGAGTACCCACTCTAGCTACACACTGAGTGTGACCCAGAGCAACAGTCTGGACAATGTTTTTAAGCTAACATGATGTAAGACTCAAAAACGTGGATTCTACATAATAACACCCTTTATGTGAGCAGGAGTAAATAAGCCCCTCATTCATGTCTTTAAAGAACATATTAGAGGTCAAACAGAGCCACTGGAAATGTTGGTGGTTTAACATTTAGCAGCAGGAGTGACACTAACCAGCTGTTAGGAACTTCCCACAGGAATCGTTTATCAGCCTCCACAGCCGTTGCCAAGCCTTTAGCGGACAGCAGCCCCATGACACGCTGACCGCTGGGATCACGACCAGAAAACTCCATCCCCAACAGGCACTGCTGCAGAGCCATGTCCCCTAAACAGACAACAAGGAGGAAAATGACTTTTCTGAAGGAAAGGCACACAGACAGGATGGAGTGGGAATGAGTAATACTTTCTGGACATGTTCAACAGGAACAGGAACATCACATGAACTTCATGTGATGAAGTTATTAAAACTAATAATAACTGATCCTAACACCATGCAGGAATACCTGTCATTAGGTCATAACTGGTCTTTTTACATCTCTGTGTAGAAATCTTGACCCATTCTTCTTTGGAGAATTGTTGAAATTCAGTCACAGAATCTTTCTGAATCAATGGCCTAGTTAAAGTTACGTCACAGCATCTCAACTGTTCTTTTTTTCGGTAAATGTGAGATGGGTCCTTATGATTTTTTGGGTTTGGAACTTTCACACATCTTCATTTGAACATATTTTCCAGATGAGCTCATGCTACAGAATTTTAATATTATCAAGATGCTTCACCTCCATAATAATAATCTTATGTCAGCGTCATCCTCCATAACTACTAACTAACAGGGAAGTGATTTTGACCTGGATGTTGACAGCTACCTGGGATAGCGTCTGGTGGCAGTTTGCCGGTAGCCAGCATGATGTCTCGGAAGTTAAGTGAGCTGTAGTAGACGTGACACGCCTGCAGGGAGGGGCTGCTGGGGTCAGAGCGGTGGGGGGGGGAGGCGATCCAGCGCAGGGAGGACAGGTCACCTCGAGTTAACACGTTGATGAACGCAGAGTCTGTCAGCTCCTCCTTCAGGTCTGGAAAACAGACAAGCAATAGCTGAAGGGGCAACAAAAACTGTTTCTTTAAATTTGGTGTATTGTGAAAAAGGTCATATTTTCCAAGCTACTGTTACACATTAGGAATGTCTATTACTCCTGTAAACCTAATATTATGGATACAGGGAGCAACAGTGGAAGAAATCACTGCTGTTATTTGTATGAAGCAAGTTTTAATAGTCTGATACCGCGGGAGATGAGCTGGTGTCTGAAAGTGCCCCACTGTCCATCTCTGAACACATTCATGACCAGGTCTGCCTCCAGCGCCGAGTCCAGGGACTTCTGACCCGGCTGGAGGCTCGGTGGCGCTGAGGAGCCATTCAGGTTGGACACAAACATGCAGCTGGGCACAAAAAAGGAGAAACAAACACATTTAGCACCAGATAGATAAAAAGAACCAAACTTAGGTATTATCTGCCTCACCGTATCCGCTCTCCCCCAGGTTCCTGCCGCAGACAGTTTACCATCCCAACGATCCCACTGTGAGCCTGAGAGGCAGTCAGCCACACAGCCTGGTCCGAGGAATTCGCCAGGATCTCCTGGTACACAGAACGACATCAGAACCAGATTAAAAATAGATCAGAACCAGATCAGAATCCTGACCACAGTCCTGGTCAGATTATTGAGGTTGCATTTCCCTGTATCTCTGGTCAGTAATACTTTGGTTGTAATTGTACTACAAACAGAACCAAAAACTTTACAATGGATAAAAAAAAGAAAAAAACTGATCTGGCTTTTTGTTTTAAACAGGATCCAGAAAACGTTATTTTCCTAAAAGTGAAGTGAAATCCTGAAACATGACAGGAGAGCTAACAAATGAAAACATCTGCAGATCTGAGGGCATCAGTGACCTGAGGGAATAAAACCGGCTGGAACCCACCTTGAGTTTTTCCACCCACAGAAAGTCGGTGCTGTCTACAGGCAGGTAGATGGCCTGTTTGCTGGGAGACTTGCGGCGGCAAAGGAAAATGACGGAACCGTAGAAAGACTTCCTAACAGCTACCAGGGCCAGGTTGGCCTCAGAGAACACGCTTTCCCACTCAGCCTGGATGGAGATATACAAAGAAAACACAGCAAGTCATCAGAGGGAAGAAACTTCTTGAAAAAACTCTATTAGATTACCAATTGATTTTTTATGAGTCGTTATTATTATGACATCAACATCATTACTATCATAAAATGTTCTCCATGAACCTGTGAGAGCAGGCCACGTTGCTCGTTGCCCTGGGTGATGCTGGTGAGGAAAGCTACTGTCTCTCCCAGAGTCTGGTCCTTCAGCAGGGTGTGGATCAGAACAAAGCCCTGCTCTCTGGCCCCGGAGACCAGGTTAGCCACCAGCTGTCCGGGGTCCTTCCTCAGGGGACCCCATGCATGGTTACACACCACCAGGTCCGCCCCAGCAGCCATCCTCCCAGGAGCCGGCTCGCTAAAGGGGTCCCACTGCGCTGAAGCCACGGTCAGCTCCTCCAGCGCAGCTTCATGGGCGGACAGAAGATCCAGACGTGTTGCTGTGGCAGTGTAGTCCACATGTAGCATCGGCTGAATGTTGAGGAGGGGAACCACACGGGAGAAAAGCTGGCCATTGTTTGCAAAAGCCTGGGGGGGTAAGAGAGAGGAACACGTTATGGGATGCCTGGATCATAATGAAAACTGCTCATTTCTTGAAAAATCTCAGATATTACCTCTAGAACTTTGATCCTCCCAGGGGTACAGTTCTCCATGCTGATGTCCAGGCAGTGGCGGAGGACGGGATCCCCCAACAGGCCGTGCAGCAGGCCATCCTGCAGCAGGCAGGCCTGCTCCTTGACGAGGACCTGCTCCAGCTCTGACTGGAGGTTTCCGTTCAGCTCCAGGCCACACAGCAGGCTCAGCAGGCGCAGCAGGCAGGGCGCTGACGCCTCCTGACCAGGCGGAGAACCCGCCAGGTCGCCGGGTAACCCAGGAACGGCCAGCTTCAAACCATGAGGAGCCAACTTCAGCTGTAGTGTGTGAATCAAACCTGGAGAGAAGATGTAGAATTAAATCATACCACGAATTCTCCAGTTCCAGTCTTTAAAGAGGCAGTATTATGTAGTTTCCAGGCACATAGCGCCATTTTATAGCACAATCAAATAACTATGCTACTTTCTGTTGTTATGAAAATGCTGTATATGTCAAATATGATATATTGATATAAATTTGATATAAGATTTGACTTTGTAATTTAACGCCTTGAAATTGGGCCTCTGTCTCTTTAAAAACTCCTGCTCTTTCTGAAACTCCACCTTCAGGAAGTCATCACAATATGGCTCCTCTATTAACCATTTACCATTGTTTCACCAGCGTTGCACTGAGAAGTAGCTCGTATAATGAGCTCAGCAGATGCAGTTCCACAGGTCTTTGCTAAATGCTGCTGGCTAGTCTGAAGGAGCTGAGTGTGGGAGGTACGGTAGACTGCTCTGTGAGGCAGAAGAAGCTTGGAAACTTGGAAACTGCAGCTTCGAGGAGGAGGCAGTATGTCCATCCGCTGTTTTGCACAGCTGAATGGTTGCCATGGGGACTAAAGGATTTATCAAATATTCATGAAAAAAATCAAAACAACACACTCCACATGTTTTTGATGAGGGAATAACATTATAACATGATGTAAAGCTCAAAAACATTGATCTTACATAATACTGCCCCTTTACTGTTTCCATAGAGAGTGACTCAAGCTTTTCATTGATCATATTCTGTGATAAATCCATCAGCAGGGGTGTCCAAAGTCGGTCCTCGAGGGCCGGTATCCTGCACGTTTTAGTTCTCTCCCTGGTGGTAGTAACAACCTTTTCAGCTTGTCAATGTTCCTCTTAGGCCTTCTCCCTGGTTTAACACACCTGGATCAAATGATGGCTGGATCATTTGATCCAGGTGTGTTAAACCAGGGAGAGAACTAAAACATGCAGGATGCCGGCCCTCGAGGACCGACTTTGGACACCCCTGAGCTACACCATCACGCAAACAGACAAATATTATACAGTTTCTACCTTTGCAGAGGTTCAACTGCTCCATCAGGCTCTGATTGGTTGCCAGGCATTCTGTCATCACATGCGGGACAAACACAAACTCCTCCAGGGTCGGGGGGCTCTGCTGCTGCTGTCTTCGGGGGGCCACAGTGGCGTGCAGACCAGAGATCTGGACTCCGCCAGCAGCAATACTGTCCAGGCAGCGGCTCACATGGACGTCAACAGCTACAGCAATGAAACAGTTAATGACAAACTCAGGTTTCAAGAACTCAGGTTTCTCTTCTGTCTGGAGAGAACCAGGACATTTTCTGGTTGACTGACTGGTTTGATTCATCGACTTTCTAGAGGAGTTAAGTACTTAGAAAGAAAGAAATGTAATTATACATTCTCATGAGCGTTTCACTGGTTTACACGAATACATCCATCAACAAGCGAGGCAGGCAGGGAATAATTGTAGAACTTGATGTGTGTCACATGTAAGTATCAGCAGTAAACCAATAATTCACCTCGATTACAGATGATTTATTGGTTCACCTCTAATATGAAGAACAGGGCTAAGCATTTATTTTTTTATTATAAGAATTTTGATTTATTGTTGTCTCAGTAAATTCCAATTAATTATATTTAACCCCCCAAAAACTATCCAGCTTATCATGATTGCCATTTCTACTAAATTCTCCACTGTGTGTTCAATGATAATATAACTAAATATAAATTTGAAAAAATGACCAATTCCAGTTACTGTGTGCAGTTCAGTGATACAAATCACAGTTTTTTATGTGTCAGGTGTCCTAAACAGACAGATTACAAATGGGAGTGTTTTTCAAGAGCAGTATTTGTGTTTGTGATGCTGTGATTTCTGAGCCATGCAGTCACAGCCTAAAAACATGTAAAACAAATTACCTAAAAAACAAGTAAGAAATGTTCTTCAGATTAGTACCACAACATATTGTGATACAATGTTAAGTCCATGTCACCACCCGTAGTTAAGACTTGAAAGCATTAAGTTTGAACATAGCAGTTAAACTCACCTTGCAGTTCATCAGCATACTCGCACACTTTGTCCAGGTGGACAGCAGGATCGATGCGTACTGAGCGGATTCTGGTCGGCAGGCGCAAACTGCGACCTGGTAGCCCGACCACCATCATCTGCAGCATGGTGTCCAGAAAGGTCACCCAGTTTCCTGTCCACTGCAGCTTTCCATTGTCTCCTGAAAGCAAAGAGATCAAACATGATATGGTGAGGTACGCGGTGGAAAATTTGATTCTCTACCATCTTATTAACATTTGCAGAATGAACTTGTCTAATCGAGCCACAAATGTTTCTCTAATCTTCTGTCCACGGGTAAAAAACTGTGGAGCCAAACCCTTGTGCCCAGCATCCAATATCCAGAACGTCTTATATGTCCAGGATGTCTTATATGTGTTCTTGCTCCAGCAAACCTAATTCAAATGAGTCCATTATTTCCTCATAAATCCCACTAGGATTCTGAAGAAATCTGCTCATGACCAATTCATTTAAATAAAGTTTAGCAAAGGGTTGGGAAGCACCAATAAAAGACAAGAAAGCTGGGCACAAAGACTGAACAGTCCAAACTGGATATAGTTTGGTACCAGTGCAGGTTTATTGTATGGATGGATCTGCCACCATTGATATGGCCCGCCATCTCGCCTGCAACTGTGGTCTTGTCATGGATTGGTTGAGATGTCCTTATTAGAGGAGGAATCCATAAACCAATCAAGAAATGCAGTTTGTTGCCAAACAAATCACTTGTGTGCACTATCTGGCTTTGGTTGGCTCGTACCATGAGGTTGCTCTAAAACACGGGGAAGAACCAGGATGGGCTTAAGACAACTCTGACCCATCTGCTAGATCTTTATGGCAAATTTGAATTTATTTCCACCACTATGCTTTTATTCTTAAATTATGTCAGTGTATCACAAAAAAAAACTATTTATAAATCCTAAAGAATGCTGGCATGCTTTTTTACCTTCACTGCTGGACTCCAAGATGCCTTGGAAAGCCTTTCCATAGTCGTAGCCACGCAGTCGCAGTTCTTTATAGACGTCATGTGACTTAAGTTTCATGTTGGAATCATTCTTTTTGTCGCCTTTCTGATTTATTTGAACATGGAATGATTGAAGGTCTGCATCCTCAAGGATGTTTACTTTACCTGAAATGAAATGACACGTAAACCGCAGAAGTAAAAGATTTTCATTGTGTGTATTTGCTGTAAATATGAAACACAGCAAAGATGCAAAAAGTTCTCACCGCTGACAACCAGGTTTCCATTCTCAGAAACCTCAAACGTATTGGTGGCTGGCATGAGGTGCACCTCCAGCTGAACAGAGCCTGCAATGAAAAGAGTTTTGAAGATGGTAGATTTGTCAAAATAGCCGACATTTTGACATAAGTGATACAAAAAAATATCTACTGTATTTTCCGCACTATAAGGCGCACCTTCAATGAATGGCCTATTTTAAAACTTTTTTCATATATAAGGCGCATGGAATAGATGCTACAGTTACCACCCGTCCCAATTTGTTCCGTTCTATACAAATGTGGATGTATAATAAAAAAGAAGAGGTCCCCGAGTACTTTGTATAGTAGGCTTCCCCAGTCAATGTTTCACTCACGGTGTTAGTGTTGCGAAATTGTGCCCAACTGCTTTGTGTGTAACACAGACCAACCAACACGCTGCCGCCGCAGTCTCTGTCTCTCTTCCCCCCCGGCTTTAAATGTATAGGGGCTGGTCCCTTGGTAACCGTAGTCGAAGCACCCCGGATGAATGTCTAAAGCCACTTTGTTCACATAAAGAATATCAACAAAACAGTCCGACTCCGGTCAGCGAGGAGAGCCTTCCGCGACTGGGCCGGGCGTGGGTGGACGATGGTCACCCTTCTCCGTTCGCGCACAGCATGTTGGTGGAGAACGTGGTGCTAAATGACCTGAAGACGACCTGATTATTAGGTTGGTAGGTAGATAGGTCAGTCAAACTTTATTAACAAACCAGTTTTTTGACAACTATCCCAGCATGCACCGCGCATGCTGGGACCGTAGTTGCTAGACCTGTTGAGGCTCAATATTGGTCTGTTTATAAGGCGCACCGGATTATAAGGCGCACTGTTGGCTTTTGAGGAAATTGAAGGTTTTTAGGTGCGCCTTATAGTGCGGAAAATACGGTATTTTTTTCAGTTTTAATTTGAATTTGGTCCACAAACACTAAGGCCCTCCCGTTTTACAGCACCTGCAGCTAGAAGTTTGAAAGTTTGTGGTGATCTCATTGTTTGAAAACATAAAATTAAAAGCATGGTTTACAAAATTGGTGAAGCTTCTTAAAGATGACTTTTTTGAGGCAACCCAAAGGTAAAAAAAAGCTGATTTCTGCAACAGTAAACACTTGAAGCTAATGCTATGTACTTAGCAGCATCAATGTGGGAATGAATTGATGAAAGGTCAGCTTATAAAACTACTTAAACTTAAGAGTTTTGTCTTTTTTTGTCTTTGTCTTGTCTTTTTTTTTTTTAACTCAAAGTGAAGTCAGCAAAACTGAAAATAGTCTGGACTCTGTATTCTACAAACCCTGTTGACTCCAAGTCTTCACCAGAGAAAGTAGGATCCTGAATTATCAGAACACACAGAAAGGGAATGTGGCTGTTGCTGGATACATGTGAATGAACCAGATCCTTGTTTCCACTAAAACACCTGTTGTTCAATATATTCAACTAAATTACATACTTCCATCAAGGATTAACACTTGCAGTGTTGTCTTGTCTATAGAGGAAGGGGACACTTTAAAGTTATGCTTACTCAGTTTAAAAGCTAAGTATAATACTATTACGTAAGCTATGTTTACTTAGTAGTAATATCCACAACTTATAGGCCTTATGCTAATTAAGACAATAAAACACTCTTTTGATTGTGTCTTATACTCTTACTGACTACAGTCTGACTAGAGTCTCCTGATGTTTATTAGGTTGTTATATGGCTTAATAAATGATTCATCACTACTGAAAATGGTGCAGAACTGAAAAGAGGAAATTACATTGAATTGGACCTTGTAGTACTGTCACAACCCTGAGACACAGTGAACAGCTTAACATGGATAAGTGGGTCATTAATCCATGACTGGACTCCATGCTGAGCCCTGCTGGTCTCTCACCAGTCTTTGGCAGGATGGTAGCCCTGTGGATCTTCACATCCTCAAAGCTGATTGGAGTGGATTCCATTACAATCCCACGACTCCTGACCAAAGTGCGCCAGGCCAGCACAAGGTAACCCGTTGCTGGGTAGAGAAAGCGTCCATCGATGCAGTGTTCAATGAGATAGTTGTCTGATGACTCAGAGTTTATCTCTGTTTCAATAAGAGAGACAATGGTGAAAAAAAGAGTCATAAGAAATCTGAATGAGCACACAAGCAATGAAGTCAAAAACTGTATTTTTACCGATATTATAGACGGCAGCAGATTTAGATCCTCCTGAGCTGTGGGAAAAATGTTCTACTTTGGGGATATCCCAAACCTGGGAATGGTCCCACTGCACTAAAGGAGAGATCATTGGAGTGCCAACTGGAACGGGACAGCTTACCACCGGGTACAGGCTGTTAGCATCCAAGTTGATCCTAAACAAGTGCAATTAAAAGAGCTCAGACCAAAACAATCCAAGGTATGAGAGCAAAAATTAGGAGGCAGAAAATAAGCTCAAATCCAGAAGTCATACTAACAGTAAAAAAACACAACATGTTTGAGGCATTCACTCACCCATTCATGTAGATTTTGCCAATGTTTGAGAGGAAGAACTCAATGTTGTTAGCATGGCCTCTCTTCATTAAAGGAAGGATGGAACATGTTTGCTTCAGGCTGCGCTTAAGGATGGCCTAGGAGGAAAACATTGGTTTAGTTATTATTTATACCTGTACTAATCCAAGATCAATCAATTTAGAAAGTAACGTATGCCATGTATACTGGTGTATTGAAGTATTTTTCCTGTTTTGTATTGAGCATGTATAGTGGGTTCAGTTATGTGGAAATCCTGGTGTTCTGCTACTTTATACCATTGTCTCTTACTGTATATGTTTTTACATATAAAAATATCAATATACTGAAATGAATGCTCTATGACTACTCCCAGTTTCTGTCTTTGTCATTTCCAAAACACTCCACGGCTGCTGGTTTTTTGCAGAGGTCAATTAGAGTATGCTCCAGTGCTAAATGTGTGGGAAGGTGTGAATTTTCCCATTTTCTGTGCCTCTGAAACAAAAGCCTTAGATAACAGTGTTTGTAGCCATTAGCTTGACCATTGTTGAGGGAGAAAAATTGTCATTCAGGAAAAGAAATGTCTGGATACCGGTGCAAAGAATATATTTACTTTTTAAGTGTGAGTTTAAGGGGACAGAAATATGTGAAAATCAGGTGTGATGCAGTGTTTTAGATAAATTCAGCCAGCTGGGTAAGAGCTGACAGGACGGGGCATTCAGCAGATAACGGGTTCTGGTCAGTTTATCTGTTGCCACTCTGACACACAGGCATGCACACACAGAGTATGGTTTTCTTGGTGCATACTGTTCAGAAGGGTGTCTGGATAATCTTATTTGATTATGAAGTATGAGTAATAGATTATCTATTTGGGACACAGATCAAGGATGTCATATTATGGATTGTATAAGATACATTAGAGGACAGGAAGATGTATGTTTTTGATGA
This sequence comes from Poecilia reticulata, assembly GCF_904066995.2. Classification (NCBI taxonomy): domain Eukaryota; kingdom Metazoa; phylum Chordata; class Actinopteri; order Cyprinodontiformes; family Poeciliidae; genus Poecilia; species Poecilia reticulata. The sequence continues at coordinate 23,630,862 of NC_088848.1, read as the reverse complement.
GGGAATAACATTATAAGACATTTAAAGCTCAAAAAGTCAATTTTAAATAATACTGCCCCTTTAAGAATATTTAGGAATTAATATTTAAGAATTTAGGATTTAAGAATATTAGGTTCAACACCTAATTTAAAGACATAACTACTCTTCTTTTAAAAGGTCTCAGAACACATATGGATTTGATTAAAACTTTTTAAAAAAGCAATGCATTTATAGTAAAGCTCTGCAGGAAGCAGTGACCTCTTTTAAAAATTATTTATTATTTTACACTTTATTTACCATCAGTTAGGAACCATTAACTGGCCACAAATATTCAGGACCCCATCAAGTAAAAAGCATCAGCAATCTAATCCCCTTTTAAACGTCAATCTACTACAGACAAACAGAGCATGAAGCTGTGATAATTGAATACCGTATTTCACATTAGATGTTAGTACCTGCAGCAGAGCATGAGGTGCGATCTCCACCACCACAGCGTTGTCAGGCACCAGACTGAGGGCCTCCTGAAACAGCACAGGGCTCAGCAGGTTGTTGACGTGGTACTCAGCTGAGCTGAGCGCAGCCAGAGGAGAGTCCCACTCAGACTGAGGAATGCTGGTGCTGATCCACCGAGGGGAGCGCTGCCGTGGCTCCTTGATCACCTTTAGCATCACAAACAACAGTAGATACTGGTGTGAAACACACAGACTGAGAACCAGTTAATGAATAAACCTGATACTGGTGAGAATCATTTAAAGTACAGTATCTTATCGAGATATAATCAGAAAACATATACTAGCATATTAGTGCCATTTTAACTTATCCTACTGTAAGAATGAATTATTACATTCTCATACATCTACCAATGTAAACCAGCAAAACTGGATTTATTTTGCATTCAAAAATTTCTTATTGAATAAGAAATGATATAGAAGTCAGGTAACAATTAGGAAAAATCATCATGAGCTGGAATTAAAAAGGAAACATTTTATTTATAAAATAAATGTATTTCCACACATTTACTGAATGTAACTTAAATAACAAGTAACAGACACAGAGAGATGGGAAACAAAAGCTAAAACTACGTCTATTGACAAGGATCACTCAGGATTTGGACACAATAATAGACAAATATTCAGCAATTCAACTCAATTCAACTGATTAAACCCCAGGAGCTCTGAGGTTTTTCAAAGTTTCCAAAGACTTTGTGTGAAAAGGAGTCCTATTCCTTCTCTAGTTTCCAGCTCTCACTCTGAAACAGAGAAGACCAGAGTTCAGAAAGAAAACCGGGTCCAGTTACATCTCACTGGACACATTCAGTCTCACTGTGACCAACAACACAGGTCCGATTGTCCTTTGATCAAGGTCACCCGTTGGCCAGAGCCAACGGGTGACCTTGGCTCCACCTTCGTCTTTTGAGATGGAGGAATATTGGTACAGGTCCTTTGAGTCGGCTTTGGGGACGACGCCACACACCATTGGACCGTCCCAGAACCACTGGGTTCTGCTGCAGAAATCAACCAGATAAAGAGAAAGTCTACAAGGATGGAAGAAGTCTCTGGCAGAAACAATACGCAGCCAGGACCGGTCCAAACTACCCTGGCAGTCCATTTCACATCAGGGACACCAGAGCAGTCAGCAGATGGAATCAGACCAGATGTGTGTGAAGTAACGCTCAGATAACTTTATCAACAAGGAGACCTGATTTTCTCACCGGACCAGGAAAACAGTAACGTCTCAAACATGCATTCAAAGATGAAAGTTAGCATTGTGATTATAATCTGATTTAAGGTTTAAAATGATTCAATTCAGATTCACATCATTACAGGATGCATCATATTCAGTTAAAACTATAATTAGTGCTTCAATTGGTCATTGTGATTCAACTGTCCAGCTCTGTTCAAAGGAGCAGAGCAACAATCTGTGCCTTAAAGGACAACTAAACCGAAAATCAACTTGTTTTGCAGGCAAACTGTCTAAATTAGTCTCTATGTTGTTGTGCAAATGTTGACAGTTTCATATAAACTTTTTTAGTTCTGCAATATTTTGCTGAAAATCATCACAGTGCTGCCAACCATGGGTTGAATGGTGGTGACCGCAGTTGAATTTTCTTATTGATTACATTTGTAATCAATATAACATCCGATAGATTCTCAATGGCGTTATAAAACACATATGCTACTCGTACTACAGTCAAGTCAGTAGAAGAAAAAAAAAGATTTTTCTATTGCAGAGAAGAGAACCCTGGAGGCTGAACAACATGACCTAAAGATAGCTACAACATCTCATCTCATAGGTGCCTTAAAATAACAGGAAATGTGTTGTGCAGTTGCTCCAAAACAACTTAAATGTTGCATTCTGCTGACTTCCAGCGAGGCTGCGTACCTTCTTCAGAGCAGCCAGCAGGTTAGGAGCGATGGAGGCCATGTAGTGGGAGTGGAAAGCCACGCCGGCACTGCGAACCTCCTTTGCAAACACTCCTTCTTCTTTTAGTTGTGACACAAATGCACGGACTTCTTCCTGCAGACAGACACACACACCATTAGTTAAGAAAGACATCCACAGGCTGCTAGATTAGCATCTTCTTTATGTAGCTGTTATACATATTGATGTGGAAGAAATTCAGTGATCAAACAGCAGGAAGCAGCATGATTTCAGTGGCACAGGGTTGGTTTATGATTCTGAACTGAAATCATTGTCATTGCCCTTTTTATTATGTTAAATTCATTAATAAAAATATTAATGAAAATTAACAGGAACAAGGTGCTTCTCCATTGGTTTCATGCCTTTCCTTCTTCTTACAATACTGTTACACTCTTCAACTTGAAAAGCTCTTCATAAATAAAGTTTGACTGATACATGTCTCAGTCTTAATCTGTGAGCTGAGAACCAGTTTTTGTAAACTTGCACAACGCTGGTTTCAGCCTGTCTGAACTTTCTCCCATAAGCGCTTGCAAAATGGTCCTGGAACTGCAGTTGCGGCCAGAGGTCAGACCTTCAGTCTGAGCGCAGGAACATCTCAGAGGTTTGTTTGCTACCTCTGAGAACCGGTGGAGGACTGGAAATGAACCAGTCCTCCACTGGTTCGGAGGTGAACAAACTCGGCACACTGACATTGGAATATGTTGTTCATTATAGCGCACAAAAGCAGTCAAATATAAACATACAGAAGAAAATCAGCATTAGAATCGTGTGGGGAAAAAAGAAAGCCTAACCTGAGGGCCTGAGATGGTAACAGAATCCTCGGCATTGTGGCAGGCAGGAACGACTCCCTTAGGACACTGAGCGATGCACTCCTCCCAGGTCAGCCCTGGGAAGAACGGGAGCTTTACTCAACTGTTAAATGTTGCTAACCAAATCTGACCACCATGACAACATATACTGAGATCTTATTTTTCTCCCATATGGAAAACAAAATCTATATTTAATAGTGCAGACTGAAATAATGTTATTTACAGTCTTAATTAAAACCTCAAACAGAATCCATAATTTTGAAACATCAAAGAGATTCAACCCAAAAATTTTAATCTTGGGCAAGTTGGGTCACATCACTGCCATGTTCTGAAAAATAATCAAACATTAGATATGTTTAATGTTTCCAGTGTAGTTCAGTAACTGGGTAGCATCCAGAGGGAGTTAGGTAAGGTTCTGTTATGTAAATCGTCTCTCGGACAAACGGCTCTCCATCGTGTGAAACTGCCTCCTGCAGAACTAAAACTGAACTCTGAACGGCTGCAGCTGAGCTTGAAGCTGACCGGCTTATTAAGAAGGATCCAGTTGTCTGATGTTCCCGGTTGTGCTGGAAGTCCTTATTGTTCTGTTTTGATGAGTGTAATGTTTTTTATTTAGTTTTGAATTTTAATTTTAAGCCAATAATCATATTTGTTTCATGGAACCAGAAGCTCAGCAGAGGTCAAATATTGCAAATTAAAACTGAATATTAACATCCAAGTGTATGGGATTCGTTAACACTCGACACTATAGACATGCATCCCATCCATCCATTGATCCATCCAATGATCCATTCAATGATCAATCCGTTGATCCATCCATTCCATCCATCTACTGTCTTCCACTTATCCGGGGTTGGGTGGTGAAGCCACAGTTTCTTTAAAAGCTCCTGGTCTTTCTGAAACTATTCCTACAGGAAGTCGTCACAACATAGCTTCTCTATTAAATGTATGTACATTAAAAGCAGAGTGAAATCAGAGTTCAGTTCCTTGTTTGTATTAACAAACTTGGCAAATAAAGCTGGTTCTAATACTGTCATGCTCTTTAAAATGAATAAGAATCTTTTTGTAGTTAGTTTTAACCTCAGTAAGCTTTCAAATGTATCCAGATTGTTTGTTTCTACCAGGTTTAAATCTCAGTAATTTGTGCTTCCGCCATCATTGTATGGGTTGTTGTGGAACTCAATCTCTCTCAGTGGAAACATAGACAATAGACAGAGCTTATAGCTAGGTTCCTTACCAACTGCAGCCATGCCTCCTGGAGGTAGGTCGGCCACTTTGATGCAGTGGCCTCTCCAGTAGGCGGCCAGAATGGCCTCGCTGTGGCTGAAGGAACCATCAGCGTATCCGCAGGCCAATTCTCCCACAGAGTGTCCTATGATGCCATCAGGCTGAAGACCCATCTTCCTGAGCAGATCGATGAGGGCTATCTGTAAACACCATGCAAAAACACAACACATTTTAGAGCTGCTGCTCGCAGTTCACACACTGAAGGAGGAGAAAGGCTGTACCTGACCTGTATGGCAGCAAGACCAACGAAGGCGTTAACAGTGTCCTCAAAAGTGGCATCATCAGCTTCACTGAGCAGCCGAGACACGACCAGGCCAGTGTCCTTCAGGGCAACGTCAGAACGCAGAATGGACTCTCTGAAGTCCGCCAGCTGCAGGAGACTGCGACCCATACGTGCCCACTGGGTTCCCATACCTGTGGACAGATACTAGTCTGAATTCAACAACTACAATAAGCAAAAACACCCTGTGTGTATCAGGGGAGTTCAAATAAACTACAAGTCTTTTCTATTTTTTTCTTGTGCTGAATCACACTGAGCTTTCTGCACCATCATGGACTAATCAGTTAATTATGAGCAGTGTTGTATTGATAGAGGCAAAACCACAATATTTTCTTGGGGGGGGCGGGGGGTGGGGGGGGGGTAAGGTTGGGACCACTGTTTACTCAGAGGGGGGCAACAACTGATTGGCACCACAGCCATTTTAGAGCACAACATCTGAATTCTCCAAATAATTTTCTAAAGAGAAAATATTTTTTGAAGTGAATAAATATACATCGATTTTCATAAACACTGAGTTCCTTTAAATCAAGGCTAAAAGCCCAATTGTTTAGAGTTTGACCCATATTTACTGGAACATTAACAATCTGATAGATTTAATGTGATGATTTTAATGATAGAACTCGACAAAGTGTAATGTCTGTTGCTGGTTTCACAACTGGTGGCTATATGATATATTACGATGTTTTTATGTTTCATGATGTAATGCATGTTGATCTCCCTTGTGCTGAAAACTGTTATACACATAAACTTGGTTAATTGATATACTGTGTAAGTATATATCACTGCTGCCACCAACTGATTTGGAGGGGAACTGATTCAGGTTTTTGTGTGATGCAAACAACTGAGCCATTACAAATCATTTCCCAACATTTTACTCCAATGTTTCAGTGTAAAGTATGTGGTATCCTGTACAATTCAAGAGGAAAACACATTTAAAAAAATACGGAACCAATGTTTTGATTCTGTTTCAGGATTCAATCTTTGGAAGCAGTCTGTCATCATCTCTTATTTTGACTTGGTAATATTTTCTCACTCTGCCTTTAAAAGTTCTTTGGGAGAGTTTTGAGTTTTCTTTAGAAGAAAAGACTTTTGTTTTACAGAACTTCTTCTTAGTTTAAATATGGAGATTACAGAAAATTGTAGACTCTTGTAGGACACAACCTGATGGAAAATCTCCAGTGTTGCTCTCAGCAGCCTGGCAGCTCCCCCGACTGGTTTCAGTCTTGTCTTTTCAGTAAGTTTGGAAAAATATTCAGTTTTTATAATGGCACTAACTCCATTTGTTTGACTGATTGTGACTGCCTTCACTGGGGAGGATGTATCACTTTGGCTTCAGCGAAAGTATGCAAATGGACAAATATCAGAAGGATTCTACAAGAACTATATTTCAGGTTGATCACTGCAACTGATCACAAGTGTAAACTCAAGAAGAATGATTCTTAAAAATGAATCAAAAGCTTCCGCTGTTGAGGAAGCTTTTCCAATAAGGTTGTTACCTTATTGGAAAAAGTGTTCTGTTTTTGATGTGAACGTTCTGTAATTTGCTGCAAGTCTTGCTCAAGATCCTCTTTAATATCAATGAGATTATCCTGGTGAAATAAAGCTTAATAAAATAATAATAAAAGTAGAGGTGTAAAGGTCTCACCTGTGTACATCACAAAAACCTGGAATTTTACCAAGGGTGTGTCTACTTTTTAGAGTCACTGTATCTTCAACGTTCCTTGAGAACTAACCAATCACAGCTGGCTTCCTTCCAGACTCCACATCATTACATAATTCAGTAGATTTTTCTACTGGAGCAGCACCTTTCCACAACATGTGCATGCACAGTCGTTTTACAAAGGCTACCTTACTAAACGGGTTTGTGCGCACACACACACACACACACACACCCATGCATACACACACACAAACACAAACAGTCACATTGTTGTATGCTGGACAGTTTGTGTTGAGTTTGTTTATCAATGGTTAATGACTGCTTTGCAGTAATAAGTTAAGTTAGACTAGCGTCCAACTTAACTTATTAAGTTTTCGGTTGAACTGCTGGAACTCAAAGTGTACATTAAGGCAAAGGTTTGATGGTTTTGCCTTTGTTTTCACTAGATGTACACATCCTTTGCATTTCTGTATTTTTTACAGATGAAGTTCTGAACTCTGCGCAAGCAGGAACAGTTTTTGCACAGGATGGTTACTGATTATGATGGGGTACATTAGTTCTCGAACACAGCGACACTGGTTTTAGCTAGTGCAGGAATGTTGGGTTAACATGTTAATACTTGTCTGATTGCATAACTAAATGAACGTAGATGATGACTCACCAGAACAGATGTACCACAGTGGTCTGGCTGAAGCTTGCGACAGCTGAACCTCCTTTATGTCGTTCTGAGACCCGAGAACAACGTAGCCCCTGTAGGGCATGCTAGCAGCCGGGATTTCTGACACTCTGCTTAGCAAAGACAAGAAGTTTTCATCGCTGCTGTGTTCCTTCCCCTTCTGGATGACCGCGTTCACTGCAGCCTCGGTACGGCCGCACACCGGAAGCATTCTGGGAACCGTCCGTGGCGTAGGTGAGTTTGTTGGTTTGCTAGCTGGGCGAAGAATGACGTGAACATTGGAGCCACCGAATCCGAAAGAGTTGATCCCTACAATGCCCCCACGAACGGGAATGGGCCGGTCGACGACTTGGACCCGACCGTCAGTAAGGGCAGGAATGTCAGGATTAGGGTGAGTAAAGTGCAGGTTGGGAGCCCAAACGCCTCGCTCCAGAGACAGAACCACCTGAGGAAAAGATGAAAACATCTGTGACTGCAGAGAAGACGACAACACTTCAGAGTTCCTAGACCAGGCTTCTTATCAGCACAAACACAGGAAGTCAAACAAAAAGATTTGAGAAACCTTTGTTTGGTGTCTCTGACACTGATCAGAGGCTTCCCATATCAGTCTCAAGGCTGACAGTAAGAGGTTTTCTGATTCGCTCACCTTTGCCAGGGCAGCCAGACCTGAAGCAGGTTCTGGATGGCCCATGTTGGATTTGGTGGAGCCAATCAGCAGGGGTTCTCGCTTTGCCTGACAGAAAACACTGACGATCCCATTCACCTCCTGTGGGTCTCCGACCTGCAAGCAGACAACAGAGATGCAGCAGAGACAAGATAATCCTTGTGAAATTTTCTAGACAGATGAGAAAGAAACAGTGTGTGGTGATGCAACATCTAAACAGATTAGGAAGATGAATGGTGTGTTTATGACACCACAAGCTGTGTATTGACCTTTGTTCCAGTGCCGTGGGCTTCGATGTACTCCACTTGTTCAGGGGAAACATTGGCCTCGTTATAGAGAGAACGAACCAAAGTTTGCTGCATGTCACCCGAAGGAAACGTTACACCTGAGGCAACAAGAGGCCAATTAGAAAACCAAAAAGGAAATCTGGCAAATAAGTGGACTCAACATAAATGAATACTCTAAGGAACTTTTAATTCCTTTAGCTAATTAACACTACAATACAGCACACAAACTGGCACAGAACATAAAACTAGTGGTTTGTGCCATAGTGTGTGTATGGCTGTTTGTCCTGTGTGTCTCTATGCTGTGCTGTAATAGACTGGTGGCTCTAAGATTTGAGAAACCTCTGTGCTTTGAGTGACTAGATGAATTCAGTCCACTTACTAAAAGCATTTAAATCATGAAGCTCTAATAAATTGCCTTTATTCCTACATCAATGCATTTTATCCAGTATATAATATTACAGAGAGGCCAAATCTTCTAAATTTACAGACTTTTGGTGGGTCTACTGACCTTGTTCTTTGTATCCATCTGTATTGTTGCCAGCATTGATTACAGTTGCATAGACTCTGTTTGTTGCAGATCGCTTGGTCAGCAGAACTGCTACTGCTGCTTCAGAACGACAGTATCCATTTCCTAATTTATGAAAAAAATTATGAAAAGACAATGAGTGCAGTCATACACTATTCACTTGAATTTGTAAGAATGACTCATCTTAATTATGACTAACATTTTAAAAATATTTTTTGGGCCACATTCGTCTACCTGATGCATCAAAAGACTTGCAGGTCCCCTCAGGACTCAGCATCCCCAGTTTCATGAACTGGACTGAAGTATTTGGCTTAAGCAGCAAGTTGACTCCTCCCACCAGGGCAGCATCGATGTGGCCCTGCCGAATCGCATGAAAGGCATTTTCCAGAGCCACCAGGCTGGAGGAACAGGCTGTATCTATGGTAACGCTTGGACCTGGAGGCAATGACATAAAAGTGAATCAACAAAAAAGGGGATGCAAAACCTGAATAGAATAGGGTTGAAAAGACGTAACTTGCCACCATCAGTGTGTGAATGAATGAATGGCTGAATGTAGTGTGAAGCACTATTGGGTTATCTGGACCTGATAAAGTGATATACAAGTACAGGCCATTTGCCATTTACCATAGACATATCCTTTACTGTCCCTCAGAGGGGAAATTCAGGTGTAGTCACAGCAAAGTAACAGGACATCAAGTCTTGTATATTCACACAAAGATAAAATAATAAGAATATTTTAAAAACTAAATGAAGAAATTAAGAATAATGTACTACAGAGCCATGGCTGTACAGCGGCGAAGTTGGTAGAACTGTTCTGGGTTCAATTCCCGGCCCCGGTCTTTCTGCATGGAGTTTGCATGTTGTCCCTGTGCATGCGTGGGTTTTCTCCCGGTACTCCGGTTTCCTCCCACAGTCCAAAAACATGACTGTCAGGTTAATTGGCCTCTCCAAATTGCCCCTAGGTGTGAGTGTGTGTGTGCATGGTTGTTTCTCCAATGTGTCTCTGTGTTGCCCTGCGACAGACTGGCGCCCTGTCCAGGGTGTACCCCGCCTCTCGCCCGGAACGTTAGCTGGAGATAGACACCAGCACCCCTCCCAACCTCACTAAGGGACAAGGGTGCATAGAAAATGGATGGATGGATGGGGCTGGATTTAGGGGCTTTTCTTCAGAGCCCCTAAAGGAACATTGAAGAAAAAAGATGCTATCTCATGCACACAAGTTGGTATGTGGTGGCACCACATGCGGACCAGAAAGTTTACCTTTTCATTTTTTCTTTCAATTTCCCATTAGGGTCTCCATAACATACAGTACGGTAAGGGGAAAATTACAACATAAAATACTGTGCAGTTATTAAACATAGCATAGTCTGATCCAAAGGAATGCGAAACTGAATAGGATCATTTCTAAAACAGTACCAGGAAGAAGAAAGGTTGCGTAAAAACTGCATTATTTTCGTGTATCTGTCTCTTTTGAAATGTACATGAGTAAAACACACACATAGAAGTTAAAGGCGAGCCACTGCATCAAGGCTGTGGTTGTGTTAGTCAGCATTCAAGTGTTGTAATGTTATTCTGTTGTGTTAAAATCAAAAAGATCCAGCAAATATTTATCTAAAATAAAGCAGTACATCATGGTGTTCTGAACTCTTCTTGACTGGAAGAGTCAACAGACATAGAAGTCTACAATGATCAGAACTGCAGTTGGACTGTGTAGTGAGGTATTCAGATTTTATCATGGCTGATGAACTTCATAAACTGGATCAGATGCGTCTTCAGGATTTTGCCGTTTGGCCACACAATATTTTCACAGACGGCTTTCTGTCATTGTAATTCTGTAATTTTTATTAAGTTGCTGCATTTCCTGGAAAACATACACACTGTATATATGATTTGAATATCCATCCAGATGAGGCCCGTTTGTCCGATTAAAATTACTTTTTGTAAATATACTTTAAGCAGCCAGGTCTTAGACGTACTTTTCACTAACTGCCTATTTCTGTAGTAAACATTTTTTTTATTGGTCTGATGGAATATTCCAATCTTAAATGTTGTGTTTTCATGAACTCTGAGCAGAAAATTGTAATTAACAGAATCAAAAACGTGAACACATCAGACAGTGTGGAATTAATCTATATAATGTGTTCCACTCAGTGATGGAGTTATTGAAATAAACATAGTAAGCCTTCAGTAATATTCTCATTTATCGAATGCGACTGTATGCATAGTGTTGGCCACACATACCTTTGAAGTCGAAGAAGTAGGAGAGTCTGTTGGCCAACATGGCGCGCTGGCAGCCGGTCATGCTGTAGCCCAGCAGCTCCTCTGGGTCTCTGCTGAAGGCCTCACCGGCTTCAGCGCCGCTCACACCAACATAAACCCCCGTCCTGCTGCCGCGCATGCTGCTCGGATTCAAACCTGTTGGCAACAGGTTTTTTAACAATGACAACTCAGTTAGGCTTTACAATTTGGATGCTGTTAGTAGTTCACAGTGTTTACCCACCTCCATCCATAATAGCCTCGTAGGCGACCTCCAACATGAGACGGAGCTGGGGGTCCATTGTGTTGGCCTGCTTGGGGTGAACTCCAAAGAAAGCTGCATCAAAATGACTAATGTCCTTCAGTTTGCCATTCCTTCTGGGTAGGCCATACAAACCTTCGGAAAAGCAGAAAGACTACAGTTCAGTTGAGTCCGAACTGCGTTTGATGACAATGCTGAAACAATTTTACATCAAAGTAAGCAATTTACTAGAACATATTTTAAATGTGGCAAGCATCAAAAACATGTTTTCAATGAAATACTAATGAAAATATTTAGACAATGTACACTGTGTTCTTTATACTATTTGAAGATGTGGTTACCTGTAGAGGGAAATGGTCCAGTAAAGAACCGACTTTCATAATAAACATCTGATCTAGTTCACATGAACCTGGTGGAGATGCTGATCCTCCAGCAATTTTAAAATACTTATAATGCATCAATGAAAATACAACTGAAGAAGCACTTGAAGCATGAAATCCACCTGCAGCTGATTTCTTTTCAAATCTTTTCATCTGTGTATATTTAGATTTAACACATAATTGAATTGAATTACTAATAAAAACAATATATATGTGAAATGTGAGAAAAACAAGTTAAATGTTTTGACTGGACAAGGTGCCGTCCAGCTGTAATTTATTACACCATAATTCAAACCCAGTGATTCCACATTGCATGTCTAACCTGGGGTCCACCGCCGGTCATCCTCTGTCACCATGTCCACACCATTGATGAGGTTTTCCCAAAACTCCTCCAGGTTGTCAGACTCTGGCAAGCGACCTGATATTCCTGCTATGATGATCTCATCCATCCTGGATTACGTTAAACACAGAAAAGAACACAGCAGCATGTTTAGTAGAAGAAAGTGACAGTAAACTCATTTAAAAAACAAAACTTTTCATTCTGGACAAGATGTTTGCCTCTTGGTGTTAATCTGGGAGCTTATTCCATGTGCTCTACTTTTAGAACCTCTAGAAACCATTAATCCAATAATCTGAGAGGGAAGGGAAGAGTTGGTTCTGTTGAGTCAACATGTCTACTCATCAGTTATCTCCATGCAGTAGAATCACTTGCTAGCCCCATTCATATAGTCTAAAGTATTCCCTCAATACTTTAGACTATATGAAGACTTTAGACTATTCTTTTGACAGGTTTGTCTTATTCCCCAAGACAAGCCTGGGGAATAAGAAGTTTAAAGCAGTATGTCTATTATCATAAAATAAAATAAATGTTCTAAAATTAAAAACAAATTACGATAATAACAGAGCGTCAGTCAGAATGAATAATTATCAAGCAGTCAAACAGTAATAATGGTTATAGAGTCCAACAGCTACAGGGACTGAGTATCTGTTGAACTCTCTTAGAACGGCTTGAACATGTAGAAATCAAGCAAACAGCACTAAGCTGGTTTAAATCCTGTGTCCCACAGATTCCAGTTTGTTCATGTGAACAACAAATCATCTGCATATACTCCAGGGTTCTATGTGGAGTAGCACAGGGCTTTGTTCTTAGACTAGTTGTTTTTGCTATATGAGCCTTTTTGCTTTAGACCCCAGTAGGTCCTGACAGAGTAAACCTGACAAGATTTATGGGCAGGTTTTACATTTTTAGGTTAATGGACCTAGACCTAAAGTATTGATGAACAGCCATGTAAATTTCCTCCCTGGTCTGAAGATTTGGAACAGGACACATCAGTACAGTGTTGTAAAAAAGTGCTGGCATCAAACAAAGCTAACATTTTGATAAGCACACCCTGAAGAAATATAAAAAGCTGTAATTGATGTAATCATGAATGTTGCTCTCTTTTAGAAAATCCTGCAGGAGAATGTCCAACCATGAGTACAGAACCTAAAGCTCAATCTCACTGTGGTTCTGCAGGGGCAAAAAAATGTCCCAAAGCGCAGTGGCAAGGGATCCAAAAATAACAAGGAGCACAAAAAACAAAAATGAACTTTTGGAGTGGCCTAGTCCACAACTTTGACTAGGTCAGACTTTGATTCAGTATTCGAATCCAGTGTGGCTTAATGAAAACATTTCTGTAAAGAAGAGCAGACCAAGATTCCTCAGAGATAATGCTAAAGACTCTGTAGTTAACCGAAACTGTTGATGTCAGTTGTTGCTGCTAAGGGTGACACAACTGGTTATTAGGTTTATGGGGAAATTACTTTTACCCAGAGGGACAGGTTGGTTTGGACAGCTTGTTTTTCTAAATAAATGAACCCCTTGTTTGCTGTTTGTATCTGATCAAGTTCTCTTTGTCTGATTTTAAACTTTTTTTGATGATCAGAAACATTTAATTGGGACTAAGCAACAAAAACAGAAGAAATCTGTAACACCAGTAGTGTCAGAGCAGAATGACAAACATTCACAAATCCATTTTAGCCATTACACTGTAACACTTTAATGAATAGAAAGAGAGATGGGCTCTAAGACAATTTAACAGCTTCGGTGCCATATCCAACAAACCCAGACCACACACCAACAGCACTCACACTGAAAGGAAACAGCAGCTATCCGCTGCCCATAAAGCTCAGTTCCTGAACACAGTCTGAACTGAGGCGGTGCTGCTTCGCTCCAGAGCATGCCATAACAGGAGAAGACGAGTCAGCAGCTTGATGAAAACAACGACACAATATCGATCAATGCTGAACTCAGTGACTGCTCTTCAGGCAACGACAGGTTCTTCGAAAAAAAAAAATTAAATATGATGAAGTTCAATAATTTACTCAGTAATTTAAGAAAGCAAAAACACTCCACATAGAATGAAATATACCAAGTTTTTATTTCTTTTCATTTTGATAATTATGGCTTACAGAAAATAAAAAACCCAAAACTCAGAATCTCAGACAATTTTCTTTTTTTTTTTTTTTAGAGCTACCTGTATATCAGCCTCCTCTACTATCTGATAAGGAGAAACTGCTGAATAATAACAGGAAGCCAGCTTACTCAAATTCCTGATTTGCTTCCCCACAATCCCCACAGTCATCACACAGTGAAGCTACTGATCAGGAATATCACGTCTGCCATGCGCTAAATGCTGCTCAACACTGTGAGTGAATTATGCTTCATTTACAGAACTGTCTTATTAGTATGGCATCCAATAAAATGTTTTATTTGGTCATTTATGAAATGTCACTGAACTGAATGCAACATCAGTTCATTTCACACAAATATCACCAATTCCCAACAACAATCAACTTCAGGAATCATACAAAGCAAACAGGTTCGATGTTAAAATGGATTCACTTCAGTCCAATTTATTCCAAGACAATCCAGTAAAACATATGGATATTGTCGTTCAAAAGCAAAACTTTGATGCAATTCTGAGTCCTGGGAAAGTCCAAGGAAGAGACCTCTAAGATCGCTTCTAAGTTTAAAATGCCGACATCTTCTCTGATTGTTGACGATGAGCACTGATGTCGTGGCTGAAATATGAATATAACTCATGTGTTTACATCTATCGTCACTAGGATTTTTTATGATGTATTGTGTGAGCAGACTTACTTGTCAACTTAATTGTATTTTTTTTATTTAATGGAAACACTACAAATGTGAAATGTTTGTTTTTTTTCGAAATCAGCAGAATATTAAAATATGCTTTATGATGTATGATATTAGTAAATATCAGTTATTGGCCATAACAAGAGCATTAAAATTGGCTATAGATATCGGCCCAAGTTTTCATATTGGTGCATCCCTTATAACTGAAATCAACAGAAGCAGCTCTCAGCATTTCCTAGCCCCACTTTGTTTCTCAAGGAGCAGCTAAATAAGTGATGGCTCTGTCCCCAACGTCCCCCTGGGAGAGAGAGCCCCCCCCTTCTGACACCATACTCCACACACACACGCGCACACACACGCGCACACACGCACACACACACACACACACACACACACACACACACACACACACACACACACACACACACACACACACACTGCCATGATGAACAGTATTCTGTTCATCATGACTGGTATAACAAAAATATTTAGAGCAAAAAATATAAAGCTGTTTAATAGAAAAAAGCTTTCTTGAATCAGTTGTGTTTAAAGTATGTAGTGTAATTTGGATCCATTTCTTTATTGTGAATTAGCACTATATGAATAAACTGAACTAACAGGCCTCATTAGATAAATTATCACCATTTGCAGAGCAAAAGCAATAAAAACATTAACTTATTTTTAATTAATAAAAAGGTCCAACAATCATAGACAAATATTTCTTTGACCCAATAATTAAAGTGCTAGGCTTAGTGCCTAGAAAGCCAGTGTGCCATCCATGTTTAAGATGATACAGGGAATCTTTAATAGTGCAGTCACTTCTTCCAGGAACCTGATCAGCCAGACCTGATCCTGAAACAACAGACCGGTTGGTCAAGCGACTGGAACGTTTAGATGGAGGTATTTAGAACTGGAGTCACTGAGTGATGCCCAACACATTCTCTCTTGTGGTTAGTTATAAGAAAAACAAGCACCAATCGATCGTCAAACTTTTCAAATTCTAAGCTAAATTTTATGTTTATCAATTCTAATTACTTGCATTCCAAGCTTTTTTAAAAAGTGACGCAGCAACATGAGAGAATTAGAGCCTATGCCCTTTGGAAAAGCAGAGAGCTCACCTGTCTCAGACTCTTCTTCGGGTCCCAGTGCTGAATTCGTTCGGAAGGCAGTTCAGCTAGGTCTCGTCGGTAACCGGCTCCTCTCCTCAATGTTCAGCCCCCGTGCTTCTTTCCCTTTTTTTCTCTCTCTCTCTGATGAATATAAATGTGCTGTATTATGCCTGGCCACGCCACATGGGCTGACAGCCGCTTGACGGTACAGTCCAATGAGAGAAGAGGCAGAGCTTCTGGATCCAGCCAGTGATGGGAGTAATTCGTTGGCCTCCTACGTATCAGGAAAAAAGATGTTAGCAGGGGGGTTACTCCAGGTCAGACTCCTCTTACTTGTCCCGAGTCACTTTGCTCCAACTGCCCGAAAATATTACGACACTATAAGCAACGTTTTGGCTTAACGAAAACAAACAAACCGACTTTCTACTTTTTGAATAATTGTTCAAATAATTATCCTAGATTTGGTCAAGTGATTCAAGAAAAACTGATTTTAAACCATCAAGACTTCACATAAAAAAGCACTGGTTTAACGCCAAGCAATTTATTATCTCTCATTTACGATCTTAAAATTAAATGATGCATAAGTACAAACGACTCCACGAGACCGGTATTTTTCACACGTTGATGTCAACAATGAACTATTCTACATGACGTCTGACTTGACCAATCACGCAGCGGAGGTGTGAGGGTTTATCCAATCACCATAGAGAGGTGTGTGACTTTCGGAGATAAGGTGATTACAAGGCAGGGCCAAATGTTGACGTCACCTGCAGCTCTCGCGTGATCTATTTGGGTTACTGGAGTTCATCATTTCGGCCAGGCTTCACCAAGAACCCACTTAACCCGGCTACTGTGGTAATACAGAGATAACAAAGGCAAACTCTATCTTGCTAAATAGATAGTAAAACAAACAGATAGCGACACAGGTCATGTTATTTCAGGAACAGGTTGTATGCTACGTTTAAAATCAGCGTAAGTTCATGGAAATTAAATTAAAATTATACCAACATAGTCTTGTTCTGATTTTCTTTTTACTACTCTGAGAAAATATTATTGCTTTTTGAAAGAGGTTCATAAGAAAGAGACTGTTGACTTCCAGCTATCCTGTAAAGCCACAATGCAGTTTCAGTATAAGGACTCATCAGAATGCAGTAGGGCTTTTCTTCCCATAAAAGAGTTTAAAGGATGTAAAAACTCCAGTGCCAATTACCCTCTCCACAGGACAGCCACTGGTGTACTTGACAGCATGTACAATATTTCCTTGAAGGGTTTAGCTTTAAAGGTATTAAAACAGATTGTCATCCCCACATCTAATGTCTAACTTAACTAATGGGAAGAGGGTAGTTTATGTTAAGTCAACTTTTTTTTAACTTTTGTATTGTGTTACAATGTTATTCCCTCATCATAAACATATCTGGAACGTTGCTTTGATTCTTTCGCACATGTTTGTGAATTCCATGAATCTCTCATGGCAACCATTCAGGGGTGCCTAAATAATTACTTATACAAAGCGTTTCCTGTTTTCACAAAGCTCCTCCTTGGAGCTGCAGTCTCAAGCAGAGTTTCCATCTCACAGAAGAGACACGTCCCCTTCTCAGCTCCTCCAGACTAGCAGCAGCAGCAGTTAGTAAATACCTGGCTAACTGCTGCTGAGGTCATCAAACAAACTACTTCTCAGTTCAACGCTCCGAAGAATTGTAGTTAATGGTATAATGAGATGCATTATTTGGATGATGTTCTGAAGGGATTTATTTAGTAGAGCAGAAGCTTTTTAAAGAAACAGAGGCCTATTTCAAAAAGTCAAATTGCAAGATCAGTATTTTTATTACAACTGAAAGTATCATAGCATTGTGCTATAAAATGGGACTATGTCCAGAAAATACCTATTACTGCCCCTTTAATTATTTCATTTTCATTGTTCAATCTTAAATTATCCTAATTAACTTTTTTTTCTGGCATTAGTGGCCTTTATTTGCTGTAGATCCAACAGAGTATGGGTACAGAGAGAAAGAGAGAAGATATGCAGAAATTGTCTCAGTCAGGAACCCTGGTCCAAATAAAGGGCTGCTGCAGTACTGCTGCACCACAAACCGACCCCCCAATATGAGCTAATTTGAACTAAATATTGCAGTCTAGTCATCTATCAGCAGAGTAACGAACAAAGGACTGAACACCCTTGAGGGGGGTTTGAGGCTAGTTTGATGGAGCATAAATTCTTCCTGCTGAGATGTATTATTGGTTGTGTTTCTGCCAACCAACTCTATTCAGTTATAGAGGGATGTTTAAAAACTGAGCTGTGAGCTTCATTGTAAGCTGCAGGATGCTTGTTGGAGATACACAGTCCCAGTTGTTATCTGTGAACTGAGTGACATCATAGTTTATTTGACAAGAATTTTGCATATTAGTAGCATTGATGAAAATTCACCAATTAATCAAAAGGCTATTTTCAAAATCAAGATAAAAATACAAGAAATTAAACACATGGAACATGATGTTCTTAGTTTTGATGTGACAGAGCCTCCTTTAGCAGCTGGGTTACCGTGACCATGGAAACTGAGCTAGAGGATGGTGAAAATAGTGAAGTAGTTTATTCCCCCAAACATGACTTAGTCTCCAAGAAATATATAGTTGAAGCTAGAAGTTTACATACTGAAAAAAAGACACAAAGACCTTTTTTGTCACTGATGTTAAGTCTGACCAAACTTTGCTTGTTTTAGATAAGTTAGAATATTGTATCAGTTATATTTGTACTTGCTAAATTCCACAATACTAAGACAAAGAATATGTCAGTAGTTTATTTATTAATGTCTTGAAAATCTGAAGTTTGCATATGGAATCATCATTGCAAGGAATTTGCAGACGCTTGAATTTGACATCTTCATCTGCTCAAACAATTATTTACAAGTATAGATATGATGGTAATGTTCAACCATCATACCTCAGGAAGGAGATGAGTTCTGTGTCCTCGAGAGTAACATGTTTTGGTCCAAATTTTTCAAATTGACATCAGAACAAAAACAAGACCTTATGAGGATTTTGGCTAAAGCCAACAAGACAGCCTCATTGTCCATAATAAAAGTCCTCTTGTAATGACATGGGCTGAAAGGCCACTAAGGACAAAAACATTACTTCTAAAAGAAACATAAAATGCCTGATTGTACTTTGCAAATGCACATGTAGACAAAGACCTTCATTTTTGAAGACGTCATCAGGGCTTTTGTCTTTAAGACATATTGCAGTCTAAGTAACTCATTGTAGATTTAGTGAGGTCCCTGTTTGTTGAAGGAAGATATTCTGTATTGTCTCTTCATATTATCCAATGTACACCAAACACTTGTCAATATCAAGAGAAGCTATTTACCACTGACAAAGAGGATGTGACAAAGAAACTGAGTGCGGGCTCAACTGAGACATTTTTTTAAAACAAATTTAAAGGTGAAAGGGTCATAAACAAGCCTTCCAATACAATCGGCTCTGGACAGGAGTAACGTCTGACAATGTTTAAAATTGTTATTGTACAGATCACAACTTAACGAGGAGGCTTTTCTGTTGAACACCTTTAAATTGCTGCAGTATCTGCTCACCCTGTTTCATCATATTGTGATATCTCTGTCTGTTTACCAAGTATTACATGGAGCAACAGTCCAGAGTCAGTTGGTTCAAGCCCACCTGTGAAGTGAGTATGAGAGTGCATGACTGTCTCATGCTGACCCTGTATCAGACTGATGATCTGCCTGTGGTAAAACCACCTCTTTCCTAATGACTGATAGTCCCTTTGCCACTACTGGTCAGGAGACATAAATCAACACTCAGTTGATCAATCTTTCTCCTGCATTTAATTACCATTGTAGAAGATTAAGATAATATGATCTTAACATAACTTCTACATGGAGAACATGTCTAATTGTCAGTATTGATCAGCTTCCCAATTCTTCTTCCCTCTGTCCTCTTTTCCTCAAGTTCAAGTTTATTTGTATAGCACATTTCATCAACAAGGCAGTTCAATGTGCAGTTCATAAAAACACAAAAATACAAAGTCATAGAATGCACAGTCCTCCTCCTTACTACCTTGCAAATCTTCACATTTGCTTTCTTTCTTACACTTTAAAATACTATTTAATAGGTTTGCTTCACGAGTCATGTTTTGTATTGTGCTTACAGGAGGCACAATACAGACACCTTTGTGATGCATATATATATATAAGATAATTTGGTAGTAACATTTTAGTTTTTGGTCCTCTTTTTCATGTAACTATTTTATTATTATCTGTTCCTTCATATTAATGGACTAATTTAAGTCAGACTCCCCCCATCCCTACACTAGAACACTGGATGTGTTCCTGAGAAGCTGTAGAGAAATAACTAGTCTAAACCTCTAACATGTGGCTTGGAGCTGGACTTCCATGTTTCAGGTCAGTGTTTGTATATTTCCCCCCGGTTTATGATTCCCTTTGTTTCTAGTTTGTTTCCCTCTGCTGCTCATCATTCTCCTCTCCTGGCCGTTCCACATTCCCCTGATTAACTCACCTGCATTCAAAGCCATTCTCTACTCAACCTATTATATAAGCTCCCCGATTTTCATTGTTCGTTACTGGTTCCTCCTGTTATTCTGCCAGTGTGCCATGCCCTGTTCTCCTTGTCCAGATATTTTGTTTAAACTATGAAACCTTTACTTTACTCCTCTTGAGTTCCTTTTTGAATTTTGGTTGTGATTTTATCTTATGCCACGCAAAGCAAATTTTAGCTATGAAATAACTCTTTGAAGAATTAATTATCTTACAAGAACATTTAATTTCCCATTGGGATTAATAAAGTATTTTTGAATTGAATTGAAACTGAGAAGTTCACGTCAACAGGTTTTAGGATTTATCTGTTCTTTGTTTGTGTTTGTCATGACCCTGGTGTGTGAGTATGTTTTAGTTGGATACTTTCATTCATATCAGCCAATCAAGCTTATTAGTATAACACATTTCAGCAGCAAGACAGTAAGTTCTTCACTGGTCTTTCTTGAGGTCATTGAAGTCTCACATGGTCAGATTTACCATGTATGACCCAGGAGCTTCTTCCCCCGGGTTATGCAGGCTGAAAATATGAATGAAACCATATGCCACACACTCCAGCATCACCCCAAATTTATACCCAGAGTCGTGAATGTTCTTCTTCCCAATATTTGTTTACATTTCTGTTATAGATGTATTTTGTAATCAATGTATTTTGTAGTTTAATTTTACATGTTAATGTTACATTTGGATTAATTTTATTTTCAAGTTTGAACAACAAAAAACATTGTCACTCAGAGAAACGAAATAAATGATTCACATTTGCATAATTCTAAAGGTAAGAACCCTTACGACCATCATATATTTCGACTCTAGGAGGCGTTGTTTTTTTTCTGCACACCTTGGCTGGCTAAGGAATGTGTAAATCATAAGATTATTTTTGGTCTGGACAACTGTTTATGACTTCTCCTTATTTTGCCACTGTACTGTAATGTTTCTTTTTGTGATGTCTTTTGTAATCAGTATAACTTTAAATAATAATATTTAAAGTAAGCTGCATTAACATGCATGCCATCAGTGTTTTTGCATAGCTAGTGTAATAAGTTGGAGTCACAGCTGATGGTCAGGATACTTATCATTCTCACAGCAAACGCATACAGTCCCTTAGTATATTATATTTATAATATTTATATTTATGTTTAATTCTAAATGACGGTTTGTTAGACAGCAATGGGTAAATTGTTCAAAAAGTTGCTTTCTCTTCACTCTGTGGTAGCCTGCCTGATAAATTTCTCAGGATACGCCAAAGAAGATCTGTCACATGGGACGTTCCTGTCAAGATGTTTGAAGGAAACAGCCTCATACAGTCAGAATATATAATTATCGTAGAATGCGGTGCCTGTCTTGAAATATGCAAAAGTTTGATTTTGTGTCTTTAATATATGTAAAATAAATAAATAAATAAATAAATAAATATAAGTTTTTCTTTTTCTTGTCGTTCGTCAACAAATCGAAAAACGGCTCAAATTTAAAATTAAATTTTTTTTATTTTAATAAATACTTTATTCTTTTTCTTTTCTTTTTTTTTACTTATTATTATTTATCTCTGAATCCGATGAGAAAATCAAATTACCAAAACTTACACAGTCACTTGAAGCTATGTTTCTATTAGTGACGTGCGGTGAGGTTCATTGCTGGTGAGGCACTGACTTATGACTTAGACACCATGCATGTTATTGGACCTACGGAAATTTCGCGCATGCATACAACGCTGGGGGGCAAAAAGATTAATCTTTTACATGTTATCCATAGCCGCGTTAACTTTTTAAAGTGAAACTTAAAAATGTAGATATTAATTTCGTGCTATGATCCGTAGCAAAGTGATCTTTATTCGCCAAGCTATGCAGACTCGTTGCCATAACAACTGACAACAATGCCACTTCATGTGTTAGGATTTAACACCAAAAAACATTCAAGAATTTTGCACACAGAACAGAACATTTAGTTTGTTGTTGTAGTACGTTTTAGGCTTAATGTTTTATTAATAAATAATTGCTGTGGTAGATTAGCTACCGCTTCTACTTTACTGAATTATTTAAACATTAACTGTATTCCACAAAACGCACATTTAATTAAAAAACTAAACAAAAACATCTTATTGCTGTCTTACCTTTACGTATCAATGAAATCCATGCACCGCTAATTCTGCACAAAAATATTCGTTCATCCAAAGCCAAGTTTATCCTCGGCATGTCTTTTCTATGAGAATCATCAAACTGTCTTGAAGTAAAACTTTCAGTTCCGGTGTTGGTCTTTCTTTAGTTATCATCACCTGTTTCAATTGAAAATCCACTTTAGAAAACTGTTTAAGAATAGAAATGTAGTCTTTCATGTTGACGTCGGAAGAGAGAAGAAAACAAATATATTGCCGTACTTTACTTATTTACTGTGTGGCTAGCTCCATGGCTAGCTCACTATGTCTTACTCTGCAGTTGTGCAGTCACAATATCTGGGAACATGAGCGCCCCCAGCGATCAGGCAAGAGAACTGCCTGCCTCACCTCGAGTCTGTTCTCTGCCGTTTCTTATCGCTCCTCCGCACACAAAACACGATACACATACAGTTAGTGACAAAAACCACTGTACATTATATACATGAGCGAAATTATGGAATCTCAGTCCGTATATTAAATGTTTCTTAGCCATTTTATTGCCGGTGTTACGTCAATCCGCGTTTCCCCATCAGATACGGTTCCCCCGGCATCTTCTTGCCGCTCCGCTCCGCTCCAACCCGCCCACGCGGCAAAATACGCGCGTGCTCGTGCTGAGCACTGAGAAAGCACGCGTGTAGGGAACTACGGATACCATGAAAGCTCAAACAATATGTTTCCGCAAAGTTGTCACTTTCTTCACGTTTTAGCTGGAAACTAACAACAACAACAACAACAACAACAACAACAACAACAACAACAACAACAACAATAATAATAATAATAATAATAATAATAATAATAATAATAATAATAATAATAATAATAATAATAATAATAATAATAATAAACAGTAAAAACAGGGCAATGTATTTTAATATTTGATATTACCCATCAGATACCGTTCCCCTTGTTTTACAGTGGGGGAACGGTATCTGATGGCCATATTTCACCCATCAGATACCGTTCCCCCTATGTTAAAGTCACCCATCAGATACCGTTCCCTTTGTTTTACAGTGGGGGAACGGTATCTGATGGGGAGAACGGTATCTAATGGGCGAAACATGGCCATCAGATAAGGTTCCCCCACTGTTAAACAAGGGGAATGGTATCTGATGGGCGAAATATGCATTGCCCTTTATATAAGGGCAATGCATATTATATATATAATATATTATATGTTATATATATTATATGTTATATATATTATATATATATATATATATATATATATATATATATATATATATATATATATATATATATATATATATATATATATATATATGTATGTATGTATGTATTTATCATTACTATAATTTTTTTATTATTATTGTTATTAGTATTATTACTATTTGTTTCCCGCAAAAACGTGAAGAAAGTGACAACTTTGCCGAAACATGTTGTTTGAGCTTTCACAGTGTCAGTAGTTCCCTACGCGCGTGCTTTCTCAGCGCTCATCACGAGCACGCGCGTATTTTGCCGCGTGGGCGGGGCGAGAGCGGCAAGAAGACGCAGGGGGAGCCGTATCTGATGGGGAAACGCGGATTGACGTAACACTAGTTGTGCAGTGTACTGCGCATGGATATAATTAACTTCTGCACCTTTATTTTTTTTCCTCAAAATTAACTGCTGGCTCCTCTGTTTAGACCAGTGTTTCTCAACCTTTTTTGGGCCAGCGCCCCGCTAGCCCTTATCCAGGTCCCTCAACGCCCCCACCAAAGAATTTGTAGTCTACTCTGCACTGACTATTATTTTATCATTAATATTACTATCACTATTGTAAATGTTTTGATTTTTATGCTTGTTTCTGTATTTATTATCAAAAATAATTTCCCAGAGAACAAAAAAGTCATGGGAATAGAAATTATTTTCACAGGTGTCTACAAAAAATGCAATGAACATTCAAGTTAAAATTTGTAGGCCTAACAGCAGCCAATCAGAGTGGAAAAATATTCTTGTTCTGTGTCATTTTCTAGTTGTTAAATATTTCACAAAATGACCAGATAAAAGATGTTCAACATGCCAGTTTAAACTTTAAACTATTTGCAAAACGACTGAGCTCTGCAACATTAAAACATTCATAGAACTATAACTACATTAATCATAGCTCTTCTTCTCTTCAGTGTTTGTCGGTTTCTGGTGGTGCAGCTCTGTGCTGCCTTCAGGAGAATGGGACATCAGAGTATCATCCATAAAACCTCACCCACATGGCATTTATTGTGCAAACCAGAGCTTTCAGTGGAAAAACAAAAGTTCCAGGTCCTTTTAATGTCATACAAATATGAGACAGAAACATGGATTATATCTTTATATAGACCTGTCTATTGATTATAGATTAATAGTTTTACTGGACAGAAATTACAAAGAACACATTTGGCTCTTAATCAAATCCTAATGAGTCAAATTGAAAGTGTCATGGAGTCATCAGCCTCATGACATTAACACCGACATGAAAAATAATATTGAAGAAATAAATATATCATATCTAATTAAAAACATAAATAAGTGATCAGTTCTTTACTGTTATGGTCTGTAAGATATTTATTCTCAGTATTAGATGTGGTCTCAACAAACCCATGACATTTCAACAATATTATTTTACCTTTTATCTGGAAATAGTGTCTGTTTATTCTTTCCATACAGTCTCTGTATTAATTATTGCTCTAAAGGTCTTGCCATACCAGTTTATTTCTTTGTATTTACTTTAGTAAATCACCGATTATATATATTAAATTATATATATATATATATATATATATATATATATATATATATATATATATATATATATATATATATATATATATATATATATTTTTTTTTTTTTTTTTTTTTTTTTTTTTTTTTTTTTTCCCCCTAGCCAGGACTACCTGGCCAGGACTACCTGGGGGGCCAGGTAGTCCTGACCCCCCCTTAGCCCCCCAACTTTAAAACTCTGGCTCCGCCACTGGTACAGACAGGACGAACATGCTCCCACAGAATGGCAGCCAGTGCAGTTAGCGAGAGGTTGCGTAATCGGTGATGCTCAGCTCGCTGCTGCCTCACTGGCTTCGCATCTGAACATTTGAATGGGAAAATGCGAAAATCCAGCGATTTTGAAGAAAAACTAATCAGAATTGGTTAAGCTAAGTAAAAAAATAGATACTTTATAGTACAAAACCACAGGGTGAAAATAGCAATATAAATGATTTTATATTATATATTATTTTTCCATGATGACAGGTCTGCCTCACCTGCCTCCCCTGACCGCACGTCACTGGTTTCTATTTGATTTTCAATACAGCTGTGTAGTTCTTCGAACTGACCGCAAGATGGAGCCGAAACTTAAACTTGCCACTGCGTCCTGTCCCACCACATCCACCTTGGCCGGTCTCACTCATATGTTGACCGGTGTGCCTCAGCAGCAGAGGCTGGGTGAAACGGGGAGTAAAGGGTTATCAAAGTTTTACGCCGGGCTAGACGAGCTTTTAAAATAGCAAACTTCTTCACAGGTGAATTAACCAATCAGAGAATAAAACACCTTACACTCATCCAATCACAGCCTACTTCCTGCAATACGGACGTTGTCCAAAGATGGCTGCTGCAGTAACAGTGAAGGAGAAAAGTCCATTAGTGTTTGAGAGAACAAAATAACTTTGGAAGGATATCAACAGCTGCTTAAAAGACCCATAAGGTGAGTCCGTACAGAAAAATGTTGTACGTGGATACAATTAATTTATACACCGCAAATTTACATAGGTGTAGTTGCTGATAGGTCGACGCCTGTCTGCAGCATCTGTTGACAAGAAAGACAAGATATCTCTTCAGCGTTATTAATTTAATCAGTGTGTATTAGAGAACATGTCCATAAAGCAAAGCTTCGGCTCTGGTTTATCGCTAGCTGTTAGAGCGGCTTTAGATCGCCTTCAGTCGACATTTCGACAATATTGTTCATTTAGTCCAACGTAGTAAACTGAAAACTATATTTTAAATGTATTAAATATACAAATGATTGCTGATTGAGCAGACATTTAAACTGTTGCGTCGTTACATTTTTACCCTCGTAAGGTTATTGGACGCAGAATAATCCTGATCCACCAGTTATCAGTTCAATGTAAATGATTTTTGTCAGACATTTGACCACATTTTAATGTCACTGATTTGAACTTTAAATAAATCGTTGTTTTATCAATGTGAAAGAATTAGGTAAGAAACGTACAAACAAAATAGCTTGAAGCTGTTGATCAGAAATACATACAGGATAAGATACACACAGTTGGACTCAAAGTATAGTATTCATAATTGTAATCATCTGGCGATTATGGAACACCTACAATAAATCCAGACTCATGCACCTTATAGTTTTGATCAATTTTGTCAATAATAATAACTTCACATTTGTGAGTGGTTCAGATAAATCATTACAAGCCCCATGTTTACTAGACATTCTGTGTCCATGTTGAGGGTATGTAAATTTCTGACCACAACTGTTAATGATGGTTTTAGTCTTATGTTTACACAGTTCAAAAACTGACTAAGAGTTCCAGAAATTGACTCTAGAAAAATGTGAGATTGTGACTTGGTGAATGTGTAGAAACCCTGTACCAGATGGAACACATTGGGTTTTCTTTGTTTTCATCTCTCAATCCTGTAAATGATTCTAATGTTGCTGACAGAAGTAGAATTATAATACCGTCTTTAAAGCTAGGGGCTGTAACATTCACAAGCCATAGTGAAAATGTGCAATTTACCAATTGATACCTTAAAAAATTATGAAATTGTTCTCTCTGGGGTCTTTAAATGTTCCGCCTCACACTTTAGTATATTATATTCAACACACAGTGAGACAAAAGTTATGCTTTCTCAGTTTCAGCTTAACTTTTTAACATATCAGCTAACATAAGTTGATATGTTACATAGTATACAGAGGCTGCTGATAAACATTTACTGACTGACTTCATGGTTGGTACTTCACTTGGTCCTGGTGTTATTGGGTTTTTTTCCCCTGGTGTTTTGGTTATTGAAGCAAGGAGAAACTATGATGCCCACGGTGGTTTGAAAAAGTGATTCAGTATTTGAGATACAGTATCAGAATTCTAAAAGAGCTGATGGACAGGAACAGAGAAGTTTCTGCAGCATTCATTCCTCCTGGACGAGCGTCCAGCGACAGTGAACTGTTGTTTGCATTGAGTCGTTGACTCCACAATCCCTAAAACATCCCCTTCCTTCACTTTTTGTCATATGTAGATGTTTTAGATTTTAGCATGAGCCTGAGCTAGCCTGAGAGAATATAATACATTGTTTTCAAAGGATGATGATAAGTAAAACCTATTTAGGGTCATACCACTACATCTCAATCACATTTAAGCCTACACTTTGACTAGCCCATGAGAAAACCTTTATTTTATTTCTTTTAGCAAATTCTTGTGCAATTCAGATCATTGTCCTGCTGCTTAAACAAAGTGAGTTTGCGTTTGAAGTCAGGAAAGGACAGCTGGTTCTTCTTCTTCACGAGTTTCTCATGGTGAACACACTTTCCGGTAAATTAGTCGTCCAGGAACTATTACACTAACACACACTATGACATTGATACGCACCTTCCATTCTATCGTTGGAAGCTTGGAAACCACTGATTTAACCAACCTGACTTTCAGAGAGAACTAGACAGTCAGCCATCTTTGAAGGGTACAGTTTCAATCATAAATAATTCTTCTCATTTGGACGACTTGTTTGATTTTCAGATGGATCTCTCTCTCAGCTTTACAGTCTGCCTCTCCTCCTCTGTGACTGAGCATCATCAGCTGTTTGTCAGAACATGCTGCTGACTCAGTGGAGCTGGCTTTTTGTTCCACAGAGCTGCTTATGTCAGTGGATCAGGTGGCTGTGGCTTCTGGACCTACATCTCATTCTCTCTTCAGCTATAGGCTGGTCCTATTGCGCCTTCAATAAAAAAGAAGTTTCATACATAACAGTGACAAAATAGGACTCCTCATTTAAATATTTAGTTCTACCAAAATGAGAATTATAGGGAAACACAAAAATGGGTTTGGAACTGAGTTTGGCCTCTGATAGCTGATGTTACTAGCTTTACTAGAAACAGCCAGATGTGTGAGAGGTTCTTGCATGTTGAGTCTGTTTCAAGTCAACTCTCGGCATCTTAATAAGATACAATTCTGGGCTTTGACTAGGCCCAGAACATTTTAATTTCTTAATTGTCAACTAGTTCTTGGTGAAATTATTGACATGTTTTGAGTAAAAAAAAAAAGAAACAAAATGCCACTCCTAGTCCAGGGAATTAGGAATCAATTCAAAATGCTTAAATATTTTAAAATGTGTTTAATTTGTACCTCTTTGCCTTTTTGTGAGTTTACTGCATGTTGCATTACACGTCCACTCGACTGCCATATGGCTTTTGAATAGTTCTTTCTTTTTTTTCTTTTATTTGTTTTTTTATTTAAGAAAAAGCCAGGCTGCTAAGCTAACCTAGTACTCGTCATTTAAGTTCCAGAGGTTTAGGCACAAACCTATTTTTGTTTTAACTGATGAAATTTGATACAGTATGGAACCTTGTAGAATATAAATGTTCTATTTTTTTACACACTGTCTGTTCCTCTTGTCAGTCCCATAATTTAAACATACTCTCTAGATTAACTTTAAAAATGTGTTTCTGAATTAAAAATTGTTTCTGAACTGAATCGAATCAGATTGCTAGAAATAAAAGACGTGTTTGTGCTTTAATGCGTTTGCCTTATCTCTGTTCAGCTGTTTGGTTAGTAGCGCTGTTTAGAGTACTTATAAAAATGTTTCCTGACCAGACTCCTGGTGTTCATTCTCACTTCAACAGTCGGTGTCAAAAACCAGAGCCCATCTCCTGGTGGTAACCTGCTGATCCCTGCAGGTGTTGCTGTTCTTTCCTGTCACTCTGGCAGAGGACGGTTTCCAGGTGGGAACTCCCAGCAGCACCACCCTGCCTCTGCCTGCTTTTCCTCGTCTCTGCGTATGAGTGACCTGAGGGCGTCGGGAAGAAACGGCCCCGCTGTGGGCTCCCCGTATCTATACGCGCTGCAGTGGCACTGAAGGCCTCTTGCCAGGTGTCGATGACAGCTTGAGAAGCAGAGCATGTGGAGTGGTCGGGGTTGGCATGGCGACGCAGGACAAGAAGCAGGTGAGTTTTGTTGCTGAATTTTGTTCAGGTTATTTCCTGTACTGGTGCAGGCTTTCTAGAGCGTAGAACTGTGAAACAAGAATCTGCAGCACGCATACATGCTCCGTTACACCTCTAGTGAGAACCTGTTGTTGTCTGTTTTGATTTGATCTTATAACACTTTATTAAATGGATGGAAATGAAAATAAATGACTAACTATTTAAAAACTCAGAGACAAATCAGTGACTAAGCAGCTGCCATTGTAGATTCACATTTATGATTAGTAGAGCAGCACAATAAATCGTCATCTCGGTGTCAGTGTGTACAATATTGATATCACACAGGACTGCTTGGAGTGCAGTAATTGACTTAATATATTTTAAGTTCTGAAGTTGTATAACACAATATTTAGCCAGTAGGACAGAGGCTAACGGCAGCCAGAGCTAACACTGAGGTCACAGAGCAGGAAGCACAAATCATAAAGACAGTAAAGAAGAAAACAGGCATATATCATAGCTGATGTCGTCATATTTTTTTTTCAATATTATCGGTATCTGAAGATTTTCTAACACTGCAGCCCTGACGCTTAGTGATGATGTTGGTGTTAAACTGGTTGGTGCTCTGAATTTGAAGCAGATTTTGTTTCTGGAGTAGCATCACAATATAACGGTTTCATACCGGTCTACTTATTGATTTGTTTTTTTCAGGGGCCTTGGGGTGACCTTTTCTGTTTTAACCACAGTTTCCTCTTGAGGTGTTGTGCATGAACTACTACTGTGTATGTTGAGAAGTTGTTGCTAAGTAACCAAAGAGTGAGTGAGTTAATTGATGTCACTAACCTTTCTTACCTGGTCATGAGAGGCTGAGCCTCTAAAGCCTTTCCTCTGCCTACATCCCCCAGAATGCTGTGTGGTCCTGGCGAGAGAATGCTTTTTGGGGCCGCGGCCCCCACTTTGCGAAGCAATACCAGAAGTGTTTTCTAATGATAGAGTGGCAAAAAGATTTCAGATGGAGGTTCTGTAGCCTTCACTGCTCTCCCAGGCTCAGAGCAAGGAGAACAGCTTATTGACATTTAACCACTGTTGTTGCTGTTCACTATTGTCACATAGTATGAATTAAAGACTTGAATGGTTTGGTTAATAAGTGCTGAAGGCATTAACAGAAAATGCTCAGCAGTATATGCTTCATTGTACATTTCTCTTTAAAGGCAGATTCACTTCATATTTCCTCCATTGTCTGTTTAAAGAGAAATGATCTGTTAGCATGTAGCCAGGGTCAGGAGCCGTTTTGCCTCTGTTGGTCCTCCCGTCTGCTTCATGTATCCATGGAAGATTTTTGTTGATTTTTAGTTTCTCTGGGAAAGTTATTTCTGTCTTGGCTGCATAGAATGTTGGTCCTTAAATCTGAACTCAGGTTCAAGGAAATTGTCATATTTGGTAATGTGTGTGTGTGTCTGTGTGTGTGTCAGTGGGGTGACAGATGGGAATTGTAGTTTTTCCCTGACATGGGAGGGAAAATGGAAAAGTATTTATAGTTCCAGATTTGTTTTCCTAGTCCATTATCTTATCCAACTCCCCAAATCAAGTTACTCTAAGAAAATAATGCACATAATGGCACTGTGTTTATTTGAATTAAACAAATATCATTATTAATACAAATTTAACTGCAATCAACATAATTATGTGAGTGTGTGGAGTGATTTTTAGCAACACATGAGGATGTTGATGAAACTAATTTCCCAGTCTTTTCTTTCTCTGCATTATTAAAATGTCTCCATTTTCTGTCAGCTTTTGCATTTCAGCAACTAAAAATAGAATCACAGTGTGTATTAAAGACTGTAGACCACTACAATGGCACTCATTGTATGATGCTAAACTAAATATTGCACCCAAGCAGTACCTTACATTTATTTGATGGTATTGCTAAATGTGATATTGTGATTATTTTGACTTGATGTATTGTCAGGCTCTAATTTTATCCTTATACTGCGTCTTACTGTTCTGATTTTAGTCTGTAGCTGGAACAGAAACATGTCCAGTTCTCAGTATGTTTGTGAAATTGCTTCATTTTCCACAGATCTACATAATGACCTGAACACACATGCAGGTAAATCATGACTCAGCCAGGATGAGGTCAGGGCCTCCTGCTTGGCTGGTGCATCACAGCATCTTAGATTTTCCATGGACAGTAACAGAAAGTTCTGTAAGATGCTGTTTTTGATAGTAAATATTACGTCTGAAACGATAAATCACATTAAGAGTGATCAATAGATTATTGAAACAGTTGTCAACTAATTTAGTAATTGATTAATTGCTTACACGGACTCAAAAAAAACAAACTATTTTGTTGAAAGAAAGTAATTAAGCCAAAACTGTACAAAAATATGCATTTTGTATTTAGAAATAAAACACCTTCTTTGTCTGTAAATCTGCTCTACTGAAAATACCTCAGGTGTCAGTTTTAGCTTCACCTGGTTCAGAGTGAGTAAACGCATAAATAAATCTCTTAAGCATGATCTGCTTTTCTGTTATTCATCAATTAATCCAAGAAATAATCACCAGATCTACCCAACACTGTGGATATTAAGTCGAGCAGAAAGACTGAACTTTTCACATGTTAACGTCATAATATTTGTTTTAGTTGCAGATTCATCTCTTGGCAAATGATCAAGTGTTCACTGAAGGAATGCTGCTATTGCATTTTGGGCAATAAAATATTCATTTTCTTATTTAAAAGAAGAATTGGATTGTTTGTTTATTGCATAAAAATGACTTCAGTTGTCTAATGAAAACTCTGCAGAATGTGTCAATTTGTTTATCTGATTGTCAGAATAATCAATACAACAGGGCAGAGCATTATTTATCCTGGTAAACTTAAAATGCCAATGAAGCAGAAATAACCTGTATTGGAAAAAAAGTTGCATGGAAACAATCTTTAAAAATCATGGTGATAAATATGTTAACATTTGGTCTTGTTATGGTGTATGTGAGCTCCTGCTCCTGTTGTGTTGGCAGGAGGCAGATGGTGTGACTTGTGGCCTTTCCACCAGCCAGGCTCTGGTGAAGCTCCGGGACCAGCTCAGCAGCCTGCTGGAGCAGCACCAGAGAGCCACACGGAGACGGGTTTCTTGGCTGGTATGATCACATTCATGGACAAAAAGGTTTTCAAACTCAGTAAAGAAAAAACATGGAAAAACATCAGTCTGAGCATTTTTTATCCAACTGTTAAGACAAATCATATGCTGGCAGATATTTTAGTTTGTATCTTCCAACTTTTCTAGTGACAAACGGTTTCCATCCTTCAAATGCAAACTGGTTAAAGATTGAGGTTTTTTTTACAGCTTTGTTGGGATGTTTGTACTGTTTTCGTCTTGTCACAAACAGAATTTTGTGTTTTCTTTCTTCTTGTTTTGAATTCTTTTAATAGGAACAGTGGCAAAATAGCTTCATTTACCATGGCAACCGGCAATCCTGTCTCCACTGGCCAGGCGGGGCTTTGACTCTTCTGGTGGTGGTGGGACTCCTCTGCTGCCATGGCAGCCAGCCGAAGGGCAGGTAGCCAATTTATGTTTAGCTCAACTATCCTGTCATGGACTATGAATGTAAAATGGATTTATAACACGTAAAGTAAAAGCACAATAATTAATGTGAACATTTCAAATCAACACTACCTTAAACTCAAGTAGCTTCACTCAAATCATGCACAGACCTATTCACTCTTGTTGTCATACTGTAGACCAGGGGTCCCCAAACTTTTTCCTGTGAGGGCCACATGACTTTTCCCTTCTCTGGTGGGGGGCCGGAGTCAGTTTGTAACATGAAAAGTGTGACGTTTACAGGAGTGCCTAAATGTAAAAATTTATTGTTTTCCAGAAAGCACAATCAAATAACTCTCTCTTGGTTCTTCACAGAAAAAATCCAGGAAATAACACTATTTATGAAATAAATTTTCATAAAATTTTTCCGGACTATAAGCCACAGATATCTCTGCCGCTCCAGGTTTTCCACAGCGATGAACCAGCAGCTGCAGAGGGGGTCGGCACCCAAAATCTGAGTCATAACAGGTCAATTGAATATCACATTTATTACGGTTGAAAAAGAAAAAGTTGCCAAGTTTAGATTTAACTGAACTAATTACGGTAGTTTCCGAACGGCAACTGTAACAGTAAAAGTGCCGACCCTTCGTGTCTGCTACTAGCATGAGATAAATGAAAGTGGGCGCTTTCTTCTTCTTTCTCCTCTTCTTCTTCTTTAGATTTCAACGGCAGCTTGCATCCATTATTGTTGCACTACTGCCATCTACTGGATCTTAATATCTATACCTCAAATTCTCATAATGATCCCAGTATTATGTAAATATACCCGAAAAATCTTCCTTTTCCCCTCAATGCTATTTAACTGATCAACAACATTGTCAAATTTCAATTCCCTATTAAAACCTAGTTCCGTTTTAATGGGCACTTTCTTCTTTTATTTCCAATTTTGACTTCCAAAATTGGAAGCCCCCACCAGGGGGCTGCTAAAAAGCCCCCTGGTGGTTGAAGAAAAATCCACATATAAGTCGCATGGTTCATAGCTTAGAAAAAAAAAAAAGTAGCGGCTTATAGTCTGGAAAATATGGTATATGAAAAAAAATCTAAACGCTCTCTGGTATTGTTCAGGGGGCCGGACCAAATGTGGAGGCGTGGGCCGTAGTTTGGGAACCACTACTGTAGATCGTATATAAATGCTCATTTATAATTTCACTAAAGTAGATCTTTATCAGACAATACTGTTAAAGAATCTTTTTTAACTTCCACTCTACCTCAGAAAACAATTTAATCTCCAGCCAGTCACAAATTGAAGCTCCGTTCTTGTTCATAGTGTTACTTCCTCACTGTGTGTGGCATTAGCCAAAGTAGCTTCGTTGAAAAAGAAGGTACCGTATTTTCCGCACTATAAGGCGCACCTTCAATGAATGGCCTATTTTAAAACTTTTTTCATATATAAGGCACACCGCATTATAACGCGCATAAAATAGACGCTTCAGTTTTGGTTGCCAATTTGTTCTGTACTCTATTATTACACATCTACATTTGTAAAGAAGTGGTCCCGAGTGCTTTACATAGTAGGCTGCCACAGTCATTGTTTCACTCACGGTGTTGGTGTTGCTGTTGCGATATTGTGCCCAACTGTTTTCTGGGTAACACAGACCAACCGACACGCTGCCGCCGCAGTCTCTGTCTCTCTTCCCCCGCCCCTCCGCCCCCCTGGCTTTAAATGTATTATCAAACTTTATTAACAAACCAGCATTCTGACAACTATCCCAGCATGCACCACGCACTTCTTCTACGGGGAAAACGTAGTTGTTGGCTGCTTGCCGTATTTGCTAGACCTGTTGTGGCTCAATATTGGTCCATATATAAGGCGCACCGGGTTATAAGGCGCACTGTCGGCTTTTGAGGAAATTGAAGGTTTTTAGGTGCGCCTTATAGTGCGGAAAATACGGTAATTATGCATAGGAGGTTGGTCGTTGCTACTTTCTCATCCAGGATTAGTGAATTCTGCAAGTCACTGACTTGATCTAATCTGTTACTAGATGTAACTTTTTAAGCAACTTTAATAATAAACTGAACTTGTCTGCATAGTTTAAAAGTTATAATGAACTTTTAACTTTGAATCTGTTTCTATGATTGACTTATGCTGACTGTGTATTTGTGAATAGAAATAGATTTTTGTTCTTTTGCAAAGAATCTTGAGGTAACATCTGTTATGAATTGGGATGATATGAATGAAATGTATCTTTTGTTCCCAGCTCTGGTATAGAGATGGTGAATTCTGCAGCCCTGCTCCTTCTCTTCCTGTTAAACCTGCTTCTGGTCGGACGCCAGGAGAGGCTCAACAAAACCGAGATGGTCCGGCGCCTCAAATGCATCATCGCACAGCTCAATGGTGAGTTGGGAAATGACAATAAATTGCCTATGTTTTCTCATAAGGGTCAAAGGTTAAACATGTGTATGATTGTTTTATTGTGACCACTACAGAGTAACTAGTGTGTTATTGTTATTTCTCTGGCCTGTTCTAATACTTTCCCTCTATTTTGGTGTTTCTTTAATCCAGATTATCTGTCAGGGTGTGTGGATGAAATTCAGTGGCCATCTTCTCTTTACCCTGACCTCTACACGCCCTCATCTCCATCATGGTCACTTCACTGGACCTACCGGGACACCCAGCTGGTTAACCTCCCCGTCAGTCTGCTGGTGGAAGGAGACATAATTGCTCTTCGACCTGGCCAGCAGGCGTTTGCTTCTCTCCGGGGCGTCAAGGTCAGGCTGTAGCGACTTGCAAGTCAGAATATTTGATTTCCAAATATTAAGTATACAAGATCTTTGCAGACATTCAATGAAACTTTGAAATAAAGTAATTAGAACTCTCCATCCATCCTCTGTTTTCTGTTTGTCTGAAATTGGGTCACAGGGGCAACAGGCCCTGGGGGGGTGGAGAGGATCCAGAGGCATTATATAGCGCCTCCAGGAAGTTTTGGGTCTTCCTCAGGGGAAAGAGGCCCAGAAGGCAGTGAGATGAGATGCTCTGTTGTTCTCAACTGAGGAGCAGTGACTCGACTTCAAGGCTTTGAGATTATGACCTTTCTCTGTCTTCTCTCTAATTGTATCTAGAGTCTTGTTCTTTCAGTAATAATCTGTACCTCATCACCATAGTTGATAGACAAAATAAAGATGTACCAGTTAATCAGGAGCTTTGCTTTTTGCCTCAACTGTTTTTACACCTGAATGAGCTCCATCCAGGTCTGTCACCTGAGGGAGCACTCCACCCTTTACTGGTCTGGAACCATATGACCTCATGCAGACCACTTCACACTCTGCTGCAAACTGTTCCAGTGCACCTGAAGATGCTGACAGAACCTTAAAATCTACAAAAACAAATTCCAAGATTCCCAAACCACCCTCCTCCCACCGATGCATCAACACCACAAACAAGATGAGTGACATACAGCAGACCTGACAGAGGCCAACCTGCGCAGCGTTTAACTCAAACTGGGACCTAGAAAGTGGACGCAGCTTGTGCTTTGTTATACAAAGACAAGATGACTCTCACAGACATCCCTGGCAACCCAAACTGCAAAATGCCTTGATGACTTGGACAACCCTTTAGATCCACAAACCACATGTCAACTGGAGAGCCAGATCTCTCCCATTCCTGTTCTGATGCTCTGATAATTGTCTTTCCTACATCCAGATAACTAAATTCCTAGAAATGATGCCACGTGATTGGCTAATGAGAGAGATGTGCTTATTAAAGCAGGTGTGGGGTTGGGATTAGAAGTGGAAACTGGGAATGGCTCTGAGTTCTATCTTTGTTTCTTTCTCAGGATGATGAGCACATAGTTTTGGAACCAGGAGATTTATTCCCACCATTATCGCCCCCCCCTTCGCCTCGGACTGAGAAGAGGGGGCCCCAGAGCCCCCAGCAACATCGCCTCTTCAGAGTGGTTCGGACCCCGGTGCTGGAGCCGGTCAGGTAGGGAGCTAGATCATATTTGGTTAGGTGGTTGGATCATCTTGGTTGTTCTGGGAGCAGCCGCTCTGCCACTATAACATTCCCAGTAATAAGTTTTTACAAAAATGTAAGTTTGATTTAAACCAACAGGAACGCTTTGGAGCTGGCCCTGTCCCGGCCAATCACAGCGCTGGATAATGAGAGGTTTACTGTTCAGTCCATCATCACGAAGCTCGTCTGTCCTGTTGTGCTGGTGAGCTGTTAACAGGAACCTTCTACACATTCAGCGGATCTGGAAGAGCAGAAGGAAACATTTACCTGATCCTTCCTGCAGGTGGCGTTCCTGGTGGTGAACACAATTCGCTTTTTCTGCCAGGCCCCCAGCATCACTCCTCCATGCTACAACTTCCTTCAGCTCCAGGTGAGACAAGGCTTAGCACCAAGTACTAAGTAATGTACAAATAATGGCAGTGAACTATTTTAAATGATAATGTTGAACAAATTCAACCAACTCTCCATCCATTAAACTCCATCCAATGGTTCGAGCTAAATTAGAAATGTCCTGACCAGGGCCTATTTCAGGACCAAATTTCTACCCTGCTGATCTGTTTTTACCTGGTAAATCTTAGGAATGGACCAAGGAAACTCCCCTGGTTCCTGGGAACTACCCTGGAATGTTCATTATTTGCTGTGAACAGTTCATATTAATGACAGGATGAGTGGACTAAGGTGTTGTTGTGTTGTAGCTCATGGCTGTGCTGCCCATCCTGCCCCTGCTCTTCCCTGTCATGTGGGTCCTGGTAAATGCCTTTGGAGAGGCCAGAGTCCTGTCTGAGTTCAGTCGCGCATCTCCAGCTGGCTTGGTAGGACACACACATACACGCACATATGCACACACACACACTGAAACATTAAGTACTATTACAGTTAACCCCAAAGTATCCATAGTCCTGGCTTATAGTAATCCACTAAAGTGACCAACCATCTTTCTTCTGACTAGAAGTCATGTTGATGTTTTTGGAGCGATTCTGCTATAGTCCAGTACTGAATCTGAGAGAGAATCTGTGGATGAACAGGGTTTCCCCCAGAAAACGTACTAAGCCAGGTCCATAAGCAGCCCACTGTGTTTTTATGTTTAAAAATGTCAAGTTGACAGGAAATGTAAAAAAAAAAAAAGAAAGACATTTCAGTAACAATGTTACAAGAAGACATTGTTGACAATACTTAATGACAAACAATAATTAAATTAAATATAAGGCACTGACAGTGTGATTGGTGCACACAGGGCTTCCCGCCCTGTTCAATGCATCAACTATAAAGCTTTCTTTCAGGAATTACTCCGCCCCGCCAGTGACCGTGCAGCAGAGCGGGGAATGGCAAAGACGTGTGCAGTTCAGGATCACTGGTGTATTAAAAAATACATTTTTTAAGTAAGAACAAGCATCGCTTAGCCTGGCGAGGCGAATGGGGGGAGCAGGTAAAATCTTATGGCCCGCCAGGCTTGTTGTGCACTGGGGGAAATCCTGATGAAGATTAGGGGAATGGTAAAGAGGCTTTCTGGCAAATTCAAAATACTTCACTGCACTTTATTTTGGACAGAGCTCAAAACATTTCTGTAATCTGACCTGTTGTTCAAGGTTTGTTTTTAAAATGTGATTAGATTATTTTTTACTTTTGTTAATTTAGTAGTTTAGCAGTAATACTCTACGATAGCTGTACTATCCCGTGTGCAGGTAAAGCAATTTTGTATTGTTTCACAGGTATTGTTCAAAGTTTTTCATTGAAATAAGATTGGAACATTGAAGGGGTATAAAGTTGACACCTGACAGTATCAATTATTAAAAACAAATCGCTATTGGACAAAATTGGAATTGGCAAGTTTGAGCTTCTTAAAGATCAATGATTGACCAAGAAACTGCAATCGGTGCACCCCCATTGAGAAATACGGGACACTATCTACCAGTTTAGAGGAACTGGAGGAATGGAAATATATTGTAGTTTTTGCTACATTTTGTTTCTTAGTTGTTTGTACATATGGGACATGTTAGATTTCAAGTCACCAAGACTTAAATATCCGTTTTAGGCTACATGGTAAATAATTTTTTTATTTCTGTGTGTCTGCCACTGCAGCTTTCATATATCTTTTTGTAATATTTATCAGACTAAAGTACCTCTGCTTATTAGAGCTCCAATTCTAACAGCGTCTCTCTTTGCCCATGATCATCATTACATGATTTGTTCAAATAGTTACAGTATATGCAAGTTACGTATAACCATCATGGGAATGTGCAGCGGTCATCTGTTCGGGAAGGAGACCGGCTCTGAGGGGTCGCATGGGGAATGTGTGAATTGACCCCAGAATAAAAGACCTTGTGAAGATGGTAAGAGAGTCATTTTCCACCGTGGAAGATGATTTTGCACCAACATGGTCTGGAAGCCCACTCAGTGAGGAAGAAGCCATTACTCCAAAAGCAACAGGAAAATTGGATTTGAGTCCAGTCTGCAAATGGACTCGGGGACAAAGAGCTGAATGTCTGAACACATGTCCTGTGGTCACATGGACACTGGGGAGACTTGCAAGTCTCATCATGGTGCACTTCACAATATAAGTAGCAGTGGCGCAAAAAGTGGGTATGCAGCGCATGCAACGCATAGGGGCGCAGCACCAGAGGGGGCGTCAAATCCCCGTCTGGAAGGGGCGGCGCGCCAATGATGTTTTCCCATACACTTCAGCACACCTTATGCTCCTTCACCTCGCGCACATAACGAGGTAAATGTTGCGAGTTTTACCCTTCACGTATCGTCGCCTCGGGGGGTGGAGCGTATGTTTTCTACGCTACTTCACCCTGACTGACGTACCTTCCTTCGAGGGGGGTGGGGAGGATTTATGTTTCGCATTCACCTGAATAATGTGTAGTTGCGGCCCTGATAAGTAGCATCATAAAAAAAACATTATGTAGAAATACTGAAGCAGCATCTCATGACATCAGCCAGGATGGAAAAGCTTGGGGACAAATGTGTCTTCCAAATGGTCCTTAACAAACAGCTGTCTTAAGCATGACAGTCAGTGTTGTTTTATCCGATTTGAACATTTTGTCTCAAACAGTTTTTCTGGCATTTTTTTTCCCTCTACTCCATGAAAACATTGAACCTTTAACGACCTTACATTCTTTTGTAGAAATATATATTTAACACCTTAAACATAAAGTATAGCTTAAAGCAATCTTGTAGGTGATTAAAGCAATCTTAAAGCAATCTTGATTTTAAGGCACCAGAGGTCCTTCTGCCAGCAGCTGTTTCCAGATGAAGAAGTAAAACTATAAGCTGCTAACTTTAGCTCAGCTGTCTGATCACCTTTGGTCCTGCAGGAACTTCCATTTCCCTTTTAATAGACTGGTAAACATAGGTGGGTGGTATCATCTGGTTTTTGTCCTTCAATAGTTTTGAAATTTTAAGTTTTGTGTCGAGCCCAGTGCGGAGGAATTTATCCCTCGAACACACATGCACACAGAGGAGGTGCGCTGCCAGCCTCCCTCTGGGTTTTAACTAGCTTCTTCTTTTGCCCTAGCTTGCTAAGTTCTCTGAGGACACTCTAAGCAGCTACACCGAAGCAGTTTCCTCGCAGGTATAACCCTTCTCTGTCTTGCTCGCTCACCTCACACCTGCTTAACTCCCAGCTGCACCTCAACCTGCTTGTCTTTATTTGCTCACCGTCCTGCAGCTCCCCCTTGTGGACCCACAGCTGCTTTGAATCATTACCGTTAGCTTCTATCTTTTAATATCTATTATGAAAATATTCAATAGTTTATGATTTGGGCCACTTCCTATATCACACTGCTGTTTTTGCTTAAAATCCTGTGAGTTCCTTTTTATTTCATTCATTTTTGCAAAGTAATTTTCCACAGTTTTCCTAACCGTGATCATTTGGGTCACATTATGTGTGGATCAGTAATCTGTCCATCTCCACCAAGCACCTCTGGATGTCCATGATTGACAGGCGCCTCTCCCTCGCTCCATGCATGCTTCTGTTTCCACCATTTCCCTCAGCTTCTGCTCAGAATGCTGTTGTTGCAATGCTTTGGCTGCCATCATTCTCTGTTCAAATCTCACTGCTCATCCATCCACGTGAATCCATAGAACATGTGAAATATGGTAGCAATATTAACCTGAGACAGTGGTTTACTTGTTCACTGGTCATCAGACTCAGTGCTGGTGATCCACACTGCAGACCTAACATCTTTTATTATGTTGTTAATATGTTTTTATTGAATGCACCAAACTTGCATGGAGACCTTTGGAAAACAGTCGGCTTACAATTTTTGATAAATATTTGCCGTAGAAAATCTGTCATTTTAAAAGAGCTGCCATTTTATTTCTATTTTTAGGTTTTATAATAAAGAACATAAAACTTGTCATAGAGGATGGATTGATTTTCTACTACAGGATGTGGATATTTGTGGAAAATGATCAAAAACAAAACCAAAAGCAAAAAATAAAAAGTTTCTTGTCATTTTATTCTAATGACAAGAAAATATCAAAATGAGTTTTACTGGTACTTTTACATGGACTGTAAAAAAGGCACAAAATTAAAAAAAATACGTCTTTAAATCATTAGTCAGATGCAACTTAAAAAGTATTGAAATAATTGATTCATTAGATAATTTATTCAGTATGTCATTAAGTTATTAAAATTATTCAAATGTACAATTACTAGTGCAGATAATTAAGGGTGTATTTATTCATGGTTCCTGTTCCTGCAGCATCACCATGGTACATTTATTTAATGATTTATTTATTTAAATTTGTCCCTTTTGACCCTCCATCCTTTATTTTGTTCTGACAGGAACAAATATTACAAAGAAATATTATTTGTGTCTTATGTTTACAATATATTTACACATTTTAAGCATGTTTTCCATTTCTAGATCTGATGTTTCTATTGCATGCGTTACTGTTTCCCCTTTTCTAAATGACCTCAGATTCTCCACTATTGGGTCATATGAAGGTTCTGAGTTACCGTACCTATTCATAAATCAGGTGAGAATAATTTGTGGCAAAAAACGAGATCATAAAGTTTAACGTGACTCTGGTGTAAAACTCTGGTGATTTTATGCTGGTAGCGTGTGGTCCAGTCTTAGACTGTGGTGCACCTGTTTGGGAATAGAGTTTG
This sequence comes from Poecilia reticulata, assembly GCF_904066995.2. NCBI lineage: Eukaryota > Metazoa > Chordata > Actinopteri > Cyprinodontiformes > Poeciliidae > Poecilia > Poecilia reticulata. The sequence continues at coordinate 23,588,626 of NC_088848.1, read as the reverse complement.
GAACTCAGCAGCTCCCACAGTCCTGGACGCACAACTGCTTGGTCTGGAAGGACGTCCTCAGACTGGCCTTCTGTTTTTCTCAATCACACTTCAGAACAGAACTGTAAGGAAATCCATAAACAATCTTGCTAAACGATTAAAGAAGAGGAGGATGACTAAATTAAATTAAGGGTTGACTCAAAGCCTGCAAAAATCTCCTCAGCTGGTACAGGGCTTTGTTTATACTTTGAGGGGTAAAACACTTTTACAGAGAACATGCAACAGTCTGGTCCCAGCATAGTCCTTCAACATCTAACAGCTGAGGTGAAAGGTGATGCTGAGTTTTACCTCTAGCAGAAAAAGAAAATATTTACCTTATTTAACCCTCCCACGGTCTTAAGAAATGGGGTCATTTGAACCCATGAGCTTTTCACCCGGTGGGGTCCCACTGACCCCGAATGTACTTTACCTTTTTTTTTCTCTCTTTTTTTTTTGAGTGTGTGGTTTCGGGAACTGACGGTCTGATGGGACATTCCCCCCATTTCCCTGCGTCCGACATCTATCACAGAGAGTTATTTTACATATACTAATATGCCTTTAAGTAAAATTACTTGATAAACGGACCTAGCAGTTGTAGAAGCTCAAAGCCTTTCCTAACAGTCTAGGGCAGATTAGTAAAGTGTTTCTAGTCCAGTCATCATGCTACAAGTTTAACCTGTTCTTATGAAAAGATTTCAGTGAAGTGGTGTTAGCTGATCATTATTAGCAGGAGCAGAAATACAGTAAAATAAAGTCAGCTACCTGGAAAATTATTGGTGTTCTGATCACATGGGTCAGGAGGATTCTGCAGGTGTACAGAATACAAGTAGATCCCTCTGAAAACCAAACAGGACTTCAGATCACTGAGAGCTGTATCTGGACACAGGGATGCACAGTGTGTTTTTTTCATTATACTTAACATGAACAGTTGAGCAGTTTCACTGCTAAGTCTGACTGCCATGTTGTGTTAGCACTGGCTAGCTAAAGCGTCCATATACTAAATGGTTCCTTTGTGACAGTTTTTTCTTCCTGGGGAAAAGTTTTCATTGATTCCATCCAATCAGAGCCTCAATCTCTGCATGCCTGTTTTGACCGCTTCACCTCCGAGACTTTACAGGCTCTCTACACTCTACAGGCTTTACTCTCATCTCAGAACTGATGAAGGAATTCGATGTGATTTAGAACTGGGACGTATTCTCCTCAGTAACAAACTCCTGCTCTTTCATTAGGAGGTTCTTGGTTTCGGTGGTGTCTCATTCTAACCTGCTGGTATATGTCCTGGATGCAGGATTTGCTGCGCTGTGTCTGGAGACACATGGTTGGCGTGTTGAACGGAGAATCTGAGACTCTGTGCTACACCTCAAGCCTGCTGCACACTCTGGGCTCTGTCACTGTGAGTACGACTGTTTGAAGGCCTTCTCTTGTTTTTATGGCCAAGTTCTGATTTCTTTCTTCACTTCTAGATATCCCATATGCTTTATGATGTAATCACTTTAACATTTGTACAAAAAATTACACCAGATAAAAATAATATTAAAATAAATGTCAATGAAATTTGAACATTCTGGGATTTTAAAGAGCTCTGCTTATTTATAAGTGATGATTACCACTTATTACCTGTAAGTTGCACTTTTTTGCACGTTTTTTCAGTTTCACTGACTTATAGTTAGGTATGATTTACATATGTTTTGTTTCCTTTTTATGACGTAATTATTGACTGTTGTGGTAAATGCCAAATTCATGCTGATGGATATGAGATGAGGATTAAACGTTACTGTCTGCATCTGCAGACAGCATCTGGTGAAGGTCCAATCCTGGCCTGTCCAATCAGAAGAGACTGAACAAGTTTGACCTTCCTGGGTTTTGTGCAAAGAGGAAAACTTTACTGTCTGAGACAAATATGAAGGTCAGACTGAAGGTCATCAGACAGAACGCAGACAAAGACCCGAACTTCTGAAGTCATGAGACTAAATGTAATCATGTGGACACAGCACAGAGGACGTGTTTGTCAAATCCAACACAGGAATCCAGGAATACTGACTATGAAGCATGGAGGTGGATGTGTAATGCTTTGGGATACTGTTTAGCTTTTAAATATGGATGCAGTGTAATCCTGACTTTCCTGTCAGCTCAAATGTCAGAACTCTGTTGAATACAGGAAGGAGGAAGTATGCTGTAGATTTGTTGCCATGGTTTTTATAGGTGTTTTTATGCCTTTGGTTCCTCCTGTGTTTCACCCTCTCTCTGTTTGCAGGTGCTGTGCTGCGTGGACAAGCAGGGCATCCTGTCATGGCCAAACCCGAGTCCAGAGACGGTTCTGTTCTTCAGTGGGAGAGTGGAACCGCCTCACAGCAGCCAGGACGACCTCCGAGACGACCTGTCGGTGAACTCCTACTGTCGGATGGAGACTGAAGATGACCGGGATGAGGTGCGTCTGCCTGACAGACTGAGAGTTACTGTAGCTCCCCCTTTCTTAAAATCCTCTTTCTGCTGCAGTCTCAGGAAGCAGAGACTCTGCTCTGTCCCCCGGAGGAACCCGCCCCCCAGCTGGGGGATGCAGCCGAGCCCAGTGAGACGTCACATGACGCGGCTCGACTGTCTGAGACGGTCAGACTCCGGCGGCCTGCTCAGCCCACCACACATTCCCGGACCAAACATCACTCTGGATCCAATGTCAGCTTCAGCCACGACACCGAGGGAGGCGAGGAGGAGCAGGTACAGGCCGGGGAGAGACTGAAACAGCTAGCATTAAAAAAACAACTGGAAAACAAACGATCTGCAGCATTCATTAATGTACATCAAAATGTAAGGAGATTTCAAAATAAGACGTCTAAGAAATTAGTGCATGCAGATGCCAGAAAATGAATCTAGTTAATAATGTTGATGCATTCATATTCCATAATTAGTTTGATTTAGTTTGCACAAATAAGATACAGATTAAAGATATTTAGAAGAAGAATAATGGTAACTGTACAGGAAGAGACAAAAGCCCAATGGGTCAAGCAGCATAGAAAAAAATCTAAATCTTCTAGGGTTATGAAAAATGTTAGGTTTAGCCATACATGAGGATTCCATCTCTCTCTTCTGTATCTTGGTTTTTGTCGTCTAGGATTTTGCTCTGGGCTGTCCAGAAGCTGAGGCAGAGGACTTTGTGTGCGACTACCACCTGGAGATGCTGAGCTTGTCCCAAGACCAGCAGAACCCGACCAGCATCCAGTTCGACGATCTCTCCTGGCAGTGCCACCTGCCCTCTCTGAAGCCGCTGGGCCTCAACATCATGCTGAACCTGTGCAACGCCGGGGTCACCCAGCAGCTGTGCCGCTTCTCAGACCATCTGTCCAACCTGGCCCTGCAGGAGAGCCACGGCTCCGTGCTGCCTGTCTACGTTCCCTGGGGCCTCTGTGAGCTCTCAAGGCTGATAGGTAAAACATGCAGCGCTGCATGTCTACATGTCCTTCCTGTTCTCCAGTAATGCCTTTAGGTTTTAGGTTTTACCTGCAGCCTCTCAGTATGAGCTTCATAATGTCACACATTGTACTTTGGACTGGAACTTTTTGGAACACATTTCATAACTAAATGTTAACACAGACTTATTCAACGTTGTCTGAACTACAACACCCACCATTTTCTAGTGGCTTTATTGTTGGATACTTTTAAAATCCACTGATTGTCAGAACATGCCAACATTCTTTGCTCAATGTTGAATCCAAATTCAAAAATACGTTACTAATCACAAAAGGAAATAAAATATTGTAACTCATTAATTAAGATTAAAGTTAAAAAATACATATTTTTTCTTTTCCTGATTGAAACATACTGTAGCTTTAAACCCAAGCTGTGTACTGAACGCTGATTTCTGCTCCATCCCAGAGTATTGATGACAGATCATGTTGATCATGTTGACTTGGTATATTTTGCTTTCATATGATTCTAGGTTTTATAAATGTTAATAAGTTCAGGAGTGTCTTGATTTATCCATAGCAGAAACAGCATTTCTTTAAAGTAACATTTTACAGAATATTTAAAAACGTTTGTTTTTTAGTTTTGCTTGTTTGGTAATATAACATCAATTGTTTGGTAATGTTAAGATTGATTATTAGTATCCATACATCTAAATATGTTAGAAAAACACACAGACTGTTTATTTTTTGAAACAAGCTTCTCAGTGATGATGAGCCAACAGCTTTGAACCGAGGAGAGTTTTTATTTTAGAACAAAATTTTTCATGAATGTGTATAATATGCAGACTGAGCATGTCTAAATCATTTCCCATCATGTCTCAGGCTTCACTCCTGGAGCCAGGGAGCTGTTTAAACAGGAGAACCACCTGACCCTCTACCAGCTGCCAACCAGAGAGAAGACCAAGGAGTTCACCTCTCGCCGCCTGCCATCCTTCACCAAGCGCCAGCCCCCCATCTCCCACCTCATGTCCCTGTGTGTGCGAGACTCCTCCTCCAGTAAGTCCTGGATGGTGTATGGTGTGTGTGCAGGGCCTGTGCCAGCTGCTTTGTTGGTATAAAAGTGTGTGTGTGTGTGTGTGTGTTGTTGCAGACAGCGTCCAGATGCTGTCACATGGTTCGGCTGACCTGATCCTAGAGGCCTGCACTGACTTCTGGGATGGAACTGATATCTACCCCCTGTCAGGCTCAGACAGGTCTGCTTTTGGAGTTTCAGGCTCTCCATCCTATTTATTATTCATGCTTGTTTTTGTCTTTCTGAACATCTAACCTTTTTTTTCCTTCCCCTCTGTGTTACAGGAAAAAGGTTCTAGACTTCTACCAGCGTGCCTGCCTGTCAGGTTACTGCTCCGCCTTCTCCTACAAACCCATGCAGGTGTCTCTGTCCGGCCAGCTGAATGGGAAGTGTGTGGAGCTGGCCTCGGGTCCCTGCCTGTTCTCCGGCGTCGAGCTGCCCTCCACCACGCCCATCAAACACAACCTGTGCAGGAACAGCTGGAGCTCAGACGGTGAGGCGTGAGGAATGGGGCGGCGCGGCGCGGCGCGGGGCCGAGACGTTCAGACCAGCAGGCCATGGTTCTGATGGACTCTGTGTGTTTCTGTCAGAGGGGATCGGAGAGGGAGTGGAGCGGGAGGACTGTGTCCAGGCGCTCAGCGGACAGATCTTCATGGGGATGGTGTCGTCTCAGTTCCAGGCCAAGTTGGACACGGTCCGTCTCATTGATGCGCTGGTCACTGCTTGCATCCGCTTTGTGTATTTTTCCATGGAGGATGAGCTGCGCAGCAAGGTGAGCAAACATCTTGGAAGAAGAGTTGGACGTAATGTGAAAGCATGAGCTCTAGAATTGTCCCTCCCATGGTGGCAACCTGTCAGGTAGATCTGTTCTGTTGGTCAGGATCTGACCTTTATGTCAACTTTTGTCTTTTTGGGACAATTATTCATATCCTTATTGGCACATACAGTGTGTTGAAGCTAGGTTGCTGTGGGTTCATTGTGTGTGTGTGTGTGTGTGTGTGTGTGTGTGTGTGTGTGTGTGTGTGTGTGTGTGTGTGTGTGTGTGTGTGTGTGTGTGTGTGTGTGTGTGTGTGTGTGTGTGTGTGTGTGTGTGTGCGTGCGTGCGTGCGTGCGTGCGTGCGTGCGTGCGTGCGTGCGTGTGTGTGTGTGTGTGTGCAGGTGTTTGCAGAGAAGATGGGTTTAGAGACAGGCTGGAACTGTCACATATCTCTGACTCCAAACGGAGACGGCCCCTGTGAGGGGCCTCCGTCCAGCCCGGGACACGGTTCCCTGCATGAAGACCTCCACCAGGGTATGTAGGCTGTGCCTCTCCACGCTCTGTGATTTTTTTATTTTTATTTTTTGTGTTCAATGAGAGAAACACTAACTTACCAAAAATAAGTTTTGGTGCTGCTGCAGGCCAGCAAACCCAGGCTGGTCCTTCGCCCTGCAGTCAGAGGCTTAACAGCCATACGGACAGCTGATCTCTGTTGTTACCACTTAGAAACTGGAATGGTTCCATCAGTGGCAACAGTATAACAGATCTGTCATCATCTGAACTGTGTCCATTTTCCTGCGTTTTGTCTTGAAGACTCCCGGGACGAGGCGGAGGGTCCGCTGCTGCAGGAGGAGGAGGCCCAGTCCGACCTGGCCAGCTTCCAGCCGACAGACAGCGACGTGCCAAGCTTCCTGGAGGATTGTAACAGAGTAATCATCACCTCAGTCACATTATGCAGCAGGGCTCATCTCACCAGACCTTCTGCCTTTGTTGCCAGACGTTCTGTGCTAATGAAACGTTTCAGATCGTCTGTAACTGGATTTGTCCAGCGCTGTCCTGACTCAGGTTGTTGTTGCGCTCTGTTTCAGGCCAAACTGCCTCGGGGGATCCACCAGGTCCGTCCTCATCTGAAGAACATCGACAACGTGCCTCTTTTAGTGCCGCTCTTCACTGACTGCACCCCCGACAGTGAGTCTTTACCTCCGGGTGGCTGACTGTCCTCACGCTTTTTAATTATCCTTCTGCAGACTGAGGAGAGTTTTTACCTTTACAGTTTCATTCATTTGCATTTTTAGGTTAAACCAGTGGTTCTTAACCTGGGTTCGATCGAACCCCTGGGGTTCGATGAGTCGGTCTCAGGGGTTCGGCGGAGCCTCTGCCGCGGAGGTAAAGACACACTTGTGTAAAGTCATGATGACGCCCCGCTTTGCCACCACTTGCTGTGGAGGATCACGTTACATTGCTTAACCAATCAGAGGATCACGTTACATTGCTTAGCCAATCAGTGCTGCGGAGGAGCACTGATTGAAGGAGTTCCACTCTCAGCATGGATTTGAACTTTTGTCTTTAATTACTTCAGCAAAGCTCACAGTTTTTACCAAATTCTATAGTCTAAATCTGCTCCTTAGTCGCATCTTTTCAGGGTTGGTACTGCCTCTAGTGGTGTGGGGGAGGTTACACAGCTAATATAATTACATTACTAAATCCGAATACCGCAAAGTATTTTGTGTGTCGGGGTTGGGGGGTGGGGGGAATAAGAAGGGTTCAGTGAATGTGCATATGCAACTGGGCTGTTCGGTACCTCAAAAAAGGTTAAGAACCACTGGCTTAAACACAAAGACGTCAACATCAAAACTAAAATGGAGCCTTTAAAAAGTGATATTTATTTCATTAAATACTGCATATTATTTTATAATAGCATTTTTAATCATTTGAATGAATTGCTTTGATGCTTAAAGTTGGTTTGTCCAAGTCCTGGTTTCACAAAAGTAATAAAAACAAACAGAATAAAATTCAGTTATTCCTCTGTGACATAAGAATTGTGCTTTTTGTACCCTGTCCTACACAACCTAAGATAAAAAAGATGATAAGAAATAACTTCATATTTTTTCCAAACTAAACATTATTATAAGTGTAGAACTATTTACATCTGATATAGTCTGTTATAGACTTATTGTTAAGCATGTAATTCTTACTGGAGACGAGTTTCCACAGCAGCTCTGTAAAAATCAATAATATTTACTACTTAAATACCTGAACTTTATTTTTCAGTTTCTCAAATAGTCACATGCAGAACCCTACACTCTCCCCAAAACCATAACCTACTCCAAGTCAAGAATCTAGCTAATCGATAAACTGTTTGGTTTTGCTGTTTTCAGTTCACTTCATGGTTTGACGCGTTCTGCTCTGACAGAAACCTAAGAACTTGTCAAACATCTGTTAGACAAATTAGTCAACCTGTTTGACAAAATGGTTAACAAATCAACCCCTCATGTTTTACACAGAGGCAGAGAACAGCACAGATGGAGGATAGCTTTATGGAAGAGTGCCACAGAAAACACAAGAACTGTAACTTTTTCCTTAGAACTTTTAATCTAATAAGATCAAATGTCAGAATTCTGAGGTTAAAGTTGGACTTTGGGAAAAAAAAAGTCAGAATTAATTAATTTTTATTTTTTATTTTTTTGGTAGCTCCAGTCTTCTTCTGTATATATGCAGCTCTGGTGAAAATTAAGTTTCAGTTTCTCTGATTTTACTTGTCATAGGTATATGTTTGAGTAAAATGAACACGTCTCTGAAATTCCAAGCAAAAATGTGTATTTATTAGCAGAAAATGAGAAATGGTCAAAATAACAAAAAGGATGCAGTGCTTTCAGACCTCAAATGATGCAAAGAAAACAAGTTCATGGTCATTTAGAAACAACAATACTAATATTTGAACTCAGGAAGAGTTCAGAAATCAGTATGTGGTGGAATAACCAGGAGGTTTCCAATGGGGTTCAGTGTAGTGGATTTTCATTTTTTCCAGAGCTGTACAGTATATCTTCTGAGTCATCAAGGTCCACTCTGTTATCCATGGGACAAACCAAACTGAAATGTTGTGGCTGGTCTTCCTCTCTGCAGCCATGTGTGAGATGATGAAGATCATGCAGGAGAACAGGGAGGTGACCTGCTGTCTGGGAAGCTCCGCCAACTTCCGCAACAGCCGCCTCTTTCTGCAAAGCGATCTCAGGTACAGAGATCTGTTGCTTTCATTCTCAACATTTCTCACAACGTTTTTGAAGCCAAGCGTATCATAATCGTCCCCATCACATCTGCTGACGCCATGTTGTCCGCTCTCTGGGCTCCACAGCATTGGGCTGGACCCTCTGTATCCGTCTCAGTGCTCATGGGAGACCTTTGGCTACGCCACAGGAGGAGGCTTCAGCGGAGAGGCTGAAGGACTCTCTCCTCTCAGACTGTCGGGACAGCTGAACAGCCTGGGCTGCTCCGTCTCCTTTCACCAGGGAAACAGTGTTAGCTTGATTAAACTCATAGAGCAGGTTTGTGACATCGAGCAGTCACTGAGTCACATACACATCTTCAATTGATATTGAATCTACCTTTGCTGAACTAACTTTCTAGGCACGACATACAACGTCTGGTATCCGCAAGTGCTTTCTCTTCCTGCTGCAGTGCCAGCTCAGTCTGGTCATTCTTCAGGTGGGTCAGTAAACTGCAGGAGTGTCAGACCTCTCTGGGATGCACCATCTGAAGTGTGTGTTGTGTTGTTGTGCAGTTCTTGGCCTGCCTGGCTCAGCTTCCTCCTCCCATGAACACCACTGACATCCTCTGGATGTCCTGTTTCAGCTGCCCTTTACTCAGGTACATACACACTCCACGTGCCCATGATGAATCAGTCGCACTAATTGATCTGTCAGATGTTTTAACGCTGGATTTGTTTTGGCAGTGTGTCACTGTTGGGAAAGCCACCGGACAATTCGGTCATGACAGTTGCCACAGGAAAGAACCTGGATTCAATCCCAAAGAAGGTGGGATGAGCTGAGAGTAGCTTTGTAATATAAAACCAAACTCGAGCTCAGTAATGATCACGTTTCACTACTTACTGAATTAAACAGGGAAACGTTCTGATTTATTAAGGGGTATAATTAAAGTAAAAATTATAAACAGTAAGGAGAAGCTGGAGAGCAAACTACAGAGAAACGGTATCAGAGATGTGTGTGTGATCAGTGATGAAGAAGATCACAGGCTTTAAGCAGGAGGATCAACCCTGAGCATCCTCTTCATCAGACTGTCATACAGCTAGATAGCTTCTTTAGGGTGGTTGTAATCAGGGGTGAAAGTAGTTTTAAATTCTTGGGGGGTTTATGACAAAATTGTGTGTGTGTGTGTGTGTGCGTGTATAATATTAGAGATGTGCCGATCAGGTTTTCTCCTGCCGATATCGATTCCGATCAAGCCTGAGGGCCGATCACAGATACCGTTCACATAATTATTATTATTTTGATCATAAACACTACCGGTTACATTATGTGGACATCGATTATTTTTTCAGAGATTATTTGTCTCATGTTAGGACAGCGAAAGTTTGAATACGTATGTAAAATTAATTTTTTTTAAGTTAGATGCTGCAGCTTTAAGCAGAGGTTCGGTGTGAGAGTCACTACCAGGTGGAGCAGAAACGGCTCCGTCTGTGAAATATTACTACCTGTAGCGTAGCAGCGGTTCAACAGAGAGCAGAACCAGCGTCTTACATCGCAGCTTGAAGACTTAAATAATTTTGCGGGTTATTTGTTTAGCTTTCTGACCGTCATGCTAATCCGGGTGAGTGTTTGTAGCTGCGCGCTGCTTTACCTGCTATCTGATCCTCCATATGTCTTTTTTACTGCAGTGAGCCTCGATCAGTGACGTGCGGTTGAGGTTCATTGCTGGTGAGGCACTGGTGACTTAGACACCATGCATGTTATTGGACCTATGGAAATTTTGAGCATGCATACAACGCTGGGGGGCAAAAAGACTAATCTTTTATATGTGATCCATAGCCGCGTTAACTCAGTGAAACTTAAAAATGTAGATATTAATTTCGTGCTATGATCCGCAGCAAAGTGATCTGTATTCGCCAAGCTACGCAGACTCGTTGCCATAGCAACTGACAACAATGCCACTTCATGTTTTAGGATTAACACCAAAAAACATTCAAGAATTTTGCACACAGAACAGAACATTTAGTTTGTTGTTGTAGTACGTTTTAGGCTTAATGTTTTACTAATAAATAATTGCTGTGGTAGATTAGCTACCGCTTCTACTTTACTGAATTATTTAAACATTAACTGTATTCCACAAAACGCACATTTAATTAAAAAACTAATTGAAAAACTAAACTTCACAAAAATATCCGTTCATCCAAAGCCAAGTTTATCCTCGGCATGTCTTTTCTACTCGGTTTGAGAATCATCAAACTGTCTTGAAGTAAAACTTTCAGCTCCGGTGTTGGTCTTTCTTTAGTTATCATCACCTGTTTCAATTGAAAATCCACTTTAGAAAACTGTTTAAGTATAGAAATGTAGTCTTTCATGTTGACGTCGGAAGAGAGAAGAAAACAAATATATCGCGTACTTTACTTATTTACTGTGTGGCTAGCTCCATGGCTAGCTCACTAAGTCTTACTCTGCAGTTGTGCAGTCACAATATCTGGGAACATGAGCGCCCCCAGCGATCAGGCAAGAGAACTGCCTGCCTCGCCTCCAGTCTGTTCTCTGCCGTTTCTTATCGCTCCTCCGCACACAAAACACGATACACATACAGTTAGTGACAAAAACCACTGTACATTATATACATGAGCGAAATTATGGAAAATCAGTCCATATATTAAACGTTTCTTAGCCATTTTATTGCCGGCGTACAGACAGGACGAACATGCTGTCATATAATGGCAGCCAGTGCAGTTAGCGAGAGGTTGCGCAATCCCAGGTGAGGCTCAGCTCGCTGCTGCCTCACCGGCTTCGCTTCTGAGCATTTGAATGGGAAAATGCGAAAATCCAGCGATTTTGAAGACAAACTAATCAGAATTGGTTAAGCTAAGTAAAAAATAGATACTTTATAGTACAAAACCACAGGGTGAAGATAGCAATATAAATGATATTATGTTGTATATTATTTTTCCTGACCGCACGTCACTGGCCTCGATGTCGCCAAACTCCGTCAAGTATGGCATGGCATTGTTTTGATTCTATATTAGATTCGTCGTGTTGATGCATTTTGACCTGCTTCACCCCACGTGCTTCAATTTCCCGCCGCAACACGCAAACGTCCTCAGTCGCTCAGTGCGTTATAGTTCCACATCGCTTAGGATTTGCTGCTGCGCGTTTGCGCAGAGTGAAGGAAAGAAGAGACCAGCTGCACAGGCAGGCTGCGAAATGAGATGCAGGTGATCGGTTTGTGTGATCGGCAACAGGGGACCGTGATCGGCGATCACCGATCATACACGGAAATCGGCCGATTATGATCTGCACTGGCCGATCATATATATATATATATATATATATATATATATATATATAAGCAAATTATATATAAGCAAATTATATATAAGCAAATTATATATAATTTGCTTCTTTGTGTTCTTTGGAGTTTCTGTGCTGATGAAATTTTTGCGAAGCGATAGAAGCTGTGCATCTCTTGAATTTCTACAGAATGGAACTATATTTCCCTCAGCCCTCTGGCTGCAATGTTGCCACCGCGAGATGCAGTGAGATCTAAATTCTGAACAGTCTTCCTCATTGGGTTGATGGGGTAACAGGTCCAGAAGGGAACCACAAACATCTCTCCCAGGCCAGACTAGACACATAGACCATCTTCATCAGTTAATTTTAAATCCTGCGTCGTATTCAAAAACAATCTAATTATTATTAATAATAATGTCACCAAAAGCTGCTAATGCTGCTCATCTGATGGGACATAAGAGAGAAGCTATTATTCTTTTAAAAACAGATATAAACATTTGTTTACCAGTTTTTTTTAATAGTTAAAATACAAGAAAAGTGAAAAACTAATAGACTCATAACCAGTTTACAGGAAGGCATAGAAATGGACTCATTTATCTCCTTCCCGGCTATCAGCAGTGTGGGCTGCTGACGCTGTGCTGCTGTTGGTATCAAACTCTCAGTTACACAGAAAAAGCTGGAAGACATTATGTTCTGTCTATCGTTTACGTTTCCGCACCGTACAGAACAAATGTGTTCGACTGGGTCGTTTACAACCCATCAAATGTGGAGCGGCAGCATCATTTCTTTATTCTATTTTTATGCTAACGTGTAAAATTATTAAACCAAAATTATTTCTTTGTAGCTCTTCTCCAAGCAGGCAAAATTTCTTGTCACAATTTACAACAGCAGCAGCAAATGTTTGTAAGTTATATTTAATTTTACTTTAAAGATATTTTTAAGTACCCGCCTGGTTGTTATACAGACGGCTACAGGAGATCCTTCCTGTCCACAGCTGCCAGCATTAACAACTCGTTGAAGAAATCTGGATAATAGGAGTTACAATTCCTCATTTCCTGTTAATAACAATAAAGTACCTGAATAGAAATCTGTTGAGAGCAGAGGCAGTGCTGGAACTGGTTTAAATCTGACTGAATAAAAAAGCAACAAACATGTTTTGGTTTGACAGAAACATCTCATTCCATCAAAACTCTTGTAAAAGTTTCTTTCCTGCACAAAAAGTTTCCAGATCGTTTCCCAATGAGCCCGACTGTTTTCTTCTTCTCCCGTCCTTCCAGACTCAGAACTACTTCCTGGGCTGTTTCTTCTTAAAGTTTGGTCTCTCAGTGTGTGTGTACCTGTTGGTGTTCGGCTTCACCCTGCAGACTGTGTGCCCTGCTGGCACCAACCTCACCCTGAGTAACAACTCAATTATCAAGTGCAGCTCCATATTCACAGCCAGGTATGCAACAGGAGCTGGATCAGTAATAAACGGGAAACATCAAACATATCTGACTTGTGTGTGTGTGTGTGTGTGTGTGTGTGTGTGTGTGTGTGTGTGTGTGTGTGTGTGTGTGTGTGTGTGTGTGTGTGTGTGTGTGTGTGTGTGTGTGTGTTTGCAGCTCATCACCACAGCCTCTGGTGTGGTTTGGTGATCTGTCCAACGGCCTGCTGCTGACCCAAAAGCTCTTGGCTGGTTTTCTGGTGCTTCACACAGGTGGGGCGATATGGATGCAAAGTTTTTCCACGATATTTAGTGATATTATTGTGATAATGATGAAAGTGACAATAACAACAATTTATTACCTTTTTTCTACTGCATGGCACAGCAGTCAGACAAAAACATAAATGATGCTCCTGAAAAATGTCAGCATTACTGATCAGCTGGTTTAGGTCACCAGTCGCATAACAAAGTGATTTGTATCACAAAGCTCCACACAGTAACTGTTCAATAAATATCAGTAAATTTGATAATATGATTAAATGCAAACAGTGGAGAAAATGCTAAAACTAACAATTCCAGCAATGCGCACAGTTTTATGGGGTTTCAAACTAATTTAGATTTATTGTGACAATAAATCCCAATTTTTATCATTAGGAATTTATCACGATAAAAATGCTGTGGGGGCAGCCCGGTTGGTGTTCTTTGTGCATTTAGTGTTGCTGGCTGTTGTTTTCAGTGGTCATCTCCCTCAGCTACGTCCATCGCTCCCAGCCTCTGTGGAGGAAGACTCCCTTCAACAACACCTGGTGGTGCCTCACTGTGCCCGTGGTGTAAGTCCTCCTCCTCATGTCCAGCACATACATAGTTCCTTTTGACATCAGTTCCTAACCTGCTCATGTGTCACCAGACTGCTGGGCCAGGGCGTTCAGGCCACGGTGGACTACCAGCTGTGGAGGGACCAGAGCAGCCCTCTGACCTTCAGCCTGGCCAACATTCCCCTGGAGGTGTGGCTGCTGGCCTCCCTGTCCCCGCTGCTGGTAGTGCTGGTCAACGAAGTGGTGAAGCTGCATGAGATACGGTGCGTTGACACCAGAACCAGAGCGTAGACACGGCCCAGTAAATGCAGCGTGTGCAGAAGAGGTGGATTTGGAAATGTAGGGCTAACTGAGACGTGGATACATAAAAACCAAAAAAAAACTGGCTGGAATACAAAGACAGAGCAGAAGGACTTAGCAACGTTTAATTTCCCTTTAGGATTCAAGTAAAACATTTTGATTTAAACAGCAGCAGCAATGGAAAAGTGTCTGTTAGCGGCATGAAGTCAGACATAAAACACAGTAAAAAAAAATAAAAAAAATCTGGAAACAAGGTTTAATATCCCGCTTTTGTTTAAAAATCCTGTAAAACAGTTATTTTTTTATTTTGTTTTCTAACCATGCATGGTTTTCTAAAAAACAAAAACATCGCAGGGTTCTGCTCACCTCCATCACATCAGCTCATTTCTCTCTCTGCTCTCTTCAGGGAACGGGTTCGGTACCAGAAGAGACAGAAGCTGCAGTTTGAAACCAAACTTGGGATGAACTCTCCTTTCTAAAGCCCCTCCCCCGCCACACCCCCCCATCAGAGGACGAAGATGTTCTGGCAGCTCTGGGCGCCAGCTGGTTCCCTCCAGAAACCAGCAGCAGCCCCTCTGCTCCCCCTGCAGGGAGGAGCAGGTGTCATGGTGGACGGTGGCGCTGGTTGAACTGCTGATGTTGCTGCAGCTGGCCGGGATCGGGGCCGGGGCTGGGGCCGGGGTCAGACCTGCGGCGCTTCAGCGTGGCTGTAGAGGTGTGAAGAACGCTGTTGGACATGTTTACTGTATATTCCCAGGTTCCGCTCCGTTCTCCACCAGGATCCATGTGCATGTTCTCCAGGAATGCTCCACATCCCGTAGAGCGCTGCAGCTGACATTCACCTCATCACTGTGTATCATAGTTCATCATTCTTCACAAAAACATGGCTTTTTTTTTTTTTACTCTTTTTTAAATGTAAATGTAGGGCTAAAAAAAAAATAAACAAAAAAAAACAAACAAACACTGCAAATGCCTGAAAGTATGGAGCTCCATTGTGTGCGAGAGTCTCAGAGAAATGGCCCAAAATAAGCTGTGGAGAAAAAAAGTAATCTAAGGAATTGGAGAATATTTAGTGTAAATCCTGAACTATTTCTCAATAACTAAACGTTTTTTTAAAGGTTTTATTTCATGCCTTGGATTTTTAGTTGACTTCTTTACAAACATGATATAAAAGGTTTCCCTGGAGACCTCCTCAGCCAATCACTGGCTTCACTTGAGATCATCATGGTCACCTGAGCTGAGACCAGCATGCACCAGCACAGTTCAGCAACACAATGCCATGAACCCAGCTACAGGTTGGAGTTCTCACTACTGCTGTTAAACAACCACTTCCAGTGAAAATAAAATGTTGGAGATCATTTTGTCTGTCCCTGGGTGTCCGTCTGTCCCTGGGTGTCCGTCTGTCCCTGGGTGTCAGTCTGTCCCTGGGTGTCCGTCTGCAGCATGTCAGTGTGTTTGGTGCATGCAGTCCCCATGTTCTATCACACAATAGGTTTGATACATATACACATATACATATGTATAAACATATAGATATGTCGATATGTGTATATAACAATTGTAGAAGATCCAAGCAAAATTTTCTTTAAAATACATATATTTTTGAACATACCTGTTACACCTGGCATTTCTTGTTCATTTCGTGGTTGCTATACTGGCTTGAGGAACAAGGCAGCTTCATAAATTTAACTGGCAGCCAATCAGAAAGATGAGCATGCCAAATAACATTTCAGCAAACGACGGTATTTAAATGAATACTTTTTAGTAATTATTGATAAAGAGATTACATTTTCTGATTTAAAAAATTCTGATTAAAATTTTGATTTTAAAAATGTATTATTTTGATTGTTTTCATGTGTTCCAGTTATTAGTCAGAAACCCAGTGGGATTTGTTCCGTTTAGCTCAGTAACTGGCTAACTGCTAGCCGCTATTAGCCATTACTACATTAAAGGAGCGGGGCCATAATGGGCATAATGTGCATAATGTGCGCTAACAGATTTGCCACAGACTTTATGGTGCAAACTGAGAGAACGGCAACCATTTATTACTGCAGCTGTCACTATTGCAGTAGTGGTGCAGCCATGTTGATTTTGAGTTTGGATCAATGTGAAGACCTTTCCAACCTTCACAGGTTAAGAGTTTCCAGTCCAGTTTTTCAGACTTTAGAGTCCGAAGCGAACCAGTTCAATCCCATAATTCCTTGTTCTGCTGTGAGAACTTCTGCTGTCTGTATGGAAGCCAGTCCAGTTTGTTGTGAACCGTTTCCTGAATGTTCTGAAACGTAGGAATCTGTTGGTGCTTGAAAACACCCAAACTTTTAATTGGAAGTGACAACTTGCCATAAAACCCGAATTTTATTTCTTTTTTTTTTTTTTTACTGCATTATGTTAACATTGGGGTTTCATATAAACGAGGCTGTCTGTCTCTACCTTTAAAAACATTCTGACCCACAAGCTTTTCTCTGCTGCGTTTGGATCCAGATTGAGTTGTTTTATTCATACCTACATTCAGCCAAATCTTCTATATTATGACTTTGCTCTTTGCTAATGGATGTTTGTGCTGAATTTCCAGATTCTTCTAGATGCATTTTATACCCGAGTTGCTTCAGCCTCTAGTTTTAATCTAAATCTCGACTGAAGGATCTCAACTTATAGAAGTCAATTTTATGTTGCAGAGATTTAATATCTGAATTGGCTAAAAATCATTCAGAGGTTCTGGTCCTATAATAATCTAAAAATGTTTGATTATTAGGACTTTGATTTGTTGAAGCGCCAAATCGATAAACGTCTGTATCCTTGGTGATCTCCTTCAGTCAAACCAGCCTCGTGGAAACGGTCTGACATCGCTGCTGTTTCTTACGCTATTCTGTAGACAAAAAGAATGATAAATTCCAAAATCAGTGCCTCAATGAAAAGCAAAACGATTTCATCAGGATGTGAATCTGGGGTCACAGTGGGGTCACGCCGGGGTCACAGCCACACAAAGGACCGGAGCATCAACCTGAGAGCAGATCGCTCCATTACAGTCTTCAGATCAGACAAAACAATACTAACTTTTAAAAGTTGGTCCTTAAAATAAGTGTCACAAATACAACAAAACACACACACGCACACACACACACACAGCTCCTGACCATGTTGGAATGTGACAGAATGCTGTAAGCTTGAATTTGATCATTTTATTTGTAAATCTTGCCATAACTATATGTTGGATTTCATGCAGTTTTTAAAATCACTGACAGAACTGTGAGACTTAAATAAAAGCCTGAAGCCAAGCAGCCTGGTGTGTGCTGGTCGTCTTCCTCCGATGGTCACTACTGGTCACACTGAGGTCAGGGCTTTCACTGAACTCGCTTATCACATATTATACAGGCTTTCTGAAAAGCTTTCATACTTTTTGTCTTGATAAAAAATAGAAAGCAAAGCTAATTATTGGTGGCTGGAAACTTTTCCATGTTACTGAAAGTCAGCAGGAGTTTTTGTGTAAGAGTTTATTTGAAATTCCAGATGAATGTTTTTAACGTTAAAAACAGAAAAATTCTGTATTTTTACTGTTTGGTTGTTCTGCATGAACTGAGATGCTTCCATAAGGACAGTCAATGTACATGTTGTAGATTTTAAAGTGTATATTCAGACAGATTTGTTTGTGTCTCGATTATATCTGAGAATTAAATTGGTAAAGGACTCGTGTTTTTCTGTTGTGTGAAGAAAATTATTTCAACTTTCTGAGAAAAAGGATTTCTGAGCGCCGGACGTCATAAGCTCTTTATTCAGTGTAAAAGTCCGATTTTACAAAAACCACCAGATAAACTTTCACAGCCATGCGGAAAACAGTTTGTAACACAAGGAAAACAAAGAACACCTTTCATTATAGTTGGTCCATACAGTTGGCTTTATTTACAAAGTCTATCAAAGCTTTATTTATCACAGCACAAATTTACCCAACTAAATTTAAATTTGTATCCAAAATAGATTTTTTTTTACCCCATAAACCATAATCTGAACACACAATTATCTTCTGACAGTAACAAGACAATGTCATTCTTATCAAATATAAATATATATTTATATATAGCACCACTATATCATGATTTTATTTGAGGGCTATTACATACAAAAGACCCGTGTTAGTATTTGGAGGGGGAGGGGGGGCAGGGAGGACCACCAGGGACGAGTTCAAGGGAAACCCATCAACACCAAGAGAACGAGTCAATCACCTATAAACAGTCGGTCGTTACTGGTTCTGTAGAAATCTGTCAAAAACTCATTTGCAGTTGACTTTCTTGGGCAAAATTTAGCTTCTAATTTCAAAACATTTCAATCAAATTGAAACTGCAGAAAAGCAGACCTGAGCTTCCCATTTCCAAAAACAGTTGTCAGTTTTTGGTGGGGTTGGACTTCCAGATGCTCCTGACCACCGACACCGACTGGAGGACGACCAACATCTAGAACCCTCGACAGGGACGGTGTGTCCAGGAGGGAGCAGGGGGGCTGCAGCTCAGCACGTCTGTACAAAACCTTCTGCAAATGAGTCCAAGTCATCACTTCCATGTCGTCGTCCTGCACGGCTGACCATGAACAGCAGGGTCAGGCTGAGACCGGAGCGATGACTTATCTACAAGAATCATTTCCTAGATCTAACAGTGATGTTCTCTCCTCCTACTTTAGCAGCAGCAGCTTTTGGGACCAAAACATTAATGCTTTCATCCTACCTCAAACAGAACTAATGTGCAGCGATTCACACTCTTGTCTTTTATTGCTCATTTAAAAGCTGTTTCACATGAGCTGCATCAGGAAACCACAGATCCTCCAGGGTTGGCAGACCTGAGGCAGAACGTTTCCAAACCAAATCCAACCGTGACTCCAGCGCATTTTCTGTTATCACAAGTCTTAAAGGAGGTGATATCCTTTGATAAATATTAAACCATAAAATCATTTGGAATCATTACAACCTCTTTCAATTATTGCTGAAAGTGTAGATGGGTCATTGCATCTGGTTGTGTGTTTTTTTTGTATTTGAACTAAAAACAGAGAAAGGTTCAGTAAACAAACTCCAAGCTTGTCTTGGTTCTAAAGTTCATCTTAAATGTGATTAACAGTCATTAGGTTGCGATTGTGTCGAACCACATTTGATGCTGTTGCTTCTCCCTCAGATTCACAAACATGCTCTTATATCTGAATAACATTTAGATCACAAAAGTCAAATATTGTCCACACTAATGACAAAAAGAGTAAAAGTTGCTAAGTGCAGGTGCACTGATGGCTCAGACCTGCCCTTCATTCATATCTACATGACAAATGGATCAGAACTACGGCCAAAATCTGAAAGTGAGCCGCTGTCAACTTCATCCTCTGCACAGGTCATGTCTGCACATGCTCAGTTAGCAACACCGCACTGTTGCTAACTGAGCTACTTTCCAGGAAAGAGGGAGAGAGAAAAAAAATTGGTATTTATGCCAAAATCTGACTCAACAAGTCAGGCTTCTTAAATATCCATGATCGACCAGAAAACTGCGATCGGTGCACCCAACTGCTAACATAACTGTAACTGAAACAAAAAACTGAATTCTAGTCAGTTAGATGTAGCAGAAAGAGAATTTGACTTAGATTAGCTGACAGTGGAGGGGCTGACGCATCGGTTCACTGCTTTGGCTCCAGAGAAGAATAGTGAATGTGAAAACGATTTAAGTTCCCAAAACCCTGCAGATCCCGAATCCCCTTCTCCCCCACCCGCCACCACCACCCTGGTCCAAAACTGCAGCTACAGCTACAGCTAAAGGAACACATCCTGAGAAGTGACTCTGAGCCTAAGTCTGGACCTTCCACCGTCTGCCCTGCATCTCCATCAGGAGCCGATTACTTGGAAACCCCTGAATAATCACAGTTAGAAGCTTCTGTTAAGACAATCTATTCCTTACATCTCTATAATGATCTGAGAGGCTGCAGCTGGGATACATTTTATTTCATATAACCAAACAATAGAAACTCTGGTATTGCATAACATTGACACGAGACGACCTGGTATGCAGGAGAAGGAATGGATGTGTTTGGTGTGGATCACTAAGGGATCAGGATGTGTTTGCATATGGCTGCCATCATCCGACTCATCCTGTGGTTGATCTGTTAGCTGTCAGCATCACGAGGTAGAAGATAAACAGCTGCTAAGGTCTAGCTTAGACAATCCAACGAGTCCCATCTTACTATATATGCATATATGTATATTTTTATATATCTGTGTAGACTGTATGAATGTGGAAGTGGAGCTCTGTGTGTTCCTGCCTGTGGCCTGGACTGCAGGGGAAGCAGTGCATCATGTGGTTGTGAGGCTCAGATCTCACACACAGGAGCACAGAAAAAAACTAAACACCAAATATTAATAATGGTCATAATGAAAACAGCTTCTTTAGAGGGCTGCGGGATCGTTCCGGCCTGAGCGGAAAGGTTCCTCAGTAGAGCGCATTCAGTGTTTAATCAGTAAAGAAGCAGTAAATGAGCTGACTCCACAGGAGCAGCGCAGCTCCCCCCCAATAACGTTCCATTCCAGTCTGATCACACTGCCGCCGCTACTAAGACCGTCAGCATCAGACTGAGGGAGGGCGGCTGGCAGCCTGTTCCCATGGAAACATCATGCAGAGTTGGCAACAACACATTGGAAACACAATGGAATGAGCTGAAGGGTTTTTGGGGATTCAGAACATTTGGATCTTCCACCAAAAAGTTTCCCTCAGCTTTTGTTGACGTCCTATCCACAAGCTGGTTGTCGTGGGAAACCAGCTGTTATCTTACATTCATAAGATAACAGAAAGGAAGAGGTTTTGTTGAGGGGAAGCTGCTGGGACTGAAACTGGCTAAACTTTGATCAGAAATCTACAAGCGGGAAGAGATTTACATGCTGCGCTCTGTGGAGCAACGCTGAGCTGGAAACACAAAAAGCTGAAGAGTAACGCTGAGCTGCACTGGACCTCTACCAATCTGTTTTATGTACATCTGGAACCTGGATTCCACAGACCTCTGAGTAAAAAAATTAAAATAAACAAAATAAAAAAAATAAATTTAAGGAACAACAAGTTACATTTCCCACACAACCACTGAAGAAGTTAATGCAACAAAACAACACAAAAAAGAACAACCCCAAAAATAGTAGAAAACCAAATCAAATCTTCAAGTACTATAAACAAACCAAACCCCGCCTCTCCGTACTGTTCCAATGGAAAGGTCTCTGTCGTCTGCCAAAAACCAAAAACCAACTGAAGCAACAACTGAAGCCCTGGCTCAGAGACAGCTGCTCAGTGAGTCTGTGGGTCGGGTCGGGTCGGGTCGGAGCCCAGAGCTCCGGTACCCACAGCTGCCGGGCAGCAGCAGCTCAGACATGTTCCCGTTTGGGTTTCTCAGTAATCCTGGAGCCGGTCCGATAGGCTTCCAGATCCATGTTGTCTCTTCCTGCTGGGGCCCCTTCTGCTTCCTGTCGGGGCCCCTCATGGCTCCTGTTTGATGTAGTAGCTGCCTGAGCCGTTGCTCTCTTGGTCCGAGGTTCCCTGGGTGAAGGTGAACTCGTCCCCGTCGGCCGGGTCCTCCTTCATCCGCAGCAGAGACTCTGCAGAGACAGCAGGGATCAGACACATGCTGCTGCACACGCAGCTCACTGCAAAAACACTCAATCTGACCAAGTAGTTTTGGTCAAGTTTCTAGTGCAAATGTCTTAGTACACTTGAAATAAGAAAAATTATTTACAGGTAACTTTTCAGCAAGATCAAGGAGCTTATTTTAAGTCAATAATTCCTTAATATTGATGAAAATGTTCTAGTTCTATTGGTGGATTATTTCACTTATAACAAGACATTTTTTTCATAAGTCAAATAATCCATTAATGGATCTAGTACTTTTTCCTCTCTTGTGTCTTTTGGAAAAGATACTTGTAAAATAGTTTTGACTTACTTCAAGTGTACTAAGACATTTGCACTAGAAACTTGACCAAAAATACTTGGTAAGATTGAGTGTTTTTGCAGTGCAGGCGCTCCACCTGCCCCCTGGAGGTCAAACACTGAGAACATCATGTAAAAAAGAAGTAAAAGGTTTTCTTAAAGGCACCAGCGACGGGTCCAACCAGAGACATGCAGCAGCAGCAGCAGCAGCAGCAGCAGCAGCTGCCTGCGTCTCCTCACAGAGGCCCCGCCTCCTGAGCCTCTGGGGCTCCTGGCCCATCTCATGTAGTCAGTAGTGTGCCATTACCTGATTTGTGGATGGGGTGCAGGTGTGCTCGGGGCCGAGCGGGCCCCTGGACACAGTAAGTGGGTGGGCTCTGCTCTTCGTCTCCTGAGAAGCTGCTCCTCCTCCTGCCTGACTGACTGAAGGGCCGTCGACCAACCGGAATCTTCCTCTCTAAACACCAACCAGACTGGGGTCAGCTACCAGGGGCTTATTGCACACAGGGCTCAGTTGAGCAGTTCAGTCATGAACCAAGAAGGAAAGTAAAAAGTTAGAGCTCAGGATGCGACCTTCAACGAAGCACTGCTGAGACGTTCATCCACTCTCCCATCTGAATAAGCCCCTGGTGAGCTGCTCTCACTGCCACCATTCATGTCCCTCCTTCTACCTTTGCATTCTCTGTCCTTCCTTGCACCCTTCTGTCCTAACTCCTACCTCCCTCCCTCCCTCCCTTGTACCTTTTGCTTCTAGTGTCTGATATTTGCAGAGTCCATATTTAAATCCTGCCCACTATGAACTACCTCAGGGTTTCCCTCAGTGTATTATCAGCCTGGCGGGTCACCAGGCTTTACTTGCCTCCCCACCAAACTAAGTGTTTGTTTTGCATAGGTTTGTTTATACACCAGTAGCAGTAAAGACTAAATAATTTAGGGTTACAGTTGACACACTGAACTGGGTATGCACCATCTTGGCAGCTGTCCTGGTCGTAGTTAGGCTGCCTGGCCGGTGTGTGTGCGCGCGCTTGTTTTGTAATACCTTGTGGGGACCATTTTCCTGATACATACTACGTTGTGGGGACCCACAAGGCAAGGGGAAATCAGTGTTTCCCCTTGAGGGGACCAGGCTATACATGGGTCAAGGGTTAGATTTAGGACTAAGGTGTGAAGTGAGTTTTGGTTAGGGTTAGGATAAGGGAAAGTTTTAGGCTGTAGATGGCCACGCAAACATATGTGTGTATGTGTGTGAGCGTGTGTGGACGTTCCAGTGAGAACATTTTTTAAAATCAGGATTGAATAGCTTCTTTTAGCACAACAATAGGCTTTTCCAACATCCAAGATGGAAAAACAAAGAGTCAGCCTGACCAAACACAACCGTCATCTGAACTGGCTCTCTCTGTGTTGGCCTCGGACGGCTGGCTATCTCAAATTCTCCTGGATGTTATATAAACCTCTAGGCTATCTGCTGCCGGTTCCCTTCCCCATGATTTCTGTGGACCTGACCCAACACTCCACAGAGGCCGGCTGACCAACGCTCCCACTTATCAAGAACAATGCTTGGGGGGGTAGAGGGCAGCTATCTGGGACAGTGTTCACAGACTTTCTTACAAACGCACACATAAGCACACGCACACACACTTGCATAGCAATAAACACCTCCCAAATCTCTCTCGTGTGCAGAGGTTTTTTTTTCCTCCTTCAGCCAAAGAAAAAGGAGGGAAAAACAACAGAGGAAAGCAGGAGTTCACACAGAAACAGCACACATTCCCACCACCATTCTTGTCATTAATTTTAGTGTATTTAGGTTTGATCTTATTTTATTCCCCTAAACTTTCTTCTCATCACTTTTGGCCAAACAGCTTAACATTTGTCTCGTTTGAACATTGAACTCTCCTCATACATTTATTCTCATCAAATGAAAGGGTAGCTCTTCCCATGATGGCTGCAGCCTCGGGCACCTGTCTACCCATGCCTGCTCATGCATCTCAGATTTTTTTTAACTGAACATTTTTTACCATAAAGACTCAGTGGGCCATTGGCTCCAGCGCCCCTACATCGGGCTCCGCAGGTTTTCTGGGGGAAACTCTGTACCTGAAATATATTCGATGGTATTCTTAATTTGAAAACTGACTCAAAGGATAGGAAACTCTGGAAGATGTAAAGTCTGAGCCCACAGCACAGGCACCTGTTACTGCACATTGTCATGATGATGTTCCAGAGTTACACACTGATTGACACACCCAGCAGATTCAGGAAAACAATCAACGCATCACAACGACAGAAGCATCAAGGTAGCTGCACAGAACTCAGAAATAGAGGCTCATGAAGGAAACCCAGCAGGTAGTGCACCGAGACATGAGCGACAGCCTCAAGCCGTTTATGGAATATTTGCCTTTTAGTCAGTTTATTTTCCCTAAATATTTTATTTTTTTGCTGAGTCATTTAGTGCAAAAATGTAGCTCGTATGTGAACAGCAGGGACCACTGAGCAAAGTCTGGTCAAAAGCGGCTCCAACATTGAGTTTCAGACATCAGTATGTTGGGATGCTATTGCAAAAATGATCATTCCTCTGAATTTAATTCATTACAGTTAATTTAGTTTTTTACAAACATTTTCAATTTTTCAGTGTTTCCATAGATACAATGAATAAACATCAGCAGTATGATTCTAAAAAACAATTTCTACCCTGATTTAGTAGAAACTTCAAAGTCGTTGCTTTCATGTCATCCATCCATAACGTACACATCTGTATGCACTTCAGTTGACATCTAAAATGTCTCAGTGATATTAAACCAGCAGCTTTGCACTGCATTCTTCTTCACAAAGCTTCAGCCTCTCTGTGTCACTCTTTACACTCACTGCATTTGACTGGAACTGGGGATTTATTTATTTATTTTACATATTTGTATACTTTTATCAATGCCTCACCCACAGTCTGAATGCTGCATAATTAACCAAAAAAGCAAAGAAATAAAACCAGAAAAACTTTCTGGACTAACAGCAACAGGAAGACATTTTGCCTGAGTACACAGGAAAAATGTGCACTCAGGAAACTCTGTACTCTGTTCATTTAGAAAGCTCTGATTGTGCTCTCAAGGTGTTGCACCTTTTTATTTTATGTTGCAGCTTTAATCCAGAACAGCTTCTTTTTTCTCTTTAAAACTATACATGTAAAAAGGCCAACATGAAAAATGCAATACAATCTTTATTGCCATTGTAACAATTAAACATTGCACAATAAAATTTGAGTGCAATTCTCCAGATAAAAACGGTCTCGTCTGAAAAAAATTACTAGATAATTACTTATGTTGCACTTATCCCTAACTATTTCCTGACTATTTTAGGAAGCTCAAATAGTCAGAAAAATAGACAAGGTCAAACTGACCACTCAGCGTGGTGATGGCAGCTAGTGATGGGTCCAGCAACACGGACACGCCGGCGCATGCATCAAGCCCATAGACCAACACCCGTGTCGGTGCGCGTATTGGTTTCAGCAAGTCACGTGACCAATACAGGAACTGTTTCGAAATGACACTGGATGCCAAACTGTGTTTATTAGGAAGCGAATCTGTCAACGGGATGCATTTGCCAAAAGAATTTGTGATCTTTTTTGGTACAGTGTCAACTATGGAACAGCCTCCAAACAAACGAAATGTTTCTGCAGTGTGGGACCATTTTGATCTTACATCGGAAGATAAGGTATTTATTTTCCTTTTGTTGTCGTTTCATCCGGTTCTTTTCAGCTTCTACTTGATCTATCTGAATCCAAATTCAGCTGAAATTGACTCTTAGTTTACTTTCATATTATGTTCTGCAGGTTAGGTGTCGCATATGTTTGACAGAATTGTCTTATGTAAATAAATCCACCTCCTCAATGCCGAGGCATTATAGGGCCAAACATGAGAATGAAGTCTCAGATACACCAAGAATAACTTCAGGTATACAGCCATTTTACAAATTACTCAGTTGCTTTTAATAAGTTATTTAATCTAAATGTATTGTTTACTTCATTTTTAACCATCAAGCTTCTAGGGAGCAAATGCTGGATGAGGCTCTACTGAATTTCATTGTGAAGGATTGCCAGCCTCTCAGCATTGTGGAGAGTGAAGGGTTAAAGGCACTGAACCTTCATATGGTTGACCAACCAGAAAGGTTTGTGTGGAAATTGTCTGAAGTAGTAGTTTAAATTAAAAAAATAATTTAATCTTTAATTTTAATATATTGATTTTGTTTTGGTTTCACTGATATGATTTTCAGACCATCAAACAAATGGTGGCCAAAAGGTTTGAGGAGGAACGGGAACGAGTGAAAATGGAAGTACAGCAAGCTGTGGCAGTGAGTATAACGGCTGACATGTGGACATCTGTGAACATGGAGGCTCTTATCTGTCACTACATTAATGAAAATCTGCAGTTGTGTACATCTGTGTTAAGAGTAAAATACTTTCCACAAAGTCACACTGCTGACAATTTGGCCCAAGTCACAGGAGACATAATGGAGGACTGGGCCATAACCAATAAAGTAAGGTGTCTTGTAACTGATGCAGCACCAAACATTTTTAGATAAATCCGCTAGGCAGCTAGTAATTCGGCACTCGATTTGCATTGCACATACTCTCAATTTATTAGTTAGAAAATCAGATCCCCACACTTACATCCATCAGACAGAAGTCTAGGCACATTGTCACATACTTCAGATTAAGCACTGCAGCCAAGGAGAAGCTTGCTCAAGTGCAACAACAGATGGGACAACCAATCCTGAAACTTATCAATGACGTGCCAACACGCTGGAACAGCACATATGAAATGCTGTCAAGGCTACATGATGAGAGGGAACCAGTGTGGGTATCTCTGGCCTCTCTAAAAGCAGATTGGACTCCACTTACAGCTGATGACCATACCATCATAGGAGAAACACTTCTTGTGCTTGCTCCTTTCCATCAAGCTACAATTCTCGCCTCTGAAGAGAGGCGAGTGTCAGGATCCAAGGTCATCCCAATGATGAAAATGCTCCATCTTGCACTAGAGAGTAATGCATCAACCTTGCACACACAGCCAGCCATACACCTACATAAAAACCTGAAGCGTCGAGTCACAGACACTGCTTCCAATCTGGAGTCAAAAAGTGTGTTGACCCTAGCAACACTTCTAGACCCCAGATTTAAATCACTTGGGTTCCGCAGTTCCTCCAAATGCAATGAGGCCATCAGTAGACTGCAGTCAGAATGTGCGTCTATTATCGGACACACAAATGAGCCCCAGCTGGGACCATCTTCACAACAGCTGTCTGCACGCAACTCAGGCATGTTATTCAGCATTATTTGTTGTTTGTTTGGACAAGATGTACTAAAATGTCAATTTGTTGTTTTTAGATAAACTTTGGCACCATCTTGACACCGAAGTGGCACTTTTGCCCAGACCAAAAGTGCCACAGCTGATGCCATCCAGGAGGTGCAGATATCTTGCAGAGGGCAATATTGCCAGATGTCAGGATCCAATGACATACTGGCAGAACCACAAGACAATTTATCCTAACCTCTTCCGGTTGTCATTTTTGCACTCCAGCCTCATCTGTGCCATGTGAGAGGGTGTTTTCCACAGCAGGAGAAGTTGTGTCAAAAAAGCGTAATAGACTGAATTTCAAAACGTTGGAAAAACTTTTTTTTTTTTTTTTTAATAAAAATGTGTAAAAAAAAACTCCAGTCCACAAGCATCCTCATTCCAAACACATTCACTTACATTTTCACTTTATTGTACATATTCACATTATTTATTGACTGTATCTAAGAATAACAAATATTTTAAATTTCACTTAAGATATGAAATAATACAATGTATAATAAAATCCAATGACTTAAATCTTATTGTCATACAATTCTAAGTCATCAAATTAGTCTAACTACATTGCCTGTAGGGATTTTTAATGTCCAGCAGGTGTCAGTATTTAGTGACACAGTATCAATACAGTGTTGCTGTGAGTCAAAACGCTTCATGACGCCTCATTTACCCATCACTAATGGCAGCCAAACAAGAAACTTTATTTCTATTCTAGCAGAAACCAGAATATGATTTCGTAGTTCACTGTTCATCTGCTGATTATACTGGTTTAAAAATAAAAACGTTTGAAAATCTTGTAGAAAACAATCATTTGCTCAGTGAACATCAAAGTAACCAGTCAATAAATCGGTCGATTTCTAAAACTATTAATTAGTTTTAAAAAACTAAAGACTGTAATGCTACAGAAGCTTTAACTGGATCACTTGGATAGAGAAGCCGGCTCTATCGCTACCCTCCAGCTGCTGCAACTTCCATCTACAGAGCGACAGAATGACTACATGCCTGCTGGTGCTCCCAGGTCAAATACGAAATGAATGAATGAATAAATTCATATATGAGTGAATTCCAATACACATCGACTTGTTGACTAATTTTGAAAATACTTTAAAAAAAAAAAAAACAGTCATTTTGACCAGCAAAAAAATTGTCATCAGGCTCATCATTATCAGCAACAGCTCTTGTAAACGGTAAATGGACTGAACTTGTATAGCGCTTTTCCAATCATTTTGACCGGGTTTTCTTTTTATACACAATTATACACCGATATGAAGATCGGTAGGCAATCTGGGGTTAAGTGCCTTGCCCAAGGGCACATCGACACGTGGCAGGAGGAAGCAGGAATTGAACCTACAACCTTCCGATCACAAGATGACTACTCTTCCCACAGAGCCAGTCGCCAATTATAAGGCATCGACAGAACCCGGCGCTCCAGCAGCACCTCCACAACATGCTGCACAGATGAACCAGAACCTTCTTCAGACCCACAGATCTGCCAAACTTCCACCATGGTGTAGATCTGCTCCACAGTTTGTTGACGAGGGTGAAAGCCACACGGCTCCTCCTGAAGGTCAGAACCTCCTGACCAACACTAGGGAGTAAACCTTCTCACAGAGGCTGGGAGTCATCAACGTCTGGAACAGACTCATTTAGAGTGGGATCGGCCCCAGACCTCAATGCCACATTATCAACCACAGCGCTGCAAAAACGTAGCACCTTCAGCATCCACCCCTGTCCCCTGGTGATGGACTCACTTTCCTCCCTATTTTCCCTTTCCGAGTCAATATTTCTTGAGGCCAAACAAAAGTATTTCAACGTAGCCTCTTCGTTTTCCTCCCACACTTACTGTAAGTACATTAGGTTCACCAGCGCTTCTTGCTGCCAGGAGCCCATCTGCTGTTTCAGGAGTTCCTCGAGATAACCAGTCCTTAACAGCCTTATTCAGTTTGAAAGCCTCCACCACTGCAGCTGTCCACACACAGGTGACCTTCACATTCTGGAAGCCATATCTTCAGAGGAAGCCCCCCAGTGCAGCAACATCCCCGGTGACTTGAAAGAAACTCTTCAACACCCTGACAACTAATCTGAGTTTACCACTGTCCACTAGTGTTCACATTAGCACAGTGGTTTGGGTAAAGTTAACACAAACCAAAAGGTCTGACACAATCCTTTCTGCTTTCAAGAGTTATCTCAACTATCAACTGGAACAAATGCTACTTTCCTCTTTTCCCTGCACTGTGCAATGTGACACATTGGGTAGAATGAAAACATTTTACATTAGTTTCCAGCACCAAAGTAGCAAGTAACAGGCGGAAAGATAGAGGAAGAGGAAAGACACCGAGCAGGAAAGCATACTGACTTTTCTTCTGTCCTTTGTACTGAGGGGTCTTCTTCTTCTGCTTGGGCACAGACATAGGTGTGTCTCTGTTACCTGAAAGCAAAGACCAAAACTCAAATTCATGGCATCAATAAAGGACACAATTTAGGATGTGGGGAAAAAACAAAAACATAAAAAAATTAACTTTTTTAAAATCAGGATTAAATAGCTTCTTTTAGCACAATAGGCTTTTCCAACATTCAATCAGATCATTTTTAGAAGCAGAAGTGAACTCCAATTGGGCAGAGAGAAGCGGCTTTGTCATCCAGCGAAGCTGTTTGCAGACGTCGCTTGTGCGTCAGATTTGTGGATGTAACAGAAACACAACACAAAGGTTCCGCTCTGAACGTTTGCATGTAAAAACAGAAAATGCGATTTAACTTTTATTCATCAAAATTCATGTAATTAAGTAACGTGTTAATTAAATCACAAATAAAAAATCATTTACATTTGTCATGTCACAGCTAGTATGCCAACAAATAATTTATACATTTAAATGCAAAATTTTACCTAGATTTTATTTAGTGAGATTGTTTTAAGCTTTGTTTTTTTTTCAAGGAATAATTGATAATTAGAAAAAAGTAAGCATTTGTGGCAGCCCTTTAGTTACCTGAAGGGATTGTGATAAAAAAACAATCCCACAGAGGGTTACCACAGCTCATTCTGCTGGCAGCTTATATTAAACAGATACTAACTGGGTCAGATATCTACAGTGATGGTTTTACATGTTAGACTTTCACAAGTCTGTATTGATCAGTGGAGAGCCGGATGTTACGTGGGTATGTGAATCTCTCTCTGACATGTTGGTCATATTTCATCCTTTCTGGATCTGACTGAACCTACAGCAGTCACCATGTTCTGAATTAACTCATGCAACAACGCAAAATCTCTGGATAGTTCCATCACATCAACGCCTCGCAGTGTTCATGAACTGGTAAACATGTACAAGTCTCTTTACTTTAGAGAAGTCTTATTGTTCAGGATTTCTGTAGGCTGATGCCGTTTTGGCATCGTCCCACGTTACTGAGTCTCATTCCTTCTTTCATGTTGTTGAGCTCTGGAGCCGAAACGATGTCACAGAAATGTGAAGAATCAGAAGGATCTGAACCCTGCTGATGTCAGAGAAATGATGGAATCCAACTGACTGAATCATCAGCAGACCTGCTGACTGCCTGACTCTTTGATGTGCCATTGTGTGTATGTGCATATGAAGCAGATAACCTGAATCCAGGTGCAGATAGAGCAGGATGAGGGAAGAGGGCTGCTGAGGTTCTTACTTTGTGAGGCAGGTGGTTGGAGCTGGTAGCCTGTCAGCTGACACCAGCCCACTGGGTAGAGGTCTGGTGACTCACAGTCCACCCACTGGTCATACTCGTCTTCCCAGCCATCAAAGTGGATCCTTAGCAGCCGGTGCACGATTCTCGTCACCGTGGCAACACACACCAGCCGTGGCTCCATCAAATCTACGGCTTCCAGCTTCATGCCTATCCGGAAACCGTGATTGGGAACCTCCTGTAAGCCGCATGGTAGAGGCGGTTTAAACACTCCAAGGGAGGGAAAGGAACTGAATCAAGGGGTCATTTCTAACTCCAGAGGATAAAGAAGGCCAGTAAATCTTACCTTGTTAAAAAGTTTGACAGGTGCAGCTATTGAGCCCGTTTCTCTGAGGTAGTCAAACCATTTAAATGGCAGCTTAGTGTACCCTGGAGAACAGCCAAGCAAACAAAACATGCAATCAGAACCTCACATCTGTTAGGCTAAGTTCACACAGCAGAAAACACGAACCAAATCCAGTTTTTTCACCGCAGTCGAAAAAAACTGATCGCTATCAGCTGCACTTTGTTTTCATCATCTTTCCTTGTGTTGCTATGATCCTGTGACAATGTTGACGACTCTCAGTAACTAAGTTGACAGTGGCGTCCCGTAAAGAGAGCGCTGCTGTGTGACGTCTACAATCTTCTTCTGCGCATCCAGGTCGCTTTGGGGATGTAAAGTCTCATTACGTTCGTATTTAATAATATGAACGACCATGCAAAAATTGCAGCACAAAAAAAATTTAAATTGAGCATTAAGCCCTGCTGTGAACATAGCCTTATAAACCTAAAGAGCTCTGAGCTCCCCCTGTAGAGATGTTAATATTCCACACAGCTGTGAGTTTTCAGAAATAAAGCCGTCAGAGCGGGTCGACTCTACACACACGATCTAAGTTGGATGCAGCGTTCCTCTTTTTGGTCAGCAAATTCTATCAAACAATCTCTCCAAGTCTGTGTTTAGGGTTTTAAATCTTGCTGCTGGCTGGTCTCACACACATCATCTGTCCCTACATCTGAAGCCAGCTGGGCCCAGCTTACATATCAACTGATGCAGAACTGTAACTTCTACTGATAAGTCCGGGGCAAAAAGCCACTTAGCCACAATAAATCACTTTGAAGTGATTTCTGAATGGAGCTTCTGAAACACAAAGCTCCATTGGTTAAACCTGAAGTGGGCCGAGAAACGGAAGTGTACCTTTTGGAGGAGTGAGTTCAATGTTATTGATTTCACAAAAGCCGACAGGGAAGATGGAGGGAGACATGGCGTGATAGCAGAACCAGTCTGACCCGTCGATGGCCTCAGAGCCATCGATACCAATCATGAGGTAACCATCTGCCAGCACCTGCAGAGCAACAAATCAGTCAGGCTGCCTCTCGAAGGTGATCAAAATATGGAAACAAAATCAGTTGCTTTGTTCATCCACATCACGTCCAATGAACACGCTCACCTTTTTTACCGTGGCTACACAGATAGCAGAGAGGTTGAGGGGATCTATAGCTTCTAATTTCATCCCATCTTTGAACCATTCCTCACTCTGGTCAACGTCTTTTACCTGGGATGATAATATTGATAGAACAGACACATTTCAATAAAGGTTGGATTGCTTAATAAAATGGTACATTACATTCTCTATTAAGGAAGGACGGACAGTTTTAATGTTGGTTGTCATAAACAATGTAAATCCCAGGAAGGTCAATGTCTATCAGATTTACAATTCTGCATAAAGTTAGAACTCATTTCAGATCATTTTTTAAAGGTAAATTTTATTTGTTTGAGGGGTAACTAAAAGATCCAGAGAGCAGCAGCAGCACATATGAGCACAGAGTTCAACAGGTGCACTGCTGCTGCAGAGATGCGTTTCATCTGCTTTGAGTTCTAGATCTCACATCTCAATCAATCTGAGCCCACATGGAGCCGCGCAGAGTGTGAAAAAACATTTAAACTATTCATTTAAACAGAACCCCTGATTTAAGGAGACGACGCCTCACCGCACTTCATGACGCACGTCCTGCGCCACTGGAACGTCGGACATTCTTACCTTCTGAAAGAGTTGTGCGGGGGCATCGACCTGTCCTTCGGCTTTCTTTGTGACATCTGAGGAAACAAAAGTGCTACATCAGCAAAAAGAATGAATGAATTAAACTAGTCCTGTCAGTAGTTCCACTTCCATTGCAAGAGTGAGAAAATCTTTGCTGACATTCTGTTGGTGTCAAAACTTTCACAATTGCAGCACTTCCATCAAATAAGAAATTAAATTAAAAACACATGTCAATAAGCCTGTTTATGAGGCAAGTCAGTAAAAATCATGGCAGCCATGGATGTAAACAGAACCAAAGTGTGTGAGACATTTTCACCTCCTACCAGATCGTTTGAAGCGGTGTCCGATGCTGCGTGACCAGCCGATGTTGTGGATCAGAGGGCTGTACATGTGGCACCAGAAGTCATCCAGGCCGTTGTCCTCATAGACCAGCCTGAGGCGTCCTCCGATCACCTGCTCCACCAGAGCCACTCGTGTCCGGCACAGGTAGTTCTTATCCACCACCTCCACCCGCATCAGCTTCTTAAATGGGAATTGCATGTTTTCACGGACCTAAAGTTGGGAAGGCAACCAGAAATGTTCTGCATAGAGTTAGTGGTTGATTTAAGGAAGCGTTCAGCAAAGCTGGGCTGTAACTGTGGGAAGCTGCGTGTTTCACCTTGGCAGTAAAGTCCATTGGCAGTGTTTTGGCTCCAGTGAGACGCTTCACAAGAATGGGTTTCCAGTTAGAGTACTTATGCTGTATGCCTGGAGGTGAGAGGTGACAGATGTCACAGCAGCAGTTAGCACCAACGAGAAGGAGACTTGGCAGCTTCAAGATCAAACTCTGAACGAGTGAGGAACAATGCTCACTTTTTGGAGGTACGAGTGGTTTGTTGCTGGAGGCACACCAGCCTACTGGATGCACCTCAGGGATGCACAGGTTACACCAGAAGTCTTTGCTGGTGTCGTTGTCAAAGCCCTCATACCTCAACAGTGCCTTGAACCCTGCAGAGCCACAGAACAAAACCCTCTGCTTTAACATGGAAACAAATGGAATTTAAGTTTAACCACTAGATTAATTTTCTACATTATTTACTGTGTCCCTGTAAAGAAAACCCACTTTTTTATGAAACACAGTCAAGAAAAAACAGCCTTAAAAAATCCGCTGTCTTCTATTTATTTCATTTTTTCAACTTGACAATTTAACTAACTAGTTTAATAATGAGTCAGTGAAGAGTGTCAAATTAACTAATAAATAAATTATTTATGACAGAGTTAACGCAAACGTGGAAGAAGTTGTTTGAAGCAACCAATCAGAAACCAGGGTCTCAGTTCTAATCCCACCCACTGAGTTCGATTGGTGAAGTTGGTAACAGTTGAAATTCATTCATAATGTGCTTCAGTCCAGGAACATGAAATAATTTATTAAATCATATCCATCCATCCATTTTCTTACACCCTTGTCCCTTAGTGGGGTCAGGAGGGTTGCTGGTGCCCATCTCCAGCCAACGTTCCAGGCGAGAGGTGGGGTCACCCTGGACAGGTCGCCAGTCTGTCGCAGGGCAACACAGAGACAAACAACCATACAACCATGACCATGCACACACACACACACACACACACACCTAGGGATAATTTGGAGAGGCCAATTAACCTAACAGTCATGTTTTTGGACTGTGGGAGGAAACCAGAGTACCTGGAGAAAACCCACGCATGCACAGGGAGAACATGCAAACTCCATGCAGAAAGACCGGGGCCGGGAATCGAACCCAGAACCTTCTTGCTGCAATGTAACAGCTCTACCAACTGCGCCACTGTGCAGCCTTAAATAATATCCAGTTTTTAAAATAAAATGAATGAATTTAATTGAAGAACATCTAATTAATTCCATATTTAATTAACCTTATAGAATATTTTATATAAATGTTCTATTTCTGTACAGTCTTTTCTTCTTGTCAGTAATATAACTTAAATAGAATCTGTAGACCGTTTGAATAGAAAAACTGGTTTGCGAGTTAAAAATCCATTTCTGAATCGAAAGATGCTGAAAGATTGGCATATATAAGTAGTCAACTTTATATTTCTTTATAAAATACTGGCAAGATCCATCTTCTTGCACCATTTGTCCACCTCCTCCACATACTAGAGAAATGATCTAATTACCTATCTAGTCATTAGAAAATGACAAAAAACTTTATTGGACTCTTTTTTTCCCCCTATATCCTGACAAATCATTTGCGCAGAAACTAGCTTGTTCCCTGGAACCATCTAATTTTCTGACAGTCTTACCTGCTAGCTTTATAATTTCTGCAATCCAGTAGACCTTAGTGGAGAGGTTGGTGTCAGAGTTGGGCACTTCAATCCTCACTCCTTCCTCTATGTCTCCCCAGCATGTCCCCATAGGGGCCTGATGTTACACAGAAATCAGCACAACAATATTCAGTCAAGAGAGTTTAGATCATTGGCTCTGCAGTTGATATTCAGCTGTAACTTACATGCTTAAAACAGCTGACGGGAGCTCCCACCGTGCTACTGCTGCAGATATACCTTCCCCAGTCGAAGCTCTCTGGAGGAACGACTAGGAAAGGTCCAGAGAAGGTGAAGGTCAGGATACAACTCATACACTCATCAAATACAATCAATGCTGTTTGCTGACTTACCAGATTTAGACTTGGCTTGGTTCTGTTGGCTTGCTTGGTACTGGGCATAAGCTGCCAACTTTGCCATAAGAGGCTGTTTCTGCAAGACTTTAGCCTTCTTTGTTGGAGGCTTGCCCTTGTGGGACGAAACGAGCCAGGCATCAGCGTCAGCAGATTGAAATACCAGGATTTGGCGAGCTCCTAATCTAGATGATTTACCTGAAGTCGTGCGAGAATGCTAGCTTTTTTTGAATTTGAGGAATAACTCCTGGAGCAGGAAACGCTGCAGAAGCGCTTGGTTTTGGAATAAAAAGCATCTCGAACACCAACCATTCCACACATCTCACATGTAGCTGGAGAGATCACAAAATAGATTACACAAACGTTTAATTCAAGAGGGAAAGTTGAAAACATACCTCAAAGTAATACATATAAGAACTAATAACTGCCATTGCAATTACTTAGACCAAGCAGATGAGTATAAAAACTAAGGCATCCCTTTTTATAATGCAAATGTCAGACCAAATATGTGAATGAGTAGCTGGAACTACTCATTCACCCTGACAGGAGAAATGTCCATGGAAACCATGGAAACAAAGCAAAGCACTTCAGTTACTCTAAACTGTGGAACCATTATGGACACTTTCATGGTTTTAAAGAGAGAGAACTAAAATAATTCTAACTGAAAACAATAAATGCTTAAGAAAAGAAGTAAACCACCCAAGTGATCCCCGTATAGAAGTGCCATTTCAACACCATGTTTTGTCAAGATCCTCCAACAGAAGGCAAAGGAAGCAGATGGTATGTACTGACCCATCCCAGCTTTGCCATCTGGGTAGGTGTAGACCTGTCCATTGTTCTTGATGATGGGCAGGCTGGCAGGGATGGAGCGCACAACGTCATCCTCACTGTCCTCTGAGCTGGAGCTGCTGGTGGACTCCTCGCTGCAGCTGTCGTAGCCATCAAACATCCCGAATGAGTCCCGGCGCTTCCGCTCTGAACGTGCAGTGCGCTCAGCCTTGACAGGAAAATGGCAAAAATCAGAAGAAAAAAACATCTACACAAATATCACACATACATCACAAGCCGTAAAACAGGCCCACCACTAGTTGTATCCTTTGTAATGCACCATTGTTGAATGATTACCTTCAAGCAAAATACAGACTGGTCATGGATTTTAAAGTGGCTGGACACCACACAGCACGATCGAACCGTTATACCTAGGATTTCTGTCGGCTAATGTGTCTCTCAGGTTTTGAAATTACGGGCCGACAATCGGCCGACAACTCGTGTCTTGTGTGCTGGACATTACACTAAGGAAATGAGGAAGGGAGGGTCAGTGGAGAGCACCGGAGTCTAGCCTTTTTTCATTCAGTGTCATCAAGAGAAAGAAAAAAAAGGCAGGAAGAGACGATAAAGCCGATAATTAAAATGAGGTTGATAGATTTCATTTATCGAGCGATTAATCGATTAATCGATTAATCGTTTATCGCGACAGGCCTACGATGGCAACTGGACAGGGACAAACAGGGTCAATTCACAGTTCCACCAAGTCAGGCCCTCATTTCATACCCAGGTGTTGCCAATCTGTCCTTTACTATGTGTATTTTATTAACCAACATACTAGTATACATTTAGTATACAAAAAAAAAAAGTCTCAAAAATGATTAAATCTCTCATGTAATTTAATTGAATATTGTATCGACTCT
This sequence comes from Poecilia reticulata, assembly GCF_904066995.2. Taxonomy (NCBI): domain Eukaryota; kingdom Metazoa; phylum Chordata; class Actinopteri; order Cyprinodontiformes; family Poeciliidae; genus Poecilia; species Poecilia reticulata. The sequence continues at coordinate 23,551,023 of NC_088848.1, read as the reverse complement.
GGATTAAACCATATAACTTTTGGGGGGAGAAAAGGGGGTCTGATTCCTATATAAAGGTGCATCTCAATTGTTATTGGAAATTAATTTATTTTAAGTAACTATGACCAGGTGACATTATATAGGTTAATTCCACACAGACTTCTAACAGTTTTTTAACTGTAAGAAGATTTTTTAACATTGAAGATTAGAATATTACATCAGACCAATAAAAAAAACCACACTATTAATACAGAAATGTGGTCTTAGTGAAATGTGTGTTTAATTCCTCCTTAAAAGTTATTTTCAAAAGTTATTTATGTCACTGGACAATTTGCTGAGATGTTCCTGTATATTCATCAGACATATAAGTGCATTTCCATACAGCAAACTTCCAAGTACAGAAAATAACTCGATTGACAGCTCTACAGCGGGATAAATGGATAGATGCTCAGTCCAAACAGTTTTGTGGACAAACACCACAAAAGCAGGAAATGGCGAAGGAGCAAGGGAGCTTTGAAAAAAAGGGCGCCATCACTGTGTAGTTCACCATTACCGTGTAGATAAGTAATTAGGCAAATGTTGAGCAATGTTTGTTTGGACAAAAAAAATAAATAAATATATATATATATATATATATATATATATATATATATAAGGAACAAACAAATGATTTTAAATATAGATATTATGACAAAAGTTTCAGTTTTTATGTAGAATGACACAAGATCAGGAATGTTGTTTTAGATATTTACCTTAGCATTAGATTTCAAACTATGTCTAACATTTTGCACAAGTAACATGCCGTGGAAGAACATGTATCCATCCACTTTAGCAAAACGTTTTTTTGTTTCTTTTTTTGTTGTTTTTATTTTAAATTTTAAAATATAAAACTAGCAATAAAATAGTGATACTTTATAAATAGCATATTTGCTACAATAGATGGTTAAAATCATGCATTGTCTTTTATCAAATAGTGATGAAACATTTGCAGATCTAAACGAGATATTTAAAATAACTAGACAGAGGTCAAAAATTGCTTTTTGGACTGTAAAGGTTGCAGGATCCTGTTGTAAAAGTTTAAAGTTCTGATTCTGCTGTTCATGGTGAATAAGAGTTTAAAATTCAAAAGAATAGTTTAAAAAAACATCGACTTTACGTCATTAAATATCAATATATCTTTACATTTTAAGTAGACAATTTGATATACTTTAATAGTGACCAAATAATTTAATCAAGCTTTCAAGACTAAAAATAAAACTACACTTGTCTATTCTGCATGTTTAGTCATTCCTACTAATCACAAAAATCCTGATAATTTGTTCTATTTATTTTAAAAGATGTTTTGAAAGCCCACATTCTTCGCCAGTCGATTCCAAACACCTGAACAAATTTCAAGCATTTAGTGCCATCAAAACATCCCTACTTCCTCTTCAGTTTATTACAGGTGGAATTTGAGCCCACTGAGACATACAAATATGCTGGGGAAATGTTCCTGCCATCAATTAGTCTAAATAAAAATATGCATGAACAAAACAGAAGACTGCAACATTTAAGAAAAAAAGAAAACAAAAATAAGAGGAACTTTGAAACTAGCCTGTTATGCTAGTTCTGTCGAGAAGCACTAGCACAACTAGCTAGCGGAAATCGTTTTTTCTCAATTTCTTTTCCGCCATAGCAGTTTTTATTGCGTTAAAATGAAACGCATAAATGTGTGTGTAAAGTTAAGGTCAATCTCGATCATTTTGGTTATACCACAAAGCTTTTATGAGCGCTTTCAAATAAATAACGCTGTCAGAAGCATTAGCTTGCTAACGTAACCGATAACAACAAAGGAGGAGCGCTAACTCAGGCCCAAACATGTCTCAAAGTCACTCACCAAATCCCGTGCGTCTTCCATTAGCCCCTCATATAGAAAACATTTATCTTAGCTCTGCTTCCTGCTGTAAATCAAACTCCCGCGCTGTGGATAAAGCTGACTATAGAATACGAATGTCTAAATGAATACTAGTGAATAGGGTATCAACAAATTACTCTGGCCCAACTGCGCATGAGCAAGCGTAACCTACTTTTTTTTGATTGGTCAATTCCGAATGGAGGTCATCGACAGATCCACAAACAAAACAGAGAAGTCTTTAAAGGAAACGAATGAATGGCCACCACAGTTTAATCATAAACCGATGAAACAATGAAGAAAGAACATTATTTTATTGCATTGCGGTTATTCAGTTTACTTTAGAAATGTGCAATGAAAATAAAGATACAATCTCTGTCAAATAAAATAAGTCATTTATTGTAATATAGGTCAATATAATATTTCTCTGAAGAACAATGTTTCATGGCTAATGGACCACTTCATGTCCCCCTTCTTAAAGTGAACTGACTCTGTTTATTCAACAGTACTGACCGACTTCTTTTCAAAAATATTAGATGAACTTTAATATATTTAACATATATAATAAACAATATACACAAAAGAAAATGCCTCAACCATTTTCCTTTAAGTAACCAGTAAGTCTCAAAACAGTGCATTTGAGGAATCTTAAACACAAATTTTCCAAACTTTTTCAGACACAGCAGCACTGGGTACAAGAACCCTAAAGCAAAACAAGAAAATGAAAATGGCTGGACAAACGGTGTTGCTCTTGACACGTAGGGAAGGCTCCACATTGGGGATTTAAGCTGTTAGACACGGGACAAACATTCTTGCTCCTCCTGTTCATACAACCTGGACCAATGCAAAATAGTGCTTAGTTAAAACTGGAACACAAGAGGCATAATGTCATCATTTTCAACAGATACGTTTAAGTAGCAAAAAAAGAATGCCTTTATGTATCTGGTCTCAGAGCAGCTCATCTTCTACACCGTCATCCACACTTCCTGAGACTGAAGCAGCTTCTGAGGGACAAAAGAAACATGTCAGAAGTCACATCACATTAGAAAGAGCCTGTCTGCCTGTGACATGATTCAAGCTGAAATGCAGCTTTTCCACCAGATGAGTACAACTAAACAGCTAAAAACTACATGTGAAGCATTTCTCACCTAACAAGACAAACAGCACTCATCAATTACACACCCTTGAGAGTATTTTAAAAAATGTATTAAAATTTCATATTTTCCCAGATTTAAGTTTCTAGGGTTTTCTCCTCATGTGGTAACCTAGAACCTGCATGAATAATAGTCTCCAAGAAATAAGAAAAATTAACCACAATGTAAGTTTTCATCTCAAACTTAGAAAGTAATCACCGAACACGGCAAGATTTTGGGTTGCATGGTAAACGTGGTAATCATGGTATTTATTCTGAATACTATATGAGCTGTTAACACTCTGGTTAGTGTACTTTGGTGTGTGTGCATGTGTGCGTGTGTATACATACACCCCCTGCCTCCAGTTTCTCCACTCACCTGACAAACTGATACATGACAGACTGAGCTCTGAAGTCGCTCCTATTACATCATCCTGCAAGGAGACAACAAATCCACTTGAAGATGTTTCAAATAGTCAGGTTTAAAACAAATGTAGGGGAGAGTGTAAGTTCATGCTGGGCCATGAAGCCCAAAACTCATCTAGAAGTGGAAAAAAAACAAACAAAAAAACATGCCAGTTCTTGTAAAACCTCTATTAAGTTTAATTCACACTTTGTTTTAAAGACTCACCAACATCCTTTGCAAACAGCCTAGATTGTCCCCTTCTACCTTCTCATTAAATGTTTCCTGGAAGCTGACAGCATGGCCCAGCCGTATGAGCTCCTCACCGATATCCACAGCCTAAATGAAACAGATTTAATATTTTGTTTAAAGACATGTTTCAAACAAAAAAGTCCACATCTTGGTCATTTCACCCTTTCATATTTAATACCTTTCGATTTTAGTCTTAAAGTACTATTGTTTTCCTTTGTGAAATGATGTTGTCAACTGTAGATATTTTGCACCAACTATCATGTACTTGATAGTTGGTGCACCACTTTGACAAAAGTAAAAGTAATCTTCTAACTAAGAAAATGTGCTCCTCTGACTAATAATTACAGCAATATTTAGTAAGTTAAAATTAAGACCCTATTCAAAAACTATGAAATCAAATTCAGATATTTGATCTATTCCTCTCCATTCCTCCATGACTCACTAAAAATATGTTCTTTTGAATATCTGGCTGTTGACATGAAGGCACGTGTTTTAAGTGGCTCACTTAAAATGGTTGGTTTGACTCAACATGTTAAAACAGTCAATACACAGATTGGATCATCCTGTATATTTGATCATCAGTAAGGGTTTTTGTAACTGATGTCAACCTTAATTATATGTGAAATTAGAGCATTGTTTATCTTCATAATTTATGAAAATGAACTAAAAAAAGAAAAAAAACTTAGCAACAATTGGTACAACAGAGCTAAACGGCAATGTATAGGTCTGAAATATGTGAACAAATTCACAAATGGATGAACTGGTCTGGATAAATAAAGCACAAAAACAAACAAACTAACCTTTCCTTTGCTGTTGTCATAGAGCTTAACACTTGGCCAGGACGAGACTTCGGAGTGGGAGTAACTGCAGAGTTTGGCCTGCAGGGGTCTCCAGTTAGCACAGTATGTCAACTGTTCAAATATGTCCAGAGCTGCTTCAGTCCAAGCCTCTCCTGAATGAGAAAACAGCAACACTGTCTGTATGACTGAGAGATCTTTGACCTCACCTGTAGACACAGCATCTGGAAAATATAGGCTAATATAGGCTATAGGCACATCTGTAGTCAATGTAAAAGAGAATAACAAGAAACTTCTAATTGTTTAATATTTAAAGTTATTTATTGTGTGAGAAGAGACATAATCTTTTGTTTTGTCCGACATAAAAACGACCAGTTTTAGCTTAGTTAGGATTATCTACACTACACTTGCTACACTTCTGATATATGACAAAGAATTTGAATAATTTTTTAAAAAAGTCATAAGTTTGATATATCTAAGGTAACCATAGCTGCCAAAAATCTGAGAAAACCCAGACAATGATGTCAAGGCTTTGCAAGATTCTGTCAAATGGAGGTCTTCTTCTGGATGTATGAAGGAAACATTGAGCCAACAGCCCAATGCATCAGGCAGGAAGTTAAAGTTTCGACACCAATGGGTCTTTAAAATATACAGTGACCTTCAGTATTCCACCAGATTACCAACCAAGTAGCTTAACAACAACAAAGTCACAACATTTGACCCAAATATTACAATTTAAACAGGTAAATCTACCAAATACTGATGAAACATGTGGAAACTTTGGAATATGAAGAAACATTTGTTTAAAGAAATATCTACAAAAAAAAAGAAAGTCCTCTCTCTCATTCTTTCATTTAGATAATAAAAAATATTTTGGTTGACCTAACTGAAGATAGTCTGATTTGATCTCAGACTAAAAGGTTATGGGTCTTTTCATATAATGTATACAGAAATCTGGCTTCAACTGTGTCTGTGAATGTAATTTTAATCGGGGTGAATATTTTACCTTTAGGTCTCACTCCTGCTAAGCTGCACTCAATAGCTTGGAATGGTAAGCTGAGGAAGTCGCTCCTGGAATTTTAGTGGAGCAAAAGCAAGAAGCTGTTATTAACTTTTGAAGCAGGTGCTGCATGCAAATGTGCTCCTGGCAGCAGCTGTGGAGCACAGGACAAAAACTTGGCTGAGTTAAAGCGCCCTGCAGGAAAGTGGAGACATGAAAGTTGACCGCAGTTCAATAAAATCCATTTCTCTCACACAGCAACAAATGATGCTCCAAATGTAAAGAGGCAGTATTACCCATTTTCCACAAAGTGCAATTTTATAGCACAATCAAGTAACTAAGTTATCTTCAATTGTTATAAAAAATTATGTATGTATCAAATATCAAAGAAATGTGACTTTGTAATTTAACACCTGGAAATTTTCCCTCTGTCGATTTAAAAACTGCTCTTTCTGAAACTCTGCTTTCAGGAAGTCCTCATAACATGGCTCCTCTATTAACTCTAACAATGTTTTTAGCAGCTTTGCTCTGAGAAGTAGCTCCTATGATGAGCTCAGCAGATGTGCAGTTCCACCAGGTGTTTGCTAATTGTTCCTAGTCTGAAGGAGCTGAGTGGGAAAGCTGAGAGGGAGGACTGCTCTATGAGGCGGTAGCTTGGAAACTGCAGCTCTGAGGAGGAGCTCAAAGATGACTTTATGTCCAACAAGGTGTTTTGCAGAGCTGAATGGTTGCCATGGAGATTAAATAATTCCGAAAGAATCAAGACCACACTCCAGGTATGTTTTTGATGAAGGAATAACATTACTATCTGATGGAAAGCTAAAAAGAAGTTGACTTTACATAATACACATTCCCTGAGTTTCTTGTAGCAAAGCCGAGCAGATTATAATACTTTGCATTTCTGAGACTACAATGAAAAACAAATCACTAGTCTGGTCACAGATTCCTGGAAAAAGCAAGTCATCCCAATGTCATCGACCTGTATTGTCCATGACAAGCTAATACAGCGTCCTGAATGTCCTGAAGTTGTTAAATGGAAACTGCAACTCCACATCTTTGGGAAGAAATGAACAGTTATCTTGTAAGTCTTACATTTTTGAAACATAACACCAATGTAGGTCTCTTTCTCACCAAGCTTAAAGCTGACGGTCTGTAAAGGTCAGAATGCTTATCAGCTAGTAGGTGATCAAACACTCATTTCACTTACTGAGATCTAAATCAATTTAGAGCCCATATTTAAAGCTTAAAAAAACCTACTATAAAAAAAATCTATAAGGTCAAAGTATTAGTAAGTGGTTGAACTTATAAATTCAGCTGGGAATCAAATCATGTTTTTTTTCCCTCTAGAGATAAGTCCACCTTACAATCATGGCATCTCTTACCTGAGGGGACGCAGGATGTCCCTGGAAAACTCCCCGTTGTCCCCGAAGTCCACATAGTAAAGGTCCACCAGTCCAGATCTCAGGAACCCCAGCACCCTGGCCCTGTTCCATTTGTTGTAGTCTCGATACGGAGCAGCCACAATGTCTCCAACCAAAATGCTATCCATTCGCTGCTCCTGCAGACCCACAACACCAGCTGCGTTAACGTTTATTTACCAACTGTATATAGACAATTCTGGTGTTCCAGGCCCTTCTAGACCTCAGCTGTATAAAATCTGGTCCCTTAGGCATGAAGACTTCTACAAACATTTATGAAAGAATGTGTCATTTTAGGAGCTCAGTTAGCCAATTAGTTCAGTGGTTAACGTTTCTCACTAGTAAATATTCTAATCAGCTGATAGTGACAGGAAAACATTGTGAACAGCAAGCAGTCACAAAGTGGTGGGTCGGGTCGGGCCGACACTGGAAGGGTCTCTGGAGAGACTAATCATGCTTCTCTGTCTTCCATCAGGTGGAGGGAAGACAAGATAACAGCACATCTGACGAAATTGTATTAAAGAGGAAATATAATGCTATTTTATTTCACCCTTTCATACATTTTGTTGTGTACTTTGAGTGTTTAGGACTGCAGAAAAGTTTTAGTGTCTCCCAGTACTGCGTTTTCAGTTTTTTTCTATTTCTGTCCATTTTTTTAACTATTACGTCACAGAATTTGCTATGGAACTTCAAAACAAGGTCATGGACTTTCAGCTAACCCATTCTTTTTTCTTTCTCAAAGCAGTTTTGTAGTCCAAACTCCAAGATGCTGAAGCTACAAGTGGATGAGTTAAAACATAAGTCAATTCATCATTGAATTGCATCGAAGTCTTCAAAGTGCATGGTTAAATAGTACTTTCTCTTGATCTAATTGAGTTTTTTATAACTATGGAAATGACAGACACAGCAAAGCAGTAAGCTGCAAACTTTATTTTACACATAAATTTATGATGTTATGACGTCCTGCTGATTGTTTTGATAACAGTAGCATTTTGCTTTCTGCTAGTGTAGTGATTAGGGCTGAAACGATTCCTCGAGTGATTCGAGTACCTCGATTATTAAAATTCCTCGAGGAAAATTGACCTGCCTCAAAGCTTCGTTAATTTATGTTTTGTCATTTAGCGCACCGTGTTTCAGCCGGAACATTATTTGCGTTGAGCGGAGCTCTGACTTCTGCCTCCGAGTTGTTGACGGAAGCTACGTGTTAGCGGCATAACGTCCAATCTTCAAGTTCGGCCCGCGGGGATTTTACTGATTGGTGATAATTCCGGGTTTTCATCGTTTTTGTGGGACCAATAAACATCCTTAAAATGACCGGCGCGGTGCCGGGAGTTCGGCAGCCTTTCTGCTCCGGAGCTGCTGGTTGAACGGTGGGAAGAAGCTGAGGAGGATTTATACAAGTGAGCGGAGAGACTGAACACGGCGGGCGGCTGAGGGTTGATGCTTACAGGGTAAGAGCAGCTTTACGGACGAACCGCACAATAAACTTATATCATCCCGGTCTGAACAAACGGGAGGCGGAACATGGCTGGTAGATGAGTTTCTGAAAACGGAGGAGCAGTAAATATCCCGTATTGCTCCCGCGGTCTACAAAAAAGTAACTGGTAGGGAAGCTCAAATGTTGAAAAAATAGACTGATGTTGATATCCGATAGTAACACTGGTGTTATGGAAGATTTACCAATATTTTATTTCATAATTGTTTTTATCCGATTACTCGATTAATTGTAAGAAAAATCTATAGATTACTCGATTACTAAAATAATCGTTTACAACAGCTCTAGTAGTGATACTTCAAAATGCACTCAAAAGACATGAATGGGAACACAGCTAGAGCTGCTAGAAGCTACTGTCAAACAGTACATCAATTAAAACCAGCTGCTGCCTCTTCAATGGACTGTTGTGTGCTTTACCTTTAACCCATAAAGTGCAACATGATTAACGCTGCACACGTACTTACTGTGGGGTTTTCATTTGTGTAGAAGTTATTCATCTCCTCTGTCAGCTTGTCCAGCTGGAGGGAGCGAACACCCAGAATCTGGATCCAGAAGTGGTTTGGGTTTTCTGATGCAGACACATAAACCTCTAAGTGTTCATCAGGCTGGAAGCTCAGGTCTGGGCTGGGAACTGGGGCACACAGAAGAAGTCAAAATCATTTGTGTCAAACAACTGGAGTCGAATCGAAACTAATACAGGTAGAGTTGCTGAGAAATGATTAAAGTGAGCTGACTTTCAAACTTGGACACTTCAGAGAGTGTATCTGTGGAAATGCTGCTCTCCTCTTCCTGCTCATCTGTGCCTTTCAGCCCCTTCATCTCGAGAAGTAGACGTTCAGCTGTGGCTTCCTTGGACTGAACAAGTCCATTCTTCTCTGTGTAGGAGACGGGGCCGTTGTTGTTCAGACCAACGGGGCATTTGGGTTCCATGCAGCAGGGATCTGGATTCACGACTTTATGTCCACGTTTCTGGCGAAGGGCAGATGACTGAGAGATCTTTGACCTCACCACTGCATCCGCTCCAACTCTTTCTAGAATCATCTCCTGCAAGTAAAAAAAAAAGGGCAGTCAGCCTAACTTTAAATAAAGAGTAGAATTTATAAAATCCAAATAAGTGGTTCACCTTGGCCTGCTTGACCTCCTGTTTGCTCCCGGTGATGGTCACACTCCCCTTTCCTCCAGGGTTGTGCTTTTTCTCTCTGGAACAAACTATTTTGGCTCCTGTGCTTCTTGTGATTAGTTTCAAACCCTCACCACCACGTCCTGAAACACACATACAGATATACACACACAACTACTAATTGCAAAATACTCAATAAAAGCAGGCAGCTTTAACCTGTGGGATTCCTCGAGGTTTCATACTCGGCCCATTATTGTTTGCATTTTCTATACCACACCCAGCAATATTATTGAGACTTTCAATAAACTCTTTGCAGTTTTATGTCAGTGATGTTCCACTGTGCCTGTTTCTTAAACCATATCAGTTCAAAAACTTATTGTATTGATCATATTGTTATTGTATTGACTAACTCAGACAAAAAAAGGCGGCCTACTAATCATCTTTTTTTAATTCTAGTAAAACAGAAACAATAAATGCAGCCCTACCTAAAATACAGTTCCATAACAGCCACATCTACAAAGTCCAGCAACAATACAATAAATGCTCACCAAGATGATTTACTAAATTTAGCCACTAATTTAAAACACCAGACCATGGAAATTGGGTTACCCAAAGTCTCATCAGTAAAAGAAAAAAGATCCTAAAGAAAACAAGTTAGCTCTATAAATGAGAGTACCTATAACACGTCCAAAGGCGTTCTGAGGAACCTCTAAAACCTCCACTGTTGGCTCACAGTCCGTAGCCAGGTTCTCCAGGACACAGCGGGCCAACAGGACCTGCTCCTTTGAGCCCTGTATCTGGACACACACAGCAGCCTTATGGCCAGTTTCCTCCGAGTATGAAGCAACTCTGACATGAGCGCCAGACTTCTGGCTCGCCTAAAAAACAGAAACAGAAAGAGGCAGGAGCTTACCGAATGGATGAACCACTGTGTCCTTAGCCATTAAGTGAGATATGTACCAGATAAAGGCTAAAACATGACGACTGTGTTGTTCAGTTTTGAGAAAATAACAGGCAGAGGCCCTGTCCACACAGAGACGATTTTAGGTGTATCCACAAAATGTTGTGTATCCACAAAATGTTTCGGCCGAGTGTCCACATGGATTCAGCGTCTTAGGAGACCAGAAACGATCCTTTATGAAACCAGGTTCCAGAGGGAATACATTGCAGAATGGCGGTTTCATGTTTCCTGGTGGCCAGGTCTTTTTTTTTTTTAAACATTGATTTTTGATGTTCCATTTAAATCTCTTAACACTTTCACAAATAACAAATACGGTACAGTTCTGGCCATGTTACATCACCTCCTGCTACACTTTTGTTGTGTGGCGCTGCATCCTGCCATGTGGGGACACAATTTTTTTCTTAACCATTTACAAAGATATTCTGTGCTTGTCTCCATGTGGAGAAGGGTATAAATCTATTCCGGTGCTGTAATGAAAATGAGTGTAAATAGCTCTGCTCATGTTTGAATCCAGACTCCAAAATAGAGTTTTGATCAGGCCTAAAATATTGAACTCAACCCAGTCAGAGCCTCCAGTCATTGTGCTCAAGTCCAGTCCAATCCAACTAATCCAACTGTTAATGTTAACTGTTAAACTGGCTGGACACCAAAGTAAACCCAATATATTTTAATTACAATTTTATTACTTTCATTTTTAGACAACCATTTGAGTAAGCAACTCCTGCTTATAATTTCTGTTTAACATCTTCACGCTTGTTGTCACCGCAGGCTGAGTCAGGTGCAAATCATCAAGGATGTGTGACTGATAGGATTCTATCACCGCCGGGTGATAGAATCAGAGCAGGGCAGAGTGTGCATGCAGCGCACTGCACTTGTTATTGTCTGACCAGCTTCTCCACCCTACCTACTTTCTTCACAGGTCCTTCTCAAAAAATTAGCATATTGTGATAAATTTCATTTTTTACATAATGTAATGAGAAAAATTAAACTGTCATATTTTAGATTCATTGAACACCAACTGAAATATTTCAGGTCTTTTATTGTTTTAATACTGATGATTTTGGCATACAGCTCATGAAAACCCAAAATCCCTGTCTCAAAAAATTAGCATATTTCATCCGACCAATAAAAGAAATGTGTTTTAATACCAAAAAAGTCAACCTTCAAATAATTATGTTCAGTTATGCACTCAATACTTGGTCAGGAATCCTTTTGCAGTCTTCAATGCAGCGTGGCATGGAGGAAATCATCCTATTGCACTGCTGAGGTGTTATGGAGGCCCAGGATGCTTCGATGGCCTTAAGCTCATCCAGAGTTTTGGGTCTTGCGTCTCTCAACTTTCTCTTCACAATATCCCACAGATTCTCTATGAGGTTCAGGTCCGGAGAGTTGGCAGGCCAATTGAGCACAGTAATACCATGGTCAGTAATACCAGTGGTTTGGGCACTGTGAGCAGGTGCCAGGTGGTGCTGAAAAATGAAATCTTCATCTCCATAAAGTTTTTCAGCAGATGGAAGCATGAATGGCTCCAAAACCTCCTGATAGCTGGAGGCTGGGAGTTTTTTAAATTTTTAAAGGCCTCAGGAATCTTTTGCAGGTGTTTAGAGTTAATTTGTTGATTCAGATGATGAGGTTAACTGCTCGTTCAGAGAACCTTTCCATGATATGCCTATTTTTTGAGACAGGGATTTTGGGTTTTCATGAGCTGTATGCCAAAATCATCAGTATTAAAACAATAAATACCTGAAATATTTCAGTTTGTGTGCAATGAATCTAAAATATATGACAGTTTAATTTGTATCATTACATTATGGAAAATAATGAACTTTATCACAATATGCAAATTTTTTGAGAAGGACCTGTATTTCTTGATTAAAGTAACTACCTATGCCTTTATTTACACTATAATAAATAGACTCCTTAAAGGCAAAATAAGATGAACAAAGGTGTGAACTACTTACCACATCCAGAAATGTAGCATAGCATCTGGAGATGTTTCTATACACTTCTATAGGAAGAATAATTTTGGACTCCTCAGTGTCAGGCTCCTGACCTGTCAGGACATCAGAGAATAATAAATAATTAGTGGTTGATTATCTATTCATTTATATATGTTTGTTTCATAACAGCAGCCAACTTACTGCTGCTGGCGTTGCTGATGTGGCGATAGACAATGTAGCCTATTGTAGCTCCAACAGACAGGCCTGCAGCCAGAGCTACCATTTTCCCTCTGGGTCCGTCCTTCACAGCATCCATGACGTAGCGCACACTCAGCGGGATGCTACACCTGTGACAGGACACAAGGGCATTATCAGCTCTCTGCTGTCCAGCACTTCTCATGGCATGTTCACGTTAGGGGTGCACCGACTGCAATTTTCTGGCCGATCTTTAAAACGTCTGACCTGCAGATTCTGATTTTGACTGACAGTAACACCAACTTTGTTTTATAAACTGACAATGTCTGATATAAAAAGGTCCCAATCCACCTTGGGATGCACAATATTATCAACATGGTATTGGTATCGGCTGATATTAGCTTTAAAATTTAATATCTGACATTGGCCATTCCGTCAAAATAACTCACTGATATAAAAGGCGTTGTGACTAACCAGTGACAATGATGCCTGCAGCACACCACAACATCCAATTTGCACTGTTTGAGTGTTGACATTGTCTTGGCTCTCTATCAAATGTCATGTAAATTTCGTATTAAACATAGTGCAAGTTGAAAGTCATTGCAGCCTCCTTTTTAGCTTTAAAAAGCCCTATAGTTTCAGTAAGAAGGTATAGGAAAAAAATAGTGGTATTGGTATTGGTTATCGGCCAAATGAGTTTTAGTATATCGGCATGTCGGATATTGACCAAAATCCAATATCGTACCTCCCTAAATCCACTTTCAATGTTCCAATCTTAGTTTACTGAAAAACACAAAACAGTATCCATAAAGCAATATAAATTTCTTTTAATCCAACCAGATTTGAAAGTTTAATCAGAATCATCGTAATGATTAGATTATTGAAATAATGGTCAGCTAATTTAGTAATTGTCATTTGCTATAAGAACAGCACACTTGGAGCAGTAAGTCAAATCTGTTCAAAAATACAGTATATGCATCTTGCATTTAAGATAATAAAAAGGTGACTCGTCAGAATAATCAATTACTAAAATAATTATTAGTTTCAGCCCTAAACTGCAAATTATGTAGTGCTCTCCAATATAAATAAAAAACTTAGCATTTCTGGGCAAACTGCTAAATTATAAACCCGCAGTCATTGTGTTCAAGTCCAGTCCAATCCAACTAATCAACTAAAAAAATAAGTTACTTTGATCCCTTTTTTCTTTTTCTTTTTGCACAACAGGTTAGACTACAGGCCTGTTTTGAGCATCTTACCAAATATAAAGTGCACAGCTTTATTTTGCTTTTACAAAATCACAATGTTTGAGGTCAGATGAGGACAACTAAATATAGCAACAAAGTGTCCATGTTGGCAACGGTGGGGTGATTATTGTTAACCTCACACGTGCAAACATGACCTGGTGGACGGGGGCCAGGGGACCGTCTGTTAGTCAGCGGAGCAAAAGAGGACACTAGCTGATTTTTAGACCTTTGCAGAAGTAGAAAAGATCAGAAGATAAGATCGACTTCACATGTAAATATCCGCCCGAAATTAAGGAAATCATGGCCAATCTATCGGTGCATCCCTAAATCAGTTTTTTTAAAAATTAAAAACATCAAATGTGTTTCAGTGTTAAGTTGGGGTCAAGGGAAGTCTTTAGCGTTTGACTTTGATGAGCAGCTCTGTAGCAGTCATGCAACAAAGAAATGAAAGCAGCAGCAAACCTGAATTCAAGCAGATCCATTATGGAACAATGTCACAAACTAAACACTGATGTTCATTTTACTCTCAGCAAGAGTCCACTTCAGGAAACATTTAATATTACCAAGGTGTCCATTTTCACTTCATCACAATCAGTTAAAAAAAGATACAAACTGAGCACAAGCAGTCACATCTAGCAATAAAACATCTTCTAATTTAACAATTAGCTTCTGTTGTGTACACACACACACACACACACACACACACACACACACACACACACACACACACACACACACACACACACACACACACACACACACACACACACACACACACACACACACTGCTTGTAGCCAATAACTACAGCCCCCCTGACCCTGACTGATTCATGAAATCAAAAGCTGCTACAGGTTCATGCTGTTCACTTTATTCAGTCAGACATTCCAACAGTTCGTTCCATGCATTGTGTGTGTTTTTTCTTAATAATGTTTTAAGCTGAGCAAAGTGAGATGAGGAGCCAACACTTGGAGCAGTGAGTTGTAATGAATGACTCCAGATCACACAGCACCACCATGCAAAGGCCTGTCTCACTTGGAGAGGAGGACTTGGGAGCTGTAGCTGACAAACACGCGAGACTTGGACACGCCAACGTCCATCTCAGAAGAATTCGGACAGAAAGAGAAAGTGTCTGCAACTCCAGCGTTTCTTTGCCATTTAAGATCAGAAGCAGTGACAGACAGGCAGAAGGAGAACAACATTTAACTAAATGGCAGCAGCTGAGTCTGGATACCAAGCAACAAATAAGGGATCACTATCCGTGAAGGAGGCTCCGTTTTCTTACTGAATTAAATGACAGTAACAGAATAAATCACACAAAAGTGTCTTATTTCAGAGTTAAAGCTTTGTGGTTTGGGAAAAAAGTTAATTACACCGTCATCTTACATTGAATAAGTTAAGAGTAGATATGTCTATTTGTCAGTTTAAAAATGTCTTGAAAATAAGTAGGTCAGTGGGTATGTAATCCCACATTTGTTTTTAAAAATATTTTTTTATTGCTCTGATGTAATATTCTAATTTTAAATGTCATGTTTTCATTAGTTGTTAGCAGAAAATCATCATGATTAAGACAAAAAACTATATAATTTGTTTCACTTAGTAATAACGTTGCTGAAATAAATTTACTTTTCAATAATATTCCAATTTATAGCATAGGTCTGTAAATACAGTTAATAACTTGTGGAGACAAACGGAAAAGAATTATTTTCTATAACATACAGGGCCTATGAAAAGTAATCACTCCCTTAGATATTTTACTATTTTGTTACACTTAGAAATCAATAATGATCAACATAATTTGGCTTTCACAATAAAAAATATCCTACATTCCAAAGTGAAAACTGATTTCTACAAAATAATGTGACAAACACACAAATAATTAATGTGTTTAACATAACTGACAGAAGAAATACTCTCCCCGCCACTTTAAAGTGACTACTACATAGTGACTACTACTAGTAGTTTCAAATTGAGTGAACTGGAGATCAGCTGAGTGCAGTGAGTTTGTCTCCAGTGATTGTAGTCTGGAAAGTTCATCAGTATTTCTGGCATGAAAACTAAAGAAAACTCCCAACTAATCAGAGGAAGGTTTATTGAAAGGTAGAAGTCAGGGGATGGACACAAAAAAATTCTAAGGTCCTGAACATCCCCTGGAGTTCTGTTAAATCATTCATCAGAAAGTGAAAGAAAAATGCAACATGAGTAATGCAACAGGCTGATCTATTCCTAGATTCCAAGATCTATTCCTAGATCAGCCTGACATCACAACCTGAGAGATCAGGAAGAACGCACCAGGTCACCATGACAACGCTGAAGGAGTTACAATCTTTAGCAGCAGAGAAGAAGAGACTCTCCAGACAATAACTGTTGTCATCTCTGTCTTTGTAAACTTCTGAATATGAATTTTGTTGTAAGTCAGATGAGCTCAGAGTTTTCCAAATTGTGGTGTTATCTTGGGTATCTGCAGGTTTCGCCTGAAACTCACTGACAGGATGAATTTCTTCTTATCCCATCTAAAATGTTTTACCATGAATTCTAACAAGGTCATTGAAATTTCTGAAGTTTATTTCCTCCTTCACAGCATTCATGAAGTTGTTTCCACTGGTTTATATCCCATGTGTGCAGCGGTGAATTTACCTTAGCTACAAAGTGATTCCACAGCTTTTAGTAGTAATCCTTTGGATGGTGAACATATTAAATAAACAGAAGATAAAACAATCTAACAGCAGAGTTGTGAGTCTGTCTGCACTGAGAGGTTGTTGTTTAACAATTTGGTTAATTTGGTTCGCTTAAGTAACTGGGGAACTAAATAAATTGTTTTACAAGTTGTTGTAGAAATATTCTGAATCATCAGTTTTTCCGTTTCAATTTTTATAAATTCCATTACTAAAATGAGTCCCATTGAGGAGTTTCCCCCCCCTTTTCTAACTCCTTAAATTTAATTTCTAAGTCAAAAGTATTTTTTATTTATTTATTTCTTAATATTTAACTATTGCTCACAAGTCTGGGACTGTCACACTGATTCAGTTTTGATCTTTTGTTTCTTTCAAAGTAGTTAAAGATCTCCAAGTCAATATTTTCTACTCCATGAATACAAACTGGTAAGGAAAAAAACTTAACTGGTCGGTAAACCTAAAAGTTCAAAGAGCTTTTAAATAAAAAATCAAATTGCAATGATAGTAAAAAGAAAAAATACAGCTTGAATTGCAGTTATTGCTAGAAGTTTTTAGTTTAAGATGAATATTGAGGACTAAAAGTTAAATAACTCCCTGTCATATCTGAAAAATTTGACGTTTTAGCTGACGCATTGCTGCGACTTCCTTTAAGAATTTGCCGTCAAGTCCACGCTAAACTCTGGGACTCTTGTCACCGAAGGGTTTCTGTGACATTTGAGTAAACTATACGGTTACCAATACCGCTTTCCGGCTGAATGAAGACCCTGGTCCTGATGATGAGCCAGAAAACCCTCAACACTTTCCCCACTCAGCTAGTCAAATAAGCTAATATTAGCTAGGTTTAGCAGCTGCTAAGTGAGAGGTAGAGGTCAGTTAAGCACACATTCCCAGTAATACACTCAACAGTACTGTTTATTTTTAAGGTCTAATATCTTCTACAATAACTACAAATAAACATGTTATAATAAATGAGACTTACAAACGTCTGCAGCAGCCTAACTCCTGGTTGAATTG
Source organism: Poecilia reticulata (assembly GCF_904066995.2). Taxonomy (NCBI): domain Eukaryota; kingdom Metazoa; phylum Chordata; class Actinopteri; order Cyprinodontiformes; family Poeciliidae; genus Poecilia; species Poecilia reticulata. The sequence goes on along the minus strand of NC_088848.1, from coordinate 23,533,509 downwards.
ACACTGGTTGTTACACTAATCAAGTTACCCAGAGAGTTCACAGTAAACCGGAAACTGAACTCTTTTCAACCTTCAAACAAAATCACTCCAGCAGGAGTAACTGAACACAACAGCGGGGCAAACGATGCGACGCAGTTTCATGTATACAATCATTTTCTACTTCTATGAGTCACATACATGGCCTCGACGTGTTAATAAAACTCTTATTTCGAAGCGTTAACCGGAAGCGTTGAGCTGCTCACGTCAGCGCTTGGTGCAACCCAACCAAGGTCGCTGCCTCTAACGGGCAACGTGCTCTCGAGAAATGAAAACGTATATTTTGAACTTTTCCACATACTGTCTCATTCCAATCAAATATGAAATAAAACAAGTAAAACTATATGCGTTTAAAGTTGTCTGTATTTCTGATAAATTTCATTTCAATGCAATTATTTCTATTATTCAAATATTTAAAGAAAATTAAGTTGTTGTGGATGCTGATGACTGTAGTCATGAAGGATCTCCTGAAGCAGTCTGTGTTACGGCGCCTCTGAAGAACCCTCCAACTGAAAACGCCGTGTAAAGCAGTCTACTACATTTTCTTCTATCACAGTGTGACCATTTAGGGTAAAATATTTTTTTAAATGTATGATGGAATTAAAGTAGCTGAAAAGACATCATACAATCAGTTTTTTTTTGGGGGGGGGGGGAACTGATCAACTGGGATCAATTTGGAATCCATGTACAGGAGGAATCTATACAACTAAGTGATTTGAGTTAGCATGTTGTGAATTAGCGTAGAGACTGAATTAGGGTCAGAGTCATTGTATAAATAACCTGAATTTAATATATAGTTCAGTAAAAATCCCCTCTGCTCCATCCAAGTTATAATACAACCTCTTCTCATTTTATGGCAACAATTGTCAGAATGTGGCCAACTGCTTAATAGCGCCCTCTGGAGTCAGTATGAACTGAAACTTGGGATATTAGAAATAACCTACTTGGTGACAGGTTTTTATTGACATTGAAGTAAATGGATCTGAAATGTGGCCTTTAGTTGCAAATATAACTGTGTGTGTGTGTGTGTGTGTGTAGGTGTAGGTGTGCGAGTGTGTATACACAAACCTAGTAAATGAAAACTTGGGATCATGTGCATTTATTGCAAAGCGGATCAACCTTTAACAAAACCGTCATAGTCACAGTTACAGATATTCAGGACTTGATGGAATGTTTTTTTTCCAGGAATGAAATCAGGAATGACAGGGTCCAACTCATGACCACATCCAAGGACAGCATGATGAGTAGATGGGTGGGGAGAATGTTGGTTGTGTTCCTCATCTAAGCTACAGGCGAAGACAAGAAGACTGAGGCAAAGTGTCAGGGGTCTGAGCAGAGGGATCCTGAACAGCTCAGTAGAGCCAACTGAAGGCACAGCTTGCGTAGTTGACCAGCTCTTCTGGTTTGAACCACAGGGAAATCTCAGTTTTGGCACTGTCCACTGAATCACTGCCATGGATAATGTTCCTGAGGAGAAGAGGAGGAAGAAGAGGTAAATGGATGCTAAACTGTTCTAGTTAACCTGGCTAATCAAAGCACCTCATTCAGTCAGTTCTCACATCCACACCATAGCAACTAGTCACATGGAGATTCTGGCATTAAACCACAATATTCTGATAAGTTAGTCACTTCTCCCATTGAACTACAGGTGAAGACTTCAAACCTTTTGTGCCATTTATATTAATACGAGTTACAACATTTAATTTCCCTTTGGGATCAATAATGCATGACTGAATTTGAATTGTAGGAGACTGACTCCAGAGCCGTGTGTCGAGGTGAATCTGACTACATCCAGCCGGAGCCTCTCAGCCTCACACACCAGCTCAGGTTCCTTCCCCACCAGAGGGACATTCCACGTCTCGCTACCAGAAAACTGAATAATTTAAAAATACAGTTTGACTCAAAATTGATACAAATTGATTTGTTTGCATTTGTTCAAATAGGCGGCAGTCACTCAACTCCCTGCAGGAAGTTAAATAAAAGTTGTCATAAAATGATTGCATGACTGACTCAAAGATTCACACTGAAACAAAAGGTATGAACACTTATGCCAAGTGTTATTTTTCTACTGGTCTCCCGAACAGGGAAGCAACATTTTTAAATTGTACATTTTTTATAGCCTACTATTGTTGTGTTGGAAATAATCCTGATTTTTGGTCTCAACTAGAAATCACCCCGTTTCTTTATAAATAAAAAAAAGAGTTCCCATTTTTAATGGTACATTTTGGGCAATGCTTTCCTTAGCATCATCCCCATTTTGTAATTTACTCACCTTTTTTCTCTAAAATTTAATCGCTCATCAAATTGAATCAGATTTTATGATTAATCAATTAGTACTTTAGTAGTCATTTCTTTTTTTAACTCTTTGGCTATTTGAGTGCAGACAAACAGTTTTGATGGAACGGACCCAAACAGCACTCACTTGCTGACGTCGATGCAGAAGTCTCCTCTGATGGTTCCAGGTTTGGAGTCAGCAGGGTTGGTCTCACCCAGCATGACTCTGCCAGTCTTCACCACTCCCTTTCCTTCCCACACCTGGAACATAAAGAGCAGGGATTCAGTCAGGACTGTTAACATACCAGCCTCTTCTGTAAAAAAACAAGTTGGGTTCTCACCATGGCAACCACTGGTCCAGAGCTCATGTAGTTGACGAGGGAAGGAAAGAAGGGTCTGTCCTTAAGGTCAATGTAGTGCTGCATCAGAAGGTCCTCAGAGGCCTGCAGAGGACAAACGTCAAAAAGTTTCATTCATATGACTGACATCTAACAAAGCTGCTGTAGTTACTACATGCAACAACCAGTTTCCCTATTCGCACTGAAGAATTACAGATCATAAAGCAGATTTACAACATGACCTTATGGCTTCGTCTGCTTTTGTTTTATTATTGAGTTAAATGGAGGTACACCTGCAGGTGATTTTTAAGGCAACATTAAATTTGGAGGAACACTTGAAAGTCTGACACCATCCCAACTATATGAAGATGGCAGCATCATGCTGTGGGGCTTTTTTTTTTTTTTTTAACCAAGGGAAGAAGTGATGCACATCATGAGGAAAGAATATCATATGGAAATAATTCAGCAACATCTAAAGCCATCAACTAGGAACCATCACTTTGGTAATGGGGGCAGCAAACTACCACCAGGAGCTTAAAAATGGTATGGAGGGAAACCTGAAAAATTGGAGTCAAGTTGTAGATATGGAAGGCACCTTCACCAAATACTGAAGAAATGCAAACTGAGCAAGAACAAAGAATAAAATCTTTTTCTAAATGCATTCTGACATTTAGAAAAAGTATTGCCTTGATTCTTTGTTTACCAAGTACTCTTCAGTTTCAGAATACTTGGTACGCTGATGTACTTGGTACTCTGGGAAACTACCAATTTTAATTAGTAGAATTAAAATTAAACCATTTTTATCATGTCATTTTTCACATTTGTTTTCAGTCAGACATATTGATTAAGCCCAGACTAATAGCTATAGTTATTTTAAGAGATGTGCCGATCAGGTTTTTTCCTGCCGATTCCGATCACAGATACCGATCACATAATTATTATTTTTTTAATCATAAGAACTACCGGTTACATTATGTGGAAAAAGGAACCATGAATTCACCTTAATTTAGACAAAAACTTGTTTTTAATAACTTTTTCCAAGAAAAAACAAAAAACAAAATAGGCATTGTGCAAATTGTCCTGCTATCAGTAATACCATCTTTAACAGAATGAAAACATATGAAGGCTCTAAAGAGGCTAAATAATGAAAAGAGCCAAAATAAAACCTCTCAACGTTGCCAAAAAAATTCAAGTATAAAACTTTACATTCAAAGGCAAATACAGGTTCCATTACAATAAACAATCCTGAGTTACTGAATGAAAACTTCCTGATAGCATGGCGGCTAGCTGATTACTGCTAGTTCTGATTGGCCGTTTCTGACTGAGCGGAGTAATTACGCAGAACAGGGAGGAGGCAGAGGAGATCGATTATTTTTTCAGAGATAATATGTCTGATGTTAGGACAGCGAAAGTTTTAATACGCATGTAAAATTTATTTTTTTAAGTTAGATGCTGCAGCTTTAAGCAGAGGTTCGGTGTGAGAGTCACTACCAGGTGGAGCTGAAGCGGCACTCCCTCTGTGAAATAGATGGAGCTACGGTGAACCGCTGTTGAACTGTAGCAGCAGTTCAACAGCGAGAGCAGAACCAGCGTCTTACATCGCAGCTCGAAGTTTTAAATAATTTTGCGGGTTATTTGTTTAGCTTTCTGACCGTCATGCTAATCCAGGTGAGTGTTTGTAGCTGTGCGCTGCTTTACCTGCCATCTGATTGCTCCATATGTCTTTTTTACTGCATTGAGCCTCGATGTAGCCAAACTCCATCAAGTATGGCACTGTTTTTATGGCATATTAGATTCGTCGTGTTGATGCATTTTGACGTGCTTCACCCCACTTGCTTCAATTTTCCGCCGCAACACGCAAACTTCCCCATTCACTCAGTGCGTTATAGTTCCACATCGTTTAGGATTTGTTGTTGCGCGTTTGCGCAGAGTGAAGGAAAGAAGAGACCAGCTGCACAGGCAGGCTGTGAAATGAGATGCAGGTGATCAGTTTGTGTGATCGGCGATCACCGATCATACACTTTTTTACGGAAATTGGCCAATTATGATAGGTGGCCGATCGATCGGCACACCAGTAGTTATTTTGAAAAGCTAATCCAATCTGTAAAGTACCAAAACCATTTGTTAGTTTGTATCTGCAGGACCCTGATCATCAAGCTAAGCTTATGGCTGCCCTCTCTGCAGACTGCAGCACCTAGATGGACATCCTGTCCCTTACAGCACACCAGGGTCAAAGTTCAACAAATTTCAACTTTTAACTTTGAGCTTTATTGAGCTGCCATACTTGGCACAGCACAAAACTGTTGTAGCATAAGAGCAGCAGTACAAAGTGATGGATCACAATGCAGAGCAGGCGGTACATTCACTGTAGAATCCCCTAAAACAACTGCAGACCTGATTCATCTACTGCTGCAGCCAGAAAAGCAAAATTACTACAATGTATAAACAATTATAGAAAAATGCTTCAAGTCATTTTTAAGTCCCCTTTTGATCACGTACTTTTAAATTATAACACTGGAAAAAAACTTGAAGATTCCTCATATGACCGCAGTGCTGGCTGGGATCTGCACATGAAAGCGCCAGGGACAGTTCTGCTAAAAAAAGGTGCCGGTGGCAGAGGGCACATCTGCTGAAAGCATGCCATTATCCGATTACTGGAGGAATTACACAATCCTACATACATCTCATTTCTAATGTACAAAGTCCCTGGCTCAACCCACCGCAGCATCACAGATGAAAACTGACATCCATGTTAGAGATTATACTTGGTGCAGAAAATGAAGGCTTGCCTGGGGAAGCTGGCTCCACATGCACCAGAGAGGGTCCAATAATCCAAATCCTTGTCCATACATGCTAAGAGACCTCTGCTGCTCAATCTGTTTAGTACATTACTGACTAAAGGATTTCACTTGAGCAGCTACTTTAATCCCTTAACCTCAGTCACCCAGAACTGCACTTTATTCACACCACACTGGACCCAAAAACATCATGATGTAGAAATGAAACTCCCTTTATGACTACATGATCAACAGCATTCCGTTCCAGATCAGATGATTAAAAAGCTGCAGTGGGGTCCAGCTGGCTCTCTGCTGTCAGGAATAGATCAGATGGCTAATCAGCTCTCCAGAGGTCTTTGCTGGTGCTCTCTGCAGTCATGTGAACGTGGCTCAAAATAACAGACTTAAGCTCTTCAGGTCTGTCCTCACCTGAAGCATCTTCATGCCAACAAGTTTGAAGCCCTTCATCTCAAACCTCTTGATGATCTCGCCGATGATGCCGCGCTGCACACCGTCAGGTTTGATGGCGATGAAGGTACGCTCCTGCAGTTCGGCCATGGTTCTGAAACGAAGCAGCAGACAGTGTGACTCAGAGAGGGCGTATGGGGGAGGTGGTCAGAACAGCTGGGGTGGACTGGAGGAACCAGCCTGGCGGCCACTCACAGCACCAGGCTGCATTTGGCACGAGGAGCTGGGGGGCCGGCTGACGAGGGAACCGACCCCATCGAGCCGAGGAAAGCTCCGCTTAGGTCAATGAGGATCAGACACCCGGACAGAACAGAGCGGCAGCTACCAACAGCCACACCCACACAGGGTCACAGCTTAGGTGTTACCACTGCCAGGGGAGCTACAGACAACTTCCTGTTCGTTCATTTTACAGTCTATACAATAAATGCTCCTCCCCCAATATTCAATCCAGTCATAACTGTTATTTACATCATTTCCAGTCAAACTGGTTAGTTATATAGTGCAGGAGTTTCCCTGTCTAATGACACAAGCTGTTAGTGCCCAGAATAAAGTGCTGCTCTAATTCTAAATTGCATAAAGCACAAAACACACACACACACACACAGAATGAAAAGAGCTACTGCTAACTATTATCTCCACCTTTGAAGCTTTGCCATGATGCCAAGAGCTCAAGTTTAATCCCCATTTGTCACTGTTCCTAATAAACACTGCAATATTATCTAAAGTGACTTTAGAGGGAACAAAGGGAGTGTGACTGTTAATGCTGGTGCCAAATGTTTTACTCAACAGACCAAGATCTTAAAGCAAATGGAAGGTAGAGGGGGCATGATTCAAAATAAAGTGGTGAGAAAAATGGAACATTATAAATCAAGATAGGTTTATATAAAATTGGGCAACATCTAAAAATAAAGCAGTTTGTCATCGTAAACCGTAGCAGTTATATTTACTAAATTAAGTGCCATTTGATGCATACATTCCACTTTTCTTTTTAAATACTACTGGGAAACATAAGAGATTATGAAAAGATTAAGACTGGATCCCATTGAACTGGACCTGCTAAGAGATCAGGCAGCAAATGTAACAGTAGGTGGTGCTAATACAAGATATTGTATTTGTACAACAATGGAGACTAAACTCCGGTCCTTGAGGGCCGGGGTGTCCTGCACCATAGATGGGCCCTTTCTCCTGCACACTTGAATTAAGTGGCTAAACTACCTCACCAGCATGCAGTCAAGCTGGACAGAGCTCTGCTAATGAGCTTATTCTGGAGTCAGGTGTGCTGAAGCAGAGAGGCATCTAAAAGCTGCAGGACACTGGCCCCTGAGGGCCTGAGTTAGAGAACACTGACTGTACCCACTCTGTTCCACTCCCACATAAAATCAAAGAGATGAGATTTGAAAGACAAGTTTAGCATACAAGTAAATGATGTATGCGAGTTTGGAAGATTTACATGAGAACGTTCATGTGCTTTAGAATGACAATATTGGCTATAATCTATAAGGTTATTTCTAGGAGTGCATCAATTGTCGTTTTCTGGCAAGTCGCAGATTACAGATCTTTTAAAAAGCCTGACCTGCTCATTCATATTTTGGTCTATACCGTTTTTTTCTGGTCTGAACTAAAGTCATGGAGTTTGCAACAGTGGAGTGGCTTGTTAATTGCAAACATGACCTGGTGGGTTTATCAGTCAAACCTCTCATAGCAGTGAGAAAGAGGACACTGGCCTTTTTAGACCTTTGCTGGTGAAGATGAAATCATTGGAAAAGATCAGCAAGTGAGTGAGTGATCACAATCTGCCAAAATTAAGGAAATTGGCACTGATTTAACAGTACATCCCCAGTTATTTCGGTCTTAAACATGTTTGGGGAGGACATCGCAAATAAAGAACCCAGAACAGGTTTACTATATGTGGAAAACATTTCATTAAGAAATGTCAAAGTTAAACCCACAGATGTTCAACGTGTGAATTGTTTGGCTTATTCAATAAATCCCTTCGTTGCCCACCGAGTTCAAGTGTCTGATTTTTGTTTAACACTACATGATTCTAATTTGATGGGTGACGGTTTGTATTATTGCCACCGCAATAAAGAAAAAAATAAACACGTACGTTGCTTTTTTTTTGTTTTGTTTTTTTGAGGTGTGGTCTTTATGTCCCACAGTGACAGGACAACCCGACAGGGAATCGGGACAGTAGTCGCATGGTGTGCCTGCAGATTTAAAGCCCTGATGGAGCAGGGTGGAGTTCAAGTGGAAAAGATCATTATTCGCAATCTGATTCTTGGTTCATGGCTACAAGCGCAAGTTACTAATTTAGCACATAGTAAAAGATATTTAAATTTTTTCTTCTAATAAAGTTATGTTAAAATAAATGATAGCCATTCATGATTTTCAATAGTTTCTTTCCTGTGCTGTGACGTGGAAGTCACGCGGCAAAAACTGATAGGTGCGCACGGGCCTGGACTTCAGCAGCGCAGTCTGCCTGCCTGCTCAGTGGAGTGAGCTCTAAATCCGCCGGCTGCCTCGGCATTCTCCTGCACAGCTGGGCAGGCGGACACCAGCGTCATCCTTCACAGGAAGAGTCTCGTTATCAGATTTCTTCCAGACAGGGATGGTGGTCGCGAATTTGAACTTGAAGTAAATAAAGAGGACAGTTCCGCATAGTTTATCAAGGCAGGTCTGGGCCTTTCTTAACAGCCACATGGTCCCTTTGTTTCCGCTGCTTGCAGTCAGACTCTTCCGTTTTAGCGACACAGGAACCGGCTAGGAGCGCGAGCAGTCAAAACGCATGTTGAAGATTTAAACTCGTCACAAGAGGTGTAAACTCGTTTTTAATGGCGTTATAAATAGATTTTTGAACAAAGTGCCAAAAACCTGAGAGGAAATAAGGTGAAGTCAAGCAAATTATGAAACACTTGAAAAATAATTATAAAAATTGCAAAAAAGGCATGATTTTGTGGCATTACCTCGACAGTGAAGCTCCGCTGAAGCAACCAGACAAACCACTCCGCGATTATTGAAAGGGAAGAACTACCCCGTAGGCGAAGCTGTTATTTATAGGAGTAGGCGGAGCTGAGACAACGGCAAGTCTCTGGAGTCAAACTTCAGTTCTTGCTTCAATATGATAAATTACGCGATTCTATAAAGCTTTTTAGTCGAGTTAAAACAACATTCTGAAAATAACCTTCATGAAGCATATTAAACGTTTCATTCAGTTTAATATGTGTATTAAACCAAATATTTCTGTTTTAGTCATGTGTTTTTCGGTTTGATGGAATATTCTAATCGTTAATGTCATTTATTCAATAGCCATAAGCAGAAAATCATTTAAATTAACAGGAATAAAAGCAAGAAAATATCAGTCTTGCTTAATACAATCTCCAACGGTTTTAAATAACACTTGCAAGAGCAGTCCTTCTTTTAAAGTGGTCTAAAGATATATCTAGGCTTTCCAAAGGGTTTTCTTTAAAAAAAAAAAAGTTACTGGGATTATTATTTTTTTGTGAAAGTATGAGATATGTGGCAAAGGACGTTTGCCAAGTGTCAGAGTGGCAGCCATATGTTGATGATGTTGCCCATTAAAACATCTGATTGATTTTTACTGAGTTTGAGTATATTTGTAGCATCTTACAAGCAAGGGAAATCATATGAGCTATAAGTACTGCACAATTTAGGATAGTCAGATAATTTGTTCGTCTGTGTTATTTTCAGCCATCTTCAATCAGTCAACCAGCTATATAACACAGTAAAATATACCAGTTCGTTTTCTATTTGTGTTTGTAACTAAGAAAATAAATAAAGTTGAAAAAAGTTTAACAATTTTGAGCAGAAAACTTGCATAGTATTTGATTCTTGCTGAAAAGTGAACTCAACAACCTACTAGTAAAATCTGAGCAGGGAGCGCCCTCTACTGGAGGTCTGCGTTGTAAACAACTAAGCCAATAGGATTTAAGGAACCACTGCTTCCGGTTTTATAGCAAGTAGATACTAGGATGTTAATATTAGTAGCCACTTGACACACCATGATTTGACCAGCTGCCCATTCGTTTCTGCTGTTAGAAGAAAGCGACGACCTGCTACCTCCACCCGGCGGACGTTTTATAGGCGGGTCTAGGTTCGTTAAATTTAAATGTTGTCACTTTTACTTTTTATGGTTAACCGTGCCTAAACATAAGAATTGTCGTGTCGTGATACTCCGAAGCCAGTTTTAGGTTACAGTTTACAGTTGTTTGGAAAAATTATTGTCGTGTTTGTTTGTAAATGAGGCTTATCTTGACAGGGTGTTGACATACAGCTAGCTTGTTACAATGTAACCAACCTCACGCACCCAGTATTATCTAACTCGTCACTTTTGTGCGCAGCCAAATGAGATATCATTTTATAATTAGTGTGACATACATTTAAGATACAGTTTAGTATTAATTAAATGCATCCTATGTGTACTGTACCTGTAACTGAAAGCAGTTTGTAATTTTCCAAGTGTAGACTGAAATTTGAGGAAGCCAACTTTTTATTGTTCAATTAATCTGCTGGCAAAAACATCAAAATCAAAATCACAAACACAGAAAGAATTTATAACAAAACAATAACGCCAAGGGTTATACAACAGATAGAAATGAAAATCAATTCACCAAAATGTTAGAGTGCACATATCAACTTTAGTATTATTTTGTGAATGTTGAAGTGTTGTAATACATTGCTTAAACTCCTCATTAAAAAAATTAAGAAGGAAAATGTGTGATTTGAAAAATTTGGATTTATGGTAAAATTAGACTGATATACAATTGATCTGTTTTATTAGTAGAATAAGAATTTAAACAACACGCTCGCTAGGGGTGGACAAAAAAATCATTAACAATATCTCGATAAGCCATGATCAGTATCAATAGATAATATGTCTAATAAGGGCTGCACAGTGTTGCATTTGGTAGCACTGTTGCTTTGCAGTGAATGACCTGGGTTCGAATCCCGACCTGGGGTCTTTCTGAAAGTTCTACCTGTGCATGAAAGGGTTCTTCTACAATCCAAAAATATGACTGTCAGGTTGATTGATCTCCTAAAATTCTCCTTGGGTATGGGTGTGTGCATGCATGATTGTTTAATCAATAATTATCTTTATCAACTGACATGAAATGCTTTCATTATGATACATTTTTCAATCATATCGTCCAGCCCTAATGTCAGCATAGGCGAGGGAAAAGTTGTTGAGAATGTTGTGAGAAATGAATGTACAAATATCTTGCCAGAAAATAAGTGAAAAAGTATCAAACTGGAATAACTTATCAGATCTTCTTTATAGAGTTTGCAGAATACACAGTTCATGTCAATGACCTTTTTGTATCTTTAAAGAAAGAGCTGGTACGGATAAAAACAGCTGGTTATCTTGAGGAAGCAAACTTTAATAATGCAGTTTAGTTATGCGACATCAACAAAATGTAGGTGAGACGTATGAAGCAAGAGCCAGGGACAGTCCTTCAACACACAACCCCACCTACTCAGTACAGATTTGGTCTCAGAGTAGCAAAAATAATCTTGAAGCATGGTAAGATAGTAATAAAGGAAAAGGATTTCTTAAAACGACATTAGAGGTGTTGATAAACTAAGTAGACCCTGTGATTTTACTTCTTTTCAAAATACAGTTATACAGGTTAATTGGAGCAGTCACATTTGCCTTAGTCTCAAGAAGTTTTATTGTACACTCAGGTGAAACTGTAAAAAATATTTCATAGTTTTTGCAGAGAGAATCTCCTTGCAACCTTAATAGTCAAGCGATACTTTCTCAGGCTTGTAATTATAATGTCATGGATCTGAACATTTGTCATGGTAACAGATGTCCATGTAAAATATAATTAACATTTTCGGTAGGGCTGTATAAATGAATCGATTCGACGATATATATCGATATTTTCCGCCCTTGGGAAGTATCGATTTTTCATCCGCGAGTATCGATTGATTGAACCATAGGGGTCCATAGCCTTGTAGCTCTTTTTAACGTCTAGTTTGTCCCTCCGTCTCACTTTCAACTTGAGTGCACATTTCAAAGTGCGCATTATAAAGTGCACATCAACTTTCAAAGTGCACATTATAAGCTACACACCAGTTTTTAAATTGTGTTAATAGGCCAAGTATAACCGGAGTTATGCTGAAATTAGTAAACCATATTTTTCCGATTGTCAGAGAAATGTCAAAGATTCCTGTGTTTTTGGACATGTAAAATCTTCAATAAATAACCATGGGCTGTATTCTGTTGGTGAGAAACGAAGTAAAGTTGCGCAAGTAACCGTTAAAGAGAAGCGGAACGGAGTAGCGGCGCGAACCGAGCAGCTGCAAAAGCAGGGAGATCGCGAAATTAATGCAAATTTTGACTGGAAGCATTCACTTCGTAATTAGTTTTTAGCTTATCGGTTTCTGTTCTGTATATAAAGGATTACCTGAAGAATGAACATGGGTTGATAACATCCAAAGCGGACGCGCAGCGGCGCTGTGTTTTGAGCAGGAACCACCCCAGACGGAATCCGCGGCGCAGTGAGGATTTCCATGATAACAATGGCTGATCGATTATTATTAGCAACAGACAAAGAGTATCAGAGACTGAGAGAACTATGAGATCCTGGCAGTCTGAGCGGCAGCTACTCAGAGATCCAAGCAGGGGAATAGCGGCGCTGCGTAGCTGCAGGGAGTCGATCACTACGGGGTGAGGCGGAGCCACTACTTTAGCAGTTAGAAGAAAGCAGCTTACAGCCACGACTAACTCCGGGAGCCAAGGTAGAAAAGCCTTTTCCCCCATAGTCCAAAAGACTGCATTTGTGGCTGCATTTTTACTCCAAAATGCAGCCAGAGTGTCCAAAAGAAAAAACATAAGTGCAATAATTTGCATATTGAGAGTCTACAGAGGCTGATAATTTCCCCACTCTGCTCCTGGATTACTGTTTAAACGTCTAAGTTTTATGTCAAATCCACATGAATTAAATGACAGAAACTAATTCTCTCACTGCATCTTTGAGTCATTTTGTCCAGCTGCAGACTGTTAGACTGTCCAATCAGAGTCAGGTATTGTGTAATTGGTGCTTTTAATCAGTTTTCAGTTAACTAAATTCAAGTCTATGGAACACAAAATGTCACTAAAATCACTCTGTCCTAAAATCTTTCAGAAAATTGTAAAAATGCACTGAATCATATTGAATTGTATCGTATTGAATCATTCAACAAATATCGTGATACATATCGTATCATGACCAGAATATCGTAGCGGTTCTCAACGTGGTCGGTACCGCCCCCCAGGGGGCGTTCAGAAGACGGCAGGGGGCGCTGGCGGACATTTTTACAAAAGGGGGGCGTTTGGTCGAAGGTAAACTTTACACCTTAAATGCACAACAATGCCAGTTTAGACTTTGAGCAACTTGGTAAAACTGTATTGTGTAACATTAAATCATGCTTGGCTGTATCGATGGCAGCTCTTCTTCTATTCAGTGTTTGTTAGCTTCTGTTAGCTTTTTGGCGCAGCTCCGTTCTCCTGCTACTGGTAGCTAAAATCACGACACCCTCACTGTGTATCCCTCTGAAAAATGAACCCATTTAAATAAAGAAATCCCTCCATGGGTGATACCACGATAGAGAGCGTTCATTTTATAGCGTTAACACGGTGCTGTAAGTGATCCGGTATGAAACGGGGGTGATAGAACAACACCGCACTTTTAAATTTCAATAATCAGAATGCAGAAATTGTTTCCGATGTTTTAAAAGGTTTATGTCAGTCTGCCTTTTCCCCATCGATATGCTTCCCGACCGCCCTGCACCTTAGGGGCTTAGAAAAAAAAGACGCACATTGCGCAAAACTCTGAAACAGGAGAAGCGGGACATAAAACGGAGCGACGAACTAGATGTGAATTATGGCATAAAAACAGAGAATCCGACGCTGAACAGTGAAAAATCAACACATGATGTGAAACACATGACGATTAGGTGGCGCAGCAGGTGATGAGTGAAGATTATTCGTCTTATATTATTCGTCTTATAATGGATGAATGCTAAAATAAATCTAGCAACAGGAAAGAAACTAAAGTGGACATAGCATTAAACTAAGAGAGGACAATACTAATCAAAGGAAACTAAATGGAAATGAATGAAGAACAAAATGCAAGAAAACTAAGAAACTAAATTAAATACAGAGGAATAAACTGGTATGGCAAGACATTTTGAGAAATAATTAATACAGAGGTAAAATAATATTGTTGAAATGCCATGGGTTTGTTGAGACCACATCTAGTACTGAGAATAAATATATCTTACACACCTTAACAGTAAAGAACTTATCACTTATGTTTTTAATTAGATTTGATATATTTATTTCTTCAATATTATTTTTCATGTCAGTGTTAATGTCATGAGGCTGATGACTCCATGACACTTTCAATTTGACTCATTAGGATTTGATTAGGAACCAGATTTGTTCTTTTTAATTTCTGTCCAGTAAAACTATTAATCTATAATCAATAGACAGGTCTATATAAAGATATAATCCATGTTTCTGTCTCATATTTGTATGGCATTAAAAGGACCTGGAACTTTTGTTTTTCCACTGAAAGCTCTGGTTTGCACAATAAATGCCATGAGGGTGAAGTTTTATGGATGATACTCTGATGTCCCATTCTCCTGAAGGCAGCACAGAGCTGCACCACCAAAAACTGACAAACACTGAAGAGAAGAAGAGCTATGATTAATGTAGTTACAGTTTTATCCATGTTTTAATGTTGCAGAGCTCAGTCGTTTTGCAAATAGTTCAAAGTTTAAACTGGCATGTTGTATATTTTTTATTTGGTCATTTTGTGGAATATTTAACAACTAGGTGATCAGTTGTTTAAGTGACTTTGATTAGAACCATCTGGCTAATAATATCCCTACTAATAATATCCATCAGAAGCTCTATAAAGTAGCATTCATTTAGTTGTTTCTACGGCTGTGTCTAAACAAGATATGCTACTTTTGTGCGATGTGAAATCTGCGAATATGAATTTGGATGAGATGGACATAGAGTATGTCTATGAGATGAATGAATTTAAACTTTAGAATTACTATGGAAACCACATTATGAGACTGAAGTTATAATCACATGAGGGTTTTCATAATTTCCCTTTGCTCCTTTTTTTTGTTGTAAGTTTCATCACAGAAATCAGAATTTTTTTTTTTTTTGCGAAAACTACAATGCTGTATTATTCTCCCTATATATGTAATGAACATACAGATAAAAGTTTGGTACATTTTGCTCATGTTTGTGTAGTTTTGTTAAACACTATGCACCATAGTGTTTAACAAAACTATATATATATATATGTACTACAAATTTTCTTGCTGCTTGTCTCCAGGTCCGGGTGAAGCCATGCCTGTCTCCCTGCTGTGGGCAGTGGATGTGTACGGGCGTGTCTACAGCCTGTCCACTGTAGGACAGCAATGGGAGCATTGCCGCAACACCCACCTGGAGTTCAAGCGAGTGACAGCAGCTCAGCAGTGCTGCTGGGGCATTGGCTGTGACAACAGCATCTACCTGAACGTCCACGCGTCTGACCTGCCAGTCCGCTACCAAGAGGACACATACGAAAATCAGGTTAGGCTCTTTTAATTATTGTCTCTTTGCAACATGTGAGAATTAGCTTGACAAGGACTGTGCTGCTTTTTTTTTCCCAGATTGCATGCATGAACTTAGTAAATTTCAGCTAGGAGAAACTTTCCAGAGAAAGAATCTTCAAAAGTGATCTGTTTGTCAGCTATGCTCATGCACACTTTACTTGGTACGTCTGATCAATGAACACAAATAGACCCCAGTTCCACACTTCCAGCAAGACAAAGCATCATTGTCACAGAGCTAAGTTATGTCAGAATGGCTTCTTATAGTTAGTTCACCTTCCTCCATTGGTCTCAAAAGTCATCAGATCTTGGTCCAATTGATCAAAGGAGATGACAAAAAAGGGATGGAAGTTTGACCAAAAGTTAAAATAGAAAGAAGGAGATAAGAAGAGAGGAGAAACAGAAGGATGAACAGAATACTAGAGAGCATCCCAGAGGTCTGTTTCTACACCTGCAGAAAGGGAGAGAAAAAAAAAAGAGACAAGCAACACATGCAGTTTTTCTGCTGGATATTTATTGCAACAATAAAGTCTCAAGTTTGAATCCTGACCAGGGTTGTTTCTCCATGCAATTTGCATGTTCTTCCTTTGCTTGTTGTGTTTCTTTGTGTGCTCTGGGTTCATCCAAAACACAAAAATTAGCTCTAAAATTTACTCTTGGTATGAGAGTCTTCCTGCATTATTTATTTTTTGGGGGAGAGATAAGGTTATTTTACATGTGTATCTCTGTGTCACCATGAGATGAACTGGTCAGCAGTCTGAGGTATACCTAGCCTCTTGCCCAAAAAACATTCAAGATAGGGACCAGAGGTCTTCAGCTCATCTATAGCTGATGAGCAGCTATAGACCATGGATAGTTGGTTGGTTGGTTGGTTGGTTGGTTGGTTGGTTGGTTGGTTGGTTGGTTGGTTGGTTGGTTGGTTGGTTGGTTGGTTGGTTGGTTGGATGGATGGATGGATGGATGGATGGATGGATGGATGGATGGATGGATGGATGGATGGATGGATGGATGGATGGATGGATGGATGGATGGATGGATGGATGGATGGATGGATGGATGGATGGATGGATGGATGTCATTTCTCCCTATTTTTCTTTTAGAGATGGAATCCCGTTGGCGGTTTCTCAGAGCGTCTGCTGCCAAGTGACCGCTGGCAGTGGAGTGACATCACAGGCCTGCAGCATCAACCCATGGCCAGCTTCCAGCTCCCTTCCAGCAGCTGGGAGTGGGAGGGAGACTGGTTTGTGGATGAAAACCTTGACGGAGAGCCCACAGAAAAAGAGGTAGTGTTTTGGTGAACTCAATTTTCTTTTTGCCCTTGCATTCATCTTGTGAATGCAAGGGCATCTTGTGAATGCCCTTGCATCACAAGATGCAAGATGCATCTTGTGATGCATCTTGTGTGCAAACACTTCAGTGTTTGTGTTTGCAGGGGTGGACATATGCCATGGATTTTCCTGCCACTTACACCAAGGACAAGAAGTGGAACTCCTGTGTCCGTCGCAGGCGATGGCTCCGCTACAGGAGGTACAAAGACATGGACACCTGGGCTAAGGTGTGTATGTTTGTGTGTGTGTGTGTGTGTGTGCGTGCGTGCGTGCGTGCGTGCGTGCGTGCGTGCGTGTGTGTGTGTGTGTGCGTGTGCGTGTGTGTGTGTCACAATATCTGTATGAGTTATGTTCACATACAATGTAGTGAATAAAATGTTTGTCCTCTTACAGGATACTTCAATTTTTTTTGCTTCACTGACACAATTAAAAGTTACAGATAATCAAACAAGTTTTAATATTGGATAAAGATAACTTGAGTAAATATAAAAATCTTCATTTTTCTTGGTGGAAAAAGTAATTATCCCTCTTATTCAGTCATGAACAAACTGTAATTCAACTAACATTTTTAGAAGAGATTTCTATCAGTCCAGAAAATCTGGCAAAGTTGTTTCTATGACTTTAGGACACTTTTTTATTTACTCTGTCTCATTCTAATTGTGTCTTGACAGATCCCTTCACAGCAGACAGCTCTACCAGATCCCTTTAGTGACATCAGCTGTGGAGGCTGGGAGATCAGTGAGGAGCCCCGGGGCCGGCTGTCTCTGTGGGCTGTGTCCCTGCAAGGAAAGGTACAGCTCCCCTCATCACACTACAGCTCACCACGGTCCACTTTATTCTGCTGTTTATTTCCTGTTTAGCTTGTTTTATGCAAATCAGATAGTGGTTCTTTCCTGGCATGGTATTTAACACTTATATTCAAATAATATTTTGCAGTTGACCAAAGAGCAAGTGTACTGTCACTCGTTATTATCTAACACTGTTTCTATTACCATCTAGGTGTGGTTCAGAGAAGGCATCTCTCACCACAACCCTGAGGGTTCTTCCTGGGTGGAGGTGCCTCCCCCTGGAGAAGTGGTCCAGATCAGCTGTGGTCCCGGGGACCTGGTCTGGGCTGTGCTGTGGGAGGGGCACCTGATTGTCAGAGAGGGCATTAGTCGAGACTGCCCAAGAGGTACACACTGAACTGTGCACATGCATTGTTGAAGCTTGTGGATTTTGTCTGAGAACTGCTTCCTGTGTGTTGCAGGTACTTCCTGGGCAGAGGTGGAGTCTCCGAGCCCTCAGGTGGGCGCTATACATGTCGCTGTAGGAGTTAATGTGGTCTGGGCTGTGACCAAAGATAATAAAGTAAGAAAATGGCATGTCTGTATAGATGTATGTATTGATGATTTTCTATACATTCTTAATTTCAATGTGTTTTCTGACAAAGTAATAATCATATTAACAAACGTATAAACCTTTCCAAAACTGATCTAAGTATCCGTTTTGGAAAAACGGATACTTAGATGTATCAGTTTTTCCAAATGTTTCCAATTGCCCAGTGGTGGTTGGTCATTTGAAGAAGCAGAAAAATCACAGTATCTTATTTCAGAGGAGAAAAGAGAGACTGTAGTCATCTGCTACTATTATAAGAGAAAAATAAATATCCTGGAGATTTACTCACCGGTACCTCAGGGCTTCAGAACTTTAAATCATGTCAAGGTTGAGATAAGACTAAAATTAGCTATACTTGGAAACTGAAACACCATCTGGTGTTGCAAAAAGGAAGTAGCATCTGTAGACAGCTACAGTGAAATTTATTACAGTAAAGTCTTTAGATTAAAAATAAAATCTTTTAACTGATGAATGCATGCAAAGAATGATGGGAATATAATCACTGTTGAAGTAGTTTGTCACCCTGCTGTCCTAGGTGTGGTTTAGGCGAGGTGTGAACTCTCATAACCCCTGTGGTTCCGGATGGATCAACATGGTTGGAGAAATGATCATGATCAACGTGGGCCTGAACGACCAGGTGACACAACACATCCAGACTCTAAATATTTAACTGTTAGAGAAATGTTCAGTTCTTCTGTGAATAAGAATATCTTTGACTTTGTTCCTACATACAGTATAAAACTAGTCAAACCCATTTAACTCATCCACATTTGCTACATTACAACCATAATCACCAACATATTTTATTGGGATTTTATGTGACAGACCAACACTATTTGCTGCATGAAAGGGAAATGGAAGGAAATGATACATGATTCTCAAATTTTGTAAAATTAAAATATGGAGAATGTTGTGTGATATGTATTCACACCTTTAAGATTTTATGTTTGGATGGACTGGACTATATTCCAGCTGAATACAAATGCACAATTTTTATTTGTAAAAAAAAAAAAAAAGGGCTAAAATCATGAGTATTTCCATCCCACCATTTCTGCCCTTTTTCTGCTAGTCTATCACATTATGTTGGAAAAATGTGGGTTATGGACAGTCTTGTGAGGCTCTGCCAAATTCTCAGTAAGTCATAACATGGCTCATCTCCTGTTTAAGGTGTGGGCCATTAGCTGTGAGGACCGGTTGGTGTACTTCAGACAGGGTGTTACCTCCAGTGAGCTGAGCGGTAAAACCTGGAAGGCCATCAGCATTCCTCGAGACGGGGAGCGATCCCACTCCAGTGCCAGTGCAAACAGTCAACACAGGTAAAGGCATCCCACAGGACTCAAACTAACATCTTTTCTCTGAGTCCACAACATGCATTTTAATATTCAAATGTCTGTAAAGCAGAGCTACTTCATGATTTAATTTCTGCTGACTTGAATCTCTGTCCTCTCCATAGTGCGGGTTGTTTTTTCTCCAGTGAAGTGCGGGCTCCATCAGTAGTCAGCGATGCTGAATTAGACCTAGAACATCCACCAGGGGATGTAGCCATCAGCAATGTCACGTTCCCTGGGCCGGACTCCTTCGTAGATGCCCCTACAAACTCCTCTTCATCACAACCGTGCGTCAAGCCCAACATCCCCAAGGTCACAAGCGACAGCTTTATCTCTGAACTCGTCTCTGACCGAAAACCAGCAAAGACATCTGGAGGTGTTGAATCAGCCTCTCCTGCTGTCCTGGAGGAGGTCGTTCCTGATGAAGGAGAGGCTGACGTTCTGTCCAGTAACAGTGATGTTACCATTACTGGGTCTGGTGGTCCTCCTGACCCCCAGTGGAGTAACGTAGATCTGGAGGAGGCACAGATCCAAAATGGCCAAACGGGAGCAGTGGCAGACTCCGTTGACTCCTGCAGCCTGTCGTCAGTGGCAACCTACAGCCTGGCCATGGAGGATCAGTATGGGGTGGACGAGCACCCTCTGTGGGCGTGGGTCAGTGGAGGAGGCTGCTCTGTGGACAGCCACTCTCAACTCAACTGGTTCAGCTGCTCTTTGAACACGTGTATGTTATGTTGTGAAATGACTCAATGGGAAATGTTCTTACAGCTAGAATTCTGAAATATTACGTCTAATTCTAGTCAGATGTTTACATACACGCATCATGTTCATTAATATCATATCACCCAAGTTCAGTATTTTTTTCCGCAAATACAGCCAAAATTATACATACACGGCCAGATTTAGGGCTGCAGCTAATGATTATTTTAGAACTTGGCTGATCTATCTATTATTCTGACAATTAATTGATTAACTGGATAAAAAAATTGGCACATTCTGTGGATTTTGTTGCCTAAAATGCAATAATAGGATTCCTTTAGTGACCATTTCTTGCAAAGGATGCTTTACTTGTCTTACTTGTCTTTCACCAGCCATGCTCCAGTCAGTCCAGTCCATGAGTCTGTCCATGACTCCTGCTCAGACAGCTGCTTGGCGGAAACAAATCTTTGAGCAGCTTAGTGAAAGGTCCAAGAGAGAGATGGACAATTTCAGACATTATGAACAAGCCATTGAGCAGGTGCGTGCAGTACACTCTGAAAAATGATAAGCTTTTAGATCATAAAGAGTACCTTTTCATTGACACCCATTTACGGTTTGACTTGAACTCCAATTTGTGTTGGCAGTCGGTGTGGGTAAAGAAGGGAGCCATGCAGTGGTGGAGAGACTGGAAGCCGCACAAGTGGATGGATGTTCACTTTGCTCTGGAACAGTTTTCTGGAGCTGAGGGACACAAGGATGGAATCTTATTCATTTATTACAATTATTATGAGGAGAAGAAGGTAAAAATGTAAAGTTGGTAAAACTAAATAAAAAAAACGCAATTTGCTCACAACATAAATTTGACTCGTACATTTACAATATACCTAATTTATACATGTGGATAAGCTCCGGTCGCATTTCATAAATTCTCAGGTTGAATTTGTGTCTGTTTGTCTAAAAACTAGAGCCACAAAACTCCAAAGATGAATGTTTTCCATTCTTCTACTTTTTCTCCTTCCTCTGTCTTTTCTCAGTACCTCCATGCCTTCATTAATGAAGTAACCATCCTGGTTCCTGTTCTCAACGACTCCAAGCACACTTTTGCCATCTACACTCCTGAACGTACCAAACAGAGGTGGCCAATAAGAGTGGCAGCTGGCACAGAGCTGGAGATGTATGATTGGGTGTGTAGAAAGAGAAAGCTACCATCAAAAATGAAACATTTTAGTCCTATGATTCCTGTTGGCACAACTTTGATAAGAAGATGAATACCTGCTCATGTCTTTTACCATGCATTTTTTTGTGATTACTTACCCTGTGATTACATAAAAGCAGGTCATGTAAAGTAGTTTTGCTCTCTTTTACATTCTTTCTGCTTTCCAGCTGGCTTTGTTGAGTGTTTCCTGCTGCGACTCCAGAGGAATCTACGGTTCTCCGTCCAAACAGGCGATCTGGTCCATCACCTGTAAAGGGGACATCTTTGTCAGTGAGCCCTCCTCTGCCCTCGAAGCCATGCCTTACCCCACACCCTGTGATCAAATGTAAGAAAAACTGCCGAGAGCATTTACTGTGAACTATGTTAAGGCCACAAATTGTGTTTAATTAGGATATTATATGACCGACAAACAGTAGGTAGTCCATGTTTGTTAGGTGGAATAGAATAGAATAGAATAGATTAGAATATACTTTATTGATCCCCAAGGGGAAATTACTTGTATGCTGACAGCTGCTCCATTCAAAAGTATTCAATATTGGTAAATACTAATATAACCATGAGCAATATAACATTTATAAAAATATATATACATATGTGTCATATTGCGATTTAAATATGACTAATTATAAAATAAATATATAAAATACATAATACTGGGCTGCACAGTGGCGCAGTTGGTAGAGCTGTTGCCTTGCAGCAAGAAGGTTCTGGGTTCAATTCCCGGCCTGGGGTCTTTCTGCATGGAGTTTGCATGTTCTCCCTGTGCATGCGTGGGTTTTCTCCCGGTACTCCGGTTTCCTCCCACAGTCCAAAAACATGACTGTCAGGTTAATTGGTCTCTCTAAATTGTCCCTAGGTGTGAGAGTGTGTGTGCATGGTTGTGTGTCCTGTGTGTCTCTGTGTTGCCCTGCGACAGACTGGCGACCTGTCCAGGGTGAACCCCGCCTCTCGCCCGGAACGTTAGCTGGAGATGGGCACCAGCAACCCTCCCGACCCCACTGAGGGACAAGGGTGAAAGAAAATGGATGGATGGATGGAAAATACATAAATAAAGAAAATAAGAATGCACATAGAAATATATCAAAATATAAATAAATCTATGAATACATAAGAATGCATTAGTGTTGCCCCTGTGATGTATTTAAATAAAAGTTGTGAGTTTGCTGTGAGTCTTTCTGTTTTGTTGGTGCAGGTTCTGGCGGCAGGTAGGAGGCCACCTGCGTTTAGTGGAGTGCAACAGTCTGGGGATAGTTTGGGGCATCGGATTTGACCACACCGCCTGGGTCCACACCGGAGGCTATGGAGGAGGCTTCTTCCAGGGCTTGGCCAGCAGCACAGATAATATTTACACCCAGACTGACGTCAAGAGCGTTTACATCTATGAGAACCAGAGATGGAACCCTGTCACTGGCTACACCAACAGGTGTTTTACATGCAGATGTTTCCAAGTTCTTTGTGTATAGCAATCATAAATGAAACACATGTAGGCTTATTGTGATTTAATCTATTTAATAATTGTATTATGCTCTTTCTGACCCATGTAAATTGGGTTTTCCTCCTTTTAGAGGCCTTCCAACAGACCGCTACATGTGGAGTGATGCGTCAGGATTACGCGAGTGCACTAAGACTGGTACAAAACCCCCTTCTCCTCAGTGGACATGGGTAATCTGAGCTCACCTCTAGTATTTATTCTCGACTTCTGAGAACATTTAATCCAACAGCTGCAGGTGCATGTAGTGTTTCATGTTTCACTTCTCTTTACCTTGTCCAGGTGTCTGACTGGGCTGTTGACTACAGCGTCTCCGGGGGAACAGACAGAGAGGGCTGGCAATATGCTGCAGATTTTCCAGCGTAGGTTTCCTTTCAGGCTACACTTTACGTGACTTAATCTTTAATAAATTTTTTTTCTGTTCCTTCTAATTCATTCATCCACTCCCTCCATGTCCTCTGGTAGGTCCTATCATGGCTTTAAAACCATAAAGGACTTTGTGCGGCGAAGGCGATGGGCCAGGTATTTACAGAAAGAGCAAACCAGTGATGAGTGAAGTATTCTGTTAGTGGGTTAAATGGATCATTGAGGGTTGATGTTTGTATTTTTTTTTTGTTTGGAATATTTAAGATATTTTATAAAAGATTCTTTTTACATATTTGTTAAAACTGATGCTGTCATGACAATACGGTTTGAAACCGATAATCTGTTAAAAAATTTATCTTCTCTATTCCCTCCCAGTGCTAACTAGACACAACCAGTCAGAGCCAGGAGGAGGGTCTAGCTCTGTCAATCATACTTGTATATATGCTGCTCCCCATTGTCCTCTGCTATGCTAAAGCTTCTTCCCGATAGCAGTCTGCCAGGGATGCTAAGGCTAGTTAGTATTGCCATTGATAACAGAGGAGCAGTTTTCCTGGAACAGTAAGTTGCTTCTCCATTATTAGCACATTGACCAATGCATAGATGAGAGTGATTGACAGCGCTAAGCCCCTCCTCCTGACTCTGATTGGTTGTTTTTGTTGGGCAGCGGTATATTTCTTCAGACGGCATTACCAGTATTTTCACAGATTGCCTGTCCCATGTTATATTGTCACAACATGGTAACATTTTTAATAAATATGTAAAAAAGAAAAAAAAAATTAAATAAAATTTACATTTTTGAGCTTTAACATAAGCTTCCTGCTTCTGTTTTATTTCACCCATTGCATAGGAGGTGTAAATTGACAACAACAGGACCTTGGCAGGAAATTCCACCAATCCCACTGAGTGATGTCACAATCCTGCCTTGTGCTGCTCAGAGCAGCGTGGATACAGTTCCTGTGTGGGCCATCAGCAACAAAGGAGACGTCCTGTGTCGACTGGGAGTCACCCTGCTGACACCTGCTGTGAGTTACTAATGTGCAAAATGACACTCAATGCACCAGCCTGACACCTTATGGGTATCCATAACAACCACTTCAATGGGAGTTTTCTAACATTAGGAGTAAGATTACTGTAAAAGGTTACTGTCTACTCTCTAAAGTTCGCTTTAGTCAGCTCTGGAGCAAAATGAGGGAACGTAGATTACAGTAACCAGGTGATCAAATAATATTTGGCTAATAGCAAGACAGCTCCAAAAATGAGAAGACAGTGAAGAACATTCAATAATTTTGTCGCTCATTATACAGAAGGTAAAATAACTATTTAACACATCACAAGTTTTCATAGTGAACATATCCTAAAGGTGCTACTGACATGAAATGTTCTCATTTAATCCATCCATAGAAAGAAACCAAAACAAATATGTTCAACATTTAAGTTATGTGTCATAATATGAAATGGCAGAGGAAAAAAGTATTGAATACACAGAAAGGGAGGTGAAAAAAGTAATGAAGAACCAAGACACCAGCTGACATCCGTCTGACTGTCTGTCTGTCTGTCAAATTGTTTTCTTGTCCTTCAAGAAAACATAATTTTCTTGAAGGACAAGAAAATTCCTTCAAGAAAAGGAATTTTCTTGAAAATTCCTTTTCAAGAAAATTGAAATTGTCTGTCTGTCAAGATGTCTGTCAAATTATGTTTTCTTGTCCTTCCACCTAACAATCATGCATTTCTTTGTGTTGGTCTGTCACAAAAAGTCCAGATGAAATACTTCTACTTGTGGTAAAATGTGAAAAGGTTAATGGGGTATGAATAATACTGCTGCTAAGTGGTACCGTATTTTCCGCACTATAAGGCGCACCTAAAAACCTTCAATTTCCTCAAAAGCCGACAGTGCGCCTTATAATCCGGTGCGCCTTATATATGGACCAATATTGAGCCAGAACAGGTCTAGCAACTGCGGTAAGCAGCCGCCGACTTAATTATTGCCCGTAGTAGAAGAAGCTGGCGGTGCATGCTGGAATAGTTGTCAGAACGCTGGTTTGTTAATAAAGTTTGACTGATCTATCTACCTACCGACCTGATAATCATTTAGTTTGCAGGTCATTTAGCACCACGTTCTCCACCAACATGCTGTGCGCGAACAGAGAAGGGTGACCATCGTCCGGCCACGCCCCAGCCCAGTCGCGGAAGGCTCTCCTCGCCGACCCGAGATGGACTGTTTTGTTGACATTCTTTATGTCAACAAAGTGGCTTTAGATATTCATCCGGGGTGCTTCGACTAGGGTTACCAAGGGACCAGCCCCTATACATTTAAAGCCGGGGGGTCAGGGGAAGAGAGACAGAGACTGCGGCGGCAGCGTGTCGGTTGGTCTGTGTTACCCAGAAAGCAGTTGGGCACAATATCGCAACACCAACACCGTGAGTGAAACAATGACTGGGGCAGCCTACTATATAAAGCAGTGGTCCCCTACCTTTTTATTACCATGGACCGGTCAAGACTTGGAAATTTTGCTGCGGCCTGGAAGGGGGGGATTTTCTTCTGGAATGGTTGGGGACCACTGATATAAAGTACTTGGAGACCACTGCTTTATTATTACACATCCACATTTGTAGAGTATGGAACAAATCGCATCCCGTATAGGTTCAATACGGGACGGGTGGCAACCCTAACTGTATCGTCTATTCCAGGGGTGCCCAAAATCGGTCCTCGGGGCCGGCATCCTGCATGTTTTAGTTCTGTCCCTGGTGGTAGTAACAATCTTTTCAGCATGTCAATGTTCTCCTTGGGTCTCTAATGAGCCATCATTTGATCCAGGTGTGTTAAACCAGGGAGAAAACTAAAACATGCAGGATGCCGGCCCTCGAGGACCGACTTTGGACACCCCTGGTCTATTCTATGCGCCTTAAAATGCGGTGCGCCTTATATATGAAAAAAGTTTTAAAATAGACCATTCATTGAAGGTGCGCCTTATAATCCGGTGCGTCTTATTGTGCGGAAAATACCGTAGTTGTTATATCTTCCTGTCTGTATGTCAGGGAACCTCATGGCTTCATGTGGGGACAGACCAGCCCTTCAAGTCCATCTCTGTTGGGGCTGCCAGCCAGGTGTGGGGCGTGGCCCGGGACGGCTCGGCCTTCTACCGGGGGTCAGTCTCAGGACTGAATCCAGCAGGTCAGCAGGAGGATCTGAGACTGTCTGAAAACCATGAGCTGAACATCATAAAAAATGTCTGTTTTGTTAAAAGACTTTAACATTGAAATAAAATCAAGCCAATTAAAAGAACATAGTAACTTATGCCGCTTCTGATTAAAGATAGCCTAGCGCTCAAGTATCAAAGTGCTCTATCTCCATCTGCAGGGGACTGTTGGTACCACATCCCCTCTCCGGCTAAGCAGAAGCTGAAGCAGGTGTCTGTAGGCAGGACGTCAGTTTACACTGTGGACGAGAATGGTAAGGACACTGTTTCTGTGTTTATGGCAAAATCTTCTGAACAACTTCACTGTACAGAGTGCCTTTTTGTACGTTTCCTCTGCTCATGTGTAGGTAACCTGTGGTACAGACAGGGAGTGACCCCCAGCTACCCTCAGGGCTCATCCTGGGAGCACATCTCAAACAACGTACGCAAAGTCTCTGTGGGACCACTGGATCAGGTGGGTTCATGGATATTTCAGGCATTTTGTTTGGGACCAGAAAAAAAGAGATGATAAGAAAACCATTTGGGATGGAAAGATTTATTTTTTATTTTTTACATAAATAATTTTTTTTGCTCTGTGTTTGAGGCTTGGATGAATGTGTGTTTACATTTTCAGTTCTTAGCATGCACCCGTTTGTTGCTTCCTGGGTTGATTGAATTGCTTTATGTGTTACTGTAGTTGTGGATCATAGCAGACAAGGTTCAGGGCAGCCACAGTCTGAGCTGTGGGACGGTGTGCCATCGACTCGGAGTCCAGCCCATGGAACCCAAGGGGCAATCATGGGACTATGGCATTGGGGTAAAACTATTCAGGATGGGACTCTGACACTAATGGAATTTAATGTCATAAACATCCAAACACTCCTGGGATATGAACCTGTAATTGCTACTTCCCTCTCTGTATTCCCCCTCTGCAGGGCGGATGGGACCATATTACAGTGAGAGGAAACTCCATGGAGCCACCTCGGATCTGTCTTCCCTCCATGACAGAGCCGTCGCCCCGAGCCGCTCACACCCCACCCCCAACCGCACCCTGAGCTCCTAATCCCACCATGTAGCCGTCAAACTCCAGAATAACTTTGTAATACACTTACTTTTAAGGGACATTTTGGCCTTTTAGGTTTAAAGTTGCGGGCAAGTATTACATTCAGAGAAGCTGAGCCAGTCTAATATTTTACCAGACATTCAAGATCTATAAGTGAGTTATTGTTTTCTGTGTGTTTTGTTCCTTTATAGTGGTGTTTGTATTTTGTTGTTAAGGTTGATGGATTTTTCTCAGTAGACCTAAACGTGAATTCTTTATTTCGTGTTTGTGTGTGTGGTTTGTTTGTGTCAATCTGTGCAAGTCAATTTAACTTGACAATAGCAATTTTTTTTTGTTTTTTATTTAATTAGGCAGCACAGTAATTACCCATAAATTTTCTGTTGAATTTAGTTCTGAACTTTGGCCATTTCCCTAACATGATATTGTTCTTTTTGTTTAACGACTGTAAAATTTGGAGAAAAAAAAAGTGTCAGCAGGTTAAGCTTTCTAGGTGAAGGTTTTGGGCCAAAACTGACTGGTATGTGAAGCCATTCTTGACAAAAACTTCTCTTAGCAAACCTAGAGCATGATGATGCCACTACCAGTTTTAGCTTGGGCATGATGTTCTGGATGTTTCCTTTAGAAGAGATGTCTTGTAACCCTACGCTTACTTGGAAAAATTTCCAGATTTTTGTTTTTCTGTGGTTTTTTTGTCATTGCTTTATAGTATACAGATTAATACTTTAACTCAGTAAGATTCCTCTGATGCTTTGGAACTTCCTTGAAAAATATGGATGGAAAATGACCAGGAAAATCCAGTTTGGAACGGTCAAATTATTAGAGCTGAAACAGATTTATTATAAATAGCAGCAAATGTGAATTTAAGCCTTATCCATATTTATTTCACCAGGTTATTGCAGACATTTTGGAGTTTCTTTGTCTTGTAGAATTTGTTTTTTACTCAAATTGCAAAATATGTTATTCAAATAATTTGAGGGAAAGGTTTTAAAAATCCCCATCAGAATGAATGTTTTGTTTGTCTCAAGAAGCAGGCATTTTAACAGGGGTGTGCAGACATTTGAGAGTTATTGTATATGTAACAGGGTGGGAAAAAAAGTCAAAATTTGGAACCACCTTTCTTTGGCTGCTTCTTGTTGTTTTACACCCTCTTAGCTGCGCTGCGTCTCAAACCGGTTCTTTTTAATCGCTTCAGGAACAGAAAGATTCGTTAACAAACGCTACAGATCCCAGCAAAGTCTATGAATTATAAACAGTCATTTTTAAGCAGCAGAAAGCATGAAAAAATAAGACAAAACACTGATGTGTCACAACTGCTTTCATTTGACTGTCAGTGGAGCTAGCCACTTTGAAATATTTTATTTTTGAAAAGTTGCTGTGGTGCATGTGCAATATTTAGCATTATCAAAAGGGAAAAAGGGGATTACTTGAAAAAAAAAAAGATGGTATTTGAAATGCTTAAACTAACCCTTCCTCTTTCTCAGGGGTGATTGCATCTGCATGTTGTTTACTTCCTTTGACCAGATGATGAGACAATGACTGAGCAGTTGTAAAGAAAAACTATTTTGGTTTTTGTAAATAGAAATATAGCAAGCATTGGTAACGTAAAGATGGATTTTCTGATTTCTGTTTCTGAGGACTGGGGTGATATATTAGGTTATAAAATGGTGCTTTAATAATTGGCATAGCATCCTGCTGTTTGACTGCTGAATCGTTAGTAAATGTTGATCATGTGCTGATATGTGGCTGTTATCTGTAAATAGTAATCATCTTGTGTAATATGATCAAATTGTGCATCGACCAAAATGAATAAAAGTTGGTGTCAATAAATAAATGGTTTTATTGATAGCAACTACTCAAATAGCTTTTTTCTTCTTTTCTGATTTTTTTTTTCAGAAACTTTGGCATAAATGGAAACAAAGGAGGAAAATAAAGAAAAACAAAACACACTTTAAAGCTGAATTTAGCCAATCAGATTATGATGCAGAAAATGCAAAAAGGCCTTCTCAGTTTAATCATAGTTGATTATCGGGGTCTCACACGATCTTGTGCAACAAAAACCTGCTGCTCGTTTTCTCTCTCCTTTCTGTGACAGTTATGACCAGAAGCTTACACTCAGCAAGTTTCCTAACAAAACACACACACACACACACACACAGGGAGATCACAAGATAGTAGAAAAAGAGAACAAAGTCATTTCAAACAGCAAAAAAAAAAAAAAAAAAGTAAGCAAAAGGGAGAGCCCTTCTTCTTTACAAGCACTTCACATTTTGCTCTGGTGTCCACTGCAGTCTTTTTCTCTGCCCACTTCAGTGTGTTCAAGCATGTTTCACAGGATTGCAGCGCATCACAAACATGTTCTCATCTCTTGAACAATTAATTCCACTTTTGTCACTTCCAACCACAAGCTTCAATATGTCTTATGAGAACAATGTGACAGACTAATGCAAAGTCAAAATGATGCATGGCTTTTTCAACCTGTTATTAGTAAAACTCTGAAATGTGTGGTGTGCATTTGTATCTGATCCATTTGAATCAGAAGTTTGTCCATTTTCATTGCAATTATAGCTGCAGGTCTTTTCTGGTGTGTCTGTTTTACAAATGAACATAATAAAATTATTTCTCATTTTCATTGGCAAATTAGCTCAAGGTGAGATTGAGCATTTATAAAAATCAGTTTTTAAGTCTAAGCCATGCTGTTGCATCTCTGGCTGCTGGTTTGGGGTCACTGTACTTTTAGAAGGGTGACCTTCACCCCCGGCTAAACTGTTTTTTTAGGCCGTAAAAGGTTTTCTGTATTTACTTCCCACCAGCTCTGTTTAGCTTCTTTATTCCTTCAAAAGGAAAAAACCTTCCCACTGCATCATGCTGCCACCACCTTGTCTCAACTTGTGCAGTACATTCCATTTTGTTCTTTTCTGACTAGAGCAACTTCTTCTACATGTCTTCAATATGCAGGGGCGGAGCCAAACAATTTTCGTAGGGGTGGCCCCTCATGGTGGGGTGGGCAACAACTGAGCCACTTTAGGGCACAACATTTATATTTTCCAACTAATTTATCAAAGACAGAACATTTTTTTCTAGAAGTAAATAAGCATAAGCAAGTATTTATATATTTTTGCTGTCTAAGCACATTTCACTGCTGTCACCAACTGTTTTGAAAGGGAACAGCAGGGGTGATTATGGTCACCTTTCATCACCCCCTGGCTCTGCCGATGCCTTTATGGCTTGTACCAAACTTTCTTTCAAAGAACACTTTTTTCTTGGTAGATTTTTTCGTTTCCTCCTGGTGGGATGCCTCACAGAGCTTTGTGAAATGTGCAAAGTTTGCCATTTTGTTTTCTAACCTGTTGTGTTCATGGTCATCACGGTTCTGTTTTCTCGTCAACGAAACAGGATCACAACAAACATCACACAGGTGGACTGGCTTTGCTAATTAAGTCATTTCTGAATAAAACTGGGATTTGTTTTGGGGAATCAGAACAAAGGGATGTGAATAAATATTTACATTTCATTTATTTCCTGACAGCTTGGGGTTGAGACGTGAAAAAATGTGAAGAGGTTCAAGAGGTAACAAAACTTTTGCGAGTTTTGGGGCAGCAGTCAGTTGTTGTAGGGCGCCGCATCCAGCAGGGGGCTCCTGATCCCAAACCCTTTACAGTCCCAGGCTGTTAAGTTTCCTGGCCAAAGCTCTGCATGTGGGTGAGGTACTGGGTGAGGCCATCCTCCCCCTCCTCCTCCAGGTGCTGCTGGTAGCACTGCAGCAGCCTGGCAGCCCTGGCCCCTGAGGGCCCTGCCTCAGTGGGCAGGCAGGCCCCCGACAGGTCCAGGATGATGGTGGTCAAGGCTTTGATGTAGTTCTTGGCCAGAGTGAGAGTCTCGATCTTGGACAGCTTCTTGTCCGTCTTCACGTGCGGGATGGCTTCGCGTAGCGCCTGGAAGGCGTTGTTGAGTTTGTGCATGCGCTGGCGTTCCCGCTCATTGCTCTCCAGCCTGCGGATGCTGCGCTCCTTGGTGCTGGACCCGTACATCCTGCGCCGCCGCCCGCCTCCCCCACCTGCTCCTCCTCCTCCCTGCCGGCGCCTGCCGTCCCCACTCCTCAAGGAGCCCCTCCAGGAGCCGCCGATCCGGACCGAGGCCTCCGAGCCCTCCTGCTCGCTGGAGCCCGGCTCTGTGTCCGGTTCGTTCTCCGGCTCCGGGTCGGACCAGGGCCTCCTGGAGGGTCTCGCTGCCTTCCCTTTGGACTTCATCCTACTGCTTCCTCTCACCTCACAGTCTCCAACCAAGTCTCCAAACTTATAAAAGTCCTGGATGCACAAACAGGAACATGAAAGACACAAAAGAAAAAGTGAATTATGCATAATTTCACATTCAAAAGTGGAATTGTGACATTTCATTTCCTGCCCTTCTATCTGGGCTCAGATCCCTAAATACCTCAGCATAGCTGATGGTCTTCTAAACCGGCGATAACTATTTTAGATCGAAATATTTTATTCTTAGTAAAATTTTAACATTTTGTTTCAAAATGTCTTCATAGAGCAAATCATTTAAAATGGCCTTTACCCTCTTGAGATTTGGATTTTGTTCAAGAATATCAAGAGCACCACCTGAACACATTTCATGTGATCCTTCATCAACACAGACTGTCTGACATTCTGTTCATGCGTGACCAGCCAACTGAAGATGTTTTCATCTTGAATATATCAGCACTTTCATGTCAAAGTCTTAAGTTGTGGAAAACATATTCAGTCAGAGCTGCTGCAAAAATAATTTGGCATAGTTTGTTAAAAAAAAAATATTTAGGCAACACAATACACCAAGCACAATCCTAGGCTTACATTATTATTAATTTTGTTTTGCGTTCTTTAAATTTTTCTTGCAATATTGCTGATAGGCATATGCTGCAACTCAGATATTTATCATGGCTTCTTCTAAAACAAACCATTTAAAATGGCCTCATCCCTTCAGATTTAGATTTTTTATAAGAATATCAAAACTTCCACTGCTTAAGTTAACTGCAGTCTCTCTCATTGGGTTTCTTACTTGGTCACTGCATGGCTTAAATGGTTCAGTAATTGCTCAGGACTTGGCCATTCCAATCATCACCCTGTGGTGGGACCAGGACCACGTGGCCTAATGGACAAGGCGTCTGACTTCGGATCAGAAGATTGAGGGTTCGAGTCCCTTCGTGGTTGACCTCAGAGAACCAATCCCAGTATTGGATTGCATGTCTCCTCATTACTCCTGGCCTGTTTCAAGTGAGAACAGCCTTTGTTTAAGTTGAATTACAGTATGTAGAACACAGCTGTGATGATGTCATTTATATGAGAATGAAACTAAGGTATGAGGATGACACTTAGACCCAAACCCTCAGGGATTTTAGAGTCTAAACCAGGGATGGGCAATCCTGCAAATCTTAGATGTCTCCTTGGTCCAACACACTGAATCACCTCCTAAGTGCAGTCAAGTTCTCCAGAGTCCTGCTAACAACCTCATTATTTGACTCAGGTGTGTTGAAGTAGAGACTCACCTAAAAGTTGCAGGAGACCGGCCCTCAAGGCCTGAAGTTGCCCACCCTTGGTCTAAACCATGAAAGAAACCAAGGAGTAGTCAACTGATAAGGCCGATTACCAATATTAAATTGGTTATCAGCCTTACCACTCCACTGACCTCACTGTTGCTTCCCTGTTTCAGTAAAGCTCCTCAGAATCCTGCACTGTCACATGGCCATCCACCAATGAAATGTTTATGGCCATTATTCATCCATTGGTGGGTATCACCAATGGATGACAGCCTGTGGATGGAATCAAAGTCCTTAGAAAAAGGAGAGTAAGAAAAGAAACCAGAGTCACTGATGCCATAAGAAGGACATTAGTGATTCTCAGAAGGGCAGATTCTACACTGGTATTGTTCATGGAGTCTGTTTTTGGTTAAACGTGCCATTTATTCTTTACTAATTTATACATTTATGCTTTGTTATTTTTGTTTGCTTTTTGAACAAATTTCTTTAACTTCTGGGACTGCCCCCAATAAACCAGGACTATATAATTAGTTCAGAAAACAAAATTAGAAAGCTTCAGTACATTTTCTAAAAATCCATCCATCCATTTTCTTTCACCCTTGTCCCTCAGTGGGGTCAGGAGGGTTGCTGGTGCCCATCTCCAGCTAATGTTCCGGGCGAGAGGCAGGGTACACCCTGGACAGGTCGCCAGTCTGTTGCAGGGCAACACAGAGACACACAGGACACACAACCATGCACACACACACCTAGGGGTAATTTGGAAAGGCCAATTAACCTAACAGTCATGTTTTTGGACTGTGGGAGGAAATCGGAGTACCCAGAGAAAACCCACGCATGCACAGGGAGAACATGCAAACTCCATGCAGAAAGACCGAGGCCGGGAATCAAACCCAGAACCTTCGTGCTGCAAGGCAACAGCTCTACCAACTGCACCACTGTGCAGCCCTTCCTAAAAATCATTAATTCTCATTTTTAAACTGCTAAACAAATATGTTTAAACAAATCAAATCAGGTGCATAGTTACTTAAAACACAAATCTATAAATTAGTAAGTTCTTCATTTATTTCTTTTAAATAGCCTAAATAAAACTCAGGACATTTTGAGATATTTCAATACGGGGGTCACTTTAAAAAAAACTATTAATCTTGTGTTAAGATCATGTGAAAGTTTCTAATTAACTAATTAGTTGGTCAGTTGATCCTCTCGTCCAGGGGTCTTTGAATGCTGTCCTTGAGGGCCACTGTCCTGCAGCTGCTAAATGTCTCCCTGGTCCCACACGCCTGAGTCAAACGGCTGAATCACCTCCTCAGTGTGCAGTCGGGTCCTCCAGAGTCCTGCTAATCACCTCATTATTTGTATGTTGAAGCAGAGACACATCTAAAAGTTTCAGCACACCGGCCCTTGAGTACCAGAGCTGAAAGCCCCTGCACTAGTCTGTTTACCCATTTTTAGTCTAAAAGTGCAGCGTGCTCCTGTATCTGATCTGACGGTGTGAAAACACCATGATGTTGCACCTTTTATCCCGTCACATCTGAGATAATGTCAGCTTCAAGGTTGTGCTCACGAAAACAGGGGAAGCAGCCAGCAGTGAGGTATAAAAAAAAATAGAGGTTTTGGCCACTTGCTGGCCCTAAGAAAATCTAATTTTATACACAGCCATTCATATGTATTTAGAATGAGTTCAGTTGGAACATTTTTGAGCAAAAATAGAACTTTAGTGAACTAGTTCGGCGGTTACTAACCTTTCTTACATGGTTGATATTTTTTAAGACATAATGTAACATTGTGCATGTCTTCTGAGTCACAATAACAAATTGTTCCACACTAGTGGAAATATATCACTTTCTTTGTTACTGTTTGACATTTCTTGTTATGCATTTCGTTTATTGTCTCTGTAACTTAACTGACAAAACTAGACAGAATATTCATAACTGCTGAACAAAAATTTACCAGTCTCCAGATTTGACTAAATTCATTAATTAATAGAAGAACAAAGATGAAATGAGGCATAATGTAGACTGATTACTTATAACATTAGTACTGAGCTCTGAAAAGCCTTATAGAAAACGGTCCTCAAAGCAAATTCTACTGGATGTTTTACATAGATTAGAGCGCTTAATAATAACATTTACACAGTGTAACCCTCTAGATATCTTTCCGTCACTGTGTAGCTCCTTATTTCCCTAACCTCAGTTTGCAATCACCTAACGGCAGATCTCATGAAGCAACTCAAGCCAAAGGTTCACAGACAGAGAGAAAGGAAAGCAAACAAAACGGTCGTCAAAGTGGGTTAGAGAAAGGAGAGTGGGCTGAGAAGACTTACCGCTGAGCGTCTACTGAAAAGCACTCCGTTCATAAACCAGCGGCAGAAAGTCGGTAAAGGAGCGGAGAGAAGCTGCGGAGCGTCACCGCGGCGCAGAGATAACTGCCACATGTGCGCTACCTGTAGCTGACTGATGTACACGTCGCGCTGCTCAGCCAATCAGAGAGCCAGCCCACCTCAGCGCAGTCTGCCGGAGCAGCAGAGCGCAGGCCGCTGATCCGACAGGCTGCTGCTGCTGCTGCTGAGCGCTGTCACTAACTGCTGCCGGGGTTTAAAGCTGCTAACCACCTGAACGTTACATACAAACGTGTCCATATAATGAGAGCACAGCTGTGTGAAGAAGTTTTGGTGTCCACAAATTATAATGTCTGAAAAAGTTTCAAGGAGGAACAAAAGTTTATATTTGTGTTTATTTTAGTTGATGACATTACAAAAGGCACAAGACTGGAGAATTCAGCTGCATTACTAGAATTTGTAAAGTGGGACTTTGATTTCATTCATGATTTATTTATTTATTTATTTATTTATTTATTTATTTATTTATTTATTTATTTATTTGTTTGTTTGTTTGTTTGTTTGTTTGTTTGTTTGTTTGTTTGTTTGTTTGTTTGTTTACCTCCAGTTGTTCTAATGTACCTCCAACTAGGTTTTACTTTTACAACTGGGAGCTGATTAGCATCACAAAAACTCAAAGAACAACCTGAATCCTTTAGGTGTTATAAAGGAGGCTTCCTGGATGCAGAGCAGGACCAAGGAACAGAGCAAAAAGCAGGTCGTTTTTCTGTATTTGGTACTCTAACCATACAGCTAGACAGGGATTTAAAAAGAAGCATCAAAGGCAAATGAGGTGGATTAGCAGTGCTTGCCAATATCTGACGGTTTCATCCAGGATAAGTTATCTCTGCCCAGAAATGGAGCTGTTACATGACAGTTATGAGACAGTCTTCAGTCAGAGGCCTCTGCAGATTTGTAGCAAGACTGACTGCTACCAGAGATGTTTCTAGACCACAGCATCACCATTCGCAATGAAGACTTTTGAATATACTTGGATGATATGAGTTATGACATCATTTGAATTCTCTTTAGGATGAAAAGTATTTTTGAATATAATTGAATAATCCTCCCTCACTCCTCCTTACCCAAGATGCATCCTAGCATGAATGACAAACTTCTGCTGCTACTAGTATGCTAATATTCCTGTTTGATTTTTTTCCATCTGATTGGGGTCCATGCAATATGTAGTCTTTTGTGTGTATGACCTTCATCAAAACATTTTTCTTACTTTTTCTCTGTGGTGTTAACTGGAATGATGAAGATGATGTATGAGACAAAGAAAAGCTGCTTCAGTGACGTCATTGAAGTATGCACATGCGCAGAGTTGATTTTATTACAGTTAGTTAAGGTTTTACAACAACAAACACAAAAAACAACAATTAGAGGTCATTCTGTAACTTCATAAAAATATATTCACTACTAAATAATGTAATTCACCACTTTTTGTTTTACAGTAATTTCTGTGAAATGGGGTTTATCTTTATTTACTATTGCATTCAGTGAAATTTTGACTCCACATGAACTGTTCAAACAAAACTACACATTTTTATTTCCTGTTGAACTATTTACATAAACTGTATAATATTATTAGGAATATTACACTTATATGACTCAAATTAACTCATATTGCTTTAAAACACACAGCTGGGCATGAAATCCTACTGAAGCAGAGTTGAGCTCAGCTTTTTAGGGAGTCTAGTTGAGTCCAGCAGTTAACATAATTTCCATTGTGTGTTATCGCCTTCCACTGTTTCATTTGAATAGTCTTCCAGGTTCCACCTGCCAGCCCAGAGGTAGGTCCTTTAAAGCCATGTCACAGTATTTGCCTTCCCTAACTTTTAGCACTTCATTACTTCTGTAATGACTGTGTAATGCCAACTAAAATACAATCTTAAAAACCATTAGAAGTGTGAGCAAACATACCAAGTGATTATTTAAATGATTACCTATTTTAGGAATCACTAATCTAATCCCCTTCCTCTCAGGAATGTGTTTTCTGAGTTAATCATCCATTGTCTGTTTTACCTGCTGGCAGCTGTTGGCAGTTGGGATTATTACCCCTGGTGTTGATAAAGCGCTGCTAAACTGAAACGCATTAGTTGTGCAAGATAAACTGAGCTTTTACTTAAACAATCTGATGACATCTTTATGGTGGCATCTGCAATGCCACATGGATAAAACTTAAATGTAACTATAAATAGAAAAGTAAAACTGCTAAGATCATTATCCATCCAGCACCTTCACTGTTTGGATTACTCGTTTTTGGCATTCCAACTTTACTTAAGGGGAAGTCACCTTCTGATTATCCACACCCCACCCAGTCTACGTATATGATGTCGCTGTGTTTTCTTAGACAGATCCACCCATCAAACACAGTTAAAAAGCAGCTGACAAAAAGCTGGAGGCTTTAAAACAGTTGTGAACATATAAGTTTGATCACTATCACCATAAGCATGAATGGCCTAAAAACTTGGGGCCTTTTCAGAGATATGACTGCAGGTTGAGAAGAATGGAAGTACAAGAGGGCAGTAGTTGGAAGGCAGGTTATAAATGCAGTGGGAAGTTTAATCAAAGGTAACAAAATCCAAATTTACAAAAGTGTGAGGAATCCTAAAGGCCAAAACATCAAGCTAGCACAGATAACCAGGAGCTAAGAGGAGAATCTGACAGAGTGGATGAAAGCACGAGGCTTTTACGGGAACGGAGTGTCTTGTATAGAAAACAAGCGAGTGATTACAAACAGCTGCTGCTGTGAAGGAACCAGAGACCTAAAGGCAACTGAGGGGGTTGAGTCAGGAACTGATAGAACCCTAGCAAAACCAGGAGAACCCACACATAAGGTCAACACTAAGCCAAATCTGACAAGACACTCAAGTGACCAGCAGTACCATAAGAATACAATCTTTGGACTACAGTGGATCTGCTGGAAGAAACAAATGAACCTTTAAGTTATCTTTAGCGATGTTCCTGCAGTGTGTGGTGTGCTAAGAGTGATCTGCTCCACTTGGAAGGACATCGAAACCGCTCCGATCTAAAATAGGGGGATATTCACCATGTTGGATTGCCTCGGCCTGATGTTGCTCATGTGGTGTTTCCTGATCATAGTTGAGCATGCAGGCTACTGATTGTGACATGTAGCCAATTAGGAAGCAAGGTGATAGAAACACAAAGGGGAATCCAAAATACACAGAAGACAAAGCAACTCCCATTACACCTCACACAGTCTGGTGAACAGTGGAAACATCTTTGTATTACTTTTCTCTGTTAAAGATTGTCCTCAAACTATCACAATTGCTTCTTCCCAGTCAACCATATTTGTTTAATCTGAGCTCATATTAGTTCCCAAGATGTTTTATGAGACAACCTGTCTGACATCTGAATGTTTTAGTTAAATAGATTCAAGTGTGATGTGTTACTCCTGCCATGTGGCTTGACACCAAATACTGTACAACCAAACCTGTTATACCTATGACTTTTTATCGTCATGTATGTGTTGCCTCAAGTTTTGAAAATTTGTCGACAATTTTAAAATCTTCCCCTGTGAACCAGGCATTAGCAGTTCTTGACCCCTCTGGGCGTTAAAGAGATGGGATGTCTTCAACGCCCAGAGCAGGCTGAAGAACTGAGTCTATAAGGAAGATGAAGAAGTGGGTTATCTTCTACTCCCCCAGGAAAAATAAGCTAAGTCTACTGTAACTCTTGGCTAAGGTACAATAGACTTGTGAAAAACCCAGGGTAATGAGGACTTGTGGAGAGTCCCTGAATCAGAAGACTTGACAAGAGGTCAGGGCTTTGGAGACTGAAGAAGAGATTCTAATGATAAGGAAGATGCTGACAGTGTAGAAGATTACTAAGGTTCTAAAATATGGTGATGATGAAGATATTGCTGATGTTAACTCTGCAGGAGATGATGATGATGATGATGATGATGATGATGATGATGATGATGATGATGATGATGATGATGATGATGATGATGATACAGTTGAAAAAGAGAAATAGTGATGCTCAGGTGAGGGTATGACCCTCAGGAGGAGAGGTGTTTGTGGGAGCTTCATCTGCAGCCTAAAGCATTGGACGGTTTCTGGTCTAAAGATGAGGCTTTCAAACATGACACTGACTGTCAATGGAGGCGAAGTAGAGGCTCTGAAAGTTGAGGCACAGAGTAAGACAGGAGGAAGTTGATAAGTAGTTCAGACAGCACCATCTCTTGCTCTCCTTCTTATGGCCCTAGAACCAAGCAGCATGACTCGAGTTGACTCAACTCTACTCTACACAGTTCAGGTGGTTTTTCTCTACAATTGAACTGCAGCTCCAGCAGGTGGGATCGTCATATAGATGGGTGATTCCAGAGTCCCACAAACAGCACAATGTGATGTGTTTGCAACACAAACACAACACAACGGAGGACATGGAAGCAATGTTGAACATTCTGACCAGTCTGGGGCTTTTTCTCAGAATCATAAAATATTGTGAGTTATTATAAAAGGCAGGTCAGATTATTGCAAAAAAGTCACTCTCGTGACTCAACCAGTCACTCCTCCCCCGAGCCAATCGGGGGAGGAGTTACCAGCAGTCTTCTAAGGTTGTGTTTTCAGCTTGACTGAAGCAGTGAATTGGCAACTGCCAGTTGCAAAGCAGCAAATACAAGAATGGCATTTATTTTCCTTGATGTTGATTGACTATAAACCCAAGAGCAGACATAATAAGGCTAGTGCAAAGATGGCTTCCATTGTGTGTAAAGATGAATGTTAAGGGTTTTTTTTGTGTGTGAACTTTTAAAATAGGCAGTTATAAGTGTTATTAGAGTATTTACAGATTTTAACTATTTGCTAGTGACTGTGGTCCCTAGCTCCAGAAAGTACTGGAGTTATCCTCTGACTACAGCACAATATATAGCATAGGTAAGTAATCAACATAAATATATGTTGTAAATCCAGAAGCTACCAGAGGTGAACAGTAATTCCAGTTACTTGTATGTATTTTATGAATGGAGTAAAACAAGACAAGTAAAATGAGGGCAGAGTGTGTGAGATCACAGATGTGGTGCTCCCAGCTCTCAGAAGCAAACAGCAACTTTTGGCTTGGATGTCCTTGAACAAACTGAGTGAACATGTGCATAAGTGTGAGCTGGATGACAGAGGGTGCCAATATGTGTTCTACGACCACTCAGTGTGTGAGAACATACACCTGTTCACACAGTAATGTTGGAGAGACCTGCTACAAGTCTTTACTGAAGGGGAACTGGTTTCAGTTTCACCTGGATCTTAAGAATTCTGTGAGGTTATCATATTTCTATTCATGTAGAAATTAATGTTTGTTTTCTAATGATCACAGACTGGTCCTACCAGGTTTCTTTCCCTCCTCATGTACACCATGTCTAGTCAACCAAACCTCACCCAACGTTGGACGATAGAAACATTATCTGTTGCTTTTTTAGTTTGCTTAGTTTCTGCTTGCATCGACTTACACTGTTTGTTTTGCAGCAGCAACTGATAAATTCTGATCTGAACAGCACACTTCAGTGATGAGGCAAGCTATCAGGCTTTTCACATATTTTTCTACTAAAACAGACTGGTTCTACCACTGTGACTGTCCTGGGGTTCTTTCTGAAAGCTTTTATGTTTGTTGCAACCTTCACAGCTTGGTTAGCAACTGGAAAGGCCCCAGATCTGTTATGTAACTACATCATATTGAACTGTGTCACACGCTGTTTGCTCGTGTCATACTAATGGCAGTGAGAGCTGAATGCACTGTGCCACATCCCTACGTAGGATGTGATGTCATCAACCGTAAGTGCTTTGGAGCAAAGAGAGGGGAAAGCAGCTGCTGAAATCCCTGACTCATAAAAGGGGAGGGAGAAGTGGGGGGGCAGGTGAAGGAGCTGAGATCTGGATGATTACTCAGGTTTTCCGTTTGGTCAAGGCTGGCCGTCTGACAGAAAAACAACAGTGGATGTCACATTAGGCCATGGTGACAGTTGGGTGGCCCTTGGCTGAGGGGAGGTATTCAGATACCTCCCCTCGTGTGTATGGCTTTGACCAATATGTCATCAAATCACCACAGAGCTCAAATTATGCATGTGTGTGTGCGCGCGTGCGTGCGTGTGCGCGTTTGCGCGCGTGTGTGTGTGTGTGTGTGTATATGTGTGTGTCACTCACA
The DNA here is from genome assembly GCF_904066995.2 of Poecilia reticulata. NCBI lineage: Eukaryota > Metazoa > Chordata > Actinopteri > Cyprinodontiformes > Poeciliidae > Poecilia > Poecilia reticulata. The sequence goes on along the minus strand of NC_088848.1, from coordinate 23,491,899 downwards.
CTTTGTGTCATAGTTCAAGGTCTGACTCGGTGACATAGGTGAGGAACAGGCAAGTTTGGGCCAGGGAGTAACACTCTGGCCTGGCCTGAGAAGTCCAGCTCTTTGTCGGCAGGGAAACGGAGCCAGGTTGTTGAGCACACTCCAAAGCTGAGAAGTCATCTTCCCACTGCAACCCTGAAGCCACAAACATTAGCAGTTAATAAATGTAATTTTGTTATTACTCGAAAGTTTCTTGAAGTGTTAAAGGGGCGGTATTATGTAAAATCAACTTTTTGAGATTTACTCCATGTTACAATGTTATTCCCTCATTAAAAAAAACATATCTAGAGTGTTGCTTTGATTCTTTCATTTTGAAATCTATTACGAGAAATCTATTAATTTCCCCTGGTAGTCACTCTGCTTGCAGAAGCAGGTCCTGTGACTGAGCATTGCCTTTTGCACAAAGCTCCTTCTCAATGCTGCAGACTCCAAGCCAAGTTTCTGCATTACACAGCACCCCTCCCCCCAACACCTCCGCCCAGCTCCTCCAGACTATCAGCAGCAGCAGCAGCAATTTGCAAACACCTGTTAGAACTGTGCATCTGCTGAGCTTATCATATGAGCTACATCTCCATGAAACGAAACGCTGGTAAAAACATAATTATATGCTTGATAAAGGAGCTTTGTGATGATGACACGCGGAAGGCAGAGTATCGCAAAGAGCAAATTTCAAAAAGATTTAATTTCTCAACAAATCTTGAGACAATTTTAGATTTTGTGAAGATGTTGGCTGACGGAACGTCATTATCCAGTCATTTCAGTCCAGTAGAAAATGTGTGATATAAGAAGTTTTTTGTGAGCCGATGTTTCTGGAGGAATTGGTCAATATTCCAGGAATCTATTGTGAGAATATTTGACCAGAAACAGGCACTTTTAGAAAGTAATTGTTTCAAATACTGAAAGTAATGTTTGCAAACTTCTGAACATAAAAAAAATTATGCTTGAATTTTGCAAATTTTATTAATTTGCATAATCTTAACTGACCTGAGGCAGCAAAGTTAAAAAAAAAAAAATCTGAATAAAGGTTAAAAAGTTAGAAAAAAAACGAGGCGTGACATTTCTGGTTTCAACGATAAATATGTAAATGATATTAAATTGAGGAATAATTAGAATGTAGTCATTTTAAGTCTTACCATTGTCCTCTGACAAAACATCAGACTGGATGCTGGGGATATGGAATGGTGGAGATGTGGAGGGTTCTGAAGGCAGCTTGAGAGTGGGTGTTTCCTAAGAATCAACAGTTGATTGTCAAAACATAGACAAAAAAAATACAGGAAAATCATGGTTGATTTTACAAGATAACCCTAAAAGAAACGTTGAGGTCATCCCTCTCATCCCAAGCTTTAGCAATTTTTTTAAAGGATCAGTGTCAGAGCCTAAAGACTAAACTCAGCCCCTGACATCCTTTGCAGGGCAACAGTCACTTCCGGAGATAAGTCCAGATTTTTTAAACATCATGACCAGTTTTCTGCCTGAGTTTTCCATCTGTGTCGCATGACCTGCTCTGTGGGCTGTGCTGACCTGACTGTCTAGTTAGTGTAAACAGCACAGACAACATTAAGAATTCACTTTATGATGTCCAATAAAAAGGGATAAATTAATAGATCTTTCCTAACGTCATTCCCCTCCACCCCCGCAAACAAAACAAACTAGAACTGTACTGAAAAATGAGTATTGTCAAAATAGTCAAAACATGCTAGTGTTAGCCAAGCACGTCAACAAACGTTCTCTACATGAAAGTACCATCAGTAGGAGCAACACGTGTTAACAGAGGAGCTGTGTAGAGTCAGGTTTACCTTTCAGAAACAAGAAGCTCACGCAGACTCCAGTTAGAACAGAAAATTGTTGTGCTAAATACTTTTGCCTGTGGCGGAGCCAGACTTTTAAAATTAGGGGCCAGAAGGCAGATTGTGGCCCTACTGCATTCTTGATTTGTACTTTCTAATTAACAGCCTCTGCACCCTCAACACTACTTAAAAACAATAAACTGGAGGACAAAGAATGATCGATCATTACCTGATCAAACAGGTAGACGATGACATCCTCTTCAAAGGAAACACTTTTCTTTATTTTCATTTTCTCACTTTTACTCCTCCTTCGTGGTCTTCGTGAATAATCATTGTTTTGATGGGTTTTCTGACAGATCTCAGGGTTCCACGTCCTTAAGCTATCCCTGTCTGCATCCTGACTGCTCGTCTTAAGACAAAAAGATCTTTGGGCGTCGTTGTGTTTTACAGCAGACATCTTGTTATTTCTTCCAGAACTTCCTCTATGTCTAATAAATGTCCTCAAATTCTGAGAAGAGTAAAGGTGGCATAATTTATTTATAGTTATACAATTATCAGAAAGAATGATGAGCCTGTTGAAGGAATCCATGACAATGGCATGCTGCTGGGTTGCTTCATTCAAAAAGTGCTTAATCCAATAAAAAATGTCCGCCCTATAGAAAGTTGTTCCTTCCTGGTTGGCCTGTCTTGGTAAACCTTTGATGACGGGATCTAAAAACCTCAGCTGTCCACTGAGCTCCGATGGGGGACAGAAGTGTTGTGGGAAACAAAATCCAGATGAAGCTAGCCAATCTGATGTGTGCTTAGTGTTTCTCTGTGAGTTAGGGGCTGAACACTCCGTCCAATCAAGGACACAGATGCAGGAACCCACTTCATGGTCCTCACACTCTTCTTCATTCCTGCATCAATAATTCAGGGCATCCACAGGGCAGTGTCAGTACACCTGAAGATATACTGATTCACATTTGATAGATTAGTGATATTACAGGCAGAAAGGAGATGAGTGTTACTTTATGGGATAAAGAGGGCATGCTTTCTACAGGCACTCACTGACTGGAGGAGAGACACTATGATTATCCCAGAATGACACACGGGAGTCATCTGAGGAGACTTTCTACTAAATGTCTGAATGACAGAGATTTGCCAGTTGTTGCACATTCTGCACACAAACGCGCTCATGCACACTTACGGGTCCATTATTGGGTCTCTCAGTCCCAGGCCTGAATAAATATCGGCAGTCTTCCATCTGCAGAGACAAAGACGCAATAGGAAACTTTTACTGCTCTGCAGTAACCAAGCAACCGTTGGACAAGTGACTCAGGAAAGGAAGAGAGGAGCTGACTCACAGTAGCTGTGACGTAAAGGGATGTAAAAGGAGACACACACATACAAACACACACACACCTGGGAGGAGGATAAAATCTGCCCCGTTTGGGTAAATTAACACCTCACTGTGTAACAGGTGGAGGGGCTCAGGAGGAAGAGGGAGAAACAGACTTTTCCAAACAACCAGTACAGAAAGAGACACACTGTGGTGCCTTCAACAGCAAAAGACACAACTCACATCTTTAGTGTCCTCATGCAGACATCCAGTCATGCAGGTGAAATTACCTTCTTTTAATTTTGTCCAGGCTGCATTTCCTGTTTGAAAACAACTTGTCCACTGAAATCACCAGGGCAGCTCCACCCCTGCTGTAGTTCATCTCTGAAAATGCAGAACGTGTTCAAATCTGCAGCTTCATGAGTTTGCACAATATGCTGCAGCAAAGTGTCTCTGCAGCCACAACCAAGATAAAGCAGCAGCTTTTTCACAAACACGTCCTACCTTGCATCCTTCAAAGCTCAGTCATCGTCCTGCTTATATCACGCCATGGCAAACCCTGTCGAGCTTCCTGCAAGAGACGAGGCAGAGGAGACAGAGGAGACAGGGAGACGCTCTGAAAATGAAAGGAGGAGGGCAAAGAAGAGCGAATGTATAGAAGGGATGAAAACGGTGTGAGGACAAAGAAAGGACAAAGAGCTTACATATCCGTCTCTCAGCCAGCAGGTTCCTGGCCTTCCTGCAGCAGAGTGCTGGATGCAATCAATAACATCAGCGCTAATGTAACACAGAGTCCAGTTATAAAGACTGACTGTAGGTGTCACTGCTATGCAGACAGTTTTGTGTGAAAGTATTGATACCCATTGAGATTTTACACATTTTATTAGATTTTGTTTTCTCACATGGTTTGCTGACTCAAAAAGCTTTTATGACAGGACTGCAGCTTCTCATCACCTGCACCCCTGCTGAAGGAGAGCATCCTCACAGCATAATGCTGCCACCACCATGTTCCATTGTGGGATGGTGGGTTTAGCTTTCTTCATCACGTAACGTTACATTTTGCCCATCTTCCCGCTCTCAACCTCACACACACTGGTTGGAGATCATTTGTGAAAATCATTTTTCAAGTCTTACCACAAACATACAATTGGATTTAAGCCTGGATTTTGACTGGGACATTCTAATAGATGTCTTTGTGTTGATCTAAAGCCTTTTATTATAGCTCTGGCTCGTTCTGTAGTTACCTCCATCCATCTCCTTATATTTACATATTTCCTAAAAGTTTGAATTCCATGTGGCCAAATGACATCCACATTTCTTAATTACTTCATAATAAGTAATTATTTCCTCTATCTATCTATCTATCTATCTATCTATCTATCTATCTATCTATCTATCTATCTATCTATCTATCTATCTATCTATCTATCTATCTATCTATCTATCTATCTATCTATCTATCTATCTATCTATCTATCTATCTATCTATGCTTCCCTGCGCCAATTAACACACCTGAATCAAATGAAAGGCTGGTTAGCAGGTCTGTTCAGAGCTGATCCTGGTCTGTTGGAGTAAAGATTAATCGAAAAGTTGCAGGACGGTAGCTCTCGAGGACTGGACGTGAGCACCCTTGCTTTATTATTTTTGTTATTTTTGAGGGTCCAGCCAACATTTCAGACAGGACAGCGTTGTCCATCTTCTACATCTACATCTTCTACCTTCTAACATTTGACGAAGGTGGTGATGTTTTCTCTTTTCATAATTAAAAACAGCTTTATTTATATATTGTACCAGCTGTATTCAGAATGCCACACTATTTATATTCTCAGGAATTTTCCCATTTTGATTTTGTTTTTAGTCGCTTCATTGGGATTAACTCAGAAAGGGGCACAAAAGCTGGTCATGGGAAAATGGTATCCAAAACGACAGGAAAGACCATTCAAAAGAAAAAGTGACTCAATGTTCAGGTTTCCACCCTCATCAAAAACCTAATGGACTTTGAGTGGCATCTCATTCAGGTTAGTTGTTGTCCTTTTCTTTTATTTGAAATATTTCTGTTTCCTTATTATTTAGGATCTAAATTGGATTGTCTTTTCTTTTTCCATGTTGAACGGTGCCTTCATCTGCATCTAATAAAGTAAGCGCCACTTGAACTCTTGAAACCATTAATAGTTCACATTTTAAAACTCTGTTAATACTAGAATTTCACATTATTTCAGCCATGTTGAATTTTAGATTTTGGAAGTCCTTTTTCATTGATTTGCTTAGTGATACCCAAAGTATGGATATTTCTTTAAGAAATGTGTTTTAATGTTCATAAGATTGTAGAAATTAACAAGTTAAACCCAGTTTATGTCGCTGTAAACTGAAAGTCTTCAATTTTTATTCTAGTGTTAGTGAAACTATATATTGACTTTGAAGGCCTATTTTTTACCAGTTCTCTGAGGAATGGTTTTGTGTTATTCGTTTTGAATGTTTGAATATACTGGAAATATATGTGATTTGAGGCATAAATAAAAATTCTATTCTGACGGTTACTTATTGCATCCTCTTTTGTGTTATGTGAAGTTCTGATTAATGCAGATTATGCATTTTAGAACCACACCAATTGTAGCACTTCTAAGAAGCTTGCACTGGGTTATGTATTAATGCTCTATCGCAAAACTACGACTGTGCTTTAAAAAGTAGCATTACAGTTTTCTTGGCAGTAGCTTACTCATAAAGTTAATGCAGTAGTAAAACTAAATTCACAGTAAAAATACTGGAACGCCAGTATTTGAAGGTATATTTATTTCCACCACTGTATATTACGGTGGCCAACAGGTACAAACACCCAGCAAAGACGAGAAAAACACATGCAACAAAAAAGAGATGCCAACAAAAAATGTTGAAAACAGAAGTGATCCAGATCACTAGGGGGAGTCGAACAAAGAACTGCTGTGTCCGAAGTCAGGTTTTGCATCTTTGGGTCCTCGACGACCGGAAGAGAAGCTGTAGCTTTCAGCTAGCTGCTTACCCTGTACCGTGGCGTTATGTTGCTTAGCAACCTTGACAACGTGTATCACACAACTGCGAAGGAAAAAAAAAAACAGGCTCGGAGTATGTTTTTTTTTTCTCCTGATTTCTCTATCACTCTTCACCTTTTGTAATAAGGGTTGTTGCATATTTAAAAAATTTGTTAGTCTGATTCTAAAATGTTTAAACACGTATAACACATTTACACAAGGAATATAAGCAAATACTCTCCAAATCTCAGGTAAGACAATACAGTTTAATCAAACTATTGTGTTTTTAGGCTTAACTTTAATCAGTCAAACCGATTTGCTCAGGAATAAATGAAATATTTTAGTGAACCAAAATAAGACAACTAGATGTTACTTGACTTAATATCTGTGTTTAACTAACTGTCATTTGGGAAAGCCCAAATGAGTCAGGTGTTCTCCCGCGGTATACTAAACCTGGACCAGCTGGCAGCAAGCCAGGGGAGCTGCGCGTGTTAATACAGCGGGAGCAGCCGTCACCGAAAACGTCGGACAGATATTGCAATTAGGTGATGCACTGATGAACCGAGCAGAAATGTGAGATTTATACATCTACAAACATTGTTAAATCATGTTGTGTCAGGCTGCTAAGCAACATAACGCCGAGGTGGAGGCTAGGCAGCTAGCTGAAGGCTACAGCTGGGGGGGGCCCAATCAAATTTTTTGTCATGGGGCCCAAAATTCCTGGCAGCGCCCCTGGTTGGCAGTAATATTTTCCTATGACGCTGACGGCATGCACACCACAAGAGGACGCGCATTCCTACTGACGTGAGCTACAGAAACTCCAGCAAATGTTACCGACCAGGGCAGTAGCATTTTTTTCCTATTGGATAGTCTCCGCCCCCAGTGACATGCCACCCTGGACAGAAAGCCATGTCACGTCTATCAAAAACCAACACAGACACACAGCAACATGTTTATCAAGTTTTAGATAAGGTGGTTACAGAAAATAATTTGATATCTAATAAGCTAACAGACAGGATTTAATAAAGATTACTGAAAAGCTAAAGATTTTTAAAGCAGAAATGTGGGATTATTGAAAAGTATGTTTAATTCATGGTTATAAGTATTTTTCAAAATATAATCTGATGAACATAATTAACAGAAATAAAACCTTGAAAATATCAGTTTTTTGTGGAATTAATCCACGTTATGTATTTCACTTAGTGAATAGAGTTACTGAAATATTTTTATTTATTGATTATGACTCCATATGTAATGTGCAACTTGTAGACGTTTATCTGTAAGCACTGGCTCCCTCTTGAGGTAATAATTGAGAAATGGCTGAAATGCAGCTGTCAAAAAGCCTAAATATATACCATTGGTTATGGGTATATGATTTTAATCTGCTTTGTATTTATTTTCTGATAACTTCCCAGCTACCAATACTGAATACTTCTTTCTGAATTAAAATAGATATTACTGCCCCTTTTGGTTACATACTTGTACAATAAATCTGGACACTTGTTCCACACAAGTTTTATGCAGATTTTGTCCTTCTGCTGGCAACAAAATCACTGATGCTGGAGTTTTTGCTTCATACACCCAGACAACATCAGGATGTTGTTCCCAGAAGGCAACAATGTCACCATTCAGTCCATCTCTGGTTCCCAGTGAGGGCAGATGAAAGAAAACAAAGGAAATGCTTAGAAAAAGAGAAGCAAAGAGATGGACAGATGGTGGAGTTCCTTCTTTCAGTTCTACCCCCTATGTACAGACGCGTCCTTCCTCTGCATTGAATCCCAGATTGGGTCAGCGAATGCAGGACCCAGAAGCACATGTGAAGACTGAATGGACCTGTTCTTGTCTGTTTCCTGGTCTGCTTTCATATCAGAGCTATGATGGATGTGTCCAGTGTGAGGATCACATAATCTGATATGCCACCAGCTTCTGAATCCAAATGTCAGATGAATGATTGATACTTCTTTGGTTTCAGAACTGTGCCCCGACTAGTGTGCAGCTCTGTTGCTACGGGTTACTGTTTATTTGATCAGAGTCGACTCCTTTTGCTTTCTCCAAGAGATGTGGCTGTGCGTCACATGCACTTCAGTCTGTGTGTGACAGGAGAGCATAACGTCAATCTCACGCGTTTGTTTAAGCAGCTTGAAATTTATGACCCGTCTGTTTTAGGACCACAGTAGCCTACTGCTCCGATTGAGTTGTAACGTACACACTACATGCCAAAAAGTGCTGTATCCACTTACACTGCAGGCGCAGAATCATCTCATCCAGCCGGCAGACGGCAAGTGACACCCAACAATCTGTGAGGGGAGTGTAATTGGAGAGGATTGGGATTATTCTGAGCATGCCAAATACACTGTGAGCGAGTTCAAGAAGGAATAAAGCACTGTCTCTGTCTGAGGCCTGTGGAGTGAGGCAATGCACTGTGGGTAATATGGGCCCGTGCAGCGTTCAGTCAGACCACTGGAAGTGCTGTTCGCAGCCTTTATTTGGACACAGCAGAGTGTGCAGGGGCTGTGGGCTGAGAGGGAGTGACATGAGGCACAAGTTCAAGTGATAAATCTGGTATGTCCTGTTGGTTCAAGGTGTGTGGGTTTAATGGTAATACACTTCATAACAGCTTTGTGTTTTTTGGAAGATAAACTTTGTTCAGAGTGGAAACATTATCCAGGTCTGGCTGTAATGTGGATTAGATCCACAGAAAAATGTCAGATTAACTTTAAGCAGGAGATCATGGGCCATCACTTCATCTGGAGTCAGAGGTATTTCTGATCACTCCTGCTTTCCCATGTTTCCATATGTAGAGACTAGAGATGTGCCGATCAGGTTTTTTCCTACCGATACCGATCACCCATGAGGGCTGATCACCGATACCAATCACATAATTTATTTTAAATTTTTATTTTTTTATCATAAACACTACCGGTTACATTATGTGGAAAAAGGAACCATAAATTCACCTTAATTTAGACAAAAACTTTTTAATAACTTTTTCCAAGAAAACTAAACAAAACAGGCATTGTGCAAATTGTACTGCTATCAGTAATATTATCTTTAACAGACTGATAACATATGAAGGCTCTGAAGAGGCTAAATAATGACCCAAAATAAAACCTCTCAACATTGCCAAAAAAATTGAAGAATAAAACTTAACATTCAAAGGCAAATACAGGTTCCATTACAATAAACAATCCTGAGTTAATGAATGAAAACTTCCTGATAGCATGGCGGCTAGCTGATTACTGCTAGTTCTGATTGGCCGTTTCTGACTGAGCGGAGTAATTGTGCAGAACAGGGAGGAGATCGATTATTTTTTTTTAAGACATTATCTGTCTCATGTTAGGACAGCAACAGTTTTAATACGTATGTAAAATGTATGTTTTAAGTTAGATGCTGCAGCTTTAAGCCAAGGTTCGGTGTGAGAGTCACTACCAGGTGGAGCAGAAACAGCGCTCTGTCTGTCAAAGCGGTTCAACAGCGAGAGCAGAACCACATCGCAGCTCGAAGACTTAAATAATTTTGCGGGTTATTTGTTTAGCTTTCTGACCGTCATGCTAATCTGGGTGAGTGTTTGTAGCTGTGCGCTGCTTTACCTGCTATCTGATCCTCCGTATGTCTTTTTTACTGCAGTGAGCCTCGATGTAGCCAAACTCCGTCAAGTATGGCTTTGTTTTTATGCCATATTAGATTCGTCGTGTTGATGCATTTTGACGTGCTTCACCCAGAGGTAATTTTCCGCCGCAACACGCAAACTTCCCCATTCACTCAGTGCGTTATTGAAACGAAACGGTTACTGGGACTGACTAGTATATATTTCATTGAGGGAAACCTGGAATGCGGCGTTCATAACAAACACGTGTGATCATCTGCTCTACCGCTAGCAAACAACCGTAACATAAATAACATAAAAGTCAAGCAGTTCTCTAAAAGTTCAACAGATGGCAGCAATGTGCCATGTAAAACAAAACACCCACAGTTTACAGGACACACTTCCTGCTAAAGAGCCCCCTGGTGGTTGAAGAAAAATCCACATATAAACCGGAAAATACATTATATGAAAAAAAAATTGAATGCTCTTTGGTATTGTTCAGGTGGCCGGACCAAATGTGGCGGCGGGCCAGATCCGGCCCGCGGGCCGCAGTCTGGGGACCACTGGTCTACAGGGAGGAGAATCTTGTGCAGTGTTTCACTTTCTTAAATCAGCCTATTTTCCCTGATCTTGTTACTTGCTTAGCAATTTACATTCTTCTTACTTATTAATTAGTTTTTTAGTCAGTTACATAGTTATTTAAGGATAAACTAGTTTTTTACTTGTTTCTGTCTTAGTTTACTTATTCGTCTATGTACTGTCTAACTAATCATGCTGATTAAGGCATTACTCATTTATGTATGTATTAATTATGTTATTTAACCTAATTACTGCTCTATCTACTCACTCTTTTATTACATACGTATTTGTTTGCGTTCTTATTTTTTTATCCACTAACCCATCCATCCATCCATTCATCCATCCTCTGGTGTTTTCTGTACTGTACAGCTGATCGCTGCTGGTCACTTTATTTGAACTGGAGTTTTCTTGTTGCATTGCAGTGGTTCTAACAGCTCTGCCACAATGAAGGCTTATATATTTTTATTTACCTATTTATTCACATATGTGTTTTCCTACTTTGCTATTTTCTTATTACTGGACTTATTTATTGATTTGTTTACAACTAATTTTCTTGCTAAGTGACCAATTATTTATCTATGAACCTGTTTAGATATTTACTTAATTATTAATTCATTTCTAATTTATTATCTGGTCTTCTATGTATTGCTTTCTCATTATCTTACCTACCTAGAGATGTGTCTAGTTGAGAGTGGATGTGAATGCATGGAATAATGGAACAGAATGAGAAACTTCCTCTGCAGAGGGAGGAAACATGGACCTGGATTATATTACATGGATTTTTAGTCACTCCTCAAACACTGGAACTGACTGCAGCAGCAGAAGGAAGTAAGTGTAACATGCTCTACTGTAACATGCGCCTGCTACATTTTGAGTACAATTTTGAGGCACAAGCTGTGCTAAGCAGGACAATGGCTGTAGGAATGAATTATATGTTTCATTCTGTAACATTACTCCAGTAGAAATTCATAAGATATTCAGTATCATTTTCTTTAAAGAAGAGATAATGCAATACTGTTTGGCTGCTTTTATTGAAACAGACCATCTCACCGCTACTGCTAAATTTAATCAGAACCATTTTTATTTGTAGTTTATTTATGTTTTGTCTTTTTTAATGTATAGGACCTACTTTTACAGTTAGTATGTTTACGTAGCAATCCAATGTTTAATAGATAATTTCAGCAGTAGAAAATGGTAGTTTGTATCTAAGCTGTTATTAAAATGTGGATCATCAAATGAAAATCAAAAAACTATTTTCTCATTCTTAAGAAAATAAAGACCCTGAGTTATTTTTAGTTTGAGTTCAAAATGAAGGAGCGGTTGGGACTAAATGTTCTATTTGAATATTTTCATTGAATTTTCAGCAAAACAAATCCACTAGCATTATATTCAAATCCAACCCCAATCCACACATCTATTACATAAAGAGAGGAACAAAACAAAACAAACACAAAACCCCCACAAATCTTAGTTAACTTTGTCCCGAGTTGTCTGGGAGTCTCTCAATATGGTACAAAAATGGCTGCCATATTTTGTGAAATGTGTTGGGAGATCCATCTACAACAGATCCCTCTTGTTCAACCTTGAGATTTGAGAGCACGCCCCATCAAAACGTGCCCACAAGCCTTTAAAGATCCAAACAGATTCAAGTAATACATAAAAAAATGTCTTTATTCACTTTGAATGCACAATAACTAAATGTTGCAATCCATTATTCCCATTAAGTGGTATCCTGCTGCTGTTTCACTCCACTGGATGGCAGTAGTGAGTAGATGATTGAGATAGTCTGCAGATGTTCAAGCCAATCATTACATCAATGTAATCAGGTACTTAAAAAATTGCAATAAATGTTAAATGTAGCTTCACAGAAATGACACTTATGATATGGAACATGACGTGAAAGAAGAATGTCAGCTTTTAAATCCCTCAACCGTTGTATCCTCTTGTATCAGTAGTATGTATTTAAAATGTATCAAATACCAAACCACATACTGCTTGTGAGAACAGCTCACAAGGAGGAACATACACGCACACATACACACGCCACTGGCATGCAGATGTCAAGAGAATGCATGGTTGAAACTGATGGGTTTCAACCATTCAACCATGCAAGGCGTTAAAACCCATCACCTTGACCTTTGACTTGTGCATGCGCACTTACACAAGCATATAGGTACACTTCAGCATGCACAGATGGGGACAGCTGAGCGGTTCCTTGAGTGGTTTGAAGTGTTTATAGACGGGCTGACAGAGCTCTCACTTACATGCGTACATAGCCCAGAACGGATAAGATCAAATGAGTTTCAGCAGCTAATCTTAAAAGCGATGAACCTCTGGTCTAGAATAAACAGAAATATCTTCATGAGGGAATAAGGCACTTGGTAAGGGATTGTCTTTCTTTTTCATAAAATTCTCTTTTTTTGAGAGGAAAATTGTGTGCACACCCCTGTAACAGTTAAAAAAATTGCCTTTTGAAAAGCTAAAAACTTTCAGATTACATCTTTCTTCTATATTTGCTGTAAGCACTGTTTCATCACTCCTCAAAGTTGTCTGAGGAAGTTCCTGAATCTACTAAACCCTCTCAGCCTGTCCTGTATCACTTGCATCCTAAGCTGACTGGCATTCATCAGGTCCTCCGATCCAGTTGCAAAGCAGTGAACACATATAAGTCAAAAATGCAATGAGTCAGGGCTGCCTCTTAGCTACATTTCAAAGAGATGAGGCAAGAAGCCAGGGCAGAGGAAAGGCTGTGTTTCATTTAAGCAGCAGATGAGGATCCCCTTTTCTCCCACGAGTCACAAGTAAAGCCCCACAAATAAGAAGATAAAGCTAGAAAAGATACAAAACTTGTTTTCTTGTATATATCACATAAAGTGTAGGAAAGTTCCATATCTTCCAAAGTTATGGAATGACCATCCACCATCAAAGGACTCAGAAGATTATTTTCAGAAAAAACACACAAAAAAGTCTGAAATTTTTAATTTTCATAGAATATCACAGCTTATTAAACCATTTTTCAAAATGACTGTAGTACAATGCTTTGTAAATATTTTCACAACCATTAAACCTCAAAATATTCTTCCAGCTGAGCTACAGCTCCTCCAGAGTTATCACAGGCCTCTTGGCTCTTTCTGTGATTTAGGTTTTTGTTAATCAGTCTGTTGGTTTAGGTGCAATGCTGTGCCTTAGTGAGTTTTTGACTGTATTATCCTCTTTCCATTTTCAGATAATGTATTGAACAGAGCAGGACTAATTGTATCGGTGTTGAGTGGGTATATGTGGACAAATTTGTCAACTGGAGGAGCACAGGTTTTAGAGTAAAGTAGTGGAGGGCCTGCAACCAACAGTCCCAGGCAGACAGACACAAAGCAGCGGCCCTGGGCAGCCATACGCCACACACTGTGACAGAGGTGGACAAAAACTATTACCCAGGTGATTCGGCTGAACTTGAGAGTGTAAGCGGCACGCCCAGCCCACAGCGGGTCACATACAATAGCTGAGGAAGAAACTGAGCTCAGGAAAAAGCAGAAACGGACATCAATGTAGATTGAATAAAGTGTCATAATGTCTCTGTATGAGATGATGAAATTGTTTGGTTGTTAGCATATTTAGTTTACCTGGCACTGTCCGCATAACTTTAAATCGGTTGCAAGAAAACATACTGAATGGCTTGGTTAAAATTCTACTGAAGAAACCCAAGTGAATGGGACAAAGCCCAGACTGTGCAGTAAGTGAGACTTGAATGGAGCGTAATAGCTTCAGCAAGGAAATTAACTAATTTGCCAGTTTTAGAAATGTGTTAGTAGGTTTGTTCACATCAGAAGCTATGTTATTATCAGCTAAAATGAAAATAGCTCACATGCACATGTCGGCTAATAAACTACCATCAGCATGTTGGATAATGGAAACATTGGTTTTAAGTGTCAAAATAAGTCATGCTTCAGCAGGTAAAAGAAATTCCCTTTAAAACACATGAAGTAATTTTACTGCAAGGAGGAGAGACGGAGCCTGAAAGTCAGTCACTAACAAATATCATTTGGAATATTATCATATTTTGGAATTCTTTTGCCAATATTTATGAGCATACCTCCCATCTATTTTTCACTATATTCAAACACTGATAAGATAAGAAAATAACAGAGTGGATATCACTTCAGTTTCCTTGTAGGTGATTTCACAGAAAACTAAATCTTAGAGAAAAGACGTGTTGGGGGGAAAAAAGCAAACCCATCTGGGAGTACAAATAGTTTATGTAATGTAAATGATGGAGCCTCCCAAGTTAAACGATAATATTGTTTTTTTTTCATTGAATACTTGATTAGGTTAATCAATCCAAGCTATTTAACACAATACAGCAAACTACTTGGAAATGGTCACCTGATAATGACAGTACAGAACAGTTGCCAAATCTTTTTGTTAGTCATGTGCCATATTCATATTCTATTCCATTCTGATTCTAGTTTTGCCTGGGCAAACCTACAATTCAATATCATAAAGTAAATGACAGAAAAGCAGACATTGCATTTAAAATATTTTTAAAACATAATCATGTATATACTTACTTTAAGCACCCAGTAGAGCCAAGGACAGCCTCTGATAGGTTTGATAATATGAGACAAATTATGTTGCAGGTGCATCCCACCAAGAAAAGGTCTGCTTTCTATCTGTTTTGTCATTTCCCCTTTTAAAATGTTCCACCTCCCTCATACTTGCACGTAGACAGAACAACAACAAAAATGCAGAACGCTGAACGGACACCCCCTCATCTCAACCCGGCCCTCTCTGTGTCTGTCTCTTCCTCTCTGCCCCATCCCCCCCTTCTTCCTCCTCTCATCCACCTCTCCATCACACAGGAAGTCTGCTCTTCCTGAAAACAAGCCTCAGCGCATGGAAAGGCACAAGGCCGGCAGGCTCGTACGTGATGGAGGGTAGAGGATGTTTTTGCCGTTTCCATGCCCCTCTGGTCGCTGCAGGCCTCAGCGTAGTCCATCCTGAGGAAACCCGTCTTACGTCACCCTGCTGGTCCTTGAGCCAGCTCTCACTGACCCGTCCTGTGACGCAGTGAGAGCTGCAGCAACCTGTTGCGCATCTGCACCTGAAGGTTTTAATGAGCAGGAAATGGAAGTAAAGAGAGTCCAAATGTGGTGTTGACAGATGCCACGAGGAGCACCAGTTGTGACTAAGAGCACTAGTCTGCCAACAAACATCCATTCATTTCCTGAATGGAACTACCAGAAACTTCCAGCCCATCTGCCAGTGTAAGAATTTATCAGCATGGAGTTTTCCATAGATTTCCTTTGAGTGATTTATAATAAAACTAATGATGCCCTGAATTTAATAGGACATCATGTTAAAACATCTTGGAACCATCTAGTTTCTCAAATCACAATGGATCAGAGATAGCAAGACATATATTTATATTTTGAAAGAATGTTAAAATGAATCTTTACTCCTCTAAAGGGAGAAGGGTTTAAAATAAAAGCATTTGTTAAAAGCTTTTATTTTAAAAGCTTTTAACAAAGCTTTTAAACCCTCTTTAAGTCTTGGGTTCTTAAAGATTTTGTAAAAATGAAATAAAACATAGAATAGATTGTATGCGAAATGTATTTATATGCATTTATTTTTTACTCTTTTTTTCTTGTTTTTAAGCCATAATATATTGACTTTTCTGTCCTGACATTTTGATGTCTACCTCCATATACATTAATGTTTTTCCTGGCTTCAAGTTTCACCCACTGTCTGGGAATGACCAACATCTTTTGATGCATTAAATGTAGATTTATTTATTTATTTTTTATTTTTTTACCATGTATTGTTGGTACACTGAGAAATCGCTCCTATAATGAGCTCAGCAGATGCACAGTTCCACCGGGTGTTTGCTAATTGCTGCTGACTAGTCTAAAGGAGCTGAGTAGGTGAGTAATGGGGAGGGTGCTGCTGCTCTGTGTAGGAGCCATGTCTTGAAGGCTGAATGGTTGCCACAGGAGATTAAAGGATTTCTCAAACATGCATGAAAGAATCAAGGCAACAATCCAGATAAGTTTTTGATGATTGAATAACTTTATAACATGATGTAAAGCTCAGAAAAGTGGATTTTGCATAATACTGCTTTTTTAAGATCTGCAAGCAGACCTTTATGTAGATGGTTGTTTCACAAATGCAAATTAGGACATTATTCTACATTTTTTTCCCCATAACTTGATCTGAAAATACGGGTTTGTCATTTATTGTTATATTCAACATGTTTTATGAAGCTACAGTTTTGTGCTTATTTTGTTTTCTTATAAATTTTAAGTCAGATCTGCGATCCCTTTTTTTAACTTGTTGAACTTTTTCCAAAAGTATCTATTCCATTTTTTTTTTGCAACAGGTTGTATCTCTGCATTCATATGCAATAAATAGACCTAGAATTGCATAACCTCAAACATAACATCAGGGTGAATGTTATCCACAGCATGCCTTTATTCCATTTTCAACAGAATGTCCCAGTGGTGAACCGACCTAAATGTTGCATGTGCAAACAATGTGGCTGTGTGAGTGGAGGGAGCCCATGGAGTGAAGTTTGAAAGTGACGGAGGCCATAATAACAGGATGTTTACAGCATGTGGAAACACTACCAGAGCAGAGCAACCACGAGCAGGCAGCAACCACGGCTGGAAACTCGAGTGAAGAGGAAACGCAGGTCGAGCCAGGTTTCCCCCAGATATGCCAAATATAACCTCTCTGACAGCCGTTCAGTTTACAAACACACACACAAAAACACTACAATTACCTGCCCAGGTTAGATCAGGTGGATGTAGCAGCATGATGTCAGATCCTCTTTTAATACCTAATGCAGCAGTGGCTAAAATGACTGTCTGCAGATGACACCAAACACCTGCTGACAGTTTTGTGATAAAATACTGTAGCTATCCTATATTATTCCACCAGAATTTGGTGATGACCTCATCATTGTTGACATTGTTACTTTATATTTTGTACCTCAAGTGTTTTCAGTTTGCAATGGATTGGTTTCTTCCAAACTCTAAAAGATACAATACCTGTTATTTATAGCAATTAAATGATGAAGTCAGACATCATCCAAAGCAAAGATGGACTTGTATAGGTAAGCCTTTTTTGTTGAGAGGCTACACAAACAGTGACTTGCTAGGATCCCGAGTTGTTTATTTATCCTAGTTTGATTTTTCTAACTTAATCTTTTCTTTGATCTTTTACTTCAGTTCTTCTTAATGTTCCTAGTGATGTTCATTTCTTGTTTCCAGTTATTTTTAGTTGCTCTAATTTAATTATTTTTCGTTAGTCTAGTCATTCCCCAGTGGTAGAATTATTTCTTTGTTCCCAGTGTACTCTGCCTCACCCCCTGTGCTACCTTCCATCTCTCTTTCTCTTTCTCTCCTCAGTCTCCCTCCTGCTCTCCCCTCACACCTGCAACTTGCTAGCTCATCAGCCAAGGTCTTTAATCTCAGTATTCAACCTCCCCATTATTTAAGCACCTCATCCTCAGTCACTCCTTGCTGGATTCTCTTGTCTACTCCTGTTGTTCTTCCTGTCTGTACCCTGTCATCCTCTTCCCTCAGATTTCATGTTTGTGTTCCTATTTGACTTTTTGGATCTCCAAGTAAGTTTGTTAATCCATCCATCCATTTTCTTACACCCTTGTCCCTTAGTGGGGTCGGGAGGTGCTGGTGCCCATCTCCAGCTAACGTTCTGGGCGAGAGGCAGGGTACACTGTGGACAGGTCGCCAGTCTGTCGCAGGGCAACACAGAGACACACAGGACAAACAACCATCCACACACACATTCACACCTAGGGATAATTTAGACAGACCAATTAACCTGACAGTCATGTTTTTGGACTGTGGGAGGAAACCAGAGTACCCGGAGAAAACCCACGCATGCCCAGGGAGAACATGCAAACTCCATACAGAAAGACCGGGGCCGGGAATCGAACCCAGAACCTTCTTGCTGCAAGGCAACAGCTCTACCAACTGCGCCACTTTTCATTAAAATCACAAAAACTCAACTCAACATTGAGTTGAGTGGACCCATATGCCTGCTGCATATGGGTCCATTATAGACATTATAGACCTGTTGTCATGGTATCACCTCTAGTGCTGCTAGAACCACTCCTAAAGTATCTACAGGATCTTTGCATGCGTCATGCACATCAAACCATGAAACACATTTTTTTTTCTAATACTAGAATTGCCCTACTCATAGGAAACATGTTGGAGTAGCTCTACTTTCATTCTTATTTATTCTTTTTGAAGAGTTTTGCTTCTATTTTTTCTGGTTGTTGTTTTGGTTGAGCAGTTGCACATTTGGACAATCGTTCCTTCTGGTTTTGGATGTTGAGCCCAGGAGGGACTTATACTACTTTACTTTTGGACAGACAGTTGTGCTGTTTTCCTGTGACAACTGGGGATTTCATGGATGTGGAGCAAGGATCATATCCCCTACTCTAACATCTCTGAGGGTGGCTTTCTAAACACACAGCAAGGCAGATTTAAAGAAGAGCAGAAGCAAATGGGGTGGATTAGAAGTGCTTGTCAACAACTGATGACGTCATCCAGGTCACTGTGAAATATCGCCTCAGCTGCCCGCACATTGTACAGCTATCATGTTATAACAGTCATGAGACAATCAGAATTTTCCAGTTGGGCTTCCAATATGGACGACATAAACATATTTTTATATGGTCCAATCATATGACAATAGAAACTTATTGTACAGTCATGGCCAAAAGTTTTGAGAATGATTCAAGTGTTAATATTTATGTCAGTTTTTATAATGGCAATTTGCATAAACTCCAGAATGTTATAAAGAGTGATCAGCTTAACAGCAATTGATTGCAAAGTCAATATTTGCTAGAAAATGAACTTTATCCCCCAAAACACATTTCAACTTCATTGCAGCCTTAAAAGGACCAGCTAACATCGTTTCAGTGATTGCTCCTTTAAAACAGGTGTGGATGTTGATGAGGACAGGGCTGGAGATCAATCTGTCATGATTAAGTAAGAATGACACCACTGGACACTTTAAAAAGAGGCTGGTGCTTGGCATCATTGTTTCTCTTCTGTGAACCATGGTTATCTCTCAAGAAACACGTGCAGTCATCATTGTACTGCAAAAAAATGGCCTAACAGGGAAAAGTATCGCAGCTAGAAAGAGTGGACCTCAGTCAACAATCTATCGCATCATCAAGAACTTCAAGGAGAGGTTCCATTGTTGCCAAAAAGGCTCCAGGGCGCCCAAGAAAGACCAGCAAGCACCAGGACCGTCTCTTAAAAATGTTTCAGCTGCGGGATCGGGCTACCAGCAGTGCAGAGCTTGCTCAGGAATGGCAGCAGGCAGGTGTGAGTGCATCTGCATGCACTGTGAGGCGGAGACTTGGAGCAAGGCCTGGTCTCAAGAAGGGCAGCAAAGAAGCCACTTCTCTCCAGAAAAACATCAGGGAAAGACTGATACTCTGCAAAAGGTACAGGGAGTGGACTGCTGAGGACTGGGGTAAAGTCATTTTCTCTGATGAATCCCCTTTCCGATTGTTTGGGACATCTGGAAAACAGCTTGTTGGGAGAAGACGAGGTGAGCGCTACCACCAGTCTTGTCTCATGCCAATTGTAAAGCATCCTGAAATCAATCATGCGTGGGGTTGCTTCTCAGCCAAGGGAGTCGGCTCTCTCACAGTCTTGCCTAAAAACACAGCAAATAAAGAATGGCACCAGAATGTCCTCCGAGAGCAACTTCTCCCAACCGTCCAAGAGCAGTTTGGTGATGAACAATGCCTTTTCCAGCATGATGGAGCACCTTGCCATAAAGCAAAGGTGATAACTAACTGGCTCAGGGAACAAAACATAGAGATTTTGGGTCCATGGCCTGGAAACTCCCCATTGAAAACTTGTGGTCAATCATCAAGAGACGGGTGGACAAACAAAAACCTAGGAATTCTGGCCAAATGCAAGCATTGATTGTGCAATAATGGACTGCTATCAGTCAGGATTTGGTCCAGAAGTTGATTGAGAGCATGTCAGGGAGAATTGCAGAGGTCATGAAGAAGAGGGGTCAACACTGCAAATATTGACTTGCTGCATTAAATCATTCTGTCAATTGTATTTCTGTACGTGATAAAAACATCTGACATACACACATGAAAACCAGAGGGCAGCAGATCATGTGAAAATATGTTTGTGTGAAAATATAATGTTTGTGTCATTCTCAAAACTTTTGGCCATGACTGTAGATGGTTTTTGTGGTTAATCTTTTGGTAAATGGCTTTTCCAATTATTTTGACCACTCAAAGCGTTTACACTAGAGTCACATTCACCCATTCGAACTCACAAACACTCACACAATTGTACACCGATGACATGTGGCAGGAGGAAGCTGGAATCGAACCTACAACCTTCCAATCACAAGACAACTACGCTACCCACAGAGCTACATTTGCCCAAATTAGTCACCCCAATTTATTTGATGAATAAATTATTTCAAACAGGGTTTAATGGATCAGTACCGGGGATTTCCCAGCTCCTTGACACCTTGCTCTCAAACATGGTGGACAAGAACCATCATCGGTGAGAACAGAAGTGTGCAGACGGGATCCAGCTGGATCTCTGGCAGAGGGGGGACCAGGAGGCTGGTGTCTGGCACTGCTTCCAAAGAGTCTTGGTGCAGGGAGGAGGCCGGATCTCCTGCAGTGACCCAGGGGAATGTCTGGGAACGGGGTAGAGTTTCTGAGCCAGCCAGTTTACAGGGCTTCTGTCTGGGAGTCACATTTATTCACAGCTTTTCTTTCAAGGTGGGGGACAGTGAACAAGGGGGCCACATCTATTTCTGCTTGCAGCATAACTGAAAGAAAAGCTGGAGATTTGTGCAAATAATTTAAATGTAATTGCCTAAAACTTACCTAAAACCAAGAACATCATGAAAAAGAATGAAAAACTGTTTGATTTAAAAAATTTACAAATTATTGAAAAAATTAAATAAAAAATAAAATCCCATCTCCCTATGGGAAATGCTCCCTATTAGTAGGGAGCATTTCAGAATGTAACAGGGATGTTCCTGCACTGTATAAAATTACAGTCCTGCTTGATGGGTGTCATTCCTGCTGTTAGATATTTATAATCCTATCACGATACTGAAGACAGGCAGGAATAGTTACAGTATCTGTGGCCGAGTCGTTTGAGGTGAGGACCTAATTTAACCAGAACAAATGCTAAAGGCCAAATATTACATGTAGACAGCTTTTAGTCAGAAACCCAGGAATATGAAGTGTATGTTTTACACAGGGAGAGAATAAATTTGGAAATGCTTCTGCATTTATAATTTTCCTCTTACAGATGAGACCGCAGCAGCTAGTGCAATCCAATGATCTAAAATTTTAAAGTTGTGTATTTATAAAGCGATTTTCCTTGCAACCGTAATGGGATTATTTCACTACTGCCACCTAATGTAAAAATACACACATAACAACCTGGACCAGTCCACCAGAGCAAATATGGCAAGGAAAGACCCCGAGCTACTCCCCATTTTAATCTCATTGATTTAGTTCAGGCTGTGAGCTCATTATGTAACCCAGCTCTGGTGTCAACGTGATGATGAGGAAGATAATAGCTATGATGATGAGACAGATCAAACTAGCTTTTAAAGATTCCTAAAATAGCATCACAAATAGTTTCATCCCCATAAGGAGGAATGGACCGAATAAGTGGAGCAGGTCCAAAAATAGGAGCTGGCACAAAGCGGTCCAGTGCCATTCAGTAAATGATGATGATGATACGGTTAGATTGAAACATTACTGTTAATCCTGCAGACTGCTGCACGCCGTGCACTCCTAACCTTATTTATCCTATAGTTTCCAAAAGGATTAAGGTTTCTGTGTTTGTTTTTTGCAACATAAACTTTATTTAGTTAGTGAAATGACAGTATTGTCTTAAAAAAATGATCATATCCTTGTAACTCTTTCACAAAATACTCTGAAATACTTCAGATAACTTTTTTGGAGTTGATTTGACGAAATGCATAGCTGTGAAGTAGAAAGTCTGGCTATAAATGTTTTATGTAAGAGCTCACAGGTGTGTCAGAAGAAAAGTGAAAGAAGAGCATCATGAAGACTAAAGGGACACAGCAGACAGAGTGTTCCAGAGTGTGAAAAGGTTACTTTAAACCTTTTAACATAAGGTTTAAAGAAAAATTTTGGGGGAGAAAAGCTTGATCTCCCCCATGGCACAAGTTTGAATGGAAGTTTATTCCAACTTGGACAAAAGAGAGCATTACTCAGAGGAACAGCCAAGAGGCCCATGGTAACTCTTGGGCAGTTCAAGTAGGAGAATCTGGTAGGACAAGTTTTGGTTTAAACTTTCCCAAATCTGGCCTCTGTGGACCGGGAAGAACAAAGCCATAGGAAGTTCTACTTGTAGCGAGATATAGAAAAAGAAAATGTAAGAAACGTGGAACAAAAAGAACTTTTTAGAAGTCTAAACCTATACAAATTAGGACAAATTTAGAAAACTATCTTTCTGGGCAAGATATATCTATAAATCTATATCTATATCGATATCTATATATATATATATATATATATATATATATATATATATATATATATATATATATATATATATATATATATAGACAGATATCTATATCTACTGTACATATCGATATCAATCTATATATCTATATAAGGATGGATATTGATATTGATATATAGATGTAGATGATGTAGATATGTAGACATGCACATAGATATCTATATTCTATCTATATATCTATATAGATATATCTATATAGATATGAGACAAGCTGAGGAGAAAGATCCGAGAGGGAAATGAGAGCTACAGAGAGAAAATGGAGGTCCAGCTGCAGCAGAATAATGTCAGCAGAGACTGGAACAGCCTTAAAGCTATTTCTGGCCACAAGAAGCCTGACTCCCAGAATTGTAGGGACCAGAAGTGGATGAATGAACTCAATCTATTCTTCAATAGGTTTGATCACTCTCCTACTCTCCCCGCTACACAGGCACTGCTGACACCTTCCTGTCTGGCAAGACCAACACATTTTCCTCTCCCCTCTCCCACACTCACCCCCCTTCCTCTCAATACACAGCTACCTCCAAACATCTCTCCTGCTGACATACATTCCAGCACAACCACCCCACCCCCCCAATCCAGCCTGACATTCACAGCACTCCAGGCGAGAAGTGAGCTTAGGAAGATAAAGACCAGGAAGACTGCAGGTCCAGATGGCGTCAGGTCAAGGCTTCTCAAGACCTGTGCAGATGTTGGGTGATCTTGAGGTTAGGGAAAAGTCCCACATCCTGCGTGGTACCAGTGCCAAAGACCACACACCCAAGGACCTCAACAGCTACAGGCCGGTGGCATTGACATCTCACCTGATGAAGACCTTGGAGAGACTGCTTCTTGCCCACCTCCGCCCTCTGGTGAGTCCATCTATGGACTCACTTTAGTTTGCCTATCAACCTGGCATTGGAGTGGAGGTTGCCATCATCCACCTTCTACATAGCTCTTTCTCACCTGGAGAATACTGGGAGCACAGTGAGAATTATGTTTTTTGATTTCCCCAGGTCTTTTCTATACCACCCAACCCATGATACTGAAGGACAAGCTGGAGTAGAAGGGATGGACCTCACCTCATCACCTGGATCCTGGACCACCTCACAAAACGAACACAGTATGTGAGGACCCAGGGCTGTCAGTCAGACAAGGTTGTCTGCAGCACGGGGGCTCCACAAGGAACAGTCCTTGACCCCTTCCTCTTCACCCTCTACACTGCTGACTTCCAGTACAGCTCTACCCTACCAGCTGTCATCTGCAGATGTTCTCGGATGACTCTGCTATCGTCGGCCTCATCAAGGATGGAGATGATGGGGAGTACAGAGAACTGACTCAGAACTTTGTGAAATGGTGCCAGAGGAACTGTCTGCAGATCAATACAGGAAAAACAAAAGAACTCGTGGTGGGCCTCCGCAGGTCCAAACACTCTCCTTCTGTGCCAGTGAACATTCAGGGAATGGACATTGAGATCATGAGGTCCTACAAGTACCTGGGTGTTCACCTTAACAACAAGCTGGACTGGTTTGACCACATAGCTGCCCTCTACAAGAAAGGACTGAGCAGACTACATCTCCTGAGGAGACTCAGGTCCTTCGGTGTGCAGAGGGCTCTTCTCAGGACCTTCTTTGATGCTGTGGTGGCATCAGCCATCTTTTACGGAGTGGTCTGTTGGGGCAGCAGCATCTCCACTGCTGATAGGAAGAGACTGAACAAGATCCTCAGGAAATCCAGCTCTGTCCTCGGGTGTCATGTTGACCCAGTGGAGATGGTGGCAGACAGGAGAATGAGGACTAAGCTTCAACGCATGCTGGAGTACCCGCCCCACTCCATGCACCACTCTGACAGCACTGAGCAGCACTTTTAATGCCCGGCTGCAGCATCCTAAGTGCGTGCCGTCAGACTGCACAACACCCGCTGCTTTCAGTAGTTCACTACTCTCTGCTACAAGCAATAAACCTGTTTGCTTTACTTACTTATCACCAGGGGTGAAAGTAGTTTTAAATTCTTGGGTGTACTATGACAAAAAAAAACTATATATATAGCTTCTTTGTGTGCTTTGGAGTTTCTGTGCTGATTAAATTTTTGTGAAGCGATAACAGCTGGGTATCTCTTGAATTGCTACAAAATAAAGCTGTATTTCTCTCAGGCCACTGGCTGCAATGTTGACACCTTGAGATGCCATGAGACCTAAATTATGAACATCATGGCATGGAGTGATCCCAGTTTTCCATGTCTGGTTTATAACCATTCATTTTAGCTTTTGAACTGGTTATATTGATCCTGTGTCCAGACAGAGGGATAATCAGTAGCCCAGCATCATGACCTGTTTGTTCTGAAGATCCAGCTTCCACTTCTCTTCCTAACATGGAGCCTCCTCACCCTGACTCTCATTCTGACAGGAAGAACCACAGAGCTCTGTTAGGTTAAAAGCTCATCTTCTGAAGTTGGGATGTTTTTCCTCCAACAGGTTCCAGAGGAATCACCTCAAACCAGATGTTGGACTGGATTTTATTTCAATGTCATTTGTGAATATTAGCTTCTCATTTTCAACAGTGGAGCTATAAAGGTTGAAAAAGGTTATTTTACAGAAAATCTCATCAACATCAATATTTCCACCAAATAAGAGGCAAAAAATGTGTTTGATAAATGAAAAGCCTCTCACACTCTGAGCCTGACAGCACCAAACAAGTTTTTATATTAGACAATTAATTTAATTTCCCACAGTTATCGGGTAGAAGCCATTTGTTTGTTAAATTCTTAATGAAACATATTTACCGTGTTTGATGTTTGTTGTAAATGACGTATAGTCACAGACTAATGAGATAATTAGTCCAAGTTTGTTGTTTATTGAATGTTCAGAAACTACAGCGGCTGTGATGCGCCACAGCAAAGGTAAACAAAGTTAAAACACATTTTTATTCTCCTCTCTCTCTGTCATTAGCACACCCGTTGCCATGGCAACCGCCTGTGCTCCACAAGCCGACCAGAGATTAAAAACAAAACATTTAGTCCATTATGATATCAGGTTTGCAGGCTTGATATTTATTTTGCGGTCATTAATAAGCCTCCCTGAACACAGCGGTGGTTGATTAGTTAATTTTAAACTCCTGCTCTAATCGTTATTTTGGTAATGGAATCGAAACGCACAGAATTGCGCAACACCTTGTTGAAACAATAATCACTGAGATCATAAAGTTACGAAGGTTTTAAGCGAGCCAGAGGACGACGTGCTGGTCTCAGCGACCTGGCAGCGTTCGGTTTGTCACCTAATGCCGAGATCGAACCTTGCGCGATCAATGTATTGCACCGCTGCTCTAGCAAAGCACAAACAGTTCAGAAACAATATGAAATGGGAAAAAAGCGATTTATTAACTGATTAAGTCGTGTTTTAGATTGTTTTTGAAAAACTAATCAGTCACAGCGAACCCTCCCGACCCCACTAAGGGACAAGGGTGTCAAGAAAATGGATGGATGGATGGAATCAGTCACGGCTGATTAGTGGGTGAACTCACAGCTGCACAGTGGACCCGTTGATTCTTTACAGCAGACAGCCGCTCCTCTCTTGCAGGTACTGCGTACCCCCGTTAAATATTTTAAGGGTACGCAGTACCCTGCCGCACCCCCTTACTTTCACCCCTGCTTATCACTGGTATAATGCTCAACTATGTGCAATATCAAATTTCACCATGTATAACATAACTTGCCTATCTGTCACCATGTGCAATATGACGTACATTACTATTTCATTTATTATTTATTTACTTTAATCTATGTGTAACATCACCTATCTGCCTACCTTAACATATACACCTGGAATTTACTTATTTTTTATATTTCATACTATACTGTTTCAGTATTTCTATATTCACTTGTATTTTTTGTATATATAGATTTTTATATTGGTTCTGCTCTGTCCTCTGTACTGCTCTGTACTGTACTGCTGTAACAATGTAAATTTCCCCACTGCGGGATTAATAAAATCTTATCTTATGTTATCTTATGTTATCTTATGTTATCTTGTCTTGTCTTGTCTTGTCTTGTCTTAGACAGACAGACAGACAGACAGACACACACAGTGGGGAGAACAAGTATTTGATACACTGTTGATTTTTCAGGTTTTCCCACTTGCAAAGCTTGTAGAAGACTGTAATTTTTATCATAGGTACTTTTCACCTGAGTGATGGAATCTAAAACAAAAATCCAGAAAAATACAATGTATGATTTTTAAATAATTAATTTCCATTTTATTGTGTGAAATAAGTATTTGATCATCTATCAACCAGTAAGAATTTTGGCTCTCACAGACATGTTAGTTCTTCTTTAAGAAGCCCTCCTGTTCTCCACTCAACTGCACCTGTTTGAACTCGTTACCTGTATAAAAGACACCTGTCCACACACTCAATCAATCAGACTCCAGCATCTCCACAATGCCCAAGACCAGAGAGCTGTGTAAGGACATCAGGGATAAAAGTGTAGACCTGCACAAGGCTGGGATGGGCTACAGGACAATAGGCAAGCAGCTTGGTGAGAAGGCAACAACAGTTGGTGCAATTATTAGAAAATGGAAGAAATACAAAATAACGGAAAATCTCCCTCGGTCTGTGGCGCCATGCAAGATCTCACCTCGTGGAGCATCATTGATCTTGAGGAAGGTGAGGAATGAGCCCAGAACTACACGGCAGGACCTGGTGTAGTTCTGCCTGACCTGAATAGAGCTGGGACCACAGTCTCAAAGAAAACAATCAGTAACATTCTACACCGTCAAGGATTAAAATCCTGCAGTGCACGCAAGGTGCCCTTCCTCAAGCCAACGCATGTCAAAGCCTGTCTGATGTTTGCAAATGACCATCTGAATGATCCAGAGGAGGAATGGGAGAAGGTTATGTGGTCTGATGAGACAAAAATAGAACTTTTTGGTTTAAACTCCACTCGTCATGTTTGGAGGAAGAAGAATGATGAGTACAACCCCAAGAACACCATCCCAGTCTTGGGATGGTGTTCTTGGGGTTGGCGGTGAAGCATGGCGGTGGAAACATCATTCTTTGGGGATGCTTTTCTGCAAAGGGGACAGGACGACTGCACCATATTGTGGGAAGGATGGATGGGGCCATGTATCGTGAGATTTTGGCCAACAACCTCCTTCCCTAAGAGCACTGAAGATGGGTTGTGGCTGGGTCTTCCAGCATGATAACGACCCAAAACACACAGCCAGGGCAACTAAAGAGTGGCTCTGTAGGAAACATCTTAAGGTCCTGGAGTGGCCTAGCCAGTCTCCAGACCTGAATCCAATAGAAAATCTTTGGAGGGAGCTTAAAGTCCGTGTGGCCCAGTGACAGCCCCGAAACCTGAAGGCTCTGGAGATCTGTATGGAGGAGTGGGCCAAAATCCCTGCTGCAGTGTGTGCAAACCTGGTCAAGAACTACAGGAAACGTCTGATCTATGTAATTGCAAACAAAGGTTTCTGTACCAAATATTAAGTTTATTTTTTCTGGTGTATCAAATACTTATTTCACACAATAAAATGGAAATTAATTATTTAAAAATCATACATTGTATTTTTCTGGATTTTTGTTTTAGATTCCATCACTCACAGTTGAAGAGTACCTATGATAAAAATTAGTCTTCTACATGCTTTGCAAGTGGGAAAACCTGAAAAATCAACAGTGTATCAAATATTTGTTCTCCCCACTGTATGTATATGTATATATATATATATATATACACACACATGTGTATGTTGGTCTCTTGCATTAACAATGAATATCGTCCTTTGTCACACAGTCGCCATAGCAAATCAAGCTGGTGGAGAAATAGGATTCAGCAGGCCTAAATGGTCCTTCACTTCAAGCCTAAAATAAAATTTACTTGTGACTGACAGGAATGATAAATTTCAACTTCCTCTGACTACCATACAATTTGTGTGTCATAATCATTATGGAAAGTCAAACATGGAAGCATTCTTTTATAATTAAGCACATAGAAACAGAAACCATATAGACCCATTCAAATAAATGTAATATTACTGAAAAGTCCATTTATTTCATGAACTTTATCACTTACTGAAACACATTATATAGAATAATTACACACAAGAAGTCCTCATTCCTGTGTGTGTCTAACATTTGTGTTAGTTATGATTTTCTACTTACAGTTAATGAAAGCATTACACTTAAAATTTTAATACTACATCAGACAAATAAAAAAACACCTTTTACAGCATAAATGTGTATGTAATGAAAAGTATGTTTAACGTTTGCTTAAAAGTTATTGTATGATGTAATTTATTAAATTTTACTGTAGATCGGAAATGTGATGCTTTGGATTTCATAGTTGCTCTCTTTTAAGAATAAAGTTTTAACTGCTGCAGTCCTGTCACAACAGCTGCATCTTCCTGACATAAGACTGTCAGCAGGTTCTATAAAATAAGTCAAACTGTCATTTAGAAGTCCTGCCAAAACTATTTTAAATTAATTTGAAGACATTCAGTCAATAGTCAATAATTCACCCTTCTTTTTGAGAAATATTAAATTGACTGCTGCTTTGTTTCATAGTACAGTAAAAAGCTTGTTGAGCGACAAAGCTAATGAAGGATCCAGACTGATACTGCTGGATCTGTCTGATTATATGAACCACCTCTTGATACAACTCTAAGCCTCAGATTGCTCTTCACTCTGCGAGGAGCAGCTCAGACCAACAGGCTGCTAGCACAGTGTGTTTTACCCAAATCAGCAGCGTTTATTATTAGCCTGATGCAATATCAAGCACTTTCGCTTGGGCCCACACTTGGCCTACCATTTAAGCATCTTCATTTATGTACTTATAAATAGAACGGCTCTGTCTACTTGACACATTTTTTCAAGCCGACTTCTTCGCACACAGTGTCCGTTACATGGCCTATGCATCATATTTCGGCCGAGCGGAGCATATATAAGGCGGTGAGAGCGGCTGGGGTGTTCACTGCAGTCGGCAGATTCATCTGAGCGAATCCTCTCTAGTCTTAGAGATAACCTCGAGGTGAGTTTCACTGGAGGGCAGCAGACCTGTAGGCGAATGTGACCTCTGGTTCAAAGGGTGTTCCTTCGTAAAATGGGATATAAATCAAACGAAGGGCCACAGAGGTCTGTTTTCTGAACATCAGGGGCCTGGTGTTTGGACTGGAAAAGAAACAAAATAGGGGGGGAAAAAACTCAACCTGTTGAGACCAAAAGAAGATTTGATCTTTTCTCTTGGAGGGTTTGGTTTCGGAAAAACCTGGACAACCTGAAATTATCTTTTTGTTTTCTTGGATTATTTACTGATCCGGACTACCTTAGATGCTGAAGATAACTTATAGTTGTGTAAACATTGTAAACTCAAAGTACATTGATATGTTCTTTGGTCCAGACTTAATATGTTTGAATGTGTTTGATGTTCCCAAAGCTGATGTCCTGGACTGATGATTTTTCTTCTGCTCTTCTTCCTCAGTTAAAAATGGCATTCGCCGGATTTCTGAGTGATGCTGACATTAGTGCAGCCATTGCAGCTTGCCAAGGTAAACCAAGCAATAAAACTCTCAAGTCATTTTTGTTTCACTTTCTTCAAGCTACTTAGAAAGTTGTACATTTTAGTAAACTTGTTATGCAAGGCAGAAGATTTAAAATATTATTTCAACCATCAAGTTAAAGGCTGCAGCCTTTAAAAACACTGAAAAAGTGCAAAACTAACATTGTGGCTAAGCCAGTTTTACATCTGGCTTAGCATCTGACTGATGCTGAGACAGAATTATTACAAGTAAATACTAGACCTTGTAAACAGAAACCTGTGCACCAGCAGCAGGTTTGTGTTGAATCATTTTTTGACTTTCTGATGTGATCCTCCTCTCTGTCTCCTCACAGCCGCTGACTCCTTCAAGCACAAGGACTTCTTTGCCAAGGTCGGCCTGACTGCCAAGTCTGCTGATGATGTCAAGAAGGCCTTCGCCATCATTGACCAAGACAAGAGCGGCTTCATTGAGGAGGACGAGCTGAAGTAAACAATCTCTCAAAGCCTTTATACTTTAGCTTTTGAAGGTTTACCATATAGACTGTCTCAGTGAGGGTAAATTCAGAAAGAATGCAACCAAAGAAACTATGGCAGCAACTCAATGTCTCTTTTGCTCTACGGTCCAAGAGAAATCATAAAAAATACTTTGAAATATTTAACTTTCAAGCACTACAGGCAACAGTAAAGCTCCAGCCGGTAGTAAGTTCAAGGAATAGCAGGATTTCCAATTAATTGCTTCCACAAATTGTGTCCTCAATCAAACAATTTTGTAAAACATCCCCAAGCAAATGAGCTAAGACACTTGTTAGGCACACAATAAAACATGTTGTTATATCACTCAATAAACATCCCTCCCTTTCTTTCCTCTCCAGGCTGTTCCTGCAGAACTTCTCTGCCAGCGCCAGAGCTCTGACTGATGCTGAGACAAAGACCTTAATGCAGGCTGGAGACTCTGATGGTGATGGCAAGATCGGAGTTGATGGTGAGGAAGCGCCTCCTTAGGCCAAACCCATTTGAACTTATGAGGCGTGAAGGCTGAAACAATATCTTAATTGTCTCCTCTATGCAGAGTTCGCTGCCATGGTCAAGGGTTAAATGGGCAAACTGACCAACATCTGGCTTTACAACTCTAAAGGAACAACTTGAGACAAAGACATCCTCTTCCTCTCTTCTCCTCTTCCCATTCACTCTACCCCTTGTAGACTCTGCAACACTTTTATATATTTGACCTGTGACCCCCTGACCAGACGAACAACTCTTTCTCTCTCTCAGGCCGTGCTCACCCCAGTGCTATCCACGATGAATGTACCTAACTAAATGTATGGCGTGGCTGACTTGTGTCTTTTTCTCTCTCTCTCTTTCTCTCTCTCTCACTTCTGTCGTCGTTTTACTGTGTGGGATTTGCATGCTGTGAGATCAACAATGATGCACTTTTATGGAAAACGGACGGACGATGAGACAATAAAGGTTCTTTTTCAATAACAACGTTCTGAAACTGGTCTTTTAATAGGCTGTTGAGGCAAAACTGATAATGCACCAGCTGGACCAAAACAAACAAACAAACAAACAAACAATCCATCCATCCATCCATCCATCCATCCATCCATCCATCCATCCATCCATCCATCCATCCATCCATCCATCCATCCATCCATCCATCCATCCATCCATCCATCCATCCATCCATCCATCCATCCATCCATCCATCCATCCATCCATCCACAGGCCAAACAACCATCCTCATACATATTCAACTTAAGGCAATAGTAACCGCAGTGTTGTGGTCAAGACCACCTAACCCGAGACCAAGACCAAGACCAGAGCGTATCGAGACTGAGACAAGACCAAGACTTTTAGGGTCCGAGACCAAGTCGAGACCAAGACTGAGGGAAGTCGAGACCTAGTCAAGACCAAGACCAGCGCCCCGCGCTACAGGACACGATAAAATGGTAAAATAGGATCAAAATTGCTTCTCAATTTGATCTCAAAGATCCATATTCCCATAAAAACACCTAGATATTAAATACTTAATAAATTTTTACCAATATTAAAAGCAGAACAAGCGTTGTTCTGCTTTGCTTCCATCTTTGTGCCACAATCTTCGGTGGTCTCACGCCATCCCTAAAAAGATAACGCCCTGGTTGTTTGCCCATATTGCTCATGTCAGAAACCATCACTATTTGCACCATTAAACATAGCAATTGAGGCAATGCCCTGACGGTAAATAACGCTCAACTATGAACACTGACCAAGGACCGGTCTCGAGACCAAGACCGATCTCAAGTACTACAACACTGGGTAACCGATTAGCCTAACAGTGTTTGGAACTGGACAGAGTACCTGGAGAAATCTGACACATGCACAGGGAGAACATCAAACTCTATGCAGAAAGAATGACTTGAGGCTGGGACTTGAACCCAGGACCTTCTTGCTGCAGGGCTACCAGCTCATCCAAATGTCAGTCCGCTTAGGAAAAATGCACGAGAGAAAATGGGGGCCAATATGGGTTGGTTTAAGTTTTAAGCTTTAAGAAAAAAAAAACGTATTCATAATTGTCTGAATGAATACTAGCTAAAAGATTTTGCAAAAATCTTAAGTAAGCCTTGAAAAGCCATGAAGCTAACACTGACTGTGTATCAAAGTTAGAAAATGCCTCTGGGAGTTCAGCTGCAGTTTTAAGACCAGAATCAGGATTACAAAGCAAATCTAATAAATACATTTATTCAGAACTGCAAAGTATGCTAAAGGATTTTAAGCAAAATTTTATAGCTAGTTTAAAAAAAGGACTAAAATGCCAAGACTAACTTGAAACATCAGGAATTCATTTTCCCATAAGTGAAATACCAATGGAACTAATACTTTTTCTAGAATATTTGAGAATTATTGACTTAAAGCAGATGTCTATATCTTACTAAAAATGTACTTGTTGTCTAGATTAGCGGTTCTCAACGTGGGCGGTGCCGCCCCCCGGGGGGCGTTCAGAGGACGCCAGGGGGCGCTGGCGGACATCTTTACAAAAGGGGGGCGCTGGGATGCCTTTGGGGGGCGTTTGGTCGAAGGTAAACTTTACACTTTAAATGAACAACAATGCCAATTTAGACTTTGAGCAACTTGGTAAAACTGTATTGTGTAACATTAAACCATGCTTGGCTGCAACTGTATCAATGGCAGCTCTTCTTCTATTCAGTGTTTGTTGACTTCTGTTAACTTCTTGGCGCAGCTCCGTTCTCCTGCTACTGGTAGCTAAAATCACGACACCCTCACTGTGTATCCCTCTGAAAAATGAACCCATTGAAATAAAGAAATCCCTCCATGGGTGATACCACGATAGAGAGCGTTCATTTTATAGCGTTAACACGGTGCTGTAAGTGATCCGGTATGAAACGGGGGTGATAGAACAACACCGCACTTTTAAATTTCAATAATCAGAATGCAGAAATTGTTTCCGTTGTTTTAAAAGGTTTATGTCAGTCTGTCTTTTCCCCATCGATATGCTTCCTGACCTCCCTGGACCTTAAGGGCTTAAAAGAAAAAGAAAAAAAAGACGCGCACATTACGCAAAACTGAAACAGGAGAAGCGGGACATAAAACGGAGCGACGAACTAGATGTGAATTATGGCATAAAAACAGAGAATCCGACGCTGAACAGTGAAAAATCAACACATGATGTGAAACACATGACGATTAGGAGAACAAAATGCAAGAATAAACTAAGAAACTAAATGCAGAGGAATAAACTGGTATGGCAAGACCTTTAGAACAATACTTTATACAGAGGACTGTATGGCAAGAATAAACAGACACTATTTCCAGAGAAAAGGTAAAATAATATTGTTGAAATGTCATGGGTTTGTTGAGACCACATCTAATACTGAGAATAAATATCTTACATACCATAACAGTAAAGAACTGATCACTTATTTATGTTTTTAATTAGATTTGATATATTTATTTCTTCAATATTATTTTTCATGTCAGTGTTATTGTCATGAGGCTGATGACTCCATGACACTTTAAATTTGACTCATTAGGATTTGATTAAGAACCAGATTTGTTCTTTCTAATTTCTGTCCAGTAAAACTATTAATCTATAAATCAATAGTCAGGTCTATATAAAGATATAATCCATGTTTCTGTCTCATATTTGTATGGCATTAAAAGGACCTGGAACTTTTGTTTTTCCACTGAAAGCTCAGGTTTGCACAATAAATGC
The DNA here is from genome assembly GCF_904066995.2 of Poecilia reticulata. Taxonomy (NCBI): domain Eukaryota; kingdom Metazoa; phylum Chordata; class Actinopteri; order Cyprinodontiformes; family Poeciliidae; genus Poecilia; species Poecilia reticulata. The sequence goes on along the minus strand of NC_088848.1, from coordinate 23,457,272 downwards.
CATGAGGGTGAAGTTTTATGGAAGATACTCTGATGTCCCATTCTCCTGAAGGCAGCACAGAGCTGCACCACCAGAAACTGACAAACACTGAAGAGAAGAAGAGCTATGATTAATGTAGTTACAGTTCTATCCATGTTTTAATGTTGCAGAGCTCAGTCGTTTTGCAAATAGATCAAAGTTTAAACTGGCATGTTGTACATCTTTTATCTGGTCATTTTGTGGAATATTTAACAACTAGAAAATGGCACAAAATAAGAATATTGTTTCCACTCTGCTGCTGTTAGGCCTACAAATTTTAACTTGAATGTTCATTAAATTTTTCGTAGACACCTGTGAAAATAATTTCTATTCCCATGACTTTTTTGTTCTCTGGGAAATTATTTTTGATGATAAATACAGAAACAAGAATAAAAATCAAAACATCTACAATAGTGATAGTAATATTAATGATAAAATAATAGTCAGTGCAAAGTAGCCTACAAATTCTTTGGTGGGGGCGGTGAGGGACCTGGATAAAGGCTAGGGGGGCATCTAGACCAGAAACACTGGTCTAGATGAAATAATCTTTTTTTGATATCATCCCAATATGTTGTCACTGAAGTAAGTTATCATAAACTAGATAGTTCCTGACACTTTTTCAAGCTACTATTAGAATATTGTTGAAAAGTTTATTAATTTCAGGAACTTTATCATTAAATTAAACACATTGTATAAATTAATTATCCAGACAATGGAGTTTCAAAACATTTTTTTCTGTTAATTATGATTATTTTCGACTGGCATTTAAGTTTAGAATATTACATCAGACCAATTAAGAAAATACTTTCATATAAAAATTTGAGCGTAATGAAAAATATATTTAATATCTGTTTAGTTTAAAGGTCATGTTTTCTCTTCAGGACACATATTGAGAATTATTGACCATGTATTCAATATTTAATTGAATGTTGAACTCAGTTAAATATACTTTGGTATTCTTTTCTTGAACGAATGCTGACATTTTCAAATATGTTAGTATTCTAATTTTCACTGCTATATCTTATTGTCAAACAGGAAAATCTAATTTTAGTCTCACAATCAGGGCCGAGCCAAGCCAATGATAGCTAAGCAGCTGCTTAGGGCCCCTATGCCGCCAGGGGGCCCCCAAAACCATCAAGCTAGAATGATTGTCCCTTACTGGGGTCGGGACGGTTGCTGGTGCCTATCTCCAGCTGATAAAAAATATATATATTTAAAATAACATTGAATAATACAAACTACTACACATGGGAAAATGATTCTATTATTTTTATAGTTGCTGCCACACAAATAATTGGTAATATCTTCCTGCTGTTTTCTGCTTCTAGAGAAATATAAGACATCAAACTTGTTTATTGCAAATTTAGTGATTATTAGTTTAATTTCAAATTACTAAGATAATATGGCCTGCTTAAAAATACTCCGCACTTCAAAATCCAATATTTTTGGGAAGTTTACAACTCCTGTAAGGTTAAAATCATAACAGTCATAACAACAGCGGTATGATACAAGCTAATTACAAACAATGATAATGATTGTAGATATGTTTCACACATGGAGCAGATTAGGAATGATGGAGTATCTGGTGATGACATGTTGGTTTGAGAGGCCCCACATGAGAATCTGCTTACGGTCCCTAAAAGGCTTGGACCAGCCCTGCTCACAATCCACAGATCTGTTACTCTAAATTCCCTTAAATGAAGGAATGAATTTGTAGATTTGTAATCAATCATCTTAAACATTATGAAATCATAGGAACAGTATATGAAGCATATCAAGCCATACTCTGAATCACTAAAGATAGATACACTGTGTGCCATGTAAGACATAACAGTCATATTTGTTCTTCCAACTTTAATGAGACACAAAGAGGATGAGCAAATTAGATTTGAACTGGGAACACAGATAACCCTTTGAGAGTGACACATAAACTCTCTCTGTCATAAAGTTATGAGGAAGTGTCAAGGTCTGCTCTATACAGTCATTCTAAATCCCCTAGTATCAGGAATACAATATCAGCACATAGCCTACTTTAGAACTTCAATTCTTTATCAGAAGTGTGGACAAGCTCTATGTTAATGTAAAATAGCCACAAGAGGGTGCTAGTAAGTCACCTATATTTTAAGTTGGTAATTTTTTATAATTTTTTTTGGTGTTTGTTTTCCAAAATTAAATATAACGACTAAAAATGTACACATTTAGTAATTTTTATTTTGTGTATCGGATGATTAGGTGTAAGATTTAGGAAGCAGATTCAAAAAGAATTCATTCTGAACATAATGACACATAAAAGTTGGAGGTGGAGTGGAGGAAGCAGGATTTATTCCCCTGATTCTCATTAGAAAAGCAGTTTTGTTCCTCTCAGCTGTTGCCATTACTACTGACTGCAGTCTCCAGGGACGGCGGAGCGTCAGATGGTTTGACAAGTTTCCCCTGGCAGACAACAAGATCATCAGTTTAAGAGGCCAGACTTTGGCATGAAAGCATCTTAGATCCCACTCTACTTTCTGAGCATGCACTAGCGTTTAAATATAATGTCATTTCTTAAATTATGACAACACAATTTCAATATTTTAAATGTGTTTGCTCGTTCTGGAGCAGTTGTAATCTGGCTTTTCCCACTGAAGCAGCATTTAAATATGCAGGCCACCTTCAGTATCAGAAAGTCAAAGGGTATAACTTTAACTTTAAAATAAAGGATCTTAACATCTTTTACTTGGCTGAGGTGAAGTGAGTCGGCTGTGTGTAGAAGCCTTGTATGACCCTGTGTCCTGTTGTGCTCCCGTATTAGTATTTATTTTAAGGATTTTATTGTATAAAATCCTTTTTTTTAGCTTTACATCATATTACAAAGTTATTCCCTCACCAAAAACATACCTGGAGTGTTGCTTTGACTCTTTCATCCATGTTTGAGAAATTCTTTAATCTCCATGGCAGCCATTCAGCTGTGTAATCCCCTGGGTGGAGCTAGCCCTGCCTTCAAGACCTAGCTCCTCCTCAAAGCAGCCCTATCCCACAGCTCCCCCACTCGACTCCTTCAGACTAGCAAGCAGCAATTAGTAAACACCTAGTGAATCTGCACATCTTATTATTTAATTTCCCTTTTGGATTAATAAAGTATTTTTGAATTGAATTGAATCTACTGATCTCATTATAGGAGCAACGCTGGTAAAAATGTTGTTAAAGGGTTGATAGAGGAGCCATGTTTTGATGACTTCCTGAAGGAGGAGTTTCAGAAAAGGAAGAAAAAGAGACAAAAAAAAGACAGAGGCCCAATCTCAAGGTGCTAAATTACAAAGTGAAATGTCTTTTAAGTTATGTTTGAAATATAGCATTTGTGTAATAACTGAAGGTTAAATATTTACTTGATTGTGCTATAAAATAGCATTATGTGTCTGGAAAATGTAAAGATTTGTGGGACTTATAGGATGATGGCATGGAAATTTACGGGGAATACTAATACGGGAGCACACCAGGACACAGGGTCATACAAGGACACACAGGATACCGCAGCCAGGTAAAAGATGTTAAGATCTTTTATTTTAGTAGCGTAATCTCATGCTGTAAACCTTAGTGAAATCTAACATTTATTTTAGCAAAGCTTTGATTATTGGCATTCAAGCTAGTAATACTTGTAAAAACTTCCGTGTTGCCATGTTTCCAGTTGTCATCCTGTTAAAAAACTCAGTAACAACACATTTCTGACAGAGATCAATAGATTTCAGTTTTCCAGGGATCTTGTGAGATCTTAAACTCTCACCAGAAAATGAAACGGTCCGACAGCATTACAGATCCTTCACCAAACCCAAAACTAAGGCTTTAAAGATTTTCATGAGATTTTTTATTTCTTCCTCCTTTGTTCCACAAACAGTAGACCTGGAGTGTTTGTTGCAAAAATTGTCAGTGATAAAGTCTGACCAAAGCACACACCACACTTTGACATGAAGACCAACTATAAAGTGAGAGTAAAGTGTGATTTATTTTATTTTTTTGCTTCTTTTTGTGTCTCTAGTCAGAAACTAAAAACAGGAAAAACCTCATCATTTGTACCTGAAACAGAACTGATGACAGGGTTTGTAAAAACTTTGACCCCTCTCCTTCCCTATTATACTATAATTCCTGCATTTACACTTTTAATTTATTATTAAAGAATTAGTTGAAATCTCTACTATACTGAATCAATATTGTAATTCTTTTAAAAAGGAAAATGTATCACAGCTATTACATAGTCTGCTAAATAAAGAACAACATTTCTTAAAATGGTTGACATTTAGTAAACAGGTAATAATGTAGTTTTCACTTTCCAGCCATATTTTTAAAGAACCAATGTAATGTAACAAACAGGATCTAATATTCAGCATTGAATATATAGCCTGTATCTTTTCACATTTAGGAGATCATTTGCTAAAGGTTCTAGATGCACCTGAACAGAGGGAGGATGGACAGGCAACAAAAGGGAGGGGAGAGATGCAGAGAGCAAAAAAAAAGTTGATTGGATAAAATCCACCCAGTAGAGTTAAGGGAGTGCAGGGCAGAGGCAGAGCTGCACACTGGATATAAACAGGAAAGGTTAATAAGACAGGTGAGACACTCGGGAATCCGAGAAGCAGGCTGCTGTGACTGCAGGAGAATTTGATCCCCGGATCCATTAGAAACTCAAGCATCCTTCTGAGTATTGTGACTGGAATATATAAGATAACTGTCAGCAGGAACCACAGAGTTTTAACTACTGCTGCTGCTGCTGCTGCTGCTCTGGAGTTGGACTGAAGCGAACGAGTCAACAGTGGTGAGTCCCACAGCTGCACAGAAAGTTGGTCAGATGCAGGATGACGTTTATTCTCAGTAGCTTCAGCTGAACTTTATGGAACTTCATTTCTAAAACTTTACCTAGACTTCTTTGTCAACATACAAATGAATTGAATTAATGCTGTTACATGGTAGTTAACAGCAGAGTAACCAGGCAGAGTAGCCAGGTTAGGCTGACTGCTGATTATATAAAAGCTGTAGTCACCAGTCAGCTGTTAAAACTGTAAAGTTACTTAGAAATGTTTGTTTTTCAGTAAGTTGACTGCTGCTACATACATTTGACTCAAATTATTGTTGTTGCCTAATGCATACATCTTATGCATTAGGCATCCAATAACTGGGAACCGCCATCATGGTCCAAGCCTGTGTTAATGTATTATATGTGCTTCATGTGGAGGACGGATGAGCTTACTAAAAAAAAACATCATGTTGTCAGAACTGAGCAACTTCATTTTTACCATTTTAAAGGTGCATGGTACAGTGATACACTGTTTTTTAAGTCCACATTTTACACTAAAAACATGTGTTTTAGTGTAAAATTTAGTATTTAGTTAAACCTATAACCTCTAAAAATCATTAATAGAATTTTATTGAATTGAATTTCATTTAATTAAGTTTATTTATATAGCAGTAATTCACAACAAATGTCATTTTGAACCATTTTAAAAAGAGTCATTTCATTTCAATCATACAGACATTCCAACTAATCCTATCAAACAGTGCATTCAGTTTGGTACATCATTCAAATTAGTTTAAAAGGTTTCCTATCTGAGACTTAAAGTGTGGGAAGTTAATGAGGAAGCCCACAAAGCAAGCATAAATGCAAAAGATTTGATTACAGTTTTAAAACAGGTAAAATACATATTTAAAATATATTTTTCAAAAGTACCTTCAGATGTAAACAGGTTTATGTGGATACTTTATGGGATCCTGATGTCAACCTAAATACAGCTGAGAGGTTAAAACACTGACACAAAAATAGATCCAGAGGAAACACATAAAGCATGAAGTAGAGAAAAATGAAAAAGAAAAAAAATATCATGTTTTGTGTGGTCATGTTCATAATTTATTATTTTCTTTTGAATGTTACAGGACCAACATGTCACTCACCTCCATTCTTTCAGCAGAGGCCATTGAAAATGCAGTCAAGGACTGTGAAGGTATCTCGTCTTGAAAATACATCATCCTATTAAATTCAGACAATTAATAATCTTTCAGTCAGCAATTCAGCTCAATTTTCCCAACAAGATCAAAAGTCTTGTAAAATTAAGTCAATAAAATAATAAATACTTCAAAATGTGATGCCTCAGTGCTATGCATATCTTAAACACACATTCCATCATATAAGAGTTTAATCCTCTCCACACTTTGTTTTATATCAGAGTCTGAAAAGATTCATTCCGTTTGCGGCACCGGACACGTCTGTGGGCTTTTAAAAATGAAAAACAAGAACACAGCCACATGCTGGTTTAATCCTCACAACCGCGACCAACCAGGTGACTGTCAGGGTCATGACAAACTCTGTGTTTGCTTTACATGTGTGTACGTGTGTGCGTGTGTGTGCGTGTGTGTCTTTGAGCAGCTCCAGAATCGTTCTGCCATAAGAAGTTCTTCCAGCTGTGTGGTTTGTCCTCAAAGACACCCAAGGAGGTACGAGACGTGTTCCAGATGCTTGACGAGGACAACAGCGGCTTCATCGAGGAATCTGAGCTCAAGTGGGTAAAAACTCACCTGGGAGACAGAGAGCTTGTTATTCCTCAGATACTGGCAATCCCACTTAGTATTTACTGCAGTTTTCAGCCTTTAGGCAATGTTTAACTATAGTATTTGTTTGGTAAATATGAATAAATTGGCTACTTTGCAGTGCAACATCTAACTCGGATTTGGGAATGAAATCTGATGAGACCAGATTAACTCCCAGCAATAAATTAAATTAAATCCAAAATACTTTCTTCGTAAATTCAATGTTTTTGTAACTTATGTTATGCCAGTTTTTAAAGAGTTGCTGATGTTGATGGCTGAGGGCAGAAAGCATCTCCTATAGCAGTCTGTATTACTGCAGTTCAGAAGAAGCCTCTGACTGAAGTCACTCTGACGTTCTAAAACAATCTCATGAAGAGGAAACTCTGGATTGTCAGTAATGTTCTTAAAGGAGGAGAATACTTTATTTTGATGCATTTTATTGTCTCAGTTACCATCCGGGGTGAAAGTAAGGGGGTACGGAAGGGTACTGCGTACCCCTAAAAGTTTTAGGGGGGGGGGGGGGGGGACGCAGTACCTGTAAGAGGGAAGCAGCTGTCTGCTGTATAAAATCACTGTGCAGCTGTGAGTTCACCCACTAATCAGCCGTGACTGATTAGTTTTTCAAGAACAATCTAAAACACACTTAATCAGTTAATAAATAGTTTTTTCCCTCCATTTCATATTGATTCTGAACTCTTCGTGCTTTGTTAGAGCGGCGGTACAATATGTCGATCGCGGAAGGCTTTGAGTTAATCTCGGCATATAACGAACTGAACGGCGCCAGGGCGTTGAGACCAGAACGTCCTCCTCTGACTCCTTATCAAAACGTTCATAACTTTATTAAAGAACAAAAAAAAGTCAACAAAACGTTTTCAAATTAATGACCCAACAAAAATAATAATTTCAGTGATTATTGTTTCAACATGGTGTTGCGCAATTCTGTGCGTTTCGGTTCTATTACCAAAATAACGATTAGAGCAGGAGTTTAAAATTAACTTATCAACCACCGCTGTGTTCAGGGAGGCTTATTAATGATCGCAAAATAAATATCAAGCCTGAAAACCTGATATCATAACGGACTAAATGTTTTAAACATAATCTGTCGGCTCGAGGAGCAAGCGGTTGCCACGGCAACGGGTCTGCTTAAACGACAAAGAGAGAGCGAGAGTAAAAAGGTGCGAGTGGTTTTGAGTTGATCATCTGTTCGGGTTGTTTTACCTTGCTTTACCTTTGTCTTTGCATATCACAGCCGCTGTAGTTTCTGAACGTTCAATAAACGACAAACTTGGACTAATTACCTCATTCTTTGTGAGTATACGTCATTTATAACAAACATCAAACACGGTAAATATGTTTTATTAAGTATTTAACAAACAAATGGCTTCTACCGCAATAATTATGTGAAATTAAATGGTCTAATTTAAAAATAATAGTTTTATTGCTCTCTGGCATCTTGCTTTGAGCTCAGAGGCTGAGAGGCTTTTCCTCTATCAAAATATTTTTTTGCCTCTTATTTAGTTAAAATATTGATGTTGATGAGATTCTCTCCAAAATAATAACCTTTTTCAACCTTTATAGCTCCACTGTTGAAAATGAGAAGCTAATATTCACAAATGACATTGAAATAAAATCCAGTCCAACATCTGGTTTGAGGTGATTCCTCTGGAACCTGTTGGAGGAAAAATATCCCAACTTCAGAAGATGTGCTTTAACCCAACAGAGCTCTGTGGTTCTTCCTGTCAGAATGAGAGTCAGGGTGAGGAGGCGCCATGTTAGGAAGAGAAGTAGAAGCTGCATGATCTTCAGAACAAACAGGTCATGATGCTAGGCTGCTGATTATCCCTCTGTCTGGACACAGGATCAATATAACCAGTTTAAAAGCTAAAATGAATGGTAAACCAGACATGGAACCATGTTATAAACCATGATGTTCAGGATTTAGGTCTCATGGCATCTCAAGGTGTCAACATTGCAGCCAGTGGGCTGAGAGAAATACAGCTTTATTTTGTAACAATTCAAGAGCTACCCAGCTGTTACCGCTTCGGAAAAAAATTAATTAGCACAGAAATTCCAAAGCACACAAAGAAGCAGTTTTATATATATATATATATATATATATATATATATATATATATATATATATATATATATATATATATATATATATATATATATATATATATACTTTTGTCATAGCACATGAATTTAAAACTACTTTCACCCCTGGTTACCATGGCAACATGTTCCCTAACAGAGACACTCTGAGTGAAGAAAACATAAAGTGAGATATGAATGCTGCACAACTTTGAGCAAATTCTAAATGTAAGGCAGCCATATTGGATTTTGAGGTCTGGGTTGGAGAGAAAACTGAGACTTTCCCAATCAAAATTCAGGCTTTTAGAAACCGCTCTGTTCATTTCTCAAACTAAATACTTGGACATTTCAGCTTCTCAAATAAAAACAAAACAGCTAACTCAACCACACCCTTCAGTCAATCAAGAATAGTTGGAGGAGGAGAATGTTCTATATTTTTGTAGTTTCATGACATAACACCACAAGTTGAATAATTTCTAGTCTTTCAAGTTCCAAAAACTTTTACCAACATTGCAATGTTGGTAAAAGTTTTTGGAACTTGAAAAACCTAGAATTTACAGAGATGTGTAAGAACCAATAATTTAAACATTTTCTTAAGTAAAAGTAAACCACATAAGATAGAAAACAAAACTTCAATACAACAAATCACACACCAGGATAAGCACTCTTGTTATATTTTGTTATATAATTCAGCCAGTGTGATGAGAGCTCAGTGACAAGTGTTTCAATGTCATGTTTTGACGTGTGTGTGTGTGTGTGTGCACGTGCGGGTGTGTGTGTGTGTGTGTGTGTGTGCATGCGTGTGTGTATGCGTGTGTGCGTGTGTGTGTGTGTTTGTGTTTGTAGGTTCTTCCTGCAGCGGTTCGTCCCTGGGGCACGGACCCTGAGCGATGCGGAAACCAAGAAATTCGTCTCATCAGCTGATGAGAACAGTGATGGCAGAATTGGAGCGGATGGTTGGTGTCTCATTTTTCACATCGTCCAGGTTTAAAATGACAGGAAGTGCTGACTCCATTAACTCTCCCATCTTAGAACTAAAAAAAAAAAAACACATCCAAGCAAATTTATGGCACTAAATTTGCTCGGATGATACGCCCAATCAGAAAGCTCTCCTTTCGTCAAGAAAACAATCCTAAATTCAACGCTGGAAATTAAACAGAAAAGTTCAGATCAGACAAATTATAAACCTAAATCTGTTGCAGGACTTGAAATGTTGATGTTCACAGACATTCCCTCTTCAGTCTGACTGACTTTGAGCTATTTTGCAAAGAATTGGCAATTAATGTCGTTTCTGGATGCACAAAACCAATTTTCAGATTTTTGCTTAGTTTGAACTATACATTATTTTCTTTACACTTTACAAAATACATTAAGGTTTGTGGTCAATTTCTTACGAAGTTCACATATTATTCCTTATCACTGTTATCAATGCATTTACATGTGAGGTTAGAGGAGGAATAAGCATTTTACCCAGTTTGAAAAATAAACTGAACTTGACTGCATTGTTTGATATATCATAATTGTTATGTATAAATGAACAGAATTGACTTTTTTGTGAAATTTGTTGAGATGACATGTACTTTGAATTGAAGCTCACTAAATTTACTTGAACTGGAAATAAAACAAAATGATTTTTTTTCACATAAACCCAACAGCATTATATGCATAGGACAAGTTAAGACATACTAGTTTTATGTTTTCAGGCTATCAGAGGCCATGTGTATTAAATGAAACATCATAATGTAGGTTTGCAAACTTTTCAGCAAAGAACATAATTAGATTAGAAACAAAAAAATGTTGTCTTGTGGCTCATTTATTTCAGATGTTGAATGCAACTTAATCATGGTTAACTCAATATGTTTCACTTTTCTCCAGAATTCCAGACAATGGTCCTGTCCTGAGGTCTACCAACAGAAAGAAGCCTCTGGCCATTCCCCGACCTCTGGAGTCCTCTGATAGGAGCGTCCATTCCCAGGAATTTAAAATGTTTTCTATTTAAATCTGTGTGTGCTCGTGATTTTTAAATGACCTTACATGTCCTTTTCAAGACTCCAAGCTTCAGAATGTCTTTTCTCTTTGTCTGTTGTTTCTTGTCTATGCACATTCCGCCTGTAATAAAGAATGAAATAAATAAAGATCTGGAAGCATATGTGTGCATAGTTTTCATTCATTGATTTATTTTTCACACCCACCAGGTGTAGCAGTCAGACAACAGGCAATTTTTTATATTAAGTTTGATATTATAGACCGCTCAACACAGAGATACACTGTACCAATGAGCTTGCAGGTTATCTAACAGTATATATGGCACCAGGGAACACCGAAGTCACGTCAGAGTATCTTCTAGGTTCTTAAACCTTTATATTCATCTGACCTTTTAGTAATTCAGTGCATGATATATATTTTTATACCGTTGTAAAATATGTTAAGGCTGAACATTTAACCAACTATTTCAGTTAAATGTCTTGATATGAAGACAGACCATATTTCTTAAGTAGGTAATAAATTCACAGACATACATGTGCACAAACAGTAATATTGCAATTTTTTGGAAATTATGTGTATTTTAAAGCTCCCACCTGAGGTGTACTTTTTCACTATATACTGAGAAAAACATAACACATCTGGAGAATGGAGAACACCCCTCCAATCCCACTCCTGCAAGAAAATACAAGGCATTTTAAGAGCAATGAAGAACAAAATGGTTGTGTCTCACTTGTGTGCACTTGGGTTCATGACAGCGCAAGAGATGCAGGAAACAGACTGACCAGCTAGCATTAGTTAGCAGTATAATGGAGGAGCAACATTTGAGTATTTGTGGCACAGATTCTGATGCAGTTAAATTTTATTTGAATTGTTAGGCATCCAGTCTTATGTTTCTTAGCCACAGTTTGACTTTGATAGCCTTAAGTAAAAAATGGTCTCTCTAAATTCTCCCTAGGTGTATGCATGGTTGTGTGTCCTGTCTGTCTCTGTGTTGCCCTGTGACAGACTGGCGACATGTCCAGGATGTATCCCACCTCTTGCCCGAAACGTTAGTTGGAAATAGGCACCAGCACCTTTCCCAACTCCACTAGGGAGGGGGAGGGGTGTACAGAAAACGGATGGATGGATGGACCTTAAGTCATGAGCTGAAGTGGATGAAGAACTTTTCATTGGGATTGGTTTCTCTGTATAGTCCTGCAAAATGACTATAGCACACATTCTGAGAAAAAAAGTCAGAATTCTGAGATTAAAGTCAGAATTCTGACTTTTTCTCAGAAGTCAGAATTCTGAGATTAAAGTCAGAATTCTGACTTTTTCTCAGAAGTCAGAATTCTGAGATTAAAGTCAGAATTCTGACTTTTTCTCAGAAGTCAGAATTCTGAGATTAAAGTCAGAATTCTGACTTTTTTCTCAGAAGTCAGAATTCTGAGATTAAATTCAGAATTCTGAGAAAAAAAAATCAGAATTTATTAGATTAAAATCAGAACTGTTTTATTTATTTATTTTTTTTTCAGTGGCCCTAATCCTCTTCCGTAACTACCCGGACAACTAAACCTGTAACCCTTCACTTTCAAAAGCAGGAAGTGAACGATGGAAACTGCTATAATGTGAGCGGCATGTCGTTTCATTGAGTTATTTCCATACTTTTCCCCTTTATTTACACAATAACTAGGTGCAGCTGGGCGTCTTGTTTGCATGCTTCGCGAGGTGAGTGCTTCCGGTTATTTTTCATTGCAGTGGAGGTGAGCTACCAGAACATGTTAGCCTGTTAGCCGGGATATGCTAGCTGTATCGGTGGCTCACCAACAGTTCATGGGCAGAAGTTAAAGGATTCTCGTTAAGCCCTAAACTACCTGACATCTGAATTAATCTTGTTACATTGTGATGCAACAGTAATGGTTTAAAGGACGTTAATAAGTATTCTGTTTTCTTGCATATTTAGTTCTCTTTTCGTGAGATTTTGCCTCGGCTTGCAGGTTTTACTCCGTCTTAGACTTTATGACAACATTAAACAGCTAAATAACTGCTTACATGAGCAGATCAGTTCTTTTTAGAAAGCAGGACTTGAATACTTCGACATTAATAGTGAGTTTTCATTCTGCGGACATGGAACTTCTGCCTTTAGAGGGCTCTTGTTATTTCTGGTTTACTTGCTCCCTCTTGAGCACATTTTGAGCACTTTTAAAAATATCTCATCACTGCTCGCGGATGATGTTCAGTTCTACATTTCTTTAAGGCCTCATGAGGCAGCAGAACAGCATTTCTTACACAACTGCTTAGACTGTGTAAGATGTTTCTCGAACTAAACTAAGGTAAAACTGAACTTATTTGTGCTCCAGAAAAGCACACAACTCTAATATAGACTCTTTGAATGTTCACCTCTTGTGCCACGTTTTCCATCAGAAACCTTTTAGTATATTTGGACTTATGAAATATAGCTAGGTTAAGTAGTATCATCTCTAGAACAGAACTGGAAATTGTTTGTCATGCATTTGTTTCTTTATAATGTCAATTTCTGCAAACAAAGCATCCCTGAGCCGTCTGCAGGTTGTACAGTGTGCTGCTGGCAGATTTAAGAGAAAATCACTTTTTTTCATGTCGCATTGTTTCTTGTCCTGCTCCACAGGCCCCCCATCCATTCAAGTGCATCACTTGGCTGTTAGTTATGGGGCTTTGAATAGTCAGTTACTGGCATACATCTCAGAACGTTTCCATCTGAATGTCCCTAGGTCAGGGTTCAGCAACGTTTAACGTCCCTTGAGCCAGTCGTGCTCCTGCTAAATAAAATCAGTTAGAGCCACAAAATAAATAAATAAATAAATAAATAATAAATAAATAAAACCAGTCAAGCTGTACAACATGCCCTATATTGAAATAATTTTATTATGCTATTGTGTTAAAACACAATAGCAACCTCATGTCTAAATAAACTCGTATAGATAAAGATAATTGCTGAAGCCAGTCATCCTGTTGCATCTGTATTAGAGACAACTCTTGTTTCTCTATCAGTTGTGGTCGTAGTTAAGAAGAGTGATTATGAAGGGGCCCAGGGGCCACATGTGACTCTGGAGCCACAGATTGCAGATAAGGTCACGTGAGCACAGTCTCTGTCAGGTAGCAGGAGCCCCAGAACTCTGAAGCCCTCTAACCCTTTGGGGTCGGTGGATTCTGTTGAGCTTTCTGAAAATGCAACTAAAAACTCAATATACTTACAGGACTTTTGATGTTTACTGTTTAGTGGTTGTCTGAGTGGTCTGGCTTAAAAAGTGATGTAAATATACTTAATGATTTTACTAGATGAAACCAAGGCCAAAACCAAAGCTGTTGTAAAATGTGAACCTTTTAGGATTTGAAGTCATGTAGAGGCCTGTCACAAAAACAGATTTTGCTGGACAATAAATTGTCCCAGCAATTATTGCGATAAACAACAATAGTGTTGTTTTGGGACCATTTTCAACTGATATATTGATAATTGCATAATAATGCAAATTCGCCCTCTCAGAGACCAGTAAACTTTAATTTTGTAAAGAACGCTGAATACTGGAACTGGAAGATGTTTTAAATATCCAAAAATAAAACACAAGACCCAAAAACAATAGACAAAACAGAAATAAAAAAAGCACACACACAACACAACCCACACAGATACAATGGATTAATATGTCTCTGCAAACAAAATTTCATCAGAATGGGAATTATCAAGCTCATTTTAATTTATTGTGCCATTAATTGCTTATTTTGACAGGCTAAGTATAGATACTAAGAAAGTTTTAAACAGTTTAATGTTACCTGTATGCTTGTGTACAATTATGCAGTTTGACCTTTATTTAAGGTCCGTCCATGACTTGCAAAGAACTGTTTGGATTTAATATTTGGTGGGATGCCAAATGTTCAGGCTCTGCATGCAGATAGTAAATTTGGCAAGTCAGAACACCGTGTGCCCTTAATGTCGCCACCTGATCCATAGTCTTAGTGGCTGAGGTGCCAAAGCTCAGAGTGGTGGGAACGTTGTGTAATGAAGAAGATGAGAATCAGAAAAATTTGGATTTATTATGAGAAACATCAAAGAAACAAGAAGTTTCTCAAGAGGCAGTCTGTCTTTTTGGTTCTCGTAATCAAATCTGCCTGTGGTAAAAACATTTTTTTCTTTCTTTTTTTTTGTTGTTTTTAAGTAAAGATGTAAGTTATGTCATAAACATTCCTCCTTCTTATGCCAGTCCCAAAATCACTCATGGGAAAACGTCAAATAAAGGTTAATGCTAGTTAATGTTATCATGGGACAACAAAGATGTGTAAAATTAAAATCATGTTTATCAGTCATCACATTTTGAGTGATGATTGAAAATACTATATTTGTAAATCCCTCAGAAACCCTCCAACCATTCAATAAATGTAAATATTATTGAAAATATATAGATTAGATTACAGATTTATGTTATCAAGTTAATTGATATATCTGCTAACAGCTATTGAAAACATGACATTTAAAATTCGAATATTACATCAGACCAATAAAAAACTATTTTAAAAGCAGAAATATGTGTATGTTTAATAACTGCTTAAAGGTTATTTACAAAAGGTACTGTTGATCTGATAAACGAGACTCTTAAATTCTAATTTCTAGAATATGACTACTCTTCCTACAGGCACACGGCATGATAACAGGACTGTCACCTGAGGAAACTAAACCATAACCCAAGTTTCACTAATGCTGATGATTAGGTAAGAAAGATTCAGTGACAGTATTGGGTCAGACTGGATGAAACTGAAGGTTTTCATGCCCAAACTCTTTGTCTTTGTCCTTTCCCAGTCCTAAAATGGCCTCAGGAGCACAAGACAAACAGTACACACCATCCCTTCTCAGCTTTTTCATTTATAACCCTACGTTTGGACCCCGGGAAGGAGAGGTGAGAAGGGGCTTTCAGTGAAGGTCATCTCTTTGGCTTCTCTGCAAAACCTTGTTCTGGACTAAGTTTCTCATGTCACATTTTTTCCTCTCAGGAAGAGAAAAAGATTTTGTTTTATCACCCCAGTGAGATTGAGAAGAATGAGAAGATCAGAAATGTGGGCCTTTGTGAAGCCATTGTTCAATTCACCAGGTACAACACATCATTAACACTTGATTTCATGATGCCTCTGCAAAAACATTTAGGTCTTTTGTCACTAAAACCTCCAACTTCTAAGTAATTGATTGGGATTTAATGTGATGCACCAAGATGAAGCTGTACATAGTTGTGAAATGGAAGGAAAACGCTGACTGAAAATGGGACATTGGGTTGTGTATTTGTATTCACCTTCCATGGGTTAAACGGGCATTATTATGTAAAATTGACTTTTTTGAGCTTTACCTCATGTTTACCCTCATCATAAACTTACATTAACTGTTGCTTTGAAAAATCAACAAAGCAATAGTTAATGTAAGTTCAACTTACATTAACTGTAATGTAAGTTACAGTACTGCTATACTGTTGCATGCTTGAGAAATCCTTTAATCTCCCGTGGCAACCATTCAGCTGTGTAAAACACTTGGGTGGACCTAGCAATGACTAGGCACCACTTAGAATTAAAATGAATATTTTAATTATAAAATATTAAGTTGATTATCCCACCCAGCTGCACTTTCCAAGCTACCGAGCTTCTGCCTCACAGAGCAACCATCAGCCTCCTTGCGACTCCCCCACTCAGCTCCTTCAGACTAGCTAGTAGAACTTCATATCAGCAGAGCTCATTATAAGAGCTACACCTTAGTGTAACACTGGTAAAGTTGCTGTCAAAGGGTTAGAAGAGGAGCCATGTTGTGATGACTTCTTGAAGGCAGAGTTTCAGTAAGAGCAGGAGCTTTTAAAGAGACAGAAGACCACTTTTTAGGTGTTAAATTACAAAGTCAAATTTCTTTTAAGTCATATTTGACATATACAGTATTTTTAACTGAAGCTTACATATTTACTTGATTGTGCTATAAATGGTACCATGTTCCTGGAAAACGCATAACACTGCCCCTTTAAGACTTTATAGAATCTCATTTTACTGCGGTTGCATGTTGCTGATGATTCCATGTTTGTAGGTACTTTATGAAAAAACAAAAAAACAAAAAGCTGGAGGGAATAGGGAAATATCCTGTAACATTATAATCAATGTCTAATCAAAAAACCCACAATGGATTGGTTAGTTATCTTTTTTTAATGCACCCTCTTTTTCACTTCTTTGTTCCAGGACTTTCTGTCCAACAAAACCAGCAAAATCCCTTCACACACAGAAAAATCGTCAGTTTTTCTTTGAGCCAGAGGAAAATTTCTGGATCGTCATGGTATACAGCATCTACAGATTTCTCGATTCCTCTGGACTTATTTTAATATTTAATCAGAATAACTTTTTTTATTGTTTTTCTTGTGCTTTTGTTCCACAGGTAGTTCGAAACCCAATGATTGAGAAACCAAACAAAGATGGCAAACCTCCCACAATAGAGTATCAAGAAGAAGAACTACTTGTGAGTTAATGAGGAATACTTGTAGAGAATAATACTGCAGTTTGCCTTCTTAGGGGTTTTTAACAAAAAATGTAAAACTTCCCATATTATTGATTTTATTTAAGAGAAAAATCATAAATCATTCACTTCCTTCTAAACTATTATGTTGATTATCACAGTCATTAAATGTTATATCTAAGGTTTAATTATTATATACAATTAAATGTACAGACTACAACGGAAATCTGGTAAAAGTGTTAATGGGTTAATAGAGGAGCCATGTTGTGATGATGACTTCCTGAAGGCAGAGTTTCAGAAAGAGCAGGAGTTTTCTCATTTCAATCTAATGCTATTGTTAGCTATTTACAAGCAGGTCAGGTTTTTGTGGAAACAGTATACATTTACCAAGGTTTAGCTTGAATTCAGGGATTTCTAAAATGCATCAATATTACAGCATATTCAGATTTATAAATATCTTCCTTCAACCAAGGAGTTTGGTTCTGATAGGAATTCAGACGGGCATCCATTAAAAGATAAGGAAGAAATGTAAAAGGAATGTCAGTTTTAAAAAAAATAAGTTTTATGTACTTTTTCTATATTTATAAAACAACATGTTGAAAATGATTCATATTGTTTTTAATAATCAATGAATTGTTAGCAGTGAGCTCCAGCTAACCATCACCCTAATCCACAGATTGTTAGATTCAGTCCAGGGCCGCTCCAGAACATTAACATTACTAACATTACTACCACTACATTACTACCAGCCAGAAAAATAATATGAATAAGTTTAGTCTCAACTGGAGCTGCTATGAAGTTTAATGTGGAACATGTTTGACAATACTGAAGCTGCTGTTGGTTTAAAACCACTGGAATCACATGACAAAGATAAAAACATGAACTTCAGGTGGTTTAATTATTTTTTCCAATTTGCCACTTTGTTTTCTTTTTAAAGGATACGGTTTACGGTGCGGTGGTCCGGCAGTGCTACAGTATGTACAAGGTGAGAGTTTTACACCGCCTGGTTCCAGTAAAAACAGTGTTTCTTTAAATTGTAGCTTTAATCATTTTATTATTTCTCTGGTTCTGCAGCTGTTTAACGGGACTTTCGGTCGGGTGATGGAATCCGGCGGAGTGGAGCTGCTCATCCAGAAGCTTGAGAAGTTTTTCTACAGGGTAAATGTTGCCAATGTCTGTCCAGCTGGCTGCTGTTGCTAGGCGTCTTTTTGTTTGGCCTTGTTTTGGACTGTACATATTGTCTTTGTCAAACTAAGTCCAGCATTGCTTCTTTTTTCAAGTCACCAGAGCCTGACGGTGTTTCCATAAGCATCTTAGTCTCAGTTCGAGTCTTCGTCGGTGTGTGTGTGTGTGTGTGTGTAAACAGGACGATGTTTGGAGTCGCGGTTCATTTCTCAGCCCTTAGCGACCTGCCTTGACTGTGTTCACTTCTGAGCATCAACATAATTACCTAAGCCTGTCACATTGACCAATTATCAATTAATTGCATGATAAATTTAAATAAGATAATTAATTCTCATTCTTTTTTATATCTGTTGTAGGGCAATTTTATTTATAGACTTGATAATCTTTTTCATTATTGGTTTTGGTTATGTTCTTCTTTCTTTCCACTTTATTGTTTTTGGTCATTAATTTTTTTGGTTATTTAAATTTTCTTCCAAGTTCCTGTGTTAATGCTCTTTACAAAGTTGGAGTTTATCAATTTTGTAGACGGTGAACTTGCATTTGTTTATTGCCATAATTTCTGGGACAATTTATCGTCCAGTTATTTGTCGTAGTGACAGGCCTACTCTTGCCTTAACCAACTCTGTATAAAAGTTTAAAAAATTAATTTTTAATTAGGGAAGACCTTAAATTGATCCAGGCTTCCCTCTCCGCCGTGTAACCTAAACACGGAGAGAAAGTAGACGCTGCGGTGTTCTGTATCTGAGCTTGAATGTCAGCTGAACATCTTATCCCTTTTCTGATGCAGGAGCTTCTGCATCACATCGGCCAAGAACTTCTCAGTCTGCTCTTTTTATTACGTTGTAAACTAATCTTTTTTTTTTTTGTCTCCTCTTTTCTCGGGGCTGTCCAGTATCTGCAGACACTCCACCTGCAGTCCTGTGACCTGCTGGACGTTTTTGGAGGCATCAGCTTCTTCCCCCTGGACAAGATGACCTACCTGAAGATCCAGTCCTTTGTCAACAGAGTGGAGGAGAGCCTCAGCCTGATCAAATACACAGCTTTCCTCTACAACGACCAGCTTATCTGGTACAAACTGTCAAAACTTTACACGCTCATCCAGCTAATCCGCTCTTTACCAGAATCGCCAACTCCCACTGCCTTAAAACAACCCTGCATGTCTGCAGCCACTTCCAATGGCAGAATCCCACTATTAAGTTATAAAAACATGCTGAATAAACAGAGGTGGTGCTGAACAAGAAGTCTAATCTTTATGGTTTGCATGCGACCTGACAGTTTATTTAGTTAGCAGACAAATACTCTGTCTACTCATAGTGTCCATTTCACGCCTCAGCTTCTGTTACAAGAAAAAAAAGATTTTTTTAAAGGGTTTAAAAGTGATTTTTGTTGTTGTCATGGTTGTGTGTGCAGGAGTGGTCTGGAGCAGGACGACATGAGAATCCTCTACAAGTATCTGACCACGTCGCTGTTTCCCAGGCACTCAGAGCCCGAGGTAGATGGAGGTGAACCCCAGGCACAAGGCCTTGCAAATGTCTTCATACCTACTGGACGTTTTCACATTTTAGTGTTAACATGAAACGCTTCAAAATCACCAAGAAGAGAAGTGTCCTGCTGTTAGGGACAATGAAGTAAAGTACAAGACAGTCAGCTCAGTTCAGTTTATTTCCACAGCGCCAGTTCACTAAAGATGTCGTCTCGAGGCACTTTACGAAGAAAGTCATTTCAGTTCTATCACACATGCATTCAAATTAATCCTACACTGCAAAAACACTAATTACTTAAAATAAACTCCTATATCCTGCTGAAAATTTACTTGTAAGTTAGTTTTGTCTTATTTCAAGTGTACTAAGATATTTTCTCTAGATATTAGACCAAAATTGCTAGGTAAGATTTTGTGATTTTACTGTGAATTTTCAATTAAGCTCAGTTTATTATTCAAATTAGTTTACAAAGTTTTCTATTTAAGAGAAACCAAGGAGATTGGATCGAGGCATTAACTTGCAGCATCCACTCCTGGATGAACATGTAGCGACAGGTGACGATCTCTTGTATTGTGTCATTGACTTTACAGCAAGCAACTTTGTAGCGACTGGAGAGGAAAAACTGCTTTTTAACAAGAAGAATCTTCCAGCAGAACCAGAACCTGGCTCTGTGTGAGCGCAAACACACAGAAAAGAAACAAATGAGCTGATGTATAGATGTTTGTTTTGTGCTAATTAACAGCAGGAGATGGAGAAGGTTTAGGTGAAGGCAGCCTTATGTCAGCTGATTCCCTCTTCCAGGAAGGAACCACAACCAACAGAACATCACACCAGGTGTAGCTTCAATGGAGAGGAAAATAACTGAGAGAACACAAAAAGTTGACAGTGAAATGACAGCAAATGATCCAAACTGGAGAGTAGTAGAAGAAGAAAGTAGCAAAGTGAGAAGAGAAGACTTGAAACTGGGACAAAGGTTCACCTAGAGTAGATAAAGATACAGCTAGAGTTGCACTGGAATGCTAATGATCAAAGTATATTCAAAGTCTGGACCTAAAAAAATGATAACTGTTTGTTACTCATTTCCAGAAGTTTGAAGGTGTGAAGTTTTTGTGTGAGGTGTGAAGTCACCTCAGTAGAGCAAATCAGAATTCATATAGAATGAATTTATGAGGATTATTTCACAGGACGTTTCAATCCTGCATCAAGATCTTGAGCATTTAACAGTTTTTCATGTTCTCTACAATAACATGACTTTGTTATTGTATTGACTTTTTAAAACTGAACCTTTTTGTGTTTTTCCCGTTTCCTGCTGCAGTTGGCTGGCAGAGACTCTCCTCTGAGGCCTGAAGTCACAGGAAATCTGTTGCATTATGGGAGGTAATTCCATCTTCTCTTGAATCCTGTCCTCTGTAAGAAAAAAACATTTGAATTTATCTGCTGCCGTGTTCCCCGTGCATCATGGCATGCACTGGATGTGCTAAATTGAATTTTTGCATCATGTTTTTTAGCAGTCTGCTGCTGTATAGGCAGGTTTGTACAGAGGATGGGTGGATTATGCTACTGTACTAAAATATGGCATTGTTCAAAACCTATTTACACATCTTTACCTCACTCATCTCCCAAAAGTAAGGAATTCATACCTAATTTACTGATTCGCCCCAAGATAACATTTTAGTAGATCAATAAAAACGACCAATTTCCTGGATTAATTTGTTATTGTGGCGTTATTAAAAATGTTTCATTATCAGAATATCTGAAGTAACAAGCTTCATATCTCAACCTTCCTAAAATAATGGCCTAAGTCATTTTTTTGCCAAAGTGATTTTCTTTTTGTTTTTGTTGCAAAACTCACTTTTGGGGGGGAAAAGGTGGCGATGTATAATAGAAGCCAAGCTCATTCACATATAATCATAGTCATGAAGGTGAAGACTTAGCTTTGTCATTCACTTGGGGCGATCTGATCTGGTGCATTTTTTCATTCAAAACTTATAGATTAGACAGGCATCTCACTCTTCTTGAGGATCTTTGCCTGGATTTATGCTTACGACGGTGCTACGCCAACATTAGCTCCCTTCATCATTGTTTTGGTGCGACTTGTTGATGTTATTCCTGCAGACTCCTGCTTTGGGCTCTGGACTATGAATGTTGAATATTTCATCATTTCGAAACCTCTACATGTATTGTGTAACTTTTAACTCGTGTAAAAGTCCAGACCACCTCACAGTCCTCGCTGCCCTGTCTCCACGTGTCCTCAGGTTCTTGACAGGACCTGCTAACCTCAAAGATCCAGAGGCCAAATTCCGATTCCCCAAAATATTTGTGAGTGCAGAAGACGGCTATGAGGAGCTGCATCTGATCGTTTATAAGGTGTGTGTGGAATCAAACCTGACTCTGCTGTTTCTTGCTGTTGACCCATTCATATCCTCACTCATATTATAAATGCATCAGTGACCAGGTCATTCATTATCAGGATGATTTTCTAACCTAATCTGTAATGGAGGGGATTTTGGTTCTTGTTTATCATGGTAGCTGTGGGATTAAATCTCTTCCTTCTCTATAGATGGATTTTTTTTGGATTACATGGCTCAATTTTAAAATGAAGTACTTCCAGCAATGCTTATCATCCGATTAGTGTGAATGTTCAACCTTTTTGACCTAGATTCTGCATGAAACCTGCACTGATTTCCTTTTTTTTTTTTTCCCATTGCAGGCGATGAGCGCAGCTGCTTGTTTTATGATTAGTGGTAAGTTAAAGCCTACATTATTTATTTTAATGGATTCATGCTGTCTTCTTCCTCATATTAAGCTGACATAAGACATTTTATCCTGTTTCAACTGAATTTCTTCTCTCCGCCATCTTTTCCCAGCCAACGTGGAGCTGACCAGGGAGTTCTGTGAGCAGCTGGACAGCTTGGTGGGCCCCCAGCTGACTCTGCTGGCATCAGATATATGTGAACAGTTCACAATAAACCGCAGGATATCTGGGTCAGTGCCCGCTTCTCTCTTCCTCCACTGTACAAAGATGGTTTTATTTAGTTTTCCTCCACTTCTCAGCGGTATTAGTGACTCATAGCATGAATAACAATAGTCATGCAACTTATCATAAAGCGTTTTAGAAGCGTCAGTGTGATGTATGAACTGTGTCCAGTAATTGACATTGACTTAAAACTGGCCTTTTTCTTTTTGAGTCCTCAAATACAACTCAGTCGAATGTTTACATACTTAATGAAGACTATGAATGTTATATTCACTTTGGGCTTTTAAAGACACATTTAACATTTTTCACTGTTGAATAGCAATTCAATAAATGATTGTAATAATAGTAGCAAGCAAGAAAAGCGATTGTTTGTTTTAGGTATTCTGTGATCCACATCTGGTCTAAATCAAATGTTGGCATAGAATTCACTTGGCAAGATGCAGACAAACGACACTCTTTACAGCAGTAGGTCATTGTAAACGGCATCATGGAGGAGTATTGATGTGATGACGCGCTGAAGGCAGTGTCGGAAAGAACAGGAGCTTCTTAAAAGAGACAGAGGCACAATTTCAAGGCATCAAATTACAAAGTCAGTTTTCTTTCAAGTTGTGTTTAATATGTACAGCACTTTTATAACAACTTTTGTAACTAACCCTACACACACACAGCTTTCATAAACACTTACCAGCTTTTTACTTTTTTCTTCCTCAAACTGGCCAGTTAGGTGATTATTTTGTACTACTGCCTCTGTAGCCTATTAGCAAAAATAAAGAAAAGACTCCATCAGGGCAGGAGAAATGCTTTTGTGGAATAATTAAATAGCAGAGTTGGCACGCTACTTTAACTTGAATGTTGTTGGTAAGTCGAGGGCTTTGTGATTCCAGTTCTGAATATCACCTGTCATTATGTGTTAACTCTGCCTGGCTGGCAGACACAGACAGAACTCTAACATTACTGCAGCTCTTAAAGGGTAACTCAAGCAAGGCAGCACTAAGGACTGGCATCCCTGTCCATGTGTCTTTGACCCCATCAGTTAGCTCCAGATCCGTAATCTTAGACCGGCCCTGGCAATTTGACGGGCTCCTCGTAATCAACTTAGTAAAGAATGTGCTGAATAAATAATAAGGTTCCAAATTCCTCCACTATCATTCACATCTCCATCCTGGATTTGGGCTCCTGCTGCCTTCCACTCAGCAATCCACTTCCTGTTGGAATAAAACAAATTGATCCCAGTTTCAGAGGAATGACAAACTGCTGTTAAACCCAACTTCAGCTGTTTTGGTTCATCCTGTCCTGTTTGTGTGTCTCCCATATTGTTGCTGTAGGCCAGAGAAGGAACCCCAGTTCAAGTTTATCTACTTTAACCACATGAACCTGGCAGAGAAGAGCACCATTCACATGAGGAAAACCGCCAGTGTGTGTCTGACCTCGGTCCACCCTGACCTCATGAAGATACTGGGAGACATCAACTGTGACTTTGCGAGGTACAGCAGCAGATCCTGGAGCTTTATTAAACAAATATTCAGGGTGGTGTTTTTATTTCCCAGTGGCATGTTGCCAATCTGCTCTGTCCTGAAAGCACCGAGTAGATGCAAGTGATTAGTTTCAGTTGGAGAAACTCAACCTTTTAATGCTCTGTGCCTGTAAGAGAACACCACAAAGAGCCACATCATTCTGAGAGATTTTTTACATTGAAGATTATATGTTGTGTGTTTTTACAAGTTTTGCAAAATTACTGATAAAATGGCTATAATTTTTATGGTAGTTTGTTTTTAAACTTTCATTTTTGGCATAGAAGCAGGCATTCCACAAACCACATTCCACAAACAATTGCAGTGTACTTTACAGAAATGGGATCAATTCCTTGTTCCGTATTTTGAGCTGTAGGGTAAAAATGCTCATTGCATAAACAATGAAACCATATGTTTACATACACTGAATAAAAAGACACACGCACATTTTTTCTCACTGTTTGAAGTTAAATTCAACCAATTTCTTGCTTTAGGTTTGTTAGAATTACCAAAATTATTTCTACTTGCAAAATGCCAGAAAACCTGGCGATAAATGATTTCTTTTCTTATAACTTTCCTCAAATTCAAGTTTACATACATTTGGTCAGTATCAAGGGTAACTATGTAAATATCTGGTTTGAAATGTATGGAAAATTATGTTGAAGGATGACAAAACCTAATGTTCTTGCGCAGCGAGTCGTATGGAGGGGTTGTGAGCTTTTGTGTTGCCATTCGCAAAAAAATTTTTGTTTTTTTTGGAAATATACCAAGATGCTACATTTCAAGTTTTATTAAAAAGTTAAAGAATAGCATAAATGTACAAAACCAATCAGCAGGACTTTTGCTAAGGTCACCACAATGGCCAAAGCTGCAGTTCTCCTCATTGCCATCTTCTTAAAAAAAGGAGATTGTTCTGCCATGCTTGAAGCTAAACTGTCTCGTCCAACTCTGCTGTCCCTGAAGGCGGTCTAAGGCAAGACTTTAGTTACTTCCATTTCTCTTGAGCAGAGCAAACATGAGCTGACTAACAGAACTAAGACCCTCCTCCTGGCTCTGATCGGTTATTTCTGACTGCTGTATTTCTGCAGATGACTGTAAAGTCACAGGGAGACGGATAACCTGTCTCACGTTATGCAGTCATGACACGGTGACAATTTTAACAAATATGTAAAAAAACATTGCTAATGAAAGTTACATATTGTAGCTTTAAGCCTCAGAAAAATCTATTTTGTATACAAAGTACAATAAACATTACTACATGTACTTCCTCATGCTGATTTCTACTAATCTGCTCCCAAGGGTTGACGAAGATGAGGAAATCATAGTAAAAGCTATGACGGACTACTGGGTCGTCGGCAAGAAGTCAGACCAGAGAGAGCTCTATGTGATCCTAAATCAAAAGAACGCCAATCTGATTGAAGTAAACGGTACGTCCTTCAACAGGAAGTGCAGTTGTGTATTCTAACCAGAACATGCTGTCATGTTTTCAACCTTATCCATTTTCATTTTTGAATTCCAGAGGAAGTGAAGAGGCTTTGTGCGACGCAATTCAACAACATTTTCTTCTTGGACTGAGCAAACAAGATGGCGACTGATCACACTAAAAACTGTCAGGGTTTCAGCGGCAGCATCAACGTAATGCAATAATTGCATTGTAAAATAAAAAATATTGTTGAAAAGCTTTCTCACCAAGTTTTTTTATTTAATAGACTAAAATTGTAATTTTATCTTGTAATTACCTGTAAAAAAAAAAAATACAGATTTTACTTTACATGTACTGCATCTCATTTTCTCTGTACATATTTGTATGATTTTATCATAAGTTCCCCCTTATGTATTTGGATATTTTTATTGAGATCATGATGAAATTGTCTCATTTTAATTTAAAAACTGACATGTACTGATGTGCTCATTCCAGTTTTATTTGATGATCAGTTATGGTTTTAAGATTTCATCATGTCGAAACTATTTGTATACAACTGCACTAACTTGAAATAATAAATGAAGTCATTTTCCTAAATGTATAAACTGCATTTTACTCTTAGCTTTTAATCACAAGTAAATGCAATGAAACATGCAGTTTCATGTTTCATTGAAACATTAAACTAATAAGTTTAATGTTTAAACTTATTAACATTAAGTTTAAACGGATTTTCTGGACACAGATTACTGTAGAAAGAAATTGTGACTTAAACACAGCAGTTTGATTTTTATACTTGTGATGTCAGCAAAAATACAAAGCTGAATCAGCTGTTTTGTTCTATTTCAGTGGGCTTTTTAAACACTTTGTATTTTGTGAAATACTTAAGTGAAAATGTTTTTTATTAACCAGATGTTTTGTCACTGTACATTTATGAGTGGGGACAATATGCCCCAATGAATTGTACATCTTAACTATTCATTTGTTTCTAATTAATTGGAAACAAATAAGCAGTTATAGTTTGTTATGGTAAAGTTGTTCCTAAAATATAGAAAACACTCAATCTGAGGACTTTAAGTATATATTTTAAAAGTTCTTAGCTTTAAGTCCTCGTCAATCTTGGAATTTAATTCACATCAGACGGTCTACCACTGGAACAAACATTATCTAAACTAAACTTCCTGTATACCATTCTGTATTTGATTTACTAATTCCAACAGTAACCAGAGGATTACATGTTGAAAATCTCTTCCTGTTTAGTAGTGAATTAACTAAAGAAAACATCAAAGAAAAAGCACCAGTCAGAAGTGTTTTATGCAACTAAAGGAGGACAGGGGGAAAGTAAGAGAAATACTGAAAGAATAGTTTAAAATAAATGTTAGAAACAAAAGAGGATAAAGAGAAAATCAGGATGATAAAGCATTTTTGTAAAAAAATAAAACAGGGGACTATGAGTTAAACTTGTACAGTAGGTGGCAGTATGCACCTCTGAAGATCCGCCAAGAAAAAGAGGAAGATGAGAAGCACCAATCAGAAGCCCAGTCCTGTACAGGCAGCCAATCAGCGTCACTTTAACAAAGTTTCAAAAATTCAACCGCCATTATTATGTTTCTTAAATTAGGTTGCGTTCACTGTGTTCGTTGGGCTCGTTCGGATTTTAGATTTTAAGTTGCTATTTCGTAAAGAAGACACGGTTCTTGCGCATTATTCTTAGAGAGAACATCAGGTAGAGTATTAATTTAGTATTTATTTGTTTGTTGGTGGCTGTTAAAGTTTATATAAGGCTTGCTGTTAGTTTTCAATGAGTGAGCTTAGCTAACTTTGGATTATCTTTGGTCGTCCACTATAAAGAAATATATTCTAGTTTAATTTTATTGTTGTTAAATTACTGCAGCAAGTTTGAGTGAATTTAGACCGTCGTACCGTATAAGGGCTGATCGGGTGATGTGGATTGAGTCACATTTGCCCAGAGAGATGTGTTTTACTTACTATGTGGGTAGTAAGTAGATTCACTTGCTAGTGTAAATAGCTACTAAAAGTATGTTGAAGAAGGGCTGCTATGACTGACAACCTAATATATATATATATATATATATATATATATATATATATATATATATATATATATATAAGGGCTGATCGGGGCATGTGGATTGAGTCACATTTGCCCACATTTGTTGAAAATCTCTTCCTGTTTAGTAGTGAATTAACTAAAGAAAACTTCAAAGAAAAAGCACCAGTCAGAAGTGTTTTATGCAACTAAAGGAGGACACATGAATGACATGTAGGAACAGTGGAGAGGAAAACTCCCCTTTAACAGGAAAGAAACCTCCAGCAGCACCAGAACCTGACTTCATGTAAACGACCAACGGGGAGTTTAGAGAACAGAGCAGATGCACAAAAACAAAGAAGCACTCATCTCATCCAGAAGTATTTTTAGTCCTAAATAAAAAGTAAAGAGAAAATAATTTCAGTAGTGTGGAGATGGAGTCAAACACCTAAAGGCAGGACCAACTGGGTCATCTATGGAAAGGGAACATGAAGTTATTGGCAGCCAGAGCTCAACCAATATTTATTTCCCCACTATCTGTGGTGTTCCACACACACTGTACCTTTTGATCACAGCAGCTTGCAGTGGATTTCCTTTATTTCGTCAACATTTGTGGAAGCTGAAAGTCGGACGCGTTCTGTTCTTTCATTCCTGCAGATCTCTCAAAAATGGATTCTCGATTTGCTGACCTTCGGCGGCGAGACTCGAGCGTGTCAATGCTCCGAGTGAAGCAGTCACGCCGGAGATCTCAGTGCCAAAAAGAGAACCGGGAGCGGATGGTGAACACTCGCAGGCAGCTGGACAAACTGCCAGAAGCGGACGCGTCTTCCCTGGACGTCTCCACGGTGACTACCAACATATCCACTGTTCAGGAGAAGACACGGATCAAGGCCACACCAGCTAACGGTATGAGCCGTTTCCACACACAGGCATCTCTAGAGATCCATGTTACATTCTGAATTCTTGGCTTCTTTGCCACTAATTGTGGCTTATGATATTTGTTTTCCTACAGTTGCAGCAGTAGACAGGCTGAAGCGGCTGCAGAACTGGAAAGAGCAGAAGGAGCTGAAGAAGGAAAAGGAAAAAAGAGAGAGGGAGTCAAAAAGAGTGTTCAAGATTGGCCTCTATCAACCCAAAGACACGCTCAGTCTTGCTCCGCTACCTGCTGTCCCTTCTGCTGCCTCCAGACCCAGAGAGGTGCTGATCTACCCATCACCCATATTATTAGATGAGCAAAAATACGTTTGACTAAAAATAAATGTCTGAGGATGGCTTTCTTTCAGAGAAAGGTGAACGTAGCTCCACCCCAGAGCAGCAGAGTCACTCGCTCCATGAAACAGCCCCAGCAGGAACCACAGAGGGTAAATCCTGCAATTCTGATCCTGAGGATTTTCTCATGTCCACCTGTAATACACCAAGTAAAATGTAAAACATATTTTATTGCTCTTCTCTTGCAAATGTTTCTGTAGCCTCTGGCGATGCAGCATCAGAACACTCGAGCAAACAAAGGTAAGTCAGGAGCAAGCAGCTTATTTTAACACAACCATCTACAAGTGAAACGAGGGATGCTCTGATATGAACATTTGGGCTCATATTGATATGCAATATAAATATTACTGTTATGGCCGCTTCATCGGTGTCCTGTAATACAAACATTTTGAGAAACAGAAGTTTGGTTTTTCCTTTAAATGTAACCAGTAATCATCAAAATGGAAGGAGTGTTTGTAACAACTTTTCCTTTGAGTTGGATGACTCCGACTCAAAGGAAAACCCATGATGACCCATGATAACTGACAGCTTCCCTTCTTCCTTTTCAGTCCAGCCGTGCGCTGAGCGCCCGGCCAGGAGCTGTGCTGCTGCCCTCAAACCCTCCACTGCCACCAAGACCAGTGCAGGTAACCCTCTGGACGGGACGCCCGCCTCAGCAGCAGCTATAGTGTTTCCATATTAGCATGTCAATCTGTGTGTCTGTCAGGCTGTCCTGCTGCGTCAGGGCCAGGCGGCCGAGCGTTATCGACCAGATCGGCCAACAGGCCTCCGGTTACTAAAGCTCAGGCTGAGGTGAAAGACAATCCTAAGGCCAGAGGTACGTTTACACAATCACAGGCTTCCTAGCTGCTGCTTACGAGCTGTTTGATTTGGTTGGTCCAGAAAACTGAATATGTAAAGTCTGTCTCTGTTCTCAGAAGGAAGAACCACTAGGAACAGAGCAGTTGTCAACCCTCTACCGCCCTCGTCTGGAGAAAGAAGGAACTGTAAAGGTACAAAGTATTTTCCCAAAGGTCTGACCTGGATTAAAGGGGCAGTATAATGTAAAATCGACTTTTTTTAATCTATTCATCATGTTATAATGTTTCATCATCAAAAAGATACCTGGAGTGTTGCCTTGATTCTCTCATGCTTGCTTTAGAAATCCTTGAATTTCCATGGCAACCATTCAGTTTGAGACGCTGCTCCCCCTCAGAGCTGCAGTTTCCAAACTTCCACTTCACAGAACAGCCTCCCCCATCAGTCCCCCACTCAGCTCCTCCAGACTAGCCAGCAGCAATTAGCCAACACCTGGTGGAACTGTGCATCTCCTGAGCTCATTATGGGAGCTACTTCTCAGTTCAACACTGATAAAAATGTTAAAGGGTGAATAGAGAAGCCAACAACTTCCTGAAGCTGGAGTTTCAGAAAGAGCAGGAGCTTTTAAAGAGACAGAGGCCTAATTATAATCTAATGTCCTTAAATTCTGTTTGATATTTACAGCATTTTTCTAACAGCTCAAGGTAACACAGTGACTTGATTGTACTATCAGATGGCTCTATGTGCCTGAAAAATACTCAATACTGCCCCTTTAAGACTGATTAAAACTTTAGGATACATACATTAATTCCGCCTTGGGCAAATTAAAGAGCAAAATCGTAAATTGTAATAAACAACTCACAACAACTATCAAATCACAATGAAAGACGGCGTAAAATAAATGCAAGCTATACACCATTAAAAAATACATGTACATAAAAATTCTTTTTAAATGTAAAATCTGGTGTTTGCATTTCTACAACTCTAGGCACCACAGTCCAGCCTGCTGAGCACAAGGTGAGTGTTTTCCCTCAGTGTCCCATAACACAGGATTACAGTGAGATTAAAGTCAGAGAGATGCACACATCAGGTTGTTTGCCGCCGTTTTCCTTTTTGTAGGAGGAACAAGAGAAATCAGTTTGTCCTTCACACCCCACGCCTGGCCCTGAGGACAGAGCCATGGTGGTGAGCTCAGCTCCAGAGGAAGCTGCTCCTGCTCCGGGTTCTGCTGCTCCTGCTCCGGGTTCTGCTGCTCCTTCATTTGCTCCAGACGGCTTTGTCTTCCAGGCCCCTGCCGGCCTGTCGGCCTTCAAGTTTGAGCCTCTCACCCCCCGATCAGCAGACGCCTTCCTCACTCCAAGGTGATTGACATTCTGATTCGGTTCAATGTATCAGCCTGAACATCGGAGCACTCCAATAACCATAATCTTTCCCTCTGGTTGCCAGTTTTGGGTGTGTGAATGAAGGAATTTGGTCATGTGATAGTGATGCATGCAGGATGGTGGGGAGTTTACCTGAAGTCTGCTCTGTGTGTGTTTTTACAGTGACAAATTGGCAGAGAAATGTAAACAATGCTGGTTATTGGCTGTAGCAGAAATGTTAATATTAGAGCAGTGGAATCATTTCTGCTTATATAAACTTGGGCTGGACAATAAATGTTTTGCAATAGACGTGATCAATATCTGTAGCTATACATCTGATAGAAAATGTAATAATTTCACTGAACTCTGATCCAGAACTGAACAGCATTCTGGGAGTTGTAGGCAGAGGAAAGGCTTTAGTTGCTTAACCTCTGACAGCTTGCTAAGATGGGTTGATCTTTGGTTGCCTAGCAACAACCTGTCTAGTAACTTGCTCAGCAGCAGTTTTAGATTTCAGCACCGCCTCATAGCTGTTTAAAAAAAAAAAAAACAATGTTATGGAGAAAGAACTGTGAATAAAACAAGAAAAGGTTGCGGTCCAGCATGGAAGTGTTTCAAATATTTAAAACTAAAAAGCTAATAATTATTGATATTGACTGATAAGAAACCTTTAAATCCTGACAGGTTTTCACCCCTGACAAACGGAAATTCTTCTTCTTCTCACCAATGTCTGCTTGTTTTTAATATGAATGCTGTGCTGTGGTTCTTCTGTCCAGTCCCAGTTTCAGTCTCCCACCAGCCCCAGTGTTCAGTGATGAACCTCCAGCTGAGCCTGGAGAGCCTCCAGGCCACTCTCCTCTCCGCAGCGCCTCGACCTCTGTCAGCCCGCATGAGTCAAAGCATGATGTGCCCTACTTCAGGTAGTGGCACTTTGAAATTCACAGCTCTCTTCTTCCTCATTTTAAACCTGGGAGAGTTGAAGCATCTTTTGGTTTCTGGTTTGTTCAGATCAGAAATGTCCATCGAGACGGACAGACTGACAGACCTTTGTTTCCATTGGGAGTCCAAAGTGGAGGACGAGACCATCCCAGAGGAGAGTGAGTGTAAACTTGAAGTGACCCAAACTGATGTCGTGAGCTGAGCCGTTTTCACTCAGAGCCGCTGTGACTCTGTGACAGTGAGAGACCAAATGCGCACAGCAGTAGGCCAGGCGAGGCTGCTGATGAAGGAGCGCTTCAACCAGTTCAGCGGCCTGGTGGACGACTGCGAGTTTAGCCGCGGAGAGAAGGTCACCACCTTCACCGACCTGCAGGGCTTCTGGGACATGGTGTACTTCCAGGTACGGCTCCTCTGAGGGGCAGACAGGAAGTGGTTTTAGATTGAAACTCTGCAGCGTAGCCAGATGTGCGCTATCTTCCAGGTGGAAGACGTCAACAGGAAGTTTGATGCCCTGCGAGAAGCAGAGGGCCGCGGCTGGTTGGAGGAACTGAAGCCGCCCCCAAGACAGAGGAGAGTGGTGAAGGTGAGCCCTGCAGAACAGGCCTGGAAAAACAAATACCTCTGATGCATCGTAAAGTAATAATATCATACACACGGGATTGGTTTCGCAAAGGTTTTCATCTTTCTGTTCCCCCTGAGCGTTTTAAACAGGAACACACCGATTCACTTTTGATACCGATATCTGAGCTTTAGCGTTGTCCGATATCAATCCAATACAGATAAACAGCTGAATTAACTTAAAATGTTGTTTTTTTTAACAGACATAAATGTACTTAATTCCTAATTTATTTGATAACTCTGCAACAGTAAAGCACACTGAAATCCACCAACAGCTTTACAAGCTAACAAACATGTAAAAACAACTTGACTTATTCAGTCAGTGCAACCAGGAGATGGTAAAGAAACTGACAAAAACAATATGCTGTCGCCTTGGTCAAACATGAAGAAATAAACTGCAGCAAATGTTCTGAATTCTAAATATAATATAAAATGAATAATAAAGCATGACGTTGCTCAGAGCATGTCATAGCATAGAACTAGACTAAATAGATACGCCCTTATGGATCGGACACATTGTTACCAATACCCATTATAGAACTTCTTTTTCAATATTAGGACTGATACAGATATTGTTGGGTCGGTGCATCCCTAGTTTTAAACATTCTAATCCTATAGGGGGCAGTGTAACGCAATGCTTAAAACCAATCAGCCAATCAGATTGC
Source organism: Poecilia reticulata (assembly GCF_904066995.2). Classification (NCBI taxonomy): domain Eukaryota; kingdom Metazoa; phylum Chordata; class Actinopteri; order Cyprinodontiformes; family Poeciliidae; genus Poecilia; species Poecilia reticulata. Next base: position 23,423,867 of record NC_088848.1, on the reverse strand, counting down.
TACTGTAAAGAGAAAAATAAATAAATAAAAAACTCCTCCTGAAATAAATTTTAAGTTGGTTGTTATTTGGACTGAAAACCTCCTAATGTGGTAAAAATCCTCCAAGCTACTATATCTAAATAAAATCTAACTAGCAGAATGTGAACATTTCTCTATAGCAGACAGTTTAGTTTATCATTTGTGTCCCATACCCTCTCGTTTATCTGCACAGCCTTCAGTACTGAACTCTGGGTCTAACCAGTAAAAATCCTAACTTTTCCTGATTGTTTTAAAGAAAATGTCGGCCGCTCCCACCAAGCTGACGGGAAACAAAGCTGCGGCCAAGTCTCGCCTGGCGGCGGTGAAAGCTGCCATGAAAGCCCGGCAGCAGGCAGCTGAGGCAGAGAAGGCAAAGGACACAGGGGCTGCTGCTGGCAGGCAGGAGCCACTGGGAGGTCTCTCCCAGCTGGAGAGCCCAGCCAGACCATCAAGTGAGCAACAAATACAGCTTCACATCTTTATGCTTTATTGTTTATAATCATTTTTCTAATAGGCGCACGTTTGTGTTTTCAGCCCGGCGATCCAGCCGCCTGAGCGCAGCGGCGTTGCCCCAGACGGCGTTGACCCAGGCTTCCCCCGCAGCAGCTTACCCCTCACCCAGGAGAGTCACCCGCCGGTCCCTTGCATTGACCCAGACCCCTGTTCCTGCTCCTCCCGCTCAGCCTGTCCACTCTGCACAGAAACACCTGGACTACAAATCCCAGCAAGAAGCTCCTCAGGCCTCCCAGAACCAGAACGTTTCTCTCTGCTTCTCCCCTGTGAAGGAAGTTACTTCAGACGAGCCCCAGAACCAGACGAGTCCCAACCTGCAGTCTGAACAGGAAACGGTGTCGGAAGACCTTCCAACTCTTTCTGTGGACAACAAACCCTGTGATGTCATCAGTGCCAGACTTTCTCCGTCTCCATGTCAAACAGCTGCAGTCCAACCACCATCCCGTTCCCCCTCCGATCAGGTTCCCATGGAGACCCAGCCGCCCAGCTCTCCCACTCCAGATGCTTCAGTAGTTGAGGTCTGATCCAGATACTTCTGTATTCATCAACACAAAGTCATTTTTATGTGTTGTTCAGATTTTATTCTTTATTTTAAATGCAGGAAATTCCTGGTTTGGACTTTGAACGTTATTTCAAGCCGTCGCAGAGATGCAGTATGTCACTGGGGGACACTGTTGCCATAGAGCTGTCACCATCTATGGGAGCGGATGTAGAAATGAAGAGTCCTGAAGGACAACCTGAGGAGCTGCTTGCTCATCTAGAGCCGGGTATGAAGAACGCTGCATGAGCACCGACCACTGGGATTCCCTCTGGTTCAGGCTTCATTAAGCAGGAAGCTACAACATTTATTCTATTTATTTGTTACAACTGCACATTTTTAAGTGAACTGCAGGGATTCTTTTCCTTTCACTTTAGCTATGCTTTATTTAAATCCCCCAGAGATTACACAAGGGAATAACTTTGAGCTGTATCAAGAACTTTACAAGAAAATGTATTCAAATTACAACCAAAATTCTTATCTGTGTATTTTTGCGTTATTTTTCTGCTTAATGAATTCTGGATTTTTTCCCCAAGTGTACTCCTGCTTATTGCTGCCTGCCTGATTTGCTTTGGGGTTTGTTCACTTTTTTTTTTGCTCATCTCTCACAACAGCACTCTCAGCGGTGTCTTCAGTGTTCACTCCTCAATCACCTCAGGTCTTTTTTTTTTTTTTTTTTTTGTACTTTTCTTTAGACAAAAACAAATGCTAACTTAAATCAGCATACAATAGTTCTTTGTGCTTTAATAATTAATAACTGATCAATTCTGGTACTGGTTTCTTTCATTTTGAATCTATTTTTTGTATTTGTAGGTGCAGACTGCGCAGTCGGCCCTGCTGCTCTTCACCCCGGACCCGAAGGACCGGATTCGTCAGTCCACCTGTTCAAGTGACCTCATGGTCTTCACCCCTCCAAACGTATAAAAGCTTCTCTTACATTGTTCTGTTTTGACTTAAATGTGTTCATCTGTTTAAAAAAGAAAATCTGAGTCATTTTTTTCAAATTTGGTAGAAAATATTTCTTTTACTTCTTTTGAATTAAACGTTGTGTTTGCAAACTGTCTCTGGATTTGCTTAACACTACATCACATACCAGCTGTAAGCCTTTCCAAATATTTTTTTTTGTACAATGGAGAGAACTCTGAACAGAAGCTTTTCTTGTATTGAAGATGTCGAGTGTCCTCTGGTTCAGGTTGCTGATCTTCACATACTGCTTATTATTGGCTCTGGTTCCTGCAACGCAATGATAGAAGATGAGCATCAGAACAAAAGTTTAGGACATTTGAATGAATGAAAATACTTATGGATCATTGTTTAAACCAGTATTAAAAACAAAAGTCTGGAAATTACAGTAAGTACAAAGCTAACAATCGTTAGTTTTAGCTGCCCATGATGGTGTTCTTTTAGGAATTAAAACATCTTAGCCATAGTTTTCTATAAAGTGAAATACGTGTTTCAGGCTTCCTTGGCAAGATTCTCCATCTTCCTGGTAACCAAAATGTGATGTTCAACTGCAGGGAAGAAGCAGTGGGTAAAAAACTGTTGGATAATCAGGCTGGTGCTTGGTTTTTGATGGTCTCCAGATTCACGTTTGTTCATTTTCTCCTTGCTATGATCCTCCAAGAAGTCCTCTAGGAAAAATATAGAATCAGACCAAATTTTTGCTGAATGAAACATTCCTGCAAATGATTTCTGAGGCAATCAAAAGACTTGGCTCTTTTTATAAACTGCTTTTTAAGACTACAAACTAAATTTCTAATGTCCTTTTTATTCTCAATACAATATGTATAAAAAAGGATTTCTCAGATAAACTGCAGATGAAGGCAACACAACTAAACCAGGCTGAACCTGCAGGCTGCGGTTCCTCTGGCTCTTCAAGTTTGTCTTCCTCACTCTCCATTTTTGGCACAGCGGCATTTTCTTTCTACAACAACACGATTAGTTTATGGTGACTATCTGTGTGGATATTAAAAGTATTAAAGATGGCATCCGGTAGAGTTTATTTATACGAAAATGTACACACAAAAAAAACCAGCTGTGTAATGAAGTCTGGACTTCCACTACAAAATTTCACCAAATATGTTTTTAAAAAAAGCATCCAGAAGGAAAAAAATGGTGCTAATTCTGTCCTGTTTATTTGGGTTGATATCACAAGAAGCACAAGTATAAAAGTGACATCAGACAGGAGCTAGTTTCAAAATTATTTGTGTGTGATGTCACCAGAGGGAATGTGAAGCAACTTTGCTTTATTGTGATTTTCAACAAAATAAAAAAAAAATATATATATATATATATTTTTATATATATATATATATATATATTACAGTATCTAAAGTGGGTTCTATCTAAAGTTCTAGCCAGTAGCTTTGCTCTTTTCCATGTAAAAGAAAATCTGTTATTAAAGGCCAGGTTTGAAAAATATTGATAGGTGCTGATCATGTCAACATTATCTGGTTTCCCACTTCAACACTTTTAAACAGTGAATTTTGCATATTAGACTGACGTGAAACACTCATCTCAGGAATTTTTATCACTCGTACATTTTTTTATGTAGGACAGTTAACAGAAGAAAGATTCTCACTTCCTGGACATGTTGGGCTGCAGCCTCTGGTTCCTCCTCCCCTGTGGCTTCTTCCGCCTCAGGTGAATTCTCTGTAATCTGGCTGTCTGTCGCAATCTGGTCCATGCTTTCCTCCGGCTCATCAGAAACCTGCTGGAACTTGAACTCTGCACAGGCCAAAAGCACCTCGAAAAACTCCAGGAACACAATCTACAGATGAGATCGGCACGAAAGCATTAGTGAAACGCTAAATGAGGCACATTATGATAATTGGCTGGAAACGGAGAGGCAGACCTCCAGCTCCACACGAGAAGGCCAGTTGTCACTTAGACAGTTCTCTGCAATGAGGAGCTGCAGTAATGTTGTTGTGGTGAGCTGCTGATCGAACAGTCTGAGGTCCTGGGAAGGTAACACAACATTATTAGTCTAATGCCTTAACCATGTATTAGAGATATTGCAGGATAGAAGACAGTAACTGAAAACTAGATTTAAAGCCCATAGAGGGTGGTAGAGAGGTTCTTAAAGGGTTTGATTATAAAAACCATCTGCATTATATCAGTCTATCATCTGAAAATGACTGGAGGAGCTGCAGAGACGATTTGCAGGCAGGACGATGCTTCACTGCCGTGGGCTTTAAGGAGAGCAGTTCCACATGCCGTTTGTTACAAACCATGTAGGAAAACCAGCAACCAGAGCTGAAACCATTAACCCCACTCATGGTGTTGAATTGATTATTGAAATAATCACCAACTAATTTAGTCATTCATTAATTATTAATTGGACTATATAGATTTTAAAAAGTCACACTTATTTGTAATCTGCTCTACACAGAACTCCTCAAGTGACAGTTTTATCTTCACCTGGTTCAAATTCTGTATAAAAAATCTAATATTAAGCACCTTTTGCTTTACAATTAATCCAAAAATCTAATCACCAGATCAGCCAGCAGAAAGGGCTAAGCTTTTCACATGTTGATGTCAGAATGGTGTTTTAGCTGCAGATGCATCCTTTGCCACAAATGATCAAGTGTTCAGTAAAGGAATGCTGCTACTGCGATTTAGGCAATTACTTTTTTTTTATTTACAAAAGGAATTTAAATATTTGCTTATTTGTATTCTAAAACAATCCCAAGTAGAACATGAAAAATCTGCAGAAATTATATCTGCTTAATCATCAGAATAGTCAGTTGCTAAAATGACACCTTGTGTGGCGGAAAACTAACATTACGCACCACTCTGAAAAAACTGGATGGGCTTCTCTTCCCAGGAAACAGTCATATACTTAGAGGTAGTGGGAACTTTTTAACTTTAGCTAGAAGTATCTAGAGCAGTAGTGGATTTTATCAGAACATATTCATTTGTAAGAATGGTCCAGTCAAAGCACTAAATCTAATTAAAAAGCTGTGGCAAGGCCTAAAATGAAAGCCTCTTCATCCAGTCCGACAGCTTGAGCTGTTCTGAAAGAAGGTTTACAGCACTGGTTATCAAACTAACAGAAGTAAAAGAATGAGTCAGTGTATGTGTGGTACTGATGTGTGTTCTACAGTTTTGTATTTGTGTGTAACTGTGTGTGTGTGTGTGTGTGCATGCGTGTGTGTGCTTTTAATGATGTAAAGCACTTTGAACTGCCTTGTTGCTGAAATATGCTATACAAATAAACTTGATTGACTGATCGATTGATGGATTGATATGCGTGCAGCTTGTGGCACCTTGAACATCCACAGCAGGTGTCTGCAGGTCATGCATGTCTCGTCGCTGTGGGCTGAGTAGATCCTGCAGAAATACTGAAAGATTTCCCAGCACTTGTTCAGGTACTTCAGAGCCTCCTCTGTGACGTCGGGCTGGCTGAACAGGAGACCTGCGTTAAAACAGCTGCAGTTATTAAATCAGCTCAAAGACAACATGTATGGCAACACGGGAATGACTTTTTATTAGTATGAGTCCAACCATTCAATACTCTGCTTATGTGTATTCAGTAAATGTGTTTATCATTGTTTTATTTAAACATTTTATATGCACAACTATAAAAAAACAAAAAAACAATATTTGGTAATATTTTATTTGCGGGGTGTGCATAACATGAAGTGAAGTGTCATTATTTACTGAATGATACGTCATGACAACGGTCGTAAACATTCATGAAGACTCCTTCACCTTCATGACATGAGCTATGTCACGTTTATGACAGGGTCATGTCAGTCTTATGCACAGCCCATCAAATAAAGTGTTACTTTATTTTTATTACTTTATTACAAACATGAAGAAATGAATGTTGTCTGCATGAATAATCTGCTGGGTTTCCCTGGAAACCTAACCAGAGAGCCTTCCTCCCAGCAGAAGTTAGACTCTACAACCATCACTGCTCTCTGTCCCGTCATCTCTGCTGACATTTACAGTCATTTACTCAATTTTAAATAACATTTCTGCTGTTATTGCACTTCTGTTTTTTCTGCACTGATATGCTGATATGATATGTAAGTAGTCAGCTGTCTTTGATGTTCCATACACTTACAAATTATGTACATAAAAAGAAAACTCATTCGACTGAGTTGCATGTCACTCGGAGTATGACGCTTCTATTTCTGATAATTGTAGTATTGTTTTTATGTTATAATCTTGTATAGTATATTACTATTATTATTGTCAATCTTGTTTTAATATACGTTTTGATCTTTTATTTTGGGAACCATTAAAATAAATCAGCACCTTTTACATTCCTGGCGTTTGGAAGGACATCGTTTGTCATCAGTTTGGAAAAGCAGGAGGCCAACAGGTGCATCTCAGACCTGCAAACAGATAAGACGTTGTGTTTTTATTTTTTATAAAGTTCTCACGGTGACTAATATTTCATCATGTCTTCTTTGTTTCTGCACAAATAAAAAGCAGGACAAAAGTGTTTCTTGGTTCAGTTTTATGCATTTCTGTCAGATCGTCTGCTTTCGATTCTCTTTCTAAACCCAGTTGGATCATAACTAAATGTAAGTTATTGTATTATTCAACAGGGCTGTGCTGAAGTATTTACACTGCTTGAACTTTTGATCACAGTAACAATGTGATTCAGATCACATTCAGATGAATGCAAAATTCATATGGTGGAATATTAAAACTGCACATTCCCAGGTGTAACACACGGCAGTGGCAGCATCATGCTGTGAGGATGCTATTTCTAAGCAGGTTTCTTGTAAAAATTATTTTATTTTCTCTTCACAATATGACACTGTTGGTTGAAGCTCAATGATTTTACATAATATCTTCTGGAGGAGATGTTTTCCTTACACCAAATCTTCCCTGTAGATGTAGTAGGCCACCGTCACTAGACCCATGAGAAACACATGGAGCGGCATGAGTGTGAAAGGCGAGAAGGTCTTTGCTTCTGAAACACAGAAGAAAAACAACAGAACAAGCTTCCTAAACGTCTGCAGCAGCTACAGCAACCCGTCCTGGATGGTGAAAGTTACAAACCAGACTCCTTCACCTCTGATCAAACGGTCTATCTGTGTCAGCGTCACGCCGTGACGGTGGACATTGCAGTCCTTGAGCAGGCGCCAGAACTGCAGGTGGGACAGCAGGAAGATGTTGTCGGGAGGACTGGAGCGGCCGAGTCTGCTGTAGAAACCAAAGATGAGCCTCAGCTCCACGTGTTGGCTCATCACCACAGATTCCACCTGACAGCACAGATGCAGCGTGAGGCGGGGAACAGCAGCGGAACGAGGTCATAACAGCTCAGAAGCTGACCTGCATGCGCTCAGTCGCACGGTCTCTCTGTGGGATCTTGTTCAGGAGAAGTTGGATGTTGAAAGCCATGTCAGATCCTAGAATCTTGGAGTCGTTGTCTGACAGCGGAAGGACGCCTGCAAAGGCGTCTGTAAAACCGTGAAAATTGTGAAATGTATTTTGAATGTTCGTTCAAATGAGGTATTTCTTTACCGAGGGGCGGTGGAGCTCTGTCTTCACTCAAGCTGGTTAAGATCAGATCGTCATCAAAGTCGCATTCAAAAACACGGCCACTCCTCGCAGTGAGCTTGCCCTGAAATCCGAGGGACACACACATCTTACAACGCTTCAAATATTACGGAAGCAAAATGATCAAAACTATTCCTGGCAGATTTGAGTAGCTTGACTTGTAGCTCCCAACAAGATAACTTCTTCTAGCATACCTCAACAAATGTATTGACAGCTCTGGTAAAGATGGATTAGTAAAGTCACCAGAGCATCCTCCTCAAAATGATATTTTTATACACATACCTACTGAACAACCCAGCCTAAAAGTAAAGCTTTTGTTTTAAAGACATTGTTTGTCCATTGATAACACAAACTAAATACAAAATATGGAAGTGTGAGATTATATTAATCCAGTAAAACCTGTAAATGTGTTTACCAGGGGTACTAACACATTTATCCGAGTCTGCATCTGATTTATAATCCAGATTTCAGTTCATTTTTAAAGTTTCTATATTTCTCAGATGAACACTAACCTGTCCGTGTTTTTTATTGTTCCTCCATTCTCCGGTGTAGATCGCACCGCCAGCGTAGTAAAAGGTTCCTTTTCCGTGACGCTGACCTTCACAGAACTCCCCCCTGTACTGGTTGCTCTGGGCATACTGGGATCCATCAATGCGCCTCAGAAACCAGGTGTGTGTTCCCAAACCATGCTGGAAGATTAAGAACCAAGATTCCAATCCGTTTCGTAATAAACATTAAAATATGGCATTGTTGCAAAATGACTAAAGTGTCCCGGCAGGTTCTTTCCAGGTCAGCGGTTAGAGGGTTAATTAAAAAAATAAATAATTATTGTATCTACATATGTGTTCAGTTCACACAATGTAACTTTCATACCTGCACTCCATCTTTCCAGCTCCCAACATACTGCTGTCCCAGTTTGGTCCAGTTCATAGTTCCCTCTCCATGCCTCAGATTGTTCCTCCACTCACCAGTGTATGTGTTTCCAGACGGGTAACTGTTAAAACACACGTAATATTATCTCACTAATATTAACGACAAGCTAGTAACCAAGCAAGGACATGCTTACCCCCTCTCTCCCCATCCTTCTCTCTTGTTCACCACCCAGTCCCCATCATACCAGGAGGTCTGGTCCTCATCATAATACACTTTACCCTAAATAAACAGAGCTCAGGTCAAAAGCTGACATCCACCCATCATGGAGATAAGTGTCACATTAATGTTAAATTTATCAAAGTATGAATACAAAGTATGATTTATAAAAGGACCGGATGCACAGGTTTAAATTTACCGAGGATGTTCCATGATCACATGGTCAAGCGGTCCAGCAGTAAAATTATCCCCAAAACATTTTTCGGATTGGATGAAGCAGGTTAATATTGAGCTGTAAATTTAAGGTCCACATTTAAAAGTCTGGTCTAGGTAACTAAATTAAATGAGCTTTACAAAATCTGTGAAGAAAAGCAACTAACTATTCAACCACGACCATGTGTCAGTAGGTTGTTGGTGGCTAAAGTCTGTCATATCTCTGTGAACTGCTAAGGAACATTTATCCAAACATCCGTGGGGTGTATGTATAATATGCCTGTACATATTCAATCATTTTGACATTCTGTGAGGAGAAAAAAAAACTACATTTAAAAATAGGAGGAAGAGTAAAATGAGTAAATCCTACCTTTCCATGCCTCTTGCCGTGATCCCACTGCCCACTGTAAGACATAACGGTTCTGGGACTTTTGTAGGTTCCCATTCCATGTCTTATACCTCTGCTGATGTCCCCTGTATAGGTGCTACCATCAAGCCATGTGAAAGTCCCCTGGCCCATTGGCAAGTTGCCCACAAAGTCTCCCTGCCAACATTGAAAATTTTAACTCACTTTGACATTTTTGGTGAGGAGATACAATGATTATTCCACGTGTTTAGGTAGTGATTAAATGCATCACTTAGGGAACCTACCTCATATTTCACACCATTTGCCTGTGTGAAGGTACCAGATCCCTCCATGAGTCCTTTGGAGAAAATTCCCTTCACAAAACAATTTGCATAACCGGTTAATCAAATTAAATGAAAATTACTTTGTGTAACGTGGAGGGAAATCTAAATATTCAACTTTTTGTGTCAGTCAATGCACCTTGTACTCATGTCCTCCGTGAAAAGAAGCAACTCCTTCTCCATTGATCTGTCCTTCGCTGGTTTCTCCTTCGTATCTGTCGACGTTGACAAAATTATATACTCTATTTAGCAGAACTAGTCCAACGCACAAGCGAATTATGATGTTGCTTAAGGCCCCCAAACATTCAGGGGCCTCCCATAAATAGATGAATTTCAAGAGACCATAAAGGTACAGATTTGTAGATTTAGTTAGAATGAGATTATTATTAAATTTGCATAAGTATATTTTCAGCACATATCAATAAAAAGTTTTCAAACTGCTTAGAATTTTTATTTAAGATGTAAAGAAATTGGCAAGTTTATTACAAAGAATAACTTTCCATCGTTTTGTAAATGTAGCTGCAATCAGTTGCTGATATTAATCTTTTCTTTGTGTTTTGAGTTCGGTTTATTCACAAATACATCTAAACAAGTGCTATCAAATAATCTCTAATTGATTTTAAGATCAATCAGTTCAACTTGCCTTCTCCACACCTTCTGCGTCCCAGATTCCACCAGGAAGAGGGGCCGGGCCCCAAATGTAAATCTTAATGCCCGATATAACCTGGGGCCTCCACTGCCATTTTACCAAATCCAATTGAAAAAGTGAACCTTGCTACATTTAAAGGTTTATCAGCAATTACAATTTGAGAACATTTTAAAACATTTTATTAAATGTTAAGTTAATAACTAAATAACTATTTAAGCTACCTTTGTATTTCCAAGCAAATTATATCAGGGAGTTCATAAATGTCTTCGGTTTGGCTTCGGTTTTCACTCTCTGAGTCCCGCAGCAGAATATGAGCTACTCTTTCTGATAAATTTAACAAGCTTTCATCTAAGTTTTTACCGCCATTCTCGTTGTTTTTAATTTCTGCTTCTATACATATTTCTTCGTCGCACTGTTCAGCATTTAAAACCTCCATGGCTACGTTTATTCCCTCAAACGTCCTTTGTTTTGTTTCTCACGCGACCTAAAACATCTCCATGGTAACGTTCGAGAAAGCTTCTAACTACGGCAGCCTAAGTCAGTCAAAAAGCGCAAAACTAACAAAAGCTAAATTAAAGAAGTTCTTCCTTTTTTAAAACCTTTTTAAGCTGTTCATTTTAAATTGTACACATAATTAAGCATAAACAGAAACGTTTTACATTTAAATACAAGACATTCACTTCACGTCAATTACATCAGTATAAACAGCATGTCAGGTTAGTTTTTGCCTTTTAACTTGAAATACATTTTAAGAAAAAAATACCACTTGTTGACTTTTGCTGTGACCAAAACACGTACATTAAAAAGAACATTTATGTTAAGTAAACATTTATGTTTATCTTTATATTAATTAACTTCCAATTCATCTAAATTTCACCAAAACCTGCATTTACCTTTTAATTGACAGGAGTGAAGAAATGCTCAACTTAGCTTTGAATACAATTCAGGAATCTTTAAATGACACATTATCAATCAGTATCCCAGTTGAACCCACTGTTTATTCAGAATTACCGCTTTACAGCCAAGAATTGTAATAATAAATGATCTGTTACCTCAGTTCAACAAGAATAATAAGCATGTGTTTGTGCATTGTTTATTGGATATAACAATAAAAAAATAATATAATCTATTTAATATAAAAAAAATCTAACTAAATGAAAACTAGCATTAAAAAAAGAAGCACACGCTAGTAATTGAACCAATCTAAAAACACAAGGTAAATAATTTACAGACGTATCAGACAGAACATTTACACACAGTTTACACACAGTCTGGTCTGTATAAAGTGAAAATATCAGGTGTTTCATGTATTTCTGGGCTCAGTCCTGTGAAATAATTTCCAGGTTGGCGAGGTGTCTCATGGTGGGCCTGCCATGAGGACAGTTCCATGGATGCTCGATCTCTCCCATGTGAATCACCAGCTTCTTCATCTCACCGACACTCAGAGCTGTACCGATCATCACCTGGAGGCGGATACCAGCAGAAACAAACAATCAGGGTTTTTGAGAAAATACTGTGACATGAAACAACATCTATGAAAAATTTTTCAACCATCTACATGTTAGACAACTCAACAAAATGATGGTCTGACAAAAGGATTTTACAGTTCAGATTATTTCTAACTAATTAGCAATCTATATTTCTATCTACTGCCTAACACAGTTACATCTACACTCGATTTCTTGAATTATTTGCCTGTCTGCTTTAACACACACTGACTTGAGTGACTCCCCATTCTTAGCCTATAGGATTGAACATTCTCATGGTCCACGTATTGCACGTATGTCATTCTTCCAGATGCACATTTGTGAGGTCAGACATTAATGTTGGACAAGCTGGCCTGTCTTACAGTCTCAGATATTATTTCTTCCAAAGGTGTACGAGTCGGGTTGAGGTCAGGACTCTGAACTCTGGCTGGTCAAATGCTTCTGCATCAAACTCTCTAATAAAAAATACATCAAATTGATTATTATTATCATTATTATCAATCCATGTTTGTTGCAGTACTTTCTGCAATACTTTGTCGTGCTGGAGGGTCATTTCCACTGCATGAAAAAGACCTAAATGTCTCTGCATGCTGAGTCTTTGAGAATTCCTGCGCCTGGACGAAAGGGGCCAAATTCTCTTAAGCAGACCCAAACCATCATCACTTTTGGACTGAACCTCAAACTTTGACCAACTGCAGCCAGGCGGAAGCTGCTCTCCTGGGAAATAAAGGACCAGACAGAGTAGAATGATGACTCATCATTCTAGAGAACATATCAGCACTATTCTAGAGCCCAGCATCAGTCTGCTTCACATCACTGTATCCAGAACTCTGCATTCTAACTAGCATTGTAAGGTTTGGATCCAGAAACCCATAAAACCCATTCCATGAAGCTCTCTGCACAATGTTCTTCAGCCAGACTAGAGCTAATTTAAAGTTTGGTGGTTGATGTTATAGACGTGTTGCCATGGAAGTGACGAATGAACAAATGAGCTCGTTGATTTTGATGGGTGACCAAATAATTTTAGCCCAGGACAGTCATTTTTAATCAATTAGTCTAATAATTATGACTGAAACAATTAGTTGAATTAATCCTGATGAACGATTGTTCAAATAATCGTCAACAAATTTAGTAATCGATTAATTGATCATTAGAGTATAAAGACTCAAAAAAGGTCATTTGCTGACAGAACAACACAGTCAGAGCAATAATTAAGCCAAAACTGAACAAAATATACAAATATTTTCCATATAAGATAAAATAAACCTTATTTTGTATGTAAATATGCTCTACTTTCAGCTTCACATGGTTTAAATTCTGTAAAAAAAAAATCACCTTTTGTGATCCAATTAAAAATCAGTTAATTGAAAAAGAAAAACAGATCAGCCCAACAGTGTATTTATGTTCAGTCCAGCAGAAAGGCCGAGAATTTCACATGTTGACGTTAGAAGGATTTCTTTAGCTGCAGCTCTTTTGCTACAAATGATCAAGAGTTCACTAAAGAAATGCTGTTATTGAATTTTAGGCAATAAGATGTTTATGCTATTATAAAAAATAACTGAATTATTAATGTATTTGCATCTTATTATGTACTTTTAATATTGTATAAAAAAAGACTTAAGTTTTCAAATGAAAAATGCAGAATGTGCCAATTTGTTTATCCGATTGTTAGCATAATCAGAATAATTAATTACTAAAATAATCGCTAGTCACAGCTTTACTAATAATAGAACTTGAATGACTGTCACAGAAAAACATTCACACTTTTACTTTCATTATTTACCTCTATTAGTGTTGCATATAAAACGAAACTGTGTAAGGAATAGAAATAGGAATAGGCTTTTATCAAACAAGGAACTGATCAAATAAATTGTAAGTTGTGTGGGTGTATGCGTGCGCATGTGTGTGTGTTAAAAGTGAACTAAACTCAACTGATTTGCGACACGCTCTAGAAGCGAACATCTGCCTGACTCTGGACGGGCGGCACATGACGCCAGGACTGTCACTCAGCATGAAGATCAGCTCTTCAATGTCGGCCGGCCCGAAGGTCCAGTTCCTACTGGTGGGCAAGGAGACCAGCTTCACTCGCTCCATCACCTGGGCTGAGGGAATCACTTCACAGTGAGAACATGAAGAAACAGTTCTTCCTGCCTGAAGAACTCTGATAACAGTCCTACCGTCTTCATCGATCAAGAACTCAAAGCCGTTCTTCTGGAAGATCTCGACGTTCTCTAACAGCACGTTCTCACTGACTGCAGTCAGGTGGAGTTTCTGTGGGCTGGAGCCAAAAGACACAAGACAGATTAAAGTCTCTGGACACAAAACCAAGTAGACTGCAGTATGCCAGCAGCTTACACAATGAGCCTCTGTCCTTGGAGCACAGTGTGCTGCTGCAGCATCTCAAAGTTGTATTTCTCATCGGTGGCGTGTTGGTCAATCATAAAGATGTCTGAGTTCAACTTGGTGATGATGAAGCCCAGGTTAAACTGACCGATGATCTCCATTTCCTTAAACATGTCCTTACTCCAAAAAAAGTAGAATAAAAAAAAAACATTTGTACTGTAACACAAATTGCACACAACCTCTGCTAAGAAAAGCCAGACATGTTGATTACAGCTGAATGTTTCTACAGTTGTCAGGTTATGACCCCAAACCTTTTATTGCTTAGTGGAGTTTATGGGCTAGATCAACACAAAGTACTAATATTTGTGAAGCAGTAGTAGAGCAATATGTGGTTTTCTATTGGAGTTTGGAAATAAAAATATGCTTAGTGGTTCTCTAGCTCAGGGAGGTTAGATTGTGAAATATTTGGGATTTGACTGAGTTGTTCTGACGTGAATATTCTCTGATCTAAACCAGGGCTTTTCAAAGTGAGCAGCGTCTTGATAGCATTAAATTAAAGTTGTAGAAAAAAAGTATTATTGGAGATGTTAATTTGACCATTTTCTTATCTCTTTATTCCATGACAGCAACAATAAATATCAGTAAAGGGAGAAAATATTAATAAATGCCATTATTAATAAATACCAAATGTGTGCAGTTTAGTGATAAAAATAATTTTTTTTTAAATAACTGGTTTTCAAGCAAATCATTTTACATGGAAATGATTTCCCAAAAATCGGATTTGTGGGACTATATGCAGTCATGACCATATAGTTACCTCAAACAGTAGGAAAAGAAAATTATTTTTAATTCTCATCACTATAGCAACAGAAAACATCACAATATAGTCTAAGTCCATATCGCCCAGCCCTGACTGAGCATCATTCAGTCCCACCTGATCTCTCTGCGGAGCTCGTCCTCAGCTCTCTGGTTTTCTCCGGGGCTGATGTTGGCCCTGAAGCGCCTGTAGCGCAGCCTGTCTGCGGCTCGTCGTCTCTGCTGCTGCTGCTGCAGCCTCTTCATGCCGGCTGCCAGGGCCTGCAGACAGAAATGCAGCGGCACGGTCCTCCTCTGCAGACAGACGGGGACGTCGGCCGTGGAGGAAGCCGTGTCGGGCGTTCGCTCTGCGGTGAAATATGGATCGTCTCGTCTGGCTCTTTTAGCTTCGGGGATAATGACGCAGTCCTCGACAGGTGAACGTGCTTCGGCCTGGAACTCCGGGTCCTCAGGGAGGTTCTGGCTCACCGATGAGTCATGCGTTACATTTTTAACAACTGGTCTGGAGGAGACTGGATGCTGTGGATCTGGTGATTCTACTGCCAAGCCTCTTTCAGAGTCATTCTTCCTGACAGACAGGGAGAATGACTCCGCCCGCGCTCCAAAGCTGCCTTTAGCTGCCTCTGTTCTGGGTTGTACGGGTGATTTAACTGAACTCTTAAAGAAACACTGCAGCGTTTTCTGGCTCGGCCCGCTTTTGGAAGCTTTTTCTGTGCTTGACCTACTTCCAGAGAGGGCGCTGTTCTGGTTTGAAAAAGCAGCTTTGAAGGCGGCGAGGTTCATGGTTGACTTTGGGCTCGGAGTCCCTGGTTGGTTGGTCTCCGCAGGTTCTGCTTTGTCTTCAACAGGATGGTGAACTTCTTTAGATGCAGACGATACAGCTAGAGAGAAAAATAAAACAGAAACTTTCAAAATAAAAGGCATAAAAATGAAAAAAAGAACACTATAGCAGTATGCAAAGACAAGTTCTCACTCAGTGTATTGTTCAGGCTGATCTTATTTACTCCAGCTTCATACATGTTGATGAGAGAAGACTTTAGGATGGCGAGTAAGAGCTTCTCCTCTTGAAGGAAAATCTGTCGTTTGTCAGGCGTTACATTCACATCCACGCAGTCTGGGAACAACAAACAACCAAAAATGACAGAAAAGACCCTGCAGGGTTACCACACTTCTTGTTAAGACTCAATTTACACCCTGAAAAAAGGAGAATGTAAAGACAAAGTTCATCTTAGTGATCTAAGATGACGTATTAGGGTCATTATAGATAGAAAAATAAAAAAGGAGTAAATTTCCATCGAAAAACTCAGACATTTTGAGAATTATCTCAGAAATTTTGTAGAAAAAACAAAAACATTTCTGAATTCCAATGGGTTGAAAGTCAGAAAATTTCCAAAAGTCAAGAATTTTTGGCCGTTGAAACTCAAAGTTTTTTCTAGAAAATTTTTTAGATTAACCTCAAAGTTTCTGACATTTTTGGGAGGAATTTTAAATTTTTTTTTCTACAGACAATGGTCCCACCAACATTTTTCCAAACTCAGATTCTTCTATTTAACTACATTTTCATCTCACAGTTTTCTTTCTCATGTGAGGTTGTTAGAAGGTTTTGGACTGTTTGGACTATTACTACAAATAATAATAGTTCTACCGTAAACTATTATGTACAGGGTGCATTTCATAAACAAATGTATCATTTATAAATAACTTGCTTCTAATTAGGAAATATTTTATTCAGAAATGCTCTGTATCGAATTAACTGCTGTTAATGTAAGTGCATTAACAGCAGTGCATTTTTACCATTATATTCAATATTTTGTTTATTTAACTAAATCATTTAATTATTGTCTTTATTCTAATCTGAATAAGTCAAGTCTCTCTCTCTTTCCTTGTCAATCACAATGTGATTATATTTAGTGGACAGTTTGCACCAGGCCCATGTTAGCTCAGCTCAGTGTGTCCCAGTCGCTTCATTCATTGTCTTTGTTAAATGTCTGAAGACGACGTTTAATTGAATCTGAATTGAACTGAGCTGGAAAACACTTCAATAAAATTTCATGGTGTTGTAGGAAACGAATGAACCTTAAATTCAACAGTTCATTTCAGGAATAACGTTTTATTTTGTTAATTTTCTCACCTGAGGCAACAGCTATGTTCAGGGCAACAAATGGATACTGATGTCTGTTGTACATGTGGTACACTTCATTCACAAGTTTACTGACCTACAAGGTAAAAAAAAAAAAAGAACAAACAAACAAAAAAGTAGTCAGGCGGAGAATACAAACTCAGTTAAAAGCTTTCAACAATAATGACCTTCACTGGGTCACATGGGCGGCTGTTGATGAAGAAGAACTGCCGGTCTGAGGCGCTCCGCCCCACGCCGTGGTCCCCGGTGGACACAAAGCCTGAAATCCTGCACAAAGCATTTAGACTTAAAGCAACAACAAAAGGCATGGTGTCATTTAATAAAAACACGCCACTCACGTAAAAAGCTGTTTGGGTAAGTCTCCGTCTTTAAGTCCATATTCCTCCATGATATTCTCTGATGGAGAAACTTGCCGGAACGGGAGAAGACTCTGCAGCTGCAGGGGATGTAAGGAAAATCAGTGGTGAGGAAAACTGGCTTCAGGAATATCCGGGAGCTGCCGCCTTAAATTAGGGTAAAAGAAAACCTGTTGAACCTGTTTTGGTCCAAATATGGCTCCGATGTCATCTCTCATACTGTGGCTGCCACCGGTGCTGAGGACGGCGCTGCGCTTTCCCTGGCCCGTCTGGTTGGAGCAGGTGATACGGACTCCTGTAGAGACGATGCAGTAGGCCTGCAGGACGTGGATCATTTTAGCAAACTCCTGAAAACACAGCAACGTTCCAGATTAAGGATAAAAACAACTGGGTGGGTGTTTACTACATTCAAATAAAAGGAAACGTAACACAGTTAAGGTCAAAATTGAGCACATTTCTGATTTCTAACCAGATTGTTTTTTCAAAAGTTATTTAATTATTTAACATGATGACAAGAACGATCTTTAATTAGTGGGTGATTAAAGTGTTATGAGCATCTGATGACAAGTTTTTAATCTGTTTATACATTTTGGGAATAAGGAATGATGCAGCAGGAAACAAAAATTCTAAAACGTCCGTCCGTCCAATTTCATTCTATTTATTAATCCCAAAAGAAAATTAAATTTTGTGGGTCGTATCACAGAATTTTCAAAGGGTTTTTGTAGATGCTGTTGGTTGAGGGTGGGAAGGATCACCTGTAGCAGTCAACATTAGAGGACCTGAAGAAGCCTCTGACTGAATACACCCTTTTGACAGTCTGATCAAGCGGATGCTCACAGTTGTCCAAAATGTTCTGTTTTATGAGGAATCCCTTTGAGTGCTTTCATCTCCAGATGCTCCAGAACAGTCAGACTGAATGAGCCTCATCGTTTTGTTCTTTCTTTCATTTGTGTTTTTACCTGAAAGTTTCCTGGAACCTTTTGGAGATTTATATGAAGCTAGCAATATTTTTGTCAAAGAGACCTTCTGTTATACATCACATGTTGTTCTTAGTTCACATTGTGTTATATGATTCAGCAATTAGTTTTGTAATTGATTGATTGTTTTTTTTTCTCGGAGGCTCATCACCAGATTATAACATAAAATCCTTTAAGAAGGGAAGCAACATACTGGATATTCTAAGATCTTTCCACCATGTTGTTGATCTTCTGATCATCAAGCTAACAAATGAACTCTACAACTAGAAGTATACATTTACTAAAAAAAAAAAAAAAATTAAATAAATAAAAGAATTAGTGTAAATATGACTAGTTATATACATTCCACCATGGACATCCCAGCATAAACAGTTTCATTGCTGACCTTCTTGATATTCCGCTGGAACTCCTTGTGTCTGACAGGCAGCGTGTAGAAGAGCTGCTGCAGCGTTACCGTGGTACCCTGCTGCCTGGGACAGGGGGACTGCTGCACAAGGTGACCTTTGTGGTCAAACACCAACTTGGTGCCTACTTGGCTGGACCCATGGCACGTAATCACACTCAGGTCACTGCAACCACAAGTTGAAACAAGGAGTGATTATAATATTACTGTGGGCTTTGTGAACAGAATAAATGTGACTTTACCTGAGAGCACACAAAGAGCTCAGGGCTTCGCCTCGAAAGCCGAATGTTTCCACGTGGATCAGGTCAGAGAAATCCCTCAGCTTTGATGTGTGATGCTTTAGTGCTGTGGAGCAGGCAGAAGAGGAAGGCACAGCATCATCCACACACGGTTCATAGGTTGTTCATCTCAAAATGTCTTACTTTTTCTAATCCAGATTTCCAGAATTCAGACTTCAGTTCAAGTACAGTTACAGATCAAACTGACTTTCAGTTTACTGCAGAGGTTTGGCTTTAAAAATGGATGCATGGATAGATGGATGGGTGCAACATTTAGACAATGCGTAAGAGAACAAAGTCTGGAAATACTTGTCTATACTTATCCAAAAATACCTCAATTTCATACTTTTCCTAATTTTTCTAAATGATTTAGAATTACAACTACCCCACATACCCAGTCCTTCAAAGTTCGCCTCTTCGACACCTTTGCCATTGTCAGACACTTCTATTTGTTCAGCACCACACTCCTTCAGCTTGACCTCTGGATTAGAAGGGATGGGATGTTAATAAGGACAGACAAGCAGACATGTGCAGTCTTAGTTTCCTGGAAGCATATTAATAACACAATCATCTACTGGTTTAGTAGAAATGTTGAGAATCAGATAAACAAAAGGTAAATCTGTAAGGCTTTTTGTTAAATAAACAAAGAGATACAGAGTTTAGACAAAAAGATAAAGCATCCGTTTTGTGTTTCAGAAGTACACTTTGTGCTCTGCTCACCAACGTTGGTTGCTCCTGCATCAATGCTGTTCTCCACCAGCTCTTTGACGGCCGTGGCCAGACTCAGGACTACTTGTCCAGAGCAGATCCGATGCACTGAGTGCTTGTCGATGGCCCTTATGGCTCCAGCAGGCTCAGAAGTGCTGAGAAAAAACAAGAACAGCGAGAGCTGCAGCTGGAAAACTTCTCATGCTAAAAACAGACCACAGACACCATAACAGACACCATGACCTTTTACATGTTGCCATAGTCAAAATTAGTAATAAATGAAGTTTTAAACGGTAATAACAATAAGATTAATTCCTTTTACTTCAAAATGTCACCCATTTCATAGAGTCCCCCTGCATTGGTCTGATGAGACCAAAATTCAACTACGTCCAAAAAAATGTGTGTGAAGAAAAACTAACAGTGCGCATTAGCCTGAACAGACACAACCCACAGTTACATGTGGTGAGACTGGGAAGAGAGTGTGAAGTTGATGAGATGAAGAATGGAGCTAGATACAGAGCACTGATGACACGAAACCTGTTAGACGCTGCAAGAGCCTGGAGAGCAGGGAGGACATTCACCTAACAAGACAAAGAGCCTAAGTACACACCTACTGTTATGGAAAGGCGATCAAAGCATAAACGTATATAAGAATGGCCCAGTCAAAACCTAAATCCAATTGAAAGCATCTGATGACAAGTTGGTGCAGATGCTCTCCATTTCATCAAACTGGGCTTGAAGAGGGGGCAGAAATTTCAGTCCACATTTACAGCTAGTAGAGAAATAATTAAAAACATTTGCAGTCCTAATCACAATGAAAACAGGTCCTAGTTTGTGATTTGGAGGCTGAATACAATTTCACATTTTTCAGGTGTTTCACAAGACAAATAAAATTAAAACAACTCATTATTTTCCTGCTACTTTTCAGTTGCGAACCACCAAATATGAAAGAGGTCAAATATAAGAGAGGGTATACCTTTAGAAGGCAGTGCAAGATTTAGATAGCAAAGGCAGTTTCACAGAGTTAAGTCCTCTGGACTTTAGAGCACATTTTGATTTGAAGCACAGAGTGACTACAGCTTCAAGACATAAAAGACTAATAATTCTGAAGGGGAAAAACTAAAATGAGGCGGCTAACTTACCAAACATCGGACATCTTTCCCCGAATTTCCACTGGATCCCTCCTGTAGCCACAGCCTGAACTCAAACGGACCGCTACATCAGCTGGTTATCTTGTAGTTTGTATTTACTGACTCTGGCTTTCCTGCCTGAGCTCCCGCGCCGTTTACGCACAATGTTCGTGAGAATTACTACCGCGCAACACTGCGCAGCTTACTAGTACAAGAAGGAAAAGCATGTAAAGATTAAGCTATATAAAGAATATATAAAAAGTGTAATTAGAGCCCAAATATAAAACAAAGAATGCACCTTGTGGTACTTTTATTAAAACTATTTCCCAAACCTCTGTTGAATTTCAAAATCGGATGTTAGGGCTCATTGATAATTGTCGTACATTCTAAAAAACGAATACTATTATGTTTGGTAAATAATTTTTACCAAATATGCAAATTATTTAAAAATATTTGCTTTTATGATTAGATAATTACTTGAATCTTGGACAGCCTGTTCCTTAATGATTATTAAGGAACAGGCTGTTTTCTTATTATAGTGCACGCATTTTATGACGGTCCCTTTAAGCCGGCTGCTCCTCAAACATGGCTGACAGTTGACAGGGGACGCAAGGGACTTCCCACAGCTTTCATTTCTGACAAGTTCTGTAAAAGTTTTAAAAGCGACTCTCTCTCCGTAGTTAGCGACTAACATGAGGTTAGCCGTTGAGAATTTGGTAACACTGTAGAAAATGGTTTAGTTTAATTTTTTTTGTTATTCACGTTTAAAATGTACAGTTCGACGCCAGACAACGGTCTGATACGCTCTGAGGAATGTTCTGGCAGCGCTAGCAACCTGTTGGTCCACCGGAACCTCAGATCTGTCCGGAGACAGCAGGTTGAGAGCAGCATTAGCTTGTTAAGCTTGGCGAGCGAAGAGGACGAAGAGGTCCAGTTTGACAGTAAGGATCTTTGCTTCTTTAACAAGAGTTTAATTTTAACGAATAATTCGTTTACATCGCATTTTTAGATCTTCTGGTACAATCAAAATTAAAAATATGTTCATTGATGCAGCTTTTCCAGATCTCGCGAGGCTAGCTGCAACCCATGAGACATCACTATGACCTTACTTGATTATATGAATTAATTGAAGATATTTTACATTTAAAATATAATAGTTAATGTTGATATAACAAATGTGTTGTGCAGTTTTCTTAATGCATCATCTTAATTAATTCATATTTTTTGTGGAGTAAATAATCACAACTTTAATATTCAGCTATTACCTTTTTTTAAGGTGCAAGCTCTAATCTTTAACTGTTAGGGAAATTATGACCTGTTTTCTGTATATTTTTAAATTAATTTACTATGTCAGAGGTGATAAAATAATTAACGTAGATATATATTGCCCAAAAATGGCATCCACACAAACAACTTTACAGCATAAGTGTTATTCATTATGGTTAATGAGCTATCTATATTAGGAATTTTATAGGCCATATTGACTAATTACTTGATTATAATTGCCAAAGTTGTGCATATTTTTATGTGTGACTAGACTGCCTGTAATTGAAGCTCATGAAGAACATTATCCTGTTTATCCTCTTTTTCTCCAGTATTATTAAGCTTATCCGTATGATTTCATTTTTAAAAATTTTTTTTATTGTCTCGTTTCATGACACACTTTGGGCTTTTTGTTATTCAGTACAGGGTTAGGTAAAGGATTAGAGATTATTATTCCAAACCAACAGTCTGCAGTTGGGTGTAATGTCTGCTATGTAATGAGATTTCCATGGTGATGGCAACAGTACCACTGTATCTTGGTATTTATAAAGTTCAAAACAAGTAAATATACAGTTATAGCTGCTGTTTAATTTAAAGCCAAACAGCTGTTGTTCAGTTGTGGCTGAAGTACCGTTATGAGAACCTCCTCCAGTCATCCAGATGAAGCCTCCACTGATCAAAATGGTATCCTCCAGTCATCCAGATTTATCCTCCAGTGATCCAGATGGATCTTCCAATGATCCAGATGGATCTTCCAGTGATCCAGATTTATCCTCCAGTGATCCAGATGGATCCTCCAGTGATCCAGATGGACAAAGGAGCGTTCCCAGGTGATGCTCCTCTCAGCAGGTGTTACACTCCGTAACCATCACTCCTTTAAACTGACCAAAAAAACTTTCTACATTCCCATTCTTTGTACTGGTTTCCATACTAGTTAATAGTATTTTTGAAACAAATATTAAAAGCACAATTTGAAGAGTTTTTAATATTCAAGTGTTCATCATTCATTGCATTCATTGTGTCAGCATGTTTTAACAGCTCTGACTTGTTCTTTGTATAGACTTTTGTTACTTTTTTTTGGATGCAATAAAACTCTTGAGGAATTTTAGCCTTTTTCATTTTTTTTTTTTTTTTTTTACTTTTGGACAATTATGTCTAACCATGGCAACAAGGTATAGTTTTTACAATTCTGATAAGCACCTCAAAAAGCTCAGTTCCCAGAGGAATTGGAAAAAGAGACTTTGAGGATTCAGAGCAGAGGGAGAAGGAGGAAGATCAAACCGTCATATCCCAACTCCAATGTTTATCTGCCCGGGTTTCTAACCATGTGACCAGGCACAGATTTAAAGAAGAGTGGCAAAAGCAAATGAGGAGGATTAGCAGAGCTTTCCATGAACTGATGATGTCATCCAAGATGCTACTGTGGAATCTCGTCTCTGCTGCTTGCAGATGGAGTTGTTAGGATATCATGATAGTTGTGAGGCTGTCTTCAGTCAGAGGCTTCTTCATATTTGTTGTGAGACTGACTGCTACTAGAGATCCTTCCTGCCCACAGCATTCAATCCACAAAGCCTCTTAGAAGAGACTTGGACGATATGAGTGATGACGACATTTAATTTCTCATTGGTCTAGACCAGTGTTTCTCAACCTTTTTTGGCCCAGCGCCCCCCTTTATCCAGGTCCCTCACCGCCCCCACCAAAGAATTTGTAGGCTACTTTGCACTGATCATTATTTTATCATTAATATTACTATCACTATTATAGATGTTTTGATTTTTATGCTTGTT
Organism: Poecilia reticulata; assembly: GCF_904066995.2. NCBI lineage: Eukaryota > Metazoa > Chordata > Actinopteri > Cyprinodontiformes > Poeciliidae > Poecilia > Poecilia reticulata. The sequence continues at coordinate 23,399,950 of NC_088848.1, read as the reverse complement.
TCTGTATTTATCATCAAAAATAATTTCCCAGAGAACAAAAAAGTCATGGGAATAAAAATTATTTTCACAGGCGTCTATAAAAAATGCAATGAACATTCAAGTTAAAATTTGTAGGCCTAACAGTAGCCAATCAGAGTGGAAAAAAAAATTCTTATTTTGTGTCATTTTCTAGTTGTTAAATATTCCACAAAATGACCAAATAAAAAATATACAACATGCCAGTTTAAACTTTGAACTATTTGCAAAACGACTGAGCTCTGCAACATTAAAACATGGATAGAACTGTAACTACATTAATCATAACTCTTCTTCTCTTCAGTGTTTGTCAGTTTCTGGTGGTGCAGCTCTGTGCTGCCTTCAGGAGAATGGGACATCAGAGTATCATCCATAAAACTTCACCCTCATGGCATTTATTGTGCAAACCAGAGCTTTCAGTGGAAAAACAAAAGTTCCAGGTCCTTTTAATGCCATACAAATATGAGACAGAAACATGGATTATATCTCTATATAGACCTGTCTATTGATTATAGATTAATAGTTTTACTGGACAGAAATTACAAAGAACAAATCTGGTTCTTAATCAAATCCTAATGAGTCAAATTGAAAGTGTCATGGAGTCTCAGCCTCATAACACTGACATGAAAAATAATATTGACATGAAATATAAATAAGTGATAAGTTATTTACTGTTATGGTCTGTAAGATATATTTATTCTCAGTATTAGATGTGGTCTCAACAAACCCATGACATTTCAACAATATTATTTTACCTTTTATCTGGAAATAGTGTCTGTTTATTCTTTCCATACAGTTCTCTGTATTAATTATTGCTCGAAAGGTCTTGCCATACCAGTTTATTCCTCTGTATTTACTTTAGTTTCTTAGTTTATTCTTGCATTTTGTTCTTCATTCATTTCCATTTAGTTTCATTTGATTAGTATTATCCTCTCTTGATTCATTTAGTTTCTTTCCTGTTGCTACATTTATTTGATCATTTATTGACGCTTCACTCATCAAATGCAGCTCCGACTAATCGTCATGTGTTTCACATCATGTGTCGATTTTTCACTGTTCAGCATCGAATTCTCTGTTTTTATGCCATAATTCACATCTAGTTCGTCGCTCCGTTTCATGTCCCGCTTCTCCTGTTTCAAAGTTTTGCGCAATGTGCGCTTTCTTTTTTTTCTTTTTTCTTTTTTTTTACCGCGTATGGTGCAGGGCGGTAGGGAAGCGTATCGATGGGGAAAAGGCAGACTGACATAAACCTTTTAAAACAACGGAAACAATTTCTGCATTCTGACTATTGAAATTTAACAGTGCTGTGTTGTTCTATCAACCCCGTTTCATACCGGATCACTTACAGTGTTAACGCTATAAAATGAACCCTCTCTTTCGTGGTATCACCTATGGAGTGATTTCTTGATTTCTTTATTTAAATGGGTTCATTGTTCAGAGGGATACACAGTGAGGGTGTCGTGATTTCTGCTACCAGTAGCAGGAGGACGGAGCTGCGCCAAGAAGCTAACAGAAGCTACAAACACTGAATAGAAGAAGAGCTGCCATCGATACAGTTGCAGCCAAGCATGATTTAATGTTACACAATACAGTTTTACCAAGTTGCTCAAAGTCTAAACTGGCATTGTTGTACATTTAAGGTGTAAAGTTTACCTTCGACTAAACGCCCCCCAAAGGCATCCCAGCGCCCCCTGGCGTCCTCTGAACGCCCCCTTGGGGGCGGTACCGCCCACGTTGAGAACCGCTAGTCTAGAGTATCTTTGAATTGAATCAAACGTCTTAATTTTTTCTTAATGTTTGTTCTTACTTGATCATAATTATCATGTTTACATACATTTTGACATTACTGAGCAGCCTCTATTTTTTTAACTTAAATTTTTTATTTATTTATTTGTTTTGCTACCTGTGTGCCTCTGTTTACTTATTACTGTACTGTAAAACTTTCAAGACACACTCAATTGGTACACACGTACACACACATTCTGCATTATAAGGAGAAAGCGAGTGCCTCACTAGCCCCCTTAACCCCCCACCCCCTTTCCCTTTTTGGTACGTCTCGGCTTATGCGTGCGTGCGTGTTGAAGAGAGGGTGGGCTGGTCTCCACTGGACATAGCAGATAAGCCTGACTGCTGGGCGCTCCCTTATGTAAAAACAAGATGAGTTCACTTCATGTGCTGCAGTCAGAGGGAAGAATCATTAAAGCTTTCATTGTCAAACATGGACCTAGGAGACATAAACATTGTTGAAATGATAGCAAAAGCAATTGAAAAAGGTATGTGGCTAAACTAAAAGTATACTGTGTTCCAAATATTAACCAAAGAACAGATTTTTTTTTTTTTTTTTTTTTTTTAATGAATATTCATTGTGTGTGTGTTGTGTGTGTGCTCAGCTTCAGATTCGGAGAGTAACTGTGAGCTCCTGATGGCCGGCAGACATTACCCATCCATCCAAGAGTTTGCCTCTGCGATCCCCAATCACCTTCTTCTCGGCTCGCTGCTGGAACACCTGTGCTGCGTCTACGAGAGCAATCCAGCGCGCTCGCGGATGCTGTTCAAAGGTAAGCCGCTCAGCAGGCTTCATGTTTCATACACCTAAGCTACACATAAGCTATTCTATTTGAATTGTTCTCCTCTGACAGTGATTGGCCAGCGTTTGGCAGCCTTGAACCTTCTGTCACCTTTGGCTATCAGTGATGAATTCAGCACCATTAGACTCCAGCACAACCGAGCGTTCACTGAGCTACTTAACGCCGCCAGCTCCTCGCTCTATCCACAGGTACAGTTTAGCAGTTTTGTAACGAACACATAATGTCTCATCACAACAGCAGAGTTTAATGTACTTTACTGGAAATCGATGTGATCGACACAAAGCATCGCAGGAATTGTTTGTTGTTCACAAATAAGAATGTAAACACTATTTGGAGTGGATTTTTGTTCAGCACATCTGAGTTATTTGTAATTTCACAGTTTGCTGTAAATCTTGTGGGGAATGTAAATGCAGCTACTTTGTGTTGCTCTGCCACTTTATAAAATGCATTGAAGTTTGTGACAAAATATCTGGAAGATGAAGGTGTTAAGGACTTTTAGATGTTTAATAAAGTTGTGGATTTGGTGTTTGACACTTTGGGGGGAAGAAAATAAGTTCTGTTTTAACAAATTGGTTAATTTATTGTTACTTTCGTTTTATTCACAGGGCCAACAATGTCTTGGCACTAATCCACATAACCCAGCTGTAAGGTAACGTGTCTAGAGTTATTTTTGTTTTTCTTTCAAGCTGTTTTTTGTGCGCTCTAACAGCCGGATCTGACCACAGGCCAAAGGAGGGGCTGTTTCAAGCCCAGACTTCACGCTATCTTAGTGAGTTTGAAGAAATATGTCGGCTTGGAAAAGGATCATACGGAAATGTTTTTAAGGTATTACGCTGATCATTTCTTTCAAATTCTTTAAAAACTTTTTTCATGTTCAAATTTAATTTATTTTAATGTAATTGTCACTGTGATTTCTTGATCATCATTTTGTAGGTTGTGAACAAACTAGATGGTCAGAGTTATGCTGTGAAGAAAATTCTCATCAAAAGAGTCTCCAAGGAGGATTGCATGAAGGTCGGCTTCAAGATTTAAACTGCATTATATCACTTATAATGTAATATACCTCACCCTACTCAACAAAAGGTGTTTTTTTTTCCTTTCATCTTTACACATGGATTGAAATCATCTATGTGTTTGGTCGTTGTTAAGGAAGAATTTTTATATTACTGGTAAATTTAGCAAAACTCTGGCTCTGATACTTCCTTTTGATCCCGGGTTTTCTCGCGTGGCCACGTGCGGGGACAAAAACACAACAATGCGTGTTGACGTCACAGAATTACAGGATTTAATCCAATCAGAAGAAAATATAAAATAGTACAGGAAACTAAAGAAAGACAGATACAAACATTGTTACCTGAGACAAGAAGACAAAGAAATATCAAGGACGTCCTTGGAGAAAGAGCTGGTGCAGAAGTAAAATAAATCAGCTTTTTTCTGAATTGTTTCCCTTGTGCACAAACTTTTATACCTGTAGGTGTGTTTTCCTCTTTAATGTATTCAAATAAGGCGTATCTCTACTTGACCAATTGGAAGACATCTCTGGCCCTTTTAAATTTAGAAAAAAGTCCCGCAGTTTGGTCGCAAGATCAAACACCTTTTGTTAAATAAGGTGTAAGCAGACTCTCCGAATTCATGGTGGTTTATGGCTTTCACAAATCAGTGTGAAAAGCTAGAACTTCCTACTGATTGTTTCCCAACAGACAAAGAGCAGATCAGAAGATCTTGGCAAACAATCTGCTTTAACTACAGTAAAATATATCAATAGGTCAGAATATGTTATAAATTTTAAAACTATAATTATGGTATTTCAATCAAGTCATGATAAATTCTAAAACTAACTTATTTTAAATTTATTTTCTTAACAGTATCCGGCCTCCTGTGGCTCTACAGCCATCTGGGCAAAGAGAAACAGATGCAGGAACCTCACAGGTAGCTGTGAAATTCTGGTTTCTCTTCTGCTCTGCCAGGAACAAACCTTTAATACTTTATTTTAATTCAATGTAAAGTTCTCCAAAAACCCAATTTGTTCTTCTGCACTCAGCATCTCCAAAGTTTAGTCCTGATATCAAACCAAAAGCAATAGATATAATATCAACAGAAAATAATGAAGTACAATTCCTGTTTCTAATTAGGAATTAGAAACAAATAAGAATTAAGACATTCATTCACCATAAACCTAAGTATTTTCTAATACTAAACAAATCATTTTCATGTGATTCTAATATAGTCAGAAATAATACAATTTCAAATACATTCATCATTAACTAAATTAATTCTAAAACAAGATAATAGAATTTTAGTCAAAACATGTTATTAATAACTAAGAAAAATGTCTTACAAATTAAATGTTAGTGATTTAAAACATTTTATGTTATATTCAGTTTTTGCACCATGTCAGATGTTAGTTCTGGAAGACTTCTCATCCTGGTTACGTGAACCGACCAAAGTTCCCTTTCTCAGAGTAATTCAAGTGATAATGTCCTCCACCTTCCTGCATATGTTAATTTATGACCTCCTGTCTTTAATGATAAGACCCCAGGGGTCTGAGCCGAGGCTCTCCTGCAGATCCTATAGTTCTTCGGGTTTTAAATCACTAACACAAACCTGTTCAAACTTAAGAAATTCGTTCTAAAAGGTTTAAACTGTGTTAAACACTCAAAATAATAATTTTTCTCAACATCGTCTGCTTGCCTTTTGGATGGGATCAAGTGTTTTTGCTCCAGCTGCAATAATTATTTGAAGTTTATTGAATGTAATTGTGAATTTTATCAATTACTACCTCACAGCAGTGTTGTAGTACTCGAGGTCGGTCTTGGTCTCGAGACCATTTTTTGATGGTCTCGGTCTTGTCTCGGACTCGACCGCATTTGGTCTCGGTCTTGTCTCGGTCTCGGGCGCTGAGGACTTGGTATTTTATTTCAAGACCGGTCAAGACCGCAAATGTGAAAATATCACTAAACATACAGCATACTGTCCAGTTTACTTGTTAACATCTTTGTTTTCAGTGGATGCAAAAAGCACCAATTAGCACCACCTTTCACTCGCACGCGGCGCTGAGACATGCGCAGTGTTTTTCTCTCAGCGGCACATGTCTGTCTAATAGTCAGTAATAGAACAGCGCTGCATAAATCATAAGAAATCTGATGGCCACAGCTAACTCAGCAGCGCTTCGCTTTCACAGACGGTGGGGACTATGTCTAACTTTTTTTGTCACTTTGAAAAGTAGCTCAAAGAAAGGTAAGCTCCGTTGACGTGATGTTAGCAAAGCTTGCTTTATAGAGACACATAAGCATTTGTGATGAAAAAAGACACTCACTGCGCTGAATTATTGTGCGGAGGTGTTGACTGACTTGTCGCAAATATGGGACAACACTGTGTCCAAAAGTCTGCAATATAGTGACGTGACATTCAGGAACAGTCCGATTTTTCTGAATGGCTCTTAACTTAGAAAATAGGACTGAAGTGCCACTGAGCGCTGTTGTTCTATCAGATTACCATACGCTGTCAGAATAGCATACATGCAGCGAGTATCATGCCTGCGCATTAATAAGTCCGACCCTCAGAGGAGTTGTCAGTTCACCATACGCAACAAGTTATGATGAAAATAAGTCATTAAATTGTTTTCAATGATAACTGTATAGATATACATGTGTTGTCATGGTTTCAAAGTGTATTTAAAGCAAGGTCTGGCTGCAGCTGCAGTCAACTACAACACACGCCTGTGTAAAACTCATTAACCTACTTAACTGCTAAGTCAGGATGCCATACAAATGTTGATAACAAAGTGTATGATGATCTACGTCATGATTCTATGTTGCTGATTAAATAAAATTATTTGGTGATGACTGACAGATATAGCCATGAGTTCGTGCTAAGCGTATGGCAATCTGACAGCGTATGGCGACCTCACAGAACATCGTTCTTTGTTCTTGTAATGTTCTGCGTACACTGCAGTAGCTATTAGGATTTTATTTAATTGTGTACATTGATATTTTTTAAATTAACAAATAAACAAAACACAAGAACGAAAGAGCACGCAGAGCATGCACATTACTCTTTCATTGTTTTCGTTCAAAGTGACAGCTGTAATGTGTGCCATGGTGTCAGACTACCTGGCTTCATGTAGCGGGAGAGCGGGTGAGAACAGTCACGGTGAGCATCTTATGGTTGGTTACTTCTTGCTTGTTGCTCCTTGGTGAGGGTTCATAGTTGCGCATTATTTACCGTCAGGGCATTGCCTCAATTGCTATGTTTAATGGTGCAGAGAGAGAATGGTGCTATGTTTAATGGTTTTGTTATTTTTTTAGGGATGGCACGAGACCACCGCGGATTGTAGCACAGAGATGGAACCAAAGCAGAACAAAGAGTTTGTTCTGCTTTTAATATTGGTAAAATTTATTAAGTATTTAATATCTAGGGGTTTTTATGGGAATATGGATCTTTTAGGTCAATTTGAGAAGTAATTTGGATCATATTTCACATTTTATTGTATCACTTAGAGCGGGGCGCTGGTCTTGGTCTTGACTCTGTCTCAACTTCCCTCGGTCTTGGTCTTGACTTTGTCTCGGACCCTAAAAGTCTTGGTCTTGTCTCGGTCTCGATATGCTTTGGTCTTGGTCTCGTCTTGGTCTCGGGTTAGGTGGTCTTGACCACAACACTGCCTCACAGTGCATAGTTTATTTCTAGTTTTACTCAGAAATGACAAACTTTAGTATACAGTGGGGAAAATAAGTATTTAGTCAGTCACCAATTGTGCAAGTTCTCCCACTTAAAAAGATGAGAGAGGCCTGTAATTGACATCATAGGTAGACCTCAACTATGAGAGACAAAATGTGAAAACAAATTTGAGAAAATCATTTTGTCTGAATTTTAAAGAATTTATTTGCAAATAATGGTGGAAAATAAGTATTTGGTCACCTACAAACAAGCAAGATTTCTGGCTGTCACAGACCTGTAACTTCTTTTTTAAGAGGCTCCTCTTTCCCCCACTCATTACCTGTATTAATGGCACCAGTTTGAAGTCGTTAACAGTATAAAAGACACCTGCCCACAACCTCAAACAGTCACACTCCAAACTCCACTATGGTGAAGACGAAAGAGCTGTCGGAGGACACCAGAAACCGAATTGTAGACCTGCACCAGGCTGGGAAGACTGAATCTGCAATAGGCAAGCAGCTTGGTGTGAAGAAATCTACTGTGGGAGCAATAATCAGAACATGGAAGACCTACAAGACCACTACTAATCTCCCTCGATCTGGGGCTCCACGCAAGATCTCAGCCCATGGGGTCAGAATGATCACAAGAACGGTGAGGAAAAATCCCAGAACCACAAGGGGGAATCTAGCGAATGACCTGCAGAGAGCTGGGACCAATGTTACAAAGGCTACCATCAGCAACACACTACGACGCCAGGGACTCAGATCTTGCAGTGTCCCCCTGCTTAAGCCAGTCCATATCCAGGCACGTCTGAAGTTTGCTAGAGAGCATTTGGATGTTCCAGAAGAGTATTGGGAGAATGTCATATGGTCAGATGAAACCAAAGTAGAACTATTTGGTAAAAACACAACTCGTCGTGTTTGGAGGAAAGTGAATGCGGAGTTGCATCCAAAGAACACCATACCAACTGTGAAGCATGGGGGTGGCAACATCATGCTTTGGGGCTGTTTCTCTTCAAAGGGACCAGGACGACTGATCCGTGTACATGAAAGAATGAATGGGGCCATGTATTGTGAGATTTTGGGTGCAAACCTCCTTCCATCAGCAAGGGCAATGAAGATGAAACGTGGCTGGGTCTTTCAGCATGACAATGATCCCAAGCACACTGCCAGGGCAACGAAGGAGTGGCTTCGTAAGAAACATTTCAAAGTCCTGGAGTGGCCTAGCCAGTCTCCCGATCTCAACCCCATCGAAAACCTTTGGAGGGAGTTGAAAGTCCGTGTTGCCCGCCGACAGCCCCAAAACATCACTGCTCTAGAGGAGATCTGCATGGAGGAATGGGCCAACATACCAGCAACAGTGTGTGCCAACCTTGTGAAGACTTACAGAAAACGTTTGACCTCTGTCATTGCCAACAAAGGATATACAACAAAGTATTGAGATGAACTTTTGTTATTGACCAAATACTTATTTTCCACCATTATTTGCAAATAAATTCTTTAAAATTCAGACAAAATGATTTTCTCAAATTTGTTTTCACATTTTGTCTCTCATAGTTGAGGTCTACCTATGATGTCAATTACAGGCCTCTCTCATCTTTTTAAGTGGGAGAACTTGCACAATTGGTGACTGACTAAATACTTATTTTCCCCACTGTATTGTATTGGGGCTTTATTTAATAGACCAAACAAAGTAGTTCAGAATTGTCATGTGGATTTGACTTTAAAAATGTTTCACAAAACATTATTTTTTTTTGGAAAGAACATTTGGTATAAATGTTTAAATGGGGCTAGATGGACAAAGTTGGTAGAGGCATGTCCCAAATGGTAGTCCAACAAAACTTTACCCAGAGGGTTAGAGCAGCACACTTTTCAATTTTGTTTGTAAAAGTCTTAAACAATAATGAACTAAAATAACTGTGTGTGGGTCTTTCACAAAATATCTTAAAAAAACCTCAATGGGTGTGAATCCTTTTGGAAGGTGACGTATTTCTAATGCCTGGTTCACAGATTTTCATGCTGATTTTTAACGTTTGACCCAATTTTCCTCTTCTGACAATCTCAAGGACGCTCTGATTACTGGGATACTATAAAGATAATCTATAGAGCATCACTTCTTTAACCAGCATCATTTTTGTAGTGTTTTTTTCTCTTACAAATAGTCCACAAACTATCATCGTTGTTTCTTCTCAGTCGGCCATGTTTATTTCCCCTGAACTCACATTTGATTTTGAGACTTTGTGAGATTTCCTGACTGTCATCTGAATGTTGGTGAGTGAAACATATCTGTGTGTGGTGTGTTGTCTTAGCCGTGTGGTTGAACACCACACACTGTAGAACCAAACCAGTTATATCTGTGATTTATTGTCATCATGTTTAAGCTTTGAAAATCAATCAACAAGTTTGAAATGTTCCCATTGAACAGGCACACAGCTACAAATTTAGATGGAGGTTTTATTTTTGAATTGTTTCAAAAGAAATGTTTGAGTTTAACATTTCTTCCAGATCTATGGCAGGGCTTTAATCTAACCAGGCCCCTGTGTGTGTTCTAGGTCCTAAGAGAAGTCAAAGTGTTATCTAGCTTGCAGCATGTAAACATCGTGGGCTATCACACAGCATGGATGGAACATGTTCAGCCAGCCGTCCGTGAGTCTTTATCATGAACAAGTTGACCCAATATTAACGAGAGAAGATTTAGACGGATCTGTCCTAACTCTGGCTTTGATAACCTCCTTTATTGTAGATCTTGAGTCCCACCTTCCTGCTCTGGAGTCCCCTGGACAAAAAGATGGGTGCGATTAGTCATTATGTTCTCTCAATATCCTTTATTTACATTAGCCTGCGGTTGTCCCTAACTGACAGTACACCTCCTGTGCTTTATATCTTTTTTGTTTCATTCACAGTTTCGATGACAGCCTTGACAACAGTAGTAGCAGCAGCTCTTCTATAGTTTTCCAAAGCCACAGTCAAGGAGAGACTGGTGCTGCTTCCAGTGCTAAAGGACCTCCAATGGAAAGCCAGCCAATCAGAACGTTAGTCTCAACCCAGGACTGCCAGGTGGTGTGTCCCAAGACGGTGCTCCGCCTCCCGGAGAACTACGTCCCCTGTGTGTTCCTGGGACAGGGGGAGCCCAGGAACGGCTCCAAGTGTCCTGCCATGGGCTGGGATCGGTCGGCCATGTTGGACGAGGACTCTAGCAGAAGCAGCGTTGAGCTGAACAACAACTCCTATGTTGACAAGGACCATCAGCAGTGGGCTGAAATCCACACCCACAGAAAAGATGTGGGTGTTTTAAAGGCTCATAACCACTACTTTGTCTTTTTTTTCTCCCCAATTTTTCTGTAAGGAAAACAACATAAACAATAGAGATGCACTGATCCAATATTAATATTTGTATCGGTTCCCATATTATGAAAACAATCAGATGAGCAGATCTATTCAGTCTAATTCTGTGCTTTGTGCTCTGAGCAGCGTCATGCTGTATTATCTTACTTTATATTTAGAATTCCTAATTGCACTTACTGAACCATTAGAAAGGTTTGTTAGTTTATTTTTTTAATGTTTGACCAAGGTAGCCAACCTATTGATTTTATTACTTTATTTCTTTATTGTTTATTTTACATTGGTTGTTCTGCTCCTTTTTGCACTGATTGAATATATTAAAGTTGTTTTTACATGTTTGGCCAAACTAGTGGAGCTGTTGATGTATTTCAGTGTGCTGTACTAGTGCAAAACGGCTGAATTAAGTCAAAACAGATCGGTATCCGTCGACACTAAAGCTCAGATATCGGAAATGAAAAAGTGGATCAGTATATCCCTATTTATTATTAGTTTTTTTTGTCTATGTGCAGGTTCAGTTCCACCTGATGCTGTACATCCAGATGCAGCTGTGTGAGCGCTCACTAAAGGACTGGATCTCTGAAAGGAACTCAAGGCCACAAGAGGAACACATCCCAACATGTAAATGTTTTTACATTCTCTGCAGTCCACCAAAAACGCAGTTTCCTCATATTGATACAACTTGAAATGAGTTCTCTACTTTGAACAATTTCCAGATTGCCATTTGGGAAATAAAATATTTTTGCTTCAATTCAATTGCACTCTGGTATAAAAATGGTCTAAATATCCGTCTTCTTCTTGTGTCTGCAGCTCCTTATGACTGTGTTGATGCTGAACTCACACTGAACCTGCTGAGGAACATTCTTCACGGGGTCGAATACATTCACTCCAGAGGAATAATGCACCGAGACTTGAAGGTAACCGCGATCGATTTTATTTCTCATCTTATTCATTTAGGTTTCTAACACCTTTAATTGTTTTGCAAAAGCAAATCTGGAAATTGTCCACAAATGTGTAGACAATTTTTTAAAAAATTTCCACATTTTGTCACACTACAGCCACAGATTTTAAATGAAGTAATTTTTTACTGCAAAGTTATGAGATAAACCAACAAAAAGCTTTGCTTTTGAGGTGGAAGGAGAATGATGCTTGTTTTATGGACCTGTTTTATAGAAAATACAGAGTAGAGTTGGGATTTCTCTACAGCTCCTCTATTAGTCAATACTCTGTTGAACCGCCTTTTGCAATTATTTGATTGATTTTGATTTTATTTTATTGATTCATTACAGACATAACCATTGCCTTGAGCATATCCACATCAATACTGATATGAATCTATGCATCTGTATATGTATGCATACGCACAGACACATACACACACACACACACACACACACACACACACACACACACACACACACACACACACACACACACACACACACAGTTGAACATATGTACAAGAAAAAGAAAAAATAAACCCTTGTAAGTAAATTTATATCAATCAATACATCCACTTTAAAGGAATGCAGACCCAAATTAATTTTCTAATGAACACATCTATACATACATACATACCCTTCTACATACACACACCCAACAATATACATAAATACAAAAATCCCATGTACACATGTCTGAAAAGTGGTAGGAAGAAGTAACTGTTTAGTTACACTTCTTGTGGGGTGCAGGGATTGTGACATTATTGGAATTAACTTTTATCTGTCCTGTTGACACATTCTCCCACCTGAGCCATGAATCTCTGCAACTCATCCAGAGGTGCCACTGGCCTCTTGACTGGCTCTAAGTCTGACTCATTCCTGTTGTGGATGATGCGTCGCTCAGAGCTCCATGAGACGTTTAGCTTTGAATAGATATACACCTAACTGAGCACACATCACTGTTAGCACCAGCTGTTTTGGAGAGGAACTGCTTGTTCTGACAGAGTGAGTTACCTCCCCATGAGAACAACAATTTCCTTGCCAGCAGTACTCTCTGAGGTACTCTGTTTTCTTTTTAATTCTGTGACTTTAGAAGGTAAGTGGCTGTAATGGAGTCTTAATAGATGCGTTAGGGCACAGGTCTGCAACCTGCGACTTGTGAGCTGAAAGTAACTCTTTGTAACATCCACAATGGCTCTTTACAAATTTGGCTAACACAAAGGTGCAGCACAAAAAAAAAAATTAATATAGATGTAACAACTGTAATTTTTTTTTAACTGTTTCCCAGTATTTAATCAATTCTACCTTGAGTTTCACAACAAAATGACACAGCTGTCAGTAATATTATTTATTTCTCATTATTATCTTGGAAACAATCTTTTTTTTTAATGTTTTACATAATTTTCTACAATATTATCTTCCCGTAGAAGAATAATGCATAGTTTTTTTTTTAATGTTTTGTTTTTCGTTGTTTTGAAGCCAAAAAACAGAAACAAAATCAGGATTCTCTAAGAACGACCACGCATTTCCTATGATTGATATTTATTAAAGCATTTAAGTTTGCCTTTCAGCGAAGGTTATATAACATATTTTGGCTCTAAGTAGCTTTTGTTTATCTGAGGGGAGAAATGGCTCTTTAGTTTGTAAAGGCTGCAGACTCCTGTGTTAGAGTAACAGATTCAATAGAAACACACCTCGGTGTTTAGATATTTTATTTAAAAAAGTTTTTTAGAATTTGTCCTCCAGTTTAGTTATGTACTGCTCAGCATACAATTCAAGGAAGTTTGTGTTTTTAATGTGACGGGAAGTGAAAATCTCTAAGGTGGAGGAATACTTTAGCAAGGCATTAAATTTTATCTCAGCTGAATGGATCAAATCTTGTAGCTCAGGTTCATACAAATTGCTGTGCCGCCTCTTCACTGTCTGTCACAAACGAAAGGTTTTGGATCTCCCATTGGTTGAAGACAAAGTTGTACAAGCTTTCAGGAAGAACTTTTTTCAGCTCCTCCTTTCTCCCTCTGATGTGTTTCAGATAAATATTACTTTTTCAAATATCGCGAAGTGTCTTTGGCTGCTGGGTAAGTTGGATCAGTTGCTCTCTCTGTTTAAAGAAGCGTGGCTGAGTTAAGATGGAGGGTAAGCGGCCGTCGTGGCTGCAGACTATGAGCGGAGCGCTCAAGGTGAGGAGTTTGATCAGCAGGGAGCCATTCCTCATGTTAGGCGTGTGGTTCAGGAACAGGAACAGACAGCTCTGCCCTGCTGCGCTCAGCTTGTTGACACCAGCTCCGTATCTCAGCAGCAGGTCCACCAGCTGCTCGTTTCCCAGGTTGCACGCTTGGTGGAATGGCGACATGCAGGCCTCGTTTACGATGTTTGGCTTTGCTCCGCGCTCCAGCAGCTCAGAGACGCAGCTCACGTCTTCATCCAGGACTTTGGTTGCTTTCGTCATCACTGCAACTGCAGCGAGGTGCAGAGGAGTGTTCCCAGAGTGATGCATCCTCTGAAAAACAAAGTTTCATTCAATAGATAGCTGAACACAGCATTCTTTAAAGGGGGGATATAATGTAAAGTTAACCTTTTTGAGCTTTACGTCATGTCACAATGTCATTTCCTTGTTAAAACATATCTGGGGTGTTGCTTTGATTCTTTTATGAATGTTTGAGGAAACATGGGAGATTTAGGGTGCCTAAATATTTGCTTTCACAAATCTCCTCCTCTGAGCTGCAGTCTCTAGCTGAGCTTCACCCCCACCACCTTCAATCAGCTCCTCCAGACTAGCAGCAGCAGCAATTAGCAAACACATGATGGAACTTCACATATGCAGAGTTTATCATCCCAACTACTTCTCAGCCCAGCCCTCCCAAGAAGAGATGTAAAAAGCATATTGAGAAGTACTGTTAAGATGATGTGCTGAAGGTGGAGTGAAAGAGCAGGAGCTTCTTAAAGGGACAGAGGCCAACTTGGGGCCTGATGGTATGGCTGAAAAACATATCACGATATAATTGTTTAATACCAGTTGATATTGATAGTTATTGATTAGTCTTTTGGTTTGAATATCTGAAATACTGCCATACTAGGGTCGTGACCTTCCTGTTTTATCCAGTTTTTACTCAACACCCTTGTTTATTATTTTTAAGCAACTATGCAGCATGGCAGCCGAAACTGCTGCTCCAGAAAGTATCTCAAAAGGTTGTTGCTAGGTAACCAAAGAAAGAGTTAGTCAGTGCCACCCACCTTGTTCAACTGGCTGTGAGAGGTCATGTATGACATACACAACATCGTGGTTATGCTGTAAAATAGCACTATGTGCTTGGAATATACACGATACCGCCCCTTTAAGACTTTTTTAAAGGTATGATATGTGTGAGTAAATGCCAACCATGTTGACGTCAGCTCCGTGGTTGATTAAATTAGATGCTATGTCCTGATGGAGGATTGATGCTGCCATGTGCAGAGGTGTCATTCCACTGCTGTCCACCACGTTCACGTTGGCGCCGCAGCTGATCAGCAGCCACACAGCAGACTGCGCTCTGTAACGCACTGACAGATGGAGAGGCGTTTGCTGACTCTGATCATCTATCTAGTAAGAAACAAAAATTCAACATAGGCAAAATTCTATTTTAAAAATGTCATTGTTTATTAATTTTTTTATTTCATGTTCAGAACTTGCGTAGAACGTGTTAGACCTCACCTGCGCGTTGACATCAGCTCCGTGCTCACAGAGCAGCTGTAAACAGGCTTCAGCCTGCCTGCTTGCTCTCTCCACAGCTGCCCAGAACTTGGAGGAAGGTTTTATCCGGGTCGTCGTGGTGATCGGCCAGTTGATGATGACTAAATGTAGCGACGTCCGACCCAGCTTGTCCCTGTGGAATAAGCATAGTTGGTTCCAAAACCAGACCAGTGCGCTCACTGTCAGGACTTTGTGGTTTTGTTTCGTTTTTTATGGTTGCTCTCTTAACAGGAAGTGTAAAAAATATGATAGAGCACAGCAGCTCTCAGGTTCTGGTCGCAACGTGTGTAAACTTGTAAACCTGTATCTGGGATGTTTGTACACACTTGACTTGAGCATCAGCTCCAGCTGACAGCAAACTCTGCAGGCTGTGGACTCTTCTGTAGGTAGCAGCCAGGTGGAGGGGAAGGATAGAAAATCCCTAACGCAACAAGAGACATCCATGGACCAGCTGTGTGCATGAGCCACCTTTGTTTTATTTTCAAGCATTAAACATGTAGTTCCAACATTCCTGCTAGCATTTAGCCTTTTTAAGGTGCTACTTGTTAATTTAAGTTTAAAATTGTTTCTCTAAGAAGCCATTTCCAAAAAAGGGCCTTACCTTCCAGAACACTCCTCTTGATGAACCGTCCTGTATCTCTATCTGACTGTTGCTCCCATACTTCTTTACCATGTTTTCTATTCCTCTAACATCTTCATCCAGCACAGCAGTGTAGAATTCATTTCTGTAAATCTTAATAACTTTATCTCTCTTATCTCTGCTTTGGTCCTCGCCCATGGTGGAGGATTGCAGACTGACTGCATCGAGAGTCTTCTTTAAGACTTCCATTGATTTGATTCTAGTTATTCTGGTTTTTCATAGTAAAGAGTAAATCTAAAAAGAAATGTCAACATCAACTTCCTCCTCCATGTGTTTGGTGTTCTCATCAACTACTTCTCCTTCTGTGTTTGGTACACAGAAGGAGAAGTTTGGAGAAGTGTGTTTGGTACACACTTCTCCAAACACAACATACAAGTGCATTGCATAGTGCAAGTGCATTGCACTATAGTGTGTATGCAATGCAAACACACTATGCATTGCATAGATTAATGCATAGATTATTTGCATTAATCTATGCAAATAGTAATCTATGCAGATTACTATTTGCATAGTAATCTGCAAATCCTACTATTTGCAGATTAGTCTATATGACTATTAGTCATTCTGACCTAACTTTGCCGTTGCGGCCCAGCCCCATCTGATAAGCCAGGCTACGTTCGGGGCCTGTGATGGAGGCTGTTGACACCCACCAGAGGAGTTTCCTCTTGTTGTTGCAGTGTTTCTGATGATCCATCCATCCATCCATCCATCCATCCATCCATCCATCCATCCATCCATCCATCCATCCATCCATCCATCCATCCACCCACCCACCCACCCATCCATCCATCCATCCATCCATCCATCCATCCATCCATCCATCCATCCATCCATCCATCCATCCATCCATCCATCCATCCATCCATCCATCCATCCATCCATCCATCCATCCATCCATCCATCCATCCATTTTCTGCCACCTATCCGGGGTCGGGTCAAAGGGGGCAGCGGCTTCAGAAGGGAGGTCCAGACTTCCCTTTCCCCAGCCACTTCTTCCAGCTCCTCCGGGGGAACCCCAAGGCGTTCCCAGGCCAGCCGAGAGACATAGTCCCTCCAGCATGTCCTGGGTCTTCCCCGAGGCCTCCTCCCGATGGGACATGCTCAAAACACCTCACCAGGGAGGCATCCAGGAGGCATCCTTACCAGATGCCTGAGCCACCTCAACTGGCTCCTCTCAACGTGGAGGAGCAGCGGCTCTACGCTGAGTCGCTCCCGGATGACCGAGCTTCTCACCCTATCTCTAAGGGAGAGCCCAGCCACCCTGCGGAGGAAACCCATTTCGGCCGCTTGTACCCGTGATCTCGTTCTTTCGGTCATGACCCAAAGCTCATGACCATAGATGAGGGTGGGAATGTAGATCGACCGGTAAATTGAGTGCTTCGCTTTTTGACTCAGCTCTCTCTTCACCACGACGGACCGGTCCAGCGCCCGCTTCACGGCAGACGCTGTCCCAATCCGCCTGTCGATCTCCCGCTCCCTTCTTCCCTCATTTGTGAACAAGATCCCCAGATACTTAAACTCCTCCACTTGAGGCAGGACGACCCCCCTGACCCGGAGAAGGCACTCTACCCTTTTCCGGCTCAAGACCATGGCCTTGGATTTGGAGGCACTAAGCCTCATCCCGGCCGCTTCACACTCGACCGCGAACCCCTCCAGCAAGAGCTGCAGATCATGGTCTGATGAAGCCAACAGGACCACATTATCCGCAAAAAGCAGAGATTCAATCCTAAGGCCACCAAAATGGATCCCCTCAACACCTCGGCTGCGCCTAGAAATTCTGTCCATGAAAGTAATGAACAGAATCGGTGACAAAGGGCAGCCTTGGCAGAGTCCAACTCTCACTGGAAACGAGCCTGACTTACTGCCGGCAATGCAGACCAGACTCTGACACCGGTCATACAGGGACTTGACAGCCCGTATTAAAGGGCCCAGTATGAGGTTCGACTATTCAACGGACCCTCCTCTCCAGGACCCCTGAATAGACCTTACCCGGGAGGCTTAAGAGTGTGACCCCTCTGTAATTGGAGCACACCCTCCGGTCCCCCTTTTTGAACAGGGGGACCGGTCAGGGGACCCCAGTCTGCCAATTCAGGGGAACTGCCCCCGATGTCTATGCGATATTGCAGAGTCGCGTGAGCCAACACAACCCTACAACATCCAGAGCCTTAAGGAACTCTGGGCGGATCTCATCCACCCCCGGGGCCCTGCCACCGAGGAGCTTTTTGACCACCTCGGCGACCTCGTCCCCAGAGATTGGAGAGCCCAACCCGGAGTCCCCAGGCTCAGCTTCCTCAACAGAAGGCATGTTGGTGGGATTGAGGAGGTCTCCGAGGCATTTTACCCACCGGCCCACAACTTCCTGAGTTGATGACCTCAACTCGGGAGGTCATCAACTCCTCGCCCATGGTGGAGATGACAGTGTTGTTCCGTTCCTCCCAACCACGCCCCCTCCAGGTCTCACCGTCATTCCCCATGTGAGCGTTGAAGTCCCCCAGTAGAACAAGGGAGTCCCCAGGAGGGGCACTCTCCAGTACCTCCTCTAAGGACTCCAAGAAGGGTGGGTAATCTGAACTGCTGTTCAGCCCGTAAGCACAGACAACAGTCAGAACCCGTCCCCCCACCCGTAGGCGGAGGGAGGCTACCCTCTCGTTCACCAGGGTAAACCCCAACGTACAGGCGCCAAGATGGGGGGCAACAAGTATGCTCCCTCCTGCCAGGTGCCTCTCACCGTGGGCATCTCAAGAGTGGAACTATGTCCAGCCCCTCTCAAGGAGACTGGTTCCAGAACCAGAGCTATGCGTCGAGGTGAGGCCGACTATTTCTAGCCGGAACCTCTCAGCCTCGTACACTAGCTCCGATTCCACGTTCCAAGAGCCAGCTTCTGTAGCCGAGGATCAGACCGCCAGGGTCCCCTCCCTCGGCTGCCGCCCGTAACACAATGCACCCAACCCCTTTGGCCCCTCCGACAGTTGGTTAGCCCATTGGAAGGGGGACCCACGTCTCCTCTTCGGGCTGAGCCCGGCCGGGTTCCGTGGGTAAAAGCTCGGCCACTAGGCGCTCGCCATCGTGCCCCACCTCCAGGCCTGGCTCCAGAGTGGGGCCCCGGTGACCCGCGTCCGGGCGAGGGAACGCCAGATCCAAAGTTAGTCTCCATCATAAGGGGTTTCTGATAATTGTGCTTTTTATAGTTACTGCTTGACAAAAACTTTCAATATTGCTTTTTTTTTTTTATTTTATTTTTTTAATTTAATTGGTGGACGAACTCCTTTTTTGTTTCAACATTTTCATGAATGTTTGTCATAAAAATTGGGGCTGGAACTATCCATTATTTTACTATTTGTTTATTCTGATGATTAATTGGATTATACAATTTTAAAAATCTATTTTATAAGATTCAAATAAACAAATAATTATTTTTTAAATAAAGAAATGAACATTGAACAGCCTGAAATGCAGTAACAGCATTCCTTTAGTGACTGCTTCATCATTTGTAGCAAAGGATGCAGCATCAGCTAAAAAAAAATCTGTCTGACATGTGAACAGTTCATCACTTTCTGCTGGACTGTTCTGTACAGAATAGGGCTGAGCTGGTGGTTATATTTGGAATTATCAGATAAATGTCTGAATAACAAAAGGTTCATAATAGGAGATTTTCTTTTTGCAGAATTTGAACCAAGGTTGAACAAAAGCTCTGGCACTTGAGGAATTCTGGATAGAAGAGATTTACAGACAAATGAAGTTTTTATTTATTTATTTTATTTTTTATCCTAAATGCAAAACGTATATGTGTCTTGGTTAAATTATTCTTCTGACTGAGTTGTTCTTAAATAAAATCGTTTTATGTTAACTTGTTTCACAAAAATATTTCCTATGCTGAGTAAAACTGCTGAGGCTAGCATTTATTTCTTACTATATTTATTTTAAAATGTTGCTGAATTCTTTATCATTTCTGGCTAACGATATTAAAACCCCCAGCGGAGCGTCTTAAAGCCCACATGTAGACGTGGAGCTCCGGACTGAGGAGCCCTACTTTATAAAATTAAAAAAAACTTCTCTGGCCTCTCATTTAAGGATTTACAAATATGCTACATAAGTTGGTAACACTCTGAAATAATACTTTCATTTGAAAGAAATCTAACTAGACTTAGAAAAGAGACTTAGATCCTGTTTTGTGTTTAAAATTTAAGAGTATTGCAGTATCTTAAAATTGTAGAGAATACTTTTTGCAGGGGCTTAAAAATGTACGTAATGTTTTATATCAATTGATCTTAAATTTACAAGGCCTTGAAAATATGAACTTTTAAGCAACTTTAAAAAAACTAACAATAAGATCCTTTTTGTCAAAGTTCTGCACAATCCTACTATTTTTTCATTATTTCTCAAAATGTGTTTCTCATGTCTCAGTGGTTACAAATGTCTCACTTTTTCTCTCTGAAAAACTGAATCCTACATATTATGCAAACTCAGCAGATGATATGTTAGCAGCAGCAAAGTTAAAAAAAATTATCCCTGAAACCTTGGAGTTCTTCACTTTTACAACTGATCACATGGTAAACTAATCCTAATAACTTTTCCTTCTTTTGGTTTTTCCAGCCCAGGAACATTTTCCTCCACGGTCATGAATGCCATGTTCGGATTGGAGACTTTGGATTGGCATGCAGGGATATGATAGTAGATGACCATAAAAGAACAATTTCTCCTGGTGATGGTAAATTATTAAACTCTGTCTTATTACATTCTCACAACATACCAGTAGATGGCGCCATTTCCTCTGACTGGTTCTTTGTGTTTTCAGGTTCCACCCATACATCAGGTGTTGGCACGTTTGTGTACGCTGCACCAGAACAACTAAAAGGCTCTCATTATGATTCAAAGGTAATTAGAACTGTTACATTTTTTGTGTTGTGATTACATAGTTTGTGAATGGATTATGTTTTAGATCAAAGACATTCTTCTTTGCACATTTTGTTTTTTGAGCACTAAGTATAAATGTTGCTCTTGCAGTCAGACATGTACAGCATCGGGGTTTTGGCTCTGGAGCTGTTCCATCCGTTTGGGACAGAGATGGAGCGGGTCCGGACCCTGGGGGACCTGAGAGAAGGAAAAATTCCAGACTCCTTCTGCCACAGATGGCCAGTTCTGACTAAATACATCGTAAAGCTGACGAGCAAAGACCCCAGCCTTCGGCCAGCAGCCAGCCAGCTGCTGGAGAGTGAACTGTTCCACAATAAAGACATGGTAGTACGGGATAAATATCTGCCTAATAATATTCATTTAATTCTTCAGAAAAATATGCAGATATAGTTTAGGATTACAGTGCATATGTATACAGTATATGTGTTTAGTTTGAAGTAGGTTTGGGCCAGATTCAGATATTAAGGCATAGTAGTTTACAACGTTACAAAATGGCATACATGTGCCATCATCCAGTTCATTTAAAGTGTTTCAAATGAAGCGCCAGAGAAAGTTCAGTCAGTCTAGATATAGATCTCTCTAGAATTCCCGCTTCCTAGACTATTTCTGGACACTGTCAGCTGGCTGAAAGACAGCTATTTCTACTACTACATTTTTCTCTCACAGAGACATTTTTTCTTTAGGATACACTACTGAGCACTGGTGTTCAATAATTAGTGATGTGAGGTTCAGAAACGAGCTGATTCTTTTGAACGACTCTTTTCTCTGTACGATAGGACTCTGCACACATCGCAGTACCTAAGATTCTATTTCATTTAAAATTATATTTATTTAAACGGCAAATAAATAAAATCCAGTCAGTTTTTTTGTTTTAACTTAATACATATAATTGAACTTCTTATGTGAACTACTTCCACAAAACTAATTAATATAAAACTGTATTAGGGATAAATGGACTTATTAGAAAAATGTACCTTTTCAAAAATGAATCCTTTGAATGGCACTTTGAAGTAAACGGATCCTGAAGGTTTGGTTCCTTTCAAAGAGTGCCATCTCTAATTAACATTCTGCTGCAGGCACTACTAAGCTACCACTAGCTTTTTATGTTTTGCTTATGCCTCTACTGTGTATCACTAAGAGATGTGTTGCCTTATATACATAATGCTCCAGCATCACCTTCCTACACTTTTAGCACTGAAGCCTACACATTTTAGTCACCACACAAGCCAGGCTGCCAAAAATAATGAAACATTCTGTAGCTCTCACATGCCATATATACTGTACGTTTGACACTGCAACAGCATTTACACAACTACTACTCTAATATCACAGCAATGGCCAAATATTGACATTACTTAATCTCATGCGGCACTGTTCAAATGTTTGGTCTGCCTTAATCATGACCCACTCTCCTCTGGGTCTCCTTTGCTTGAAACCGAAAGTAAAAGTGTCACCATAATCTACTTTCCAGTATCACTGCTGGCCCAAGCCTACTTTCAAGTTCTCAACTGTGATGCAAAAAAAGTGCCATCTTTTTTGGATCAACAGTGCTTTGTTCCACTTGGAGCTAAGGCACCCATAATAACTACCAACCAGTTGTAATATTTATTTTCTTCTTTTTCAGGTCATCCATGGTTTACAGAAAAGAGTGGAAGAGCAGGAGGAGGAGATCATGCAGCTGAGGAGGCAGATCAGTCAGCTTCAGAACTCAAAAGTCACCGTCAGCTTCACTGAACTGGACAAAACCTGAGCCTAAAAACATCAAGATTGTCTAAAACTTAATTTATTGAGCCTCTAATTTACTTGGTTTGACTTGATACAAATGCCTGCATGTGTGAACATTTAAGTGTCTTGTACTAGAGATGGTAGTGTTCTTTTTCTTTTTTTTTCCAGCTGCTAAATAAACCCTCTGAGGTATTTCAAAAACACTGTGATATTTAGTTTGATTTTAGTGTCTATGCAAAATGTATTTCTCAGCCTGAGTCTCCCATTCTCATGATAATGTCAATGTTACGGAGCTCCGTACAATGTAAAAGTACTTTGATTTTTTTTTCTAACATCTTTTTATGCTTTCATGGCTGGTTTATTCAATCTCAGTTTTTAAAAGATGATTTTGTACAGGCTACATGTAATGCGATTTCCTCTGAACACAAAAGTTTTCGGAAAATATAATTTCATCGTAGTTGTGCTGAAATATTCGTGCTTGTAATGCTTGCTAGATTGTCACTGTAGTGCAAAAGGCACAATAAGGTCAGAGTTAAGAACATGCGTCGGATATTTCCGAAACACGTTCTTCACGGATATGTGTCGGATGGACCTATCACAGACGTCGTTTCATGGCAGGTACCCGGATGTAGCCGTGGGGCAATTAGCTACGTCATTGTTCACCGGCGGACACCCGCTGGAAATAAGAAATGGATTTAAAACCGCTATTAAGGTGTTCATAACAGACTCCAGGTGAGTGCTGATTTGTTTTTACGGTCTAATGTTAGAATTGGTGAATAACAGAGGTACATTAGTTGGCCCAAACCGCTGGAATTCGCTGTAGTAGCCCAACACCGGTTCTCTGTCATGTCGGAGAGCAACGCAGTAAACGCACACAGCCACCGGTGTAGAGCCCATTCTTCAATAATCCTACTAGACAACCTTTTTGTAATCTCCACACGGATGAAACTCGATACAATTTAAAACCTTGCCCGCTAAGGTCTCTTTAACATGCTGCTACTTAGCCACGGGACTCATCACCGTGTCGGCATCAACTAAGACGGCTAGCTAGCTTGCTCCGTTAGCCGCATTAGCCGGAATTGTGCCGCTGCTATCGTTTCTATCCTTCTCCTTTATAATGACGGTTTTGGTAACAGATTATTCATCACAACTCGGTCTTTTTTCAATGTTCGCAAAAAATGTACACACTTCTCTGGACCCCTCCTCTTACGTGAGCTGAGCGTTACTGCGTGTTCTCTTTCGGTTTTAAAGGCGCTGCGTGTTAAAGGCCTTGCTACCGTCTGTTAGCCAATGTAAGTCTGTCTGTTGGAGCAGGTGGGAGGGAACAGCTGCAGTTTAACGTGCTATGCTTCTAACAAGGAAATGTTCCCGTCTGGGTTGTGTAACTTCCAGGGTAGTTGGGGAAACAAGTTTCAAATTTAATACATTTTAACAGGTAATATTTACTTTTTCTTCTTGATACGCCAAATCTTCAGATAATTTTTTTTACAGACGCGTAAAACTAATTTAGACTTGCATACAGCTACTTTGCTCTTTTTTCAACATTGTGAAATTATACATAATTTAGTTTTGAAGGGGAAAAATAGCAAGTACTATGTAAGCGACAAACTGATCAGGTCAATTACAGTGTTTTTTTTCTCCGTGATGCCAAGTTCAAGTCATGAATTGTCTAAAACATTTTCTTTAATCCAAAGTTTTGATTCACCATACTGCTGAATATTACCTTCAGTGAATCAATACAAATTATCACAACAGAAATCTGCATTTTATACAATCTTGCTGATTTAAAAGAAAAAAAAGCAACACATTTTGTCCCACTACTAAAATGTTGAATTAGTTATCTTTACCACGTACAGTGATTTTCATATGTAGTCTTAAATGATGTTAGTGATGCACTTATCAGTCGGTCATAGATGAGAATCGGCTATGGATTGGCAGGTCAATTACTGACAAATCATTTATTACTTGTATTCATTAAATGTATCAAAATTGAGAACTCCTGCTTTGTTTGGGTTAAAGTAAGCAACCAAAAGTATTTAATTTGAAGCTTTTTTGTGCTCTTCCAGTCTTTTTCTGGATTTTTATTCAATTGAATTTAAGTTCTAAGAACAGTATGACTGAAAATGCAGAAGTTTTGAAGCTGTAACTTTTTTAACAGTTTGCCATATTTTTATACCTGTAACTTTCCAAAGCTTAGTCCATCCATCCATTTTCTTACATATTTATCCCTAGGGGGTCACGACCGGTGCTGGTGCCTATAATTCCTAATCCTGCCCACTGATTTCCTTAGTAATAAACCACAAAATGTCAGGGGAACTGCCACGACTTCTCCAAATTCATCTTCAGTACAGAAACACCATATTTGTCTTTAGTAGAGGTGGTAGTTATGGACTTAGTTTTATCACAATATTTTGTGGTATTATTGTGATAACAATAAAAGTGACATTAAGAACTTTTTATTGCTATGTTTTAGGTTAATGTGTGACTGTGACTGCATGGCACAGTAATCATAGCAGCACAAACACACATACTTCTCCTGAAAACATTCCCACTAGTAATTGGTCTCTTTAGGAAAAGTGTGATTTGTATCACTACACCGCACACAGTAACTGCATCTAATCATATTTTCAGATTTATTGAATGAACAGTGTAAAAACAAATAGCATAGCTAGTAATCCAAGCAGTATGCCTCCAAAGGCAGGTTTAACCACCTGCCTTTGGAGGGCAGGTGGTTAAACAACATTAAGTGGAATTCGTCATGACAATAAATTATAATTATAAGAAATCAATCCTAATTAATGCCCACTGCTAGCCGTTGGCGCCCGCTGGTAGTTCTAAACCAAAGGAAATTGTAACAGATGTCCCTTTTCTCCCCAAAAAGACTGTAAGCTTAGATGTACAGCTTTATCTTTTTCACAGAAAATAAAGTCCTACTATTAGCCTAATGTCAAATTGTTTTGTTATTGATACCTTTATTTTTGCTGTTGCTTCTTTCCAAAAACTACAGATTAAAGCTGTATTCTTGTCTTGTCATCAGCTTTTAAAGTTGTATGATTCTGTGTCTGTCTCTGTGCAGCTATGAACAATGACCATAGTTGACAGATTGTCAGAAAAATCTGACCACGAGTCAGTTGGATTTAACCGATCCTTCACCAGTGGAGACGTGGGGATGGACGGCAGTTGTTCCAGCAGCTGGGCAGTGGGTCCCAGCATGCCCGGCGACTCTCCAAGGCTCAAGCCTTCAGGAGGCTGCCTGGGTCCGACCCCTGGTGCTGCCGTCTATAACGGCACGCCCGCTTCTGTGGACCGCCCCAAGGACCAAGGTACGGGAAAACACTTGAACCTGCACGAGTGACACACACCTCTGTCAGAGCAATCACTGAGTTACCTGATGCATGTAGTCAAACAGGACTAATACACACCAAACCAGCTTTAGCTAATAGTTTGTTTTCCTAGTCTAGTGAAAAATGGTGATTTACAGTGTTGACTTATACACAAATATACAAGATGCACTTCAGAAATATATATGCTGGTGTTTCTACAAAACAACGTAAAATTTGTTGGTGTATGACTTGTGAATAATTAAAAAGCTGAACTCTGCTAATGGTTTTCTGATGTGTGACACGTTGCTTCATGTGGGCATTTTGTTCTCCTTCAGCTCTTTCATTCATCCAGTTACATAACAGCTAGTTTAAAAACAGGAGCACAATCAATCAACTTAAGCCTGTGATGCAGTCGCAGGGTTGAGCTAAAATTAGAAACAAAAGAAACTTTCTGCACTGATTGTGATTGTAGCTCTTGTCATGTCTGCCCAGTGATGAGCAGTGAGGATGGCATAGAGCTGCCTCAGAAGGTCCTGTTTCCTCCAGAGCGGCTCAGCCTGAAGTGGATCCAGGTTCACCGCATTGGTGCCGGCCTGCAGAACATGGGGAACACATGCTTCCTCAACTCGGCCCTGCAGTGCCTCACCTACACTCCACCACTAGCCAACTTCATGCTGTCAAGGGAGCACTCCAAAACCTGTAGGCTCAGTCTTTTGGTGTTTTTATTGCAACAGATTGACCTAAAAAGAATAAGTTATCTCAGTTTTCGTGAGGTTTTTTAAAGTAGTTTTATGTATTAATCTTTCTCTTTTAGGTCATGAGCCTGGATTCTGCATGATGTGCACCATGCAAAACCACATGATTCAGGTTTTTGCTAACTCTGGGAATGTCATTAAGCCCATCGGTGTCCTCAATGAGCTTAAAAGTAAGTAGGTGGTGTTGGTGCTAAAACTGTCACCTCTTCATTTATGGAGGGAAATCTTCTGATTGTGATCGAATTTGCAGATGGGGGAAAAAAAACTTTCTTATATTTTCAAGCCAAGTTTATTTGTGTAGCACATTTCAGTAAGATGATAAAAAAACATAATACAGTAACCAATTCCAGGGTTTCCCCCAGAAAACTTGCTAAGCCTGGTGGTCGGGGCGTCGAGGCGGTCTACCATGTTTTTGTATTAAAAGATGTTAAGTTGACAGCAAATGTAAAAGTATTACTGTGTAATTATATGTTACGGAAAAACATCTCCAGTGAAATGCTATTTAAACCCACAACTAGCTTAAAAACAACCAATTTCCACTTCTGGTTAATCCAAATTAAGTCAGCAGGTCCATCAGGGCCTCAAGGGCCCCACGCTAATATTTTAAAACAGACCACAGATACACAGATGTAACATTTGTTTATTGAGATTATCAATGCTGTTAAATTTGATTCAATTGTTTAGGCATACATACATTAAAATATTTTAAATTGTTAAACATTTAGATGCAAGATTTTAAGGAGCTGGCAAGTTTACTTTGTAAAACTTCAAAGAACAATATTCATAGTTAGATTGCTTTGTTACCATAGCAATAATATCATGCTGTGAGTTTAATCTTTGAATTTACAAATACAAATTAGTAAACTGCGATTATAACTTATTGCTTTTTAGGCTGGCCAATTAAACTACTCCCTTCTCCAAGATTTCACTAAATCTAACACAGAAGCTGTTAGAGGTGCTGATATTTTTAGCAGCAAAAGGAGCCCCTATGTCATATTCTGCTCCAGGCCTCATACAGCCTTGGACCGATCCTGCATGATGAGTTAACACTCTGGTTTGTTGCGCATCTCTGCGCAACAAACGGGAGATTTAATTCAATGCTGCTAATGTGGCTTTAGTAGCTCTTTCATTTCGTGTCTGTTGAGTTTTTAATAAGCGTCACAGAAACTATTTTGGTTGGTCGAGTTCATGGGACAAGTTTCTCAAATCTCTGCGCGTATTAACTCTAAGTAGACAACGCATTTGATATGGTTTGATGCAAAGTGTAACTGAAAAAATAATACTAAAAATAATAATAAAATATAAAATCAGCGTGATCCGTGACTCTGAGGAGAGCGTTAAAGCTCCTCACCGGGCTGAACCTGCATGATGAGGTTAGCGCTGCTCGTTATCCACAAACTCTCCGGCCAACCGGGACCACAGACAAACTTTACAGGGAAGACAGACACAGAGCCACAGGCTGGGCAGTGTGTTGAGATGTAAATGACGCATATAATTGTTCGTTCAAAGATCAATTATTCTCACCACTTCACAACACGACCTCTGAATTCGCTACAAGTTATTCCTGCGGTTCACTTTGAGCTGCGCAACCAGAGCTAACGCGGCGGGTTTTAAACTCTTACCTAGAGTTCTCCACAGGATCAGTTGATGTCAAGTTGATGTAAACATCCATACAGGTCAGCCTGTGTCCAGTTTGAGTGAAAGGAGGCACTCGCAATCCCGCTGAGGTAAAGCAGCGGCAGCGCGCGAGGCAAAGCACAGAGGCAAAGCACAGAGGCGCCAGCTGTGTGATTGGTCCACCGAGTCGGGTTTAAATGCATAAACCATAAACCTATCTTTTATAAACCTATCCTTTAGGAATAAATCTGCTCTGCTAGAGAAACGCTAAGAGCAAAAAGAGACGCTTGCCGTCCGGCTTTAAAAGTAAAAAATGTTCCTAGAAACATAAACAAGCAACGCTTAGCCTGGCGGCGGGGCTAGTAAAGCATAGCGGGCCGCCAGGCTTATAAAACACTGGGGAAAACCCTTAATTATGAAACAAGCAATAATGGAACAGTCCTGTGTTTAATCACAGCCAGATATTTCCTTGCATTTTGATAATTTTGTTATGAATGTACTCTTCCCCCCTTCAAAAGGAATTGCAAAGCACTTCCGCTATGGAAGCCAGGAGGATGCTCATGAGTTCCTGCGGTACACAGTGGACGCTATGCAAAAGTCCTGCTTACCTGGAACCAAGTGAGTGTGATTATACTCGTGGCTAATTATTTTTAAAGGTGGTATTTTTATCCTGCAGAGGACCACAGAGTTCTGTTTAATTAAAGACCTCTATCAAGTCTGTGTTTTTGGCCAAAGACACCATTCATAATTTTCTTTTACTACTAATGGAAAAATCTTAAATGTAATTACAATTGCAGTTGAGGTGCTGAGTTCAGGTGGACACTTGTACATTTTCCAGTCAGAATAAATCTGCTCCTCAGACTTGACTGATTTATAAAAAGTAAAAATAACTGGAGGCTCTCTAATACTCGTCTTATCTACATTCAAATAGCCACAAAGCTGCTGCATTTGGGTAATTTCTTTTTGTACTACAAGGAAACTTTAAACTTAGGACACTTTATTAGTTGTTTAAGTTACTCATCAATAAACCACAACCTTTTGATTTAGTAAAAATAAATACTTCTGTGCTCTTTAGTTTTGGTAAGAGGCTCAAAACAGGTATTTAGTCTCTAACCTGTTCAAGTTAAGATGTCTTTAGTCTCACACATTAACTTAAAAATTTAGTCTTTAATTTTTAATAAAAATTAAAGACTAAACAGTTTTTTTTTATTTAGTCGTTTAGACAGAAATACTCTAGACTTTTAATTTTTATCTGAGAGCAATACTTTATGTGCAGATGATACAAGTTTGTTTCATGGATATTCAGTGTTTTCCAATAAAGTAAGATTGGATCCTTCAAGGTGTATAACTTTATAACATCCGACAGCACCAGTTATTTAAAAAAAAAAAAAAAAAGATATGGGCCAAAATCAAAATCAGCAGGTCAGGATTTTAAAGATCAGTGACAGAGCATAAAACTGCAATCAGTGCATCTTTGAATAGAAAATCTATTAAATCAGTTGGCTGTTATTTTAAATTCCACTTTGTGTTCAATAAATTAATATTTAATTATTATTTATTATTTTTGCTATAGTTACAAATCTTTAGATTTCTGGAATATGATGATCGTATTTTTGGTTTTGTTACGTGAGCTCTGCTAGTTTTCTGCTAGTTTTGTATCGCGTTATATATGATGCACAAAAACATTTGACATTTGTTAATTCTTCAATTTACCTAAAACCAAAATATGTCAAACAACACAAGGTGAAGAACTTTAATGGACTGCCTCTCCACTGTCTGCTGTGCCAAAAGGGTTGTATTGGGTTGTATTTGAAGGATCTCTGTCTGTTAGACATCCAGGAGACGTGCAGCTGTTCTTCTGTAGCCACATCCAAGTACATTTATGACTTATTTATGAAATTACTTCTCCCGTTTTTCTGTGTGGCAGATTGGACAGGCAAACGCAGGCCACCACTTTCATCCATCAAGTGTTTGGAGGGTACCTCAGGTCCAGAGGTGAGATATTAATGCTGATTTGTTGTCCTGTTTTTTCATGTTTGTTTTTGGCAGAAGAATTGTTGAATCTTGTTATTTGGTTAACTTTCTAATGTTTCTTTTTCAGTGAAGTGTCTGAACTGCAAATCAGTTTCTGATACATTTGATCCTTTTCTGGACATCACTCTGGAAATTAAGGTAATCTGACCACTTTCGTTGAAACCATTGAAAATAAATCCGAAGAATTCATTGTTTCTTAATACTGAACATATAAAATGTTTGTTTTTCCTCCATGTAGACGGCACCCAGTGTCTCCAAAGCTCTGGAGCAATTTGTCAAACCAGAACAGCTGGATGGAGAAAACGCCTACAAGTGCACCAAGTAACTCTAGAAGTCTCTAAGCACAGACCTTCATTTTTTATGTTTCTGTTTATGTATCAAGATGTTAATTAAAACAAACTTCTTTTTTTCAGGTGCAAAAAAATGGTTACAGCCTCAAAGAGATTCACAATCCACCGCAGTCCTAATGTGCTCACCCTCTCACTAAAACGATTTGCAAACTTCACTGGAGGAAAAATCACAAAGGTACAGAGCTTCCTGTATATTACATCACATGCTGCACCGGCCCTTTAAGACTTTCATGTCAGAATAGCATTAGAAAGTATCGGCGGCACTGACAAAAGTTCAATAATGAGTCCCTCAAAAAACTATCATGTTTTTCAAATAAAAGTGATAATGAGGATTATTTAAAAAATTGTAAATAAATAAAAGTAAACGCTCATGGACCAGTGCTTTGTCAAAATACCTGCTGGATAATGTGCTTTCTGTTGCTGTTGGCTACAATATCCATCATTTTCATTAATGTTATTCCCGATTAGCGAAACGAGGCAAAGTCAACAGTTTTTTTTTTGTCTTTACTAGGATGTTAAATATCCAGAGTACCTGGAGCTGCGGCCCTTCATGTCCCAGTCTCAAGGAGAGCCCCAGATCTACGGCCTGTACGCTGTGCTGGTCCACTCCGGCTTCAGCTGCCACGCTGGCCATTACTTCTGCTACATTAAGGTGAATCATCTATCAGAACGCTGCTTTGACCTTGTACACACATCCACATACAGAGAGATGGAACACAAAATGCATCAACCTGAAAATGCATAGTTCAGCTTTGCTTTGTTTGAGCTGAACGTTTAGCTGCTTTCATTATGTTTTAACGTTTCATTTCATTTTCTGAAACGGAATCAAAGTGTCCCTCTGTGTTTTGTGACAGGCCAGCAACGGTCAGTGGTACCAGATGAACGACTCGTCTGTCTCTGTGAGCGACATCCGCTCGGTCCTCAACCAACAGGCCTACGTCCTTTTCTACATTAAGTGAGTAAACCATGACTCAGCAAGAGTCCAACGTTACAAACAGGAAATGGACAGAACAGAATATTAATTGTAGGTTAAATGAATTGTGATAAAAAGACTCCAACCCCCTCCGATAGGTTAAGAAACTGGGATGGAAATGTTAATATTAACAAACGTTAGGTGTTGTTTTTGTATTAAAATATGTAGAAGCAATTTAAAAATGATCATATAAGGTTGGCATGTTTATTCAGAAATGGCAACAATGATGCTTGTGAGATTTGGTTTCAGTTCATCGCTGCTCAAAGTGTTTGTTTTCTAAAGAAATGATGTATGACCAGCACTTCCTCTTCACATATAACGCAGTTAATCCCCAATTTATCCACATTCCTGGCAGATTTAAATGGAAAGTTATTTCACTGAATCAATAAGTTTATAAGTAAGTTAGAAAATGAGGTGGACATCCCTCCAAAAGATCAGAATAAAATGTCAAATACCTAATAATTTGATTGTCAAATATAATGTTGGACTGGAAATGAACAGGACAGGACAGGACTGGTGCTGTAATAAGTGCACCTCTAAAAAAATCAATCTACTTCAAATTTTATAATGCAGACTGTAACCTTAAAAATGACTTGTTGTTATTAACATAATATATTATTTCTGAGTTTGTCCTGTCTATTTAAGTGTTAATAAATGTAAATATTTACATAATCTACTAATGATTTACAACAAGACAATAAAATTAGATTTGGGGTTCAGTGCGTCACTAAGCAGTCAGGTTGAGAGGCACATAAATAATTTTACCAAATCTTCCATCAGTGAGATATTATAAGTAACCAAACTGGATATTTGCGTTAAATTATCTAAGGACTCTTGACATTTTTTACTTTGTTTTCTCATTGTTAGTCATATTAATTATAGTTTAGTAATAATAGATAATTCAGATGCGACTTTAAAAAAACTATTTTCAAAAATGATTAATACATATTTGCTTGCATTTTGTTGTGGTCAGGTCGTGTAATGTGAAGAAAACTGGGGAATTCAGCAATGTGAGCCATAACCCAGGTATGTCTGGTCAGTCGTCTCCCCGGCCGGTGGTAACCCCTCGCATCCACACCGCCGTTCACCATGGCAACACTGGCTTCATCGGCCCCCAACTACCACCACACATGACCAAGGTAGGGCTAACGAGTTCCCTCTGCTGTTTGAGGATGAGTTATTATTAAAGGTTCAAGCATGTGATCTTCTTTTGTTCTTTGTTTTCCTTGTGCCTCAGAACACTCTCCATGTTAATGGGAATGGATCTCTGAGGGACTATCCCAGCAACTCTAAGGCCAGCAGCAGTGCAGTTGGCAAACCCAGCCACGGCCTGGCTTCTTCCTCAATCTCCCACTCAATCAGCCGACCCACATCCATCCCAGACCAAGAGAAACGACAGAAGCTTTCGTTTTTTATTGGACAAGGCAAACAGAACCGAACATCTTCCTCGTCCGCCTACAGCCACCCATCCTCCGCAAGCAGCTCCTCCTCCAGCTCGTTATCTTCCTCGCAGTCTACCTCAGACGTTCACTTTGTTCCGCGTCAGCTAAACCACTTTAATGGCACGCCCAGCAGTAACGGCGACCAACCCGCCGGGGGCAACGGGTCGTCTTTACTGGTGCCGTACAGTCAAGAGTCCTCTGAAGAATCCGACCAGGAGAACAGTACCACTCAGGATGCTGGCTGCATATCCAAATCTCAGACTAAGGGAACTAATGGAACAGGAGATGTGTGTGCCTCTTCTTCTAAAAACACAAACGGTGAAATAGATGTCTGTCATAACGGTAGTGAAGTGAATGGGTCAACCTCTGAATTTACTAAAACAAACCAAAATGGACAATTTAATGGGCACCACAAAGTTAACGGACTCAACACACATGAGAAGGTAAATTATACATGTGTGATCAGTAAAATATGCAAAGGATCTGTTGCTAGTGTTACAAAGCAAACTTAAATGTCAGTAGTAACAGTGTTGTGTGCTCCTCAGGGATCCATCCATAATCAGGACAGGTCAGCTGTGAATGCTGTTGCCAATGGACTTGACAGTGACCACAATGAACCCAAGTAAGATTTATGTGTCTGATTCATCTTTAAATTTCAACATATAACCACAAAGTCCCTTTCATAAGATGCCTCAAGCACATATAAACATGTTACAGTCCTAAGGCTCAAAGCATTTTAGGGATGTTTGTAAATAACTATTTTATTAATCAGTAATCTATTGATTATTCTGCAGATTAAGTCCATAATCAAATGTAAAATTGTCCTGTTCTGTAGTAGCTACTAAAGTCAGTAAAAGAGAGAATGCTAGTAAGTAGTTCCTGTTTTAATAAGAAAACATTTTATCTATTTAATGTTTTTTTAAGCTACAAAAACAAATGAGAAATAAAACCTTTCACAAGTTGTTTTTTTAATTACAAAGCAAACTTAAATGTAGGCATTTAGTAAACAGCCTTTTATAATATAATTATTTTTGTCTCAAGCTTGAAGTATGGGAAAAGTTTTTTTATAAGGATTCGTGATTAGATAGTTCTAATATAAAATGATTAACTTTCAACATTCTTTCAAACAAACATCTGAAAAGTGTGCTGTGCATATTCATTCAGCATTTATGAGTCGATACTTGGAAGAGCAACCATTTACTACAATTCCATCTGCATAACTTATGGGGTATTTCTTTACCAGCTTTGCACATTTGACAACATTTTGTTATATTTTTATGACCGTATAGAATTGAGTTTTAATACTGAGATTAAAGTACACATGACGGGACTCTCCTTTCTGATGGAAGGCAAGCTCACTTCATTTTATTTAGACAATATGGGATGGAGTAAATGGGACCAAATACAAACTCAACATGGTTTCTCACAAACTCTCAAAAATATATATTAATTTGATTGCTCTTGCAATTAATATTGGCATTATGTATTTTAAATTATTTTTCATCCCCTAAATCTTTCCTACCTAAAAAGCGCCAATCAGAAATTATCAGTGTAAGTAACAATGTGCCTGATCCATAAACACATCTATTCAGTCTAATTCTATATTTTGTCCCCTGAGCGACGTCATGCTTTATTGTTTGAAATTTAAATTCAAAAATACTTTATTGAGCCCTCAGGGAAATCAAATAACTACACATTACCCACAACAAGAAACTCTTGTCCAAAACAAAAAAAAACAGTATCTACCAATACTAAACCTTAGATATCTGTATTGGTAACGGAAGTGTAAAAATTGCATCGGTACATCCCTACTACAGATGCTCTATGAACCATGAAGCTTATCTGAACCAGTTATGTTCTTTGTGTTCCCAGCAAAGAGCTCGTTGACCCGGCCTCATCGCAGACCTGTTCAGCTAAGAGCGCTCCTCCTGCTGCTAATGAAAGAGAGCCCCTCTCTGCTGCTGTTGACAAAAGGGCTACAACGCTGCCTGAACCTCTTTCTTCTCCTCACCACACCTCATCCTCTGCTGTTGGCTCCTCACCTTCAGCTACTACTTCCAAGACGCACGCTGTTGCACCCAGAGACCTGTCATTCTTCCCCTCAGAGCCAGTCTGCTGTCAAAGTGCTAATGGGATCTCTGCAGCTGCTCAGAACATTAGCAAAACCGAGGAAGAAGTTAAGGATTCCTCGCAGACCAACGGTCCATCAGCACGGCCGGACGGTGGTGCGGAGAACAAGGAGCCGAGCCAGTCCAAGCCCAGTTCTAGAGGCCATGAAAGGCAGTCCTCCCATGACAGGGACAGAAACGGATTCTACTCTGACTATAGCAAAGACAGAGACAGACACTACAGGGACAGAAGTCCACCACGAGAAAGTTACAGCGATCGCCATCGGTATAGGCGAGACTACCGGGATCACCATCGCTCCTACAGGGATCGATTTCCTCCCGAACGGAGCTACTGGGACTTTGACCACCGCAAGGAACGACTTGGCTCGCACTCCTGGGAGCACGATCGCGACCGGCGCTCGTACCATTCCAGCCATAACTACCACAGGTATGATGGGAGCCATGAGAGGAGGGGATACCCACACCCTCAAGAGTCTCACAGCTACTGGCGGTCGCAAAAGGACGGTCGGGAATTCTGGGCAATGAAGGACAAAAGGAATGGGTGGGATAGGGAAGAAAGGAGTTCCTCCCCAGCTGCTACTGCTCTAGAAACAAATAAGCCCAAGGTTTCCCCTCCCTGGGACCGCCTCTGTAATTTTAACTCGACTCTTCAGAGGGAGGAGCCGAGTGATAAGAGGCCAGCTGCTCATCTAAGAAAGGAGCGAGAGGACAGCTCAGAGGGCCGCCGCTCCAAAAAACACAAAAAAAGCAAGAAGAAGAAGAAGTCAAAAGATAAAGACAGGCTTCACGAGAACAGGTAAGACCTGCTCAAATCAAGGTTTGTTCCCCCAGCATGGTGCTGCCTAATGTTAGGACTCAAGTGTCTTATATTTGAAATGCTTAGATGGCTTAGTGTAGCTGAGTCCATGAGATCTAGGACACACTAGAACTCTCAGCCTTTTAGGTCAGGTTGTTGTAGACTTGTTCTGTAGAGTGGATCAGAACAAGATCCCCGACAACACAGGAAGGTAAAACTTTCACAACTTCCACACTTCACAATATTCACCTATAAAATGACAGTTACATTTCCAGATATCATGCAACCCCAGTAACATGTGAAGCACCACTGCAAATGTATGAACAAGTCAAAAGACAGGAAATGGAGATTAAAGGTTAACATCCACCAATTTTTGAGATTTCTTTTTTTTTTCTTTTTTTTGGCAAAGCATACTAGTATAAGTCATGAAGAAACCAATCCATGCTTTAAATAGCAATTTCAGAGGGTTAAAAATTGCTAACATAATGTTTGAATTCAGTTTGTTTACAGAGTAAACTTGAGCTGTTTCAGTTTCATAGCTAATCAACATACTGTGCTTTATTGGCTAAACACACGCTTTTGGTTTGGATTCACCCAATAAAATGACAAAATGACTGACTCTTGGATTGTCAGATGGATTATTCAGTTTGTTTTTGTTTTCTCTGTCCCTACTTGAAGCTCTGACCCGGATTCAGACAGAGCCACCGAGAGCAGGAAGAAGAAAAAGAAGAAGCGGCGGCACAGGGACAGCGACTCCGACTCCGGACGAGGCCACGCCAACAGAAGCAGCAAAGAAAGGGAGAACCGGAAGCGCCGTCACTCTGACACCAAGGACTCGAGGTACGACAAAGACTTTTTACCGGAGAAAAGTCAGCGCACAGACTGCAGCGATGGCAGCAGGGACCAGCCACTCCCACCTCACCACAGCGCCCTCTCAAACCATTCAGCTCACCAACATCTCAACGGACACACAGGTACTGCCCACAGTCACAGCTGGTCACTGAAATTAAACATGTTATGTGTCACAATTAGACCTGAGAAGTTGTCCTGTTTCTCAGGAAATGGTCGAACCAACGGTAACTTCCACGGATGCTCCAGTGGCCTCAAGCAGTGACTGTGAGTACTGACCCGCTGTAATGATTCCACCTGGAGCTCAGCTCAGACGGTCAGTCAAAGTAACGACACCATGTTTGTTTCTCCTTACAGATCCCTCACCCACCCGCAACATTTGACAACAGCAGAGGAATGATATCACAAAACTATTTGAAGTGGTGCTTCTTCACTGGGAATGAATCCGTTTTATTCTTTTTTTTTTTTTTTTTTTTCTTTTTTTTTTACAGTACTATTGTTTTAAATGTGCAAAAGTACAAATTTTAACAGTGTTCCTTTATCTACGATTATACTCCTACGGTTTAAAAAAACGGAATCACCTGTTAAACATTTAGGACTAAAAGATGATAATATATAGTTATTTGAGTACAAACCAAGCCTGGAGCTTAAACATCTCAGTTGCTGCTCAGCGGAACTCAGGACTCAAACCCTTTGAACAGAAATCACTTATCCACATACTTCAAGTAAGAATGAAACAAAAGGGAGAATGTGTTGTGTAAAAAGACTGAGTCTCTTCATGTTTAGATGTTGAAGATGTCACCATATCTGAACAGCTGCAATGTTTTTACTTCTCACCTGTTGTTTTGTTGTTGAATCCACGCTGTAGTCAAACTACCAGAGGGGGGGGCGTGTTTCTGAATGAGGCGAATGAATGCAGTGGTGTGAACATGGGTTTGTTGAGCGATACCTCCATGTTAACCCTGGACAGACTTGAGGACATTTATCTGCTTAATTTGTTTGTTGTTTTTTTTTTTTTTTTTTTGCAACGATGTCCATTTCCCCTCTTGACGCCTAAGACTCCCTTTTTAAACCGTTTGAGTTTTCTCTTTCTAAATTGCATTTCTTTCTCCTGTTTTCTTTTAAGGTGTTCAGAAAGAAAAGCGTTTTATTTTTTTCTTTCACAACTGTGGACCATTTGTGTTTAGTTTTAAAAAAAAAAAGATAAAAATACAGTTTGTGTCTTCTAGCATCATGAAATATACTGTGAAGTTGAGTTTGAACTGTACTATCAGTTATTTTTATAAGTAAAAAGCCTGTATCAGGATCCTCTTGCTTTGTCTGTAGAAGGATTTGTGTTGATTTTTGACCACATTCTCTGGACATGAGTCACTAGTGGATATGGTTAGATTTTGGGGGTGGGATTGTGAGGGTATGGGGGAGGGTATTTCTTTCTTTGTTTTTCAACTTTAGGAAGAAGTTGAGGAAACTGCTGTTTTACCTTTTTATTTTAGCATGTCTGAATTTATACATTGTGAAAGGTAAAAGCCTTAAATACATTTGTTAATGTCAGAAATTGTAATTTCTGTCTTTGGACTTTGTTTACAAGCTGTGTTGAATGACAAGCGTTGATTGGATATGTTGGATTTATTTACCTTTTGTATTATAGAGAATTGATTGATTGTACCGAAGCCTTCTTGTTGAACAAACATATTTTCTCGTTCCATTTAAATGTAGACGGTAAACTTCCCACACGTCCCACACTATATTCAGGTTTGGTCAAATAACACACAGGCTGTTTATCTCCCCCTGGTCAGTATTATAGCTTGACACACATGTATTATTTCCATATATGAAACAACCAAAGACTGGTTATGTTTGGTGAGTCAAACTTTTTCACTGAATTCACATGCACACAAAAACTGTATGAGCATGTCCAATTTTTTTATTAAATTGTAGATCTTCGTGCCATTTCCCCAACAAACCTATAACCGAGTTAATGTAACCTCTGCACCAGTTAGGTTTTGGCAGTTGTATTTTTTATTTTTTTTTGTCTCTGCTCAGTAAAAACGGTGTAATCAGGCTTACGCTCTACCAAGAGCACCATACAGACCCTTTATTATAACACATTAAGCTAAAATATTGAACGGGTAATGGCTTAAAGCCATGATTAATACTACATGACCATAATAACAAAACTGTACATGATATTGCATACACACTAAATGTAAGTGGGAAGGAGGGGCTGCCTCTTTTGTGCAACAAAAAGACAATAAATAAAACAAATGAACTTTGATTGCAAATATTTATCTTCAATACAAAATAACTATATAAAAAACAACCTCACTGCAGTTTATATGCATTCATATCACAAGTGACATCTAAACACATTAGTGACATTATTTTTTAATCTAACCTCAGTCCGTTCAAGTGGAGTTTCTGTAAATCATTCCAGTTCAGTCCAGCTGGAATGAAATCCAGTCAAATTCAGTTCATGATAAACTTGTTCTACAGTCAAAGGCTTGGAGAGGAAACCCAGCTCACTGCATTGAGGTGTTGGGAGGACAGTGGTAGACCAGCTGTTCCCTGTACAGATGAAACGGAAAAGAATAGTTGATGGCAACAAAAATGCATTAATGCAGAATAGTGGTGGCCTAAACCTGTAGCCACACAACTGTAGGGCTAGTTCAGGATACCTGGAGCCACACTGAGCACGAGCTGCATCAAAAAACCTTTCCCAGTCTCAAAAGTAGATGGGGGTTTGCCTCATGGACAGGAAGTGGAAAAACCCATTCTACTTTTTTAAAACCATAAACCATCTGTAAACCGACATCCTGAGAGTACTAGTGCTCTGCTAGGATCATACGAAACATTCAGTTCTTTAATATAAGGCAGAGTTTAGTTGGTCTGATTTTTTTGTTTTTTAGATTAAGAAATTTAACAGTGCAGAAGAAGAAACAATCAAATTAGAGATGTATGCCATAGATATTTTATTCCAGTCACTCAAGAATATGGAATATCTTCTGAAGTTGGATTAAAAAGCCGTCCATGTCAAAGATACCACAAGGCACAAGAGGCCAAAATATTATCTAGAGTAAGTGTTTGATTAGACTATTTATGTTTTTACTCTTACTCTGATTGCTCTGCCACATTTGGTATTGATAAATGTTCATGTTCATTCTGAAACCAGAGAGAGAAACCACCAGAACGGGCCTCTGCAGCTGCACTGTTTCAGGTGGAACCAGAAGGCTTTTCCTGATCTGACCCCGTCTGCCGAGCCAAGCCGAGTGACGGTACAGAGGAAGTTGCGTGAGCAGTGAGGCAGTTTTATCAGGAGGCTGAAACTCTGGACTCAGCGAGGGAGTCTCTGCGACTCTAAGCCTGGAGGCTGTGATGGTGAAGCTGAATCTGAAATGTTCAAATCCTCATCATGTTTGTCTTTCCCCACTCAGATCAAATGATGTACATTAGGGACAGAGCAAATGAATAAATATTTTACATGTCACATGTGGCTAATTTTTAGTTGTCCAAAAATAGTTAATGTGTTACGTTGTTCAGATCAATCTGGTCTAAACACATCAGTTATTTCTCAGACTGTGATGTAGGAGCTTCAAACCTCAATAAATACCATAGTGAACTTAAACATTCACATCTTACTCTTATGAAGCAGAACATGTTTGAACTTTTAACTAATGCAAACCGGACAGCATGTCACCACTATATAATATTAATGGTAAATGTTTGAGGGGTTAATGTAACACTGCTGTGAAAATGAATCAGAAATACTTTGATGGAAGATCAAACCTGCAATCATTTGCTCTTCTGACCTGCAGAAGTGATTCTCTGAGGTCAGCTGGGTGTTGGTTTTTTGGGTGATTGAGAGGACTGACAGGAAAGAGTTCTGAGTAAATGACATGTTTGTCATTTTTGCCAGTTATGGGTTTGCAGTCAGTTTCCTGGTAAAGCTAACATTTTTAGAGTCTTTACCTGAAGGCTCTTCAGCATCTTTTCAAAGCAGTTTAGTCATAAACCTGCAAAGAATTCCCTGAGCTGTGGTTGGACATGACGGTCACTGGAGTTGACTCTTCCAAGAACACAATGACAAAAACAAAGTAAATGTACAGAATATTTTCCTGACAGATTCGCTAGACCTCAACTGGATTACATGAAGGAAAGTTTTTAAAATATAATCTGATGGAAAGGAAGCCTTTTATCTGTGAGCAGACAAAAAAATTAAATGATTTTAATAGATTTTTTATTTATATAATTATTTTATTTCTCAGAATAAACTCAGAGGAGTGAGTGTGAGTTTTATATGTGAGGCCACAGGAGAAACTACAGATGCTCAGTCACCTGCTCTTTCTCCATTGGTGTCCTAAGTGTCCATTTTGTCCATTTTCAGGTTTACAATTTGGCTTTGGTTGTATAAAATAAAGAATAAATCAACCTGTCCGCTGTCTGAGAAATCCTGACTTTCTGTCAATGTGCAGGAGATTCAGCATCCTGGAACTGTTCTCACCACATCTCCATCCATAGTGTGTGTTTTAAATTCTCTGAAACTTTTTAACAATTACTCAACTGCAATTGATTTTCTGGCACAAATTCTCTAGTCCAGGTAAAATGCTCAAAAAAAAAAAAAAAAAAACTCCTCTGCAGTGCTGATGTAGTCTGAGGAACTCTAGTTTTTTTTTCTAGAAATTTCTGTGATTAATCTCAAACACACATTTTTGACTTTTCTCATGTTTTTGTTTCTTCTTGAACATTTCAGAGATCTTAACATTTCTGAGTTTAAAATGCAGGATTAAGCATTTAACCGAGGGTGCTACGAAGGATCATTAATTCCTACAGTTCTCAACACACAGAAACAAAACAGAGGAGAATCCAGAACTCAGACATCTACAGTCACCGGCGGTGGATAGAGATATTCTGTTTAATTAAAACATTGTTGAAAAGGACAGGAGGACATAAGCATTTCATATCAGTATCAATAATTAGTATTTTGTTTTAAATATTTGAAATGTGACCTCTCCTGTTTTATCCATAGTTTCCCGTTGAGCTGTTGCTGCCATCGTTGGATATTTGAGCAGTAGAAAACGATCGATTTTCGTATTACGTGCTTTTTATTATTTACCGGAAGTGAAAATAGGCACAAGTAAATTGTTTGTAGCGAGATGCGACTTTTTTTTCACTCAATAGTTTGGTTGGGTAAATCACTGCCTTTTTTAGGAGTTGTGTTTTGCGAGGAATATATCACAACAATCAAATATTAAAGAATATTAGTTGATATTAGAAAAAGAACATAATAATCGATAATTTATTGGTTGTGTTATGACTTCTCCAGGAGGGGCTACGGCGCCCCCTAGCGCCTCTAGTCAACACGACCGAATGGAGTTGAAGGGAGGGAGGAGTTCACTTGGAAATATGACAGGAAATCAGAATCACCCGCCACTTCTTCTCAGCCTCTGATTGGAGGGTAAATTCTTTTCAGTTCTCTGGTGTTTGGAGGGAGGGCTGAAACCAAACTGGGTGGGGTTAGCGTGCTACTTTAAATAAATCTCTGTGGCTTCTGAGGAGCAGAAGGCGCTTCATTCCTCATGCACCAGTTGTCCCTCCTCTCTTCCTGCCCTGGCCACCATGGCTCCTGGCGTCCACAGGTTGGTAAAATCAGCCTGGCTGCCGCTGCTGTCCGTCTCGTTGCTGTCTGAAGCTCTGTGTGTCCGCTGGACGCCAGGGGACTATGCGGACACAGCCTCAGATGCCTTGAGGTTCCTCA
Organism: Poecilia reticulata; assembly: GCF_904066995.2. Taxonomy (NCBI): domain Eukaryota; kingdom Metazoa; phylum Chordata; class Actinopteri; order Cyprinodontiformes; family Poeciliidae; genus Poecilia; species Poecilia reticulata. The sequence goes on along the minus strand of NC_088848.1, from coordinate 23,357,383 downwards.
GTGACTACAACAGCCAGCACTGCAGTGGAGGTCTTCTTTAACATCGAGTCCGCCAGCTGGAACTACAACACTAACTTAACGGAATTCAACTCCAGGCTGCAGGTAGAACATGGTAGTGTGAATTTATTTTTATGTTTTTTTTAGATAAAAGCCATCAAACCACTCTGTTCCATCAATTATGGAGAAATACAGTATTAACTTGACACTTTGTGATACTTTTTTAACCTATAGAATTCACTACTCTACACTCCATTTAAACAGTGATTCTTGAGAATAGGGACATAACAGGTCCTATGGATAAAGCACAAAATTTGAATAAAATATACACAAAATATAATTTTTTCAAATATCTGACTAAACTAACCTGGGTCATGTGAGCACAACAATGTATATTTTCCTGGTGTTTGCTGAATATTTTTTTATTTTAAACATTGTAGTCGGTGGATGATGCCTGTAAAATCCAGGAGCAGAACTCAATACATTATAATAGTTTAAAACAATTAAAGCAATTTTAATCACTCGTGAAAGTCTATTCCTATGTACCTATTATGAACTTTACATAAATTATCAGTTTACACATCAAAAGTGAACCCATGAACATGAAAATTTAAGTGTGACAATAAAACATGAAAGTGAGGATCAACGACAGAACATTCCCGTTCACTGCACCTTACAGGAACCTACAGTAAAGAACAATAGAGCAATTAAACAGAGAAAGTATTTGTATTTAAGGAGAACAGAAAAATGGCAAATAAAAAAATAATACTTACAATTTTAAGACGTTGTGGGCTCGTCATGTATGTGATATCATAAGAAGTGATGATGATTGGGACCGGATGCCTGGGGTGGAAAAACATTTCTGGGTGTCTTCTTTGCCTGTTTATGTTAGAAGTAGAAAAAAATAGTCAGCAATGTCAGAGTCAGTTGATGTTGGCATCAACTATGAAGCTGTTATAAGTGTGGACTTAAGGAGACAAACTACCTTAAAATCTTTCCATCCATGATCTGAACACACCTAACCTTGCAGGGTGGTGAGGGGGCTGGTGGTGCCCATCTCCAGCAGTCATCAGATGAGAGGCAGAGTTCACCCTGGACAGGTCACCAGTCCATCACAGGGCCCTGAAAGACAACAACAAATACAATGTATGAAAGAGAAATGTTAGATTAATAAAGAGAAAAATTCTCTCCAGTTACTTTTAAATCAAATCATGTTTATTAAGCACTTAGTGTTGGTAACACAGCAATTTTTGTTGAAAATGTAGCTAGCTCCTCATTGAAAAAACAAGCTTACATCATGAAGACAATGTGGAGGTTCATCCTTAGAGCTGGTTGGTGATCTGGTGGAGTCAGAGCTTCTTCTGAGACAGAAAGTCTTTAGGTTTCCTAACACCTGATTTCTCTGGCTTCCTCTTTCATCTTCATTTGCTTAGTTAGACTGCAAACATGTTGAAGATAAAATCATTGATGAACGAGTTAGAACAACAACCACCTCACAATATCAAAGTCTCTCTGTCTTATGGAGCTTTATTAAAACCAGGTTAGTTTATGAATTAAAGTATAAGTTGCAATAAACAGCCTCCATGCAGTCATAACATGAAGCTGAATGATTCCTATTGTAATAATCATACAAGTCACAATAAAATTGATAAAATAATTATTTAAGAAACCAACGTAAGTTATATATCTTTACTGCACTGTTTATAATTAAATGAAGATAATTAATAAGCAAACTTGCCACCAGCTAGCAACACTTAGCAGCCTTCATCCCCCCGGACTCCTTTTGTGACACACATTTCATTTCTATCAGTTGTTGTCTCGTTGTGTTGTCGTCTAACTCGGATTAGGACGTCACCAGCTTGATTTTACCAATATTAGTAACTATAGACCCTTTTCACATGACGTCACACAACTTCCGTTATGGCTCGAAACGGTGTATCTTTAGTTCCGGTGTGTGTAGTTAATGCTGTTTCTGGACTCTAAAGCTGCTGCCACAAGTATGACTTGAAGATATATCACTATTTGCAAACAATTTTTCTTCATCAACATAATCTAAACTGGACAAATTCCTCGCTGAATGATACCAGTTTGACTACGAAGGGACGTGTTTTGTTTTTTTCTAGCTGTTAGTTGATATGCTAGGATAGCAATAGTAATTTGTTAGCTGGCTAACATTATGTAGCCTTTCTGTTTTGGAAATAGAACGTATTTAGGCTCTAATCTTAATCAGATGTTTATAGTATAGACTGGGTTTGCCACCCGTCATGTAAAATGCATGATTGTATTAAACCCTCCTCATTTACGCTAGTTTCACTACTGTCTCTACTTAGCGGGTGCTAAGTAGAGACATTACCTGTAGCCACAAGTCCAACTCCATCATACTGGAAAAGGCTTTGTTCATCACCAAACTGCTCTTGGACGGTTGGGAGAAGTTGCTCTCGGAGGACATTCTGGTACCATTCTTTATTTGTGGCTGTGTTTTTAGGCAAGACTGTGAGAGAGCCGACTCCCTTGGCTGAGAAGCAACCCCACACATGAATGATTTCAGGATGCTTTACAGTTGGCATGAGACAAGACTTGTGGTAGCGCTCACCTCGTCTTCTCCCAACAAGCTGTTTTCCAGATGTCCCAAACAATCGGAAAGGGGATTCATCAGAGAAAATGACTTTACCACAGTCCTCAGCAGTCCACTCCCTGTACCTTTTGCAGAGTATCAGTCTGTCCCTGATGTTTTCCTGGAGAGAAGTGGCTTCTTTGCTGCCCTCCTTGAGACCAGGCCTTGCTCTAAGAGTTTCCGCCTCACAGTGCATGCAGATGCACTCACACCTGCCTGCTGCCATTCCTGAGCAAGCTCTGCACTGCTGGTAGCCCGATCCCGCAGCTGAAAAATTTTTAAGAGACGTTCCTGGTGCTTGCTGGTCTTTCTTGGGCGCCCTGGCGCCTTTTTTGGCAACAATGGACCCTCTCCTTGAAGTTCTTGATGATGCAATAGATTGTTGACTGAGGTCCACTCTTTCTAGCTGCGATACTTTTCCCTGTTAGGCCATTTTTTTGCAGTACAATGATGACTGCACATGTTTCTTGAGAGATAACCATGGTTCACAGAAGAGAAACAATGATGCCAAGCACCAGCCTCATTTTAAAGTGTCCAGTGGTGTCATTCTTACTTAATCATGACAGATTGATCTTCAGCCCTGTCCTCATCCACACCTGTGTTAATGGAGCAATCACTGAAACGATGTTAGCTGGTCCTTTTAAGGCTGCAATGAAGTTGAAATGTGTTTTGGGGGATAAAGATCATTTTCTAGGCAAATATTGACTTTGCAATTAATTGCTGTTAAGCTGATCACTCTTTATAACATTCTGGAGTTTATGCAAATTGCCATTATAAAAAACTGAAGCAGTAGACTTTGTAAATATTAACATTTGAATCATTCTCAAAACTTTTGGCCATGACTGTACTTAAAGTGTACTTTCACAAATTTAAGTATGTTTGAAGTATACTAAAGTATACTTTTTTTCATCTGGGTATGGCCTCCTTCAGAATAACATCATATAAATTGAGGTAGTTTGGCATTTCGTCAACTCCATCAGATGTCAACTCCATCAGTTTTTGTGACTTTCAGTGAAATTGTTGTCAAATCTCATTTAAATGTGCAATTAATTCATTTTAATGTATTTTACATAAATTGCATTACTTCACATGTATCAAGTTTTTCATTTTACTCACTAGATTGTCATCACTTTCAGTTCTGTGTCAACTCCGTCATGCAGTGTCAACTCCATCAGATGGATTTTTTGTTGTTTTTGTTTTAAATAATATTTATTTTGTTTCTTGGGAAGCATTTGTCTGTAAAATGAGTAAAAATATCACTAAAAGGGTCATTAAAGATTATTTTATATTCATTTTTGTCAGATGGTGATGACAAAGTTCTAGGTCAGGTCGATTAAAAATTTAATAAAAAAAAAATGTTGCAACTGGGAGCCTGCACCTTAGCATCTTTACATTTCCCAAACATTATTTGTCATATTTGCATACATAAGGTTGAGAAATAACAAAAAAAAGGGAAAATTAAAACCCATTTTGTCCCTATTCTCAAGAATCACTGTAAAATTAAAAAAAGAAAAGGCAACAATTTGAATTTAGTTTGGTTGGGTAAATTTAACACTGACATTTAAAGTCAAATGCAGGTTGCATTATAATGAACAATCCTATAGTTTGGTGTTTTTTTTTAAAATGAACTTTTAAATGTCATAAATTCGATGTGTTGCGTTTTGACGTGCGTTGCCTCAGATATTTTTCCTTCGCATGACACAAACTTCACATCACACTCGGAGCACAGAAGTTAAACAAAGAAATATAAAGTCAACAACTCTGAAACACCAAAAGAAATTAGATTAAATCTAAATGACATTTCTGGGTGTGTTTCGATGTGAATTGTCTTAAAAATTGAGTAATTATAACTTTTCATTTAACTACTTGATAATTAACAAAGATTAACTTACTGCCCTCTGGAAAAATTCCACAGAATTGCATTTTCAGGCAAAAGTTCAAACCAACCTTTGATGAACCACAAACCCAACAAATGGAGGCACAAAATGATCGTAGATGCTCAGATTCAAGTTGTTTGAACTGTATTTTAGTTTGGGGGCTGGGCAGGAGGAATAGTGGTAATAGGGTGTTTTTTGGTTTGTATTTTTTAATGTAAAATTTATCTTTGAACCATCATCTCTTGAAGCTCCACAGCAGTCATTGATGGCTCCGATGCTGCTGCCCCAACAGGAGAGATGACATCTTTAAAAAGTTCTGCTGGCACAGATCAAACTTTCCTCTAACTTAACCATGAGTTTCAAGGCCTTCATGTAAAACATTTGTTTAGAGTTTGACTGCGTTTCATTCAACCTCCCTATCTATCATCATTGACTTGTGGTGCCTCTTGTTTTTAGGTAGCGGCAAGCCTTGTGTATCAAAATTTTTCAGAAGCCTGGGGAATGAAGGCCAAGCAGATCTTCTCTAAAGAAGTACTTAAATCTCTTTCTGAGAAGGACAGAAGGCTGATTGCTGGTGTCAAGTTTCTGGGCAGTGCTAACCTTCCACAGGCTGAGCGAGTGGAGGTACAGTAAGCCCTTATGTTACTACAGTTACTATATTTAGTTACTATAGTAACTAAATGTTACAACAGTAACATTTAGTTACTATAGTAAATGTTACAACAGTGAAGTTACTGTTGTAACATTTACAACAGTAACTAACATTTAATTACCACAGTACTTAAATGTTACTACAGTAACATTTAATCTCTTCTGACCTATTAATGCCCATAAACTTGCTTCTCTTTGTAGTATAACACCATCCTGAACACAATGGAGAGTATTTATTCAACAAGTAAAGTGCACCCACTGCCAAATGTTACCTGGAACCTGGAGCCTGGTAATCACACATTTACAAGTGTCTTTTGTTGGCAACATCAATAAACTGCAATTTTATTATACTATGTTTTTGAGCTGGAAGTGGTGAACAAGTCATTATTATTTGTTTATATATTAAAAACACTAGTGCCGTGGCGTCAAATAATTACTAGAGGAGTAATGTTGACACAATGGTTTTTAAGCCACAATGACCGTTTTGTCTACTAAACGAGCTTAATGCATTTGCATATTCCAGGTTTGTGGAGCTCAGCAACAGAGCCTCTCAAGGGGATAGTAAGAACTATGGGCTTGAAATAAAATGGCAAAAATCCAGACAGGGTCTTTAAAAAAATAATCATTTTTAGGTTTTAATGACACTGGAGCTTCTTGGCGCTCTTGGTATGAGTTGGAAACCTTTCAGGAGGATTTAGAAAGGCTCTACAAGACAATTGAACCACTCTACTTGAACCTGCATGCCTTTGTAAGACGCAAACTCTACAACCTCTATGGTCCCAAATATATCAACCTAAAAGGACCCATCCCTGCACACCTGTTGGGTAAGATGCATGTATAACAGACATGTGAAGCTCCAAGCCACGATGGAGACACTTAATGGTCATTGACCCTTCTCTATGAAGATATTTCCATCAGTGCCAGTTAGTCTCACAGTAATTTAGGATTTCTCCACTACGTCTTCATCCTACCAGGAAATATGTGGGCTCAGTCATGGAACAACCTCTATGAGATGATGGTCCCATTTCCTGGCAAACCTTTCCTAGATGTGACTGATGAGATGGTCAGACAGGTGCGGATTGAGGACTGAGGTTGGGGAAAGCTAGCTCTCACAGTCTTTAAAATGTTCATTTATTTTTTGCAGGGCTACAATGCTACACACATGTTCCGTGTGGCTGAGGAGTTCTTCACGTCTCTGGGTCTAAAGGAGATGCCTCCAGAGTTCTGGGAAGGGTCGATGCTTGTTAAGCCTGAAGGTCGGGAAGTTGTGTGCCATGTGTCTGCCTGGGACTTTTATAACCGCAGAGACTTCAGGTAAAAATTTTAACCTGTGGCATTATGGTGGCTAACCCACTTGCTCTGCAACCTGGAAAACTATAGCTGGGAGTGTGGGGGAAGCAACTTCAAATGCCAGTAATCTGGTCGATATTTCATTCTTGCAGGATTAAGCAGTGCACCACAGTGACCATGGAAGACCTCTTCACTGTACACCATGAGATGGGCCACATCCAGTATTACCTCCAGTACAAGGATCAGCCTGTGGGCTTCCATGATGGAGCCAACCCTGGTTTCCATGAAGCTATTGGTGACCTTATGTCCCTTTCAGTTTCAACACCCAAGCACCTACATGAGATTAATCTGCTGGAGTCTGTGACTTCTGACAATGGTACTGACCAGATATCTTCTCATTAATTCAGACGGACTCTTAAACAGAATAACTATTCTGTCTTTTTTTACCAGAAAGTGACCTGAACTTCCTGTTGAAGACTGCTTTGGAGACTATAGCTTTCCTTCCTTTTGGCTATCTTGTTGACCTCTGGCGATGGGATGTGTTCGATGGAAACACTCCTCCAGAGAAGTACAACTCTGCTTGGTGGAACCTCAGGTGAGACCAAATAAAACTTGCGTTTTAGGACTGGTGGTTTTTTACAAAATCACTTTCACAGAGAGTCTGAGCCACAACAACATCTGGAAACTTTCTCTGCTGTCATTCTGACTGTGGTTCCAGATCTTAGCCTGGCTTGTTGACCCATTTCTGTGATTTCTAAATTTCTTCACAGAACAAACTACCAAGGAATTTGCCCTCCTACCAGACGTAGAGAGGAGCACTTCGATCCTGGGGCAAAGTACCATGTCCCTGGAAACACACCATACATCAGGTAAAAGATCTTCCACACATATGATGTTAATTGAAGTAAAATTAAGTAGGTAGTAAAGAATGTATTGATGAGCTCTCTAATAACTAATTTCCCCCATTATTGGAAGTCTGAAGCTTTTTTTCCCAAACTAGGTTAACACCTAGTTTTCCATCTCATACTTCCACATAAAACCAAATGGGTGTTAAAATTGCATCTGGTTTTATCATTTCCACAACCTGTGCACTGAAAACAGTCCTGGGCCACACAGAGACTTTTTCCCTTTGTTGGCCTCATCCATCTCGGTCAACTAGTGTGAGCAGTCATGGCAGGCTTCAGTGTGAGTAACTGTGTGTAGTTACTGTGTGGGTAACTACAACATGATTTAAACTGTGTAGTAAAGAGCCAGGGGGAGGATGTGAGCATCACATAAGTGTGATTGACAGCAATGAGTCCCTCCTGGTTTTGGTTTCTGATCAAGCCTTTTATATTTCTCCTACTTCCAGATGGAAGTAGGAGCACAGGGAGGAGGCAAAAGAGCTTGGGGGCTTTTTTTCTCACGTTCTTCTTTCCTCTGCAGGTACTTTGTTAGCTTCATCCTGCGATTTGAGTTTCATGAGAAACTCTGTGAGGTAGCCAATCAGACCGGCCCTCTGCACACATGTGACATCTTCCGTTCTACAGAAGCTGGAGCCATCCTGAAGTAGGAATGAATTTTTGTTTCTGTTTTTTTTAATCCACAAATGAGTACATTTTACTTCAGTGTTGCAATGTGTGTTTCTTTTTCCCTAGGAAAGTTCTCGAGGCAGGCTCTTCAAGGCCTTGGCCTGACGTGCTCCAGGAGGCCATAGGCACACGTGAAATAAATGCCACATCATTTCTCAAATATTTTGACCCCTTAACAAAATGGCTGGAAGAGCAAACTGCCAATGAGACCCTTGGATGGCCTGATCTCGACTGGGTTCCACCGATCCCTGAGGGCTACCCTGATGATATTGATGCAGAATTACAAACCTCACCTCTGTAGAAATAATTGAATGTGGTTTTATGTTTCAGACGGGATGGTTTCTCATCTCAACTGACTCATTTACCTGGACATAATGAAGCTGATAAGCAGGGAGTGGTGGTGGGCGGGTCAATTTAAAAGGCGTCTGAAAACCAGACTGCGCCCATGCTAGCTGGAGCGCTACAGTTGCTGTGTTCTGGTTTTAATGCTCAATGTTAAGAAAAGCAATTCAGCAACTTTGTCTCAGTGTGTTAAAGCCTAGGTCACCAAGCTCTCTGCATGTGCATATTATGAGGTGTATTTTTATCTTCTGTGACTGGAATGTAAAAATCCTCTTCATCTTCATAGCATAATTATGGGCTATTGGTGAAGACCACCCATATGTGGTTTGATGTAGTTTTAGCCTAAAGCATATTTAGTTTTTCTCTAATTTAATGGAATGTTGGTTTACAATAAAGAAACTCCTGCTACTTAAGATCAATCTCTTTTAATATTCAAGTCTTGCTTTATTCTCAGTTGATGTATTAAGCGAGATACAAACAACTACCAGATAACATACAGAAATGTTTTACTGGTTCTAATGTTAACGTTAGAACCAGGACAACCATGAACAGACTGAGCACTTCAGTCAGTGGTGTAAGGATCTGGAGTAAGCTCAGCCTACAATTGAAGCAATGTCCCAATATACGTTTATTTACGAAAAAGTTCAGACTGATGATTTTCATCAGGTAACGAAGATCTGAGATAAAGTTGAATGGATGTTTCTAATATGGCAAACAGAATTTTATATGTGTTAGATGGTACTTTGTGTGGCTCATTTACCACACAGTGCTTCTTCATACCCCTTTCCAGTCACGTTAAATGGGACTTTTGTGTTGTGTATATTGCTGTAAGTATGTAGATGGGTATGTATGGATAGATGAATACTTTGTCTCACGTGTATAATGGAAATGGAAACGCAACTTATGACTTCAACAGCTCTACACAGGTGGTGTTCTTTAACAGCCTGTCGGTTACCTAGAACTACAACACCTAGAACTACAACACTAACCTGACAGCACAGCTTCAGGACTGGGTGTGATTTCTGAAGTGTGATTTCATTTATTATTTGGCAAAACAATTTCCATGATGGAATTGGTCATCATTGGTGCAATTGGTGCACACACTGCAGGTCTACACTGGCACTCCATCTTCATAGTCAACTATTAAGTAACATTGTATTGCATTATTCAAGCTTAAATCATTTTGAAGTCCCATTAGCCAAACAGGTGTGTCTTTATTGCAGAATGTGGTTTTGCAATGGTTTTAAGCCGCAGGACGAAAATGCACGTGATTTAAATATCTTTTTCTAAGGCTTGTATGTTGCAGAAGAGCCTGATGGGTTCACTGACCACGATTTAAAAAGCATGACTGAAACGGTTTCTAGGTTTAATGGCTGTTTTGTGTGGGTGGATTTTTCACAGGTAAATCTGGAGTACACTGTGTTTCTTTGAAATTCTTTGTAAAACAGTAAATATGAAGTAAATATATCAATCCATTCATCCATCCATCGTAAGAGCGATCAGAGTTGCTTTTGCATCTCAGTGAGGAAAACCTGTTGTGGTCACCTAGCTGGTGATCGTCCCTGACTTGGGGCAGGACGGTGGTGGCAGCGCTGGTTGGAGGAACAGACAAGCTGTGGAGAGAGAACCATCAGAGACGAAATCTGATTTAAAGAGTCCTGCATAATTTTGAATAAGGCAGGGTCAAGACAGGATGCAATCACCGATTACTTAGATGGTAGAAAGAATTCTTACTTTGGATTCAGGGTTCCTTAAAGGAAGACGTTTTCCCCTTCGCTGCCAACAAAGATGGGGGAGTTCACATGCTTGTCTGTGCCTCACCATTGCAGTTCCCTGCAACATAGAGGCAGGAAGTGTTGCTGCGTTCCAGTTGTACTCAAAAATTGGTAATTCTCACTTCAAGGTCGGAAAAAAAAAATCAACTAAAAGGCCCTCTGAAGTCTGGAAGCATGGGAGCAACTCCCACTGCCCCGTTACCATTTGTGAGGCTGACTTTGCGTTTCAAAATGGCTGCTCCTCGTGTCAACATTTAGTATGATGTTGTGAAAACATGTTTCTTTTATGGAGCAAAGTGGTGTTTGCTTATGGAAAGTCAACATTAAAATGTGTAAGAGTTACTACAAACAATGTCTGTGGGTGTAACCAAGTCACAATTCTGACCTCTTAACTGTTGCCCTGGGTGAGACATCAAACCAGCTCGGAGTTCCCACGTCCCAGTTAACTGGAATGCAGCACCAGCAGCCAGGCCCGTTTGTTCAACATGTCAGATGCTTCAGGTGCTGTGACGTGCTTCCTGTTCCTTCTAAAAACTGAAAATGGGTTAATGCAATGCATTCTGGGATTAACAGTTGTCATACTCTTTGTTTCCTGTATGTAGTTCAGTCCTTCATGGCTGGATCCCAACAGAAACAGGTTTAACGATGAATGAAATGAGAAACGGGATGAATGTTGGGAACCAGAAGAGCTAATGAGGAATTTGTGGTCACATTTCATGGGACACTGAGTGACCATTGTTCTGAGCTAAGGAGCTGCTTTTGTCAGAAAAAAAGTTACAATATATGTGTAAGAATATATAAATGTCTATTTTACTTTAGAAAATTTATCATCAAAATAAAGCATTTTAGTTCTTCTCAGGCAAATAAATATCCAAATATAGAGATAGCAGTTTGTTCAAATGAGCACAAAAACCCAGTGTATACCGTATCCAGCAAGTATTCACAGCGCTAAGATTTTTCAAATTTTGTTATGTTAAATGAATATTTCTTCAAAACTCTACACACAAAACTCCTATTTTGACAACATGGATTTTTTTTGAGTGTTTTAAATGCGATTTGGTTTCATCATCATCATCATCATCATCATCATCATCAAATAATACTAATTAAATAATTAATTAATAATAATAGTGAATTGTGAAGTGTGGATTTCCGGTTTTCGCCAGAAGAGGGCGGTGTTGTATCAGAAATGGCTGGTTATAGATGACTGAACTGGAAACACGTTTGAAAAAACTCTAAAGTACAGCTGATTCTTCTATAAGGCTAAGAAAGTGAAGCCCTATGTATTTATTTATTTATTTTATTTATTTAATAAAATTAACTATAACTTTCTTGAGACACTTGTGAATTGGCGCTATGTTTGCAAACAGAAACCTGCTAAAAAAAAAAAAAAAAAAAGATTTATCACTTCGTTACACGAGGTGGCGCTGTGCACCGTATTATTAACAGACGCATAAGAAAAATAAAGACAGAAGAGCTGTTTAAACAAAACTGACTAAATATTTGTATTATTTTAATATCTCCTTTACCTCTGGCACTGTTCGGTTCAGTCCTGTCAATTTGTAGCAGTGCTGACTGCATATTCACAAACAAGATAAGCAGAGAAGAGGAATTCACCCTCAGGACACATCAGTTGAACTATTTATTTATTTTTTACCTTCTTCTTCTTGTTCTTCTCCTTCTCTCGCATTTCACGCAAACTTCCCCGTCCTCTGCTGTCTTTAAATGACAACAGCAGTCAGTGGGAGGCCGGCTGGCAGTCTTTCAATAAAGTGTGATCTCTAGGCATTGTTAAGAAAACATTGCATAAAACATTAGGGAGACGGTCTGGCTGCAGGATTAGTCTTTAGAAAACATGCCCGCTGCACCATGTTGCAACATCACGGGGGTGAAATCGGTGGTGACCTCGTTTTAATGTTTGCAGAGCCTCAGCGCTCAGCGCGGTTCACAGGTAAAAGTTAAGAAAAATGAGTTTATGGGGGGCAGCGAGTGCATATATGCGCCCCGGGCTGAAGGCTGGGTTCCATCAAGACTTCGCCCGGAGCGCAGAAGGAAGGAGGGAGGAGGGAGGGGGGGGAGGGGGGGCGAGCAGCCAATGGGAAGGCGAGTCGCAGCTCGGCTCTTTATAACTCTGTGCCACAGACGCTGAGCGATGCCATTAGAAAGTTTCTGCAGCTGGAAGAGTTTCAGTGGATTATATCCTCAGCAACACCCTGCGCGCACTTGGAGTGACACACACTGCTGTTCCTTGCGCGAAACCTCAAAGCTGATCAATCCAGCAGGAGGGGGAGGGAGGATTTCTTTTCTTCTTCTTCTTCTTCTTTTTTATTTGTTATTTTTGTCTTCCTTTTTGTTGTTTGAACAATTCCGGAGCGCCTCTGTCATCATGAGCAGCGGACAGAGCTACGAGAAGAAGATCGCGAGTATTCTGACAGACCTCCCCGGATCTATGGGCTGCCACCCGAGCTCCAAGGACTCCCCGACTCTCCCAGAGTCCTCGGTGACGGACATGGGCTACTACAGCGGACAGACGGCCCACGGCCACCACGAGTACTACCAGAGCCAGCCGTACGGACAGCCCATGAACTCTTACCACCATCAGTTCAATTTGAACGGGATGGGAGCGGCGGGAGCGTACGCGACCAAATCCGAGTATCCCTACACGAACAGCTACAGACAGTACGGACATTACAACAGAGACCATCTGCAGGCCTCACCGCCCGGATCAGGTAAAGGAGAACAAACATCCCAGTGTTTCACCCTCCTGTTTTCATTCATTTATGCTTAAAGTGATTTTTATTCCAAATGTCCTCAGAGATTTTCGACACCGTTTCCTCTCGGAATTTTGGTGAAGGAATAAGAAAATATTTCATCCGAAATTGGAAATGTATTATTTAATTGCGAATTAAATGAAATAAATGTTTATAACGCAGTTATAAACAGATGAAACTGTTTGATTAAGCCATGCTATAAAAGCCATTTAATAGGAGCTGTAAAAAAGAGACGGAATTAAAAATGCTCGTTATTGTATTGTGCTGCTTTGCTCAGATGAAAATTATATTTCAGGGAATTTTTACTCACAGTTTTAGTGTTTTTATTTTTTACTACTTATATTTGTTTTTGTTTGTTTTTTTTTCTTTTTGATTTTTATTTTGTCAAACGTTATTAAATTTCATGAATATCTAATATATATATATATATATATATATATATATATATATATATATATATATATATATATATATATATAATATTTTAGATTTTATATTAGTGTATAACCCTGAGTAAAATAATAATAATAATAATAATAATAATAATAATAATAATAATAATAATAATAATAGTAATTCTTACATTGATTTAAAATCGCTTTGCTGACAGGTTAGGCTTATTTTACGGTTCCCGTTCATCTTCCTTCCTCTTTATTTTTTGACTCATCAGTTATGATGTGCGATCAGTTTGATTCATTCGGTCTTTTTTTCCCCTGTATATTTACAGTCAAAGAAGAACCAGAACCGGAGGTCCGTATGGTGAACGGAAAGCCCAAAAAGATCCGCAAGCCGAGGACGATCTACTCCAGCTACCAGCTGGCCGCCCTGCAGAGGCGCTTCCAGAAGGCGCAGTACCTCGCCCTGCCCGAGAGAGCGGAGCTGGCGGCCCAGCTCGGCCTCACTCAGACTCAGGTGAGCTGCGGCTGACTGGTCCTGAATTAAGGAACCTTTTAAAGAAAAACTTCCCCCACGTGGACAAAAATTGAATAAAACATATGTTTAGATAAAAATAAAAAAAAGTTACAATTATTATTTGTTTAACACTGGTTTATTTTTTTTCATAGCAATATTAACGCATCAAATGTTTTATTATTTTTTTTATTTTAGATCAGTAATTAACTCCCGTTTTCTTTTCTTTTCTTTTTTTTTCGTCTCAGGTCAAGATCTGGTTCCAGAACCGGAGATCCAAGTTCAAGAAGCTGTACAAAAACGGCGAGGTTCCCCTGGAGCACAGTCCCAACGCCAGCGACTCCATGGCCTGTAATTCCCCGCCTTCCCCCGCCGTCTGGGACGGCAGCAGCCCCCCTCAGAACACGCCGATCAGCCGGCCTCAGGTGCCGCAGCCGGCCCACAGCTCGTCGCCGCCCTACCTGGAGGATTATACCAACCATTGGTACCAGCAGGGATCCCACCTACAGCATCCGGGCACCGTGCACCACCCGGTGCCGCAGCAGAGCGTGGGAGCCGTTTACTAACTTGGACTCGGGCGCAGACCCACGTTGTGTTTTACGAGTTTTCCCCACAGTGACTCTGCAGAGCGAACTCTAATGGAGCCAGAGGAGGCCGGAAACCAAACACTGCTTTCTGCCTCTGGATGTCCGCAGAGAGTCTCCAGAGCTGGACTTCCAGATTTTTATTTTTAAAGCACATAAGGGATTTCTAATCACTTCTGGTAGCATATTTAAGGGACATCTGGCGTGTTTTATTTTTAAATTATTTATCACCTCTACCGTATAATCCTTTTGTAAATGATATGCAAAGTGTCTTTTTTTTCTTCTCCCAAAACAAGTAGCCTAAACACAAACTAAATCACAAAACTGTGCTGCAACCAATCATGCATGTGGGTTTGTGGAGAGCTTGAAAAATAGAAAGAAAGAAAAAAAGAACTCAGGACATATTTATAAGGATTTGTACAAAAAATGCTGAAGGTTGTAAATAAATGTTTTTATATAAATATATATGCAGAACCACTATGATCATATTTGAACAAGAAAGAGCACTGTGGTGCTGTTAGACCGTTTTTATATTCATGTAATGAGTCAAACTGTTGCCTTCCTGTCTGATGAATAAAGGTGTTAAATGATCGCTGTGTCTCAAGCACTTTTTAAAGAAACCCGTAAAGACTCGACTGGAGGATTCAAGACGCCGTTTTTAAGAGCCAAAGTTTGTCCGAAAAAAAAAAAAGAAAGTGCTTTGGGAATTCAAAGACATCTATATGAACATGTTTAGTAAATGTGACAAACTGGGACGTGAAAATACGTCTGTTGTCGTCTAATTGTGGAGGGAAGGTTATTATTGTTGATTGACATCGAAGCCTGACCTTCAATGTCAGGATTTGGGATGGATCCGTGGACTATTTATGGATATGAAGACAAGATACGCCAACCTGAAAAACATACCAGCATGGAGCATGTACTGGGTATACACGCTCCAAGTATGACCAGTGCTTGGATCATGTGATCATGTATAAGAATAACTTTTTTAAAAAATAAAAATAGAAAAAAAATACCTTAAACACAGTGGAAATTCTACTGAAGAAAAACACAAAGATTAAATGCAGATATTTATTGTGTAGCTTTTTAAAAAATTGTCCCTGAATCTGAAAATCGGACAATCAACAACAACAACAACAACAACAACAACAATAATAATAATAATAATAATAATAATAATAATAATAATAATAATAATAATAATAATAATAATAATAATAATAATAACTTTTTTCAGTGCTATAGCTGCAGACGTGCCGGAGTCAGTGGATTTAATTGCTGTTCTGTTGCGGGATCAGAGGGCACGTTGGCAAGGAGACGGCGAGACGTCATAAACGCACGCGCATCTCTGAGCGTATTGGATGTGAATAAACAGTACAGCTACGTGCTTATTTATTGAACAATTTTGATTTGAAACACTGCCTTTAAAAAATACCCAAGGTTAAAAATATTGTACATTTATTTCTACAGGAAGAGGACATTTTTACTTATAAAAAAAGGCCGTACGACCGGAAGTAGGAGAGGTTTCTCATGTTATAATTGGAACGTGGGACACTGCGAAGCTCGGTAAGAAAACCTTTGATGTTACCGAGTTCTTTAGACACCATGTCACACTGAAAAAGAAAAAGACAACAAAACAGCTGCGCTCCTTTAAACTCCTATCGTTATTAATGTGAGCTGTAGAGGCTGGTTGGCCATGATGTTCCAAACACTCTGAAAATAGAGATGATGGAGAAACTGCTGACTGTGAGTTCGTCCACATGGACCACCAGTGCGCCATTACACACGGAGAGAAAATGTACCCACGGTGGGGTTTTTTCGTTCTTTTTTCTTTAATGAATCGTTTCTGCTGCTTTTAGTAGCTGCAGTGGTATGCGCTCACCCGTGGAGGTGTTGCTGTAAGACACCAGGGTCGTGTCTGTCACAACGCACTTCGTATCCTGGTGGTCTTTTAACGGCTGTCCTTTTCTTAATTAATCCCAAAACGTGTGTTCAAAATGAAACTGTTTTGCTCCACGGGTTCCGTTCAGACCGTAAAACCAGCTTAGCTTGGGAAGCTAATTTGATCAACCCTGACAAGTTGACTATTTTTTACTTTTCAATTTAATTCGACTTCAATATTCATATTTAAATCTATTTTAACTACATATAGACATCATTAGACATCAGATGACACTTCAGCCAGCAGCATTTACAAATCCACTGGCTTCTTTATATTTACTTTCAAATTTTTCCATATACCACTTTTAAACATCAATGGACATTTTTATAGAGATTACCTTTCAGTCTCCAACATCCATATTTTGACTTTCACCTTTCAACACACACACACACACACACACACACACACACACACACACACACACACACACACACACACACACACACACACACACACACACACACACACACACACACACGCACACACACACATATATATATACAATCATTTTCTAGATGGGGCAGGACACTTTTAACTTTCCCTGAGTTTTTTTAATAACCTAAAAATATGGCACCTAATGTGACCTATGAGTGCTAATCCAGCACTGTTCCTGAAGTGGCCTGCTTCTACAGGCAGCACCTGTAATAACTGTTATTACTGCTAATATTGCCAAGGTGTTGAATTATGATGCTATTTAAAATTAATTCTGAAATCAGTTCATTGCTGTCAGTCATGTCAAATTTGAAAAGATGATGAACCTGTGAGGGTTTTAACAACTTCATTAAAGGCCTTTAAAGATGTTTATTCAGCAGCTACAACGGTGACAAACGTGACATTAACACTCAGTGAAAGCCTTCACGCCCTTAAATAAAATACGAAAGTGTTTAAACCTATCAAAACATATCTACGTAACATATGAATGTAACTTTTCCTATTGCTCTGTTTTATTTTTAAAGAAGAAAAAAAAATGTCCTGTTGCCACTTTTGTTAACAAGCTTTTTGTCCTTTCTGACTTGTAATTTTCTTGGCATCACACTCCCAGCACATCTTTTTTTTTTTTTGCACATTCAGCTACAAACAGCTTAACTTTTCAGAGCTCCTTAATCCCATCCCCCTGGTGTCCCCTTCTTGTTTTATATCCACTGAACTCAACACCAGTTGTCTATGGCGTCAGTCAGCATGTAAATGTACCCAGTGCTGATTTGACAAAAGCGGCATGATTACTATTGCCTTTTGATATCAATGAAATCTCATCACAAAGTACATGTAATCCCCCCTGGTGGCTCCCTCAGTGTGTGTGGGCCTCCCGGACTGTGCGCCGTCAGGGGAGACATTTGTGCCGAGGACAAACATGAATTCGCCAACAAGTGGGACGGGGGCTGTCAGGCGTGTCCGTTTGTGTCAAGTCCAAGTGTGACAGCAGTGTGAGTGTGGCTGGGGAAGAGTTGAACTTGAGTGTGATGCTGGACATTTGGGTAAAATTACCAAGGAAAAACGATGTTTCCTTCTATAGAAATAATGAAAAAAATATTAACCTTTACATAAAGACATGCTGATGTGTGAATGTGGTTGAAAAGTGACAATTAAATAACCTGACAACATATAGAGGGTTGTCTAATGTCTCCAGGGTCCAATGGGCTACAACATTATAATATGTTTTTTCCATGGCTCAATTAAATATAAAGACTTTCCAACCTTAGGTTGCTGTGAAATAGAAACATCCACAAATGTGGCATTTTGGAAGACCACAAATAAGGCCCTGTCCCCATTACCCCTCTCCGCTGTCGACATGATGGTGTCAGAGTTTGTCTCTCGAGTGCATCTGTGCGGGTTGAGGCAGAGGTCGGCTGCTACGGAAAGACTCCCAGCAGCTGTCCAGGGCCGGGCTCGTCCTCAGCTGCATTAGCATCACTCAGGCTGGTCATTTCGCTGTAAACCTGGGTGAAGTGAAGGGAGGAAGGCACCATGGACAGCTGTGGAGTCCTGAACCTTGGCTGACCTCTGTTTTCGGCCAACGCAGGGCAAGTCCAGGCTGGAGAAGAAGAGAAGGCGTAGCAAGCACCATTAGTGTGTTTTTGATGCCTCGCTTGCTTTATAGGTCACACTCATGTAAAAGACTTCGTTCCACCTCCAGTGTATTTGTGCAGCTTGGCCCCCAAAACAGAAAGTCACGGCCTATTTTATGAAACCACACATTCACTTCTCTTCCTGCGGCGAAGCTGCTTACAATTACCCTACATGTCAGATCCTTCAAGTTAATAACAATAATCACCCTGGAGACCTGCTTTGCCATTCACCCATTCACAGCAACAGAGATTTAATAACAAGCTATTTTCCCTCCTATTGCTATCCTGCAATTAAAATCCATCAGACAGCTCATAACTGATAACCCCCAGCATCCACATCATTGATACAGTCAGAGCTGCCTTTATCAGGAGCCTTCAGCCGTCAGCCCAGCCTTCCATCCTCTCCTCTCAGCTTGTCTATTACACGGGGAAGGCCTTTTCACTTTTGCTTACGTGATAATTGGTCCCCCTCCGTTTGAAAGCTCCCACTCTTCTCTGTCCAACTCCACAGAGCCATTATTCTAATCTAGAGATGTGAAATTGCCTATAATTTTCCCCAATGCCCCCCTCCGTCAGCTTGGTTCAGCGCACAAGCAGCGTTCGCCTCGTCTTCCCGCATGTTTATTAACAAGGCAACATAATGATGAGGAGCGAGGAGGTAAAAAAAGGGTGCACAAAGAAGGAGATGTTAATATGTCACAAAACTGGTGGTTATGAGAGGAAAAATCAGCTTGGGAAGGGGTTCAAAAACTCGGCGGCTCTAGCGAGCGCTTTGTTCTTCACGGAAACACGGCAGATGGCTGAAGAGCTCCTGGATGAGGGCGCGTTCCTCGGGCGAGGTAAGAGCTGAATGAGTCAGTGTTCTGCTCAGGAAAAGCAGCGGCAGCCACTTAGAAATGTTGTTCTTCCTTGAACTTCACAGCTGAGTAGCATATTTTTGTTGTATAAAGCAGAGAGACATAAGAATAAATATGTTTGTGTTTAGAGTGGTTGGAAATTTGCACTATAAAAATGTCTTTTTTTTTTTTAAGGGATTAAATATTAGTGAAAAAAAAAAAGTGAATAAAATGTGTCAGTTTATAATTTGACCTGCAGTGACGGTTATATTCCAACAGAAATAGCTCTCATGTTTGGATTAGAATTTATTTTAAGATCAGGCAATAATTTTTGTCGTCTACCTTATAGGTACTGTGAAATAAGTGAATATATAAATTCAGACATGCTGTTATAGGACTTGGTGTGGAGAAAGTCTCTGTTGTATCTCATATCCAGCTATAACACCTCTAACGTCAAAATTGCTACACTGAAAAACAAACAGTTTAATCAGTAAATTTAGTGTATATGTTTGCATGCATTTTATCTGAATATATTTCAGGCAATATTTATGAGCAAAATTTGCCTATTTAACGGGTAGAAAACTCTTAAATTGATTTACAATTTTAATATGCTTGTCTGAGCTTTAAGGTCAGGTTGCTACAAATTCTTTCTTGCTACTTTAGTGCTGCACTAGATAACAGGAAGTAGAGGGTATTTCTTATATTACTCATCAAAAATATTTAAATTGCAATCTACAATAGTTTGTACATTTTATGCTTTGTAATTTTTAGATTCTAAAAAATGTTATCAGCTTTGCTGTTTACAACTCCTAGCTAAACCTTTTGGTTAGAATTCAAGTGAAGATGTTGGTTCAGTCAGTCAATTTATTAGTTGTGTTTGGTGTCCAGCAAAAAAAAAAAAAAAAGTTTATTTGGGTTACATGAATAATTAACAACTAAAAGTCCAGAATTTTCATAAGACTTATGGCTGAGAGAGTTTCTGTGTTGGAACACTAATTTAAGTTTGTAGACTGGTTTAGTGACAATGCTGATTGCAAAGTCTAACTTGCCAGCAAGCTTAGCTTCTCAATCCTGAAGTTGTCTTGAAAAGCTGGCAACCACAGCTAAGCTGCTCTGCACACTAACAACTACTGCTCAGGGTTTAGAAGCTCAGCTTGCTAGCAGGTTCTTCTGTACATTAACGAATACAGAAATCTTCGATACTTTTAAGCACAGAAATTCACTCACGAGACAACTCAGACTTAACAATCAGGTTACTGTTCTCTGCTGTAGCCTGTAGCACAAAGTCAAATTACAATGCCAAATAGCTGACAGAACCAAGATGTGTCAAGTATTATCTAGTGAAAGTTGTTAATGCTGATGGAAACTGACCAATTTTCAACATTAAGTCTTCAAACAGACAAGGTTCATGAGCGATAAAAGCTAATGTTTTATACAATCCAGGATGATTAAAGTGATAGCTCTAAAGTCTTCATCAGATCTCTGGCGATCATCTCTGGCACCTTGTTTACTAAGAATAGAAAACTTTTTACATTTTTCAGAGTTTTCTGCCTTTCTCTTCTGTTTTTTTTTAACCTTGGAGGTCAAATGAGTTGAGAAAAAAATTATCCTAATTAGCTAGAATTTGAATTAGTTGAGTAATTTTACTCATTCATTTCCGTGTGTTTTAGCTCTTAAATAAAAAATACTTGCTTAAAATCTACACAAACTAATTGGTACGCAGATTTTATTGGTTAAATTCTAACAGTTTGTTTTAACAGTGCCAGAGTTGAAGTCAGTGAACTCCCGAGCAGTTACTACTAATATTAGGGTAAACATCTTGGGGAAAACTGCATGCATAGTTTGTTATTCCTCTAATCCCTGTATGTGACATCAGACAAATTGCTCCTAATGTTTGCCAGACAGCCCGAAATGTTCGGGGTGATGAATGAAAAACATAAAAAGAAAGTCACTGGATGGCTCTTTAACGCACTTTTCAGCTTCATTAATCAGAAATCAGCTCTCCATTTAATCAAGAGCACCAGCGAAGACATAAATACCCCAGTCTGAGCCTGATTAAACTGTATGCAAGCAGCAAGAATTGGCAAATCAGTGCGCAGTCTGTTGAAGGGATAGCCTACTCGTTTGTCACTGTATTATGACAGCAGTGATTTTGTTGTTTGAGCTGACTGCTCAGCATGCGCCCTTCTCCTCTCACGAAATTGAAAGAAAGATGCAAGCGTTTCTTTTCCGACGGAAGACGAAAAGGCTCATATCCAGCTATTAAAAAACGACGAGATATCCCCGTTAGATGATCGTTTGAATGCGTTTAAACTATTTAAAGAGTTTGGATTCGTGCGTAAAAGCTACATCAAACCTAAGCACCGCGCAGAGAGTCGGCACCTTGGATTATGTCGTTTCACTTTGAAATGAAGGAAAATTCTCAAAGATACGAGTCAATGCATTGATGGAACATCTCGATTAAAATAAATAAAGAAATAAAAATGAAGAACGCAATCAAATGTTTTCCATTTGAAAGATGTTTCTGGGAGTGCAGGTGGAGAGAGATAATCAGTTTCAGCAACTAACTGTAGATAAATATATCAGTAAATGAATCTGGAATAACTCAAACTTAAAGGTTCCGGATGCTTTTACAACAACATTAAACTGAACTCATTATCGGGATCAAAAGAGTAAAACTAGATTGCACTGAAATGATTTAAAATCGTTTTTAGAAAACAGCAGTAAGGTGTTTAAAAGCAAACTGCTCCTAGCGGAATATTCTTCCGGACAGGAAGATTTTCTTTCTTTCTTTCTTTCTTTCTTTCTTTCTTTCTTTCTTTCTTTCTTTCTTTCTTTCTTTCTTTCTTTCTTTCTTTCTTTCTTTCGCTGAAATAAATCCACGTACACATATTTTCACGACAGTCCCTTTATGCAGTGTCTAGTTCAGCTTCAAACACAAAGTCCATATTCTAAGGACGTGAGGCCGATGACGCTTCAAAACATTTTTTTTTTTTTTTTTTTTTGCTGCACGAATTTGAATTTCGCAGCAAAAACTGAAGTCAAAACGCACGAGCAACCGTAAAGTTCATCCTCTGGACAAATGAGTTCATGTCGCCTGCAGGCAGTCCGTTCACTTCACATCAGCTGCGGCCTCTGCATGGCGTCCTGGTGAGGATGGTGGTGGTGGTTCGGGTACCAGTGGCCAAAGCTGTTCATGTAATTGTTCGGGTGCATCGGGGCTCCTTTGGTCGCCATGGAGACCTCCCAGAGCTGGGGTAAGGCCGGGGAGCAGGGGGAGATGGAGCTGGAGCTGTGGAGGTGCTCCCCCTCTGAGCCTCCGCCATGTTTCATGATCTTCTTGTACTTGGAGCGCTTATTCTGAAACCATATTTTCACCTAAAAAAAATGAAAAGAAGGATGAAAACAGGTTTTTATTATTATTATTTTTGGGAGGAAAAAAATAACTCAATTCATTTCTCCAGCAGGTATCCAACTTCAAAGTTACTTTTGTAAATCCCAGACTTTTTTATGAGGTAAACAAACTTAATAGTTGAGTGACTCCAAACTTATTAAAACTGAGATCCCCTATTGTTGGTTGTTTTGTAAAGCCAGTGGTGCGTGAGTGTAACAGCTTCAGACCGAGATCAGGAGGATTAAGAAATAAAAACAAGCCAAAGGCGTTGGCGGCAAAATGAGATGCAAATGATTATATACATTATGCTTGTTTTATTTCTAACAATTAATGCGAAGAGGTGAATATTACAGACGTTTAAACAGCCAAGCGATGCTTACAGGAGGCGGCTCAGATACAACAACAAAAAATAGATCGATCAGTTTCTGTCTATGTGTTGGTGTGTGTGTGTGTGTGTGTGTGTGTGTGTGTGTGTGTGTGTGTGTGTGTGTGTGTGTGTGTGTGTGTGTGTGTGTGTGTGTGTGTGTGTGTGTGTGTGTTTGTTCCTCTTTTCTGTTGAAAGCTGATCGCCAAATAAAAAGTGCGAGCACACCTGAAGATGATTAGTTGACACTGCACCTGCTGTTTTATGGGAACACGTGAGAACCCACGCGCATGCACGAGACTGGCACCTACAAACCAATTAAACCCCCCCAAATGCCTTCCAAAATAAATAATAATAATAATAATAATAATAATAATAATAATAATAATAATAATAATAAAGTCAATGAATAAATAAATAAATACATTTTTTGACTATGACTAAATTTGGTATTTATTATTCATTTGGGGGATTTGCGCGTGCGGAGGCCCGCATGTCTAACAAAGGGAAAAGCAAGCAGCAAATTAAGCCCAGCAGATGAGAGCTGCATTAAAGGATCGAGGATCAGGTTTGTTCCATGATCCCTGATAATACTGCTGAATAAAAATGTTTTCCTTTCTTCAGTTAGCAGAGCTCTACATTATTGTTCAAAGCCACATAGCTGCACACGCCTGATCAGATAACACAGTGAAACAACTCAGCCGGAAAACTCTGGCTGGAAAATGAATATCACTGCAACTAACTGGATCCCCTCGCAAACTCTTGGCTTACTTATTGATATGTGGACGTAGATCAGTGAAGATCGGCGGAGGAGCGGACAACCCACCTGAGTCTGCGTGAGGCCCAGTTTGGCAGCCAGATCTGCGCGCTCGGGCAGAGCCAGATACTGGGTCTGCTGGAAGCGCTGGTGCAGAGCCTGCAGCTGCAGGCTGGAGTAGATGGTCCGAGGTTTCCGCATCTTTTTCCCCTTGCCGTTCACCAGACGGACGTCCCTGCTCTCAGTCATCCCGGATTTGTTGGGATCTAAAAGAGACCACAGAAGAAAAAAAAAAAAAAACGAAAAACAAAATAAAGATAATTCGTAATAAAAACCCAAAACAAAATAAAAAAACAATAAAGTTTTATTAGACACATTTTGAACTTTTGACTGACGGGCCTTAATGCATGGCTGCAGGCCGGAGAGGTCACAGGCGACCCGCAGCCGTTTTATTCAAACACAAAAACAGAAGGTTTTATATAAAATTATATCGTATATATTTATACGTTTATATACGATATAGTTTTATATCGTATATTATTAAATCAAGGCGCCCCAAGTGCGCAGTTACACCTTGGCACTGATTTTTCTTTTTTTTTTTTGCAGTTTCTCTCTCATACCTGTCCTCTCTAATCTGCTGTGGCTCAGGCCGCCGCTGCTGTGGCTGCTGTGCTGGTAGGGGGTCATGTACGCGGATGGCGGGTGAGCGTTCACCGTGCCCGGGTAGGCGTATCCCAGCGGGGGGCCATAGGACGCGTTGCCAGGAAAGGGACCTTCGTGCTGAGAATGTCCCGCAGCGTGGAGGCCATGCACGGGGTAAATGTGTGAGAGTCCCGGGGAGTGCTGCTGGTGCGCCGGGTGTCCGTGGCCGAACTCCAGAAAGGCCGACTTGGAGGGATCGGAGCCGTTCACACTGTCGGGCATGAAACCCATAGACATCATTTAGCTAATGCGCGAGTCCATAAAGCTGCCGCTCTGAGGAGGAATTCATGAGTTTCTGTCAGAAAGCAAAAGAAAACTGGAGCAATTCCCCGCTTGAATCCAACGCGCCGTTCGAGAGGCAAACATCCACGCAGGACGGAGTCGCGCCGGGCATGTTGTTTTGGCAGGTGTCTCCGGGAGGTAGAAGCAGATGAAAAGCGAAAGGTGTCCCGGGTTTAGGTCAGAAGAGGAGCTGACATGGTTGTTCAAACCGATCGTGCGTGCAGAGCCTCAAACACGCAGCCTTCCATCACAGAGCGCTCTGATTGGTCTGCAGCAGTCGGCTGTCACCGGAGCTGCACCATTAACTTCATTAATATGGGATCCAGCCAGGGAACACCTCCTCCCAATGATCAGCGAATACATGTATCGGTCCCGGGTTAAACACACAGCGCTCCGGGAGGACTGACGAACACACATCAAATAAATAAAACAAAAATAAAATTCGGCAAATTTTAAAGGAAAATCCATATTCTCTCATGGAGAAGTGTAATAACACATTGACATGAATTTCCACCCAAAAGTAAAAATAAATAAATAATACATTTATTAAGGTATTTAATCATCAGTTTTGAATTTTATAAAAAAAAACTCTTCAAATTGCAAATAAAATATCATCTTTAGTCTACAGTATTTTATTTTCATCATCATTTTATTTGTGCAACCTAAAAGGTTTATGTCAGTACAAAACATGGCCAGATAATATGGCACTCTATTTTTGAGGAATATGAATATTTTTAATTAAATGAAAGTTAAAAAGCAAACTTACGTCACAAACTTACGTCAAAAAGCAAACTTACGTCACATACAGACTGAAGCTCAGACTCATTACACCAACACACAGCAGAAATGAGAGAACAGATTTATCAGGACACCTTCTGCTTTTTCTTCCATGTCTTTTCAAATCTACAACTCAATTAATTCTGTATCAGTTATTTCACACATTTATCTCCAGAACAAATCTATATCAATTAAAAATATTTTCCTTAAAGGAAAATATTTAAATTGACATTTTGTTTAAATTGAAACATTTTTTGAATATTGTTCAGAGGGTTTTTACTGTATGCTTTTCTTTGTTACATTACAAGTCCGGCATTAAATTCCACTAAATAATAGAATTCATAAAATTGTGTGTACTTAATTCATTGCATCAGAGTAATCTAAACCATTTGTAGTTATTATAGTTTCTACTTAATGTGTACACGCATTAGATCAGTATTAGCCATTTACAATGTATAAGGTTTTTTGCTATAAAATGAATTTTTTGTGTTATTATTGTTAGTGCTTTTGTTTGTTCTACTTTAAACATTATTTATTTTTTCTGTTTTCCTTCCAAAATATTTGCTTTCATACACTCTTTCAATTTTGCGTTATTATTGCCTATTGCTAAATATTACAAAAATTTATTTGCAGTCATTTTGTTAGTTATTTTTTTGAAGCTATCAGATGAATGTACACAGGCAGAAAAAAATATTAAATAACATGCAAATAAGGCTAATAGTTTATGACTCTTTGATGCATTGCATGTCATTTGTAATACAAAAAATATATATGGTGGCTAGCACAGATCCCTGTGGTACACCACCACTGACCTTCAGTAAATCAGAAGCAGCAACATTCATTTGTACTGATGCTTCAAGTTCCAGTATTGCCTTGTTTCACTATTAATATGCTGAGTTTGCAGAAAGTCATCTTCAAATCTATGATCAAGTCTTAAGACAGCAGGAACAGAACTATCCAAAAGTGCAAACGTCTCCTTTTAATAAAACCAATATGACCCATATAACTCATTAGTTACTATTAGCAGAGGTAGAGAGGAAACTGCAGTCGCAGCAGTGAAGAATGCCCCTGTGTCCACCTCTCAACCCGGATTTACACTCTTTGGATGGCTGAACAAATCCACAGGTGGAGTAAAATTCCCCCACAGCGTCTAGACGCACCGTCACATCGTGTCCCGGCTTATTCAGATACCTCCTCTACTCTAAAATAAATTACTCGGCCTACGATGTGTGCTGCAGCGAAATTACTAACAGAACTTTGGTGGGTTGAGCGGCAGCGCCGAGCCGCTGTCCAACCCCGTCATTTTGGTCATGTCCTACCCTGTGTGCTGCTACTGGGAACCCCATGGCATTAAACAACGGTCCTCCCAAGAAGAGGAGGGGGCGGTTGAACCGTTTCCAAGCGTTTAAGACAGAACAAAGCCACAAATTATTATCACTGTAAAAAAATTTAGCCAACTTAAAGGGAAGGGGGGAGATGATTGTGGCCTCATATGACTTCATCCATATGAGGCCTTGTAGATGTAACCCAAACCCGTGGCTGTGGGAACAGCGGGAATACACTGGTACAAACTAGTCTCTGCATCACGTTTTGTTCAGCGGAACACTGTGAGCTGAAATTCCATTTCAAACACATGCATTAAAAGCAAAATAGAACTCTTTGAAGACTGGGAAGACTATGGTGGCTATCCTGAGGCGTCTTCGACATCTGAAAGCACAGGAACCAGACTGTGACAGCCAAACAGCGTGCAGAGGAGGTGTTGGGACAGAGACACTGAGGTAAGGAGGATTTTTTTTTTTAAGGCTTGTAATTATGTCAGCATTACGGGTGGAGAACAAAGATGAGCCCTGCAGTCATGATGCAGGGCTGTGCAGGACCTGGCCCCGGTCGTTGCCCTGCCAACACACCCCGAAAAGGGCTGGAAGTGTGTAACAGTCACAGTCCTGAATGCAGGTCAGACTTTCTGGCGTCTGTTGGCTGCAAAGTTGGCATGGTTCATGCAGCTGCTGGAGGTGTGTTTGATAGAGGTGCTCTCTCTCTGTCTCTCTCTCTCGCTCTCTCTCTCTAACACACACACACACACACACACACACACACACACACACGCGCACACACACACACACACACACACACACACACACACACACACACCCATACACACACACACACACACACGCATACACACACCAGTTGATGCAGAGTGACAGCATTCTTTGTGTACAAACTAAAAGCACATTCCCATGCTATACTGCTGCATCTTCTTCTCTGGTACGTCATGTTCTACAAGTAACCCTCTGTTGCTGGGGCTGAGCTTGGGCTCCCATCATGGACACATATGCAGCCCTGCATGTCCCTCCTGATGCAGGACGTTACCATGGTTTCTAAAGCAGAGGTGCATCTCTGTGAAACAAACTATGAGAAGCAGGAAGGTATCCATTTAATCACACACCAAGTCTGGCTATGACTATAAAGCAGATAAAGCCTGTCCAATTTGAATGAGTGTGAATATCCTTTCTGTTCTCTTACTACTTTTTTGTTGTGTATGGAGGAAAAAATAACTTGACTGGCAGTGAAACACACTAAACAAGGCGGCTGTCAGTCCTTTATGCATCAACAAAGCCAAGGAAAACAAAAGGGTTGACATTTTTCTATGACTGTTTTCTGCTGCAGGCAAAAGGAGCTGAGGAGCTGAGGAGGAGCCGCAGTAAGGGCAGAGGATGATCGGTCCTAATCTGTCCTCCGGGCGTCTTCACACTGGAACACTCATGCTTCCATCGGCCCCAGTCCCATTCCTCAAGTGCAGCCATTTTCATCTGCAGAAATAGTTCTGAGCTGTGAGCCTGCTGGCATGTTGGGCCGAGGGCGCAAAGAGTTCAGCAGAATCGGATCATCACTTCTGCAGACTAATGTTTTTTTTGTTTTTTCTACATTCTGACTCATCTGAGTAAAAACAAGAATACGTTTTTTTATTGGATCATGTGTGATCATGTAATGTTCTTCTGGAATCTTGCTTTACACTGCGAGTGACAAGTTTATTACCAAAGAAGAATCCAATTAATTCTTCATGAACTGATTTCTGTTTCCTCTTAGAAATGATTATTTTGAAGAAACAAAATCTTCATGTTTATATCCATATGGAAATATGTATATAAAAGTCTTAGTTGGAGTTTAATAATGTGATTTCTGTTTGACAATTAGATTTTTCATTTACTGTTTTATTTTGTGCGCTCAGTTTAATTTATGAGACCTTTTCTGTTTTTTGTTTATTACACGCACACACACACACGTATGTATGTATGTATGTATGTATGTATGTATGTATGTATGTATGTATGTATGTATGTATGTATGTATGTATGTATGTATGTATGTATGTATGTATGTATGTAGATAAAAAGATAGATAGATAGATAGATAGATAGATAGATAGATAGATAGATAGATAGATAGATAGATAGATAGATAGATAGATAGATAGATAGATAGATAGATAGATAGATAGATAGATACCATAATTTCTATATGTAATGAATATTTTCTTTACTTTACTTTAATTTTAATCTTCAGACAAAAAAATATAAATAATGGTCATCTCACGTCATTGTTTAATGATGATTATTATTATTGTTAATAATAATAATGATCAATATCATATTCATATATTCATACATATATGTTCTATGTACCTACAAGAAAAATAAACAAAAATATAAAATAAAAAAGAAAACAAAGATATATATTTGATCTTATATTTTATATATTATATATATTAATATTATTTTAAAGTCAAACTGATAATAAATAACCCATAACTTTATTCTGTCAATACAAAATAAAGTAACAACATGAACATTAATGCTTGCAAATATCCGGACTTTGTTCATTACTATTATTATTATTATTGTTCAAGCGAGGCCGGTTCGAGGCTGCTTGCAGCTTTAATTTCACTTTTATTTTTGCTCCAGTAGTTGTCAGGCAGCGACACGCGCTGACGACGCTCACTGTCGTATTTAAACTCCTGACTGGTTGAATGAAGGCCTAACAGTAATGAAAAAAGAAGAAAAAGAAAAAGAAAAAAAAAAGAAAGAAAAATCTGGATTCTATTTACCGTAATCGTAAACTCAAATCCGTCGTGCTGAGTCTGGTGTCACGCGGGGGAAGCTGAGTAACATGGCGTCATTAGTCTAAACTATGCGGGATCTGGTGTTTTGTGGAACCCCCGCACACGCCTGGTAAGGCCGCTACAGGTAGGGCTACAGGCCGTCACCCTTCCCTAAAACCGCGGCAGGGGGCAGGGAGAGTGAGGGGAGCACCGAGGGGACAACACTGGCACCGCTTTGGGGCTTACAACTCTGGGCTCCACAAACAGCTGTGTGTCTGCTCCACATCTGGAAGAAGGAACCCTGTCTGGGACCATACCCTTGGTGTTTACAGCCCTGTTGTTTTTTCACACTCACATTAAAAAAAAAAAAAAATCTCGCCCAAAAAAACACATTCCAGACTCATGCAGCTCAACATGGGAGAAAAACTATAGGCTATTTTCCACTGTAAATCCTGTCCACGGTGCATCACGAGGGGCTGGGAGGGAGACAACAAAACGCTTCAGCTGCTCAGGAGAGACTGGTGGCAGAGGACAAAGTGTGTGAATCCTGCTCCTCAGTTGGACTGAAGGAGTGGCATCTCATGCTGCTGCACATCGTTCTGAGGACTTTATCGCAGAATCACAGCAGGGTTTCCTTCAAATCAATCACCGCGATGGAAATCAGAGTGAACAGTATAAATTTGCTCAGTAGAGACAAGAAAAAGATTGAAATGTCTATAAAATTATTCAAAAGACGGACATTTTTAACAAACTACATATGTGCGGATAAGAAAGCTGTTCAGAGTAAAACTGTCATCACTTTCTACTCTTTGGGCTGACAGGTGGAGGTGCTAATGTTAAACACAAAGATTTCCCCAGGGGAATCACACACGCACACACGCACACGCCCACACACACACACACATACACGCGCACACACACACACACACACACACACACACACACACACACACACACACACACACACACACACGCACACACACACACACACACACGCACAGACACACACACACACACGCACCCAGACACACACACACGCACAGACACACACACATGCACACCCACCCCCCCCCCCACACACACACACACACACACACCCATCAACACACAATGACACACGGTTGAAGACCGGTTTACCAGGTCCCAGGATTATCCATCTGAAGTTACCTGCCCCTTTGGTAATGTGAAGCCCCCTCTTTTTATGCTCAGGGGGTGTTAGGGTGGGATGCCAGGGCTCGATGTGAGAAAACACTCTGGATGCTGTGTGTCGGGAGCGGGATGGGTCATCTCTGAATTGTTTCCAGGTTAAGTGACACGGCTGCAGATAATTTACATCTATCTCCTAACATCCATAACGATCATAAAAGAATTACTTTCTGTGGAAAGACAAATGCCCAACAGGTTATTGGTTGAATAGTACACAATCTTACCCATCTGCAGATGATACACTAATGATATTTTTGAAAGTGGATAAATATTTGGTTGCACACAGAGCTTTCAAAACTGTGAGGTCAAAGCCTTTTCTTTACAGCTCTTCAATGAGAACAACTTGACAGGATCAAGTTCAGCTCCTGACAACAAGGCCTGACTCTGTCAAGTGTTAAGTTCCATTGTGACCTACAATGGAACACAAAGGCCCCACAGGGCCCAGCAGCTAACATGCTCCCTATCAGGTGTCCCCCAGAAGAAGAAGAAAAAAAACTTGGCAAATGGATATCAAGATATGCATGGATGTGTTTAGGTTTGAAACTTGTGACAATGTTTGAATGTTTTACAAAATAAATGTGTTTAAGATGCTAAGTAGCCTCAGATTTCCACCACTGGACAGTCTCCACCAATGAAAGTTGTTTTAGCTAACACACATCAACGGTTCTGGAGAACCGATTGCTCTCTTAAGTAAGAAAACACCAAAAAAGTGAAAAATAGAGTTAAACTCAGCAAATTTAATAGCGTCTTCGAGTTCATTAGTTATATATATAAAAATAATCTTTCCAAACACAGATTTAAATATTCATCAGTGTGACTCTGTACAATCCTAATATGTGTTCAATTACAATATTTAAGTAATATACAAGCAGACTTACTAGGTCGTCATGGACACCTGTTGCATATTTACTAAGAGAAAAACTTTGGATGAAAAACACTGAAACTTTTGTGAAGATCCCTACAGAAACATTTTGGCCTTGTTTTTTAAAAAAAGTTTAAATATTTGTTTTTCTTCTTAGACATTTTTGATCTGTATCGACTGCTGCGTTGGGGAAAAAAGCTGGTTCCTTAGTGGCCAAGGGGCTTTTCAAAGAGCTATGCTTTACCTGTAGGTGACAATAATCCAGATATTAAAGAAATCAACATTTGAGCAAGTCGAGCATGGCTAAAGCAGTGCTAAGTTAAACGTTCTCACATAGCTTATGTTTTCTTCCATCCACTTTAGCATTTCTTCTCAGTCTTTGACATCTTCTTTTGAACTTGGGTGGACAAAGTGATTCAGATGGTGAAGACGCCCCATTTTAGCATACAAGACGGGGTGTCTTTGTTTTTATTTTTTACAAATGAATAAAAGCTGATTGATCAACATGTCAGACGGCTGGACAAACCAAGAATCAGAAGCATAAACAGCGTAAACAGGGTGCAGTTAAAAATTATTAGAAAAGTAATAGACTTTTTTTGTTCTATAAATGACGCTAGGCAAATTTAGCTAACGTCATAATTTATGAACTACCTACAAAAGAAATTGGTTTGAAATGGGCATGAAACAGAGGTAGAAACTAGTAGAGAGGGACAATGCCTCGGGTACAAAATGAAGGTACAATTGACAAAGAGGAAAGTTGATATAGAACCAACACCTTGACAGTGTGACCAAGTTTTCAGTTTTGCTAGAAAGATAGATCTGTCTGTTTGTTTAAGTGATTCGATCTGAAAGATCTGAAAGATCCTGGTTTCCATAGAAACAAGTTTAAAGATGTTCCAAACAGCCAAAAACAAAACAACACAAAACAAAACAAAAAAACACGGGCCGGCCTGGAGCCCCCACCCCTTGTTTGGGAAGAAGTGACTAACTTCTTTGGAAGTTAGTCACAACCAACATGTTCATTTAGTTTAACACTAACCATGTGATCCAGTATTTATCTACAGGGTACCGGTGGTTGTAAGTGAAATGAAACTAAAGACAAGTTAACAGTGATATTCAGCTCCAGAGCAAATTGAAGGCGCTCCAGTGACCCTGGCTTCATCGAAACATTCTGCTGCAGTGCTTCAGGTGGTTAACCTTGTCATATTAAAGTGTTTGTCTCTGGAGGGGTAGACGACGAAGGCCGGCATTCAAGAAAGACATCCCCCCCCCCCCCAAACCCCCACAACACCCCCACCCGACGCTCAGATCAGTGGATTGTCAGCGGCTGCCTGAAGCCTGCCAAGGAACATCAAAGCCTCCGATACTCACTCAGTGCATCTTTGAACCTCACCAAAGCCACGCCTTCCCAACTCCCCTTCCTGCCTGTATCCATACGCCACCAACTGCAAAACATTCAAGAAGGAGAGAGGGGGGAATGCGATCGGAGAAAGTCCTTCATGGATTTTGTTGCTGCTTTTCATGTTTTCTTGTCCGAAAAACGAAGTGATTCGGATGATGCCGTGTTATGGTGAGGGGACGGCCCAGGTCTGAGCAAGCCCATTTCCAAGGGGGTGGGGGGCCCATCAGGTCCCGGCCAAGATTGATGGCTGTGGAAGAGCGACCTGAGGCAGAGATCAAAGTCAGACAGGATACATAAGCCTCAGCGTTTAACTCTTCCATGTCTTGCCTCTTTTATACAAGTCATGTCCGTCTCTACCCTCTGGGTGCCAAATGCTACTGTCATCAAACATCACTGAACAAAAGGTAGATTAGTCTAAAATGAAGTGATATATAAACTTACAATTTATTATATTTATTCAGTTTCCACCATTTCAGTATGGGGATCTTTTCTTTTCACAGAGGAGCCCAGCAGTGGCAACTATTTGCATTCCAGCTGTAAGAGAGAGGACAATTAAGCCATTTCCCCTCCAATCTATCTCCTGCCAGCCAGTCATCCCGGTATCCCGGGACATCAATGGGAAGCCCAGCTGCACAGCTCATGTGTGCCAGGCTGTGGGACGAGAGAGAGGAGAAGATTGGGGTTAAAACCTCCCCTGGCCCCAGATTGGCTCCATACCTGAGTCAAAGCTCCGCCAAGCCAACAGCTGTTGCCAGACAGAAGTTCTCACCCCATCTGTGAAAGCACAAGTCTGTTTCTGGATTTCACTCATTTGTTTTCTTTAAGACTTGAGGTTAAAACTCTGTATTTCAGAGTTAATACGTTGCACCTGAGAGCAGGGCGCTAAAGAAGTTGAAGCAATAGGTTAATTTTACCCAGGGTCCTAGTTATTTCTACCCCTGTGCTTTCTACCCCTGTAGGGGCTCTTAGACTGGCCACTCCAAAATCAATTAGCCAAATCAGATTTCACAAAAGTAGTTGGGTTCTGCTTTCAGTGGCCACAGGCCCTCAGGTGTCATAAAATCAGCTTAAAGTTGCAGGCTTGGTTTTACTTAGGTCAGATTAGAACCAACAAAGAGCCACAGATATCTCACCACACCTGTGCAACTTGCTCCTCAATGGGCTTTAGTTAGGAGGAGCTTTGCTCGTTGCACAGAAGTTAATCTCCAAGCTCGTTATGGGTCATCACAGGCACTGTTCCCAGTGACTGTCCAGGACTTTGGCCATAATCGCAGAGTCATCCTGTGGCAGGGACTTCCATCTCCACCGCTCCTCCGCTGAGCTCAGGTGATCAATCATTTACATGTGTAATTAGGAGCAGGTGTCAAAACAGAAACTGTACCCTCTCTCTGGGACCCTGTGTGTGTGCTATCCTAACGTCAGACTTGGCACGCTGCAGGTAAACAGGCTCAGGGAGGAGGACACAGCAGGAGAAATCAGATGCTGACATATTCAGCTTCCTCTTATGCATAATGACCAATGTAAGAACATAACATGACATTTTATTAATTCCATCTTACCAGTGCCAAGTTGAGCTTCAATTTGCAATAAGAACTGTCCATTATCGTTGTCTGCAGCAGCAATGTAAGGACATGCTATTCATAGCATTTTAGCTCATTTTATTCTAATTTTTAGAATGCTGGATGGAGTCAACATGCTAGTGATAGCAAACATACTAATGTAGCATTTGAGATAACATTCGTATTTTTGCTAATTTTACCTTACACACGGTTTTTGCACACTAGATAGAGTACGTTACTGTAGGTCAACATGCTACTGATAGCAGGGGCTATTGGAGAATTGAAAGGTGGCCGCCAGGAATCTTGGGCCCCCTGAGAAAAAATTACATTGGGCCCCCCGCGCAGCTACTGTTACAATTTTTTGAGTCTATTTAACCCATAAAAAGCGTCACAATTATAAAGGCTTGCATCTGCCTTGCTTCTTTGGTTCAATACTGATAATTAGCACAATATTAACTGCTCATGAATTTGACATCCAACAGTCCACATCCAGTATGCAAGTAGGTTGCTTAATTTTTCTATTAGTTTTAGATTACTGACATGTCTCTCCCATGAGGAACAGTCAAAAGCAATGTGCAACTACACATAAAACAATCCAGACTTCTCAAAAGTTTTAGGTAACACTTTATTTGAAAGGGGATGAATAAGACTGACATGACACTGTCATAAACATGACATAACACCTGTCATGAACATGAATAAGCCTTCATGAATATTTATGACTGTTGTCATAATTATGACACTTTTAATACAAAGTTGACATTATTCAAAATATCTTTGTTATGACAACTTGACATTAACCAAGAAATCATTACTGATATAAATTTGTTATAAAAGTATTACTGATTGCACTTTAGAAATTAGGTAAGTTTATGTTATTAAAGGTAAAGTTTAAACAGTAGTCTGTAGTTAAGCTGATTATTCTAAATGGTTGATAATCTCACACAGTCTACCCACCTCTCGGAGAAAAACTGGGTTATAAATTAACACTCTTGCTTTTTTCTCTCTCTCCCTCTTTCTTTTGAAAACCTGATTTTATAACTTTTCTTAGCGGCATAGTAACTGCCACAATCGTTCGTGTCTTCTACTGTCTGCTGCTAACAGCGTCACTCTCAAGCGCTCCAAGCAGGAGCGAACTATTTAACGCTGATAGGGGGGTTCAGGGCAAATATGGATGTGTTTTTTGTTCTGGGAGTGGTAACATTACATTTTTACTGCTAAAAACAATCTTTGAAAATACAATATGATTAATTTTGCAATTGACAGGGCCCCGTTTTTTAATTTTTTTTATTTCTATGAACAAAAAATAAATAATTAAATTGCGGAGGCCCCCCTGTTGGTCAGGGCCCCTGGGATTGTCATCACTTTTTCCCCCTATACTGCGTCCCTGACTGATAGTCAACGTGCTATTATGAGCATTTTAGCTAACGTTAACATTTCATATAATTTTTATAAAAAGTTCAACTTAACATATTAAAAGGAATAAACAATTTTTGTCAATAAATCAATGATAGCCAAGATACTGATTATAGCATTTAAGCTAGCACTAGCATTTTAGCTCATTTTAGTTTATACAGAGTTTTTAGCTTTGTTCATTTATTGATTGAATCTGAGAAGCATGTACAGCTTGGCAGGCTCCTTTTAAATTCCTTTCAAATTTTTGTAGTAGGTCTATAGATTAAATGTGCTTTCAGAACCATTTCTTAGAGAGTTTGTTCCACATTGATATGATAGCATCATGGAATTGCTGCAGATTTGACTGATGCACATCCATGATTAATGCAAGTTTTCCACCACATCCCAAAGATGCTCTGATTAAGTTATGGTGACTTTCTAGCCCATTGGAGTACCGTGAACCCATTGTTGTTGTTTTAGAACTCAGTATGAGAAGATCTGAGCTCTGTAGTATGGGACGTTATCCTGATGGAAGTACAGTAGTGAATGTTTCACTTTTATCATAATGGGATAGACATGGTCAGCAACAATACTCATACAAGCTGTGTCATGCTCAACTGATATTAAATGACTCAAAGTTTGGCAGAAAAGCATCCACTACATCACAAGCACCAGTCTGAACTAGTGATGCAAGGCAGGCTGGATCAACACTTTGATTTTGTTTTCACCAGATTCTGACATGTTGCAGCTAAAATCCTAACTGATCACACCAGAAACCGTTATCCAGTCTGCTAGTTTTGGTGAGCCTGTTTGAATTATAGCCTGTTGTTTTCTACTGCTGTGGTCCATCTACTGATGGGTTTTCTTGTTACCTCAGTTGTATCATCTTCCTTCACCTTGAACAACACTGTTTATTTTTTTGCCTTGTGATGAATGTCTGTACAAAACTGAAATCCTTTTCCCCCAGTGTTTGTTTAGGACAGCTTTGTATTCTCTAGGTCAAATGAAGACAATTACTGTTGACAAAGTAGCTGTTGGTCGACAGCATCAATAACAGAGGCGTTACACTGCTTCTGTTTGACTCAAGTGGCTCAATTGGCCACAGAGTGGCTGAGAAGTCAAGCATCTGAGGTCATAACAAAGGATTAAAAAGCAACAACAAATATCCAGTTGCAATGTGATTTGATTTATTGTGGTTACACAAGAAGGAGGAACTGAAACTGGATTTCAGACAACTATGTTAATCTGCCTATAACACAGCAGCACAATATGGGTTTGCATTAACAAGCTGGAAAAGCAAATACCTCAACAGGTCCCAAGCTTTCCCACACTCCGTAACGGTGTGTGGGTGTGTGTGTAGGGGTGTGTGTGCATGTGTGAGTGTGCGCGCGCGTGTGTGTGCATGTGTGCGTGCTTATGTGTGTGTGTGTGTGTGTGTAGGTTTGTGAGGGGGCAGTGGGGGGTGGTAGTGCTCATACTCAGGCAGGATAATGCAGAAATACCACTGCTCAATAATACACCTGTCACCTGAGGGGGATAGGTGTGGTGCTGCAGGGTTCAGGAAGGGGGGTGGGATATGTGCAGGCTACCGCGACTTATGTGGACTCATCCAGCCACCACCTCATTGCCCAGAGGGTGGCGGGGGAGAGGGGGGGCAAGATGAGGGGGGTGAACAGGCATTTAAAAGAGCCTGTCTGGGGCCTAAGTTTAGTGTCTCCCAGTGCAGAGTGGCTGAGCTTTGAAGAGGCAGGTCTGGTAATGAATTAGAGTATTGTCTTCTTGTGAGGAGAGGCCTCTGGGTGGGACACGACATCAAAGGAGGCTGAGCTTTATTAGCTACTGCGCCAATTAAGGCATGCAACTGGACAGGGCAGAGGGAGGACACGCTGACCCTTAAAAGTGAACTCCAAGCAAGTGAACATTTATGTCCAGGATGAGAGACATCAGAGTGCCTCACCTTGTTTTAAATTTTTATGGATATTTTTTATATTGATGGTAGAATTTCTTTTAAGGCTGCTTGATAATAACTGGGAGCTGCTAAGGCAGACATTATGACCTTTTCTTTCTGATAATTTAGATGACACACTACTTCTTGTCTTGCCTAGCGTCTCAAAATGTTTATGGTATGTTGGTCCAGTAAACACATCCAGAATCTCAAAAGATTATTACTTATACAAGAAAAGACAAAAGACATGTTTTTTAATCTACCAGGTCTGTCCAGTTTCTGCTCAGGTCTCTGTTGTCCTGGGCCTGGGGCAGGACGGATATTCTCCCGGGACATTCTTGCGGAGTGTGGAGAGGGACCAACATACTTGAGCTTTAATATTGGATTCAGAGGACAGGGCAATGCTGCTGGAGACACTAACAGCTGGATGCAGCAGGGCTGCAGAGGAATGCAGCTCAGGTTTTAGAAAGCAGATGTCATATCTGTCAGGTGTGGGGTTTCTGCCTGTGTATTTCTTAGTTTTCTATGTTTATTTTTAGTTCGGTTCTGTGAGCCCCTGTGTTGTCCTGTCTGCTCCCTGATTGTTTCCCAGGTGTGTGTCGTCTCGTTGATTACCCTCTGTATATTTAAGCCCACCTGTTGTGTTCGGATCCTTGTCTACCCTGTCTACATATAAGTATATATATATATATATATATATATATATATATATATATATATATATATATATATATATATATATATATATATATATATATATATATATATATATATATGTGTGTGTGTGTGTGTGTGTATATGTCTATATTCTAAAACCACAAGATTGTTTCACAGCTTTGACTTAAACCTGGTGACTTTGAACAGCAATTTAGAACCAATGAAGCACGTCTTGTAAGTTGCAACATAAATGATGTTGCAACTCAATACCAGTTTGTCAACATGAAAATGATTCATGTTTCATGTTTCTCCATGCTGAGGCATCCCTTATTGTTCCAAAGGCAACAATTTATCAACCTAACTAAAACACATTCATATAAATTAAGCATAAATATGTAAACTAGTTGGGGGACGCTCTGCTCAAATAAAGGAAGAAAGCAAGTAGAAGAAAATGTGGCATACATGGTTTTGGTTATTTGATTATGCGCAATAATTAACCCTCTCTGGAAGCATTTCCTTAATTTTTTTGTCAACACAGCAGGAGCTGTGGCTGATTATGGATCTATTCTTACAGAACAGTTTACATCTTGTGCAGCGAATATAAGCATAATATTATGTAATATCATGATATGTAATCATGATATTAATAGGACAATAATCATATCATATCATGATATGTATATAATATGATATATGTAATATCATCCTGACAGAAATGCTGTATAACAGCCTCTTGACAGGTTTTCTACCAGGTTTTCTTTGTGTAAGTCTTAACATGCATAAGTCTTAAAGTTGTCATAATGTCAATCATATTTTAATTAATTTATATTAGATTTTTTTATTTGTTCTGAATTGGTAAATTGCTGCCAGCAACCCTCTCGACCCCACTAAGGGACAAGGGTGTAAGAAAATGGATGGATGGATGGATGGATGGATGGATGGATGGATGGATGGATGGATGGATGGATGGATGGATGGATGGATGGATGGATGGATGGATGGATGGATGGATGGTAAATTGCTCCCAAGTGAGTCCTGAGTTTCTCTAACAGGTCAATGTATGAACCATTAATTCAACCAACGATCAACCAGTTTTCTGAAAACAGATTGAAGGCACTGTTCGAGTGAAGCCCCCCCCACCACCTCCTACCCCTGCAGCCCGACACTCATCATCATACTATTTATTCTGTGCCTCTCTGGCTGTGTTTATGTCTTCTCAGACAAGTGATGAAAGTACTTTTTTTTTGACTGTTTACAACATCACAAGATCAGTTGTTGCCAACTGATCTTGTGAACCATCAGTTGGCAACAATATGGTCTATATAGCCAGAACACAACACAATGTTACATTTCTGAGAACTGATGAACAAGTACCTGGACAGAGTGAACAGCCAGAGAGAAGAAGAGGCGTGAGGCTGAGGAGGAAACAGTTGGGAGGGAAGCAGAAGAAGAGTCAGAAGAGGCTGAGGACATCTGCCAGTTTCTATCAGTCCAACATCAGGATATGGCTGCAACCCACAACATGATGCTGATGGAGGTTCTCCCACCCTACTGTTCATTCCTTAACCCCACTTTTGTCAACATGATGATGGAAATTAAAATATAATGTAATTTCTACAGCACTGTACAGTTTTCCATGAGGACACTATCCTATGGTTTCTTTTCTACTTTTTTTGTTCTCTGCATTTCTGTCTTTTTCTTTCTGAATCACCATGGCATGGTCCGTCACTAAATTACAGCAAAAGCGTAAATGTGAATTTTTTAAAGTCTCTTCCCATGACTAATCAATTTGACTGTCTTATCTGTACATAGAGAAACAATAACTTATTATTTTGAGTCACTGATATGTTCACTGACAGGATTTTGAGAGCTGAACTAAGGATTTTGCAAGCAAACAAATGCTATATTTTTGCTGTTTCTTCAAATTGTTTTGAGAAATGCACATACTGTTTTGTAAATATCAACAATAACTTGAGAAATGCACCAAAAGTGACTGAGCATAACATAGCATAGCATAAATTGTCTTAAAACTATTGCTTGCCTGTATGAAAAGTGTACACATGTTCAGCTTTGGTGCTTGCAGGAATTGTAACTTACATAAATGGTTGAAAACAACTTATTGACCTTCATGACACCCAGATAAATGGTGAGTATCTATTCATAAATTGCCTAAAACAGTTACGTTTGTAACTTTTAAAGTCTATTTGTGTATTGCTCTGTGGGGCGGGCGGTCAGCAGGGGACTGCTGCTCCAAGACGGAGCTTTGTATAAATGGGCAGTGCGTTGCATGAAGAAGCATTGAAGCACTACCGAATGGTTGCCATGGAGATCCGAGGTTGTCACAAACATGTTTTCATGAGGAAATAACTCTTCATGAACATGAAATTATAACAAGATATGAAGCTCAAATCTAAACAATTGATTGTGATATACACACCAAATAAGGGCTGTTCACTTTTTAAATGATCAACCCTTTGTTTTTGAATTTTTTTGAATTTTTTCTGTTTGACTTTCTGCATTGAGTTTATCTTGTGTCATCTATCCTGAATTACTGGTCAAAAAGTAAAAATTTGTAATGAGAAACCTGTTTTTCCCAAAAGGAAGGATGAAAATAGAAAATTCCCTGAAACAACAGAGGGAAATGTTGTTTCTTGGAAATAACAATTCCCTGAAATTTTTGTGTTTTTTTATCAGGTTGCAGAGAGAATCACACTTGTCGACAACAAACAAAGGTTTAAGAACTACTGAATTTTCAGTCAGAAATGATCACACTACCAGTCTCCATGTGCAAGTCAACAAAGGTGAAACAAACATTTACGTGAATGCTGAGTTTATATGATGTTCATGTAGTGCATCATTCTAACTTTTGCTTTGTTTCTGTTTTCCAGTAGAGAGGAAACACCTCATTGACAACATGTGAGTCTCAATCTCAACCTGTAACGGGGAAGACGATAACCATGACGCACACCATCCTGAGCAAAGTCTGAACTCAGTGACTTGTTACTCTCAATCCAGAGCAAGAATCCTTTTATCACCGGTTTTTCTTCTACAATAGGTTATTCCTTATATGGACACATATAAGTGGATTACTCATAATCTGTATTTTTGTTTAGTTTGGACTGATTTTCTTTATAACTTCCCATATAGAAATGCTGACAAATTACACTTCCTTGTGTGTTGTACTGTAATTGTTATGGTAAAATTATGGCAACAACAGCTACCGGTAATTTACCATAAAGTTTTTTTTTTTTTTTTTTTTTTTTTACAATAAAATGTCAATCATACAGTCTGTCTGTGTTTTTCACTTACGTAGACTAATCTTTATGGTATACGTGTTTTTTTTTTATAGTAAGTTGCATAAAAAAGTTTACAGTTCTGAACTGCTAATGTCACGGTTGCCAAGATATTATGCCTCAGACAGTATGACCGTATTTACTACTGCAAAACCCCATTTTCATTTTTTATTTTACCATATTTTAGGAAATACGGTATTTTACCGTATATTGGGAAATACGGTAAAATACCGACAGCTGCAGTTGCCAGACATTTACCGTATTTTAGCAAATACGGTAAAATACTGGCAGTTTTGGTTGCCAGAATTTTACCGTATAAAGACAGCAAAGTTCTGGCAACCACAGCTGCCAGTATTTTACAGTAAATTAGAGCCGTTTGTTTTTTTTTTACAGTGTATAAATATACACTATAACACAGGTTGTTTTTATTACTGCTTGGAAACTATGTCAAGCTTACACACTTTCTCTAACACAGAATGCAAAGTCACTTCCAGAGGAACACCAGGAGAACTGCCTCTATCAAAAGGCAAGTGAATGTATTATTTTGAACAGACATTGTGGCGCCTAGCTGCTCACTCCAGGCATAAACAATTGAGTTTACACCTCTTACTGTCGGCAACATCTGTACAGCCACGACTTTTATGGCATAAATTACAGGTCTGCCACCTGGGAGAGAATAATAACTTATTATTAGAAGAATAACTTATTGTTCTCCAAGTTAATAACTTATTAACTTGTTACTAACAAGTTAATAACAAGGTTTTAAAGCCTACAGTATGGTAGGCTTTACAGTACATGTAAAGCCTACAGCATTTACATGTAGCCTACAGCTACAGCTACATGTAAATGCATGTAGCTGTAGACGCTCCGAAGCTTGCTACTGGAAGTCGGAGATTACAGGAAAATACATTTCTTTTTTATCTTTATTTTTTATTATTAAATGGTGAAGGATGCCTCCTGGACGCCTCCCTGGTGAGGTGTTCCGGGCACGTCCCACCGGGAGGAGGCCTTGGGGAAGACCCAGGACACGCTGGAGGGATTACGTCTCTCGGCTGGCCTGGGAACGCCTTGGGATTCCGTCTGGGATTAGTCTCACAATCACAAACTGTATGTTCATGCAATGCAATGTAATTTATGGATGAGTTTTAAATTCACTAAAACGGCAAGAAACACCAAAAGTGATAAGATTATATGATGTAAAATGTCACCATAACACCAAACATCAGACACACACACACACACGCACGCACGCACGCACGCACGCACGCACGCACGCACGCACGCACGCACGCACGCACGCACGCACGCACGCACACAGAGCTTCTGTTTTTATACCAGCTTCATAGTGCTGATGTTATTTTCTATCTGCTGAACCTGTTGGGTCAGTTGGAGATCAGTAAGAGACAGTAACACTATCTGTAGTCAATCAATCAATCAATCAATCAATCAATCAATCAATCAATCAATCAATCAATCAATCAATCAATCAATCAATCAATCAATCAATCAATCAATCAATCAATCAATCAATCAATCAATCAAGTTTATTTGTATATCATATTTCAGCAACAAGGTATTTCAAAGTGCTTTAATTACATCATAAAAACACTAAAATACAAAGCCATAAAAACAAGCAAACAACTGAAACTTTAGATTTTGGCAATTGCTGTCATTACACATCAGATTGTTGA
Source organism: Poecilia reticulata (assembly GCF_904066995.2). Classification (NCBI taxonomy): domain Eukaryota; kingdom Metazoa; phylum Chordata; class Actinopteri; order Cyprinodontiformes; family Poeciliidae; genus Poecilia; species Poecilia reticulata. The sequence continues at coordinate 23,313,770 of NC_088848.1, read as the reverse complement.
TTAATGTTTCATTGATTATGTTTCAAACAGCTCTAACCATGTGGGTTTTCAGTCTTGATTTAAAGTAGCTCAAAAAATGTTGTAAATATTTGTAGTGTGTGTGTACGTTTACACATGCACACACACAAAATACAAACTTGTATAATACACATTTACATATCAAAATGTGATTGTTTCATTTATAATGTTTCAACAGCAACTCTAACCAGGTGGGTTTTTAATCTAGATTTAAATGATATCAGTGTTTCAGCTGTTTTGCAGTTTTCTGGAAGTTTGTTCCAGATTTATGGTGCGTAGAAGCTGAATGCTGCTTCTCCATGTTTAGTTGTGGTTCTGTTGATGCAGAGCAGAACCAGAACCAGAACCTGAGGGGTCTGGAAGGTTGATCCAGCAGCAGCAGATCTTTAATGTTTTTGGTGCTAAACCGTTCAGTAGTTTATAAACTAACATTAGTATTATAAGTCTATTCTCTGAGCTGCAGGGAGCCAGTGGAAGGACTTTAGAACTAGTTGATGTGCTCTATAAACTAACCACAGTATTTTATACTGTAAAAAAAATAGCTGAAAACATTTTGCTTCTGACTGAATGTGTTTTCTGCTTATTTGTTGTAATGTTTTTTATTGAGTATTTAAAATGTTTCTTTTTAAAATGTCAAATCAGATTAAATGATCAGCACTTGAGTGGCGTTGTTAAATACTTTTTCATTCTAAAATAATTTATTTGAAAGCTACTGTTCACTTTTACTTGAGTTAAAACAAGTTGAAGTAGCTCTAACCTTACCTATGTACACATTTAGGCTCCTCTACTCACCTCTGCCTGTGATATTATTTTCATCCCACGCCTTTGAATTTTTGGCTGCATTTTGTATAACCTACATTTTAAATGAATTTTACGCAGGAATCTTTAAATCCAGTTAAATCTGATTAAAACTCTAGTTAAATCCATTGTTGACAACAGGACATCAAGTGAAGAAGTTTCAGTCGTAATGCAGAGCCACAGAAACAATCTGACGGCTGATCAGAGTGTCCATGTGGTGGATTGCTGTCCTCAGGGAGCCCTTGCTCTGCTGCTCTTCCCAGCTGGGACTGCTGGCTGCTCAACCACCCAACCATAATGTCATAATTGTCTTGTTCCTCTGCTCCTCCTCAACATCCGCGACACAAAGCAGAGCAGCTCAGGGAATGTGTGAATGGGGCCTCCAGGTCTCAGATTATTCCCCCACCTGCTGCTCGCCCGTTAACAATATTCACATCAGGTCAAAACTGAGCCATGCTGCTGTGTTGGTGTTAGACTCTGGTTATTTGGTTCTCCCACAAAACACAGAATTATAAACACCTCATTAATTATTATCACGAATGTTGGCAAAACAAAAACCACGTAAAAACTAAATCATGTTTGGGTGAAGTGCCTCAGGTCTCAATTAGGCCTGATGACCCACCCAGGGGGAGTTTGTGTTCAAACCAACTAAGCAATTTAACACTAGGGAGACAAAATAATTGATTCCGGGCAACAGAGCTTCATAACAATTACTGATCACTTCTGTCTGTCAGCTGCGACAACAAGAGGAAGCAGCAGGAAGGCAAAACAAACGTCCACACAGGGGACAACAACCCACCGAGGAACAATCAGCCGGTCTGAACATCACAAGTAGGGAAATGTGTTGAAGTCTCATCATGTTACAGAGCCTCGGAAAAGTATTCACACCCCTTCAACGTTTGCCCATTTGTTTGGTAACGACCTTGCCTGGTAAAAACCAGCCTCTTGTTTCGTAGAGAGGCTCTGGACCAGAGGTCTGCAACCTGCAGCTCATGTGGCTCTTTGGACCGTCCACAATGGCTCTTCATAACTTTGGCTAAAACATAAAAACCCCCCAGCTAACCTGTTAAATATAGATATAATAACAAATGCAGAGCTTTTAAGTTTTTTTGTTGCAAGAATTTTTATTAAGTTTTTACCAAAAAAAAAAAAAAAACACCCAGACACTGAAAGTAATAAGCTTTAAGAGCTGTTTGTCTTCTGCTATAATCTATGTGCTTTTCTATTATTTTATAATTTTCCATCCAACAGAAAAACCTATCCATACTCTTCTTGCAAAATGTGATGCTTTATTTTTATTTTAGTTCTCAAAAATAGAGATAAAATGGTGCTTCTTTAAAAATTTAATTTTTTCTAAATAAGGCATTTATTTAAATTAATAAGATGTTTTTGTTTGTTTGTTTTTCAAAAGGTTATGTGAAATTTGTGACCCTAAATATATATATATTTTTTCTCTAGCCTGAAAGCAAAATGACTCTAATTCATAAAGCTTGCTGACCCCTGGTCTGGGCCCTCTGCTATTGAAAACAGTTGCTTGCTGGAGGAGTGAGCTCTGTTCAGGTTTTTAATGACTGGATCTGATTTGATCCAATCGCCAATCTATGATGTATGTAATGCGCCAGTTTGATCTGTTAAGAAACTGTAAAGAAACATTCCCTACTGGAAAGAGATCTACATCAGGGGTGTCCAAAGTCGGTCCTGGAGGGCCAGCATCCTGCATATTTTAGTTCTATCTTGGAGGTATCGCTCAAAAACTTTGATGTCGTCCAAAAAAGATGACATGAACTTGTTGGTTCCCTTGTCCATTGTCGTGGCTGATATTTTGTGAAAATCCGGCAGAAATGCTAAACTAATCGACTCAGAAATACTCTGCAGAGTCAGTCGAAACGAAAAATCCCATAGAACCTAAGCTCTGCGAGGAGGTTAATGAGAGACATGAAGTCACGTGGGACTTTCGAGGGGCGTTTCTGGGCGGAGCTTGGTAAGGTCCATTCTGCCACCGGTCGCCCGAGGGCACATTGTCAGTCGCCAGCGGAGCAAGTTCTAAAAATAGTCATTGTCATTGGGGAGCACTGCCAAAACATATACATATATATTTAACCAAATGTTTTTACATAGAAATAATAAGTAAGTTTATATTTAGATTAAAAAAATAAATTATAAAAAAGTTTAAAATTAATTGCTTTATTTATAAAACTATTTTCTATCACTAAAGTTCAGAATTATGCGAAGACCCCTGCAGGATTTTATTGGATGTATCCGATAAAATATCTGGATACATCCGATATCCGATGCTCCATTTTATTTTTTTCTCTTCTGTTCCATTTACGACAGGGCTGTGTAGCTACTTCTACTGGCTGGAACAGGCAGTCTGTTGATTAGTTTGAACACTGATGCCACCTAGTGGCCGGAGGCTTGTTTATCAGTTAAGAATGAATAAAGACAATTATAAAGTTCCGCTTTTTGCGAACCCCTGACACTTTGCCACACCCCCCCAGGGGGGCTGGCCCCACTATTTAAGAAGTACTGTCTTAATACAACGGCACTGATCACACTGTCGTTCAGACAAACAGAATGGAACTTACCAAGCTTCGCCCAGAAACGCCCCTCGAAAGTCTCACATGACTGCATGTCTCACAAACAAAGCCTCGCGGTACTTAGTTTCTATGTGTAATTTCATTTCGACTGACTCTCTGCAGAGTATTTCGGAGTTGATTAGTGTAGCATTTCTGCCGAATTTTCAAAAAATATCAGCCACGACAATGGACAGGGGAACCAACAAGTTCATGTCATCTTTTTTGGACGACATCAAAGTTTTTGAGCGATGCCTCCAAGATTGTGCGAGTCACAGCTAAATGCTACCGGTCGATGAGGAACACAGCAGATTCTCAGACCTTCAGCATAAATATAGCTGTGGACAAGATCACTGACGCCTATTGTTCTTGCAAGGCTGGGTAAGTCGGGCATTCATGGTTTTGAGGGTGATTTCTGTTGGCAAATGTTCGTATGTGCCTAGGCCTGATACACGGTACTCAGAGGCTAACACGATTAGCGTGGCTAACACGATTACAGTTTAGTAAAAAACCTTTTCAGGTAAAATAAAATGTATGTCAGATACGGTACACATTGCATATTGATCTGTTCAGCTAACGTACGACTGTAACAGACAGGCTTCAAGGTGTAGAAGTTGTATCGGTACTGCCATCATGCTGTACTTGGCTAAAAGGTTTAATAATGGATGTGTTTATTATTGACTTTATTTTTTTCATTCACTAAACACAAAGAAAGCAAAGCAAAAATACTTATGCCAGCAGACAATCCTTTGTTCTTATTGATCCTACGACGGTTGAGCTGCAAATGCGGTTGTTCACAAGCTTTAATCCAAGCAAGCCATTCCGTTTCAGATTTTGGAAATCTGTGAATTTTAGTTCCACAAACACGATCAGGATACCTGACATCACCTGTACAGATACCCCACCGACGGGGGAGAACCATTCTTTTTCCAGTCCTGACGCAAAAACTTTCTGCCGGTCTGCTAGTCCACAATGTACATTAGCATACTGTAGCTTCCGTTTGTGAGACGGTCACGCATGTGGTAGCTGCGCTGTGACGTAAAATGGGCATTAGCCAATGAAACGCGGCCCCTGTGATAAGGTCCATGGGGACATCTGAGCAGTGGTGGAGAAAGTACTCAAAAAATTTACTTAAGTAAAAGTACAAATACACAGACAAAAATGTACTCAAGTAAAAGTCAAAGTACTACATTAACATTTTACTTAAGTAAAAGTAAAAAAGTACTGGCTTTTAAAAATACTTAAGTATTAAAAGTAAAAGTACTTGCTGAATGCATTAGCTAATCACTAATATCATTAAGTGTACCAATCGTATTTAATTTTAATGCATCAGAAATGTGCCATTTTAATGAACAATGCCACAGATAAAGCATGTTTTTATTGAGTTTACTCTGTAACATAGTTTAGACTTAGATATGTGATTCTATGCATCATAATTTCAGGGATGGAAAGATCTTGTCTCCTGTTCTAACATAACATGAACTTCACTTTTTTTGCCACACATTTATTTTGAAAGAAATCCAACTGGCAGAGGAGGACATGGAACCAAGGAGCCTCGTAGCAGAGTTGTAGTCTAGACCACCGAACCCAAGACCAAATCAAAACCAGCACCCCATGCTACATGACAATAAAATTAAGTGCACCTATCAAAACTGCTTCTCAAATTGATCTGAAAGATTCACTTTCCCATAAAAACACCTAGATATTAAATACTTAGAGCTGAAATAAATTTAACCAGTGACAATTCAAACTCTTCTTCATTCTGTTTTGGTTTCATCTATGTGCCACAATACACAGAGGTCTCCTGCCATCCCTAAAAAGATAACACCCTGGGCGGTTGCCCATATTGCCAATGTCAGAAATAATAATTGTCTGCACCATTAAACATAGCAATTAACAACGCTCAACTATAAACACTGTCCAAGGCCCAATAAGCAAGAAGTAACCAAGCAGGAGGAGCACCGTGACTGTTCTCATCCTCCCTCCTGCTGCAACGTCTGCCACCATGACAGGTGACGAAAACAAAGAGCAATGAGCATGCTCTGCGTTCTTACTTGTTGTTTTATTTATTCACCAATTAAATATAAAGATATTTTAATAAAATAGCTACTGCAGTGTATGCAGAGCATTACAAGAACAAAGAACGGCTCTCAGTGAGGCTTCAGCACTATAGGACTTAGTCAAGATCCGTCCAGAAGAATCGGATCGTCCATGAATGTCATATTACTATATTGCACTTTGGTACCAGCGTTGTCCCATACATGCAACACCTCAGTCAACACCTCCACACAGTAATTCAGCGCATGAGCGACAACTTTTTTCCATCGCAGATGCAACATGTCTCTCTGTACAGCTCGCTTTGTTAGCATCACGTCCACGGAGCTTACCTTTCTTTAAGCTTTCCTTCCAAGTGACGTTAAAAATTGGACAAAGTCCCACCGTCTGTGAAAGCGAAGCGCTGCTGATTTTACATGTCGCCATATCTTATGATTTATGCAGCGCTATTATATTACCGACGCTCAGAGGAAACCACTGCGCATGTCTGGAGCTCCGCGTGCGAGTAAAGGTGGAGGCGATGGGTGACAACAGACACTAAGTCACGTTATTGCTTGGATTTTACGGCGCCACCTTAAATCCCTGAATTTAACATTTTAACGGGGAAAAAAAGAGCAACGCGACTTGGATGTAACGAGTAACGTGACAATTTGTAGAAATGTAGTGAAGTAGAAAGTACAGATACTTACTGTAAAATGTAGTGGAGTAAAAGTAGAAAGTATCCATTATTAAATCTACTTAAGTAAAGTACAGATACACAAAAATTGTACTTAAGTACAGTAACGAAGTACTTGTACTTCGTTACTTCCCACCACTGCATCTGAGGAACGTGTAACGCTGGAAGATGTGGACGTCCTGGGAGCTTCGTTTCAATATTCAGATGCTCAGTGTGGAGAAACTTAAACGATGGTTAAAATGTAGAGTGAGCAGAAAGTGGGCAACATTGGCTCAAAGGTAGGGTTTTTTTCAGCGATGGACATTGTAGTAGCTAGCTAGCACTCGCTAGCACTAACTTTTCAGGGCCTAACTTGTCAAGTTCCTGCTTGGCAATCAGTGTAGGTAAAAATATTGATTCATGCTTTGCAGTTCATTTTTTCAGTTAAATAACAATTTTAAAACCCTGTGAATTGATTATATCTCCCGTCGCGCCATGGTGAGCAACACCTGCGTGAGTAGCTCGCACTGTCACTGCATCATATGAAGCGGTTCTTCTTCTTGAGTTTATTTCCAATTGGAAAAAAACTACTAGTGGGCATTAAATTGCACATATTAATAACCTAAATCAGCTGATCACATTTCCCCCAAAACACAGCTCACTGCCTACCGAGTATTGCTCTTGTTTGTCCCAAGCTAAATGGCTGTGGTGTGCCATTCTTACGTAGCAGTTTGACGTCTGTTGCAATCAGTGCTACCAAGGAGCTGTGAGAATCGAATTGTTCACAAACAAAAGTACAAGTTCCACTTTTTAAATGTTTAATTGGAAAACCATATACCATTTTCTTTCAGAGTTATACACATACTTTGTTAGTCTATCACTGATACAAAAAAACAACACATTTTTAGATTTGTAATTGTAAAGTGAGAAATGATTAAAACGTTCAAGGGATGTGAATATCTTTGGAAGGCCCTGAAATCCTGAATCACAAATGAAGCAAACTGATGAAGCTGAAAAAGAAAACACTTTCAAGACAACAACAAAAAACAATGCGCTGTTCACCCTAATTATATTTTCCAAGATGTCCTTCTAAGTCGTCTGAGGTCATTTATAGCAGACGTAACTGGCGTCAGCAGTGATGTACTTCCTGTGGGTTTGTCCCTCAATCTGCTCCATGAAGAGATCTTGTGATAAAGGCTGAAAACCAGGGCCAGATTCTCACCGGTCATGTAAGGTTGGACCTCATTAGTCGTAATATGCTCCTCAGGGATTGGCCTGAAAACCTCTGCAGAGCAACTGCACAGATATGCTTCAAGATAAACATCCTAACCAGAAGACTAAGAAAAGAAATAGCTGGAGCGACATGGCAGATGTACAAATACAAACACGATGTGGTAGTTAGACAACTGAGAGAATGTTTTTTCAAAATAAGGCCGGCAAACCACACAATTAGCCAAACCCATGCATGCAAACGATGTCATTATAAATAATTATTTATGGCGACTCATAAACACTGACATGCCTTTAAAAGTAGGACATGAAACCAGAGGAACAGGAGCTCACCTGAGCTGGAATTTAAATGAGTTTTAACAGGCATGACGGGATGCTAGCTGGAACACTGACAGGCTGATGGTTCCTGCTCGTACCCAAACATGTAACTGCTTCGTAGGCCACGTAGAAGCTGAAGCACTTCAAATGCATTCATATTTCTGTGACAGAAGGCTCTGGTGTTAAACAGTTCATTTAACTGTTACCTGTTAAAAAATGAAGATTTTTTGATTTTTAACAAAATGTTTATTTACAATAATTTAACAATAAACATAATAATCAGGTCAATGAAAACTAAATAAAAACAATATTTATATTAGCAGCTTGTTAAAATGTAGTTCTACCTGATAAGAAACGGTGCACAGTACATCGTTAAAACCCCAAAGCTGTACAAAAGCTCCCATATTCCCAGTGGCTCTGTGGAAGCAAAACTCCAGCCTGAGCCTAGCTTTGACGTTGCACTTCCACAGAGCCACGGCGTCAAGATGAGGACCAGCCTGGAGTCTGTCTCTTCGAGATAAACAGCCATTTTGGCTTCGGCAATTAAAAAATTTAAAATCTGGCACTTTGGCTTGTTGGCCTTGTTAAAACGCAGTCCATAAATAAATAAAGAACTGGTAAAAAACAATGCCAAACAGCTAAAAACACTTATCAATAACCTAAAAAAATGTCATCAGTCTCTTACAATCACATCAGCCTCTTACAATCAATAAAAACATGAAAAACACTCTCAGACAGACCACAGAAAGGACACTCATTTAAACCCCTGGACTAAAGACCGATAAAAACAAGTTGGTAGCAATGGCGCCGTGTAAAATCCTCCTTTGGATGTCGCCAGTCCGTTTTTTTATCGGTGGTTTGTAGAGGGTCCTCCACTGAGGAGTCTGTCCTCCCAGGCGGTCTGCCCACACGCTCACTGGTCTGTTCCATAGAGTTCTTTCATTTAGGACTTTGACACAGTTTTTGTAGAGTACTTTTGGACCTGTACTCTGGAGGCTCATCTGTGAGTCGCTGCTGGCTAGCAGGGGACCGCTGTCATTTGTAAAACCGGTGTTCAGGGTCACATCAGGGACCGGGTCTGTCGGGTCCGGCGAAGCCTTTTTCTCATGGAGGAGCTGCAGGAGACGTCTCTCCCCAGCCGTCATCCTCTCTTTCAAACGCTGAAAGAGCCTGGTCCTGTCGGGACACATTTTAATAATATGCCCCTCCTGACCACAACCAAAACATTTCATGCTAGAAGATGTTGCAAAAAGTACAGTCAAAATCATCTAATCTGACATGAAAACGCAGGTCAAGTTCCTCGTCGCGTTTGTTTAACAACATAAACAGTTGTCTCCTCTCCTGTGCGAGACACCATGCTTCAATAAAGGTGATTGATGAAACTTTTCCGTGGTGTCACGGTAAGGTGACACCACCTTACCCTGCCGAGACAGCTCTCTAACTAAAAACTCGTCACTAATGAACTGGGGCACGTTTGACAACATTACCTTAGTTGCCGGTAACGTGAGCGGTGAAACTTGTAAAAACAAACCGTTCACAGAAACGCCCACCTCCACCAACTGTTGAGCTTGCTCGACCTTCTCAACAAACAAGACGACAGCTGCATTCATGCGAGCTGCCGACTTGATGGACCCATGTCCGATCACTTCTCCAACCGCCAAACAAACTTCCTCCACGCTGCACGGAGAACCAGCGCCCACCTTGACACCGTTCTTCCGTGTCAGCGTGGAGAAAGCCCCACCATGGTCAGACACCTTGGCGTCGTCAGACACCATGGCGTCGTCAGACGCCGGCCAGCCAGGCACGCCTGACGGCCACACCCAAACCTAAACAAAAACCCCTTAAAACGTGACAAACTAACACAAAATCACAACTAAACAATTAACATAACCAAGTGAAAAAACAGTAAGAAAAAACACAAAGATAGTAGTTTAACACTCGCTCTCTCTTTCGCTCTTCTTCTGCTCTCCACTCACCCTGATCTCACACGAAGAAGAAGAAGAAAAAGAAAAAGAAAGAAAACAGCTAGCAAAGGTCAAACGGGCGACCATGATGCCTGTCTGATGAGCTCAGCCTTGGGAAACCCGTGTCAAGATCTGAAAAACAGAAAGACGAGGAGTTTGTTAAAGTGTTAATTGGCTAAGCTTTGACCCCATTAATCCAAGCCAAGTCACTTCAGGCAAATGGATGTTTTTTTTCCCGTTTTTTTTCTTGTTTTCAAGACGGTGATTTGAAAGAAAGCTTTTCAAAGTATTTTACTAACCGCGCCTTTAAAGAGGAGCAGTAGGTTCTTTGAAGAATAATACCATGCACTTGGAACAAATTCAACATGTACGACTGGTGTTACTGAACTGTCTGTCAAAAAGTATCATAACTCATACTCTTGTTCTGAGATTATACTTTATGAATTACCTAGAAAATAATATGGTTGATCTTTTTTTTTTCACATGTCCTGGCCTTTTTCATGCGCCACTTGAAATATATATTAAACTTTATTGTAAATTGCTTTGGATTTATTACAAATATAATTGACATAGACATGAAAAAGAAAGGAGGAAAGACAGGGAAATGTTTCAAAGGGAAAAGAGGAGATATGAGTAGATTACAGAAAGAAGAGAGAATACAAGTCAACATCACCTGCAGAAAGAGAAAAGAACAAAACCAATCTGAAGATAAGAACTCAAAGTATATTTTATGACTAGCTCACAAGAAGAAATACTCCACCTTATTTGGATTTGAGATATCTCCCAACTGAAATCCTTTATTATGTTTTGTTATGTCTTATGGACGGATATAAATGAACAAAATTCACGAAACGTCTCTTTTCCATTCGACAGCTCAGTGACCGAACCACTATAACAGGTTAACATTACTTCCAGCCAGAAGAATCATGTTGATAAAATTAAAAGATTACTTTAAATTTAAATCTTCTTGGGCTAAGAAACATTCCAGGCTCAACTGTGATCTTCTCCTACAACATGTTACAAGGCTTGAGAGAAGGAATGAAACCATTTATTTTTGTACAGTCCTTGATTGTACAAATAAAAAATGGTATTAGACTTACTTGGGCCTTTTACCCCAAATAGGTTACCCTGTAGTTGTAGTTCCAGTTAACTGGAATTACAGCTAATAAGCACCAGTTCCTTGTGTTTCCACTGATATAAAACCCTGGTTCTGACCCAACTAGAGGTATCCCATCCTAGAATTTTGTTGCCAGGGCAAAAATCCTTTTGCACCAGCAGCTACTGGTTTGCTCATGGGGGAGCAGGAGTCCATCAAAGCGTAGTGATCGCTATGTTTAAGTTTTGGAGTTTAGTTTCATTTTGACATGAAAGCTGTAAAAGTAGCAAGGATGATACTTTGGATGAGAAGATGACTGTCTTTTATCTTCCTGGTTTATCTTTAATTCACACATCAGGAAGTTTTAAATAGGTCACTGAGATGTGTGTAATGGCGTGGCTCTGATTTGATTGTTGGGTGATGGAAAAACAATCTTTTTTTTTTTTTTTTTTTAACAGAACCAGTTTAGAACTAGTTAAGAACTGGAACCTCTTTCGTGGAAAAGCCCCAACCAAATATTTCCTTCTCGCCAGTTCAGCTCACACGTTTTCTAAAGAATTTATTTGTGGTCGTGTTACGGCAACAACCCAATGGTACCATAATTTCATGCTGTACTATGCGGAGGCATTACACATCTTGGCAAGCAGGACACTTGAAACTGGTTGTGTGACCTACTTCAAAATTATTTCAGTGATAAATGTCTGACCATCTGAAGGCAGAGCACTGGAATAAATATGTTCAGGTGATCTATAATTAGCAAACAAAAGTAATAAGAGGATACAGGTTTGTTAAGGCGCAAGTAATATCCGCAACTGAACACTGAATTCTACACCGCTGACGGCATTGCACGCCATTATTTGGGATGGGAGAGCATCAAAGGTGACACAGCTACAACAAAGATGTGACTTGACTTTCCATAAAAGCCTATTGATTTCTTCAAATTCATACCCACAACCCCACACCTGTTTGTGGGTTGTGGGTACAACCCACAGTCAAGATAATTGATGCCTAACTTTGGGCATCAACAATCTAATGGTTTTATGGGGACTTGGTGACTCCAAGTTGCCAGTGTTTGCTGCAGTTCTCTGACAGGGAACTTCTACCTGATCATACTATAAAGCTGAATCCTCATCCAGCTTTGTTTATCCCAGGTACAGATGTTCCAGAGTTTGTAGTTGTTGCTCTGACTGGACATGCTCAGGTCAGTAGATTTGTCCTTACTGTCATCTTTGTAAATCTGCCTCATTTGAATTCAGTGCTCTCTTTTCATTCTAATTTTGAAAAATGTCTATGAAAAATGATTTATGAATGACCTCTTGATTGTCAGTCAATTTTTGTAATGTTGTTTACCAATAATAATAATAATAATAATAAAAATCAAATTAAAAATTCTTTACACACCTTTAAGAGGAGCGCCAATCTTTTATTATTATTATTATTTTGCCCAACAAATAAATACATTTGATTGATGGACTTTATTACCTTTTTACTGGTCACTAAAATGTATCTGCCTATTTACTGTTATTGTCATGCAGTTTTCTAGTTGAGGCCCTGAGGCCCACAGAGGCCCAGTATTGCTCCAGGGGCCACCTTCCATTGTCTCCAATTAGATTTAACATCCCATTTGTTTTGTCATCCCCCCCCCCTGACTGGTACCTTTCTTAACTACACACTTGCTGTGGAATGTTGAATTAAGGCCTGGCCAACAATGACAACAAAAAATTGACAAAAGGCAAAGGACCAAACCCAACTAAGTCACCTCCTCTACATATACAATGCCCATGCTTACCTCAATGCTTCACCCTGCTCTTCCATTTCAGCCCAGCCCTTGCCCCCCTGCCAAGCCAGGAATGCTTGGGGGGCGGCGGGATATTGACCCTTTCACCCAAGTGTCTCACCTTGGTTTCTCAGGGAGATTAGTGGAGTGGAGGAACTGGGAGTGACTCGTGAAGCAAACTGCTGATCCTGTTTGGGGAATATTTTGGACAGGGACCAAGCCTGGAACACACAAGTCTTAAATTTCATGCTGTACAGCAGCAACCTTGTAGACTTTTTCATGCTTTACTGGTTTGGCGATTATTCAAAAATGTGAAGCCCATGCAACTGCTGCACAGCAGTTTTATATTATGGAGCCTGCCATTATGTATAACTGAATGCAGCCTTATTAAGAGCGGGCCCTCCTCAGTGGCAACACTCTGAAGGAAAACATTAAAGTGTGACTTGCGATTTTATGAGGTTGGTTTTCAGAATTTGGTTTCCCTTGACTTCCGTGTTGATGTTGGAGCTCTGTTTGAAATCAGCATTCCAGCTGTCTGCCAGGCTCCTGAATCAAATGAACAGCAGAGCTCAGCACCAGGTGTATGTTCCACTGCTCAGGTGGGCTGGGGGTCCGACAACACAGGTCCAGGTGGCAGCAGCGGGACGCCGTCTGCTGATGTCTTCTGGTCCCCACCGCTTCCAAAAGAGGCATGACATCATAGCCACAGTGTTACAAATCATCGTGGGTGTTTGCATGTATATATTTTTACACTTTTTATGAAGATTTTATGAAATAGATCGGGCGTCTCCCACTCTAATGCTTGAGATCTACTGTCCTGTACAAGTGTGTTGGATTGATTCCAACACACCTGAATCAAATCTGTGCCAAACCTGATGAAATACTAAAGAGGTAATTCAGTCATTTTGGCAGCGGTGGTAGGAGTTGGATCTGGAATCAGTGGGTTGCCTGTTGGAGCTGCACTCTATCCATCCTCCACCCGCCTTGCCTGCTGGTGCTGGTCAGAGGGCCCAGTGGTTCCACTGCATGGCAGCCTCTCCTGTCAAACATCAGTGTGTGAATGTGTGTATGATTGAATGTAGTGTGAATCATTTTGGGACCCTGTGGACTCAGTAAAGTGCTATACAAGTACACACCATTTACCATTTTATAAGAAGAACGCTGAGATGTGTAGTTTTAGCATCCTTTACATGACTGTTACTGCAATTACAGCAACAAGTCTTTTGATGTCTATCGACCAGGTTAACATTTCTGGAGACTTTTTACCTAATGTTCTCACCTTTCTAAAATAATGACCTAAGTTATTTTTTGCCAAAAGTAAAAAATAAAATAAGGAAGGTGATGATATGTTTGATGGGATTTCTTATGGCTTTCTTTCAACAATGGTTTTTCTGTCCCTGCTGAAGATAAGAATCAAATTTTGTGAACACAACTAATTGTATTTCTGTCAACAGGTCCTTTGCTGACCACATTTTTTGGTCCATTCCCAATGCATAATGTTGCCACCACCTAGTCAATATTTTATAAAAAACAAAAACAAAAAAAACAAAAAAACAGAGGACTTGACAGTGCAGCTGTTGTTATACTGGGGTTAAATTGGACACAGGTGGAGTCTACGTGGCTTCTGAATGCCATTCCTCACCCTGACTTTTGTAGAGGGGTGTCAGAGCAAAAAAATAAAATAAGAATGCCTGGCACACTTTTTATCAGTAAGAAATTTTTTTAAAACGGACACTTATATTATTACGTAGCACTTTGTGTTGACTTTTCACATAAAATCCCAATAAAATGAATGGAGGTTTGTTGTTGTAATTTTACAAAATATGGAAAAACTTCAAGTGGCAGGAATACTTCTGTAATAAAGCAATGTATATAACTTAACGTATTATAGACGTTTAGATACTAACTTTAGGTATCTAAAGTTATTGTGTCCAAGTCTACATCTATGGTAAACAACGAAATAAAAAGGTTTTAGTGAAAGAAAGAAACGTACTGCAAGGAAATCTACTGTGCATCTGCACTGCACATTTAGGAATTACCTCAACCATATAAAGTCACACCATGTTCCTCACAAGTGAAAAGACAAACAACAGCAATAGTGGCAAGAAAAGCTTGTGATGGAGTCCAGATTTTAAGACCCCGACAACAGCTGGGTGTTAGTTTAGTAAGCCCAACCGAAAAGGAAAACGTCAGATTTTTCTACAATGAAAGCTTTCACAGAGTCTGAAATTCCAGCACTGAGATAAAAGAGTAATTCACATTTCCCAGTCCAGATAACCAGGGTTAGCTGCCATTATTACAAATTGTTGCCAGATGCTGCTGCAACATATTCATGTGTCTGCAGGTTATCGCTCTTCATTGCCTTTCTACCTTATGTTGCTTTAGTGTCCAACAGGCATCACTTAAAGATGCAGGTGTTCTGCATTGGTTAAGTGTGACAGTTGATAACTATTTTGATTTTTTGCACATAAACAATGTGATCTGCATTACAGAAACCTCCCTAAGGCACATACAGGGCGAACACTTTAAGAGAGGACATGTCGGCTTATGAAGGGAGAAAACCTCAGCTCTCAGTCAGAGTTAGATCACTGGGAACAAAGATTGTCTCCTGTTTAAATCAGTCATAGCTGTTATAGCTTGTAAAGCTTACCAAACCCTAAATGGAACCACAACAAAACAGCCTGTTATTGTTGGGGATAGAACTGTCACATTTATAGTAATAAGGCTGGTTGGAAAGTTAACAATCAAACCGTTTTCCAAAGACTCCGTGAGTAACCGTTACCAGGTTACGCTAATAACACTCTTGACTGTTACAGTTGTTAGGAAGAAGACTCAGAGGTCGACAGAGTCGTGCTTAAAACTGAAATAAAGGGGAAACTCAAAGTTTATGAAGCTACTTAAAAAGGAAACTGTTGTCTACTGAGATGCTTTATTCAGAATGCTGCGACTGAAAGCCAGACTTTGGGAGAGATTGGTCATTTCACGTTAGTACTCATGCAGTTTTAGTCTTTTAGTGCCCAACTTGAAAACGTGCTTTGAAATGATTTCAGGTTCAGGTTTATTCAAGTCCCAATGGAAAGTAGTGTGACAACAAGTATGTATATATAAAAAGGACATAAAAACTAAGAGACAAACAATCAAAGTTCACAAAGAGGGACAATACAGGGTGGCAAAGCAACATCAAATATAAGTCTACAGGAAGAGGACCAGCAGCAGTGACAGTTACTACTGAAATCAGCAACATGTATGGAACACATAGAAATAGAAATGAGCCCCAACAATCAGATGTGAGTCCTCCTACCTCGTCCTGCATTAAAAAGATAAATTACTGAAGGATGAAGAAGAGTTTAGCTGCTTCATACAGACGTTTGATCCGGAGGCGAGAAGGCAGAACCTGGAACTCAACATGGAAAGGCTGAGAGCCGTAAGCAATAATGGCTCTAGCTTTAATTTGTCCCCAGCTCGGGTACAAGAAGGACCAAATTGATCAACTTGAAGATTTTAGGCAACTTGAACCTATTATACAAACTTTGCTTTGTTTGATTTTTTTTTTTTTTAGCTTTTGAACCCTTTGTTCACAGTTGAAGCTTTCTCTCTCTCACACACACACACAGTGTGACATCTACTCTGCCTCATGGTGGGAATGCCAGAATTTTTAAAAAATCAATATTTAACTATATATAAATAATAAAAATTCTTAAAGAGGAATAAGAATTAACTAAAATTGGTCTTAGTAGGTTGAAGTTTTCTGATTCTCTGACTGATGTATCTAACAAAATCAAGACGTTTATATTAATTGTAACTAAGTAAACTAGATGATGAAAGTTGGTTTTATTACCGAAGCATAAATGTAACCCTAATATTTTAGATTAAAAAGGGTTGTTAATTCAACTGTTGTGTCCCACTAAGATAAATGTGAATAATCTATGCAAGTCTCATCAAGTTTAATTAAAACCATTGTGATTTTATTTAAATGCGGACAGAGTTTAAATAAAACTCCATCATTTAAGAAATAGTTATTTTTGTAATCATTTAAAATGAACTTCTCTTATAATTTAAGATTAGCAGTTCTCTGTGTTGTCTGGCAGGCCAATTTCAGTTTTTACTGATTCCAGTATTTAGTTTAAGATAAACATATTTACTTCAGGTTTATTGATGGAGTCACTTGTTTTGAATCCAGCTGAAAATGAAATTAAAAGAATTTCCCTGTAAATACATACGTGTGAATATTCCCAACCTTCTTCTGATTTGCATTCAACTCAAGAAAGTCATGCTGACTGATACTTTATGCACCAAAAATGGTGGGAGTACATAGTTTTGAATGAATAAATAGAGAAGTAAAATCCAATTTACCTGGATTTGATCCAATCCAGGATTGGAGTTGACCCAATCAATTGACAATTGTCAATCAATTGTCAATTAATTGACAATTAAAGTCAATCAATTGAAGAGGAAGCTGGCCGGAACTGATCTGAGGTCAGTTGACTTGTGCATCTCTAATCATGTAGCTTGCAGTGGAAGCAATAAATGAATCAGGATACAAGCAAACAAGTAAGCACACAAATTTAAAACATAATGTAGGACTTCTGAGGCTATTCAAGACTTTTTTTCATGACTCTTTCAGACTTTGCAGAAGTCCTGCTGTCCTGCTGTAAATCCTGGTATATAAATAAACATGGAGTCATAATTATTGTCCAAATCCTTTTAGATCTTTGCCATCGCTGAGCAAATGCTTTCCGTTTGGTCTGCTCTAAACTTCACTGTGATGTTTTGAAAGTCAGGAAACATAGCAACACATAATTGCCACCTAAAATGTGTTAATAGTATAATGCATTGCTGTTAAGTGAATATCTATTTTCACTCACCTAGTGATTCATGTCTGCAGGAAGCTGCAGGTTTGTGTTCATCTGAGTGGAGATGAAACTCGATCCATCATGGCAAGGCGAATCGGGTGGGCTTCTCCTGCCTGACGAAGTCCAGAGGCCTTCCTGACAGCGCCGCGTTCACAGCTGACACGCAGCGCGTTCTGAAAGCTCTCACAGGAACAAGGAGGAGGCAGGAGAACGGAGCAAAACCTACTTTTCTACACACCCTGTTAAAATGTCTGGCGATGTAAAAAATCTATCACTTTTGATGTAAGGTATATCATATGCAGTCTGTCTGAAAAACAAACTCATCTCTTTGAGGGAAAGAGTGTAAAAATATATTTAAAAAATTGTGACAACCTGATTACAGAAGTGTGCACACCCTCAAACTGATACTCATTTAAAGGACATTTTAGTCTAATGTCAGGATTCTGTTGGAGTCTAACAGCATGCCACTCTACCTGGCAAATGTTTTCAAAAGCTATCATAAGCAGGATGTTCTTGTGGGTAGATCATTGTTTTGTGGATTTAGATGCATGCTTTGGGTCACTGAATAAAATGGCTCTTCATCTTCATCTTTCTAACAGATGTCAGAAGGTTTTGGATCCAAACTGACTGCCAATAACCATTAATAATTCCTTTTACCTCAACCAAAGGCCCAGGGGCAGCTTTATATAAAATTAAAATTGTATATTTTTAAATGTACAATTGAATGACAATAAACTCTATGTTTATGTCTATGTTTATGTATTCTCCAGCCACGGTGCAAATTTTGGAAACTGCAGCTCAGAGGAGGAGCTGCCTCTCGAGGGCGGGGCTAGGTCCACCCAGACATTTTGCACAGCATAATGGTTGCCATGGAGATTCAAAGTTTTCTCAAACATGCATGACAGAATCAAAGTAACACTTCAGGTATTTTTTTAAAATCGGGAATATCATTATAACATGATGTAAAACTACAAAAATGTTGATTTCACATGAAGTCACAATGTTCCCGTGTTCGTAGGAAGTTCTTTTGTTCCTGCTTTTGTGGTTTTTGCCAAACAAGCTCAATGAAATTGTAACCTTAAAACTTAGCTTTGGTTTTATTGAATTAAATTCAATTAATTTATATAGAATACAAAACAAACAGATCTAGGTTATACAGAAACATTGTTTCAGATAGATCATAACATGAAATCTTGTCCCACAAGGTTTTGGGATTTTGGGTTTATATATACCATGGCAAAGGTCATATATGTCATATATATTACCTTTGTGACTCTCAAAAGGACATCTTTAGTTAGAGGATCTAAGTATCAAGAATCCTTCTAGGCTAACAGAACTTGCTTCTACATGCAGCTCCTTGCACGTGCTGCCTTTACTCTAATCCACAGAACCAGCTTCCTATTGCAATCAAACCTTTGTAAACTTCTCATCTCCAGAAAACTGGCCTCCTTTGCTGCTTTATTTCAACCTCCTTCTGACCACAAATGGGCCTAAATCAACCCAATTACTTAGTGCTTCCTTAAAGATTTTCTGATATTCCCCAGTGCTATCTGCTCCGTCTGTTGCCTTGCAGTGTAACTCTACTTCCTGTGTGAGCAATGACCTGAGAAACATTCAAAGCAATGGATGAAACTGGTGGCTTTGATTTGCCTAAGCTGTGCATGATTTTGTCTTCTTAAAGAAGCTTTTCAGCTGATACTAATGCTGACTGTTACCTTTAGAGGATTTTGCTTATTATTTATAAGACATCATTGAAGTTATGTCAAGAATACATTCTTGCTATGCTGTTTCACCCAGCAGAGTTTTGTAAGCAGAGAAACACAGACAGACAGTGAAGGTGACAGATGAGCGTCCTCTTCAGGTTAGCATGTGGTAACAATTGGGGAAAGTGAGGGTCTCCTGGCCCAGCAGTAATTAGCAGACAGCCTCATGTTCATGTTTCTTTTAATAGCTTGACACGGCCCACTGTGGACTAAAAATAAACAGGGCAATTAGAGGCAGCAAGGAAGGCCATCATTTGAGGGTCTGACCTCTGAACCCAGGTCAGAACCCATATTGAGGTGTCCGTGCCGGCCACCTGTATCCCTCTGGGTCAGTGAGGAAAGAAGCCATGTTGTGTTTATTGTAGGGGTCAGGGACAGCGGTAGACTGATGGATGCATGAGTGAACAGTTTCTATTTTTATCATGCAATGAACTTGTAGAACTTTATGTTTTGAATCTGAAATTTGGCAGATGTTCCAGTTGTTTGGATATAAACATCACCAGTTTTTTAATTTTTTTTTTATTGTAAGGGTCTATATAAAAATCTGGTGTTTGGATTTTTATATCCAAACAGTTCAGTTATGGCTGCTGGTGTTTGGGGGACGTCATGTCTGAAAGAGCTTGGTGAGAACCTGGGACTTGGCATTTCAGCTTAACTTGAATATCTTCAAGTTCCAGCATCCACAGTGTTAAGGATTAATTTAAAAAAAAGAAAGACATTCCACACAGTGGACAGAAGACATGGAGGAAGTCAAAAGTAGCTGTGTGCAATTGACCTTATAATTGCAAAATTTGACATTTTGAAAATAAATCTGCTTAATGGAAACACCCCAATTTTGAAAAAACCCTCACTTTACAATAAAAAGTTTGGCCCTGAGATGTGTTTTTTTTTGACTGTATTGAAATTAGTTCATTTTGCAAAACTACAATGAAAATTTTTTTTTATCACGTCATGGGAAGCATTTTGTTGCTGTCATAGCTAAAACAGGCTTTACCACTGAATATTAAAAAGGTGTGATGCATTTTTGTGTTTGTTCAAATGTAAATAAAAAACTGGAAAATTGTCTTTTTCATATTTTGGGAGACCTGTGTCGTTTCAAATCTGTAACTATTTCTTGGTTGAATGGAAAAAAAAATCAAATTTAAATCTGCCAGTGATATGAATTAATTGGAGTTTAACTGTATTCAGTTTAAGTAACACATATAAGTTAAAAATCATTCAACTTTCTAAGAACAGGTGAGTTTGCCTGTTTAGATTACTTTCTTAGCATTTTGACCTGCAGATGAACCCAAATACCACGGCATATTAAAATGAACGACTAAGCAGTTTTATTAAATCTCTCATCACTAAACTGTCCCCAGTTATGGAGCTTTTCTCAACATCATCAAACCCCTCAGCAAGTTCATCTCTGTCAACAAGCAAGACAGCCTCATTTTAAGATACATAAAGCATGAATAATCTCAGATGTGTCACATTATATAATACTGAAGTCTAACATCAAGGCGCTGTATTCCCTGTCATCCTCTGCACTTATTAATGTGCTTTCCTTTAAACTACTGTGTCTGTGTGACGGTGAGGCCTTGAGCGTTCTGTTTCTGTCCACTGGCTGTTTAGCGTTGCACAGATGTTCACATGGGCCCAAAAAAAACCAAGAAAAGCTTTTCACACCTGGCAACTCTCAAACAAAACTTGGCACCAAAAGAATCTGCGAGGTTGGCCCAGACTGACCTTTAACTTTTCTGTGATGTCAACGAGCCTTTGGACCAATTAGACGCTGGAAGCTGGCCTTGGACTTGCCGACTCCAGACGCAAAGACAAATGATTCTATCAGATTAAATGTTTTTTAATGGCAGGCAAAGAGGCCAAACGCGGGTCTTTCACTAGAGGCCACATGTTCGTTTCTAAAGTTATCGTGCGAAATGAGGCTCATTTGTCGCCGATATGCGAAAGAGAGGCCAGCCTCTTGTTTCGTGTTTGTTCGCAGAGACAAAACACACGAAACAACATCAGTGTAAGAACTGATTTCCTTTGGTCAACATTGTGGAATGGACATGTAGCTGGCGGCCTCTAACAACATATCAAACCTCGCAGCTTTGGATATGAAACGAACTGAGGGTAATATTCCCGGGACTCCGTCTGCCAAGAGAAACAGGGAAAGCAAGCCACACTTCCAGAGGCCTCTCTATTTATAACCCCACATTTAGACTCTGCACTTGGTGGCCACCACAGCAAAGGTTGCTCGAGTCATTATGGAGCCCAACACAAAAACACTGCGCCTCAGGCTGGAGCTTCAAAGGAGCAACAAGGTCAAACTATTTATTTTTATTTTATTTTTCCATTTCAAGTCTTCACTGCAGAGTCAGCTAAGACCTTATCTATTCATACAGCGGCATCCAATGATATTGATGCCTTTGAGTTGGTATACAATACAAATATGGATACACCATTTTTTATTTTGTCATTTCGCCGCCACAAGCATTTTATTGAGACAACAGAAAAATACAGACTCTGTTGTCAAGTCTGACTGTAGTTGGTTACTGTCTGCTTGGCCCAGTTTCTGTGAAATCTGTCAGGATATTTGATGGTTGTGAATTTCCCCGTTCACTACATGCTGTACGTGTTCTTCATCCATAATTAATGCTTGAGTGTGGAATCCTTGATTTACAGCTCATCATCTCGCCAAACGCTTAGACCTTCCACGCATTCCACAGGCCGGTCAACGGATGCAGCCTGCTGCCAATAAAACTGCTTCCGCGCAATAACCCGGCTGGGTCTAACCTGAGGCAGGTCCAGGAAACAGGGAGGAGTCACACTGTACCTGCAAATAGAGACAAATCTGGAGATCAAAGCAGCGCGTGGGGAGATTTCCGGCAGGACCCACGTATTGAGGCCATAATCCTTGTGCCGGTGGTCGTATGTTTTACTGGTGACATTTGCTGCATATCTTCCCCCTCTCTCATTACCCTGTTTCCTGTCAAACTACTTTAAAATAAAGGCCACTAGAGCCAACAAAACCTTTAAAAAAAGAGGATTGTCCTAAATGTCACTCCATCTATCTTTCCATTAACGTTGACCTACTTTCTGGTCCCAGCTGAAGAAAGAAGCCCCAAAGCATAATGCTGCCACCACCATGTCATTGTTTTAGTTTGTGGCTGTGACAAGATGAAATGTAAAAATACAAAACAAACAAACAAAAAAAGCAAAACTCTTCATTTTAATATGGCTTACAGTATTTGTCTGTGAAGGTCTGAGGTCTTCACAAAACAGCTGGAGTCTATAGATTAGATTACTACTCAGTAGACTTAACTCACTGGTATCAGAGTAATGGTGTTAGAATACAAATACATGGCACACAATCCAAGTGGTTTATTTTTTAATTTTAACAAAATTGTAAAAACCATGAATGTTTTTCTTTCTAGTAAACATCTGAATGGTACTTTGAGCTGCGGCTCATGTTAAAATCGATCATTTCTGGGTATAATGTGAAAAAAAGTGGAAAACATTCAAGAGCTATGGATGTCTGAAAAGCATTCTATTCATCTTCATGATTGGTGAAGTGTAAACAAGTTGCCATCCTTCTGATTACCACAATATGACCTGTTGTCTTGACAACAGGGTCTCTTAGCTGTCCATTGGGTTTACCTGGCCACTCCTCAGGTATGGAGTGTCTGTTCCTCCTGTTAACCTTCAGATTGAGGATAATTGTCCCTCTAAGACCTCGAGGTTCTGTGATCTTCCATCCATTGAACTCACAGGGGATTCAGTTTCACTTCAGGTTGGTGGAAATGGGCACAGATCCAGATTAAACAAGAGAATCCCTTGATATTTGATTAAAACAGTTAATCTGGATTCCTAAGTGAGGCAGTTATCATGTGTTATGCACACGGTGCCACTCAGTCTGAGGAAAAGCAGACGAACTGCCACATGGAGTAGCTATGAGCCTGCTTTAAACTTTTTAAGGCAGGTCTGCGGTGCTTTAAAAAGTATTTGCACTCTTCAAATTTTGCTTCTTTTGGATATTTTTGACGCTTCAGATCATCATCAAGCAATGCATTTAATTGTCAGACGATACCAACCTGAGTAAAAACCAAAAGATGTTTTCAAATAATGATTTCATTTACAGAGGAAAAATAACCCAAATCAACCTGGCTCTTTGTGGAAAAGGTAAATGTACTTGCTGTGACCTGAACGTCAATGAAACTGTAACCAATAAGAAAATTCAACTGCAGTAGCCAGCCTTCAACCCAAATAGGGCAGCGCTGTGATGGACTTCTGGTGGGTGTTTTATAAACCCAATCTTATGCATTCACCGTATAAAATGACATCCCTTCAGCAGTGTAACAGCTTAGCTCAAATCTCTGGCAGTAGAGGAAGGATTTCTGCTCTGTCTTAATTAACCTCTCCACCTGCAGCTGGCGGGTCACATAATCAGCTCTCAACAGCAGTCCTGTAGCAAAACAGCTGCGGTTCACTGAGAGCACGGGGAAATTAACATAAGCTAAGCCCCTCAATTGATCTGTGCGTCTGCACAACGTAACAACATAATCATCTTCAAGCCTTTTAAATGCAGCCTGGTCACCGCCGCAGCTCTCGGGTCAGACATGTACCCACACTGCACATAAACACACCGCCCCTACTTCTTCCTCTCTATCACTATATCTTCCATACGAACACACACACACACACAGGTCTGATGCGTGGGTCAGCGCCTCATGTGGTGACAATGTGTGTGCTGTGGTGGTGGATGGTGCAGCCCGTCTATAAAAGGAGGAAGTGGTGCAGCATACCCTGGAGGAGTAAGGTCCTGGGGAAGAATGTTTATCCTGTCCGTAGCCTTTGATCTTTAACTGTTAATCGCTTCCCGGAGCCTGTAGATGAACCAACAGTTAAAGAGCAGCAACAGTGCTGGAAGTGACAGACAATGAAAGAGGAAGGGTTAAAAGGTGACTAGTGCGTTCACACTGCAGCCTGAAGTGCAAAATCGGCAAAATCGGAATTGCCGATTTTTTGGCAATTCCGATTTTTTTGACGTAATGCGCCCTCTAGTGCCCATGCGGGACACTTTCAGGTCGTTTGCCCGTTTACTCTGCAGAACGCATACAGGCCGCATTCTTTGGCAGTGTGAACGGCCCTGGCAAAAAAATCTGATCTTTTCATGGCAGTGTGAACAGCACAGGTCAGATTCTATTTCGAATGTGACCCATATCCGATACGTATCAGATTCAAATGCGACAATGACGTTCAGTTCGCATTCATCCGAACTGAACGTCACTGATTTTCAACAAATCTCACTATTCTGCGTCCTGATACGCGCAAATGAGAAGAAAAACAACAACCATGACTGACTATATGAGGAATAAGTTGTTAATATGCTGCTCCGGCCGGATAACAACTTCAAATTTATAAGCTAAGCTCCACCGTTAGCCTCCATGTTTACTTCCGCAAACACTGAGCACTTCTTCTTTTTATGGCGGTTGGCAGAACACTTAGAACGCTGACGCTATTGCGCCCTCTAGTGCCCATGCGGGACACTTTCAGGTCGTTTGCCCGTTTACTCTGCAGAACGCATACAGGCCGCATTCTTTGGCAGTGTGAACGGCCCTGGCAAAAAAATCGGAATTGCCAAAAAATCGGAATTGAGTCACTTCAGGCTGCAGTGTGAACACACCTATAATGTTCACACAGGTTTGATGAGACCAAAATACATCAAAGTTTGGAGCAACTGAATATTCCTGTGACATGTAGAAAAGCGTAAATTCCAACACAGGATTTCCAGGAAAAGCGAGTTCAGACAGCTGACATGAGACTTAGAAGACCCTTAGGTTGGTCCACCAGGCAGCAGCTGTGTTTCTGGCACAAATGTAGAAAACAACACTATTTCACAATTGCAGTGATTTCATAAAAAAAAAAAAAAAAAAAAAAAACCTTATTAAAATAAGTTTGTTCAATAAGTCATTAAAAGACGTGCATCATCCTCCAACTACTTCCTGTCATCTTTTTCTTTGTGGGTTGTGATAGGGCAACATCTGCTGGTTGATCATGTGACTCGTGTGATGCGAAAAGAGTGCAGTTGCAGTTTTGCCAAACAAGCGAATTTCGATACAGCCCCCCTCAAAAAAACCCAATGTAGACTTTTTATCAAAAAACAAGAGTTTTTGTGAAATCGGTGCATTTTCATTTAGCACATTTATTTTCAATTATATGGTCAGTGAACACGCAGTTAGTGGGCTGTGAATGGAGGTGAGGCTTGAATCTATTGTAAGCCAGAATATTTTCCAGTGTTAGGGAACCCTTCATTTCCAAATAATCGTGTATTTCTTAACTTAAATTAGGACTTATACTGCATTTCTGTTGAAATCCCAACTTCGCAGTTGGAAAAATTAATTGGAACCAAAATTGTATTTCCGGCTGAGAAAATATGAACAACTCCAACGGGCTTTACAGTAACGACTTGAAAAGGCAAACTTCACTTTTCAATATAGCTGCTCCCTATGTGAAAAGTTGTATCTATATCTATACATACATAGTAGAGATGTGCCGATCAGGTATTTTCCTGCCGATACCGATACCAATCACCCATGAGGGCCGATCACCGATATCGATCACCGATACCGATACCGATCACCAATACCGAGATTTTCTGTCTCATGTTAGGACAGCAAAAAGTTTTAATACGTAAGTAACATTTATTTTTTTAAGTTAGATGCTGCAGCTTTAAGCAGAGGTTCGGTGTGAGAGTCACTACCAGGTGGAGCAGAAGCAGCGCTCCGACTGTGAAATATTACTACCTGTAGCGTGTAGCAGCGGTTCAACAGCGAGAACAGAACCACATCGCAGCTGGAAGACTTAAATAATTTTGCGGGCTATTTGTTTAGCTTTCTGACCGTCATGCTAATCCGGGTGAGTGTTTGTAGCTGTGCGGTGTCCCAATCTAATTTTTTGTCATGGGGCCCAAGATTCCTGGCAGTGCCCCTGGTTGTAAGCTGTGGTGAAACATATTTATTTTACATGACAAACATGCAACGTGTGTCTATAATCAATGTTCCATGTAACGCCTGTAACTATAAACTGAAAAGTGATGTTTGTTTATGGAAAGTAAAGCTTAAAGCGATGGTTGTAAGAGGTTCTGTGAACCATGTCTATGGGCATCATAATGTTGAAATTCCAACTTAGTAGACAGAACACTGTTAGCTCGGATCTGATGTCAAACCCAGCTCTGAATTCCCACTTCCAAAGAAACTGGAACACAGTATCACTGCAGACCAGAGCTTTCTCAGGTTCGCCTCTGCCATTGTACTTTTTTAACCCCTGGACGACAATTCAAGAATGACACTTTTAAAGTTTTGTATCAACATTTAAAATTAGATTACTTTAATTGTTCTATTAAAATATTCTTGGTTTATTTTTATGACTCTGTTTTAAGATGTAGTATGCAACTTTCATAAGAAATAGTTTTTACATAGTTTTTGAAACCGTCTATGTTTTGACAGTTGTGACAGTTTAATATGAGACAGATGTCCTGTGAAATAAATGATCTCCTCTGCCTTCTCCCAGTGCTAACTAGAAACAACCAGTCTGAGCCAGGAGGCGGTTTGTTTCTCTGACATTAGCACATTGATCAGTGAGTACATGAGGTTGATTGATTGGAAGCACCAAGCCCCGCCTCCTGCCTCTAATTGGTTGTGTCTGACCTGGAATAAGGTGGAGATCAGTCTATACACATTTTACCTGTCACACAACATGGTGACATTTTTAAGAAATATGTTAAAAACATGTTTTATTAAAGTTACATACAGCAGCTTTAACTTTAATCGAGTACTTTGCACTCGATCAATTGTGGTTCCCATAACTTGTGGAAAATTGCAAATGGACTTCTTTTAGTTTAGCAATTTTCATCTTGTGCAGAACTATTAATGTTAAATATTCATATTCACCCTAGTTCAACACTGTAGGCAGAAAAGAAAGAGAACATCCGGTGTGACAGTGTTGTTTCATGCAACTTGACTTGGACTTGCCCCCTCAAAGACTTGAGACCTGACTTGGACCTGGAAAATAATAACTTGAGGCCAGCTCTGGTGCCCATGCGGCCCACCTGACTCCTGCCCATCTTAACCTCTGTCCATGTGAGAGCGTTTATGCTACTGCAGGGTCCAGAGGGGCCTCAACGCCACACCTGGCATCCCAAATTACAACAGGCAGCCAAGGACATTCAAAACTCAAAGAGGACCTTTCCTGACCTCCATCCAGACCTCTGTTTGTTGTCTGGCAACTTCTGTAAGCAACAAAATTACACAGGCGCTGTCTTCATGTTCAGTGACACAAGTTTGTGACAGGTTGAGAAGCTCTTAGTAGTAGCAGAAGCTTCTTTTTTTCTTTTTTTTCTGGCGTATGCCATGTGGGTGGAAGCTGTGCTGAAAGACGAGCTCTTTGTCTGGTGATTGTTGTGAAGCTGCTGCAGCAAGCCGCTCTGAGAAAGAAATGACATGAAGAAACAAGGAGACATTTTGGGGGGATTTATGGATCTTCTTGTTTTTTTTTTTCGTGTAGGGCTTTATCTACATGTGTGGGGTTAGGCTCTGTTTTAAAAGGTCTCATCAGTCACTCATTCAGCAATGCCCTGCAGCTTGTTCTGAAGCATGCAGCCTGCTCTCTCAACTTTTCTCTGTCTTTGCACACACACACATTTGTATTTTCAGAAATATTAGAACTTTATGTTGACTCGCTCATTTTAGTAACTTAATTTATGTCCAACACTTACCCCATCATTATCAGCGTATTCCCAGTGGTGGAGCTAGACTTTTAAGGTTGGGGGGGCAAGACTACCTCTGGGGGGGCAAAATTAAAAATCTGTGCGCGCACATCTATCTATCTAAATATATAATCCAGTATTTTCAGCACTGGATTATAAGGTGCAGCTTCAATGAATGGCCTATTTTAAAACTTTTTTCATATATAAGGTGCAAAGCATTATAAGGCACATAGAATAAACACCTGAAATTGGGTTGCCAATTTGCTCCATACTCTATTATTACACATCTACATTTGTAAAGAAATGGTCCCCGAGTGCTTTATATAGTAGCTGCCCCAGTCGTTCTTTCACTCACGGTGTTGGTGTTGCGAAATTGTGCCCAACTGCTTTCTGGGTAACACAGACCAACCGACACGCTGCGACATTCTCTGTCTCTCTTCCCCCGCCCCTCGCCCCATGGCTTTAAATGTATTATCAAACTTTATTAACAAACCAGCGTTCTAACAACTATCCCAGCATGCACCGCGCACTTCTTCTACAGGGGAAAATGAAGTAGGCGGCTGCTTACCGTCATAGACATAATATAAGAGTAAACCCCGCATTGGCTGCTCCAACGCAGGAAATACGGCGGCCATCTTGGAGCGGTACTCCCTCCTACTTTGCTCAATCAAAACAGCAGAAGATGTCTCAGCACTGAGGGATATTGTTGTTCGGATCGATGGACTATTGATGTGAGGGCTCCACAAACAACATTTCACAAGTAAGATGGACATATTGTTGTGTATATTCTGTGACTGGAATATTACTTTACTGTATTTATGTCCACCGGCGAGATACCAGCTCATATTAGCTACAATGCTAGGAGTAATACGGGGTTCAGCCCCGCTATAAAGGATAATTGAGATTCCGTAAATCAAAAAATGTATTATTCTCTAACATTGACTTAGATTATCTGACACAAGAGCCTACATTAGAAATGAAACAATGTAACATACATTATAAAACTTATTTTGTGTGTTATAACGTTCACTAGCAAAGTTTACACAGGTGGTAAAGACTGTGAAAGAATGTGTAATTCTCTCACTCTGTTAAAAGTAAGGTAGCTCCCAAATCTTCCGTTTTTGTTTTGAAGGTTTTATAAAGACACGATATGAGGAAGAAGTGGGAGATATCTATAAAGAGAGACGGATTCACTGCAGCACGGATGAAACTCGGATCGGATTTTGGACTCAATCTCAGGAGCGGAATCACTGAAGCTAGAACTTGTCGGCTGGAAAAAATAGATATATATCTATATATGTGTGGCGGGAGCAGTGTGATAAGAATTGGTAACTTAAATTTAAAAGCACTATTTTAATAAAGATGAAATTGGTTGTAATGACTCCACTAAAAAGTTACCTGTAAGGCACACAGACCCGCTACAGATAAGGCTTGAGACAATCTCACAATTCAACAATTTTATTTATTCCACAATTGTCTAATCAAAAATACTAATCTAAAATCACTCACACCTTAAAAGTCAGTTCTACCATAGCTCAGAGATAGGAGTGAAATTCGGGGTAGTGTCCTGAAACACAGCAAACGAAACAAAGCAAAACAAAAGAAAATCCACACCCTACTTTACCTGCTATCTGATCCTCCATGTCTTTTTTACTGCAGTGAGCCTCGATGTAGCCAAACTCCATCAAGTATGGCAATGTTTTTATGTTGTATTAGCTTCGTTGTGTTGATGCATTTTGACGTGCTTCAATTTTCCGCCGCAACACGCAAACTTCCCCAATCACTCAGTGCGTTATAGTTCCACATCGCTTAGGATTTGTTGCTGCGCGTTTCCGCAGTGTGAAGGAAAGAGAAGACCAGCTGCACAGGCAGGCTGCGAAATGAGATGCAGGTGATCGGTATCGGAAACAAGAGCCAATGATCGCTGATCACCGTTCATGCACTTTTTCACAAAAATCGGCCGATTATGATCGGTGACCGATCGATCGGCACACCTCTAGTTTTTTCCTTTCTTTTTGCGGAGGATCAGTAAATAACTTATTGGTGTTTTACCATCACCACCAGGTATGAAGTGCTTTAGCCTTTGAGTTGCACCACAGCGCAGCACAACTGAAACATCCAGGAGAACAATTTCAGCTTGTTTTTATGAGTACAAGTATAAAGGAGGCTGGTATCGTGCCTGATATAAATCTATTTATTTATGTCATTACATGGACTTAAATAAAGTTTTATACATTTTCTTTTCATGTATTTATTATTGTTTTCTTCTTTAGATATTAGGTTGACTTAGAATGATTCCAAATAATGTACAGGAATGACCTGGTGCTGTTACATGTCAATCATCAGGGGGGACCACTGGGGGTGTCAATCAGATGACAGTGGGGGCACTGGCCCCCCCGGCACCCCCTCTGGCTTCCCCTCTGTGTATTCCTAGCCCTAAAATGAACCAACACCTGTCTGTCCACATCTCCAAACTTAACCCTTGACCCTAAATAAGGAGGTCCAGCACTTCACAGTCTTCGGTTCCCCGAAGGTTTCAGCGGTCTTCAGAGGTTTAGGAAACGTTTTTGTTACTTTCTTGTGGATTGTGTTTTTATGATTCCTGAAGCTGTTCAAACTGCAGCTTATTCCTGATTCAGGCTGTCTTAATGCTGCTTCGGGGTTCTCAAATAATGAAGTGAGCGGAAAAAATACGCAAATAACTATAAAAATAAGTAAAAAAGAAGAAGCTACGAAAGCCACATACACCTACACTAAAGCCTTAGACATCATGTAATTTACCATCAGGTTGTTCACTGACTCATGCTGTTTAAGGGTAAGGTTTTGGTCTGTGTGTGTGTGTGCGTGCATATGTGTGTGTGTGTTTATGCACCTATCTCTGACAGGGCTTGCGTGACTAGTGGGGAGTGTGAGCACATAGTGGGAAGGTTCCTCTTCTGCCTGAGGGAAATAGCAGTGCGTTGTATGCACCTAACCTCATTTAATCCCACAGAAACTTTTTAAAGAGCATGTAAAACAGCATGCCCCCTCTGGTAGCAGCGCACACATGCAGTATCAGAATGCTAACACGCGTGAACGCTACAGTTCTTCCAGAAAGCCTTTGAGCTACCGTGTCAGACTGGCACAAAGACGGCATGCTCTCCAGATTTATGGTTTTAAAACTCAGTTTTGAGATCCGCACGTATTATCTTCAAGTCAGCATATTAAACTTTAAATAACTTTTTTCTACTTAACTACTTGACACATTCGAGGTACACAGAGTGCTCATCTCCTCACCAGCAAAACCTTATTTATTGCTTTTAAAAGTACCAAAGAGAGGCCATTTCAACTTAACTACTTGACACATTTGAGGTACACAGAGTGCTCATCTTCTTAACAGCAAAACTTTATTTATTGCTTTTGAAAGTACCAGAAGAGAGGCCATTTCAAAAAGTTGGTTGGGTAAGACAAAGCAACGGTTATATGAATCACCCTGTGCTCATTTTTAGCACAACGGCTAGCTGCCAATGAGACCGATTTGAAGAGGGAATCAGTTCCAGTTTGCAGCTATAAAACTCTGAATGCAGTTCTGCATTTCAAGCAGTTTCCCAAAAATCAGGTCATGATCGCATTTTATCTGCAGACACGCTGATCATTGTTTAAAAATGGTCAGACATTATTAAATGAAAACTTACAGAACCTTGCAAAAGTATTCATTTTCTTGAATTTTCTCAAATTGCAACCACAAACTTTTCACAAATAAAAATTGGAAGTGAGAAGTGCCTTCCTAAAAATAATAGCGTAAGTTTTTTTTTTTTTTTTTGCCAAAAGTGATTTTGGCAAAAGAAAACCCCAAAAAACAAAAGAAACACCACCTTGATGTTTTAGTTAAAAATATTACTTTTGGCAAAAAAATAACTTGACCACTATTTTAGGAAAGTGACGATATAAAGTTATCATTATTATTATCATACTAAAGCACAGAGCGGTACAGCTGGAAAAAGAAATCAGATTCTCACAAAGCAAAGTTACACAAAACACACTGACAGTTGAGAGGTGGAAAGAATAGGATTTCATCATAAACCAGCTGCAGCCACTTGTCCCTCATAAGATTTTTGAGAGAGGAGTCAAAAGAACAATTAGCAGCGTTTTTCATTTCTCCCTGGGAATGCTGCAAAATGCAACCTTTATTGCATGTTTCATAATTAGAGACTGTGTAATGTTTTTATGATATAAAGCACTTTGAACTGCATTGCTTGTGAAAATGTGCTTTACAAATAGATTTGACTTAACAACACATTGAAAGAGTGTCTTTTTTCTTCTTCTTCTTCCAAGAAAGCAATAAGCAATGCCCAAAACGTCAATGGTCTGAATGAGCACTCACTGCACAAGACTCCACTGGTGAAGAAAACAACACGTAGAAGCTTCTGTTTAGTTTTCTGAAGAAGATTTTGACAAGCTACTGAAATACTCAGAAGTAAATCTAGTCAGACACCAGGTTGATGCTGAGCTCTTTCTGCGTCATGGACACATTTTAAAGGAAAATGATTCTGCACAGGAATCCCCAAAACTCCTCACCAAGCATGGAGTTTGGAACATTGTTGTGTTTTCTGTTTTACAGTACATGTTGACTTGGAACTTCATGAAGGAAGGAAGCAGAAATATATCGGAACGTTCGTGATCAGAGTATGAAGACGGAAGTAGGGTGGATTCCCAAGCAAGATAATGATCCCAAACACACAACTGTGGAAACATTTCATTTGATCCAGAGAAAGAAAGTGAAACTCCAATCTGTCACCTGAACTATAAATCTAAGAAAAGCGCTGAGAATCAGAAACCACAGGACCAAACTCCAGAACCTTCCAGAACCTTCCAGATGTCAGGACAGAAGACTTCAAGTTATCATAACCAATAGAAAAAAAACAACTTTTCCCTAAAGTATTCAGAAAATTCTAAAAGAGGGTTCAAGTTATAGTCTAATATTCATTTCTACATAACTTCCTTTATGAACTAATTTGCTTTGATTTCTTTGATTTTGTGTATTATTTGGGTTGTTGGAAACATTTGATGTGAATTTGACATCAATAGAAAAATAAATACATTTACAGAGAAAAATGTTTAATATTCAATATTTTTAAAGATACTCAAATAAGAGAGATACTCAAATAAAGAGAAAAACAATCATTCTAAAATGAACCCACAGTGAAACATGGTGGTGGCAGCATCATGCTGTGTGAAAACGTCTTTTCAGCAGAGACGGTAAAGGCAGTGAGTTGATGGAGGAGATGGATTTAGCTAAATAGATGGAAATCTTACAAGAAAATCTTCTGGACGCCGGGGCAGAACATAAACATGCAAAGTCCAAATCTAAATCACATCCGTCATGTGAGATTTACAGTGAGATTTCACTGAGCTGCAGGCACTTTTCATTCAGTGTGACTGAGCTGCAGCTATTCTGCAAGAAAGAGCTGGAAAAAAAGCTGATTCAGAAAAACTCAAAGGAACAAAAAAAATTGTAAAACTTCCCTTTATTTTGTTTTTTTTAGAGACTGACACGATAATTAAAAGAAAACAATGTAATCATCCTAATCCGCTTTAATTTTAAAGCACATTTTAAAAAACAATTTGTTTAACCAAAGTGCTGCTCAGAACCAAACACATCAAACCAAGACACAAACAAGAACAATAATAAAATATAATGAAAAACAATAAACTACCAAGACTGTAGTAAAACAAAAACAGAAACAAACAGACTCACATTGTGTCAAAAGCTACTGAAAATAACTTTTAAGAGAGACTAAAAAAAACAAAAAACAGCAATAAAAGGAGCCAGTCTAATACTCACAGCTGAAACGACCCGATCCGACAACCAGCAGCAGATGGCCTGAGGGCCGCCAGGAAACGGGTCAGCGAGTCCGATAAGACTTTTAAAGACGAGTGAAGGATTCTAAAACTGATGCTTTGGTACACAGGCAGCCGGTGGAGAAAAGACAGAGCAGATGAGATGTGTTGGTGTGAACTGGAGAGGATGAGCAGCAAAGTCTGGGAGCGAAACACATGACTGGTCTCAGCATGTCCTCATCAGCATGAGCCCCATCACAGCTGTGGCACTTTTTCATACGCACGGAATCAGAAATATTAATGCGAGCACAAATCCTTTTGTTTCCTCCATTTTATATATTATTCTGTCTTATATATAAGACCGAGAATAATACATCCATAACATAAAAAGTAACTGGCCTACAGATTCAGTTTCAAACATTTCACTGCCTGTTTCACACACAACAGTGACAGTGACCTGTGACAGGAGTTATTTGAGGATGGCTAATTACATTTTAGTAATACAACTGGCTTTACAACAATGATCAGCTCATAAAAATGAATGCTAATTACCACACCCTGTCCTCAGATGACTTTATTTCAAATATTGCTGATGCACCAGGAAATAAAAGGACTAAATTTGGCTTTTGTAATTTTAGTAGAAATTGGTTTTAAACTGACCAGATATACCCAAGATTCCTCCCATCCTGTCCCCCAAGAGAAGAAGAAAAAAATAATCTAATCTAATAAAGGAACTACTTTACTTAACATGTTCGGGTTCCATCTCTGCTGTCTGTTCCCGGATATCGTGTGATGGTCAGATAAAACGTCCATGCTGGCATTTCCTGGATGCTGTTTACGATTGATTTTTGGATCGACATCAAGTTTCTTCATCAAACAACTTCTGCACAAATACATGCACTGCTTTGAGATTTTATTGAAAATATTTCATTTTGTGTCCTCTCTGTGTTCACAGTTCAAAACAGCGTTTGAATGACACACTTCCTCCGGAGTAGAACAGTCAAGGGGTTGCACTATGTTCATGTTCACACACACACACACACACACACACACACACACACACACACACACACACACACACACACACACACACACACACACACACACACGCACACACACGCACACACACACACACACACAACTTTCATGCACACGTTACCAGGGCCAGGACTTCCTGACAGGTTGGCCCACCTTTAACTGCTCGCTGATGTGAACATAATTAATGTGGCAGTTATTAACACGTAATGTTTCTAGGACATAATAACAAAGACAAAGCAGAGCAAAGGAAAAGCAAACTAAGCACCTGCTCAGGGCCCCCAGACTATCATAAACGGTTCAGTTCTAACAGAGTACAGATCTAGAATGTTAACATTATTTATTGAGAATAAAACACTATTAAATTTGATTTCGTGGTTAAAGCAGAGATAAATGAAAAATTTGAATAAATTTATTAACTTTTAAATTTCCGATTTAATTTGTCAGTTTACTTTGCAAAATTAATTTTCATAGCTTTAATTATTGTGTTGTCGTAGCTGCAATCTGATGCTGTATGAGTTTAAGATCCGTTTGTTCACAAACATACAAATAATAACCAATTATCACTGATTGCTTTTGAGCTTGATCATGTCTCCCAGATTCCTCTGAATACGTATTAAAACTACCAGCGGTTATGTTCTGACAGCAGGAGATGGTGGGGCGACATGGCGACATGGCCCTGCATGACGAGCTGGAGCCACTCCAGACACACAGGGAGATTTAATGTATGTGGCACTAGTAGGGACATGAGGTTACTGATTCACTGGAGGAGGAGATAATGTTGACTGAATATGAAAATGTCCTTTGATAACACCGGGTTACAAAAAAATTAATTTTTTGGAAGTTGTTTGTTTTTTCTATTGAATCAGGACTATTTTGCACTGATGAATCCAAAAATGACGTACATTTTTCTCAGACAGGTCAGGATTTTATTCTAATTTGATTTTGAGAAATCCCATCTTCTGAGTAAATTGATGACATTTTTGTGACATCATCAGGTCATTTCTATTAATATTTCTCATCCCAAAACGTTTTTAGATTGTTTTCTAACAGAGTGTATTAATTAAATGTTACAAACTTGGATTCCTGTAAATAGAATAATAAACACTATTCATGTAAATTGAACATTACGTCTCCGTCTCCATTCTGTCCTGATAGAATCTCTCCTCCTGCTCATCACTCATTGATCAGATTCTCAGGAAACTGATCCACATGTCAGAACAAGTCATGAATTTTGATGCTCATGTTGCTCCTTAGTTCAGAAAGTTTACCTGGTTGAACAAAACCAATGTGATTTCTGGATTCAGCTCATCAACACGACCCTAAAAACCCCAGACAATTTCTTTGGCTGTTGACCAGTGTAAATCTGTTGGTATTTTGTGAAGACTTGTACAAATGTAATGTGTGGAATAGTGGAAGCGGATTAGTTGAAGTGAAACATCCATAATGTTGTTCACACAGTGCAACATAGTTCCACCTAGAACCCTTCCCTGTGTACAAGATAATACAATTTTTGTCATGTGACCATGTTAATGAGAGCCAATTTCTACACTTTGGATGAAGCCTGGGAGACCCTTAATGCACTGCACAGGCCATCAACTGGAAATGAGACGAGTTTTAAGAAAGACACAGCCAAGAGACTAACCTTGGTCTTTACTGAGGCAAGAGGAAAACCATTTTTACAGGAACATCACCAGACCTACTTTCAGTTTACTACAAGACATGTGGGTGACACAGCAAACCAGTGCTTTGATCAATAAAAATCAAAGATAGCACAACAGTGAAATGGCACTGACTGTAGCTGGATGGATGGATGGATGGATGGATGGATGGATGGATGGATGGATGGATGGATGGATGGATGGATGGATGGATGGATGGATGGATGGATGGATGGATGGATGGATGGATGGATGGATGGATGGATGGATGGATGGATGGATGGATGGATGCCACTCAGGCAAAAACAGGGTATTTCAGAAATGGTTATCCTGGGATCAGTCCAAACCTGAATTTTTAAAAGTGTTGCTGGTAAACTGTAAATTATTATCAGAAGGTAAATGTTCTTTGTTATGCCTCACTTTCCGTACACGGAGTCTCCCTAAAATATTTTAAAGATTTTCATTAAAACTGTTGCACTAGAAAATGTCTTAACTCAAGGACATAGAAAACACTCAGGAGAAAAAGGGTGTAATCATCACAGGGTCAGGCGCTGTCAAGCTAGCCCCAAGCTATGCGGGAAGAAAAGGGCTGGGTGAAACAGAGACGATGTCGGTAAAAGGTGGGATGGGTGGAGGGAGGCACCCTGCTGTTTCCCTATCTGAGTAACAGGTGGAGGGGGCTGACTTCAGTGTGTTTGTGAGTTCAAGCAAACAAGAAAGGGGCCTTGGGGAAGGGGGTTTACCTGCTGCACTCATGTCCTGACAGGTAACATTCGCCTCCCGCCCTCTGCCAACAATCCTCCCAGCCAACTGCTGCCATCCGTTCCTCACACACAACCCAGGAGTCCTTTTCTATCCATTCAACCTGTTTGGTGGAACCTCCCCATTATCCTCGGGTGTGTGGGCAGATGTGAGGCAGCTTTAGGATTCCCATCTGCTGCCCCCGACTCGGAGAAGGCCTGGCTTCCTGTGCAAGGCTAAGCTAAAGACCGTATTTTCTGATGTCTGAGCGGAAACAAGGATAAAGGAGATGAAAATGAATGAACAAATCAACATAACTTGTTTTCTAGCATTTTAGCATACCCCAAAGTGAAAAAAGAGTGCTGACATGAAGACCAATGTTTAGCTATTACAGTTGCCAACTTGGCCACTCTGCAGATAAGTTTTAAGAGTCTTAAAAAGGAACTTCTAACAACTTATTTGGTGATGTCTGGTACAATTTTAGACTTTCAGAGACTGACATAAAAAGTTGTTCTGCTTCTCACTCTTCTTTAAAAGGTGTGAATGCTGCCATGAGCGCACACTCACACACCAATACACACACTGCTAGGCAGCTTAGGGTTGAGTTCCTTGTCCAGGGGCACATCTGTGATGGGAGGACGCTGGAATTGAACCAACAACTTTAAATTAAGGCAACAACTTGTCCCATTTTACAGCTGCCCCGTCCATCCATCCATCCGTCCGTCCGTCCGTCCGTCCGTCCGTCCGTCCATCCATCCATCCATCCATCCATCCATCCATCCATCCATCCATCCATCCATCCATCCATCCATCCACTTTTTATACCCATTTCATTCTCACAGGACGGTGAGGATTATCTCCAGCATTTCATAATAATTTTTTCATTCATTTATTTGTTTCAAACAGGTTTTTAAAACAAGAAAACAAGCCATTAGTAGGACAAGACAAAACACGAACGTGCATAATAATTAGCAGAACAATAGTGCAGAATAATAACAGAACAATAGTGCTATTGTTCTGTTTGAAAAGGAGCAGGGAGATGTGAACACTGTTTTAATCTTACTTCTTATCTCAGTTTAATGAACTATGTTACTTACCGACTCAATAATTATCAGATATTTGTAATTAAAACCATGTTATGGTAGGTATTCCTATGCTTGTACAAAATAAAAGAATCAAGAAAAAAAATCACATTACATAAATGATTACAAACTAACTTGAAATATACAGACTCATAATAATAATAATAATAATAATAATAATAATAATAATAATAATAATAATAATAATAATAATAATAATAATAATAATAATAATAATAATAATAATAATAATGACAATTGTAAATAACAACTTTACATACAACATCAGAATAATTAGCAACTCCTTACCCATGTACACCCTATAAATTCTTAATAATCTGTGTTACATAACAACAAATAAAATAAAATAAAAAAACTAATGATAATAATGATAATAAGGTAACAGTAATAATCTACTAATAATAGCAGCCAATAGTAAGTGTGGGAAAACACCCTGAAGAAGTTCAACACTGTCAGTGATCAGGACTCTGAAGCCTGTTAAAAGACTTCCAGTGTGATTTAGAGCTGGGTGTTAACTGAACCAATCAGACGTGTGTATGCTTAAGGCCAAGACTGTGTTGTTGTAACACTGGAAGCATGTTTAGCTCAGTGAACCTCCACCCGAGTCTCAAATGTTTCTAACAGGTTTGGTTTCAGGACTGCCCAGCGATCAGCTCCATCCATCTTGCTATCAACTTTAACAAACTTCCCTGTTCAAGAAAAACGCCCCCCTCTTCTTTTTACTAACATGGTTTTAGGATTTGAGTTAGACAGCTTAGACAGTGTTTCAGGTCACCAACACATGGCACTCAGCAGAATTCAAGATTTCATTTGTCACAGCAAGTGGCAGCATATGGAGAGCCATTTCAGCCAAAATTAAATAAATAAATAAATGGGTGAAATAAATAAAAAATGAGTAAAATAAATCAAAAAATGAAGAAAATGAGTGAAATAAATAAATAATTTGTTAAATAAATAATTTAGCTTTTTCATTAACCCATTTTTTCATTTATTTATTTTTCATATTATCAATTTCTCAATTTCCCTTTTTTCATTAATCTATTTTTCATTTACCCACTTTTCATTAATCTATTTTTCATTTAACCATTTTTTAATTTAGCTTTTTCATTAACCCCATTTTTCATTTCTTTATTTTTCACATTATCAATTTCCCAATTTCTCTTTTTCATTTATCTATTTTTTATTTATCCCTTTATCCATTTACCCATTTTTCATTAATTTATTTTTCAATTAACCACTTTTCAATTTCCCTTTTTTATTAACCCAATTTTTTCATTTATTTATTTTTCCGATTATCAATTTCTCTATTTCTCTTTTTCATTAATCTATTTTTCATTAATCTATTTTTCATTTGTCCATTTTTTCATTTATCCCTTTATCTATTTACCCATTTTTCATTAATCTATTTTTTAATTTAAACATTTTTTGATTTCCTTTTTCCATTAACCCGATTTTCTATTTCCCAGTTTCATTAATCAATTTCTCATATATCCCTTTTTTATTTACCCAATTTTCTTTTATCTATTTTTCATTCAACATTTGTTTGAAAAATCTTTACTTTTCCCATTTTCCAATTCCCCTTATTTATTTAGTATTTCCTTATTTTCTTATTTATCACATTCTATTTCCCCGCAAAACTTAGGGAAAAAATAAATGCAAATGAGGAGAGGCACGTCATCAGGCTACAACTTCCCCAATTGGTTGGTTAGCGTCACACCCATACTTTGCTTCAAGAAAGATGGCGACCTACTAACGGGTTATCAATAAGCTGAAGCTCATTAACTTCATTAGAAAATAGTGTTATTACTCCTGACTTTAGTTCTCGTGTGGCCGCTCAGACAGAACGTGTTTCAGTTCGCGGCTCTCATGGACTCAGAGCTTCACCGTCGGGAGTTTTTATAGTTTGAACGAAGCGGCCGCTGAAGTTGGCTTACGATTGAAGGTTCGGGACACCTTCGTAGCTACCAGCTGTGATCCAACTATAAGGAGCAACTTTACTGTACATCGTAAGTGAACTGCAATATCCAGAGGCAGCTACGGAGCATCGACCTGAAAGAATGAGAGTGGAGAGCCTTGGAGATCTGCGTCGGAGGCCATCTTTCAGACATGCACCGCTGCTGTCCGTCCAGGATCCTCCGGTTGCCCAGACGTTGCACGGTAAGTTACCGCTGATGTTTGTTGTCCAACTACAGTCATATTTAATCAATAGGGCTCAATTACGATCGCGGGAGGTTTTGAGTTGATCTCGGCAGTAGGTGACAAGCTGAACGTCTCCAGGATGTTGAGACCAGCACGTCCTCTGATCCAATACATCTTATTAAGGATAAAATCAACAAAA
Source organism: Poecilia reticulata (assembly GCF_904066995.2). NCBI lineage: Eukaryota > Metazoa > Chordata > Actinopteri > Cyprinodontiformes > Poeciliidae > Poecilia > Poecilia reticulata. The sequence continues at coordinate 23,273,223 of NC_088848.1, read as the reverse complement.
CGTGTTCAAATTAATGGCCCAACAGGTTGATTAAAGACAGTAAAAAGGTAGGAGAGGTTTAGAGTCGATCGCCTTGTTTTACCTTTGTAAACAGACAACCTGAATACAGTGACATTTAGTGAGGGTACAGAATGGAGAATGGATAAAAGCTGAACTCCTGCTACAATCTTTGCCTCTCTTGGTTACATCCCTGAGGTGTGCCAAGTGTGGCCCACATGCATATGCACTGTTGAAAATGAGAAGCTGACATTCACAAATGACATTGAAATAAATTCTAGTCCAACTTCTGGTTTGTTGCTATTCCTCTGGATCCTGTTGGAGGAAAAATATCCCAACTTCACAAGATGTGGCTTTAACCTAACTCCTCTCAGTCTGAAGCTTCTCATATTTAGGTCATCAAACCAAAGTTCAGATCTACCATAACTGGTTCCATCGCCACCAGGTCAAAAGTACAGCTTTTTGGCGCAGCACATTTATTAATGTTTCCATCATGTATGTTTTCAGATGCAGACCATCCTGCAGGCCTCTGGTCTCAGTGTTTCCCTTCAGACTCCCAGTGGGCTCACAGCTTCAGGATGACCAGAGACCTTCACCTTTCTGGAGCAGGAACACCCGGCCAAATGCACTGGTGACACATTCATTTAAAAAAAATTGGCTGTTCTTATACCATTGATATGCATGAACCGTCTGTATTTTACTGTTTTGAATAAACAAACTGATTATTATGAAATCTGTGTTCCTTCTAATATGTGAAGTTCTAATTTAATCAAATCTCATGTTTTCACGTCCCAGAGACAATAAAATGATCGTTTGTTTGTGGCTTAAAATAAACGAAACAATCTTAATAGAACAAAGCTACAAAAATAGAATACAGAAAGTTTTGGACCCGTTTTATTTTTTGGTTTCATTACACTGAAGATTCTTCAACATGAAGCTAAACGTTGTCGTACCTTGTATGTATGACAACGTAGAAATGAACAAACATGACATATTGGGTTCTTAATAGCAACCCTAGCAGTTATTTTACACAGCTTGATTTATTGAATAATGATTGTGTTCATTTACGGACGCCTTCAATTGGAAATTTGCAATCTGAAGTGTCAGTGAATTAGTTTAACCAATCAGTCCTCAGGTCGTCTGACCTGCATGTTTCAGGCCTCAGTAAATGTCTGATAGATGAGCTAATGCTATCGTTTGTATCAGGTGCTCTGGAACAAACACTTTAAAATGTTAATGTCCTGTATAACAGAGTGATATAGACAAATGTTTTCATCTCACTGTGTCATTTCCACTCTATAGCTGAAGTTCATCACATTTCTGGATGTTCTGTGTTTCAGTTAAATTGAAGTTAGCAGGTTTTTAATCAGGGCCACAACACCCTGTGTGTGTTGGGTTTAAGAAAAGAGGCTGCTCTGTTTGAGCACCAGCATTCATTTTTCCTCTGATGTTTGGGTGAACTCTTCTCTGTGGAGGTCGGCCATCTCTCTGCTTCTTCCTGAAGGAGACCCATCAGGAGTTCTGGTGCTGCTCACAGTGCAGACGGTTCTCCTCACTGTCAGCCCTGGTCCCTCTCAGCCAGGATCTCCAGTCATTCTGTTCCTTCACCCTTGAATAAACATAACAGAATATGTTCTGGTGTTATGATTCATTTGTTAATTGAAACAATGTTTAGTATCAAAATAAGATTAATTTATTTCCTTAACAGTTCCTTCTCCTGTTCCCTCAGAAGGGCAGAGTTTAAGAGTGACTAATTACATTTACTTAAATATAGTTGAGTAACTTTTTGAAACTCAAATGAACTTTTAGGAATACTCTTACTATGCTGAACTTTTTACTTTTACTCAAGTCATTTTATTATGAGGCATCACTATTATTTAAACTAATTTTTCATTTTGTCTTTAAAATACCAAAATTTCCACTGAACTTAATATTTTGGGCCTTCTAATTGTGTATTTTTTTAGATATGAAATAATTGATAACTTGATCAGTTACTCAGTACTGATCAACTTTTTACCAAATGCTTCTTTACTCTTGTTTAATTTCTTATTCAGCTACGATTTACTTTGAGTAAAAACATGTTGAAGTGCTACTGTTATTCCTGGAGGATAAATTGTGGGTCCTCTGTCCACCTCTAAGGAACAGTAACCACATGTTGAGGCACACGTTGACCAAAAACAGGGAAACTAAGGTGGGCAAGTTATACATACAAAGAAATACTTAAATTAATAGTCATATTTACTTTATATGCATGTGGGCCACACTTGGCACACCTCAGGGATGTAACCAAGAGAGGCAAAGATTGTAGCAGGAGTTCAGCTTTTATCCATTCTCCATTCTGTACCCTCACTAAATGTCACTGTATTCAGGTTGTCTGTTTACAAAGGTAAAACAAGGCGATCGACTCGAAACCACTCCTACCTTTTTACTGTCTTTAATCAACCTGTTGGGCCATTAATTTGAACACGTTTTGTTGATTTTATCCTTAATAAGATGTATTGGATCAGAGGACGTGCTGGTCTCAACATCCTGGAGACGTTCAGCTTGTCACCTACTGCCGAGATCAACTCAAAAACTCCCGCGATCGTAATTGAGCCCTATTGATTAAATATGACTGTAGTTGGAAAACAAACATCAGCGGTAACTTACCGTGCAACGTCTGGGCAACCGGAGGATCCTGGACGGACAGCAGCGGTGCATGTCTGAAAGATGGCCTCCGACGCAGATCTCCAAGGCTCTCCACTCTCATTCTTTCAGCCCGATGGTCCGTAGAGCTGCCTCTGGATATTGCAGTTCACTTACGATGTACAGTAAAGTTGCTCCTTATAGTTGGATCACAGCTGGTAGCTACGAAGGTGTCCCGAACCTTCAATCGTAAGCCAACTTCAGCGGCCGCTTCGTTCAAACTATAAAAACTCCCGACGGTGAAGCTCTGAGTCCATGAGAGCCGCGAACTGAAACACGTTCTGTCTGAGCGGCCACACGAGAACTAAAGTCAGGAGTAATAACACTATTTTCTAATGAAGTTAATGAGCTTCAGCTTATTGATAACCCGTTAGTAGGTCGCCATCTTTCTTGAAGCAAAGTATGGGTGTGACGCTAACCAACCAATTGGGGAAGTTGTAGCCTGATGACGTGCCTCTCCTCATTTGCATTTATTTTTTCCCTAAGTTTTGCGGGGAAATAGAATGTGATAAATAAGAAAATAAGGAAATACTAAATAAATAAGGGGAATTGGAAAATGGGAAAAGTAAAGATTTTTCAAACAAATGTTGAATGAAAAATAGATAAAAGAAAATTGGGTAAATAAAAAAGGGATATATGAGAAATTGATTAATGAAACTGGGAAATAGAAAATCGGGTTAATGGAAAAAGGAAATCAAAAAATGTTTAAATTAAAAATAGATTAATGAAAAATGGGTAAATAGATAAAGGGATAAATGAAAAATGGACAAATGAAAAATAGATTAATGAAAATAGATTAATGAAAAGAGAAATAGAGAAATTGATAATCGGAAAAATAAATAAATGAAAAAATTGGGTTAATAAAAAAGGGAAATTGAAAAGTGGTTAATTGAAAAATAAATTAATGAAAAATGGGTAAATGGATAAAGGGATAAATAAAAAATAGATAAATGAAAAAGATAAATTGGGAAATTGATAATATGAAAAATGGGGTTAATGAAAAAGCTAAATTAAAAAATGGTTAAATGAAAAATAGATTAATGAAAAGTGGGTAAATGAAAAATAGATTAATGAAAAAAGGGAAATTGAGAAATTGATAATATGAAAAATAAATAAATGAAAAAATGGGTTAATGAAAAAGCTAAATTATTTATTTGACAAATTATTTATTTATTTCACTCATTTTCTTCATTTTTTGATTTATTTTACTCATTTTTTATTTATTTCACCCATTTATTTATTTATTTAATTTTGGCTGAAATGGCTCTCCATAGCAGCAAAGCAGCTGCAGACCATAACACTACCTCCACCGTGCTTTGGTTTGATGCTGTTTTAATGAAATGCCTGTTTAAATGCGCTTCTGCGGTAATTCTGGTTCAAAATTACTCCAATGGTATGCATCATCCCTGTTCCATGTTTTCTCAGTGTGTGGATAAATACTGTCTCAAAGCTTTAGAAACGGCTTTGTGAGCCTTTACAGACTGATAGGTGTCAGGTACTTTCCTTCTCACATCCTCCTGAAGGTCTTTGTCCTGCTTTAAGCTGTCCTTCACTTTGTCAATAGGGTCAACTGAGGTGATGTCTTGATTGAGAACAGGTTGGCAGTGAGTAGGTCTGATTGTGTCTAGTTAAAACACAACAGATAAGTTATGTTTTAACAAGGGGCCAATCACCTTTTCACATAGAACTATTTAAGTTAGATTTTTTTCCATTTAAAAGCAGCATTTTGTGTTTACTTGTGTTGTTTTGGGCTGATATTTAAATTGATTTGATGTTCTGAACCCCCCCCCCCCGAAAAAAAAAAACATAGGAAATCTGGAAGGAATCAAACACTTTGCACACCACTGTGTTAATTCAGATGTTTTAAACAATTTTTTACATCTATCTTGAGGAATATGTCTATTTTAATGTAAAAAACAAACAAAAAAAACCTTGAATTTGGCGCTGCAGTTCACATCTGCTACTTTCTTCAGAACGCGTCTTGTCTTGCTTTTTAATTCTTTTTAGCATGTTGTGTATTTATAAGAAAATGAACTGTCAGCATCAAAGTGTGTTGAGAAACTAGAATAGCTCTAAACAATGGCTGAGAGCATGTTAATACTTGAACGCACACACGTGTGATGCTGCCAATAGCAGCCTCATCTGGGCTGTCTTTGCCCTGCGTGTGTTCCAGCTCTCCACTACAGGAGTCAAGGAAGTGGTCACTTGGTGCCAGTAAACAGAACTTTTGTTTGCGGGAATCACCCTCAGGTGCAGTTGACCCCTGACCTGTGGGACTGCAGGTTGAACAAAGGACCATTAAGACTGAGACAGAGAGGTCTACATAGGGTCAGGATATCAGAGATAAAAAAACAACAAAACAAAACAAAAAAATATTCTGTACACATGATTCTGTACACACGACTGTTTGATTCAGATAAATAGCTAGAAAATAATAATAATAATTAAAAAAAACGTATCTGAATAAACAGACACGCATTTGTAAATGGTTTTTGTGTGGCAGCCATCCATCAAATGAATGCAAACAGCAGCCATCAACACTTGTGAATCCACAGCAGGCCTTTTCATCATCATCTGATCACTAAAACAAGGTTCCCTTGGAAGTCTCCTCTTGTCCTCTTATCACTGTTATAGGAAAGTAGAGACAGGGGCTTTCTTCTCCAGGCCAGAGGTGCTGAAATGTAAGTCCTTCAGAATCAAGAGCTACACACACACAATGCTCTCAGTCACTATCAGGAGAACAATAGGGTCATCCAGTCGGAAAAAAGAGTTTCTGCGTTCGGACTGGACTGCACTCTGACTGCCTCAACACCTGGAAGTGACAGGTGAGCTATTGTTAAGAAAAACATGGAATCAGAATTTTCTCAGCAGTTTTCCTACGTGGATCTGGCGTTGCGGTGCTTATCTGTAACATTTCCATCAAGCCTATGGAGGACACACTGTACAACAAGGACAGAGCCACAGCTCAGTCCTCCTCTCAGCTCCGCCCACCTTCAGCTTTCAACACAGTTTTGGCTCAACACTGCCACCCAGTGATCTTGGCAGGTAAAATCCCATTCTGTGCTCAGTCATCGTTCCCCCATCATAAGGCCTTACATTGACATGGTGATGCATAGGACAGACTGGGATTTTCCATTGCACCCCAGAGGAAGAACATCCAGACCCTAATCAACCCTCACATGATGGGCTAGTAAAAAACAAGCTGCACAGCCACATTAGTCTGCTGTGGTCACATCGTGTACGAAAGAACAATAAAATGCTGACTAACAGTTGGGGTGTAATCCTTAAGAAGATAGGCCGAAGATAGAAATGACAACTGTAAGATAAGATCTAAAACGTAATAGCTAAAAGAACATAAAAGCCAAACAGAAATATTCAAATTTATATTCTTTAAATCATCTAAAGTCTTTTTTCTAAGTAATTTAGTGAACTGATTTCTCTATTAAAAAGGTAAAAAAGTTCCATAGTTTTAATGAATTGTTGACAAAGGCTGAGTGTCTTTCTTCCTTTATCTGTGGAAGGATTGGCTGATCATCAGTAGTCGACTGAAACGATCTACAGGGAATACGGCTGAAAAGAGAGGTGGTAATGTTGCTTCATTATTAAACAACAGGAACACCAAAGTCATAGTTTTCAAGCACATATAATACAGTAGGTCATATATTTTTGCTCTTCATAGAGTGACACATCACTAGCTAATATTAGCTGGTTAGTTAGTCAGGCTATCTGCTCTGGTACCCAGCCTGCAGCTTGATGCTTCCATCTTGACCAGAAACATTTCCCAACATTGTGTGTGTGTGTGTGTGTGTGTGTGTGTGTGTGTGTGTGTGTGTGTGTGTGTGTGTGTGTGTGTGTGTGTGCGCGTGCGTGTGTGGGTGGGGGTGGGTGTGTGCATGTGTGTGTGTGTGGGCGTGCGTGTGCGTGTGTGTGTGTGTGTGTGGGATGGGAGGAGAGGGGGGCAACATGTTGCTCTACGATCCATGAAGTTTAAGAGAACTATGTAGAATTATTTTAGCACTTTCTCTGCATCTTGTTAAAAAGCATTTAAGTCATACGGATGGTCTAACGGAACATTTTCGTGGTTTTCCAACCAACTTTTCCCTGTAATCAATGACGCTTGGTGAAAATTAATTATTCTTACATGTAAACGACCCGTCTCTTACTCATCAAATACAAATAAAACCATGAGCATTCCTTTGTACACATGAAACAGATAAATGAAATGTTACATAACATAGCCTATAACACCTTGTTGTTAAAGCCACACATCGTCAGGTTTGGGTTCTGGTGGATTGCTTCTGCTGCAGGGTCGGGGGAACAGTGGCAGCATGATGGGAGGTTCTAACATATTAATGACACATCAATCTTGTCTTTTTTGATGCTTTTAAATTTGCTGAGAGTGCATTTAATTGTATTGACTTTTGGAAGGGAAGTTTTCAGTTGTAGTTTGAGAATAATTATTTCTTTAACCAAAACCCTTCACCTAATCTCTTAGCAGTGCTGTTAAAGCTTCTTCTCTGATTTGGTCTTCAGTCACATGTGAGTCTCCTTCTGAATCAAACCAAGCCACATACAGTAGCAGTTTGATTCATATTGACACAATCACAACATTGGACGTCACGTTTCCAAAACTACTAAAGCAACTCATCGTTGCTAACTTTCCTGTCTGTTAACTAACAGTTTTGTACTTACAGTAGATCAAATTACAACATCAGTCATAAATACAGTGTAACAAAGCTCGGTGGAGTCTGAAGAACTGAAGAATTTGTTTTGGCACCCTGTATTGACGCTTTCCTGTTTGGAACTGTTCTCACTGCACTCATGTTATTGTTTTAGCCTGCAGCATTAAGGTGTCTTAAGCAAACTCCTTCATAACACTACCTGTCATGAGCGACCTGTCAGTTTCCTCCTCACTGACTCCTTCTGGGAGAGATTATTAGAGAATAAATCAAAGGGAGCTCACGCTATCTGCAAATCTAAACTCTTAAAGGGGCAGTATTGTGTAAAATCGACTCTTTAGGACTTTATAGCATGTTAGAATGTTCACCATAAACATATCTGGAGTGTTGTCTTGATTCTTTCATGCATATTTGAGAAATCCTTTAATCTCTGTGGCAACCATTGAGCTGTTCAAAATGCCTGGTTGGACCTAGCACCGCCTTCAAGACACAGTTCCTCCTCAGAGCTGGAGTTTCTAAGCTCCTCCGCTCAGCTCCTTCAGACTAGGCAGCAGCAGTTAGCAAACACCTGGTGGAACTGTGCATCTACTGAGCTCATTATAGGAGCTGCTTCTCAGAGCAACTCTGGTTGAAGGGTTAACAGAGGAGTCATGTTCTGATGACTTCTTGAGTTTCAGAAAGAACAGGAATTTTTAAAGAGACAGAAGCCCAATTTCAAGGCTTAAATTATGAAGTAAGATTACTATTAAGTCATACTTGATATACACAACATTTAACCACCTTTCTAAAATGATGACCTAAGTCATTTTTTGATAAAAGCGATTTTTGTTCTTTGCCTTAATCACTTTTGGCAAAAAGTGACTTAGTCCAATATGCTAGGAAGGTGACAATTTTTATAACTGAAGTTAACATAGTTACTTGATTATGCTGTTGAACGGCACCATGTGCCTGGAAAACACATAAAAACGCTCCCTTAGGTTAAATACACTGCAAGCAAAGATTATGAAGTATATGATGATTTTACAGTTTGTTAGTTCACCTGAGCTGTTTATTTTTAATCAATCTGTCCCCTACACGTTAAAAACTGCTCCACTGGAAAACACACATATCTTTGCGTGCGTTGGAAGCCGTTTAACAAACAAACCACTCACCCTGATCCCATGCTGCCCTACACCTTGTAGAGATTACTGGTGTTGGTTTTCTTTCCACTGTGAAAGAATAACCACGGCCTTTCCACCCTGCACCAGGGGATTTGTATATATACAACAACAGCCGAAACCTGATCATATTTAATAATTCACAGCGACTGTGAAATCCCTCCAACCCCATCTATCTGTCCCTCTTCAGACCTCTGGCACGACGCTGCTTTGTAAGTTCTTGAAAACAAGAGAGCGTGTCGACTACCAGGGCTGCTCTCTCTTGTTAATATCCAAGCACTTCAGCTCTGAGTGTGACTGACCGCTAATCAGCTGCATCTTCACGCACTCTAACTCGTTGGTAAAAGAGGCCATTAAAGTGTCAGTGTGGTCTGAGGACATTTTATGTCCATTTCCTTAATTAATTTGATCTTCTCTGTCCTGCTGTTTCACACTGGGAGCATAAATCCTGTCTGGAGATGACAGTGAATGCGACATTGGGGTGGTGAGGAGCGACAAGCGAGCCTGGTGATAAATAATGCACATGGCACACCTCAGAGTGTGACTAATCCAAACCTATTGACACGAGATGGCCCAGGCTTAGCGCCGACATCACCCCTGACACCTCCACCGCTCCGGCGGCTTTGAGACCTTGAAGTACTCGGATTTTCTCTCCGTGTGTACGTGCATGAAAACGGGGGCGCATGCCATAATAGAAGCAAAACAAACAAAAAAAAAGGAATATTCTCTTACAGGGATCCCTTCTAGAGTAACAAGCTGGCAGCACAACAAAGGAAGAGCTAACTGGAAACATGCCCTGAGCACAAGGCGATCCTACAAGCAGGGTTCATCTGAGGTGAAGACATTGTGTTTGTTTGCTGGTTGTTCTCCAGAATGCCGCCACTGCTGTTCTCTGTCAGTGGTGATGGTTCCTTTGTTGGAGGGAGAACATCGAAATCATCCGAACCACAGAAAAAAAAGAAAAGAAAAAAAAGAATGCTAATCGTCTCATTTCACTGCCTGGATCTTCAGTGTTAAGATGGCTCTTTTATCTGGCAGGAATATCTTCAATCACTTTTTTAAACACTTTATCCCTCTAACGTTCCAAGATGTCCTCTGGCAACAAACCCATTATGGACTTGACAGAGCTAGACAATGCATCCATTGATGCAACACCTTAAATAAAAGCAAAGACTGTAAGAGACCAACACCAGAGCTTGGATTTGTCACTTGACCTTCAGGAAACAGTGGTCAACCGTTACGCGGCAGTTTCCTGTTTTATTCCAAAAATACAAATTCTGGAAAAAACAATTTATTTAAACTAATAGGGGAGCTAAACATAATTTAATATTCATTGAAGATAATTTATTTGTAAATTAATGAGGACAGAATATTAATTTACATCATAGATTTGTGTTTGTTTTTTGCGATTTAACCAAAATAAATGCAATGTTTAGAGTTTAGGCTGTTTCTACATTTAGTGGGCTGTAGTCTACTACTTCAGTAAACCTTGTCTGACTTGTTTGCTTATAATGTCCACACATTGACGACCACCTAAGAAATGAATTCAGCATCATTCTGTAACCCTCTAAGAAGGAAAGGGGTAAAAATTCCACTTCTAGAATTAGCAATGTTGGAGATGAGAGGCCAGAAAAACTACAGTGATGGTGAACTTACAGAGACGGTGCTACTAGAATACAGGACAGGTTGGTAGTGTGACTCTCACCACTAAATCCTTAAAAGGAAAAAGAAGCAAGTGAATCCAAGGGAACAGGGAGAAAATTTCAAAAGGTACACTTTTATAACTGCAGACTAGCAGTTGTATTCATGATAGCATCATTTGGTTAGAGCAGATTGCTGTAGGCCTTTGGTTATCCTGAGTTATTTCTGTAGTTATGCTGCCACAGGCTTTTTTGCCTGCTGAAGGACAAATTGACAATTTTTCCTCATTTTCTTCTTTTGATACTCTCCAAATTACATTATTTGCTATTATTTTATTTAACTTTTTTCTTCTCCACAAAACTTTTTTTTCTCCACAGAAACAGTGGAGGTCAGGGCAGTACAGTCAACTCATTGTGATGTGAGAACAACAGAATGGGGATGGAACAACACTGAAGTAGGGTCTTGTGATTGAAAATACTCAGTAGGTAAAAAAGGGATCAACATATGTCCAGAAAACATCCTGTGCAGCATTCTGAAACGATGACGAAGCAGTGAATGCTTCTTAAATGCTTTGGCAACAAAACACAACAGAGCAACTCAAGAATTAGTGCCTGTTTTGCATCAAAATACAAGAGTTAGACTTGAAATCAATGATCAGATCAAAATGAATAAATCAAACCTCACCTGACAATAAAGCTACTTGCTAATAACGTCTGAACAGGTTTGGCTGATCTGGTGTCCAGCAGTCAGTAATCAAAAGGTGGGGTACACCTGGACAGGTTGCTAGTCTGTCACATGGCAACAAAGATATACATGATATACAAAAACATGTTCAGACCTAAGGATATTTTGGGATAACCAACTAGCCAGGAGGCGGGTGTTAGCGCTGTCAATCACAATCTTGTGTGACGTTTCTCATCTTGTCTCAGCCTCCCATTTTACTCTCTGCTACTGTGAATGCTCAGGCTAGTTAGCCCGACCACTGAGGTGGATAAGATGTTTTTCTGTAACAGGGAGATGTTTTCTGCCATTAGAGCACAGAGCAGTGAGTACATGAGGATGACTGCCAGCTTTAAGCCCCTCCTCCTGGCTCTGATTGGCTGTTTTTGTTCAGGTGCGGAGCATTTCTTCAGGCAGCTCATGGAGGAGGTGGAACAGATCGACGTTTTCACAGATTATCTGTCTCATAACAAACTGTAACAACATGGTGAGAGCTTTAACAAATATATAAAACATATTCTTCATAAAAGCTACTTCAGCTTTAACAGACTGAACACATAAAACGGAGAAAAACACATTAATTCGATGTCAAAGTCTGAACAATTAGCAAGTCAATTTTTTTTTCTAATTCTCTAAGCTAAAGCCCATTTAACTTTGGCCTGTTGCTAATTGAAGGGAGAGTTGTGGGGACTGTCTTGTCTGCATACATATTTAGTGAAGATAAAAACAGTTAAAACAGCATCACTGTCACAGCCATGGAAAATCCTCTGTTTCACCACAGCTCTGTCCTGCAGCTAAATAAACCAAAATACTTACATACATATACTGGACATATACTGGACAAGTACTTGTCCAGTATATACATATAGCCTACTGTATATACTGGACATGTGTACAGCATTTTTTCCAGTGAAAAAAATTTATTCAAAACCTGAGTTAAACAATATTCTGTAACTGCAGCTACTAATAGTATTTTTTGGTGTCAACAGTCATCAGCTAATGGACCATGTAATGACACAACATCAATCAGGGCCCTGCTGGCTCTGCCCTCCCACGAGAATACAGGTTTCCCTTGATAATTAGGGCAATTAGAGATTCCCTGCTGCACTATCTCTAGTAATGGAGGAACCCTGCTATTGTTATTACACAACTTCAGTGAAAAGACTACCAGCTTTCATTAATTACCATATCGGGATGTCTTCGTTTGGCTCTCCACCAAGCAAATACACAACAAAGCAGCACTAATGTAAATCCTCGACACTAATCAGTTTTCATGCCTCGCCTTTATTAGCCCAGGCTGTTCAGCTGAGAAGCCAGATCTGTTTCAGGAGGGAGACTCTGCCAAGACTGAAATGGTGAACGCAGGTTTTGATTTCGCTATTTGGTGATGACAGGTAAGGAGGAATTTTGTGCGTGGTTCTGTTCGAGGCCATATACCGTAACTGAGGCAACAGGCATGTAAGACATGTTTACGAAAGTGTGAAGCAAACAGTTCTGAGGAGAAAGAAAATTAGAAGTAAATCTAATCCAGTTTTATTTTTATACACATTAAAACACCACACAGGATCAAAGTGACATAAATACTGAAAAGACACCGAAATGAATGAATGAACCAATGAAGTAGATAAATGTCAAAGTCCCATGATATGCAGCATGCACAGACAGTAAACAGATACATTTATAGACACTATATCTCCACAGTCACTGACAGAAAAAAGGTTGATTCCAACTATTTCAATTTGACCAGAAAACAAAGACGATTTTTTTTACTAAGTTTCTACTTCAAATATTTTAGTACACTTTAAATAAGATAAAACTAACTTACAAGTAACTTTTCTTAAAGTTATATGAGCTTGTTTTAAGTTAATAATTCCTTATTGATGAAAAAGTTCTAGCTCCACGGCAGATTATTTCACTTTTAACATGGGAAAAGTGTCTGGATTTAAGTGAAATAATGTCATAAATTATTGATTTAAAACAAACTCCTACATCTTGCTGAAAAGCTTCTTGTAGGTTAGCTTTGCTTAACTTTGTATTTTTACAGCGCAGGTTTGGCAAACACTGTGGTTAATCTGCCAAGTTAGTTTGGATAGCTGTTTTCCCTTATTGAAGGAAATCATTATTTTGTATTTACTCAGGTTATCCTTCCTTTATTTAAATAGTTCTGTGACTATCTGTAACATTTCAGTGTGACAAAGACAAAAAGAAGCTAAAATAACAATGTCTGATTGACAAAGAATGCAGTGCAGCCACTGCAGCTCAAAGGCTCTGTGCCTTCAGTCAGCCAGGCTCTGTAGGTGTGGTGCTGTGAGAACCGCTCAGCTCCTCTGAAGAACCGCTTCATCTTCTGACAGATGACTGCAATCACTCGCTTTTGTCTGACAGGTGCTGCAATGTCAGTCGAAGACCCCACAGATTCTCACACGTAAGGCTTTTCTTTTGTCTCCAGACTGACACAACACACACCTCACACACACACCTTTACCTCCCATTGCTGCTTGGGATAGGGAATGACTTCAGACTAAATGGCATGTGAGAGAGAGGGAGGAAAAAAATACAAGAGTGAGCAGAACCCAAAACAAACAAGAGATATGGAGCAGAAAGCTCAGGGCCTGGCAGTCGAATCAGAGGGACTCCTAAGATCCAGTGTCTCAAGCAAAGCTTTTGTTTTCCAGTACACAGTGATGGAGACAGCAGACGCAGTGGGTAAGTGTTTGTGTCGGGCCAGGCTAAGCCCCTCTGACTCTCTGTTAGTCCCCTGACGTCTACTCAGGTTCCTCGGGTTCTCAGGCTTGGACCGACGCTCCGTTCCCTTAACGCCGTCATGACATTGGCCCTGAACGGCCACAGACACAAACAGTAATTGGGACTGCGCTCACACAAACAGGCCAACAAACACACGCAGTCTCGCGCGCAGGCAAAGCGGTGTGTGTGTGTGTGTGTGTGTGTGTGTGTGTGTGTGTGTGTGTGTGTGTGTGTGTGTGTGTGTGTGTGTGTGTGTGTGTGTGTGCGCGCGCGCGCGCGACGCCTCTCCCTTTTGCATAGGGAGCATCCCGGTGGAATGCAGCGGTGTGTGCGTCTGACGCCACGCTAAGCCACCTCAGTCCCGCTGAGGAGTCTACTTTTGCAAGCCTTGTCGTCTGCGTCTGGCCGTCACAGTCATGAGAAAATCACTAGGTGCCTGCAGGGCGCATCTCCCAGGTTACAGGTATGCCTGTTGACACATGCCAAATCCCCTCTTTCTCCCTGCGCGGCAGTGAGCGCGCTGGAACGCCCTGTCTAAACCGCAGACATCACATAGGATGCGAGGCAGGGCAGGACATGTTGGGTCACGTGACGAAACCGCTGCCTGCGTCGATGCCTCGTAAACACGCATGACTGCAAGCCCAATGAGTCGGCCTCTACCTGCACGGCAGAAGAAGAAGGAGAAGGAAAAAAAAAAACCCACGGATTCATAGACACAAACATTCTGGTGCATCAGCCAGGTAGGGAGGGCGGTGCTCCCCCTCAGGGCTCTCCGTGCCCCGCAGTGAGCTTTGGCTAGGCCTGATCAAGTCGAGCTGCTGATGGATGGGAGTGCTGGCACATTCCTCTGACAGGTGATGGGAGCAGCGCCTATTTGATCTTTCTCAAAGTGCAGAGAGAAGAGGAAGAACCACAGAAAAAAATAACACTACACTAAATATGTTTGTGCTAAAAAGAAAGATAGAAAGAAAGAAAGAAAGAAAGAAAGAAAGAAAGAAAGAAAGAAAGAAAGAAAGAAAGAAAGAAAGAAAGAAAAAAGCAGTGATGGTGTGAGTTTGAAAATGAAAAAGGAGACAGCGCATTAAAGCATATTCATTTATTGGAACATTGAGCATTTATTTATCAGCATAATGCGAGCTGCAATATAAATACATATATGTTAAAAACCTGGTTAAAAACAATGCTCTTAAGGCCCTTTAATTTTTACAAAATATTTACAAGGTTGGTTGTATGTACACAGAAAATATAAGTGAGAAACTTGTATTATTGTTTTTGTAAATTTTTGATCCGAGTGATTATGTACATGCGGGGAGCGGTTACAGTTGTGAGCAGCGTGAGAAAAAATGAGAAAAACAGAAAGCCGAAGCTTTTCTGGACGGGACTTGTGTACTTAAAGACCGTATTGAATTGCCTATCTATGAAGTAGTTTAGGTTAACGAGGGACAAGTGAACTCAACATAGAAAAAAAAGGAGAAAGGAACAATGGGATGATGGGAAGAACGCGGGAGACGACAAGGAGGAAGCTAATGGAGACCGCTGCTAATGCGAGCGGAGGTTGAGGTGGGAGCAAAAACTGGACTGTTTAATGCACGTTATGCACAAGTAAACTTGCACCCGGTGGGTAGGAAACCTGCGGCAGATCCGAGGTGGCTAGAGGAACGTGTCGACATGGCGACGCTAGCTTTAGCATGATTGAGGAGGAGTCCTGCAACTCGTGTGGCGGAGTTCTAACATAAATTGGACTCGCAAAGCAACCTTGACGGAGAGGACGTCGGCTGAGCGAGCAGGTCTGAGTCAGTTTTATTGCTTAAACGGGGATAAGAGGATTGTCGTAACGACGTCGCATCCTAGCTTCATCAGGCCTGCAACGAAAACTAACCGGTACCGGACAGTGTGAGAGTGTGTGAGAGTGTGGGCCCATGTGTGATATTGTGTTTAAAACTGTAAATGTATGGAGTTATGTTGGTGACAAAAGTTGAATTCTGGTTATATTGAAACAACAGTTCAAAAGAAAGGGTTTCTCATAAAAACGATTTATTTTTCCAAGTTCTTATTAAAAGAATCCATTCAGTTAACTGGTTGTCTGGAGTTAATTATGTTACTTTAAATGAGTGTATGGTAATTGGATGAGTAAGGATTTACTCAACATAAGTAAACCTGCGTGGTATCTACCAGAACTTAACGAACCCAAATAGCCGCCCCAGCAGTGAGTTTAAGTTCTCGTCCCAGTTAATAGCGGACAGAGCAGTGGGGTGCTACAGATTTTTTTAAGGAAGAACATACAATGAAATTCTACACGTGTCGTTCTTTTACAATTAAAACAAACGGAGGGAAAATATAGTTTAGTACATAGAAACATAAAAAGAAAATAAGTTCAAATAAAAAAATATATCACTGACATAATATATCACTGATAAAAAATGTGAGTAAAAATAAGTGGTTTCATAAAATCAGTAAAGAGTTGCAAGATGTTCTAATTGTTTTCATTTCAAATAGAATTATTCATCCTGCTGTTGAAATTAGCCAAACATGTTAGTTATTAGTCGAATCTGTTACTTTTATCAAAAATGTTTTTTCACACTTGTGAATCCAGTCAGAGCCAGGAGGAGGGTCTTAGCACTCTCAATCACAACGTGGTGTGATGCTACTCATCCCTCCTTACTGCAGCTTATAACAGAGAATGTTGTGAATGCTAAGGCTAGTTAGCATAGCCACCGATGATGACAGATAAATCGGTTCTCCTGTTACGGGAAGCTGTTTGTGTGCCATTAGCACATTTAGCAGCGACTACATGAGGTCGACTGACACAAATATGTAAAAAAAAAGTTTGTATAAAAGTTACATCTTTAAGCAGAAACATAAGATGAATATCTGGTGAATGTATTACTGTATTACTATTTCATTCTCTTTTAGTTTCCACATCTGCATTTCATACAATCACATTTATCTTTCATTTGGGCAAAGAAGAATCAAACAGGCTTTTTTATTTACTCAGTTGGTTGATAGTACACAGCAACATGTGGGGTCGGGGCTGTCTTTGAAATGGTTCAACGAGGTGGAGGTTCTGGAATGGTCCAGTCAAAGCAAAGACCTCCAGCTCCTGACTGAGCTGGAACAGTTTAACTGATGTGCAGCCATCAGGCCACCTTTACTGAAATGTTACACAAATCAGGACTATAGAAGTTTGTTCTTCATGATGTGAAGCTATTAATATTATTATGTTTTAGGAAGTAAAGCTCTTCAACATTCTGCAGACGTTGAATTATTAACAACAGCTCTCTTGCTTGGAAATTTGCATTCTTGTTGCATAACTAAGATTTTTCCTATCACAATGAAATGAGCTTCATCTCTGATGATATCTAGAACGAGTCTTGCTGTCATTTCAGTTTTCTTTCTTTACATCTCAGTTATTAAAATAGGATCATTTTCTTTCCATCTGGTAAAATGTGTCAACTTGTGATGTCAACCATTATTTTCACAAATATAAAAAGTTTATTCTTGTATAACCACAGCTATATTGTTGTATTATTTATACTTTATTCTGGTATGACTTTATTCTCATATTTTTTTCTTACCATGGCCCTAATGCTCTGACATAGTTTCCATCTTGATGAAGGATTAAAATCGTTTGACTTTTTACTCATTATAATAATTGTATTTTGTTTTTAGCAAAACAAACTTCTCATTGTCACAGGACTGAAGATGAAAACATATTCATATGGATAATTCTGGGACATTTACAGAAATGTTAATGACTGTACATTATGCCTATCAAATAAATTAACACATTTCAAATTTCAGCACATTTATGCCAAAACATCACAACTGAAAAGTTCGTCAAACTAGTTTATAATGCCATGCGGGGCCAATTTTGCATTGTTTACAGATATTTTTGTAGACATTATGATTTAGTTTTTTTGTCTAAACTTTAAACAGTTTTAGATTAAGTGAAATATACCAGCCTGAATAAGACTGTAAACAGATGTGCCATTACAGTACTGCCTTGTATCAGTGGTGTTAACGTCGCCTGTTAGTGGTCATAATGTTATGCCTGATCAGTGGAAATGCATGGATAGAAAATAAGAAAGAAGCAACAGGATGTTGACTGAGCCCAGACTAAAAATAACGTGATTATGTTGTTAATATTTTAATTAATAGATAATGTCATCCAACAGTATTTACGTACATTAAAAAAACACAACTGAACAGGAGTTGGTCCATGCTGAACTTGTGAAGGGAGACGATGCACAAGCCATGTGGAACAATCACGGCTCTGTCAAAGCTTATCACAGCCTGTGGTTATTTTTTACAGTCGGCTCGTATTACAGAAAGCCTTCCACTGGTTAAACTGGCAGCATCCTAACAGCTCACATGTGACATCACAGAATTCTCCCATTTATTCCCAGTTATGCTTGAAACCGCAGTGTGTACATCAAAAATGCTCCTTAAGTCTGTCGACCACAAACACGAGCAAACGCCGCGGAGCCTCTGTACCTTAATGCGCCTTTGTCTCCGCTCGGCCACCGTGGCATCCCTTAATGTCTGCAGAGAACACGGCTTTTTGTGACTGAAACGCTGCTGCTAATGCGCGTGTTTGTTTTGCCGCCATAGTGACTAAAACTCAGGCGTAGGTGGGAACAAGACCAAGCAGGGGAAACAGGAACGAAGAGATTCAGGTGATCAGTTTGGAATTAGGAGGACTGGGGAATAAATGTCAGAACGTGGCACAGACTGTATGCGGATCCGTCAGCGGCGGCTCCGGAGCTGTTTGTTTTCCCCCCTCGCAGGTATCCGTCATTCCCATTCTCAGAGACACTACAGACTCACAGCCCTGCAGATGTATTACATTTCAAAGCCAGGCATGACATATAGACAGGCAAGAGCAAGTCTGAAGCAATATAAAGTTCAGTGGTAAGAGAAAAAAAAATGCCAATAAAAGTCTTACATCCGCCTCAAAAGAGCTACCTATTGTGTTTGCTGCAGACTGGGAAAGATGTGTTTAATTAAATTTACTCTCTTGTGGCACCAGTTTTTTTTTTTTCTTTTTTTTTTTGGCCTGTGCAGTCCCTGAATTACACACAGTCCTCGTAAAGCAGCCAGAAGTATATTTTCTTTTGCTGCTGGCCTGGCATGCCATCTATTTGGACCGGAGAGCCAGAGGGAAAAAGATGAGGAGATGATGTAGTTTAAGCGTCTGGGTGAAACTCCTCCACTCAGCTGGACGTGAGCTTGGGGAGTTCGGGCCGGGGGAACTGTGGAGGGAAGGTGGTTCAGCCTCCACCCTGACTGACTTCCAATCTCCCCCCCCCCCCCCCACCCCCTTTCTCCTCCCGGCAGAACCACAAACCCTCCGCTCTACCCCTCCACCCCTTGGTTCACTCCTGCAGGGGCCAATGCCAGATTCAACACAGCGTCCATGAAACAAACACAAACTCCCACTGCTCTCCTCTACGTGGCTTGCTGTGGTTGTGCAAGACGTTTTGGTAGAAAATCCTTGTTTATGTCGCAACTATATTACAGCAAAGCTACAAAGAGAAGCTGGAGCCCACGCTAGAACCACTCAAAACATTACTGACCAACTTCTAAACATTGAAATTGAGCCTCGCTGCGACGAGAAGGCCTGTTGGCAACGTGAGCGTGTCAACCTGTGTACTTTCCTCTTTCAAACCGGAGTCTTATGGTGCACTATGATCTAGGTGTGAGTCACCTTTCAGCATGAAGTCATGCCATTTTGAGTCTATAGATCAGGTTGGATGAGGCTCTGGAAGGCTGGTCCCTTCATGTCCCCCTCCATAAACCTCCAGCACGCCTCCCAGTCTAAGCACTGCCACTCTGTAATTGTGGGGAAACCACAGCACACAGCCCCATATATAAATACTCTATTCTCCTAGCCTTGTCAAAATAAAAGTTGTGTGGAGGGGGGAAGAAAGAGGACTTTTTAGGTGGCCCTCACCCCTACTTTGGAGCTATTTTGGAGCCAAGTAACTCTGCACCTATATGGGCGAAGCGCCACAGAACAAGTGTGACACACATAGACACGCTGAAAGAGGTTCCTGCTCTGCTAAAAATAAGGCTGCCACCTTCTCTTGGAGTTGTGAAATCTCCTAAACTGAGTGACTAAAGGCGACTTACTACAAGCATATATGTTGACACGTATTGTAGCACTACCAACTTGGCGCCTTAGTTGCAACACTGACGTCACGAAGTCTAAAAGGCATGAAGGCAAAGACGGACACAGAGAGCCAGATTTGTGTACACACGACAAGCCGCTTGACGAGCCGGCAGCTTTGATCTGCACTTCCAGGGAGAGGAGACTTCCTTGTCCACTTTACATCCCACTCACCTGTCTGCCCGCAGCAGGAGGCGTCTCTTGTAAGCTACTGAAAAGAGCTGCAGTGATGATTCTTTGTTGATTCATAAATACAAACACCATCAGTGTTATCTGACCAGGGTGACAGCAGCTGTGTTTGAATTGAAATTACAAAAATAAATTTGCTTTGTGGAAACACGGCAATTTCAGACCCTTTTTCCATTAAGTGCTGGTGAGGTGGCACAAGTCATGTGATCAACAGCAGGATGTTACCACTGGTGAAAATGAAGAACACGATAGGAAGTAGCACAAGGAGGATTTTTTTTTGTTCTTTTTTTGTCCAGCTAGCTCCACCAGAGCTCTGACAGCATCACACAGTTCATAAAAAGTTGAGTCATTCCAATGTGTTGAATCAATAACTGTTCTGTAAAATCGCAGAGTACAATTTCCCCAAAACGCAGCCACTCCCAAGTAGCTTGTCGCTCCAACGCCTGAATAAGTCGCTGACGTCATGATTTTTAGTGACTTACAAGCTTATTTACGTGTGATTTTAATTTAATTTCTTTTTTAATGGAAATGCCTCAATTGCATAATTGTGTTCTTTCAACATTAGCAGAATATAGACAAAGATTTGCGCTTACTTGTAATAGAAACACTGATAGTGGAGAGTAATTGTCTTGGAATTGAAGAGATCAGCTTCTTCCCCTGACCCTTAATCACCAGTATGTTGCTACAATATACTTTGGACAAATTTCTTATTACTTAGTATCTGGATGTTATACACCTTCCTTCTATACTCATCATCTAGTGTAATTAACATCTGGATGTTGTGTGCTCATTTTGTAGTCTACTAGATGGGATATAGTCAGCTTTTAATGTGCCATGTCCCATTGAAAACATAGAACAGGCCCGAGCCTTCCTAGAACACACCAGCAGGTCATTCAGTATGTCGCAAATAACTTAAACAACATCTGAAGCACTAGAGGCTCAGGTTAGATCCTGTTCATTTCTAAACAATAAGAAAAGAAACTGGGCACAAGACAGAATCTGAGGATCAAACCCCTGCTGTCCAAAAAAACACAGAGAAACATTTCACATTGTCCAAAAACCTCCTCCGTTCTCTGATGATGTGAAACCAAGCGCTCCTTTTAGATGTTAACTGTCCTGTTAGAAAAGCCATACATTTTTCACAGCAATGTACGTAAAGGACGAATCCTGAGTGAATTTACAAAGACTCCAGAAAAACAAAGCTGTGATGTTGGTGATCTTTGCCTGTCGGTGTGACACATCAAAACAGCTGAGTCATCAAAAGCTACTGATGTGGTTCATAAAAAAATAAAATAAATCCATCTGACTGTAAAGGTAAGATAATGTTAGTTTGGAGGAATCCCAAAGACGCGGTGTTATGAAGCTGCTGGATGAGGTTATGAACTGAAGAGGGATCACATTTCACAACCAAAACAACAACAAGAAAACAGTCACTTCTGAGGTCAGGTCTGCTGTCCAACACATTCTACATACACTGCAATATCATCAGACATTTTAAGAGACGGAAAGAAAATCAAAAACTGACTTTAGTTTATTAATTCTTATTATTACTATAAATCACGCTGTCTATAATATGTATGCTATATGGCCATAGTAGACAACCAGTACCTATTCTGTACTTTTCTATTTTGTATCTTCTAAACAAACGCTACCTACGACTTTCATTAGGTCCCTGAAAATAAAACTTCTCCACCCATTCCAACTGCTTCATCTGTTCTTTTTTCATCATGAGCCATAACTACTGAATGACTAATGCAGAAACCTGGTAAACTGCTTTGAATTTGTCTTACTTCTGTATTAAAACGTATTAAAATAGATGGAAAATTGTCAAAAGGACAATTTTCCAGATTTGTTTTTGTACCTAAAAATTACCTCTTTAATTTTTTGTCATTATTTCTGCAGTGTGTATGTAAAAATATGTTTTTTACATGTTAAAACTCTCTATGTCCAGAGAATGTACTATGAGAGAAAATGTGTGAAAAATATTGAACTCCTCCCACTTGGCAAGAAACAACCAATCAGAGCCAAGAGGCAGGTCTTTGTGTTGTTAATCATCCTCGTCCTAGTATTCTGCTATGCTACAGCCATAGTTCCCCACAACATAGCCTACCACAAATGCTAAGGCTAGTTAGCATGGCCACCAATGACGGCAGATTAACAGTTTTCCTGGAATAATTTGTTTTTCCACCATTAGCACATTGAACAGTGTATACATGAGGTTGATTGTCGGCACTAAGACCTTCCTCCTAGCTCTGATTGTTTGTTTCTGCAGATGGCAGCAGGAGCACTGGGAGGAGGAAGACGAGGAGGAGGAGCTCCATCTTTTCTCAGTTTCTCATACTGTCACTACATGGTCACATTTTTAACAAATGTATATGAAACATATTTTTGCTGAAGTTACATATTGCAGTTATAAAGAGCTGAATATGAATACAGTCAGGCCAAGCCACCAGCAAACTAGTCTGCTGCTTTGGGCCCCCAAAAAGGGAAAAAGGAAGGAAACACTGACAGAAGTGAGGCCGTAGTGTTTGGTTGTTTGTCGGTGATTTTAGGTAAACTGCTGCTGCCTCAGTAGTTAAAGGCACAATCTCTTAAAAAGTCTCAGCATCGTTGTGCCTTCAGGATGCAGATACTCCTAGGAGCTTCTGAGCAAAGCAGCCCTCCTCTGCCACGCCCCCACTCAGCTCCTCCAGACTAGCCAGCAGCAATTAGCTGAGCTCATTATAAGATCTACTTCTCAGTGTAACACTGGTAAAAACATTGTTAAAGAGCAGCCATGTTGTTATGACTTCCTGAAGGCGGAGCTTCAGAAAGAGCAGGAGTTTTTAAAGAGACAGAGGCCCAATTTCAAGGTGTTAATTTACAAATTCCAATATTTTGTAAGTCATATTTTACATTTAAAGCATTTCTATGACTTCTGAAGGTAACATAGTTACTTGATTGTGCTATAAAATGTTGCTATGTGCCTGGAAAAGACATAATACTGATTCCTGCTCAGGATGGCCCTGAGCATGAATCAGTCGCAAGTTATTAGAAAATAATTGAATTCATATTCTTACACTGAGTTTTATATATATATATATATATATATATATATATATATATATATATATAATAATAATTCTGCATGTAAAGAGAAGCCGTTTCATTACAGTCTTGCTCCCCCTCTAGGGGCTCCAGATGTTCTATCCATAAGACCAGCATCCACAACATGAGCACATTCTGCCTGCGTCCCTTTAAAACCCACGAACACACATTGCATCTTTCACACATCTCCTTTCCTTACTCTTCTTCCTCATACACATACAGGCAGGGGAGCCATGGGAGGAGGGAATGCGTGGAATGCTCCAAACCCCGGGCTGGTGTTCTGACTCGTCCCAGACTTCATGCCGTCACCGCCGGGGTCTGTGGCCAGACCTCCCTGTGCCAGACCCACTGGCTCCAACACCCGCCCAGGCCAGCCGAGCAGCAGCTCGCGACCCATAATTAACCAGCAAGCCGCACTGTAGAGCACATCCCTCCCCCCTCCCCATGCTAGTACAGCAGGGGCCCCTCAAAAATTCATAGGAAGACTGCATGGCCTTGCACTATGAACAGCTTCACATGTCAAAACTCAAGACTTTTGCTATCCAGTGTTGCAAATTCCTTGGTTGCCATTTAATTACAGCTGGTGATCTTGATCAAAGTGACAGAGTTGAAAGGTTTTTTTTTGCAGACCTTGAGATGACAGGAGCACGGTAGTTTTTTGAAGTAATTGTGTTTGAGTCTCACTGTGTTCTGAAAGTAATGCCAGGGTACCTGTAATTCTCCCAGACTGGCATAATTACAGCCGAGACACGAAGGGCAGGCGGTGATCATCTTCATTCTTCTGACGGCTCTTCTCTCCTGTTCAGGCAGGAAGGACCTTCGTTCAAGGTGAGCCTTCCTCAGATCAGTCTCGGGGAATCTTATGCCAACAAGGTCTGGTATGCACGAGGATTAACATCAAAGCACGGCATAAACGCCAAACCAAAACGCAGCGTTTTTATCGCATGCAGTCGGAGTCATAGAGACGTCGCATTGACTCTACCAGGCACCGGACACCAAGGGAAAAACTTCAACCCGAACATCCTCTCTCCTGTCAGAAAAGCATCCGTCCCGCTGAGGTGGGGTCATGGCTTGTAAATTTAACAGGGTTTCCTTGAGGAATACCTCATGCTTTGAAAGAGAAACAGGAAAATTGCATGGTAGACAGCCCACTCGGTTTTTCACCCCCTCTCTTGCACTGTAATTTGCTGCTGCAGCAGGTCGGCCTAAAATAACCTTAACCCAATATTCACAACATAAGACTACTTTGAGTGACGCTGGAGGTCTCCCCTTGGGTGGCGGTGGACTCTCCTCATCCTGTGGGCATTAAGAGATTCTTCACTTGCTTACCTCTCTTAAGGTGCATCAAGAAGGAAGCAGCAGAGCTAATTGTTTGATCTCCTGTCCATGAAGCATTTGCCTAATGTTAGTGCAGCCATGGCCCACACTGCAAAAACACTATTGTTAAAAAGTCTCACCAAATATATTTTTTCCAGTTTCTACTGCAAATATCTTAATACACTTGAAATAAGACAAAACTAACTTACAGATTATCTTTCAGCTTGTTTTAATCATCTCTTAATATTCATGAAAAAATGCTGTAGTTCCATTGGTATATTATTTCATTTATAACATGGGAAAAATCTGTTCTTGCAAGTAAATTTATCTGCCAATGGAACTAGCATCTTTTCATCAATATTTAAAAATGATTGACTTACAACAAGCTGCTGTTCTGAAAAGTTATTTGTAAGTTAGTTTGGCTCATTTCAAGTATAGTAAGATATTTGCCTTACAAACCAGACCAAAAATACCACCAATAGATTTTATGTTTTTCCAGTCAAAAGGTTTAGTTTTCCTAATATTTCTGTAAGACATTTTTAATGGTACTGCATAATTAAGTCCAAAATTTAAAAAATTGTACGTTTCAAAGGTTTTTATTGAGATAAACGTCAAGTTTTGATAGATTGTTGATGGGATTAATGACTTGGTGAGCCCACTCCCTTGGACTGGAGGAAACTCCACACATGAACGTTCTCAGCTGTGAGCATGAGACATGACTCATGGTAGTGAAGCTTTTTCTTTCAAGCCTTTTTTGCTGGAGGCCTAAATAAGCTGAGGGAAGCCCTGCTGGAGAAAGCAACTGAACGTTTTCTCTTGCGTTGAAATGGTTTAGTTTCTGAGCTGCTTCACACCAGACGAGTCCACAATCCCCTTCTTCACTGTGCACACAGACACACTCGAACCTGCCTGGTGCCGTTCTTCAGCAAGCTCTTGGCTTGCAAAGTGATGATGACCACTGTTGAAAAATTTAATTCAAACAACTTTATTGTGTTTATTGTGGCCACTTGAGTCCCATGACTTGGAGTCGAGTCAGACTCAACTCATTAATATGACCAGACTTGACTTGAAAAAATGTCTTGGACTTGGCTTTGACCTTTACACCAGTAGCTTGGGACTTGAATTGGACTTGAACCTATTTACTTGAAAAGACTTGATATTTTACCCAAATGTTGACTTATAAAGCGGGCCCCATTACTTAATTCCACTCGTTCCATATTAACAGACTCAGACCGTCTGTCTGATTGTCCATACTGTGCATGTGTGTGTAAGCTGCAGCACAACCAGTCAAATTAAGAAGATTTTAAAAAATTTAAAAATGGGAGAGGGGGGAACAAGAGATGAAGAAAACACTCAAAGCAGATATGCTAACAGTAGTGATTTCAATTGGGTTAATCAATTATGAAGTATCCAACACAAAACGGAGTGTAACATGCAAAACCTGCAAGAAGAGGATCTCAGATGGAGATGCAATAACTTCCAACTTTGTTCAACATTTGAAGTTACACAAGAAATGGTAGGCGGTACTTTTCTTTTGCGGTAAGATAGCTGACTTTGTGTTGTTGGAGTCTCTCAGAATACAGGAGTTTCACTTTCATCAACTCCGTGTTAAAACTGTATATTGCA
Source organism: Poecilia reticulata (assembly GCF_904066995.2). Lineage (NCBI taxonomy): Eukaryota > Metazoa > Chordata > Actinopteri > Cyprinodontiformes > Poeciliidae > Poecilia > Poecilia reticulata. The sequence continues at coordinate 23,247,211 of NC_088848.1, read as the reverse complement.
GTCTTGTAGCTGATTTTGTCCCCGCTCTTGACAGCCAGGTTTTATCAAGATTTGAGATAAATACAGATTTAAAAACACATGGTCTATTATTTACATTTAACATATAAAGCACTTGAAATTTCAAGTTTCAGACTTGAGACTTGACTCAACTTTTGCCTGTCTTGACTTGAGACTTGACTTGGAACTTGAGGATAAAGAATTGAGACTTGCAAAACACTGACTTGGTCCAACTACTGTTTTATTTGTCACTGAGGGAAAATTTTAAGGCACATGACTACAAATAGACACAGGAGTGATAGTTCAGACAACAGAATTCATAAAATTCACATAAATATATAAATATGTAGGTAGTAAAAAGTGCAGTGTGATTTGTGAATGAGTAGCAAGAGTTCATGGTTGTGTTGGGAGGGTCAGCTGGCCCCGGGTCAGTGATGGTTGAGTGCTCAGAAGAGCGACGACCCTCAGGACAAAACTGAAGGATTTCTAGCACCACTTCCTTCAAATGAATAAAGGAATCACTCTGATTCTTTTACTAGTGATCAACCAAACAATACCCAGAGTTCAGAGTTTGTTTAGCCACAGTAAAGCAAGGTGTTAAATATTGGGAAAGCTTACGCATGTTGCCTTCAGGGGCATGTGAGATGTCAGAGTCATGGAAAACTTTGAATGTTTTGGTTTTATTTCCTGTAACAGGGTTGGCATATTTCCCTTAGCCACTCGGCGTTGGCTGAGTGTGGAGGTGTTTGAGGTCTCAGGACGTTTAACCTTCATGAAACCAGGATGAAACTCCTACAGATCACAGATCTCTTTCACAACAGCCTCCCGACAGCAACACAATTAAACATATCAACACCATATGTACATCTGAATATTCATCTGCACACCTCTGCTTTTATTTCAATCACCAAGACATCAGCTGCACTGTAAAACATGAAACTGTTCATTTTCATTAACCTTACTTGCAATGTGATCTCTACAGAAACCCAGACTTAATACAAACTGTCACACAAACAAATCAAAGCAGATCAATTAGAGAAAAAAACAAAACAAGATTTTGCAAAGTCTCAAACCTTTTGGTCATGACTGCGTGCATTAAGGGTGATGAAAGTTACTGAAAAAGCATGATTGATTGTAAATGAATCCGCAGACCCATTTTGGGATATTTTTCAAGTCGGAACAAGAAAACCACTTAATCTGAGTGATGGGCATCAGAGCAGAGTGCCCATGATCTCACTGGAACCAAAGTTTCCAACGGGAAGGTTTTTCATCTCTCCTCTCCAGATCCTCACTGGATTTCCACCATCAGCAGTCACCAGAAATGTGTCTGGATCAGAACGTTTCTCTAAGGTTGGTTTAACACATGACATGCTGGATTTCTGCTCCCCTCCTTAAATAGTCCCAGCCAGGTAAAATACAAAAAAAACTAACATTGAAATGCGACACGTGACGCATGTGTTTGTTGTTCCTAACCTGCATGTTAGTTGTGGTATTGTGGTTTCTGACAAGTGAATCATTGGACAGGATTGAAGAATTTGTCATTCATTGCTTCAGGGGATTACAAACTTTAAAAGGGGCAGTATTATGTGTTTTCCAGCCAGAGTGGATTTTAAAGCTATGTTAGCTATGAAGTAGCTATGTTACCTTCAACCTTATAACAATGTTGCATATATCAAATATGCTAAACACCTTGAAATTGGGCCTCTGTCTCTTTAAAAATTCCTACTGTTTATGAAACTCCGCCTTCAGGAAGTCATCATGTGGTCTGTAGCTGTCTTGTGATTGGAAGGTTGTAGGTTTAATTCCAGCTTCCTCCTGCCACATCGATGTGCCCCTGGGCAAGGCACTTCACCCCAAAAGTTTAAAGTTTAAACTGCAGCTTTGAGGAGTACCTGCATATTGAGGGTTGTGCTAGGTCCACTCAGGTGTTTTGCACAGCTGACTGGTTGCCATGGAGAGTCAATTATTTCTCAAACATTCATGAAAGAATTAAAGCAACACTCCATGTATGTTTTTCATGACATTATAACACGATCTAAAACTCAAAAATGTTGATTTTACATAATACTGCCCCTTTGAAATACTATAGTTCCTATTAATATTATCATTTGTATGCTAGAATATACAACAAATGCCAAGTAGACTCATATTTTATACCAGAAATCCCTCATAAAGTCACTTCTCATTCTCATACACACCGACTTACCTCACTCCCTCCCCATTCCACCCTCCCTGCAATCCCCGATACTCGCACAAACCGCAGGTACCACACGCACACTGGTTCTCATATGGAATATCGTGGGTGGTGCTGGACCGGTAGAGGGCTCTGTAAATAGCTAGGGAGCAACCCCTCCATTTCAGCGACCCAAATTTCCTTTTCTGAGGTCGGCTCCCTGGGTTGGAAGTGCTGTGCAGCAAGCATCCAGTCGCCACGGCAGACCACAGCGGCCACGCTGACAGCACTTCACAGGGACCACGGCATGGCAGGGTGACCAGATGGCCCTCCACACACATCCAACAGCATGAGCCGACTCGGCCGCCGCGTACACACACTCCATGCGTGAATCCTCTGCATGCTCGGCTGCGCCCAGCCATGCATTGCTGCACTCTCCTCACATGTGTGTACTCACGAAACTCGCGAGCCATGAATACAAAAGGAATGCGGCCACGATCTGCCTCAGACATGTCAGGAACAGAGACAGCGTGTGGGAAGATGGGAGGAAGTGGTGCCTGTTTGTTTTGTTTGCATCTGACTGTGAATGAGGAAAATCCTTTCAGCACTTACAAAACCAGGAACATGTAGGAGAAAACTTTACAGAATATAAATGAACAAAGAAACATCCGTCCGTCCGTACATACGTACATACTGTCCACTGATACCGTTCACTCCTTCATGATGACATTGTTTTTATCTCTAATAGGACTGAACGGAGATGTAGTTGTTATGATGAGCTCAGCAGACGCAGTTCCACCAGGTGTTTGCTAATTCCTGCTGCCGCTAGTCTTGAGGAGTTGGAAATGTGGGTGGAGACCACAACTCAGAGGAGGAGCTTTGGGGAAATGGGCGGAACTTTGTGAGAGTAAGCATTAGGCACCTCTAAAAGGTTGCTGCGAGAAATTCAAGGATTTTTAAAACATAAAATAATTAAGGCAACATTCCAGGTATGTTTTTGATGATGGAATAACATTATAACATGATATGAAGCAAAAAGAACTTAATTCCTCCTATTGTTCTATCTACCAAGTTGAACACTAATAACAATATAATCCTGAAAAATTGGATACCATCCGTAAGTATTACCTATAAACAACGCGACCAGCTGATCTCTGCCTCTCACTGGTTAGCGCTAGATGTGTTTGTTAAATTGCTTAGTTCAGTATAGCGACTGCATTTAAAATGACAGTTTTCTTTTTTTTTTTATCAAGTTCAGTTTTTTGTATCCTTCAAGAGAAGATGGTCTCTTATTTGAAATCTCAGTGTAGTTAATAATCAGGGAGTGAAGCTAAGAGCTACTAAGAGTTGGACACATTCAGAAAAACACGACCCCAAAAGAAGCTCAAACTCCAAACTTAGTTTCAGTAAAAGCTGCGTTTTCCAATAACTCTGCTGAACAGTTTGCACTGAGGCTGTAAACCTGTCATGACTAGTCTGTTCATTTCTCTAATCCCAAAATAAAATTTTTCAGTTTTGGAGACGAGGTTTATGTGTTGCTAATCCTTAGAGAAAAATAGCTGAGCTTGTGGAAACAATGCTTAATTCATGCTGAAAAGAGAATAGGTCGAAAGCAATTATATGAATGAAATCTTTTTTTTTTTTTTTTTAAATAAAAAAACTATTTAGTGTTTCCAAAGATATAACAAATATAGAAATGCATCTAGAAATTTCCTCGTAATCAGAATCAGGTGATTTTCAATTGGAACGTCTTTGAACCTGCTGGAAACGGAAAGATCAGATATACAGTGTGTTAGTGAACACACTCTTCTACTTAAGTAGAGTTGCAGTTAGATACTTTAAATATTACTGAGGTTTGAATACAAATATGAAAAACACAAAAACTGTAAGAAGTTATTTAAGCAGAAACAGGTTCTCAGTCTAGCACATGACTGCAGATAATTCAGCATCAAATTACTGCAAACACTGGAGGAGCTGCAGAGTTACCACAGACCTATGGCAATCTGTTGCCAAGGTGACTCACAGTTGGCCTTCAGAATACATTTGCAAGAGGAATGAAAAGTTTTGTTTGTAACACGGCAGACCAGCAGAACCACATGATCAAATAACAAAAAAAACTGAACATGCTGAACAATGCTATATGACAGACTATGTCTACGGGGTGTCATCTGTAAAGTTACACAGATGCTCCCTTTATATGCAACATAATTTTTATCCACTGAAAAATAATTCTCAGAGATGGCTTGCATTTAAATGTATGCTTAAAAAATGAAACATGGACAGCAATAAAATAGAAGAAAAGCAACTTATCCACAAGTTGGTAATTAACAAAACAAAAGAGGGAGACAGTGAGAGAGAGCGTGTGAGAGACAGGGAAAGAGAGAGAGAGAAAGAGAGAGTGAGAGACAGGGAAAGAGAGAGAGAGAGTGAGGGAAAGAGAGGGAGAGAATAGTCAAGACTGTTCAGCTTCAGTCCCAATCTTGTCTGTCTGGAAGTGTCTTTGCTCTTAGCCCCGCCCACATCACATGACTAACATAAACACGATAACGACCTCAATGTGTTCATTTTTCAAGATCATATTTTCATCATATTATTCATACATTTCTAAATGTTGCAGTTCCAAACTGAATATTTAATTCACAAGCTACATATTTAGTTTACAAACTATTTAACTGAATATTTAGTTTGCAAACTTACAACCAAAAATCAAAAGTTGAAAATGTAGAATTTTTCAAATTCAGAAATTCCCAATTGTTTTTCTAGAATTGTTTTAGATTAATCTGAAATTTTGTTGATTTTTGGAAGATATCTACTCCTCCTTCTTTTGATTTTTATAATATGCTCCTTGTTTTCTAATGTCATTGTGCAAACTAAATATTTATTCCAAAACTAAATATTGACTTTGAAAACTTATTTAGACTACAACTAAATATTCAAATTCAAATTAAATATTTAGTTTAAAAATATTCTAGCCTAAAAGTAAATATTTAGCTCGCTAACCAGATATTTTGCTTGCTAAATATTCAAGTTGTAAATTGGCTTGGAAATAAGTGGAAGTGGACTATCAAAATAAAAGCATTGTCTCACTTTAAATCACTTATTGTGAGTTTTTAAGATGTTAAAACCAGAGTTGATATTATTATGTGTTTTAAACTGATTCAAAAGTCTCACTTTGAAGAATAGCTAAGTGTCAGTAGAAATGCCTCTACAGTTTGAGGTTTGTTACTTCATACCCACCATGATTAGAATGTCTTCCAGGAAACAGGTCTTTTCTAAAAACACAGATGAATTACGAGAAACCATAAAAGACAAGAGCCTGGGCATCGAAGCAGCAAAAAAAAAAAAAAGAAAGAAAGAAAACATGAGTGACTACCTCATGTCTGTCCTTCAAAGGCCTTTTGTTTGCAGTGGAGGAGCTGAATGTTGCCATTCACGTCCGACGTTTTTACCCGAGACAATATTTTATAAGCTCTTCAGAGAGAACCTTTAGCTTCCTTTTCCTGTGGTTTGGCCGAGGCTAAGCTGTCGGGCGAAGGGAACAGCCAAACCCAAATGTAGATGCTCAACTTGGCAGGCTCTGCTCAGAGCGTCCTGACCAGACAAAAGCAGGGAGAGGAATAAAGCCATTTATTTATATTCTCTGTGGTTTTGCGTGTTGGATACTAGACTTCCAGACCCTGAGTGAACACTCTGTCTGAAGACAAAGACAGATGGATGGCTTTCCGTCGACACACTTGAAGGAACTTTCTGGATTAATGTCAGATCCATATGTGTTAATGGTGTGAGAGCATTTGATGTGTGGTCCGCCTCCGTTTACCAACACCCCCTGCCCCCTTCCTTCCGTTTCGTTCTCGGCTCTGTAGGCCCGACTTTCACAGCATCACGGCATGGAGGGCACACACCTCCAGTGATGATCCACATCGGCAGCATTAGAGATCTGATGAAACCCGATCAGATCTCTTCTTTTTTTTTTCTGCAGGGATGACCTCACTGCTGTCAGCCAAGGTATGGAACCAATTTAAAGGAGATCCCAAGAATCACTGGTGTGTTCAGATTTGTCAAACCCAACTACATCAGGGCCAACTTCCACTTCTGCTGCACACATACTGTACTGTTACGGAGACTGGGGGGGGCTGTGTGACAAAAAGCGTATTCCGCCAACGGAAACTGCTCTTATAGGTCTGTCTTACTCACACCCAAGCGCTATGTGGGAGAGCCCATAAATGAGTCAACCCTAGCTGTTTCTATACAGTCTTGGAAGCTGCAACGGGAGTTAGGAAGGTGGTGGTTGGGGGTGAGGGTGGGGGAGGGGGTGGGGTTATATATGTTCACACAAATCCACACACACATATACGTTTGCTGTGGCTAACTCAACCTCTCTGGTCAGGAAAGGAAGCCAAGAGCAAGCAGAGCAGTGGAACACTGGGAGTCTTGTGCCTGATTTTGGAGCCTCTGGCTCTCTCCCGACCTCGCTTCAAAATACACTGCGGCTTCGAGGAACAGCACTCTCAGCAGTGGGGAGGCCAGGCATGGAAAATTCAAACACAACAAGAAAGAAGGGAAAGATGGGGGTGGGGGCGGATGGGGAGGGAGACAAAATTTATGTGCTCATTCAGTTTCGTGGCGGTGAGCATTTTCCTAATGCTTTTAACACACTTTCTGTTCAAAGCGGGGCTTGCAGAGACAGTTTCCAAATCTGAAAGTGAAAGAGTTTAGAAAATGCAGCGTAATTGCAGTTTGTGACTATGGAAGTGATTCAGAAGTTAAAGCTGCAGAACGTCACTTTTGTAATATTTGTTCAAATTGTAACACCTGTGAAAAAAACCAAACTCCTCTGCCTTCTCCATATTTTCCTGCAGCGCTCCCGCTCAGAAACAGCCAATCAGGAGCAAGGAGGCGGGTCTTAGTGCTGTCAACCAACGTCGATCATCTTGCTGTTTATCCACCGTCATCGACAGTAGCCATGCTTACTAGCCTTAGCATTCACTCCAGGCTCTGCTGTGAGGAAGGATCTGTAGTGTAGTAGAGAGCAAAGGGCAGCACATACATGAGCATGACTGACGGCACTGATTAGCTGGGAATTTCTAATAATATGTAAAAAAAAACTTTAAAAAAAATATATGTTACCTTGTGAAATTTTAAAAGATTGGGATGTCTAACAATGTTTTTAAATAAATGACAATATATATACCCTAAAAAAATACTAGTCAAAACAAAGAAATCCTCCAACTGCCCATTCAGAAAAGTTTGATTCTGCTCTGCTCTGTGGATGTATTTGTGTTCCTGACTTGTTGCTGCTGATCCAGTAATTAGAAGCATGACAGGTTGGTTTCTCTGACATCTCACCTGACTCCAGCAGCATAATGACACCTTGTCTGGCTAATAGTGTGTGTTGCTACTGCTGCACCCTGTAATCGCTCCCCGCTCTGACGCTGTTGGATATGACTTCAAATATGAAACTGGCCAGTGGTGACACAATCCACACAGGGACAAATATTGTGTTGTCCAGTGACAGAAACATCCAGTTGTGTTTTCATCACTTTCTTTCTTTCTTCACATTGACTTCCAATAATTTCTACAGCCTAATCCTTACCCTATTCCTAGCCCTAAACCTAACCATCACATACGTGACTACTAACACAAAAACAACAATTTCCCTCATGGGGACCAAAAAAATTTCCCCACAAGGAGCAATGGTCCCCATAACCCCACATTGTAGACAGAAATAGGTTCTCACAAGGATATGAAAATCTGGTACACACACACACACACACACACGCACACACAAATTGTGCATCAGATGAGCTCAGCTGGAACTTTCGTCAGTCAACAAGTGACAGATTTTTTGTTGTTGACTCGTATTGTCGTGTTATTTTCAGTCAGTGTGTATACATACACTCCAGTTAAGCCCATAATGATCTACACAGCTGAAAGATTTAGATTTAAAACGATTTTTTAAAGAATTGAACCAAGAAGTTTGGTTATGATATGAGAGTATGAAATGAGACCGAAATCTGTCAAAGAATAATGGATTATAATCTCTGGAAAAAATGTTTTTACATTTTATTGAAAAACAGCTTTAATAAAGCTGAAAAAGTGTTAATGTCAATTAAACCTTTTTATACTTATTACCAGGGGAGCCAAGCTTTGCTTGTTTCCACTGGTATTTTGATCATTTTCGGCCTCATTGCCATCACACTAATCTTAAACCGCGTCCACAGATTCTCAGTCAGGTTCCAGTCAGCTCTCTCCAGGATTACTATAAAACAAAACTAGAAGATTTCTTCAAAGCTAAACTTGTCAGATGTATGAATACTTCTGGGCTTAACTTGTCACTTGAAGTCAGACGTGTCCTCAGGTGAACTATGCATTTTGAATTTTTTGATTTTCTGTTTGTACTCAGACGACAGAATTTCCAAGTTTGCAGGTGGAAATGCGACAAGAAAGCCACAAAAATATATATTAATTCTATTTGAGATTTCAGTGTCACACATTGTTTCAATTAATCTTAATAAGCTTTTTAAACTATCTTAATGTAAATCCATTCCTCCTCCTTTAAATGTGATTTAAAGGAGGAGGAAGATGTTTTACTTCTATCTCATAGTAAGATTTATTTATCATTGATCAAAATTAATTAAAGAAAAAAACTTTAGGAAAAAACATTAAGAACTATAAAGTTATGTAATAAAAATGTATTTAATTTGTTAACTCTTTGCTAAAGATTTGGAAACAAACAAAGTCAGAGGTAAGCCTACAAGCTACAGAGAATATGAGACATTCATGAGTAATTGAATATACAAAATATTGTTGTTCAAACAGAAAAGTGTTTTAGGAAAAAACATTAAGAACTATAAAGTTATGTAATAAAAATGTATTTAATTTGTTAACTCTTTGCTAAAGATTTGGAAACAAACAAAGTCAGAGGTAAGCCTACAAGCTACAGAGAATATGAGACATTCATGAGTAATTGAATATACAAAATATTGTTGTTCAAACAGAAAAGTGTTTTAGGAAAAGAATGAGGCAAAATAAAACACAAAACCAACCGGGGTGTGTGACACCAGGAGCTCATTTCATTTTCACTGGAGATTTTTTATTCATGTAGATAAAAACCCCAGCGAAGGCTCCTGCTGTCCTTCCATGGTTTAATTAGCGTGGCGTATCTTGGGTTTCAGGCATAAAGCAAATAAAGGCCGACGCCTGCGACTCATCCAGCAGAGCATCTCTGGCCGGATGTTTGATCGTTTCTGTGTGGCCCCATCCTGTCTACCTCGCTGCTAATCCCACTGCTTTGATACTCAATTAGAGAACACAAACTCTGCATTCCTCCAGCAGGAATAAAAACACATGAAAGAACAGGTTTGAGTAGGCTGTATGGATGTCTTAGCTAACAAACTAACTCTAATGACTTTATTTGTTTTGGGGTTTTTTTACAGTTTCATAAGCCGAACTCAGACCTGATTACTGCCTTAACCTGTAGAATTAAGAAATGATTTAAACAGAACCTGTTAGACAGCCTGAAGTAGGCTTAAAGCTCTCCTCATGTCCGTATGAGGACATGATCTACAGGAGGTCAGTTATGTCTCTGCTAGGAAAATGACCCCATTACTGGCATCACTTCCTCTTCAGCTAAACACCCCATGATCCTTCACTGCATCACTGTCACTGTCACATGATCAAACAAAGACCATGTGACCAACAACCTGTGATCCTGAAGACTTTGGACAAAATATTCAGTAGACTGAAAAGACAAAAGTATAAAAGAAAAACTAACACAGTGTTTCAGGAAGAAACCATACTGACAGTAAAACTGTGAGGGAGGGAGGGAGGGAGGGAGGGAGGGAGGGAGGGAGGGAGGAAGGAAGGAAGGAAGGAAGGAAGGAAGGAAGGAAGGAAGGAAGGAAGGAAGGAAGGAAGGAAGGAAGGAAGGAAGGAAGGAAGGAAGGAAGGAAGGAAGGAAGGAAGGAAGGAAGGAAGTTTTGTTTTAAGCATATGTCTTGACACACCATTTATTTACACTACATGAGACAGATAATCTGTGAAAAATCCAGCTCCTCTGCTTTCTCCTGTGGTCCTACTGCCATCTACAGAAATACACCAAAACAACCAATCAGAGCCAGGAGGAGAGGCTTAGTGCTGCCAGTCATGCTCTGCTGCTAAAAGTGCTAATAGGAACAACTCACTGTTACAGGAAAACTGTTTACCCACCGCTGCCTGTGGCTATGCTAAGTATCCTTAGCATTCACGACAGGCTCCACTGTGGGGAGTTAGCTGTAGTGTAGCAGAGAGAAGGAGGGGATGAAGTGAAATGAATGAATTTTTTTTCCACTTTTGTCACACGAATTGTTTGGACCTTATTGAACATGAATCACTGCTGTCTTCCAGGGAAAGCTGCACCCTGAACTAGTTTTAGTGATACTCTGCATCCAGTGAGACCTGATCTGACATCTAATAAATAAAAAATGCTGCTGCCCTCCGCTCTCACGAACAAGATGAGTAATGCCCGAGGATCTGAAATCAAACATGTTTTGTCTGCAGCTCAGTCACAGTTTACACCTCAGCACACTTCAACGCAGAGTGAGTTATGATGAAGGGACACGCCTGTGGGCGCCAGAGACTCTGACTGACTGACTGACTGACTGACTGACTGACTGACTGACTGACTGACTGACTGACTGACTGACTGACTGACTGACTGACTGACTGACTGACTGACTGACTGACTGAGGAACAGTGAGAGAGAGAGAGAGACGGAGAGAAAAAGCAGTTTGGGAAATTCACACGACAGAAACTAGGAACAGACAGGGGAGAGAGAGAAAGAGAGAGAGGACTGGAACATGGGATGGGGAGGAGGAAAAAAGGAGGGTGTATGACATGAGGGGCAAGTGAGTGAAGAGAGGATGAATGGAAGAAGGACGGAGGAGGGGAGTTGCTTCCTGTCGCCATTCCTGCCCACATAGACAGGCGAAGAAAAGAGCGGCAGAGCGAGAGGATCTGGGCGGACTGCAGGCCACATGACATTCCCTCTCTGGGTCCCTCGCTTTTCCCTCCGCACTGAGTGATGTGCACCCTCCCTCCTTCCCTTCCTCGTTCCCTCCCCCTTTCCCCTCCCTTCCTCAGCCCTTCAAAGCTTCGACATGTCATCTTCTACCACAAAAACAGAGGTGGGAAGACTTGCTGGCGCTACCGCTGCCTCAGGGTGTCTGGCACTAAAGCTGACTGCAAATACAGCAGGGAGAGGAGGATGAGGAGGAGGAGTGGGAGGAGTGAAGAAACAGAGAAGAAGAGAGAGAGAGGAAGAGAGAGAGGAAGAGAAAGAGAGGAAGAGAAAGAGACATGAAGGGGGGAGAAGAAGATGGGAGACAGAAGACTCAGAAGAGAGACAGGGACTGGAGTAGCAAGAAGGATAGCATGTATTACAGAAGACTCATAAAGCCCTGGGCGTCAATGTGTGTGTATGTGTGTGTGTGCGAGTATGTGTGCGAGTATGTGTGTATGTAGCGAAGCTGTTATTAAGGTGGAGAGACAGAGATGAGTTCTGTCTGTTTGGTCTTTTTTTTAAGGTGACACTGTTCTGTCTCTGCTCTCTCACACAAACTGAGCCGTTTCCCTCACTGTGTGGCCCGTCGCCACAATCACAGCCACAAGAGCACAATGATACCCAGAAAGGCCCAATCTCAACCAACGCTAATGGGAAATGTATGGAGACCGCAGGCATGTAATTGAATTTATCTTTCCTAATTCGTAGATCATTTCCTCCAGAATGCCGTCACATTTTCTGCGCCTCTAAATGCGCGCCTGCGGACAGACGGTGCAAGTAAACTTTTCCAGGCCAGGCTGTTTGCGAGCCTGGATACCGCGAGATTTGCAGATTGATTTAAAGAGCAATTATGCACTTGGCTTTTGAACCTCTGAGGCTTTGGGAAAGAAATGGTGATTGGCTCCTAGACAAAGTAAGCATATCTGACCAGAAGGAGGCCTCACCATGAGGAGAGAGTGCTGGAGAAGCCACAAGAGCCCAGCAAACAAGAACGTTGGTAACTGGGATAAGTACGGCCCTCTGGGGACCCCATGACCTCACAGTCAAAAGATGAGCGCTGCACAGAGGCTGGTAAACACCAGGCGTGATCACACTGAGGCAGTGGTGGCTAATGTACAGCCTGAACCAGCAAGAGAGCCAAATTTAAACACTTTAGGAATTACTGCCATGACCTAGAAGCAGATTTACACTGCTCTTATCCAGATGCTAAATATGAACATGCATCACATGGACACATATGAAGCCACATTAGGTTATATACAGTACATGCAGCAAATTCTTAAAATTGTTGATAACCAAGTAAAAAACAATCCAGAAAATTGTGTGGATTAAAATTAACATTGAAAAGTGACCATGACAAAAATGTACAATGGCCTATCAGGGCCGTTGTAGATCGAAAAAAAAGGAGTAAGTTTCCACAAAAAAAAACAGAGAAATTCTCCCAAAAACACTAGGATATTTTTTTATTTAAGTCAAAAATTTGAGAGAAAACATTCTAAAATTCTGAGATTTATCTCAGAAATTTTATATAAAAATTAGCAAATGTTCTACTTTTCAAACTCAGAAATTTCCCAGCTTTTTTTGTCAGAAATTGACCTGAAAATTTTTCAATGTTTTGGATGAAATTTACTCTTCTTCTTTTCCATCTAAAATGGACCTTCTATGCCATCATAGAAAATAGTTTGTTTTGTAGCCCTAAAGTTTCATAGTCCAAAGCAGAAAAGTTAGCCAACAATAGCCATATTGAGCAAGTTTTTTGTAAATTTATGCTTGTCAGAATATTCCAGATTGTTTTTCTCATTAGTTGGGGAACATCAGATTTTCCTCAAGGCAGTAATCATTTTAACGAGGTGCTTTATGCTAACTCTGTAGGCAGGTGAGATTGCTAGCCTAAAAGTTAGACGTAGCATAAATGTTAGCATACAAAAGACAAAACCAGAACTTGTTAGTTATTACTAATAGAAAAGCATGACGGCACACCAAATAATGGGTTAGGGTAGGGTTAAAATTCAAATTTGATTATAGTGTTTTATTCAGTGGCTTAAAAAAAATTTACAAAATAAATTAAACCAGTAAACTCACTGTTAACAAATGTATTGGAATTCGAGACAACAGCTAAAAAATAAATGTAATTGAAGAACGCTTTCATTGTATGCTTTTTATTTGAAGCTGGTCAGAGTTATTTGTTAGGCCCCCAGGGAGGGTGGAAAAATGACATGACACAATGACCTGCTCCTCTTATCCATGCTAGTCAGATGTGTGCTGATTTTCATAAGTCAGGAGTTTAGGCACAAAAACAACTACCAGTCACATCTGCCCTTTATTTGCTTAAATTAATCTGATCAACTGTGACTGAGACAAATGAGGCTGAAGGAAAACCAAAGTTCATAAGAAAGTAGCATTCCTAATCTTGACTCTATTCAGGATGACATTACAACTCACTCAGATATCTTCATTCAATTTGCTTTCTATCAACTTTCTATCATTCTGTTTTAGCCTCACTGATTAAAACAAAATACCAAAAACAGTGTAAGGCAACTCTTATTGCCTTAATGTGTGATCTTTATTCAGTGCCAGTCTATGTGATTAAAACTGATTTTTAGTTTAAGTTAAACTAAAAATTGTACAATACGAGTCAATATTGGTTACATTCATCATGCTGGCTTTGCTTTTATAGGTTATCATTGACACATGGAAACACAGAGTCTCTTAGCTCTCTGGTACAACCAGTCCTCCAGGCGTCACCGAACCGGATCTGTAGCATAACTAGAGAATCATCCATCCATCCATTCATTTTCTTACACCCTTGTCCCTCAGTGGGGTCGGGAGGGTTGCCGATGCCTATCTCCAGCTAACGTTCCGGGCGAGAGGCCGGGTCACCCTGGACAGGTCGCCAGTCTGTCGCAACTAGAGAATCAGTGAGAGCATTTAACTTTTATTTAGCTGTGGTTAATTTCCTGTCAATGGAAATTATGCAGCTGTTTAAACAAAAGAAAAAATCAGTTACTAAACAGGAATCAGCTCTTACCCAACACATAATCTACTGTCTCCATTCATCAGGTCTTGTGAATAGATACATGTTTATTATTGTAGCTCAGGGTGTAAATAGAAGATTTTCTCCTTTATCTTCTCACATATTTTCTGATAAAGCACACAAACCAGATGGGATAATGATGCGGTCAGGCAGAATGTCATTGTTTAGATCCTCTCTCCGTAGTCATTTGTACACAGCCAGCCATCCCTTAATCACATGGGTTTGTGGCAGCTGACTGTCCAGCACTAACCCAGCTGCTCTGCTGCTGCCGGTGTTCAGGTCCCAGAGGCGTGGAAGTCTTCTGTAAGTGTGACCGCGTCCAGGTTGTTCCTCTTGCCACCGACTGTAAACGGTGCATGTCATAGTTACATTTACCTAGAACAATATCAATATCCACAGTAGTGCAAACAGTAACTGGGAGGTGGAAGAAAATGGAAGCCTGATTTTCAGCAACGCTGCTATTAAATCTGAAAAGTGCGGCATACATTTGTGTTCAATTTGTAGTGTGTAACTTCTTGTAGCTGTTTTAAAAACACATTCCCACAGCATTATTGTTCCACCATAATAAATCACCGTGGGAATGGCGTGTTCAGTGTTCTCTCCGCAGCACACACCGATGCAGCACACCTGAATCAATTAACTGGGTCATTAGCAGGATTCTAGACAACTTGTCTACAAATCTACATACTGATGAGGTGATTCAGTCATTTGATTCAGGTGTGCTGGACCAGGGCCACATCAAGAAAATGTAGGACACAGTCTATCTGGAGTTGGACACCACTGACGCAGTGTTTGGCATTTAGGACAAAATGTTTCATGTTGGTCTGGTCTAACCAGAGAACCTTCTTCCACACGTCGTTGCTTTTTCTATGTGACTTTTGGCAAACTGGAATTCAGATTGTTTCTTACCACTCTTTCTTAAAGGGGCAGTATTATGTAGAATCAACTTTTTGAGCTTCTTCTCATGCTATAATCTTATTCACTCATCAATAACATACCTGGAGTGTTGCTTTGATTCTTTCATGTATGTTTGAGAAATGGAGCTAAAGCGGAAGTTCAGACTGGAAGTCTCCGCCCCCTCCGTTCGCCCATTGACATCATGCTCATCTCCGACCTCAGCACTGGTCCTCACCCGGCGCGTTCAATCAGCAATCAGGCTCTGCATAAAGGATCCACACCCAAGCTTTCGGCCGCTTCCCAGCTGCGTTCAACCCACCACCTCCCCTTCTCCACCCACATCCTTCAGCTCTCTAGGATGGCACCCTTTCCTGACCACCATCACCAGTGTCGGGCCCCGGGGGAGAGCATCCCTAATCAGTTTTCGGGATGTTCATCGAGTTCATATCAAATCTCAGTTCAAATCAGCTGCCGGGTCCGAGCGCCAAAGAACTGTTATTCATTCCTGTCATTAAATATTTTAATTGTTCCCCTTTTTGTCCGTCTGAGTCTTTCCAGATTGAAATCTTTAAGTCTCCCATGGCAACCATTAAGCTGTACAAAACACCTGGGTGGATCTAGCCCAATCTTTGAGGACAAAGCTCCTCCTTGGAGCTGCAGTCTCCAGGTTTCCAAGCTTCCACCTCACAGAGCAGCCCTCAGCACCACTACTCTGCTCTATCAGACTAGCCAGCAGCAATTAGCAAACACCTGGTGGAGCTGGGCTTCTGTTTAGCTCTTTATACAAACCCCTTCTCAATTCAATGCTGGTAAAACGTTGTTAAAAGTTTAATAGAAGAGCCATGTTGTGATGACTTCCTGGAGACGGAGATTCAGACAAAACAGGAGTTTTTAAAGAGATAGAGGCCCAATATCAAGGCTTTAAATTACCTTTATTAGGCCAGAGCAGCTAAGCGCTGCGAAGGCCTATTGCAATCGCAGGATTTCTTATTCTTGTTTTTATTATTTTTCCGTCACTTCGCGGGGCTATTTGTGGGCTTTATCATATTCAAAAACTCACCAAACTTCACCCAAAATTGTCCCCCGACAAAAATTTTCTGGTGAAATCCGAAGGGGGGGTGGCCAAACGGTTCTACAGCCCCCCTAACGTGAGTTGGGGGAAACCGTAGATCGTAAAGATCTGAAATTTGGTATATAGGTAGATCTCCCCAAACCAAGAAAAAAAGTCTCTTGGAGGTACCCCCTAAAAAGCTCAGGGAGGCGGCCATTTCAGGTCAAATTTTGGCAATTTTTCATTTTATTCACGTCGAACATTAACAAACTACTCCTAGGGACACATTGACCTATTGGCTTCAGTTTTGGTCAGGTTGCAGTTAAGGGGTGTGGCATTAAAATTTATCAAAACGGTGAGTTTCGTACATGTTGAGGGGGCGTTCCGGGCGCCGAAGTTGGCGTACTCGCCACAGAAAACCAACCGCTACAACTTTCATATATAAAGGTCAATTGGCACCAAACTTGGTATGAGTGATCCTGGTTGGATACCTGAGGATCCTATGTCGTCATAGTCTGACCTCACCTAAGCCCCGCCCCCTCAGAACAGCAAGTTACTTTTTTTACTTGGAAAGATACAACTGGTGTCAGATGACTGATAACAAGTTGGTCTCACTTGCTTTAAAGCGCCAAGAGTTTCCAGTGAAACTGGAAACTGCCATGGCGGCGCGGCCAAGTCACAGGTCACGCCGCCACTATACGTTTGGCTCTAGATTCCATATGTCTCAGTCCAGCTGCACCAAACTCACTAAGATCAATCCTTATCCACCATTTTGTCACCATTTTGTCTTTTTTCATTGATGTCGTATCTGGGTGAACTCGTCCTAGAGCTTTCCAGATCCAGGCTTCAAACTCAGTCAGCATGAGTTTGAGGTATTGAGGGTCAAAAGATAGCAAAGGAATTTTCCTATGTCAAAGCATGTGGGCCTGGCCAAGCCTCAAATCTGGCCATTCTGCATGAAACATGAAGGCTGGGGAAACTGCGCCAGAGCGAGAGAGTGGTGGTGCAGGAACCCCGCGGTGGCAAATAGGCCGGAGCGACGCTGATCTGCGAGGGCCTCCAACGCCGCTTGCAGCTTTAATTTTAAGTTATATTTTATATACACATAATTTTTATAACAACTTCGGGAACAAAGTTGATTGTACTATAAAATGGCAATATGTGCCTGGATGACATATAACACTGCACCTTTAATGATGAGTTTTGTGAATGCTCTCCCACCTGAATTGATTAGTTCAAAGTTTGGGATATACTGGAGTGTTGCTTTAATTCTTTCATGTATATTTGAGAAATCATGCATGATTTCTCAAATATGTATGAGAAATCATGCATGTTTGAAGAAAACGTAATTAAACGTTTTCTTTACAGGGAACATTTAATTAGGCTTCATTAAACCCAACGAAGTGTCTACCTATTTCAATGAATGCTCTACATGTATGAAGGGCAGCATGCCAGTGCTGGTAGTCAGTTTACCAGTGAAAAATACCATTAGTGGACATAAACAAGAAAACACTGGCAGCAATTAACAGCAAATGCAACTGAGACAACCTGTTGTGTAACTTAGTGGCTGAACTAATTTTGGAAGTCGTAGTACATTTAAACTTAGCAATAATAAAAAAAAAGGACAGTATATGCAGCTATTTGGAAAAGCTTCATCTCAAACTTCTTGAAAGAAAGACAAGTGTGTGGAGGAGGTGAAACAGCTCTCAGATCTCCCCTCACCATTCAGCTGTCATATTTAAGAAGCAGCAGCTTCCTCTAGAGAGACTTTCCACGGAGGAACTCCGGCGCTTGTTGGCAAAACGAGAAACATCCCATGCTCCTTGTGGCTGAGCTGATCCCATGACACCAGCCAGTCTCATGGATCCGTAGAGACAGAGCGGGCCACAGTACCAGCCCGAAGCCCCCAGTCTGAGCATGCAAGAGCAGACAGTGGTATTTCATCCTCGGAGAGCCTTGGGGAGCCGAATTTATGCCTCTCTGTGCAGAAACCACACTAAAGTGCCACAGGGCAGCAAATGGGAAAAACAACTTGAGGAGCTAGCTAGCGAGGAGAATTTCAGAAGAAGTGCAAAACTGAAAATGCCAGACTTGATTTATGGTTGCTTTAAAAAAGAAACAAGGTTGACTTTCACAGCTGTAAAGAAGAAGTCATTCTTTGTTCTGTTGGGAAATCCTTCAGCACATCAGCCTACAGCAGAAGTCTGTTAGTCTTCAAACTGCAAACACAGTAAACACTAAGATCATTAATATTAGGGAACCTAGATTGGAATCATTTAACCATCGTCACTGTCTTAGGTCATTTGTATTCATCAAAATGATGTATCATTGCTAAATGCCAGATTATTTAGTACTTTCTTTAAATTCAGAAGTTTCCATACAGTAAGACTTGTACGGCTCAAGGCACATCACAGATTTGTATGTTTCCGATTTACAACATCTGAGTGAAATGCGTTGCAGGACCACACCTCCAACACATCGTTTTCTTCTGACATCGCAGGAAAATCAAAATAATTCAGCCTAATGATGACCCTGCTCCTTTCCTCTGTTAAAGTGTTAACCAACCCCAGTACAAAAGTAAAAGCCCCGAAGAAGACCAAAGAAGAAGCCATTACTGCAAACACAGCATTTCAAATTCAAAACGCAGTTTGCATATGCAATGAGAAGCAAAGATATTAGCTTCTGGAGATTTATCCTGTGTTTGGCTTGGCCATAATGACAAATGCAACATCTGAAAAGAAAAAGCAGAACATGCAAACCTGAGTAGATTATTCTGTCACATTTTCTGCTGCTGGAAGGATTGGTGCACTTCACAAAATAGATGACATCAAGAGAAATGAACATTATGTTAAAGCAGCATCAGGACATCAGCCAGGAGGTTAAAACTTGGGACCAAATGGTTCTAGATGGGCAATGACCCTCAGCGTACCACTGAGTTGGTTAAAAGTGCCTTAGGGACAACAAAGTCAATATTTTAGATTGGTCATCTTCAAGCCATGGCCTTAGTCCTACAGAAAATGTGTGGTTAAAACAAAAAAAGGTTAAAGAGCAAGACAGCGTGCAAACCTGACTGAGTTACCACAGAACTTTAAGGAGGAATGGGTCAAAATTCCAGGAAACTATAAACTGGTGGAAGAAAAACCAAAATGTTTGACCCAAGTCAAACAGTTTAAAGGCGACTCTACCAAATTGGGAGAAATATATGTTTTTTCCCCAAGTATAAAAAGTTATGCCTTGTTTTTCTACCATTTAACAAAAACTGATGATTGTGGTCATCTTAACTGGCCTAAAAGAGAACAAATCTTGTTTAGAAAATAAAAGGTTGCATCTTTTACAACTATAAACAAGGACAAATAAACAGCAAAAATCATGTACATTTTAAACTATTACTATAAGAGCTAAAAATGTGTTCAGAATTTATCTGTCATGTGGTTTTAGCTAATTTCACATTTCGCCACAATCATGTTTTCAGCTTTTAATAAGGGTTATTTAATGGCACTCAAACAACATATAAACACATTTGTTTGAGGTGGCAAAATATTGCATGTTGGCACAAAGAGAGAAAAGAAAAAATGAACAAAAGCAGACCACAAAGATTAACCACAATTTGCAACATGTGTGACATCGATCAAAACAAAACAGGCATATTCTTTCATTTTTCTGCATGTCAGTCATGGAGACAAAACAAAACAAAAAAGCAAAAAAAGTTTTCGAACTTATAGCGTCTAGTAAGGTGGTGGCAGGATTTTAGCTGTGTGACCAGAAACACGGAAGATGTTGAATTTATGTGTTGGGCAACACTGCCACCTGCTGAACAAAATACTAACTGCAATCAGGAACATGGTCGACACTGCATCTCTAACTTTTTTACTTAATGTGGATATACCACATTAAGTAAAAAAGTTACTTAATTTGTTGAATTAAGTAACTAATTCAACAAATTAGTTACTTAGTTCAACTTTTATTTCACAAAAGGAAACAACAACTTGCAATTTTAGCCTGGAACACTTTAAAGTGGACAAATGGGGAAACATTAAAAACTTAAAAATGTGACATACAATGCCTAATTCATTCATTCAGGAAAAATACTTTCACAGCGCCTCAAAAAGACTGTTTACACTGGGACACACCAACGGAATCAATATCAATGGAGAATACAGAACTACATAAGGTCAAAGGAAGACCTGGTTTTTGGGATTTTCAGATAGATCAATTAATTTATAGATAGATAGATAGATAGATAGATAGACAGACAGACAGACAGACAGACAGACAGACAGACAGACAGACAGACAGACAGACAGACAGACAGACAGACAGACAGACAGACAGACAGACAGACAGACAGACAGACAGACAGACAGATAGATAGATAGATAGATAGATAGATAGATAGATAGATAGATAGATAGATAGATAGATAGATAGATAGATAGATAGATAGGTCCCTATTTGACCCACAAAAAGCATCACAATTTTAAAGGCTTGCAGCTGCCTTGCTTTCTTTGGTCCGATACTGATACTAGGGCAATATTTACTGCTCATGAATTTTACATACAACAGTTCACATACAGTATGCAAGTGATTGCTTACCGTACATTTTCTCTATTACTGAAATGTTTCTCCCCACAAGCAGCAGTCATATGGCACCACTGACCGTGTCAACAGGTCATTGTTTTTTACAAATGGGAGCAGTTGATTAGCATCTGAAAAGCTCATATTATACAACAACCTCAAATCCCAGAGAGATTTAAAAGGAGGCTTCATGGATGCAGAGCAGGAACCAAAGAGCAAAGGTGGCTCCAAACTCTAATGTCTGCTCGGCTTTCTAACTATACGGCCAGACAGAGGATTAAAGAAGAGAAGCAAAAACAAATGAGGCAGATTAGCAGAACTTGCTAACAGGTGGTGGCATCATCCAGGACAGACTCCTGTGGAATCTCGTCTCTGCTGCCAGGAACTTGAGCTTTAAGGATGTCATCAAAGTCACAAGACTGTCACACAGAAACAGTCTTCAGTTAGAGGCTTTTCTGATTTGTTACAAGATTGACTGTTATTGGAGATTCTTCCTGCCCACAGCATCACCTTTTACTACTAGTCTTTAAAGATTCCTGGATGATACAAGTTACAACATTTAATTTCCCTTTGGGATAAACTGAACCAAGTAAAAGTTGATTTGAATTTAGATGAATTGTAGTTCTTTTGGAACTACAATTCCAACAGAATATTTTTTGTAATGTGATTCTTATAATCAATCTGAGCAAGTTTAGAAACATCCAGTCAGAGGCACTGAAGAATGGTTAAAACCGCAAGGATTTCAGACAATGAAATGGATCGGAACTGTCCAGAGATTAAAACCACTCAGAAAGACTGAACTTTATTAGAAGAGGTGGATATACCACATTAGCTCCAACATTGGCTTCTTCTGCCACCTTGTGGTCACCTGTAAGAAACATCTAACTTCACTGTCTGAGAACCGGGCCGTCAGTTTCAGAGAAGCCCTGGTAAACAGAGAACATGGTGGCCTTTTGATGTCACACAAACTCGCTGATGTAAAGCCATAAACGACAGAAAACACACTGGTTCTTATTAGTTCCAGCCTGAGAAAAACCATGCACAGATGTTTCAGATTTTTCATCTGTCATGTACAATTTCCTTTTCTGGTGATGATCAGCAAAACACAGTAGACTATGGGCTGTGTTGTAGCTGCAATACGAGAAAAGCTTACAGAGCTGACTGACTGTCTGCATGTCAGAGGAAAAGGAGATATATAGAAGTGGAATGGCATTTCTAATTGAAAGGAGAAACAGATGACTGAAGAGTTCAAAGCTAACCATTAGATCAACAGGAATTTATTTCAAAAAGGACAAGCAGTCATATTAGAGACTGATGTACATTCAATAAGGATATGAACATGACTTCCATTCATTTTCTACAACCTAGCCCTAACCCTAACCCTAACCCTAACCCTAACCATCACATACCTAACCCCAAAACCAGCATTTCCCCTGATGGGGACCAAGAAATGTCCCCTCAAAAAGCAGTGGTCCCCACAACTCCACAATGTAGTCCAGATCCCCATGAGGATATTAAAACCAGGTTAAAACTGAATCTCAACCTGTCGGGATCTATTCCCTTTACTTCCTTTGCCTCCATGAAATGATCTGGAAGGAAATGAAACCTCAGGTTAAGTTGAGCCTCAGCTCTCTGGCTCTCTGAAAATTGGCCCCCCGCTACTCCCCCTCACTGCATCACATTGAATTGCGGCGTCCTGCCATTACAGGGCCTCTTTTGTGACTCAGCCATTTCATATGCAGATCCTGCGAATAGGATTTCTTTTGATTCACCTCTCCACGTCAAGACCATACACACATGCACACACATGCACACACACACGCACGCACGCACGCGCACGCGCGCGCACACACACACACACACACACACACACACACACACACACACACACACACACACACACACACACACACACAAAAGGGCTGTTCAGGTGTAATTGCCTTTCAGGCATAATTGCTGCGGGCTTTTCTTGTTTGTGGAAGCACCTGTGTGGGGATCAAAGCATTTGATGTTTGTTGTCAGCTTTGTTTCAAGTGGGTGTCCTCACAGCACACACATCGTCACGTAATTACCTCTCTAGAAATTTCTATGGCTGCAGTAATAGAAGACTTCCTTAAAGCGACAGTATTATGTATCATCTAGGCACATAGTGCCATTTTACAGCATAATCAAATTACTGTTATCTTCAGTTGTTATAAAAAAATTTATATATACCAAATATGACCTAAAAAAAATTTGACTTGGTAATTCAACACCTTGAAATTGGGCCTCCGACTCCTTAAAAACTCCTGCTCTTTCTGAAACTCCGCCTTCAGAAGGTCATCACAACATGGCTCCTCTATTAACCATTTAACAACATTTTTACCAGCATTGCTCTGAGAAGTAGCTCCTATAATGTGCTCAGCTGAAGCACAGTTCCACCAGGTATTTGCTAATTTCTACTGGCTAGTCTGGAGGAGTTGGGAAGTTGCAGAGGGCTGTCAATCATGCTTGAGCACTCACCCCTTGCTCTCTGTTACGCTACAGCTTCTCCCTTGTCAGCAGAGCCTGTTGTGAATGCTAATGCTAATTAGCATGCCCACCGATGACAGCAGATAAACAGTTTTTGTGTAAGTGCAAGTTGTTTCTCTACCATTAGCACATTTAACAGTATCTGCATGAGGTTGATTGACAGCGCTAAAACCTTCCCCCTGGCTCTGATTGATTGTTTTTGGTTGGAGAGGTACATTTCTTCAGCTCAATTTTTTTCACAGATCATCTGTCTCAAAAAAATGTTTCATTAAAAGGTATAAACTGTTACTAATGTTGGATTTGTTGCTGCCTCTTGGCCAGGACTCCCTTGAAAAAGAAAGCTTTAATCATAATGGGTTTTGATCCTGGAAAACAAAGTCAAATAAAAATAATTTTTTAAAAACACATGGTGTACAGTTGCCGAAATGTGCCATTCAAATAAACTGACTTGCATTTGATCACAGCAGCAGAATAACACTTCAGATCAGACGACATCAGTTGACTAAGTCAGTCGATACAACAATAAAATTTGTAAAGATAAATTATATAAACAGCAAAGCCAGGCGTCTGCCTGTCTCCATGAGATTAAAGGAACAGTGAACACAAGAAACCATTGTGTTCCACTGAACCATTGTGAACATTTAACATCGGGCAGCTCTAGATGTCCAATAAAACTGGAAATGAGCTTAAAAAGTAAATTTTTGAGTTTGGAGATTGTTTTTTTTCCTGCTGTTTATAAAGCTTTGAATGACACCGTCTAAAGCAGTATAAAATAACCTACATGTTTAAGTTTTTCACCTTCACTAACTGTAAGGACTGATTGAAGAAAATCCGGACCTTATACAATTGAATCAATGTGACATTTATGAAACGTTACACATCTAAAATGTGATGCGTGGATAATTATGATTAAAGGGGAGGGGTTGCAGAGCGAGGGGCGTTTAAGAACATAAATACAGCCTGGAGCAGAACACTGGTTCACCAGACATCGTTGCGTTTTATTTAAAACATCACTGAGAGCCTGAGCAGAATCATTTCCCCCCCGACCAAAACATGGAGAACTGGAAGATCCAGCTTGTCATCGTGACTTTTTGCGTGCTGATGCAAACTTCCAAAGAATCAACTAGTGGCGGCAAAGACGAGAGAAGGCTGTCCAGACACTGGCAGGTGAGAACAGGTTTATTTCAGTTATTTTGAAGATTCTTGCATCAATAAGCTTAAGCCAATGCCTGATTTTCCTGGCAGTATGAGTTTGGGGACAACAGCCCTGCAGACAGCCTGATGAAAAGATCCAAAGCCCTTCGCTTCTACGGCCTGATGGGAAAAAGAGCAGGTAGCATCTGAACACTTCAACAAATCACATCCTGCAGCATCATTCAGATCATCTGCTTTGATTTCTTCACAGTGACGAAGAAACCGTTTCAAGTGAAGAGGCGTGAGTAATCTGAGCTCTCCTTTTATATAACTTTTTTTAAATGATCTTTTCCCCTCAAAATTTGTTCTCCTTTTTTATATAACTTTTTTAAAATGATCTTTTCCCCTCGAAATGTAAGTTTTTTTTTGTTTTGTGTAATTTTAAGTGACTATTATTTTTTAAATAATTTTTAAACGATTTCTTTAAAAAAATTATTTTTTTTTCTTCTACTTGTAGGAAACAAGGGGGTTGCATTCGTGGGTCTGATGGGGCGAAGTGTTTCCACCGAAGGTGAGCAACTATTAAAAAAACAAGCGAAGCAAAAGTGAAAATATCAAGGCAGCTTTATTGGTAGAGACGGTTTTCAAAAGCAGATGATCACCAAGCGCATGTGGTCCCGTTCAGATGTGTTCTGTTTGTTACAGAGTCTGTGAGTGGAGTGAATCCTGCTGCAGCAACCAGAGAGACCCAGCGTCCAGAGGAACCGTCCCAGCAGGGTATGACCGGAGCAGTACAAAAAACCTGAGCTTGGCTTACTTTCAATATCATATTTTTTTTCCCTCTCTAAGCAAATTAAAAATCACATTTTTTTCCCATTTATTTGGCAGGTTCCCTAAAGGAATGGATACACTTCTTGTACTAATCAGACATATGGGGAATAAGAAAAACATCTATACAACGTTTACACCAACCAAAGACTATAAAAAATATTTTTTAGTAAAAAAATTTCACCTTGCTTTTTTTTTTCCCAATCATGCCAAACAGGAATAACTACCATCTCAATGATGCACATTATCTGAAAGAAATAGTAATAAAAAAAAAAGAAAAGAAATGTGGAAATGCTGCTGAATGTCTTTATGTATTCAATTCATCTGTGAGCAAAGCAGAACATTCATGTCTCTCCACCAGCCCAGGTCAACTCATCTAACATTCACAACAAAGTGAGACGAAGACCCTTTAAAAACACAAAAACTCTTCCTCTAGCTGTAAATGCTTCAACTCATGATGCTGAGGATAGAAATGGACATAAAAAGATGCAGATAAATGATCTGGATACAGGAGTAAAAGAAAAGTAACACTGATCTTCACTGACGAGTCAAAGGTCTTAGGCTACTTGTGGTTTTGGAGGCTGGTAGTGAAGGTTCAGTAGCCTGAGGGTATTGTGCTTTATGTCCCTTTGGGAGGCGTCCATTTTAGCGAGCTCGGGTCGATAGTTTTGTTGCTGTTACCTCGTTTGATCTCCTTCGCTTTCCACTCGTCGATCAGGTCCTGGGAGGAAACAGAGGCGGCGCTCAAATAGGTGGAATCACATTTATGAAACGGAATCTGATCGTAACTCAACAGGAGATTGGTGTCACTCGGCGGAAACGAGTTGATCTCACCTGTCGTTTCAGTACTAAGTGCTTCCCCTTCCAATACTTGAGCATCTGGAGGGACTGCAGGGTGCTCACAATGTCCACTGGATTCACTGCCGTTTCCTGACTGATCTCTGAACACACAATACAAACTTACATCAATGAGTTGATTTAGAGACTTGTTATATACATCCAGGGTTTCCCCCAGAGTATTTTAAGCCTGGCGGGCCACTAGGCTTTACTTGTGCCCCAACAGGCTAAGCATTGCTTATTTATTTAAGTCTTTTTAAAATGTTTGCATTCTTGGCGTTTAGGCATTAATCTTCCCGTCTTTCAATAACACATAATTATCAAGTGATATTTTCAAATTTCAACATTAAAACATGTTTTAACTCAAAAACAGGAAGGCCGCTGGATGAATGACTGCTCTAATGCCCAACCACCGAGCTTAGCAACTTTTCTGGCGCAAACCTTGTACATCTATTCATACATAAACACCATTTTAAGCTTTTATATCTATTTCTACATCATGATGATTATGGCTTGCAGCTGAAAAAAACCCAAAGCTCAGTATTAGATTACGGTTGAAATGATTAATCGGATTAAAATAATACACTAATTGAATAATTGCCAACTAATTTATTAATTGATCACTACCTGGAGTATACAGACTTAAAATAATGCTGCTGAGAGAACAACAAACCCAGAACAGCAACTAGACCAAAAACTATAACCATTTTGCATTTAAGAATTAGTTTCACCTGGTCGGGCCTGTCGTGTTAAATTTATTTACAATAAATGATCCCAGACTATACTTCCTTCACTTCATACACTCCTCACTCGTAGATGGCAGAACCTCAGAGTGTTTTACCTGCTCAGAGAACCAAAAGTCTGTTTTTAAAATGATGCTGTGAAACAGGAAGTTAAATTAGAAGGGGGGCTAAGAGGATTGGTCAAAATTCAGCCAGGGAAAAAAGGAAATATAGAAACCGCTAAGGTGATTGGGCAGATTTGTGAAATCCTGTCACAATAAGAAATAAATGGATTCATCACAGGACAAAGAAAAATTAGCTCAATAATTTCCATTCTGCTGATTAATATTTTTTCGGAAGGGCAATTTTGTTTACATCGTCCATTTTATTTATGGTTTCAGTTGTGTGTGGCATTCGTCTCAGCTTTATTTATCCTTTTTGGTTGTTGTGTCATATTTTGGTTATTTAAAAAGTCTTCCAGTTCCACTGTTAAATGTTTGTTAGAAATGAAAGATTATTGATCTTTGAGAGAGCAAACTTGCATTATTATCACCGTATTAGTTGAAAATGGTCTCAAAGCAACAATATTATCATTTATCATAGTAAGTGCTGGTGAAAACTGAAAGACTATGCAAAATGTATGAACAATGAGATAGTTAGTATTAATAGCAGCAAATTAGAATTCATTATATCATATGCTTCTCAGTATGCTAACAGTTCTGCATTAAGAATCGTTTTTTTGGTATAAGATCTCTGTGTGGAATCGATCTGGATTTCATGTCTGGACCTGAGTGACTGGAATGAACTCAGTTTTTAATGTTGTTCTAATTCATTCAGATGTGCCTGTATAAACTGCTAGGACTTTATGGAGAAAGAGTCCAAAGCTGCCCAACATGTCACCTTTAATGGAGATCTCCTTGCCCTGAAAGTTGTGCATGTATCTGAGTAGCACTTCCTTCCAGTAGCTACGGTAGCTGATGAGGCCCAGGTCGGACAGAGGCCTCTCCGGCGAGCCCACCTTCTCCTCCACTTTGGACAGCAGGTAACCTGGACAACACAAAGGCTTGGTCAGCGACACAGCAACAAGCAAAACAAAATTGCTCGTCAGGCTATCTATCCCCTGAGGAGCGGGGGTAACCGCTCCTCCTCTCTTCTATGTGATGACACTCCTCAGGGGAATATTTGATAATTGTTTTATCAATAATGAAACAATTATTGAAGCAATTGTTTCATGAATAATAGAGAACTAAAAGAAAAGTCCAGGTGCGTCTACGTACTGAAATCGATGAGCATCTTGCCAAATCCCTGCCTCATGTACTGCGGCATGGTCAGGATACAGGAAACGTTGTAGTTCAGGAAGGAATTCTTCTCCTTGAAATTAAAAAAGTCATCAAAGAAACAGCTCAGTCAAGTTTATTTGACCATACATCTTACATTTAAAGAATATTACAGGAAGTGGTTTTGTTTTACCTTAGAGAAGTAGCCCACTAGGTGGCAGCCCGTGTTGTCAGCCTCCGTCATCACGTAGAAGAGGAAAGGCTCCACGTCGTAGTAAAGGGTTTTGTGGTCCAAGAAGAGCTTGGCCAGTAAACACAGGTTCTGGCAGTAAATCTGGGCAGAACACAACCGACACTGACTGTGAATGGAACACGTTCCCTCAGGGTTCCTATGCAGTCCTCATTTTAAACACTGAACTTTACCAGGAGGGAATCTTGGGAGGCAGAAAGACAGGGGCAGATGGATGTTTTTATTGTATTCTTTTTACAGCTGTGAGCTGTTGTGGAAGACTAAAGCAATACACAGAATAAACACCAGCTGATTTTAGTGAAACTTTGGAAGTAAGCCTGCTTTCTATGGGGATTATTAGCTCTTGTTATTCCAGTCTAATGTTCAGGGAGAACACCAGGAGTCTAGCAAACTAACAGAGCCTCATTAACAGGCTGTGTGTTTGGTCAGCTGTCACAGCAGACATGATGGACGCCGGACACGCTTTACAAACCTGCTGGTTGTGTGCTGCAGGACGGAAGAGGATTAGAGGAAAGCCTGCTTCCTCTGAGCTGGTACTTTAGCATCTTAGTCTTTGTATTTTAAAATAACTTTATCTTAATGACAACAATGGCAGTGTTTATTTAGGGTTTAGTCACTAAGTTTCCTCACTATGTAAACAACAGCCATGTGTAGAACGGTGAGAGCAGGGAAGCTCTGCTCTCAGTCAGATCTGACTAGAATTACCTTATTCAGCATCTTTTTAAAAGCATAGATGGCATAACTTAAAATAAATTTGGCTTTCTAATTTAACACCTTGAAATTGGGCCTGTCTCTTTAAAATCCCGCTATAGTAAATGGATAAATAGACAAAAGGATGGATGACAGAAGGACAGACAGAAAAATGTTAAATTAAAATTTGACGTTCTTCACCTTATTTTTTTTGCCATCCACTTCAAACACAGATATAGAGCCCTTTCTGTAGACCTCGTCTCCTGGAGGATGCTTCCACACACATTTGGCCTGATAACACACAGGATAGAGGAAGTCTGAGCGTCATCACAAAACACTCTACATATACAGAAAGTTTTCAGCATATTCAGCTAAGCTTTAGTCCAGTGTTTCTCAACCTTTTTTGGCCCAGCGCCCCCCTAGCCTTTATCCAGGTCCCTCACCGCCCCCACCAAAGAATTTGTAGGCTACTTTGCACTGACCATTATTTTATCATTAAAATTACTATCACTATTGTAGATGTTTTGATTTTTATGCTTGTTTCTGTATTTATCATCAAAAATAATTTCCCAGAGAACAAAAAAGTCATGGGAATAGAAATTATTTTCACAGGCGTCTACAAAAAATGCAATGAACATTCAAGTTAAAATTTGTAGGCCTAACAGCAGCCAATCAGAGTGGGAAAAATATTCTTATTTTGTGCCATTTTCTAGTTGTTAAATATTCCACGACTGAGCTCTGCAACATTAAAACATGGATAGAACTGTAACCACATTAATCATAACTCTTCTTCTCTTCAGTGTTTTTCAGTTTCTGGTGGTGCAGCTCTGTGCTGCCTTCAGGAGAATGGGACATCAGAGTATCATCCATAAAACTTCACCCTCATGGCATTTATTGTGCAAACCAGAGCTTTCAGTGGAGAAACAAAAGTTCCAGGTCATTTTAATGCCATACAAATATGAGACAGAAACATGGATTATATCTTTATATAGACCTGTCTATTGATTATAGATTAATAGTTTTACTGGACAGAAATTACAAAGAACAAATCTGGTTCTTAATCAAATCCTAATGAGTCAAATTGAAAGTGTCATGGAGTCATCAGCCTCATGACATTAACACTGACATAAAAAATAATATTGAAGAAATAAATATATCAAATCTAATTAAAACATAAATAAGTGATCAGTTCTTTACTGTTATGGTCTGTAAGATATATTTATTCTCAGTATTAGATGTGGTCTCAACAAACCCATGACATTTCAACAATATTATTTTACCTTTTATCTGGAAATAGTGTCTGTTTATTCTTGCCATACAGTCCTCTGTATAAAGTATTGTTCTAAAGGTCTTGC
This sequence comes from Poecilia reticulata, assembly GCF_904066995.2. Classification (NCBI taxonomy): domain Eukaryota; kingdom Metazoa; phylum Chordata; class Actinopteri; order Cyprinodontiformes; family Poeciliidae; genus Poecilia; species Poecilia reticulata. The sequence continues at coordinate 23,216,840 of NC_088848.1, read as the reverse complement.
CATACCAGTTTATTCCTCTGCATTTAGTTTCTTAGTTTATTCTTGCATTTTGTTCTCCTAATCATCATGTGTTTCACATCATGTGTTGATTTTTCACTGTTCAGTGTCGGATTCTCTGTTTTTATGCCATAATTCACATCTAGTTCGTCGCTCCGTTTTATGTCCCGCTTCTCCTGTTTCAGAGTTTTGCGCAATGTGCGTTTTTTCTTTTAAGCCCCTAAGGTGCAGGGCGGTCGGGAAGCGCATCGATGGGGAAAAGCGATGCAGCACATACAGGCTATACTGCATTCTGATTACTGAAATTTAAAAGTGCTGTGTTGTTCTATCACACCAGTTTCATACCGGACCACTTACAACACCGGTGTTAACGCTATAAAATGAACGCTCTCTATCGTGGTATCACCCATGGAGGGATTTCTTGATTTCTTTATTTAAATGGGTTCATTTTTCAGAGGGTTACAAAGTGAGGGTGTCGTGATTTTAGCTACCAGTAGAAGAAGGACGGAGCTGCGCCAAGAAGCTAACAAACACTGAATAGAAGAAGAAGAGCTGCCATCGATACAGTTGCAGCCAAGCATGATTCAATGTTACACAATACAGTTTTACCAAGTTGCTCAAAGTCTAAACTGGCATTTCGGGGAATTTAAGGTGTAAAGTTTACCTTCGATCAAACGCCCCCAAAGGCATCCCAGCCCCCCCCTTTTGTAAAAATGTCCGCCAGCGCCCCCTGCCGTCCTCTGAACACCCCCTGGGGGGCGGTACCGCCCACGTTGAGAACTGTTACTTTAGAGCCAAACTCAAGAATATTAAGGCATCCTGCCTGAGAAACACTCTGTTCTGTGTTGGTGGAAATCTCACCATGTGTCGCCTGAGAATGGTCTGGCTCTTCATGTACTTCAGGCAAAACTCGCAGACGTAGAGGCGGCCCAGGCGCGCGTACTCCTCAGGGTAGGGTGAGTGGTACCAGGTATCTAACTCGTAGCGGCCAAACACGATGGTTTTGATCATGTTGCTGCCCTCTGTGATCTGACCCTGGATACGCAGCTTCTCCTGCAGAACGAAAGACACCACAACAAGCACATTTGTTAAAGGCTGTGTATTTGTGTATGTGTGTGTGCGTGCGTGTGTTAGGTAATCTGTGACTGTACTGTGAATGCTGGGGGTTGAATGCAGTGGGCAGTATTATGCATTTTTCACCACCTGCTATTATTTTGTACCACAATCTTGCAACTATGTTACATTTGTTATAAAAATGCTGAATATATCAAATATGACTCAAGAGAAATCTGACTTCATAATTTAAAGGCTTAAAATTGGACTTCTGTCAATTTAAGAAGCTTGTGCTCTTTCTAAAAACTCCACCTTCAGGAAGTCATCACAGCCTGGTTCCTCTATTAAACCTTTAACAACATTTTTAGCTGTGTTGCACTGAGAAGTGGCTCTTATAAAGACAGGGTTTCCCCCAGAAAACTTGCTAAGCCCGGTGGTCGGGGCGTCGAGGCGGTCCACCGTGTTTTTGTATTAAAAGATGTTAAGTTGACAGGAAATGTAAAAGTATTACTGTGTAATTATATGTTACGGGAAAAGATCTCCAGTGAAATGCTATTTAAACCCCCAACTAGTCTAAAAACAACAAATTTGCACTACTGTTTAATCTAAATTAAGTCAGTGGCTCCATCAGGTCCCCAAGAGCTTCAGGAACCCCATAAACGCTAATATTTTAAAGAAGACCACAGATACAGAAATGTATCCATCCATCCATTTCCATCCATCCATTTTCTTTACACCCTCGTCCCTCAGTGGGGTCGGGAGGGTTGCTGGTGCCCATCTCCAGCTAACGTTCCGGGCGAGAGGCAGGGTTCACCCTAGACAGGTCGCCAGTCTGTCACAGGGCAACACAGAGACACACAGGACAAACAACCATGCACGCACACGCAGGGGCAATTTGGAGATGCCAATTAACCTGACAAGTCATGTTTTTGGACTGTGGGAGGAAACCAGAGTACCTGGAGAAAACCCACGCATGCACAGGGAGAACATGCAAACTCCATGCAGAAAGACCCCAGGCCGGGAATCGAACCCAGAACCTTCTTGCTGCAAGGCAACAGCTCTACGAACTGCGCCACTGTGTTACATAAATGTAACATTTGTTTATTGAGATTATCAATGCTGTTAAATTTTATTCAATTGTTTAGGCATACATAAATTAAATGATTTTAAATTGTTTAACGTTTAAATACAAGATTTTAAGGACCTGGCAAGTTTACTTTGTAAAATTTCAAAGAACAATATTCATAGTTACATTGTTTTGTTACCATAGCAACAATCTGATGCTGTGAGTTTAATCTTTGAATTTACAAATACAAATTAGTAAACTGCGATTATAACTTATTGCTTTTTAGGCTGGCCAATTAAACTACTCCCTTCTCCCAGATTTCACTAAATCTAACACAGAAGCTGTTAGAGGTGCTGATATTTTTAGCAGCAAAAGGAGCCCCTATGTCATATTCTGCTCCAGGCCTCATACAGCCTTGGACCGGCCCTGCATGATGAGGTAATCTGCTACGCGCAACAAACGGGAGATGTAATTCAATGCTGCTAATGTGGCTTTAGTAGCTCTTTCATTTCGTGTCTGTTGAGTTTTTAATCGTCACAGTAACTATTCTGGTTGGTCAAGTTTATGGGACTCGACCGTGCCTGACGGTCACGAGTTTCTCAGATCTCCGTGTGGCCCCGGAGTAAAGCATGGCGGGCCGCCAGGCTTATAATACACTGGGGTAAACTCTGAAAGAGTTCAGCAAATGAACAGTTATACCAGATGTTTGCTAATTGCTGCTGGCTAGTCTGAAGGAGCTGAGTGGGGGAGGGCTGATCTGTGAAGCGAAAGCTCAGAAGCTTGAAAACTGCAGCTGAGAGGAGCGGCGGCGTCTGGAAGGCGGGGTTAATGCGGGGCTAAGTAAAACGCTTGGGTTTTGCACAGCTGAATGGTTGCCATGGGAGATTAAAGGTTTTCTCAAACATGCATAAAAGAATCAAAGCAACACTCCAGGTATGTTCTTATAAAGGAATAACATTATAAATGATGTAAAGCTCAAAAAAGTGGATTTGACATGATACCGGCCCTTTAAGCAGACAGCAGACAGCATTACCAGGTCTTCAGATGCCCGGGCCTGAGCTTTCCTGAACAGCTCCAGGTCGTAATCGCTGGTGATGTTCTCCAGCAGAGGCTCTCTGGTGTTGCCGTATGTCTGCCGATGTTCCTGACGATGGAACAGGAAGTGAGGCAGCAGTTCCACAGCATTGCTTTATAATGAAGCAGTGATCCCAGCTTTAAACAGACAGGAGGTCGGACCGCATGACGCCAACATACCATGTGCTTCTCCTTCTGTTCCTTCTGCAGCCCAGAGTTTCTGCCCTTCCTCATCTCAGCGACCTGCTCTTTGTATCTGCTTTGTTTGGGCGTTGGCGTCTAGAGACCAGGCACAAAACAAACATCACTTTTTCTGCGTGCATGGCAACCGCCTTGTGACAAACACTAAGCGACGCTGAATATTCCAGACTACCTGGTGGCGAGTTGCATGCCGTGAATTCCCTTCGTCCTGCGTCTTCATCTCCTCTTCCTGTTTCTCCCGGCTGACGGCTTTCACCTGGCAAGAGAAGATGAAGAGTTGAAGCTCACTGGGGTCACATGTGCTACTTTACTCATTTAAATTATCAATTCTAATCAAGCTGCACACAAGACACCATGTTGGTCATTAACCTCACCTTACACTCGTCAGCAGAGAGGTTGTGGTAGAGAGGACACCCTGATATAGCAAAATGGCGCTCGTGTTTCCCAGTGAGGTGGCCTACGTAAAGGAAGAGGCTGATGATTAGAATCAAACCAGGATGTGATGGTAGAGAAACGAATGGAACACAAAACATCTGAATCAGCAGCAGAGTACACACACCAAACGGTTCTACGGTTTCTGTCTAATATGACAAATAAGTAGATCATCAGAATATTAAAGAGAATCATAATATGTTGAGAAACAGAAGAAAATTTAAATACTTCTGTTAAATTTTAAAGGATACATAAAACATTTTTTGTGAACTGCAAGCGATGTAAGTTCCTGGATGTGAACTGAATATATTACACTATAGTTAATTATGTGTTTAACCTAAGATAACATGGATTCTGCCGGGTTGATTTTGTTGTTTAATTTAATTTCTATAAATGGTTTTAGTGATGAATGTAACTGTAACTACTGAAATTATTACAGTATTTGTTCTCTGCTCTTTAGTTGTAGCTAAACAGAAGACAGCACACAGAGGGTCCAGGACTCTTCCTGGTCTGGAGATGATCCAAACCAGACTGGTCATAGATCTGTCTCTGAATGCTCCAAACTGGTGAAACGTAAGAGAACAGACTCTGTGCTGTCCTATAAGCAAAATAAGTTTGTGCAAAGAATTTTTTTCTTTTGTTTTGTTTATTTTCCTTTGGCCACAAATATTAAAAGGCAGATTTTATTCCAGTCTGAGATTATGCAACCGCTAGAAAAGATTTAGTTATTTTAAGGTTTTGCCTGTTTATCAAGGATTCCAATACTGACGCAGAGAGCTGTAAAAGATCCCCAAGTAGAAAAACGTGCATCAAAGCTGAACTCATACCAAGAGAATTGCAGCCGGGCGTCGGGCACTTCATGTTGAAGTTGTACGTCTCATGGCAGCGCCGGCGCTTGGGTCGATGGGACAGGTCCTTATCCGAGTCCCTGTTGGCCTGATCTTTGGACTGGCTCTCATCATGAGACGCGTTGGGGCTGGAAATGTCCAGCTCGGACTCAGAGGACGGGGCGTTTCCTGTGGGTGTGAGCGGTGGCGATTCATCATGGTCCGCAGCACGCTTCAGATCCGGAGTATCTGATGAGAGAGGGATGGAAACAAAGTCAAGAATCAGTTTTAATGCTCCAGTTTAAGGCTCCTGCCTTCTAGAGATAATAGCCCACCCTGAGAGCTCTGGCTGAGGCGGGTAGAAGCTCTGGTGAGGCGCTGTCTCTTGGGCATATTTCCATCGCTCTCTGAGCTGTTGGTCTGCTCCCGTTCAGCAGAGGAATCGGAGTCTTCAGTTCCATCAGACACGCTCCCAGTCAAAGGCCTCTGCCAAGAGAAAGCAGCTTAAATGAGGCTAAAACGAGATGACACAAATGATTTTTATATCAATTATAGAGGAAAATTAACCTCCAAAGTAACCCTGTTGCGTACTTTATTTCCTGCTCTATTCCTACATTTGTTAATGCTACTGCTATTTGTGCTCTGAATGCTTGATTGGCGTTTATGCTACTGGCTTGGTTTAGCTATATATGAGCGATAAGACAGATTATAGATGAAGTGCCTTAAGATCAACAGCATAAAAACCCACACTGTGAATGAAATATTGTACAATCTGAACAGCAGAAGTCATCAATATGAACGTTTTCCCTTTTTGATGACAGAGCTCCTCATTCATTTGAAAGCCAGGGTTCCAAACTTTCCAGACTGGCCATTCTTTACATCCATTTTAAAAGACAAAGCAGCAAAGTTCACAAAGAAATAAGGACAGACATTACAATGATAGAGAGGCTGCAAAAACAGGAAGGACAGAGGAGAGAAAAACACAAGAACGGGAAAAGGGCAGACGGGAGGAAGGACACAAAAAAGGAAGTACACCAGGGAGGAAGGACACATGTAGGAAGGACAGAGAGAAAGAGGGGAATTATTAAGTCCACATGAGGGAGGAAGGAAAAAAGTGAACACAATGACATCATAGCTGTTTCTGCATTATAGTTTATCATGTAGTATTCTAATCTAAACAATGTCAGATGAGACAGGACTGAAGGAATACAACCCATACCTACATTACAGTTCAGACGAATCAGAATAAGCATTTAAAGGGCTTAGTTTATGACAAATATAGAAAACCTTTATGTTCTAATTTGGTTAGCCAACTGCTGAGATCCTTTCATCACACTCATACAAACTTGATCTTTGTCACGCATTGTGTTGCCATGGAGCTGGTCAGGAACCATCAGCTGTTTGCTTGTCTGTTTACGCAGGATTCAAGTTGCAACTGACAATTTCCACAAAACTAAACAATTGTTTCATTCATTCAAATTTCCCTGAAATGCGTCTCAGTGATTTACCAGACCAAGCAGTTTACAAGGTTAGCTCCGCAACCCATTATTATGGAAGTTAGCCGTTAGCCCTACTGTGACGGACTGCAATGACCAATACTATATTTTAACTTTTACTCTTCAAAAACACAATATTAACGGCGTACAGTTAATAAGACTGTACAAGTCCACTTCGTATGTCGTCCAAAGATAAAATCGGCATTAATATAATCTTTATGCTTGTCTATATTTTGGTAGTACCAAACCCCAAATGTTACATATGGGTTTTCTGTTTATACCGCCCACAGAGGCTACACCATAGCACTATTGGTTGAAAACGTTGACAAAAGCTAAACATAACTACGGGAAAGCGAATAAAATGGTTGTTTTGACGTTGTCTGGTTGAATGAGTAGCTAAAGTTTGTTTCAGGGTGGCAAATTACCAACTTACTACAAGACACACAGTGGAACCTTCTAGCTCTCCGTTTGGAGAATGAAGCACTCTGATGCTAACTCTGCTAATGCTAACCGTGTTTAGCAACCCGCTGTATCTGCTTTCTTACCTGTCGTGTGCGCGGCATGTCTCCTTTGATGGACGCTTTTTCAACTGAGATTGGAGCAACAAACAGAAATTCCCTATTGATTTACGATAAAACAAAGGACGGGAGACACTATTTAATGATTATTGTCATGAATTTGTTTGTGTTCGCCCGGGTAGTCTGGCGCCACATCCCTACCCAGACTGAGCAGGGAATTACATTTCCGGTGACGACAGCAACAGGCCTCCACACCCCAGGGACTGTCATGTTGCTCTCTCATAATATACATTTTTTTCTTATGGAATACACAAATTACACATAGGTATGACCATAGAGATGTTTTGTTTATGGTTATGAGACATACAAAAAGTCACACATATAGTTTTATCATCTCCACACTTGTGAGCACAACAGAGTGCTCACATGCTTATGAAAACCTTTTTCAATTTCTTCTTTATCTGTGCCATTCTAACACACGAATATGCTTTAATCTAATACATTTTCCTGCAGCTCTGTAGGGTTGGTGTCAGGCAACACCAACCACAGAGTGGTGGGAACCTCCACGCCAGTATCAAGTCTCTTACAACCTCCAATAGGTTTCTTCCAGGATTGTCCTGTCTTTAGCCCAACCAATCATCCCATCAGTTTGAACCATCTTTAATTTCTCTACTTTAGCAAAGCATCCCAACAGCATGAGACCACCACCCTGGGGTATGGATGATGTGCAGGGTTAGCTTTCTACCACCTATATATAGGACCGAATAATTCATGCTTGGTCTCATCTCACAAGAACAATGGAGTCCAGACCAAAGTGGACACTTACAGTCCTTAAACAATTTCTGATCTCAAAAAATATTATACCAGTCTATCCAAAAACATTTGTATGAACAGAATATTAATTTGAACTTAGGGGTAGGTAGGTTACTGAAAACAGAAACATGTGGAAAACAAAACATGTAATGTGTTTTCAGTCAGACCAAATGACTTCTACAAAAGCTAAACAGTGTAAAAGGCAAAACACTTCAGCTGTAACTCCAAGCAGGTTGACACACAAGACGTTTTTTTTGTTGTACTGACATTACTCATTGAGCATAAACAATAATCTCAGCAAGTATGCAGTAATTATGCTTCTACAATCCGCTGACTCATCGGCAATAATTTTCAATGACACTATAATGACAAACTCCATTTGCACCTTTAGCTTCATACTTTAGCACAGAACTGCATAAACCATGCTGTCCTCTAACGTGTGTCATGTGTCACTGGGATTTACTGAGAGGTTGGAAACAAAACTGAAACATTGCTTACACCCTGGAAGCTTTATTTAGGCCTTTCAAATATGTATTTTGAAACCATAACAAATAATTTTCAGTCAGTTTCCATCATACACAAATTCTTCTGTTGAGGTTTAAACTCAAGATTCTAAAACTTCAGTTTTTGTGTGACTGGAAATGTTTTTTCTGTGTGCTGTTCTCAATACGTGTTTCACACAGTCATGGCGCTCCGTTTCTCATGTGAATAATCATTGACCTCTTTGTAAATAACCACCAAATGCGAATCAGATGATGGTTTGAAGGTTCATAAAAGATCATTCATATGAACTGCTGTAGCATTTTTGGAATTGAAGTTAAAGACTTTAGTAGACCGCTTTTTGGTCTTGATTTTTCTCTGAAAAGCCGCTTTCTTCATCCACCAGAATCAAATAATCTGGATTTTTATCCAAATTAAGATGGCAAGATAGCTTCTTTTGTTGTTTTTAACCAGTACAATTATATGTCATATAACTATCAAGTGTACAATATCTTAACAAAAATCACTTTAGATGTACTGAACAATCCTTTTAGCAACAAAAGTAAGGAAAAATGCAAGTTTATTTCTGTTATTTTTGGCCTAAATCTCTCAACCCCTCTGCCCAGTTGGGTGTTTCAAGGGGTAGTGGGGGATTAGCGGGGGCTTGAACAAAGTGTTGTAGAACCCAGAAAGTGCTTTTGCCTTCCGGAGTGTTCCACAGGCAGCCTATAAAGGGCAGAGAGGGGGCTGTGGGAGGTCTCACTCCCAGCAGCTGATATTGCTCTATTTATAGCTTCTTGGGCCTGGTCGTTGTATTAGAGCATATGGCGTGACACACGCCTTTTACATTTCTGTGATTTAAAGAAATAAAAGAAGTAGCTGCTCTTTTAATTTTTCCAGGAATCAGAATGAACAAACCAAAGATTGTGAGACCAGAAGTAAGGTAGGTGTTGGTTAGTGCATAGTAGGAAGAAGCTGCTCACGCGTGAACCTTTGTTTTGAGCTTTCAGGTTTGAATCTTCACACCGATGAAACAAATCACCACTGACTCTGTTTCTCAACAGTCAGCCGGCACATGCGCTGTGGTTCGACAGGAAGAAATACGTCACCATCAACTTTGCTGTTCAAAAGCCGACAGATGTCCAAGTGGACATCCAGCCAGACAAAATGATTTTGTGGTGGGTTTGTATAATTTACTCTGCTGATAACTGCACACGGTTTTCATCTGACTAAACTTCTACCTGTTAAACAGCTGCAAAAATGACACAGATGACGTCTTCTACAATGAACTACACTTTTATGATAAAGTCCAAATCTACGTAAGCATTCACCTTTTGAAACTTCTTGTGTTTAACTTACGTGTGAAATACAACATTAAATGTAGACCTGGAAATGCTTTCAACACTTTCAAGGACTCCAGAGAGAGAGTGCATGAACGCACCATCAATGTCTTGCTCAGAAAGATTAAACCAGACGTTGCATGGCCTCGTCTACAGAAGGACCCTGCAAAGGTAGCAGCAGTAAAAAGCTCTCATCTCACACACATTTAATTTCTGTGACATTTTTGTATTGTTGAGTGTTTAACAATACGTTGTTGCTCCTCCTGCAGCCCAGCTGGATTTCCGTAGACTTCGATAACTGGAGAGACTGGGAGCATGAGGAAAATGAGGGAAAGGCAGAGTACGACCAATACGTGGATGTGAGTGGGATCCTGTTGAATTTAATTAGGTTTTCATGCAGCTGTACAGGCCTCTGCATCCTGCAGCTCTTGAGCCATGTGTGGCTTTTCATAACTTTAACCATATACGTATGTTAAAGATCTGAGAAATATTCAAAAATATAAAGGCAAAAATAAATTGTATGAGAATATTTTGGGTATTTCGTTTTTCATACTTTGCTCAACATTTCCACAAAGGAATAGTGATACCAGGAATTTGTTGTTTTTTGTTTCTTTTTGTTTGTTTTATTGTCCGCTTATTAAAGTTTGAAGTTGTTCTTTGTTGTTAAACGTTAGATTTACACTTTTATTTCATTAATTTAACTGTAAAACAAAGGCTATTTATATATTAGGTGTCCATACAATTGAAAAAGCCTCACATATGACTACAGATTGTTTTGTTGATTAAGAAAAAGTTCCAAACTTACCCTGTGGGTTATAAAGGTTCCTAAAACCTGCAATAGACCAGCAAAGAGTAGTGCAGGTTTCAAAAATGGAAGGAAATTACATCATTTTTAATTACTTATTTGTTTTGGCATATCAAAATTTTGGATGTAGTGTGTATTTGGATTCAGTCTCAGCATTTTTCTGAACCATATTTTACTGCAATTAGAACTGCAACTTCTTAGCGGTTAGTTCAAGCTCAGTCCATCTGGAAAATCTGACATCTGAACAAGACATTTCAAATCTTCTCTAATGGATTTAAGTCTGAACTTGGAATAAGCCATGTTAGCATGTGAACCCTGTTTAAACCTAAACCCTTTCATCTAGCTCTAGCTGCATGTCTGGTTGTTTTTCCTGCTGGAAGGTGAACATACAGTACCAACAGATTTTTGCCATGTCCTTAGCTCCGTCTTCCCTCCACTCTGATCAGCTTCTCTGTCCCAGCAGAAGAAAAACATAAGCACAGCATGAAGCTATCCCCACGTTTTATTAAATAATGATGGTGTGCTCAGAGGGCACACCATCAGAGAGGGATGCGCACAGACTTTTTTCTCCTCAAAACGCTGAATTGTACATGAATGTATAATTATTAAACATTTTGTCAACAGATTCCTCTGAGTTGTGGATCTCTACAGCTCTCCCATTATGATTCTTTTCTTCATCTGCGATCAGTGTTCTGCTTGGTCAGACTCCCAGTTTATCTGACCAGTGCTCACATTTTCATTATACTGCAGCCACAAACTTTATTGTATTTCATTAGGATTCCAAAATAAAATCTGGAAGTTGTGGTGTATTTTCAGCCTATTTACGTATAAAATATTTCCAAAAGAACTTTTGGAAATTGTATCTTCCTTCCATTTCACAGTTAGGCACTACATTGTGTTGCTCTGTCGCATAAAATCCTGATGAAACAGTAAAGTTTGTATATGGAGTACACAGTAAAAAAAAAAAAAATCTCTAATTTACAGTAAAAGACAGGCAACTGTAGTTGCCAGAATTTGACTGTATTTATACAGTAACATTTACAGTATTTTACCGTAAATTATATACCTTTTTTTTTTTACAGTGCATGATGAAATGCGAAAAGATTCAAGGGTATGTTACGTACAATTATGCAACATATGCATGATTAAACTCCTGGATATGTTGGTTTTTTTTCTTTGTCAGATGATTCAAGAAATGACCAGTGACAACAAAGGAGCCATACCGGACATGGGGGACCTCAGTGATGTAAGCAGAGGAATCTTTGAGCTTTCATTATGTAATATAGAAAAAATATAATTCAAAAGAATATGTACTCAGACATGTATATATTTTCTTCTCTTGCAGTCTGACTGACACAGATGGCTCTTCAGGATGGTTTTTGGAGACAGATTTTCCTATACAGCCCTGGATTTTAAATGCTGTGCTGATGCTAGGGAGAATTGTTGTGAGATAAAATTGTGTTACATGCTTTTTATATATAAATCTATTTCATGCGTGTTTATTTGTGTATTATGGTGTATGATGTTAATGTTTTGTCTGTATTTTCGGTTATATTTTAAAAATGAACAGTCAACAGATGAAATTGACACGTTGAAAAAGGTGATGGAGACAGATGGAAAAGCCTGGCATTTTTGTTAACTCCAGCAGGTGGCAGCATTGAAGGTATTCAGCATTAAAGGCATTCAAGCGGAATATTTTTTGCTTTATATAGGATACCTAAAGACAAAAAAAAAACATTTATAAACAGATTTAATATTAAATAGAAACAATTTTCAGTCAGTAGACATGCAAAAAATATATATTATATATTTATATTTATTACTATATTTATTTATGAATCTTGACATACTGATATTGTGTTATGCTATATTGCATTTGCATTTGATGACAATGAGACCAAAATCTGAGATAGAAAAAGTGTCTCATCACCAGCAGGTCAACAGCACAGGAGCACTACACACTGTACTCACTATTCCTTTTCACTCTGGACTGATGTCCAATACAAGTCAGACTCCCATCATCTATTCAATAGAAACAGAGTTAGAGCAAATACTATTATCATTACTCGATGATTAGTGGTTGTTGTTGGGAAGTATAAACACCTTGGTGTTCACCTGGACAGCAGACTGAACTTGACATCAGAGAGACAGAGCAGAGTTTACCTTTTGAGGAATCCTTCAGTGTTTTTTTTCTAACCAGTTAAAGTGATTGAGGTCAAAGTTCTCATTCTCAACAGCGACTTGTTGACAAAATGCTGCATATCTTCCATGTTGCCATCTTTTCTAACATTCTGTTGGGGCAGCAGCAACAGAGCCAGGAACTTACAGCTCAAAAAGCTGAAGGTTGGTTCTGTTCTGGGAACTACTGTGAAACATCTGGAGATGATGGTACAGAGATACTTTTATATAAAATGAAGAACACTGTGGATAAAGAACATTAAATTTTGTAGTACGAGTTACAACATTTAATTTACCTCTAGGATTATAGAAGTATTTTTTAATGTAACTGAACAGATAGACACTGATGTATTGTTTCGTCCTAAGCATATTATAGATACAGGAAGTGTTCGTCTGGGTGCCAGCCAATGATACGTGTGGCTCCTTTAAGGGATGCCCGACGAAAGAGGAAAACTCGAAGCTGTTAAGTTTGGACTACATTGCTACCTGTGCTTCACTGACATCTTTGAGTTGAATAAGTTCAAACGAGTCTTCGCCGATTTTAGACTCAGGTTTCACCTCTTAAACAGCCCGGAATGGCTTTCCAGTGTCAGAGAGACTGTTATATGAAAGAGGTACGAGTCTCTAAAGTGGAAACTAAACTAAGCATCCCGGAAACGTAACCTTTAAATCCTGCTGGAGCTTCTAGCATGGCTGCTAAACTACAGTAGCTAAAGCCAACTTCACTTTTATTTTCAAGAATAAAAGTGAAGTGAAAATTTTTGTCCATTTTGAGCTGTGAATTGTGTGTTTATATTCATTGTGCATAGTAGTGTTGCTCTTAAATCAATTGCAACATCGCCATACAAATTAGAAAAGCGTTGCTGGCTGACCCATTTCCATTCATTCGCTTTCAGTTTGTCACCTCTGTGGTTTCCTGCTGTCCTGCCGAACTAAAACAAGAAGTGAATGGGAGGAAAGAAACCCTCAAAGGTTTTAATGTCCTGCTCCAAGATACAATCCTATTCCCTGAGGGAGGAGGCCAAGTAAGCGTATTCATCATTAAGCTCGTTCCACCACTGAAAGTGTGTGTGACGCTGTTTTCTTAATGTTCTCACAGCCAGACGACCATGGTCTGATTGGAAAGGTTCCAGTTTTAAGGGTGACCAGGCAGGGACCGGATGCAGTCCACTTTGTGACCTCACCTGTGGAGGTGGGTCAGGAGGTGCGCGTGACGGTAGACTGGAAGAGGAGATTTGATCATATGCAGCAACACTCAGGTGAGGAAGAGGAGAGTCAAACAGCAGCGTTTTAACTGCCCTGAGATACAAATGTTTTCCAAGAAGGAACGCATTTTTTCTCCTTTTGTCACAATCACAAACATCCAGGTATGTTATTAGGGTGCTATGTAATAGGCCAATACCAAAATAGTGTGTAGATGTGAAATGGAAGGGAAATGACGCGTGGTTTTTCAATTTCACTACAAATGAAAATCTGAAAAGATTGGCACAAATTTGGATTTGACTGATTTTATTCTGATACCTCTGAATAACATCCAGGGCTACCAGTTGAGTTCAGAAGTCCTTTAATTTGAGAACAACGTCCACTTGTGTCCAAATTATTCTCGGCATAAATTCAGCTGTTCCGTTTCTGGCCTCAGAGGTTTGTTAGAGAAACCTCTCGGTCTTCATGATGCTGTCATGGAGACCGAGCAGCACAGCAGACAAGTCAGGGAGGAAGTCCAGTCCTGACGGAGAGAGCCATTTTGCAAAAGAAAAAAAAAGGAACACATTTAGAGATAACCCAGAGCCCATGTGTAAGAGGCATGAGTTAGATTCATCATGTGAATGTAGCCTCGTCACTGGGCTGGTGGAAAGAAGGGATGAGGAAGCTGGGCGTGATTGGATGTCAGATTTTCATATTTAATTGTCCCTGAAGAAATACAGTGAGCTGAGATTGTAACATGAAAAAATAAAATGTTCCAAGATATAGTTTTCTTCTTCTTTAGGCCAGCATTTAATCACAGCTCTGGCAGATGCAATGTTTGGATACAAGACCACTTCCTGGTATGTCATCCGATCAGTTTCACCATCGATAAAGACCTGAGCATCTCCCTGGTCTGATGTCATTTCCTCCCTCCCTCTCTTCAGGGACTTGGGCCGTCACAGAAGCACAATCGAACTGGACACTCCATCTGTTAAAGCCACGCAGCTTCAGGAACTGGAAGAAGCCGTGAATGAGAAGATTCGATCTGGGATTCCCGTCAGTGTTCAACTTCTTGATTTAAGCGACCCTACTGTGGAGAAAGTGAGTGCGTGCGTACACACACACACACACACACACACACACACACACACACACACACACACGCACAGGTTGTACTCGGTAGCTGTGTTTCCATTTACCATAAAATTGCACAAATTGTAATTACAGAAATGAATTTGCTTAATGGAAACATGCCAGCACACATTTTTGATAAGTTTTTGTGCAAGGCTTAAGTGGTTTCTCAGTCGTATTGAAATGGATGGATTTTACAAACTGCAATAGAAACACATTTTTCACATCGCACAACTCACATGATCAACAGCTGGATGTTACTACTGGCGAAAACGAAGACAGGAAGTTGTTGCAGGATGATAGTTTTAGTTTTTTCAATGTTCAGCTGGCTCCACCAGAGCTCTCACAGCATCACAGTTCATCAAAAGTTATGCGTCATTTGAACGAGCTGAATCCAAAACTCTTCTATAAAATCTTTGACTAATTTCTCCAATACGCCGCATACATAACCGCTCCCAAGTAGGCGGGGCTCGTCACTCCAATGCCTGAATAAGACGCCAACATCTAATCTTATGCCTGAAATATGAATATATGTTGCAGTTTAAAAACCACAGCAGTGACGGACATAATGATTTATCGCATGAATAAGCTTATTCACGTGATTTTAATTTCATTTCTCATTTAATAAAAACACTACAAGTGTGAAATGGATTTTTTTACATTAGCAGAATATAGACAGATTTGTGCACATTAGTAATGGAAATACAGCAGCAGACACCGAGTCACTATGACTCAGTGACTGAAACGTGATCACTGTTTGTGCGAGGCAGGTGAGAAGTCGGGGGCTGCCAGACGACCATGCAGGGCCTATTCGAATCGTCGACATGGAGGGCATTGATGCCAACATGTGCTGTGGAACCCATGTGACCAACCTCAGCCACTTACAGGTGACTCCCATCACTCAGACAGACATCAGCTGAGGTGGTTACGATAAAAACAACTTCTCTCTCGATTTTTAATTTCAGGTCATAAAGCTGCTGGGAACAGAGAAGGGAAAGAAAAACAAAACCAACCTGATCTTCCTTACAGGGAACAGAGTCTTGAAGTACGCGGAGAAGAGCTACAGCACAGAGCGATCGCTGGTCTCTCTCCTGAAGTATGTTCAAACTGACATGTCTGAAGAATTCCCACAATGCAAAGCTCAGAGATAAAAGCATCGTTTTGGTCATGACTCCACAGGACGGGTCCAGACGAGCACGTTGAAGCCGTGGAGAAGATCCAGAAGTCTGTCAAGTTGCTACAGAAGGTAGAAGGATTTCAGCTTCTGTCTGAAGCTGCAGCCCTGAGATTTTATCCAACCTGTCACAATGTGTTTCCAGAGCAACCTGAGTCTGCTGCGGGACATGGCTGTCCTTATTGCTCAGGACTTTAAGAACAACCCTCACAGAGGAAACTTCTTCAGCTTTCACAAGTAAGATAAACGGTCAACATAGAAAACTATTCATTACAATCAGAAAATAAGGATTTATGGGGGGATTTGATGTGATAGTCACTTAATATTACATCACTGTGTAAAGTTGAAAAGAATAAAGAGAACTGAAAAAGGAAAAGTTGGTTTGTTGTTGGGATGCACGATATATCAGCATTCAAAACATTATCAGCCTGATGATAACAACCTAAGTTTATTTCCATCTTGTTGCCGTTTGTTTCAGAAAGGGGCGGGGCTTGTCCCTGTGTGTGCCTCCAGCTCAGATGGAGGCCTGTCATAAGTTTTGCTGGATGATAAATTGCGATAAATGATAATATTGATGTTTTGAGACCATTTTCAATTAATCTAGTGGTAATGGTATAATGCAAGTACAGCCTCTCAAAGGTCAACAAACTAATTTCAAAAGTACCTTTAATACTGGAACCCTACATTTAAGTATACCAAAATAAATAAAATGGATTATTTCGTCCCTAAACAAAATTGACAAGTTACCTTGCATCAAATGTTTGCAGCATTTTTCAAAATGGCAGCTTTACAAAAATATTAAAGGGCATCACATTATTGCACTTATTTCAGTTTATCATGCGATCAAATTGCTCATTGCTTAGTCAGAAGCCTAGACAGTGGATTAATATTTCAATGTTAAAATAGCATAGAAATATCTCAAATATTGGTTATCAGCCCATACTAGCAATGTTATTGGCCCAATTTATCTTTTTTTTTTTTTAATTGGTGCATCCCTAGTTGTAATATGAGGAAATGTGCAACCTTTGGGGGGATGAATAAAAACCTTTGCAATGCATTAGAAATGTTTGACAATAATTGAAATCTTCCTCCAACTACAGAAAAGAAGGTGACAATGAGTTCATGAACATCATCGCCAATGAAATAAACACAGAGGTAAGACCTCCACCTGTCTGCTTCAGCCCCGCCTGATAATCCTGGAGTAATGGTTTTATTTGCCTGAAGGAAACTCTGGTTTTCCTCACTGTTGGAGAGGAAAAGGGAGCCGGTTTGTTTCTCCTCGCTGGACCCAGTGGACAAGTTACCGAATTAGGCCCACGGTAGGAGAGTCTGACATGTTACTTTTGTATTATTAAAAAAAAAAAAAAAAACGCTGTTGAAGACTCCTTTGTTCTCTTCAGGATTTTGGAGTTGCTTCAGGGAAAAGGGGCAGGGAAGAATGGACGTTTCCAAGGCAAAGCCAACAGCCTGGCGCACAGAGAGGAGGTGGAGGCTTTTCTGAGGCAGCGCTGCAAACATCACAGCTCAGAGGAAGAGTAAAACCTGCAGCAGAGAGCGCCCCCTGGAGGGAAGACCTTAAACCCCAGAAAAAGATGTGTACAGAACATTAGAATAAAGTCACATTATTGCAGTGGGAGGCTCAGTAGAACATTTAGAAAAGTTTAAGCTTTATTTTGGAGCAAATTTATACATAAACAGTTTACAAAATAACTGGCACAACTGCTGACAGCTGTTCTGTTAACACATGTTTAGAGCCTACAGGGTGTTTACACGGCTTCTCTAGATTCTCACAGCTGTTCTACCAGATTTCGGTCTGAGGCTTGGCCTGACCCAGAGAGAAGGTTCAGCCTGTTTAGTGGCTCATTCCCCCCCCTGATAGCCCATTTGTAGTTTTCTGGTACAGTTCACCATGATTCTATGTAAAATGTGAAAGTTGTATTTCTAAGCATTAATGACAGCAGGTGCTGGATGTTTTGCCCTCAGTATCACAGGTTTCTCACCGTACTGAGGTGGTAACAGCCTGGGCTGTTTGATGTGTGGCTCATCTGAGGACATGGATGCAGCTAAAGCTACAGTTTAGCTTAGCATGCGGACATTTGTAATTTTAGGGGTTGTTACGGCGACCACAAGATGCCACAGCATGCTGCAGCTCTGACAATTTGGGAGTTTTTGTCACCATTCACACCCATAAATACCAGAAAGTCATGAATTAGACATTTCTTGAAAAGTCAGAGAAATGAAATGTGTTGTGTTTGTTGTATTAGTTATTTTGTTAAATATTTCTTATTGTGGACTTTCTTCCATGCTGAATAAAGTTTGTCTGGTATTAGATTGTTTTCTAAACATTTTAGTGACATTCTGCAATATGATGAGTTTATATTAGAGCTCTGTACACATCTTTACCAGAGATGCCAGTTTGTCCATTTCTGTATGTACATATTTTCTGTTTGCTGAAATACTGGAGCACCTTTCTAATGATGTACATATTTGTATGTGGAATAATGACAGGTGGCTCCTATATCCACGTGAAATACAGGATGATGATTCAGGATAGAAATGCAGCCTCCGTGTAAATCGAGCCGTTTTTACGGTGCACCGTCTGAGATGCTTTTGTTTATTTTACCTCCATGTTAAACATAAAAAAAAAATTTAAAAAAAAGACCTGGTTTGCAGCGAGATATGAAAGAACCACAATATGAAAAAGAAAAAAAAATATATATATATATATCAGCCATCAGGTACATAAAAGCCACATTTGATAAACCTCTTAACCTGAATGAGTATTTGATCTGTTTTTATAGATTAAGTTGAATTTCAATGAACAAATTTGGGACTCTAAATTTGAAACTATTATTAACCAGTTACCTATTGAAATCCTTTCATTATCAGTTTCCATATCTGTCTGCAGATATAATAAATCATATGGTAAAACAAGCTGCTTCGTTTTACTCTCATAGTAAACATGTCCATAACTGTTAGTGGTTGAAATCCTCTCCAGTGTTCAGCCTCAAATATTTCATCATAATGCAATGAAAAAAATCCTAAAGAACAAACCCAACAAAGATGGAATTTTCTCTGTCATATTTGCACAATAAATATAGATTTCATTTGAAACTTTGAGTCTTTATTGTATTTTTCCTCCAACATTTTTTTCCATTCATGTGAAAGTGATGCACTACAGCAGCAAACGCCACTGGCGACTCATTCAAACAAATCCTCTGGAAATATTTCACTTTAATGTAAAACATGTTTAATATTTCACTTAAAAACAGGACAGATATGAATGAACAGTTTGGCACAATAATGTTAATGAGAAAAATCAGGAAGACACCTTGTAATGAAAGAATGAATGAGAGGCTTGCAATGAAAGTCTTAAAACCGTCTCTATACCAACGTAGAACCAGAACCTGCATGACCTTACAACGGACATTAACATTTTTCAACCACCTGAGGTTTTAGACTGCAGTGCAGCATGAAATGTTAACAGTGTCCCATTTTTATCGCCTTGAAGCCGTCTACATAAAATACACATTTATTATGGCAACAGTGCAAATATGCAAAAACACCCGTCAATAATAAAACACCGTCAGCTGTGAAAATAAAAGCTTAACCTGTTTAGTTTGGCTGAGTGTTCAGTTTGCGCGATCCGTTGTCACTGGAGCGGCTTCACGATCTTCATGGAGATGTAGTTCTGAAACAGAGAAGTTAAGACGAGTTAGCGCTGCTCCGGTACCTGGACAATATTATTTGGAGTATTTTTCATAAAAGATATTCAGAAAAGTTTCAGGTAGAATTACATATCACTGTAACCTCATTGCAAACACTGCTGCAGTGCTGATGATGAACTTGGATCAAATGTCCAAACTTTGTTATATGGGTCAAAATTACCAAGTCAAAAGTAATTGGCAGCCAGATTTATATTGATTAATAAACTAAGCATGCTGTATTTTAATAGAAATCTTAGCATATTTTTTGCAGGTTATGAATATTTATGTTTGCCTTATTAAAAGAAATGACAAATCCAAATTGCAAATTATTTTTTAAGGTCGATTATTTTCCATATTCTGTGCTTAGAATTTGATGTCTAAATTTAATTATAACTGAAAAACCTTGCTGTATATAGTTTAACAAAATTATTAAAAGCAGTTTTGGTTGAATTAGTTTAGGTAAAACTCACTGAATATATACATTAAGGATAAAATGACCAAAAGAAAAAGCAAATAGTGTGGTTATTAAAGGACATATACTTCCATGTTATGTAATTTGCTCTTACCGGTAAAGAGTACAGCAGGATGGCGATGAAGAGAACAACGATGATGAGGATGATGAGTCCAATGAACACCCACTTGAACCTTCTCCATATAATGAACTTCATGGTCTTGCAGGGGTTAGTGAACCAGAAGAAAGAGGTTTCTGGACGGCTGATGAGAGAATAAAGCAGCGTTTGTTCAGTTGAACTGAAACCCGTTCCGTTCAGTTTGGTAAGGCGACTTCTTACTTGGGAAAGTCCAGCTTTGGGTTCATGTTGGGTTCGTCCCGTCCTTTTCCTGCAGGTCTCTCGTCTGCTTCTGCTTCACTCACAATCTCCAGCGTCATCTCCACTTTACCCTGCCGAGACGAAAAAGTGAACAGGGACTCAGTTTGAATCTGTCTGCCCACAGATTCTCATCAAAACTGCTCTGCAAACCTTACTGGCCCTCTTTTTACCTGTACGGTTAGAGTTACACCTCAAGGATTTATTTTTATACTTGAATCAAACTATTCAGAAATTTGTCTTATAATGCAATAAGGAAGGGTTTTGTTAAAAAAGAAACACTGTACTTACACCCAGTACTCTCTTCCCGTCTTGTTCGATGGAGCAAGGCCACCAGCCTCTGACTGACTGCTGAGCAAACAGAGACTTTGCAGTCATCAGTTTGTCTGGCGTTCCGATTTCCAGATTGTCCATCATGTCCAGGGAGCATTTCTCTGGAGTTTTGGCAGGAGGGACCAGCTTGCGTAAATCCAGCTCCAGCATGCCTGAAAAAAACAAGAGTCAACAAGTTTTGTAGTTTCCACAATTATGAATGCAAGCACTGTGTGACACAAGGTGCAGTTTTGGGCTTTTACCCAAGTAATCGTCCAATGAGAACTTGTCGTTATCCCATATCTGAAGCAGCAGCTTGGGAGGAATCCTGAACTCTGTATTGTCGAGACTCCAAAAGTGTTCCTGATGCAGAACGAATACACACACGGTTACATTCATTCAACAAAGCCGGTCCACTTTACGAAAACCTTAAACACGAATTACCTTCTTGGAAACGAGGCAGAGCTGTTCAGCTGGCAGGTAGTCAAAGCCAAAGACAAACCGCCAGTTAAAGTTTCCGTCTCCATCCAGAGACCTGTAGTGGACGTCAGTCTTCTGTTTGTCCTCCTCCATGCCCGGCATCCAGCTGCCACAGAGAATGACAGAACTCATGAACTCATAAATGTCCTTTGTTGCTTTGATTGGACAACAAACAACCCTTAGAGAAAAACTAGACAACCAGGCCAACAGGTTTGAATTTACCAAGGAATGTTTTTCTCATCCACAATTGAGACTGAATTCTATATTCAGTCTCAAAAGTACATAACTAATATTTGATTAAACGTCACTGTGAGCGACACCTTGCCCCCAAGTTTTCTATTGCCATCAACATGATTCAATATGTTTGGGGTCAGAGTTAAACTGAACTGAAGTTATTTTTAAAGCTGTTCCAGAAACTCCATAAGATGTTTTGGTCTTTAGAACCGTCTTTCTGTTGGAACACCCAACGGCTTTTACTTTTTAATTTTTAGCTTATGAATTGAGGCAAGTTAAACAATTATGAGGTCATCTTCTTCATTCATTATTCAATCCATTTCATCCAACGCATAACAAGAACAACCCACAGCTAAGCAAACCCGCCGCATGATTCTACATTTAAAAAGCCTGATCTTAACTTCCTTGAGGAGATGTCTCAACACAGTGGCCAAGCAGGTCAATCTTCATCTGATGACTGTAAAGGTAGTTTGGAATAGGTAAGGTAATTTTATTTAAATAGCACATTTTCAGCAACAAGTCAATTCAAAGTGCTTTACATGAGTATAATAATAGTTAGTTCAAATTAATTCTGAAACCTTCAACATCCACTACTGGAAGACTTCAGTACATACTTTAGCCTCTGTGACTTTGTTCCATTTGTAAAGTCGCTTCTTGTTGTGGAAGGACTGACTGTAGCCTACCCTTTCACGTAGATGTCGCTCATGTTCTCTCCCGTGATGCTGGTTTCATCCAGAGTGACGTCGGTGGTGTTCCAGATGACCGCTCGCAGGAAGAACCTGAACATCGGCACAGGTCGTAAGGTCAGGTCAGTTTGGTGGCGTAATTGTGCGTTCAACGAGGGAGAAACATTGCAGACTTACTTTTTGGGTTTGCGGGGTGTGATGTCAAAGGGAGGACCAGGGAGCCCGATGCTTTTGGGGAAGACATCTACCCACATCTGAAGCCTTCCCTTTAACCAACACATATTGCAACCAGTATAAACACTAATTTGACCATATATTCAGATTTGTTTTTGTCAAGGTAGTCATTACAAAATAATCCTTCACATTTGTTACATGACCATGAAATTTAGTGTAGTTATTATGACTATATGCGATAGACAAACACAAGTAGTGGAAGGAAAACATTTTTTTAATATGCACACAAAAATGTGACATCCATTTGTGTTAGTCAAAATAACTAAAATAAAAGTTCCACCACAATTACCAGGTGTTTGACGAACACATCTAGTTTTGCAAATATAGAAACTGAAAATAAAACCTGAAAAAAAAAAATAAATCCAATTGGACTCGATGTCTGAAACAACATACTTTTTCAAAAAAAAAGGTTTTTGCATAAGGATGAGGTGTTTTTTTTTCCAGCCATATCAAAATTCATTCACAAAACATCACCAGTCACATGATCAACAACCGGATGTTACTACTGGTCAAAATGACAAAGACAATGACAGGAAGTGACAGGAGAATATTGTTGTTTTTTTTACATTATATAGAATATAGACACATTTGCACATTGGTAATGGAAATGCAGCTACTGTAAGGCTGCACTGTATTTTATTAAGGGGCTGAAAATAAATGCAGTAAAAACCTGTCAGATTTTTACTAAAAAAAAAAAAAAACACTTTAAAAGCCATGCATGACTGGACTGCTGGGTCACTGATGTCTAACCTGAGACAGATTTGGCTGGAAGGAGCTGTAGAGGGTCCTGGTCTCCACGTGTTCAGGAACGAGTCCCTGAGTTCTGAGGACGTGCAGACAGAGGCGTTCCCGCGGCGGGCCCAGGTGCTGGTGAATTTCCGTGTTGTTTTCTTTACGACAAAACAGAGTTTCATTTAAATTGGTTGAAACAAACGACCCCCTTCTTACATCGTTTTAATCTCTTACCAAACTGAGCCAAAGTGTAATCTTTTCCATTGAACGTAAGTGACGTGCCGTTGTCCTCCATCCTGGGCTTGGACAGGCCTTTCAGTCGGGCCAGGTTCTCCAGGATCTGAGACGGCTTCAGCTGATCCCGCCACTGGTTGATGCCAGAGCTTCAATGACAGAGAATCATATTTCACATCGCTGTCCTTAAGAGCTTCAGACGTTTCACTGCATGTGAGGATGATAAAATCAAGCGGGCTGACAGTTTGCTCACATGCAGTAGGTCTGAGGAAGGCCGCAGTAGGAGTTGTATCGAGACAGGAAGCGGTTCTCGAGGTCGATGACCGTCTCGCCGACCTTTTCATCACGAGTCAGGAGATCATAGTCGTACACGGCGATTTTCAAGTCCTTGTCTTGAGGCAGGAAACACGTCTTCTCAAACATCCTGAACAAGAGGAAGGTTGGAAAATGCCCAGCGTGACACTGAAGGAAGGATGAACAACAAGGCCAGTAGATTCACCTTCCAAACACAGGGTTCAGGGTGTTGGGCAGGTAGTTATCTCTGTCGTCCACTGTGTTTCTGCCCACTGATATTTTAATATACGGGTCACACTGAAAAGACATAAACCAAGTTAAAGTGGAAAAATCATGAGCATGATGATGATTTTTTTTTCCCACTACGGCTCCATTCTCACTCTGCCATTGTTGTCTTTAGGCTGCAGGTCAATTGCCCGAACCACATAAATCCTGACCAGACACTCCTGAGGTCCGCTTTCCGGCAGCTCTCGGAACTGCCGGGGCGGGGCAGCAACGCTGGGGTCATCTGGCAGGGGGTACACTTTGAACGCCCCCTAGTGGTAGGAACAGGGAAACACAGATGAGCTCAGGAGAGCGTGGTAGCTTCCATATTGCTAACCACCACCACAGGGTTTTTTGTTTTGCGTTTTAAAAAAAAGAAAAGAAAGTATTTATTATACAACACAGTACGACATACATAGCAACGGTACATTTGTGAAAAAGAAAAAAAAAAACACTGCAGGTTAATGGATATTGATGACAGTGTGCGTGAGAGTGTGTGTGTGTGAGCAATGACTGTGGACTGAATGAATTAACACCGACATTATCAGCGTGTAAAGAAATTAAAAACATCAATCAAGTCATAATACTGATAAGAATAAATCAATAAAGGTCAGTTAATCGTAAACATACAATGGATCAATTAATTAAATCAATTAATTTTTTCAACTGAATTAGGACTATTTTGCATCACTGAATCCAAAAATGACATCCATTTTCTTCTCAATCAGGTCAGGTTTTTATTCTAATTTGATTTAGAGAAATCCCATCTTGTGACTAACTTGATGACATTTTTGTGACATCAGTTCATTTCTGTTCATATTTCTCATCCAAAAAAGGTTTAGGAGAAAAAAAAAAGTGTTTTCTAACACCGACATTATATAAATATTATATAAATTAAATGTTACAAACTTGGACTTCTGTAAATTGAATAATAAACAGTAATAATGGTAAGTTCATGTGAATTGAACATTACGTCTTCATTGTGTAAAATTCTCTGTCTTTTTTCTGTCCTGATAGAATCTCTCCTCCTGTTTGTCACTCATTGATCAGATTCTCAGGAAACTGATCCACATATCAGAACAAGTCATGAATTTTGATGCCCATGTTGCTCCATAGTTCAGAAAGTTGACCTGGTTGAGCAAAACCAACGTGATTTTTGGATTCGGCTCATCAACACGACCCTAAAACAGTTGAAAACCCCAGATAGTTGTTTTGGCTGCTGACCAGTATTTTATTCTGAATATGTTCTGGTACCTTGAACTCTCCGACCACGGTGGGGTCTTCGTCCCCGTTTTCGTTCTTGCCTCGCTGCAGTTTGAACGTGTTGCAGAAGTCGGTCAACCCTTTGAAATCGTCGACATTCTCCAACTCACAGTCATACACCTGAAAATTTGCACCAACATTTAAGACTTGTGCAACCAGAAACATAATTCTGTTTGCCACACAATGAGCTGTGATGGGTCAGGATCATTTCTTGTAAGAAGAAATCAAGTCTGCGTACTTTAAGGGTGTCGTAGCCTTTGCTGGTGTAAGGGCCGCATCTCTCCTGGTCTCCAACTGAAGCGTAGAATTTACTCCACCAATCAACCGTTTCCTTTTCCTGAAGTGCCGTTGCGTTGCATGATTATCTTGGCAAAGTTAAATGTGCAATCAGAACTTGAAAGATAGAAATGTTTGTCTCACCTTTTCTGAGTGCTTTGTAGACAGACAGGATGAGGAAAAAGGTCAATAAATGAGTCAGTCATGATATCATCATCAGAGGACACACATGGCGAAGGCGATGTGGCGAAGGATTAGTGAGCATTCCTGATTTTATGATTGATGGTACAAGGGTGTAACCAGGAAGACAGATGCACCTCTGAAAGAAGTCTTCAAATGTTACCAGCACTGACCAATCAATAAAAAAGGTTCAAATTAGAGTTTAGATTTATAGCTGGAGCTGAACCAAAATTCAGACCAGGATGGGCCAAAATGATCTGGTTGGTGATCGAGTCGAGTCGGGTTCACGCTTCTGTGGTGCATTTTTCACAAAGCGTACAGGACAAACAGTACAGAGAAAACTAAATGAAAAGTGTGAAATAAAGACGTGTTAATCTAATTAGAACAGTCTAAAAAGTGGATTACCCTGCTAAGGAAAGAAAGAACGGTGCATTTATTTAGGACCAACAAGCGCAGCACATTAAACTGCTAATGTAGACATGGCCCCGCCCTCATCCACATCCAAATGTCCCAGAGGATTTATGCTCCACTACATAAAAAAGTACATTTCCACCAAAAAAAACCCTCAAATGTTGAGATCTCAGAATTTTTTTTTTTTTAGAAAAACAAATTAACATTTTGAGATTAATCTAATCTCAGAAGATTTATTTCTGAGTAAAAGAAATTTGAGTTTGAAAAGTTGAACATTTGCTAGAAAAAAATCATTAAATTCTTTAGATTAATCTAAAAACTTTTCCAGAAAAACAAAACAAAAATAAAAAAGAAAGAAAGAAATTTGAGTTTGAAAAGTCAAAAATTAACCATGTGTTTACAAGTGACAAAATAGAGGAGGGAGATGTTGCACTACAATAATGGTGGTATAAAAACAAAAGCAAAAAAAAAAAGCTTAATTAAAGTAAGTCAGGTTTAATTCAGACTCTTGGAGTTAATTAGTTGGGTTGGATGTTTTTTAGGTCCAACCTAAAAAAACAAAACAAAAAAAAAACAAAACTACAAAAACAAACAAATGTTCTCACTAATAAAAATATTAAAGTGCATTGAAACTCATTCATTTACTAAGAAGGCGTCTGGCTGTGTAAATACAGCAGTTCTGTGAAGACCTCAGTGGTTTGGTAAACTTGAGCCACAGCTCAGAGAGAGAAAATGTCAAATGGATGATTTCTGGCCGTTTTCTCCTCTGGACGAATTGGAAGAGGCCAGCAGCCAGACATCCCATCAGGGAGCCTTTGCTTCATGTTACACCCTCACTGTGATCAAAATGATTCAGTGTGTCTATTAAAGCATTTCTAGACACATTTGGTAAAATCAGCTGCGGTGTGGATTACAGCCATGTCACTGGTTTAGTGAAAGCTACAGGAAATAATCATACATACAAACGGGAAAGTTGGGGAAGCCAGTTTGTCGAAAACTGCAGACATACTGTACAAACACTGCAAGCCAGAGCATTGAAATCTGTCAAAATTTGACACTTTAGGAGCCAAATTCTGTTTGTGTTTAAACTCAGTGCTGGGGGGAAAGACACAGGAAACTAGCATTAACCTGCGCCTCCAGCAGCGGTCTTCCCTCGTCCATCATTATGGCAACGTCCTTACGAGGCGCAGTCATCATCAGAGCCACTGTTGAACAGAAATGAGGAAAGATTTTCTCCCACGTCTGGAACAACTTGTCGACTTTGAGGAACTGAAACTCACTCTTGGAGGCCCTGGCTCCCTCGGAAACGATGACGTACGGGTCGCACCTGAACTCCTCCAGACAACTGATGGTGCACTGACCAACCACAGGCTTCCTGCCAAACGGCCGGTGGTCAATCACCTTCACCACGATGGGAGGAGTGTACATCTCATCCTTTGGAAGGAGCTGAGAGGGAAAGAATAGGAAACAACCTGAAGCTTTAGAAAGAAGTTTAGGATTTTATATTTAACAACTAAACACTGAGATGTCGAATGCTCATCTATGTCCTCTTATCGCTTGTGTTTTATCCAAAAACTGATGTATTTAGATACAAAGTAGTGTGTAACTGAAGTGGGAGCAAAATTTATATCTATGAAGTTTTTTTAGACAGTGAGGTAGTGATAAACTTCTTAAAGAGGTTTTATCTAAAAACACTGGACATAAAGACTATTTATGGGTAAAGTCATGTGACTTTGTTGTGAGCTAAATGCTGCAGACATTTCCTGGTTACAGTGTTTGGAAGAACACATCAACATATTTTAAATGTTTTTATGTCCAGTGCTTTACAGATTAAACCTCTTCATGAAAAGTGATTTGTTCCCTCTCTTTTTGGCCACAACTATTAAAATAAAAACATCAGTTCATCTGTTTCTTTTTTGGTTTCTGAGTTTAATGCAGTTTGATCAGAAGCGTCAATTGCAATATATATGACTTTTTCTGCAAAGTGCCTCAAGACGACATTTGTTGTGAATTGATGCTATATATATATATATATATATATATATATATATATATATATATATATTGCTCAAAAAAATAAAGGGAACACTTAAACAACACAATATAACTCCAAGTAAATCAAACTTCTGTGAAATCAAACTGTCCACTTAGGAAGCAACACGGATTGACAATCAATTTCACCTGCTGTTGTGCAAATGGAATAGACAACAGATGGAAATTATATTTCATTCATTCAGATCTAGGATGTGTTATTTGAGTGTTCCCTCTATTTTTTTGAGCAGTGTATATACACACACACAAACACACACACGTACTTTTTTTTAATGGGTCCTGGTGAATTATTTTAGCCAAAACGCTACTTTTAAAATATCCGTGCTGGCATCGTCCTTTAATGACATCATCATTACCACTTTGATGAAGAGGACGGAGCCGGGGAAGTTGGGGCTCTTCTTCATGTTCTTGATCACAGCAGACTCCACCCGCAGGCCTCCACACTCCACCACCAGGCTGGGAGAAGACACCGCCGCCAGCTGGTAGGTCTTCATGTTCCTCAGACCCCATGCCAGAATCTGGAGGCCGAGAGGAGAGCTGGTTACACAGAGAGACGGAGAGCATCGACGGACCGGAGTCTGCGATGAGCCTCACCTCCACAGCTGTGAGCTGCACCACCGGCCGGATCCCCTGAGGGACCATGTAGAGGTTCTCGGCTCTTTTTGGGGGAACCAGGGGAAGATCCCCATCACCCGACTGCAAAAAGACAAACTCTCAACGTTTTGTTTCCAAGACTGACCGTAGAGAGACAAATAGGGAAGAGGATGAAATACCAGTTTGAAAAAACACAAAACTTTTTTACTAGTGCTCTGAAATTCAGGGTTCTTACAGGTTTCACATTTTAAAAAGTATGATTATTAAAAATGTATGAAAATAATCAACCAAATAATTGATTAACCGTTAACAGGAGTATTCAGACTCAAAAAAAGGCTGTTTCCTGTAAGAACATATGCAGAGCAGCAAAAACTTCCAAAAATATAAGATGCATTTAAGATAAAAAATAAAAAAAAAATTTAAATCTGTTCTTCCCAGCTCTCCTCTAGTTTCGGCCTCACCTGGTTCAAATTCTGTAAAAACGAGCAAACCTCACATTAAGTATCTTTTACTATCCTGTTATTAATTAGTTCATTTAAATATGAATCAGCAGCAGATCAGCCTGACATTGTTCTGACGAGTCAAACAGAAGGAATGAGTTTCACACATGGTGATTCTTTTAGCTGCAGTTGAATCGTTTGCTGCACATCATGAACAGCATCATTGTTCATCACTGTTTTTGCATTCAAGGCAATAAAATAAACTTCTTATTTAAAAAGAATTAGCATTTTTATCTTGCACAAAATATTTTTTAAGTGCAAGTTAAAATGAAAAAGTTGCAGTTATCTGGTTGAAAAGTTTTATTATTGGATTAATCTTCAGAATAATCGATTACTACAGCAATAGCTGCAGCCTTGATGAACTTGACCATATATCAACTCTACTGCTCTAGATTATCCCAACATTATGAGCTAATCTGTTGTTCACAGAATGAAATGAAAATCATTTTGCTGTTGTACTTTCCGTCTTTTCCCAGCATTCCGTATTCCAGTCGCTCAGACTGCCAGCTGTAAGAACGCGTCACCTCCAACCCTCTCAATTTAAAACAGCAAGAAATGTTTGGTGTCAGGAAATGAAACCGTATAGAAACAGTTGGTGTAGCAGGTCATTCAGTCCAAATGCAAAGCAGGAAGGAACGCTCCAGAATTTCTAAGAATGTAAAGCAACCCGTTTCCCAGAGATGTACAGATTTTTTTTTTTTTAATAAATCAGACCTTGTCTTTCAGAATGAGCTCAGCCGCCACGAGGGCCTCCCCAGCCCTCTGGCCCTTCTGGATGACGGGGTGCCACAGCAGCCGGGGCGTCTGATCTATGCTGGAGTTCAGCTTCACCAGCGGGACGCAAACGCTGCGGCCCAGCTGCTCGTCCTTCCCCTGCACACAGCATCACATGTTTCACTGCCACAGAGTTCAGCTGGAATCCCCAACGGCAGAGAACCAACGAGGAGCTGAGAAAACTCCCGGAGGGGAACGGATTTATTCAGCCACAGTCACACGTTAAGGAGGGGGAGAGACGGACGCTGTTTTGCAGGGAAATAAAATTCTGAAGAATGTTCCGTTACATATAATAAAGGCATGTTGAATCTTTCCTGAAGGAAAATTAGACCTTGAAAAGTCAATTTTCTGCCCTATGAAAGTTCAGCGTTTGAACTATGCATTTACAGTCCGAAGCTATTTCATCTGTAAATGGGATCTTTGAATCATTGTAATATACCACCACCATGCAGCCTACCACTTGGTCGCTGTCGTAGAACTCCAGGACCACGTCTGGAGGATTGGCGTCAACGTTCTTGGGGTCTCCGTAAATCTCCACGTCATTGAAAATCAGAGTTTGGTCCCAGGTCGGGTTCAGCGTGGCTCGGAGCTTCTCTGTCGTCTTGCTGAAGTGAAGGAAGGAAACGTGCGCGTACGGATCTGTAACGGGGGAAGACGTGATTTTACCTCATATTCATTTGCATGGGACAGTCTTATTAAAAACACAAAGACTTGTCATGTTCAACATGGAAATCTGTAGCAGACATGATGCTGAACTGCTTTTCTCCAGGTCACTTCAAAACGTGGTTGCAGGTCTGAGATAGTCACATCAACCTACTAGTGTGTGATTTAAATACTTAGTTTAAAAACTAAATATTTAGTTTAATTTGTAGCTAAATATTTACCTCCGATATATTTAGTTTACAAATATTTTGTTTGCCAACGAAATATTTAGCTCCAATTGAGATATTTTCTTTAAATATTTAGCTCAGACCTAAAAATTTAGCCAGCAAGCTAAATATTTAACTCATGACTAAGTATTTATGTCAGAGATAAATATTTAGTTTGAAAATGAAATATTTAGTTTGTAAACTATACATTTAGTCTATAGCCTAAATATTTTGCTTCACATTTAATACTTAGTTTAACTAAACATTTAGCTTGTGAATTATATCTGATTATGAACTGCACACATTTATGAATGTATGAACATGATTAAATATAACTTTGAAAATTAACACTCAGTTTATTTCCCAGGCTAAATAAACCAAATATTGCTGTTAATGTTTTACTGTGTAACTTTTGAAACGCAGCCCGGTAGCAGAGCGCCATTTGACCTGCTGCAAGAAGCGATGCTTTAAAAGGATTTCACTTTTTGAACTGAAATAAAATAAACTTTTTGATAACATTTTAATTTCCCGACATGGATCCACAGATCTTTTGCAAACAGATAAAATCTTACCAGAGAAACTGTCTTTGTCCATAGACGTCAGGTTCCTCGCCTGGTAGAGATAGACTCGGAGGTGGTACATGTACGACCCTACAGAGGAGTTCAGGAAAATAAGATAAATTCACATCTGACCCTGCTGGTCTGTGGCATCTTATGTTCTGATTGCCTGTGGCTCACTGTCGAAGGAGCAGGACACGGTGGGGGTGTTGGCCCCAAACAGCTTGGTGGCGTCCTCTTTGGAGCCTTTCTCCTTGTCCTCTGTATCGACGCCCTGCAGACCAAAGCAGAAACATCCTTCAGCGGCGTGTTCATGTGTCACAAGGGAAATACAAGCCAAACTGCGCCTGAAGAGCCGGCTTTCATTAATCGTGGGTAAATATTTGGTGACTCATTAAGCTCACAGTCAGTTCCTGCTTCCTCTGAATTACCAACAGGACAGTTTGCTGCTCTGAACGACAATCTGTCTGTCTGTGACGGTGGATCCAGTTTCACTCACTAATGCGCCCTCCAGCTGAAAGATGGCGCAGGCTCCCAGGAGATCTTCGGGCGCCATCTTTCTCCTCAAACGCCGTCGACGGAACGAGTCAGAGGAACGCTCGTTTTGATGGAATTTCCAGCCAATCAGGGAGGAGAATTCCCATCCCTCGGGGTCACCGTGATCTCTCCTCTGTGCATTTGAGAACAAACATCTAAAGGCAACAATATTTCCTTAAATGGATCAATGCAGAAATGCATGTGGCAGCATTTCTGACAGTTCCTTCACTAAGCCGTGGCGTTGGGTGCTGACCTCCAGCGCTGCTCCGGCCGGACGCGCCGCTCTCTTTCGGAGCCGGACCAGCCTCCTCCGCCGGTGGACGTGGTACATCTTCTCAGCAGGGACCCAGGATCGGGGCTTATCGTCTGGAGGAATGGTCACCCCGTACTCCCAGCCTGTGCAGAACACACACACACACGCACAGAGTTATATACTTTTGTCATTCATATTATCCTGGCAGTATTTTGTCATTTTTATGTTTCTTCTAGTGTCATTTCTTTTTTTTACCCCTGAACTAACGGAGAGCACTTTGGTGCAGAGTTCACTGCTGTACAGCTCTACAGAAATAAATGTAGATTTATATGTGAGTGATTTATTAACCTGTCTTCACACATTAATTTGTGTTGCATGTAATTCTTAATTCATGGGATCTAAATCGCCAGTGCTCTACACTTACAGTATGTAACTTTTATACTTAGAAATACATTTTTTTTTTTGTCTTTTTTATTTTTTTACAGTCTGCCATTAATGCTAAAGCTAGTTAGCATAGCCACCAATGATGGTAGATGAACAGTTTTCCTGTAACTAAGCTGTTCCTCCGCCATTACATGAGATGATTGTCAGCGCTTAACCCCCCCTCCTCCTGGCTCTGATTGGCTGTTTCTGACTGAGTGTATTTCTGCAGATGGCAGTGAGAGCATTGATTAGATCAAAGCACATCCATGAAAAGCTCAGTTTATGGATGTAAAATGACACATTGTGAGTCTCTGCACCTTGATCATCCACAGCTCTGTTGATGTCCACCGTCCAGCTGTCCTCCCACGTCCAGCCCGGAGGACAGTCGAACTCTTTAGGGTTTCGGTTTTTCTCTCCGTTCTGCCCAACACACAGATCAGGTCAGCTGCATTTTCATAATCAAGAACGTGCATATCTTTTTTTTTAAGCATCTGAGTAACAGAGAGATGATCCGCAAGTTTAAAAGATCCAAATTTGTGTATTTTTTTGTCATAGAGATCCTGATGGTGTGTGTGTGTGTGTGTGTGCAGCGGCTCGCTGCTCTCACCACGTCGGTGTACGGCTCCGAGGGGGCCTTCCACTCTCCGCCGGGGAAACGGCTCTCGTTCTGAAACACCTCGTCCATGAACTCCGTGTGTCCGGCGTCTGCCTCGGTTAGCAGGCTGAAGCAAAGTCAAACCATCTTTTTAATAAAAAAAATTATGCAAATATTCAGTGTAGGTGGGTTAAAATTAAATAAAGCCCTAAGGCAGAGGGGTTAAACTAATTTTGGGCCACATAAAAATCCTGACTGTTCTCACAGGTATTGATAAAACCCATTAGCTAATGACTAAAATATAAATAAATAGCTGCGTCTGCATCCAGTAATGACTTCAACATTGAAAGTCTTTTCACATTGATCAGTTCCTCCAGGATTTCATGTTTGTTTTTGTGATTTTTCTTTGCAATCATAATCATATTACTTTCAAAATCTAATATTTCAAAGGAATTTTTGGAATATTTGCACTTATGCATGACATTAAATGGGACTGTTAAACTCACCACATCAATCACAGACAATAACGTGACATTAAGTAAAGCTGAGACATGAGTGTAGCAGAAGTAGGAAATACTGCCACCTGCAGGTGGGAGTTAGATTTTTGCAGAAAATTTGCAATAAATTCACAATTCTGCATTAGCATGAAAAAATGCGGGGTTCTGTTGATTTTGGCGCGACTTTCTACGATCAAGGGATTGCGAAAAACTGGAACTGACTGACAGAGGTCATTTGGTGCCAAGAGACACACGTGCCCTGGGGAAGCTTTAAAAACAGAAGCAGTTTCTATGGAAACGACCATAAGGGAGGCAGAAATGTTTGCCGTTTAGTTTGATTCCAGTTAGAATTAACCTAACAAGTTTTCAAAACGACACTTCCTCCTGATGCTTCCCCACAGCGCTGCCTCTTCCCTTTACTGCGGGGCACCAGCTGCTAATGCCTCTCTGTTCTCTTTTTAATAATAGTAATTGTCTGACATGGAAGCCCATTTCCACCTCTTTGATAGAAAAAAAACAACTTGTAAATCCTGACTTTTCTCACAGGTACAGGTTACTGGCAAAGTCATAATTCGCCAGTCAGCGAATTATGACTGACTTATGACGCCATCCTGAATTATGACTTCGGATTCGCCATTCCGCGATCATAAGATATATTTTTTTCTACAACAAACCTGGTTCTTTGAAGTTTATTTGATATTATGGTATTGTTCAAAACTCCCAATATTACAAATATTACAACAAATCCTAAAGATTTGCTCGGTGATGTTGGCAAAATCCATTTCTTTCTATCAAGACAAACTTGTCTCATTCATCTTCTTAGAACGCAAGAGAGCCAATTCAAGCTAGCTCTGTTAGCCAAGTCATAATAATGATAATTTCTTTTTGGGGGGGATTTCATCAAACACCAAGACTGGCTGTTCTGGAAAAAAGAACTTCCAGGTCACTGGTACGTTCTGCTACAGACATCAAATCATATTGATGCGAGAAATGTAAACAAAGGAAGTGTGGTCCATTAAATTTAGTCCTGGTGAATAAAATAAGTTTTTCTGTGTTGAATTTTACTAAATAAACAAAGACTAGTTTAGACAAACTTTTCTCCCTTCATTAAACCCGTGTGTTCTCACGCTTTCTCAGGGTCGATGAACCAGTCAGACTCCCACTTCCATCCTCTGGGTGGCATGAAGTACTCCTGCTTCAGCTTCAGTTTTCCTGTCACATCAGAGAACTTGTGTCGGCCCACCAGTCCGGTGGTTCCCCAGTTCCCGAACACTTTAGCCTGGTTTTCATACTGCAACACAGCAGACGACACAGCAACTGAAAACGACTGGACAGGCATCCATCCATCCATTCATCCATTTTCTTGCACCTTTGCCCCTCAGTGGGGTCGGGCGAGAGGCGGGGTCACCCTGGACAGGTCGCCAGTCTGTCGCATGGCATGGACAGGCATGAATATCCTTAAACTTTTATCCATTTTCTCTCTCATCACCATGTTCTTGTATTTATTTTGTTGATATTTATGTGATTATGTTTGGACGACTGAACAGAGCGTAGTGACTCCACAGCTTAGAATGCCGTTTTATATACCAACTCTGCTTTAAACGTTTGCCCACATTACAAAGAAGAGGATCGTATTCTGATTAGGAAGTGAAACAAACTGAAGGAAGTTGGCTGCATATTTAGTAGCATCATAGTAAAGAGGGCTCAATACAATAATATGCTTCTCAGTTCAAGTGTTGTTGATAAACAACCTCCAAGTTGGAGGAAACTTTATATTAAAATCTTAATTTGAAAAAAATAAATAAATAAATTGTCCATAAAAGCTCAGTTGTTGAAGTCTCATACCAGTTCAGCAAACACACTGAAGGTTCCCTCTGAGAAGGCGTTGAACCTTTTCTCGTGTGCAGAGAGGCCGAGCCACATGTTGACCCTGACCTGGACCGGAACCTTCAGGCCTTTGGTCTTGTCCATGGGGTACTGAGGGCATGAACACCACAAAGCTTCAACAAGGTGATGAAGAAAGTAGCAGTTCAGGAAATCTAACAGCAGAATCTGGTCCAGTGTTTCTTTCACTCCCTCACACTGTGTACCTTCAGGAAGATGGTCCGAGTCTGGCCACAGTGCTGCCCACAGGCCTGCTGGCTGTAGGTGGAGTAGAGGATCTGATGAGCCGGGATGCGGCTGTAGGCCACACGCTTCTCGCCGCGCAGCATCCAGATGATCACGTCAGGCATGCTGTTCTGGGGCTGCAGACGAGGAGAACGTTGGCAGGGAAAACTTTGGACATATTAGGACGATCCCTGAACGCCAGCCGGAACCCAGCCTCAAACCTCCGGGCTTTCTGTGTGCGTCTGTGTGCGTCTGTGTGTGTGGGTGCGTGTGTGTGCGTACCTCGTCGGCCAGCTGGTTGAGCTTGTCCGCCCAGCTCTCTATGTCCGGCACCGTGTCTGGGATTTCCCTGGCCTCCTCCCTCATGCGTCTCGCTGCCACCTTGATGGACGTCAGAGCACTGTCTCGTAGTTTCTTGATCTGGATGTCCAGAGATGTCAGGTTGGAGCGGCCCTCCAGGTCAGGGGTGGGGAAGCTCCACGAGAACACACACAGTCAGTCAATCATTATCCACACACACTTCCATGTCAATACATTTTCTGGTCTTGTTGATTTGTGGTTATTCTGATCCTTTAACCGGACTTCCCTTTCATTAAAGCAGAGATGCACCAACAAACACTTGATGCTAACCATTTCTAGCATTTTGTAAAAGGTGTTTAGGCCCCGTTTAAGAGTGAAATAAATAAGGTTCGGCAATATATCTGATATCTCAAGTCAATTTTTGATTTAAAACATTTTCAGAGTCAATCATTTTCATAGTTAATAATTTATTCAGTCAAAAACCTAGACTTTTTCCCCAGCAATTCACTCCTTGGGTTAGTTAGGAGTGATGTCAGCACACGCAAGACTCATCTTGTTGTTTCTAGTTATTTAGAATTTGATTTCAGGTCAACTCAAGGAAGAGATGATTGAAATAAAAATCAAAGTTTTTTGAAAATCATTTCTATCATTTGTAAAAAATAAAATAAAAATAAAAAAGATAAAAAAAGTAAAGAAAGTGAAAGGGTGGGGGGAAATAAATGATTAAAATCAGGAATCAAATCGGGTTTGAAAAGAATTTAATGTATTTTTGAGCCCTGCAACACACACATCTGGTTTCTTCAATCTGGAAGAGAGCAAGGCTAGGTGGATAACAGGAAGGCTGAACAGAAGAACTGCTTACAGTTTCATCCTTTTGCACTTTCAACATTTCAGAGAACATGCCGGATTTGCAAATGTTGGCAGACATTCAGCAACACAAAGATGATTTAGTTTACTCTCAATTATCACCAAGAGACTCTCACATAAAATGTGATTCCCTCTCCCAATACAAAATGGAAATGTAGTCACCTTTGTAAAATAATGGCCCAAGTCATTTTTGGACAAAAGTGATTTTTGTTTAAATCTTTTACAAAAAGTCAAGATAAGAAATCTACAAAATGCTGTAGGATGCATCTCCTGTTAGAAAGGCAGGAAATAGAAACTTCCTCTGTTTACCTGTCCAAGTCTTCAATCAACTGATTGAGTAACTTCATCCACACCTCTGTCAGCTGGCTGTCAGGAACTTTAGCCAATATGGTGGTTTTAAATGCATCCAGGTTGGATTGCTAAAACATGAAACACAGAACAAGCAGCTCCCTCTCACATATTCTCAGATCAACTTTAAAGCTGCAGTATGCAACTTTTATAAAAAAAAGTGTTATTCTTACATATTTGTTAAAACTGTCACCATGTTGTGACGTATGGGACAGATAATCTGTGAAAAAGATTATTTCACCACCGCCCTGTGCTTCTATAGCCGTCTGAAGAAATGTACCACCTCCAGGTCAGAAACAACCAATCAGAGCCAAGAGGACGGCCTTAGAGCCGTCAATCAACTTTGTGTTCCTTCTGCTAAATGTGCTGATGGTGGAGAAAGAACTTACAGTTACAGGAAAACCATGCATCAGTCAACATTGGATTAGCATTCAGGACAGGCTCTGCTGACAGGGAGAATGTAGTGATAGCAGAAAGCAAGGGAAGGGGGACATGATCGACAGGACTAAGCCCCGCCCCCTGGCACTGATTATCGTTTCTAGTTGGATTTTTTACATCTGTCTGATCTTGACTACAACATAGTGAGTGACAGTTACATAACAAATATGTAAAATACATTTATTAAAATTACATACAGCAGCATTAACACATCAATAAATACCAATAAAATAAAACACATTGCATCAGGCCTTTAGTTAGCAAAGAAAACACCGATGTTACCAGACGGCGTGTGATGTAAAGGATGATGTTGACAGAATCGAGGCGGTGACCGATGTCCTCCCAGAAGGACGTGAGAACAACCACCGGCTTAGTGTTTGCCCAGGGCAGGTAGTAGTAATGGTTACCTGGGAAACAGAACCACACTTGAGGTCAAGTGAAGCCTTGAAACGTTTAATTTAAAGAGCTTTAGACTGTCAAGTTACACCAGCGACTGTAAAACAGAGAGCTTAATCACGTACCATCAAATACAGCACAGCTATACTGGGTGGTGGAGGCCAGGGGTTTACAGGTGGTGTCCAGTTTGTTGCCGTAGTTACCAATGCTGACCTCAAACTGGATGGGTTCACCAGGTTCCTGAATCATGGAGGCGCTGTGGAAGACTGCGCACAGACAGTATTTTCTTCTTCGCTGGTACTTCTAAAAAATGGGGAAGAAAAAACAGCATGTTAACTTTCATATGATGAAATGCTAGCTATGTTGTGAAAATGATGAATAAGTTTTAATGGTGATTGGAATGGGATGGTTTTCAGCTTGAAACACAAATCTAATATTTTTTTCATTCAAATGCATTAAAACTAAGTGCTAATATGCTATGCTAGATATGCTAACAACCCTCTTCATTGTGGAAGTTATTATTGTGGAAATACGTCTCATGTTTCAGCAGTTGTCAGAAGGTGATTAAAAACTAAGAAGCACAAAATATGTTAGGAGCCATTTTAAACTAAACTTTCCTGCCCAAGAAGAATGTCAGTTTTAACATAATTCAGGGCATTTTTCCAGCTATCTCATGGTGTTTATATAAAGCAGGGCTCTCCAAGATCCAGTCCTCGAGGGCCGGGGTGGTGCAGGGTTTAGATGTGTCCCTGGTCCAACATACCTGAGTCAAATAATCCGATCACTACCAGAACTGATTCACCAGTATGCAGTCAACTTCCCCAGTCGTTTGATTCAGCTGCGTTGGACCAGAGACAAGCTGAGGGACCCTGGCCCTGCAGGCCTGGATCTGAAGACCCCTGTTCTAAAGCCCGTGTTCTGATTAAAGACCAGGATTTAGCCTGATCCAAGAGAGCAAAGCAATGTGCCGCTCTGCTCATGTGCAGCTCTATCCAGCTGAAGACATGAGCATGAGGGGCCTCCTGAGGGGCCACATGGCTGCAGCTGTGATCTGGTAATCTCTGGCTTTAGGTCCCTGTTGTTCATCATGTTGGGACCCAGGGGAGGGGTCATGGTTGTAAAGTTCATGTTTTATTGCTTTTAAGTTTTTAACCTCCATCAGAGTTAAAGAGTTCTGTAAGGAATGTGTTTACAGTTTACATTCTGTCCTTAATCCTCTTATCTCTGTTAAAGACACCCATTTTTCACACAGTGTGACATCACCTTTGATCCCAACTGATTAGTAACAATACATTATTTTTGTATGGCACTCAAAACATAATACCTAGAACATAAATATTTCGGTTTGTCATAGCTTTTTAGACATAGATTTTAGACATAATTATCTAAAATCAGTTTTCCTTCACAAAACAAGATATTGGAATAATGTCTGATTTTTCCACCAGAATAACCATTAGGAACTCCAAAATATTGCTACAAGGTTATCATAAAAGAGAAAGAAACGGCTAAAAACATAACTGTACTATGAAAGCTCTAATTGGCAAGTATAATTTCCTCCATAAACTCATTTCAGGCAACGAACTTGCAATTTAAAGGGACAATATGCATTTTCCAGGCACATATTACAAAAGTAATACAACACTATCAAATAAATGTTACCTTCAGCAGTCATAAAATCGTTAGTTGCCAAAAGTTGTCAAATATCACTTTAAAGAAATTTGACGTCTCTTTGAAAACTCCTGCTCTTTCTGAAGCTCCGTCTTCAGGAAGTCATCACAACATGGCTCCTCTATCACTTTAATAACGTTTTCACCAGTGTTGCAGAGAAACAGCTCCTATAATGAGCTCAGCTGACTTTCAGTTCCAGCAGGTGTTTGCTAATTGATGCTGGCTAGTCTGAAGGAGCTGAGTGAGGAAGGGCTCATCTGTAAGGTGGAAGCTCGGGAGCTGGGCAGGGCTAGATCCACCCAGGCATTTTGCACAGCTCAATGGTTGCAATGGATATAAAAAAATTTCTCAAACATGCATGAAGACAACACTCCAGATCCGTTTTTAATGAGGGAATAACATTATTACATGATGTAAAGCTCACAAAAGTCAATGTTGCATCATACTGTCCCTCTGAGCTGAACAGCTGCAGTACCTGAACCACAAGGATGTCGTCACTGTGGATACTGTCAACTGCTTTGTCTGCTTTCCCCTCCAGCTTCGTGGAGAGCTCCACCAGCACCCTGCCCCTGTACGCCACTCCTTCTCCCTGTAGTGAATTCAAATGATTAGGATCTCAAGATTATCGTACCAAAGAAAGGAAAGGCTAAAAGCAAAATGGTGCCGGTACCTCGCCAAGGTTCAGAGCCTCGTAGGGGTCTGGGAGGCCCGTGAACTCTCTGGGACTGCCGTACAGGTTGATGTAGCAGGGGCCAAACACGGGCAGGAAACCCACCTGAGACTCTCCTGAGTCAGCTGGGGAGACGGCAGCAGAGTTCATCTCTGGACAAACTTACATGAGCAAAGTTCTTCTTGTTAGTAGGTCATGCTGGGAAAGCAGGCAGCAACAAACTGAAGTGACAGGGAGGTGTGAGGTCAACACGTAAAACTTATCAGGTCAAAACAGAGCAGAGAACAGTGGTACTAACACTATGCACAAACAGGACTTGACAACAATTAGACATGGGCTGGTTAGCCAGTATCGAAATGTACTGAGGTTTCAAAACGTTTAGGTTTCACCAACAGCTAAAGTTTTTCCGTCAAACAGCTTTAAACAGTGAAGTCTGACATTTTACGTTCCCCACTGGTCTGGTAATTATGGATAGTTTATGCTATTATACACAACCTTCATTCAATATTTCATGAGCCCTTAATTTTTGTTTTTTGTTTTAAAAATAGTCACCATTGTTTAGCATTTCTATATATGTTAGGGCCAAACATTTTTCTTAATTATGAGAATAGTTAAAATATTACAAGAATATAAGACAAAAACACCAGAAGAAAGTCATTTTAATGAGGATTAATTTTCAAAAGAGGTTTTAGGATCTGACCAGAGCAGCTCATTCAGTCCGAGGTTCTTTCTTCGAATTAGACTCAGTCGTTTGCACAAATGTTTCAAAAGCCTGTCTGTGACAATTTGGTCCTCATGAGTTAAAAGATTATGTCCCATTTGTAAAACTGATAACCATAACTTCACTAGATGCTCAACATTCGTCATTTAGATTTAAGATTTTTTGCG
This sequence comes from Poecilia reticulata, assembly GCF_904066995.2. Classification (NCBI taxonomy): domain Eukaryota; kingdom Metazoa; phylum Chordata; class Actinopteri; order Cyprinodontiformes; family Poeciliidae; genus Poecilia; species Poecilia reticulata. Next base: position 23,175,601 of record NC_088848.1, on the reverse strand, counting down.
TTGGAGTTATAAAATTACCAATTAATTTGACTAATACTACTATTTCAATATGAGATTATTTTTGTGCCATTTAAACTTTAGGTAACTCTTTATTTGAAGGGGGGTGAATAAGACAGTCATGACACTGTCATAAACATGACATAACACCTGTCATGAACATGAATAAGCCTTCATGAATATTTATCACTGTTGTCATAAAGTGTCATTCGGTAAATTATGACACTTTTAATACAAAGTTGACATTATCCAAAATGTCTTTGTTATGACAGCTTGATATTAACCAAGAAATCATTACTGATATAAACTTGTTATAAAAGTATTACTGATTGCACTTTAGAAATTAGGTATCTTTATGTTATTAAAGGTAAAGTTTAAACAGTAATGATTTCTTGGTTAATGTCAAGCTGTCATAACAAAGACATTTTGAATATAGTCCAACTTTGTATTAAAAGTGTCATAATTTATCAAATGACGCTTTATGACAACAGTCATAAATATTCATGAAGGCTTATTCATGTTCATGACAGGTGTTATGTCATGTTTATGACAGTGTCGTGTCAGTCTTATTCACACCCCTTCAAATAAAGTGTTACCAAACTTTATTCTTATACAACTTCTCTCATTATTAAGACTTTATTCTTAATCGGGGTTTTTTTCTAAGCCTGGCTCAAATTCTATTTCAGTCAAACTTTGTTAAAAAAAAAAAAAGGAAGAAGAACTGAACTGTCCAGGTTTGTCATGAACTCTGGCCGACCTCATTTTACCAATTTTGCATTCAGCACTGTATTATCCTGTACAATAGGCATTTAAACCATTAAAAAAATGCTTAAGTATTTTTGCTGTAGTCTATTAAATGACTTATTCATAACTGAAAATAAAATATATTGTCTTAAATAAATAAAAACAGGTTTTGTTGTATTCTATGTGCAAAAGGGTAGGCAAGTATAAGCCTAGGCTTCAGTCTATTCCTTTTTGGTAAACTATTGATTTGTTAAATAGTGGGGTTTTTTGCCTCCTTTTTTAGCAATGTTGTAAATTTAACAAAATAAATCTCCTCTGAGTCTGAATCAGATGAAAGCTTCATACCGGCCCAGGGCTAATCACAAGCCAATGCTCAATGCATAACATCGCATGCAACACAGAACAAAAAGCGCAGGTGAACCTTCAAACGATGGCATTTTCCCATTATCTGCATGTTCCTCTATTCCAAAAGAAAAAAAGAAGAGTAATTTAAAAGTTCTGCTACTTGGATTAGAAAACTTCTCCTCCAGTTTTTGCACTTTTCAGACATTGAACTAAAACAGAAGTCCCGTACCTTCTATCTCTCCACCAGAGGAGGCTATCTTGGTCAGGTTCAGGTATGTGGTGCCAACCGCATCATTTCCTGTCAGCCGATCCCTGCAGCCAAACATCAAGTAAAGACATTTCATTCATCCCTGCATTTTTTTTAAAGTACACACTAAGTGAGTTTTTATGGTTTCATTACTAAGAAGGCAAAATTAAAATCTTTTTTTTTGTTGCTTTGAGTCTGGAAGTTTTCTGCATGGTATCAAATTACACCGAGATTTAAATACGTTATCAACGCCTAAAGAGGCATGCCATTTCTCCAACCTTTTCCTCTTGAGCTTATTTCCCTCTGGCCTTCCTGAACCTGAGCTATGTGAACACTTTTTTTCAGATACTGTGATGAAAATTAGCTCAGCCAACAGAACATGTTATTGAGGGGAAAGGGAAGGGCCACCGCAGTCTGAGTCACTGCCCTGCATTATTCTCAAGTGGTTGTTGCTGGGCCATCCATATACACAGACACACACAAGCACACACATAGAGAATGTCACTGACCACATTGCAGAAACATGGAGGCACGTTTTCCCAGCTGGAATTCACTCCATTAAAATAATACACTGCTGCAGCCTGAATGCTCTGAAACAGAAGAACTCACCAGTCGAACACGGTCAGCTTGATGCGCTCACACATGGACGGGAACTGCAGCGAAGACAAAAAATCATTTCCACTAAACTTTTCTAAACTTGATCGTCTTTAACAGAATCAGAACTTCTTACTTTGACTTGAAGGTTCAAAACTTGGTTCCACTCTGGGTTTGCGTTCTTCTCAATTATCTGAGTGCACAACTGGAAACAGAAAAACACCGTTATTAGTTTTTTGTCTCAGCAGTTAACATTTATGCTTTTTTATTAAAGGACTTTGACTAGGACTGGACAATAAATAAATAATAATATATCGCGATAGACAAGTGACTAATATCAATAGATAATACATCTAATATAATATTCAATATAAAAATTTTCACTGAAATCTGAGCTAGAACCACACAGCATTCTGGGAGATGTAGGCAAAGGAAAGGTTTTAGCAGCTCAACCTTTCACGGCTAGCTAAGCTAGCTGAGTGACATCAAGTAACTCACTCTTTGGTTACCTAACAACAACATGTTGAGTGACTTGTGCAGTAGCAGTTTCAGGTTTTGCCACTGTTCCTCATAACTACTCAAAAATTTAAAAAATTAAAAACAATTTGGAGGGAAAACTGGATAAAACAGGAAAAGTTTGGTTGTACTTCAAATATTTGAAACTAAAATCTAATCAATTATTAATATCGACTGATAAGAAATACTTCTATCAGGATCTGGATTTTTAGCCATTGTTCATCCCTGACTGGCCAACAAGACTGGATTGAGTTGAAACCTTTTTGCCAGCAAAGTGCGCCTCTAGGAAAGGATCCACCAGGTTCTTCTTGTTTTCCTCTCCTCCAAAGATCCCTTTCAACGTCTGGATAAATGCATCGTCCACTTAAAACAAGAAAAAACACGCTTTGTTTTATCAGACAGAGATTTGTGATCTGATTGATTTTGTCTCATCTTACTCTGGGGGACGTCCTCAGCCCTGAACACCTTTAAGGACAACGTGGCCCACCGCAGGGTGACCCCTGCTGGCAGCAGCAGGTTGCTCTCTATGTCATCCTGGTCGTCATTTGATTCCCTCTTCTCCACCTACAGTCAGAAAAGAATCCAAAAATAATAAAATAAATGGAAAATGGGAGCAGATTCTGTGGTTGGTAGTGAAATTGAGGCAGGTGTAGAATCAGTGAATACATACCGGAGGCTCGTCTCCTGTTCCCACAACAAACAGGCTGACTTTGAGGTAGCCCTTAGCGCCGGAGCTGGAGTCATCTGGGTCATTCAACAGGAGCCACTTCCTCATTACACAATGGGCTGCAGAATGACCACAAGTATGATCAGGACACGAGAATCACAGACTCCCCAGCCTCTTTCACTTGGCAGCAAGTAGAGAAAGATTCAAGCGTTCCTTGGCGGTTTTCAGTCCGTACTGACACGATTTCACAGTAGCTGGAGTTTTATGATGAAACGCTTCCATTCCAGTACAAATGTGCTGTGTTGGATTGAAATCTGGTGACCACTGAGGCCGTTGGGGGACAGTAAATTCATTGTCAAGTTCAGGAAGCCAGTGGACTCATTTGAGATTTGTGACAAGGCATGTTATCCTGCTGGACGATGGGATGGACATCAGCAGCACAAACATGTTTAAATGTTGCTTAAAGGACCCAAAATGTGCCAAAAAAAAAACAAACAAACATCTTCCACAACACCAGGCTGAACTGTTGATACAAGGCAGGATGGATCCATGCTTTTATGCTTAGGGTGAAGTTGCGTCAGAAGCTAAAGGCAGCGTTTTTCCAATCAATCATTATCCAGTTTTGGTCAGTCTGTGTGAGCTGCTGTCCGTTTCCTGAACCTCTCTGTCAGGAGCGGCCCCTAGTGTCAGCGTCTGCTGGTACAGGCCATTTGTTTCAATGATGTGTTTTGTTCAGAGATGATATTCTGCATTCCTTGACTGTTTCCCATGTATGATGTTAAAATCAGTCAGTTATTCTCCTCTGATAAGGATTTTTCATCGTCATCTTTTTTCTGTGCCGTGTATAGTGAACTCACCCATGTTTATTATTGTGAAGAGTTCGGAGATCATGTCTGAAGGATTTTTTTGAACCAAGGTCCGGTGTGCTTTCTTTGAGTTTTTCACATTTGTACTTTGAGTTTTGCAGAAAATAATTTCAAAATCACTCTCAGATTCAGACTGAAGAGGCTCAGACTTAATACCCGAGGTTCTATTGGAACTTCAACAGAAAACTTGGAATTTCTACAGCTGTTACAGCTAAATGTCTGAAAAATGACAAATGTTTCCACAAAATGCCAAAAATAACATGTGATCATGAGGGCTTTGGACTGCGCTGCCCCGACTTTCACCAGGCAACAATTAGTTTCTCTCTCTCTGAGAACTGCTTCAGCATTTTCATAAGAAACAACTAGATTAAGAAAAGCACCAAAAGCTACATATTGTCTTATAAATAGAAAGTTGGGTAACACTTTATTTGACAGGGTGTGCATAAGGCTGACATGACGCCGTCATAAACGTGACATAACACCTGTCCTGAACATGAAGTAGTCTTTATGACTGTTGTCATGAAATGTCATTCGGTAAATAATGACACTTTTAATGCAAAGATGCTCTAAAAGTTGCATTAAAAGTCCATTAAAAGTGCCAACTTTGCATTAAAGTGTCATTATTTACCGAACGACACTTCATGACAACATTCATAAAGACTCCTTTATGTTCCTAACAGGTGTTATGTCATGTTTATGACAGAGTCATGTCAGTGTTCTGCAAACCCCATAAAATAAAGTGTTACCAAAAGGTGTTTCAAAAAATCCTCTTAAATTCCCTCCAGAAGTGACAAAAAAGAACAACATGGACTTGAAAAACACTTATTAATGGTCTGTGTGAACATACCTGGTTCATCATAAACATAACCAACGTCCAGCTGTGTGAAAAAAACAAGGAGAGGCCTGGTTGAGTCACAAACACTTATAAAAATTAATAAGTATGAGTGGTCGCCACTTAATACTTACCATAAATTCACCCATAAGGCTGTCTGCCCTCAGCGAATATGAATTATACACCTATAAATAAAACAACAATCAGATTTTATGCAGGAGCATCCACACGGAAGGACAGAAAACCACAACATTTCCATGAGCTGCACCAACCCTGAAGCTGATGTTCTGTTCAAACAAATCCGACGGCAGCATGTGAACGTTGTAGAAGAAGATCTGCAAAAAGCCAACAACCAATCACATGAGGATCCACGAGAGCCAGAGCAGAACAACGAGCAGGAACACTTAAGCTTGTGTCGTCTAAGTTAGATCGGAAAAAAGACGAAACCTCGTCAAAGAACGGGTTGTTTCCCTTCTTGATTCTCGTCCGGTGGGTCTGTCCACACACATGGACCTTCACCACAGGCTTGATGTTGTTTCCGGACAGCTGACGGGCTTCCACGACCCGAACACGAATCTGGAGGACAGAGTGGATCAGTTCATGAGTGGACTGCATGTAAAGAAACAACGTGATTAGAGGGAAAGTAGGTAACACAACATAGTCATGTCACCATGTAAGTTCACACAATCACTGGTCTATTCAAGATAACTTAAATCACAAAACATTTTCATCTCGTTTGAACAGAACGTGTTTAGTCATGGCCGGAAAAAATAAAAAAAAGAGCTTCCTTTCTGTAGCAGAATTCCTCAGATGTTTTTCCCATATAGGGTGAACGAGATTCTGGGAGAAAGAATTCAGATGTTTTTCAAACTGAATAATCTGCAGAAGTGGTTTTCAGTGATTACTGATTTAATCAGAATAATGTTTGATTAAATCAGTGATCTGTTGACCCGATCTGGGTCATCAGGAGTCCAGAAAATATCTTCAGGATTTTAAAAATGTGCTTTACTTGAAGAATTTTAGGATTACATTAATCTGCAGATGATAGATGTGTTGACACACACCAGCCGAAAATGTGTAAAGAAAAAGAAAAAAGAAAAAAAACACCTTTGAATTGAATTCTTCTGTAAATGCAGGAGGATCGTCTCACAAAAAGAGAAAACAAGTCAACGTTAAATTGAAGGCGATCGAGTTGAAAAAGGTTTCAACGCAATCACAGATGCTAATCTTTATTTTATGTTTTTCTAGTTTATCAGAGCAACTAATTAGTTATTCATGACTTTGTTTCCATGGAGCATAAACACACCATGACAGAAGCCTAATTTCTCTCGGCTCCTGACCGCTGAGCTGGACAACAACCCACATTTATCCTTCCACCACACAGAGAGGAGCCCTGTCAGGACAGCTCATTTCCCTGGATGATAAATCGTCACAGAAGTTATTGCGATAAACAATAATATTGTAGTTCCAAGACCATTTTCAAGTAATATGATGTAAATGGCATAATAATGCAAGAACACATTCTCAAAGATCAATAAAGTTTAAATCTAACAAACATTTAACACTGGAAGTGAAACACATTTTAAATATCCAGAATAAAAAAAGAAAATAACAGAAACAACAAATAAAATGAATTATGAAGTCTGAATAAAACTGAATAGTTGAGGCCAATGAACCATAATGAAGACTTTTGTTGGCAGAATGACACAAAAAAAAAAAACAATAGCCGTAGTTACCGCTGGACGCACCGACAATATGCTTTAGTGTGATATGCTTAAAACTATTTGGCAACAGATATTCAAGGTGGTGTTTTTGGGTGAAGCAAGTCTCACATCCACTGTTAAGTACAGTGGAGGATCTGTGATGCTGTGGGCCTTTTCCTTTCCCAAAGTCAGAGTCATGTCCTCATGAGTCGTTTGAAATACCAGATAAACCCGCAGGGCTGGAACACAACCTGCTCTTCATCTGACCGTTCAGCAGGATCATCATCCACAACATGCAGATAAATAAATGACACAAAAATGATCCACCAATGACCTTGTTAAAAAGTTATTTCTTAACAGAAATAACCTTCTTTATGAATTGAAGTTAAAATGTTTGATTCTTGTACATTTTTCAGTAAGGAATTATTCTACTGCAACACAACTGGATGATTTGAAGAAGCATATGCATTTCAATTCTGAAGTCATGAAAAATTATTACCAAAATGCCCATAAATAAAAACTACTGAACTGACCTGGAAGTCCTGGGGTTTATTGGCGAGTCGGTGGCGACTCTGCGCCCGGTTCAGCCTCTGGCGAAGAGCCCCAGCCTGGCCGGTGGACGAAGGGGCTCCAGCTGGGCCACTCTGGGCCCCATCTGGAACAGTCTCATTCCCCTCCTCATCCCCACCCCCTCCTGCTAGGCACCAAAGACAGAAATGACCTGAGATTCAGCAAACTAAATCCTGTCGGCCAAAGTTTTGTGCAGCAATACTTCACTATGAAACAAACAGACCGGCGTCCACTGCAGCATTTCCATCTTGGGGGATGTTGGGGTTCGGCACGGCGTTGGCTGGAGGGTCATAGGCAACCACCAGGTCTATCGTAGCCTGAAGGGAAACGGGAACCTGCTCAGCTCCGTTTCATTCGACTTGTTTATCATGTTTAACGTTACTTTTACAATATAACACTCACTCCGATCCCCTTCCCGTTGTCATTGACCAGAGGAACATTTTTGCACGGCAGAGATCTCAATTTTCCAGAGGCAAGGTCTCGCAGAGAAACCTTAGTGGACCCAAGGAATCTACAAATCAAAAACAGCAAACAGAATTGTTTCCAAATTGTAAGGTAAAAGTCAGCATGCCCGTTTTGCCAATTTTATTCCGTAATGTCCATTCTGCTGACCGGCTTGGTTGCAGTCGGTCAGGATGTCTTCGGTGACAGGGACGGTGGATGCGCTGATGTGTGCTCAGCTGAGGTCACATTCACAGAAAGAGCCCAGAGAGGGAAACCACCCAGAGCTAACAAGCCCTGCCCTTCACAGATAAACAAAACTCACCACGAGGAATATCATTTCACTCTTCAATCCGTCTGCTCAAGATTCTGCACACTGCTAGTGTCCAAACAGCTGAGAACTACCAGAGTTAGTGACTTCACCACCTGCTGTACGTGGAGGTGAGGCTGCAGCGTTGGGATCTCATCGTACACCGAGCTGTGTGAACAGCAGGACTGGTGGAGTGGCTCCAGTCAATCATGGATTCTCGTGTTTTGTTGGATCATGTGCTGCCGCCCTGCTGCTTACCAAGATGATCATCAGTAATGCTCTAAATAATACTTAAAATTGAGAAAGCTCTTCATCAATCTTTTACAGCTGCAGTATGCAACTTTAAAAAAAAAAAAAAAACTATGTTTTTTTTTTACATATTTGTTGAAACTATGTTGTGACAACTTGGTATGAGAGATAATCTGAAAAAACTGAACTCCTCTGTCTTCTCCTGGTACCAACTAGAAGCAACCAATCAGAGCCCAGGGGCGGGTCTTAGTGCTTGTCACCCCGGTCTCTTCTCTGCTACCGCTACAGCTTTTCCCTATAGGCAGAGCCTGTTGTGAATGCTAATGCTAGTTAGCATAGCCACTTATGATGGCAGACAACAGTTTTTCTCTTACAGTGAGTTGTTTCTCTGCCATTAGCACATTTAGTAGAGAACATGACGTTGATTGACAGCGCTAAGCCTGGCTCTGATTGGTTGTTTTTGGTGCATTTCTTCAGGGTGGAGGAGATCCATCTTTTTACAGATTATCTGTCTCAAACTGTTACAACATGGTGAGTTAAAAAATAATTTTTTTATAAAAAGTTACATACTACACTTTTAATGTTTAAAATCTTTCATGCAGGGTGCATTTAAATTTAGCCACCTTTAGCATGATCAATTAAAATACAATGCAGTCAATTGATTTTAAAAGTCACCCAGTTAATGAGCGGAGCTTACAAAATGTCTAGAACTTAATTTCAGTATAAATCCAGCAGTTCAGTGAAGACATGAACACACGGCGTCTGCATTTTGTAGCGTCTCTACAAAATACAGAATTTGTAGTTTTAGTATTAATAAATGCATATAGATACTTTAACAAGTATCTATACGAATTTATAGATACAGTTCTGTATCTATAAATGCATGTGTTCTGTTCAAAACACATGCAGTGTTTTGAACAGAACTTCACACATCCTTTGTATAAATATGTATATGCATGAAAGTGTGTATATAAATCATATTGTATCTTGTTTGGTCAGGCTGAGTAACTTTAAACTTCGGCTGGACTCCTAATAGCAGGGATGCTTGGAGTCCACAGTCAAACACAGCTGTAGAAGTTAGAGCAGCAGGCTCCTACAGTACCATCCTATGAAACACACACCAACGACAATTTACTGAAGAAAACACTCTAGGTTAGATTTTATATAAAAGACTAAGGAGGATAAGAAGATAAGAAAATAATGACCTGCTTGACTGGGCAGGACATATTGCGACATGACATCACAGGTACAAGATTCCGCCCTCTGATGGAGGGACAAAAGCTGCTCGCCGACACAACAACCACTGATTCTAGCTGGCAACCCGCTAAATCTTAAATGTACAAATGATACTGTATATAAAAGGAAAGGGGATGAAGTGTTTTGCTACCAATTGTCAACACTACGACAACTACATAACAAGTTCAGGAAAAAATGTTGATTAAAAGCAAATAACAATGGAGAGGGAAGTAGGTCAGTCATGCTAGCTTGACCTTAGATCTGTAGACCAACCAGAAAGGTTTATAGTGACGACTGGAAAGAGAGACAGATCTGTCATGTGGAGAATATAGCAAAGGATGTAGGGCCTCAATTGTAAAAGTAAATTGGAGCATGAATTTACTGGGCACAGTCACAACACTGAGACACAGGACACAATTTTAGACAAAAATAAAGTTAAAATCTTTGAAGCAAAGAGTAACGGTTGTTGTGCATGATTATTCCAAAGTGAGCGCAACCGTTTTATTTGAAAAACAAAAAAGAAGGAAAAAATACAAAAAAAGTTTTCATCTTTGTAAACTCTGAAGTGGGGGTCTCACACTGGGAAGAAAAATACCCAGAGGGTCTTTTAAAAATGAATTGTGTCAAGAGGATTTTATAAAGGAGGATCTCCAGGGAGATGAAGCTCTTGCATTGCTCTGTCACCAATTTCCCCTTCAGGGAACAAACCCGGATCATCTGCAGAATGGAGCACCAGTTCTGGATTCTAACTTGTTAGGTTCAATGAGTTCCTGCTGCACCGCTTTCAGCTAAAAGAGTTCACTTATTAAGAGATCAAGTTGTACATTAAACCTGTATCCACCCATGATTAACAAACACCAGCATTAAGACGAGGGCACATTACAACAATTTCCTTCTAAACAGACAGTTTACAGAGAACATGCTGGGATTATGAACTTCCCCTGTAAATATCCAGTGGCTAAATCAGGCTATGAGTCTAGTTGAGCTGTGGTGAGTCAGAGAGAAATATGAGCAGGATATAATCCTTTGTATCACTTAATTGCTGAAGGTAAACAGTTCTTCCTTTGTCAACAAGCCGACTTATTCGTATTCAATTGACAGCAGTGCCACTTATCCTTGTGGTCATAACAAAACAGTCATTTGGCTTCTTGTTCTCAGCAGAGATGAGAAACGCTTTAAAAACACTTGACACAAAAAGGCCTTCAGTGTGTTTAGCTTTGTTTTAATTGAGAACAGAACAGATTCCAATTAACTGATATGAACTGGTATGAAGTCCGTTTACTCTCCAAACCTCTAATCATATAGTTAGAATGAGTTATTAGACTCCCAAGTCCAAGACGAAGGATCACTTCCTCAGTGAGGAAAGCAGCAGCGGCAGCAGCCTGAACACATGCAGTGTTTTGAACAGAACTTCACACATCCTTCAAACCCTGCCACCCACCCCTCTACACACACCCCACTCCAACATTAGTCTGCTGCTGGAGTGACATCCCTATGTGGGACATAACAGCCCACTAATATATCTACTACACTAGCCCCATTTTTTCAAGAAGTAGAGTCTCTTTGGCAAAGCCAGAGCGCCAAACAGTCACACCACATTTAGAACAAGAATACTGGGTTTTCTATTGAGCACAGAAGAAAGTAATGTAAAGTCATAGTTCTTTTTGATTCATCTTTTCCCCAGCTCTTAACTGTAAGGACTTAAATGAGTGGATCTCTCCCCCCAGTGTTAGCATGTTTGGTCAGAAACCAATGCTAAAGCTCTGGGTCATTGAGAGGGTATGAAGTTCTAAACTGAACAGAATTCATTTTTGACCAGATCTTGATCTTCAAGGTGGATCCAATCCAGGTGCTGCTGCTCGGTAATTTTACAGCTTGGCTCCACTTGTAAGGCATTACAATATGTACTTGTGAAGGTCACTTCCAGAGGTAACTTTGCCCTGAGGTGCTTTGAACTGTTCGTTTCATCTAGATGCCAAGACTGTAGGGGATTATGACAAAAGTACATGACTTCTGTTTGCATAAAACCAGCTTCGATGGATGAGTTGCAACTTGCAATATTCTCCCAGTGATGTCCCTGTGGGTGTGGAGTGGTTGTTTTGCATTCCGAAAAACCGAAGATCTGAATCCAGTTTAGAGCTTGAAGGGCAGCCTCAAATTGCCAAATAATCTGTGCATATGTCTGAGTTAATGAGTGCAATTGGTTGAATATTGCTCTAGCGTAAAGGGCTCTGATTGGTTGATGTGACTTGAAAAGTTCAATACAAATTCAGTTTTTTTAACCATTCAGTAGATGACCTCTGTCCTGAAGTTCAGCTCCAGTTTTCCTCAGTGCCAGGCTTTCAGGCACAAACCAGTTCGCTGCTTCTTTCCAGCGATGAACTATAGAAAGCATAGCATCCTCTTTCTGTTCTGCTGCATGCAGCTCAGTGGTTACTGCAAACATCAGCCTCCACTTGTTTCCGTTTCTCTGTTCTGTTTCCAACTTGTTGCACAGAAATATGTCTGATCACCAGTGGAACCACACAGCCAACAATCCAATCAGACCCACTGTGCTGTGTGTGACAGTGAAAGCATCCTTTATATGAGGATCTGAACTTTGCCTAGTTTTTACAAGTGATAGTTTCTTGACCCTTCAGTAGCTCACCTTGATCTAAACTTGCACATTGGCAGTCAGAGTGATCTTCAATGTAAAGTTCATACTTGCATGGTTCTTTAAACCTAGCAGCCAGTTGTGTTCAGGATTTTTTAAATAAAAGAGTCAGGTTGGACTTCTGTGGCCTACCCTAAGGAGAAACGTTCTGCCCAGAAGGAAGTGAACGCATTTTTGTGCATTTGACAATGACCAGCACCCCTGTTCTGTTTCTGCTATTAGCTTTTTAGTCAGACACACTTTCAACAAGGACAGACCACAGCCAGCTCTCAGCTGCCTCCATCACCTCAAGGCCAGAGAAACAGGAAAAACCTTGGCAGAGCTAAAAGACTGAGGGGACAACCCTGAAATAATTTTATGTCCTGTTATGGGTTCTGTCTTTTCCTCCATCTCTTTTAGCCTCTTATGTGTGACTGCTGCTAGTCACACATAAACAGACTGAAACTGATTAGACTACCCTTTAGGGAGGGTACAGATCCCAGAGAAGAAAAAAAGCTAAACTCTACAATCTTTGCCTCACTTGGTCACATCCCTAAGGTGAGCCAAGTGTGGCACCAGCACTGGACGGTGAATGTAACTCCATATCCATTTGTACGACATGTATGGCTTGTAACATTTGACCATTTTTCAGCATTATCTCATTATTTTTCAAGGTACTTTACACTGAGGGGTTCTGGTCGGGTCCTGAAGCTGGTTAATGAACCTGGGTGGTGCACAGAGACAAAATGAACTCCAACAGTCCCTTAGATTAAACTTTGAAGTTCAGCTACTTTATACTACTGAATTAGACTGATCTTCAAATCAGCCTGTCCAGTTCAAAATAACTTCTCTTAAAAAGAAAGGATTGAGAAAATGAGGCCTTTGACCTTGAACAGAGGAGAAGTTAGAGAAATATCAGTAAAAATGACTGGATTAATGTCACAAAGAGGTTGGGTTTTAGAAAACAGTCCAGCCATGTGGAAAGAGACAATTTCCTGATTACTTCCTATTCAGGCCAGCGTGTCAGAGCTTCATTTACTCAGTTTCCCCATCTTACAGACACTTCCAGAATTATTCCTGAGGAAACATGGTGGATCCTAACCATCGTCGGGTGTGTATGCCATCTGAAAAAGGAAACCCGCTGCTTACAGGATAAGAAGGGTGTTGGTTTCAGCTTTACAGCATCGTTTTTGGCAACCCATCTGCTTTAAAACATAATATTCTTCTGATCTGCTAATGTGAGTACAGTTGCTGCGTTCTTTAAGCCACCACAGAAACAATCTGGGTTGTCCATTTTTATGCCAATGCTCAGATCCCACTGGGGTAATTAAAGGAATTCCATTCTCATGTTTAAAACTCTCTGGACTTGGAGCTCTGATCTTTCCTACAAAGACATGCTAAGAATTACATACACAAGACTCTGCACCACAATGCTCTTTAAAAAGGAAAAAAATCTGGTTATCAAGACCAACCTGTTGCCATGATAACAGGAAATGACCCATTAGCAGCTGGAAAACTATTTCAGAGAAAGCACAGCTCCCCTCTGCCAGCACTGTTTAAATCTTGTGGGAGTGTGTCAGGCAGGACAGCAGAGTGGAAAACTGAGCTCACGCTCTGGAAACGCACCTCCCTCCGAATGACTGCCCAGACACAAGGGAAACTTTTACTCAGCAAAGCACATGGAAAGAAAATTTGGATGTAGCTTTACATATTTTATATTTATAAAAGCAATTCTCTAACTCTGCGAGGTACTTTCAGTATCAGATGAGGTTTTGTCGCCGTAACTAGTGATGGTCAACAAGGATAGAAACAGTCTTTTGTGGTTGGCACAGATTGGGCCCACATGTTTCTTTAATTAAAAGGCAACATCCAGTTTACGGCTGTAGTAGTTCACAGTGGTCGAGTTTCTTCCTGTATGCAGCAGAAAGTTTCAGCGTTCTGTAGACAAATCCTACTCTGAGACTGAAGACTAACAGAGAGGCATTGTTACTCAATCAAATTCTGTCATCCCACACCGTCCAGCAAGTCTCAGCATGGTGAAGTGGGTGTGATCGGGTGGAGACAGCCAATAACTTAATTTCTCTGAAATTTTCAAACTTTCCTTGAATACTATTCATTAATCTCATTAATGCGTTTGGAAGACGAATCAGTGCTGCAGAGAGAAAGAAAGGTTTCCTAAAAACTCAGATTGTACAACGGCAACTTTAAGGTTTCATCAAAGGAAAGACTTGATGCCGACTACCTCATTACTGAAATCCCTTTGTTGTGCAAAACCAACAGCAAGCCCAAGAAGCTTTCAGGCTGTATTTAACTCACTTATCTTTCCCAATCGTCTCGTAATCTTTCACAACCACGTCTAGCTGGGAGCCGGAGTCCAGCGGAACGCCTTTTAGATCAAACTCCAGCACCTGAAGGAACACGAAGAGTAAATACTGCTGTACTGGGACAATCTAATGATGATATTAAACTATTGATTGGTGTTGCTTTACAGTGAGGGGTCACTCTGATGGGGTCACAGTAATGATGTGCTGAGTTGGAGGAATGATGAGTGTTTATGCTGATTACCTCATTCCAGACAGGGTTCACTTCATTGTCGATCGATTTGGTTTTCTTCTTCTCATCTGGAAGAGAAACGCTTCATGAAAACAGGAAGGTTGTCATCGTTGACAGATGATGATGATGAATTTGGGAGGAGTGCCTGAACCCAGGAAGCATCCTGCAACACTTGTTGATTGACATCAACTTTAGCTCAACTAGAATTATTAGGATTTAAAACTTTGGATCAAACATCTAAACGTTTCTGCTACGGTTACAGTAATTTTGTAGCTTCGGGATAATTTTTTCCCATAATTTCCAGGTTGTCTCTCTTAGTCATCACAATCGTGAGTGTGTGTGTGTGTGTGTGTGTGTGTGTGTGTGTGCGTGCGCATATGCGAGTGTTCCCGTGGATCCAGGATCAGCCACTCCCCAGCTGGCAATTTTTAAGTTTTTGTTTTACAACATAGGATCCTGTTTAGGTCAAATTAGCCACATGTATATCTTCTATTTAGCATTAATAAAATTTGTAAATATCTAAAATTGTACATCAATCATGATCAAGTTTTAAATAAATCGTTATAATTTATTTTTTTAAATTTCACTTAAAATTTTACAAAAACAAAACATTGGCTTTCAAATCAGTCTGAACATGGAGCGTTTGCCTTGAAATGAGACGTACCTTTGAAAGTCACAGAAACGATTGGGTCAGGACTGCCGAGTTTCTTTTTGGGGAGACCGGTGGCAGACTCTACTATGACCCGCAGCATGGCAGCGAACAGGTAGGACAAAAAAATTAAAGTTAGAAAGAAAAGTGGTTGTAGAAAAGGGAAAAGCTCTACAGGAAGTCCAGCTTCGGCATCTTCATTGCTCCATCACCGAGAACAACACGAATGAACGTTTTATTTGCAAGAGTAGTTAAAGGAGGTTGGAGGGGGGAGTGAGAGGGCGGGTCACGAGTCTCTAATTATCCAGACTACATGAGCTGCTGCCGGCGTGGGGGTCCGAGGAGGAGGAGGAGGAGAAACGTGTCCGAAGCAACTGCCGCTTTAAATATCTTACTAATTAATTAAATGATGTCATTATTGTTGTCAAATCCAAGATAACACAAAAACTAACTGGTTAACTCGTTCACTTAAATGTGTTGTCATTTGACTCCATCTAGCGGTCAAATTGGGAAACGCACCACTTGAAAAATGTTATACAGAAATGAGTAGAAGAAAAAACGATTTCAACGTTAGAACTGCTGATCAATAACAGCAGAGTATCTAGAAAAATAATGACAAATTAATAATTTAGACATCACCACAGGAATTCAAGATTTTAATTAAATAGATGTTTATTGTTCTAGGTCACTGAGCTGCTGTTTATGCCTGAGCGAACTGCAACTTAACTGGAGTTTAATTTGGGTTTTTGGAAGAGGGCAGTGTTGGTAGACCCCAGAAAAACTCACCAGACACATCAGCAGCAGCTGAGACAAACACTAATGATGCTCAGATCTGAGTTCTTCTCAGTCTCTCGCTGCTGATGCAGTTAAGGATTGGACTATTCCAATTCAAAGCTCTCACATATACATCAACAGTTCCTGTTCTGAAGAGGCGGTTAATCAGGTAATGCACAACAGCTTGCTGCCCTTATGTTAACTAGGTAGGGACGTTTTGGGGCCTTTCAAAATAAGAGAATAGCTGAAGTCAAATAACATTCGCCAGCAGGTATTTATCCATCTTTTACATTTTTACAAACTTTGTGTTTTGGAAATGGAATAAACTCTATTCAGATGCTCTGGATAAAGATTGCCTTCATTGCATGTTCCCCTGAAACATTTGACCTTTTTTCCCCAGTAACTTTTCACCAAATCTCTACGACCGCAATAATGATATCTTAACTTTGTCTGAGGTTCAGTTCCTCCAATTAAGGGGCGTTTCCTTCGGAAATCGCGACCGCTGATTGGTCAGTTGTTGATAAACCCGTTGTATTGATTGGCATGTGGGGTCTTCTCCTTTCTCTCTTGTTTCACTTTTAAACTTAACTGGTGAAATATATTTACATTTCGATAATATATAAATTTATTGAGATTTTCCAAAAAATGTTAGCCCTTTATTGTACTGTTGCAGAACTACCACATGGGGGCGCTGCCTTCTCGCGAGAAGGCATCACTTGTGCCTTAAAGGTTTAAAAACGGACGTTGTTTTTAACCTCCGTAAAACACTTTAAAGTAAACAACGTTTTAATTGGTTGACATCAATATGTTAACGTTGTTTTACATTTTAATATTTGATATGGATATGTTTCAGTCTGATCACCTTTACCTTCACTATTGACTTTCGACATTGCACCAAACCCATCATGTATGAGTAGAGATTAGTCAGTCAGGTAAGAAAAAGTGTGTTCCTGAAAGTGTCAAGCAAAGAAAATCTACACCATTCCACCAAACTTCAGATGTTTCACATCCTGTTCCATATATATGCAGGTAGACTGTATAGCAGCTGTGGATGAAAAAAACTGAGGGGAAGCTAAGACGTGTCACCTGCCAAAAAGTCATTCAGTCGCTCACCTTTGCTTTGTTAGAAAGGATAACATTTCAAAAACTCCCTGTAAGAGCTGAAGCTGACGACGACCAGAAGGAGTTCTGGTTGCTGTGTGGTGTGAAGTCAGAACCTCGACCTGGGAACAACATCAAACACAACCTAACCAGTCTGAGTTGAATATAGAGGCCAATTTAACCTAAATTAGCCAATAATGTGTGACTCAAAGGGTGCAAGCAGTCTTTAAAGAATCAGGTCAAGCAGTCCAAAATGGAAACCAAGGCTGGATATAGTAGAAAAATCAACTAAAACCCATAAAAAGATGTAAAGAGCTAAAATCTAATTAATAATTATGACTATATTCAAAAATACTTTGTTAATCCTGAAGTTGTAGCTCATAGTATTTAAGGTTCTTCAAAGAGTTATTGTTGATGGCTGTGGGCAGGAAGGATCTTCTGTAGCAGTCTGTGTTACAGTGACATTGAAGAAGCCTCTGACTGAAGATACTGTAACACAATCTCTTGAAGAGGATCCATAATTTCCTTGATTTTGTGAAGAATCTGTCTTGTATCATCTTCTCCAAAGGTCCCACAAACAGAACCAGAACAGAACCAGATCAGAACCAGATCAGAACCAGAACAGAACCAGAACAGAACCAGATCAGAACCAGAACAGAACCAGATCAGAACCAGAACAGAACCAGAACAGAACCAGATCAGAACCAGAACAGAACCAGGCTTCTTCATCATGTTGCTGAGCCTTTTCAGCTCCCTGGTTCTGGTTCTGCTGCTCCACCAGATGATGGAAGAAGAGACGATGCTCTCAACAACAGACTGATAGAAGATCTTGCTTCAAGAGAATTTAAGCTCAAAATGAAATCATATAACTAATATAACATAACAGGAAAATGAATAACTTGAAAAATGTGAACGGAAATAAATAAAACCCAGATTTAAAATTCCTAAAACTCCAGGCCTCCAGCTCTGTTTGGTCCAGAGCCCAGAACTCCCAGCACTCTGATATCTGCTGCTGGGCTGTTACTGGTTTAAATGGAATACATATTTATACTGGTCCTTTAACCAGTCATGTGGTGACACTACATTAATGATTTTATTCCTTTCTTATGATCTAACACTATAGTGTGAAAAGTCCAAACCCTGTTGTAGCTCCCCTGTAATCAGCCTCAGTGTTGGGGATTTCTCACAGTTTTAAAATGCTTTTTGAACCACCGGTTTCATTCATTTGTTCCTCCTGCTGCTGAGGATCCTGGGTGATGAGAACAGGACGAATGTTTATTTTGACACATCTTCGTTTGGCTTTGGACTGAAATGTAACTTAGTAAAATTTGAATGAACTTCATTTTTTTTGTATATTTGCTCTATAATCTTTGCAGATTGTCACCATGTTTTTGAATAAGTGGAGGAACATTCCCATTTACTCTTTCCTTTCTCTTTCCAGAACAACCAGCTTTCCAAAGCGTCCCACTGCAGGCCGCATGGAGAAATGTGACACCAATCCAACTAATATATAATATAACTGGCTAATTTTCTATTTACCTCCACCTTTGCACGCTTCCAAAAATAAATCTGATTGGCTTTAATTTCCTTGCAATATTTACTTTTATTTGTTTTAGTTGTTACAATTGTATTTGTTGACGAAACTGTAATTCTTCATACTTCCAGTCGTTATCCTCACGTTTTCAGGGTTGTTTATGAAAACCTTTTGTCAGTTCTGCCTGTTAATCATTAACCTACACATCAGAAAATGTCAACAACTGGACAGCTGCAGGTCAGGGTGACTCTGACCTGACATGTAGAAAAGTTATTTTAACCAGCCTCAAATGTTGTTGCTATTTTATAGAGCTTATCTTGATTTAATTCTGTCTTCAAGAAGAACTAAAGAGAATGAGCTGATTTTTCTGATGGTAGGGCAGACATCTTGGTAGGCAGTGAGTGAAGACACCACTAAACTGGGTGGTGATGCAGCCTTTTTATGGACTGCAACAAATTTAGAATTAAGACTAAAACTTCTATCCTAAATATTTATTTAGGTTATCAAAATAAATGTTATAAAAATTGTTTGTTTAGATATAAATTTTTCAGTTTGTTTGTTGTAAGGGCCGATTGTTTTAGGGAGTGAATGTACCAAAGAAAGTTAATGAATGACATCTTTCATTATTAGTGTTTCTTTAGGGAACAACAGTCTGGCTTAATAAAAACCAAACATGTGAAGCTCAGTATTCTTGTTAAAAATGTTAGCAGCTTGAACGTGCCAAAGTTCACTAGATTTATAACTTTTGGTTGAACCTCATCTGTCCTTTTTTTTTTTTTTTTTTGCTTTTTTTCTTTCAAACTCATAAATAAACCCACAAATTTGCATGTTCAGACACTGATCCTCATTTTGCAAATATGCAAACATCTGTGAGTTCAGTCTGTAATTTTCATAGCTTAAATTCCTCTTTAACTTTTGAAACTTGTTACTTCAGTTTGACTTGTGGTTTGGCTTTATTCCTTTATGTGCTGAAGAACAGTAGTAGCATTCATTATTTTATGCTTCTCAGCCACATTCTTGTTTCAGTTATAAAAAGACACACACACACTCGCACACACACGACTGTGCTTGTTTTACATCCAGAAAACTGAAGAAATGACATGAAGTCAGCAAATAGTTAAAATTACAAATACATTTAGTGGTACAGCTGCTGAGATCAAAAACGTGTGGACAGATTTCTGACCGTTCACCTGCTGAGCCTCCAGATGGACTGAGATTACGAGCTCACCACAGCATGAGAGCCCAGAGGAGGAAGTGGCCTTTTTCTCCAAAAGCCATAAAAAGCAGTATATTTTTATTCAGAACATTTCTATATGTTAGTGGACAACAGAAAGCACCAGGTCAATTCTGCTCAATCTTGGCTTCTACATACAAATTTCTGCACTATTTTGGAATTGTTGTTTAGTTCAATTTATTTTGCACAATTGAAATACAGATCATATATATTAAGAAAAAATAACAGTAATAATAACGTTGCAGGACGAAGCTGAAGCCCAGTGGGCTAACATAAAGCCTCCAACCAAACGGCATAGAAAAAATAATATAATCCAAGAATAATCCTTCATCAGTTGATCATAAATTTATGAAATACAATTATTTAAAAAGAAAACGCAAAAATACATATAAAAATGTGTAAAGTAAATTAGTAAATGAAATGTGTAACAATAATATTTAACTAAGTACAGTTTAAAATTATGTTTAAGCTCTTTTATAGCTAGAGTCTGCCTATAAAGAGTTGTAGGTTTTATAAAGGCAGCAGAGGAAATGAACAAAGCTGTTCAGTCCATTTTGGTCATATTAAATTGTAGTCAACCAATTTACAGAAGAGTTCTGGATTCAATATGATGGAATGACACATATTTTTTTATAGTCTGTGATGACATATGAGCTCTGGAGGAGTCAGCTGCAGACTGTCCGAAAAAATAAAAACAAACCGTCATCCTGCTACCACTTCCTGGTCTCTTCTTCATTGTTTCCGTCAGTAGTAACATCTGGCTGTTGATCATGTGAAAAGTGTTTCCATTAAAGTTTTGCTAAATTCACCTATTTCAAAACAGCCCATAAGCAACCTCATCCTAGCACAAAATCTTTTCCTCTTTCTTTCTTTCTTTCTTTCTTTCTTTCTTTCTTTCTTTCTTTCTTTCTTTCTTTCTTTCTTTCTTTCTTTCTTTCTTTCTTTCTTTCTTTCTTTCTTTCTTTCTTTCTTTCTTTCTTTCTTTCTTTCTTTATTTATTTATTTTTAAATTGACGTGTTTCCATTAAGCAAACTGACTTTAGAAATTTCATTTTGCTCAGTTCTATGGTTAATGGAAACACAGCTATTGTATTCCTGGTAAAGATGTTCGGTTCAGGACTTTCTCTTTGTTCCTGCCTTGGTTCTTTCCCTCTTCACAGCATTTGCTCCCTTCATGTTCGAGCTGCTGCGTTACATACAGTACGGTCAGATGTTAGAAATCGGGTAAAATGAGATCCAGTCAAACTTAAACTTCACTGTTGAACAGTTGTACCAAGCAAAGCGCAAAACAAGGAACTGGTTTTTACCAGCCTACAACTGAACTTGTGTTCACGTTTAGAATTTTAAATTCTTATCTTCCTTCTCTCTCTGAATTCACAGAGACTCTGTTGCTGAGTCTTATGTTCTTTCAGTGTTGAGCTGCAATAAATCAGCTGAGAATCAAAGACATCCTGGTGTCATCACCAGGCTGGTTGTTCTGGAAGGAAGACTGGAGACAAGAATGTTTAAAGGAAAAAACAGAATTACACACCAAGATTTATTTGAAATAAACCTACACCAGCTGACAAGCGAATGTGTGAGCTGAAGTGATCCTCCTGCTGTATGGCGGGTTAACACAAAGCAGCAGTTCAGCCGGCAGAGCGAGGGTGAACCGTCTACTTGGCCTCCAGCCGGTCCGATTCTTGACTGGCCACAACTATGTCTCTTTCCAGATCCCATCTGTGTTTAGCGGTGAGGGATTCAAACGTTGTGTGACCGCTGCATATGTGTGCGAGCTTGCATGGGAAGATTTGAGTGTGTGTGTGTGTGTGTGTGTGTGTGTGTGTGTGTGTGTGTGTGTGTGTGTGTGTGTGTGTGTGTGTGTGTGTGTGTGTGCGTGTGTGTGTGCGTGTGTGTGTGTGTGTGTGTGTGTGTGTGCGCGTGCGTGTGTGCGCGTGTGTGTGTGTGTGTGTGTCAGTGGACCAGGGCAGCGTTGTCTATCTGTACAGGCTTGATTTTTTTTTTTTTTCATTCAAACAGAGAGTGGATTAAACTGAAAAACTTAAGGAAAACTGAAGCAAAATAAAGTGCTTTCAGAGGATTAAATACAATAATCATGCACATGAATGTCATATTAATTTTTGGTTTTTAGTGATGGATTGGAGCCTCTCTTTTTCCAATGTGAAATTAAGTTCAATTCAGTTGAAAAATACTTTTTTTATTCCTAAGAGAAATAAAATGTTGTCCATATACCTTCAAAAGGTTGCTGTGGATGTGATACCGAAGGCAGGAAGGATATCTGGTAGCAGTCAGTGTTGAAACAAATCTGAAGAGGCCTCTGACTGAAGACTGTTTCTGTATGACATCCCATGACATGCAGTATGCATTCAGCAGAGGTATTTTGCATTAGCATGTCCTGGTTGACACCATCAGTTTTCAAACTCGAGTCAGAAAACAGCCTTGCAAATCTAAAATAACTTGATAGATTTAGTTTAGTTGTACATAAACCAAAAAGCAGAGACATCTTGACATTATGTGTTAAATGTAAATAAGATGTTTGGTCAAAACTTTTCTATGGTTAATGATATTGATCTGATATGTTGTTCTCAGCTAATTTCTTTTTTTCTGCCTACATCAAAAACAACAGCATTAAAAAATGTGATGTCATCAGGGTATGTTTTATTCTGTATTTATTGGTGGAGTATCTGACCTCAGCAGTAAACTCAAGCTGCTGGTTTGAAATTCTGCTCAGACTCTGAATGTCCTCCTGCTGACCCGGCCTGCTGCTCACAGGGAGTGTCCCATTCATTTTCATCTGTGTTTATCTTCAACAGAAGGAAATTCATTCAAGAAAGCCTAAAATGCTTGAGGTTAAACTGGCCTTCCAAACTCATCAAACTTACTTTTCTGCCAGTTTTGAACCATATTATGAAAAGAGAAGTCTAAGCATGCTTCACATTCTTCCTGCTCTGAAATTTGGAGCTCTGCTCTGGAAATTTTGGGCAACGCTCCGTTTCACAAGCATAGGAAAGCGCTTTTTTTTTTTCTTTAACAGCGCATATTTTCTTTTGTGTGTGTGTGCATGTGTGTGTGTGTACCAGGTTTTCATATCCTCATGGGAACCTATTTCTGTCTACATTGTGGGGTTATGGGGTCCATTGCTCCTCGCGAGGACATTTTCTTGGTCCCCATGAGAGAAATTGTTGTTTTTGGGTTAGTGGTTAAGTATGTGATGGTTAGGTTTAGGGTTAGGATTATGGTAAGGGTTAGGCTGTAGAAATTAATGGAAGTCAATGTGAAGTCCCCACAAGTGATGAAAACACGACTGTGTGTGATGTGTGGGTGCGTGTGTGAGAGCAAGTTCATCTGTAAGATCTTCTCTGCACATTCCCCCTGCTGTCCACCTGCTTGTCACAACTCAGCCAAAATAAGCGATCAGCTTTGTTTTTGTCCACAAGGTTATCATAATTAACCAAAACTAACAAAATGACGAAAATTGAAACTGAGAAAACATTTTCATTAAACAAAAACAGTAATTAATGAGGAACTGATTGGAAATATACTGCTCGTTCATAAAACTAACTATAATATACTGAAATTATAGATCTTAATTTTGTGTTTATGGATCTATTTTGAATATTTTGAATTGATCTGAAATGTATCTTTATTCCACACACCGGCAGTTGTTGGCAGATAATGCTAATCCGCGAAATGGTGTTAGCAAAAGTTGGGAGAAAACACCAGTCAGTCGTTGTTCAACAATAACTGAATAATTTCTTTTATAAAACTGCATCTTCTGTTGAGTATCTATTACATAATCCATGTGCAACACTTTTTCATTTTTTAAATTCTGCACCAAAAAATGTACTGAAGTGTGGAAAAAACCCTACAACTTATAAAAACTAAACAATTTTTATCTAATAAGAACAAGCAAACACACTCTTACAAACTAATGAAAATAAACCAAATTAGACCAAAAAAAAGTCACAACACAATAAAACTAAACTGTGATGAAAAACCCCCAAAACTATTAAGTCTGCCTCTCCATCCAGCCTGGCTGAGTCTGACTGAGAGTGACGCCTGAACCCATGGTAACCTGCAAACATGAAAACAAGCAGGCAACCACGAGAAAACACTTCAGCTTGTCATTCTCTCCTCTTTCTGTTTCCACATCCGTCCCTGAATGTGTCTGAAGATCCTGACCAGGCTGGAGGTTAGCTTAGCAAGACCAGATTAGCACAGTTGGTTGATATGCTACGAGTATGTTTATTTTATACTGAAATGAGGCATTGTACTTATTATGAACCATGTACGATAAGAAAACTTAACTTGACTTATAAAAGTATAAAGAAAAATCTAACACTAAGTAAAGGAATACTAAGACATAAATTAATACTAAAGTTTATACTTATACCATGGTATGTGTCACTTATTACTTATTTCAGACATAAAGTTCTGATTCTTGTAATACATTGATCCAAGTCCAGAAAAAGCTCAAGTCATTGACTCATGCTTACATTTAATATGATCATGTGTTCTAAATTGTATAATTTTTATGTACCTTAAAAACAAACAAACATTGAGACATTTTTCTGCTTTTGTTATTTCTTTGCTTTGATTTCTTATTTCATAATATTTCACTTTCAATTTATCCTTTAATTTTGCTCTGTGCTTGTGGTTTGTATTTGTTTTGCCTTCGGTATTATCTTCTCATTCTGGTTTATTCTTTCTGTTAGCTCAGTTTCTGATGTTGGGTTTATGTTTGTTCGGTTTGGTATTTGTTTCTGTTTAGGTTTTCTTCCTGCTACTTTCCTCTGTTGTCCCAGCTGCTAGTCATTTTCTCATCTAGTCTCACTGGCTGCCCTCCCAGCTGCAGCTACTTACTTCTGATTAGTCCCTTTGTCATCCCCCCTCCCTCCTCTGCATATCTACCTCTCAGACTCATTACTCTTCACTGGTTACACTTTCCATGTTTCTAGCTAGTTGATTTTTTTCCCCTCCTTTGTTTTAGAAGTTCTTCCATTTTTACAATAAATCTTCCTTTTGCATTGAACTTGCTGCCTCCTTCAGTTTCCATTTTGGTCCACATTAATCATCGTCATGACCCTTCTGGACCTCTCAGATCTTCTGATTCTGGGGATGCAGAACCAGAACCAGAACCAAACATGGAGCAGCAGCATTCGGCTTCTATGCACAAAACTGGAACAAACTTCCAGAAAACTATAAAACAGCCAAAACAGAAAAGACCAATGCAAGACACTGACATTTGCGGTCGCAGTATACCACTTGAGTAAAGGTTCGAGGGGTGTGAATACTTTGTGAAGGTAACATATACCTGCCTTATCTATGGCTGACATCTTGTTTTCTTCTTGAGCTAAACTGCCATCATGGCAAGAACTAAAGAGCTCTCCTGGCTTTAGAGCCTCTTTCTGTCTTATTTTGCAATATATCGTTTTTACTCCACCTAGAAAAGTTCATTACTGGCTGC
The DNA here is from genome assembly GCF_904066995.2 of Poecilia reticulata. Classification (NCBI taxonomy): domain Eukaryota; kingdom Metazoa; phylum Chordata; class Actinopteri; order Cyprinodontiformes; family Poeciliidae; genus Poecilia; species Poecilia reticulata. The sequence goes on along the minus strand of NC_088848.1, from coordinate 23,150,340 downwards.
AGAGAAACCCTGGCAACATTCTGCTACAAGGCCCGGTGGACTCTGAAGGAACCGACTGGAGCAAAATCACTTCAGTATTCCCATAGCCGTGGCTGCTTCACCCCATAGTGAGGCCAAAGTTAAGATTAATGTTGAGGGATTAGAGCAGAATGAATAATGCTGAAGTGGTCTAAAAGCAACTGTTATTCCTCCTGTTATGTCTTTACATCTGTGGCTCCTGCTGATAGCAGAGCTTGCTAACTCCTTCCCTTTCCCTCCCAACCTCGTCTGTTTATTTTGTGTGTTTATTGCTTCAGAATGCAGTTGTGGACCAGAAAAGGAGGAGAACCTTTCTATAAAAGCCCGTTTATATGGCCACTTAGGATTTACTGGGGAAAAAACTTCTTCCTTTGTCTCTCTTGCCGCTTTAGTACATGAAATTTCCAACTATTGTGTCCTGTGAACTTAAGATTTCTATAAACATGTTCCTTTTCCAAAAGTCCAGTAAAAATGTTTGATGTTCTGCAGTATTTATCCAGAATGCATCAACCAGGCGTGGTATCAATCTGTGACATCAGCAGCCTGGAAAGGGAAGTGATTTTCTAAAACAAACTGTTACAGTGTCGTTATTATCCTTCAGAGTCTTCTTATTATTTTTTCTCTGTTGTCTAAGCTGTTGTTTTTTGACCAAAGAGTTTTGTGATACTTGGAATTCAGATAAAAAAAATTTTAAGTGAAGATACCACAAAAAAAATTCCTAATATGACAGCCTTAATATTTTTAGGAAATATTCTTGGGTTGGCGATGAATAGAATAGAGAAACTAAAATAAACTCTCCAACTGGAGAGTTTTTTTTTTTTTTTTTTTTTTGTCTAATCTGATTTTCTTTGGGAGACGTATGGGGAAAACATCTCATTGTTGTGTCATAGGGGATTTTTTTTGATGACTGTGAGGCATTAAAAAAGGAACAACCATGTTCCTGCTGTGTTTTTGAGGTTACAAGGAAACCAGTGGGCATCTTTAGTTACTGTTTACCCATGTGAAATCGTAGAAGGACATGACACATTTTGCTGCCTCTGGAAGTTGCATAAACATTTTTTTAAAATCACCTATAAGCTCCTGGGTTCAAATTTCAGGCTGCGCTGTCGCCTTTGTTTGTGGAGTCCGCATATTTGCCCAGTGATGCATTACTTTGGTTTTATCCCGTAGTCCAAAAACATTTATGTTCGCTGGAAATATATAGTTAGTAGCAGTAAAAGCTAATGGCTATGTCAAGAAGACGAACTGGGTCAAACACTGACAGATAGGAACAAGTGTATCACTGTGCTTGTGGGAACAGAGGTCAGTGCTACTGACCATTTACTGAAGTAAGTTTTTTGACAATTGCTTTGTTGTTTTTTCGTAAGAGCACTGTTCATTGATTTGGGGCTACATGTAGCAAAGTTGTGGTTAGCTAAAAATTAGACAGAAGTTAGCTCCAACCAATGTTGTGGTTAGCTAAGAGTTAGACAAATGGTAGCTCCGCCCATTAGCCATTTCCCAATCATTTAGTTGTCAGAAAAATGAAGGTTGGCAGAGCACCTGTAGAACGTTCCCCCAGTGCTTTTTGTTTTCCTGAAGCTAACTTGCAGTGACTTTAAGCAAACCTTCCCTAAATTTTCCTGTGAAGCCCACCTATCTTCCTGTTTTCCCAGTCAGCCTCAGCCATTGGCATTGGCAAAAACACGCTGTTCCCGGCTAAAAGCATCAATTTATACTTTTATAATGAAAGCCTGTAGTAAATATAATTACTTTCAGGCAACAGTTTTTTGTCTTTCTTCTTTCCTTGGTTTTGTTTTTAGTTATAGTCTTCAAAATAACTGAAATGGCACTAACCCAGTTTGCCTTTGAGTGGAGAGGCCAATCACAAATTCTGCCACTGCCGACTATAACAGGTTAAAGCTGCCTTTCGCTAATTTCCCTCATTAACAATGTCAGCCTGTTTTATCTTGAAAGAGGGTAAAACACCCTGAAGCTCTACTTTAAGAAACTGACACGTAATTCTGTCACAGTTCACACACGCACACGCGCACACACAACAGATGTTCTAAAGTACCACAATAACAACAGAGGCAGGCTATGAAATCCCCTTTGAGAGTTTGATTGCTTCACCACACAAGTTTCATAGAGCTTTTAGAGAGGAGACGGCAAACAAGGAGCAATAAAGTTTCAGGAGCTGTAAGTGATTACATCAGGGAGGTACAGACAAAACAGAGGGAGGGTTTATTTTAAACCGTGTTCTGCTGCTTGAAAGTTTTGCCAGCACAATTGTTTCGTTCCAGTGCTGAAAGCGTGCTTTGCTGTGGCTCGGCGTGAAAAGTGAGGGGAAGTGATGTGTGAGAACTGCAGCAGGGAAGGAGAATGCAGCTGGGAATTTTGCCTGGAGCGCGGCAGGCTGGAGATCTGTGGCTGAAAGTAAAACAAGCATAAGGAAGAGATGAGAAGAGAGCAAGGGGGACGGAAGTTTGAAGCTGGGATGGTGTGAAGGATGAAGTTGGAGGAGGTAGGTGATGAGTAAGAGTGGACTTAAAAAGGAGGAGACAGGAAGATGACAGAAGAGGAGAGCTTTGCCTTATAGGGAAAACAGAAAGGATCCACAGCGCTTCACAAGTTTCTACACAACAATTTGCATATGGGAACTCAACACACTCTCAATCTCAGACTGGATGTGGATCTGCTGACTTCTGAGGAGAATCCTTCCAGCTTTGGCTTCAGTGTCACTCTGCCTGGGATCTGCGTCTCGGCACCTTTGCTGCACGCACCCTCTGTCTCGGTCTGCTAACCTGTGATTTGATGTGTGCATGCTCACACCCACAATGTTGCAACACTAGACAGTCACAAAAGCAGCTCCTCCTCATAAGCAGCAGGTCCCTGGAAGCAGCCGAGCTGTCAGTGACTTGCTGCAAACGCACGCCTGCTCTCGGCTTCGAGCTCTCCGCTCTCTCTCTTTTTTTTATTTCTTTTTGAAAGTTCCTGCCAAGGAAGGAGGAGGATGGAAAGTGTGGCTGGAGAGAAGAGACAGAAAGCAGAGAGAGAAATCTGAGGAACTGAGAGGCTAGAACAATCTGACAGCTCCGATCTGGCTCTGCTCGCGCCGGGTGACTGGAGGATCCCTACAAGTGATCCCTTGCTTTTGGGTCAATCCGGACCTTCGGCGTTCTCTTAAACTGTTTAATTTCCTCTCTCTTCTTTTGCCTCCACCATGCGAAGAGACCGCTTCCTGCTGGCTGCAACCCTGGCAGTCCTTTTCTCTGCAGATTTCTACTTCATCCTTCTGCCAAAGCTGCAGAGCAGGAGACATAGAGCGGCAAACAGTTGCTCGTGTAGCCCAGACAGCAACCTCAGCCTCCCAAGGTTGGAGACTCTTGCCACACCACACCTCTCCAACTGGACTCATGCAATTCTGTCAAGTGCTGCAACTACACCTGAAGTGGATGATGGAGGCTCCAAGCTGCAGAGGCTGTTCTCCCACCCTCTCTACAACATCCAGACTCCGGAGTTGAAGCCAGAGGAGAAGCTGCTGCAGGTGAAGCAGCTGATGGAGTACTACAGGAGGAAGGTGTCACACTGGGAAAGGTCAGGTTCTAAAGCAACATTAATGAAAGTCCAACTTTATTTTTGTCAGTCCGTCTTGTGTTTATGTTGATGGAAGGAAAGAAGTCTTCAGCTCTGAGAGCACGCGTTGTGGCATGCTGCGGTTTGAGAGGCAAGGTCAGAGTCAGAGCGGTCAGACCTCTCCAGGGCGCGTTGGAGCACACAAACAGAAGTCCTCTTTTTTTCCCAAGACGCATGCCCACTTTGGAAGTGCAGATGTCCAAACATGTCACTCTGACAGCAGGTGTCTTCTGGTCAAAAAGGAATCTAACATTGCTGAAGCTTTTGTTAAATTATTCTCTGGAAGATTAAGCCATCTTTCAGAGTTTGGTTTTTCCAAATCTGAATGTGAGACTCAGACTTTTTACTTTGTGATGAATATTACAACACTTTGAACCTTTGCACATTTTGTCATGTTTGTCACATTTAATTAGTGTAAAACTGTAAAGTGAAAGGATCGTTTGCCATTCTAACAGATGAGCCACGTCAGGCGGCATGTTTAGGGTCAGTGTCCTGCCAAGTGCCAACCTCTGATGCTGCTCTCTCAGCAGATGATGTCAGAAGAGATTACATTCTTAGAGAAGATGTCCAACATCTTGCTGAATGATGCACGTTTTCCCAAAAACTTCAGCCTGCTCTGTCCCTTCTTGATCCCGCTGCATCTCAAACCACCTGTTGCCCAGGTGAACATCTCATTTCTTCTCCTCAATTACCTTCACTTCTTCTGCAATGATGGAACTGGGGCTTGATGTATTTCTGTTTCACTCATATTCAACTCCATACCACACAGTGGCCCACCAGCTCTCTGTACTCAGCTTCTTGTTCACCTCTGATCCACCTGATTATCTCTGCAGACAACAGGATTCTGTTCTGTGCTGGAAGTCTGAAGTGTACAAAGTGAAAAGAAATGGTGTGAGTCCAGTGCCCTGTGGTGCTCCAGTGCTGCTGGTCAGTCACACACACCTTCAGTCTTACAAACTGTTTGTGAGGTAGTCACTGGTTCAGGCAGTTGCTGGATCAATAACCGATCTAGAACTTTGTGTCTTCCAGAGCATCTTGTGAAGCACTTTGTGGTTTTTCTTTATTTGTGAAAGGTGATGGTTAAAGGTTTCTGCTGAGCTGTCCTTAGGAAAGGGTTTTGCTCTATTATCTCTTTGGCTCAATTAACCAGTAAAACTTTCCTAGTTGACAGAAAAGTGGTCAAATTGGGCAACACAGCATTACAGGTACTGTAGTAACAGCTATTTGTCTCCAGCGATTGGGAAAGACACAAAGCAAATGCAACTCAAAAAGAACCAAATTACAAAAAAAAAATTTGATTGAGAACGACGATGATGGAAAGATTCATTTCAGTTAAAGGTGTCAGTTCATCATGGAAGAAATTTGATCCATGATTTGGATCATGACAAAAGCATGATTATTATGATGAAGCGATTTGGTGTTGAATAAGCTGATATTTTGTGGTGAGATGTTTTGTGTCTTCTGAGTGAAGAGCTCATGTTGTCTGTTGTGAACTTGTATACTTATTTCTGCTCCTTTTCATTCGTGATTTCTTTTAATAACTTCATTCATACTTATGATTGAGTAAAGGAATGAAATGAAAAGAATGAAAGACAAGACAAGCACAGCATTCCAGCGTCACAGGCTGCTCTTTCTCCAACATTCCCCTGCATTCAGCTCCATCCAGCATGTCGGCTCTAACCTGTCTGACCTGTTTCTGCTCAGTAAAAGCAGCCCTGCAGCATGATGCTGTCACCACCTGGTATCATGGTAGGCTTTTTCTTTTACAGCTTTAGTTTTCTGTTAGCGGCAGCATTTTATACGTAGGACAAAAACTTCAAATTGGATCTGGTTTACCCAGAGCGCTGTCCTCCAGATAAAAACAGTTATTCAAGTATAAAAATACTGTAGTATTTTGCTCCAGTGTGCTTAACCTGCATCTCAACTCTGCTTCAAGTACACATTTTGTCCACACTCTTCCCAGCTGCCTTGTTTACCCTTCAGGTTGCTTGGTGACCAGGTGGCTAGCCTGACCTGCAAACAAACGTGAACTTTAGCCCTTTGCTCCGTTGTCTTAGTTTGTTTGTAGCCTGTGATGGAGTTTGTTTGAATGTCCAACTAGCTGGTCGGTTTGGACCGGGTTCTGTCCCTCTGACTTCTGATTTCAGATTACTGCTGCCTCTTGCTATAGCTAAAAAAAAACTGGAACTGTTTTGTGTTTTGCAATGTCAAATTTATTTATATAGCACTTTAAAAACAGGTTTAAAACTGTACCAAAGTGCTGTACAAAAACGATGAGATAAGTTGATGAAAAGAAAAAGAGAAAAATTACAAGAAAATAAAAATAAATCCATTAATCCATTAATCCCTATTAAGATAATATAAGTAATAATAAGACTAATAATAAGTAAAAAAATAGAGTAAAATTAAAAAGACAAGATATTTTTTCATATAACTTGACCTGTCTTACTGTCCACATGATCAATTATTTGCTACTACTGCTGTTCTGCTATTGCAGATGGTGACTGTGGCTCTGTGGATAGCTTAGTCATTTTGTGATCAGAAGGTTGTAGGTTTGATTCCAGCTTCCTCCTGCCACATGTTGGTGTGAACCCTGGGCAAGGCACTTAGCCCCAAATTGCCTACTGATTGGTGTATAAACGTGAGTGTGAATGGGTTAATGTAACTCTACAGTGGTCAAAATGATTGGAAAAGCGCTACATAAGTTCAGTCAGTTTACTTATTCTGCAGGCTCTTATTAATTCTTTTCCATTGTCTGACTCTCTGCAGACATAAGAAGCTCTTCGAAGAGGCAGCTACTTTAACCAACATCTCGTTGATGGAGCAAAAGATGACTTATGATCCCAACGCCAGCTGGCTGAGGTTCCACCTGGGAATCAACCGCTACGCCCTGTACGCCCGAGATGATCCCGCCATCCTCCAGCTTCTCACCGACATGCAGAACATGACCATCATTGGCGCAGGTGAAGGGAAATAAAAATGGCATCTCCACCCGCAGATACGCAAGAGTTCACTTGTTTAACAAAAGAGGAGAGAGGACGAGGAAGCAGAGGGATCAGTTGGCCTTCATCTATACTGGCTCAGGAATATAAAGAGAGCAGCGTTGTTAAATCAAATTAAGTCTAGCTTAGATCTGACTGAATTTTGCTAGGTTTTAAAATAAAATGGGATTAAAAATAGTTTGTAAAGTGGGATGATAAAGACAGATAGCGAGGATATAAAGTGGGAGGTGGAGGATGAGTGGTTTAGAAAGGGACCAGAAAAAGAGACAGGCAGACGAGAGGGTCGCTAAAAAAACAGGAAGTAGAGATGAGGTCAGGATGAATGGATGAGTGGGAGGGAGCCATCTATCACTGGCTCTGAGTTTGAGTTTGACTTTATTGAACGTAGTGTAATAAAAGAATAAATAAAGTTACATACAGAGAAAATAAATGTAAAACAACAGCAAGCAAAAGAAGAACAGTAGTGAAGTATATTTACACATTTAATGGAGTTAGTGGAAGTATGAATTCATTTTCACACACCCCTCTCTTCATCCAATACATTACTCTTCACTCAGTTACAACATTCTTTCTTAGTATTTTCTATATTCACATATATATATATATATATTCACATATATATATATATATATATATATATATATATATATATATATATATATATATATATATATATATATATGTATATGCATGCAAATATTTTCATATCTACATGCCATGAACAAGCAGCAAACATTTTTAACATGTTAAAATTCTAAGTCAGCATACCATAATGCAGTAATTGTTGACATCTCTTTGCACTACGGCCTATTTAAAATCGTCAACATAATTCATGTTCCAGAATAAAAACTAAACAGTTATTGTTTTTGCTCTTGTATATGAGTTTTGTTTTACATCAAACTGAAACATTTGAGTTTAAATCTTTTTTTTCTTCCAGATTATACCCAGGATGAGAAGGCTCTAAAAGGAGCGTGTGACTGCACTCAAGGTTTGTTCAACTCGTCACCCAGAGGCTGTCGGGTGGGCTCAGTGATGCAGCTAAAAAGTCACATCTGAACTTTTCGTACAGAATCCAATTTCTGATTTTAATCTATTTCCCACCTTCCATTCTTCTCTTAAAAAGATATGATAAGTGACAGAACATTTTTATATTTTTTGCTTTTGTACAGTTGACCTGAATTTAAAGTCCAAACTCTAAAACGCGTTAGTTCAACTCGCCCTGGGTGGGCTGAAATATGTGGCTAAATATATAAATATGTGGCTCTGAAATATGGAAACCCAAGGAGTGCATTGATGAAAAAATAAATCCAGATTTTCCAAAAGTATAATCATAAATTAAAAAAAATTGTATTAATGGATCAAATGGACTTATCGCCCAGCCTTGTCCTGGGCTCTTCATTCCTGCATGTTAAGTTTTCCAGCTCTACAGTTCATCCACATTGTCCTCATTGTTTCCCGTTTGTCTCTTGTCGTCTCGTTGCTGCTTGGCACCGTCTCACACTAACACACTGACACACAAGTGTCTTTGTATTCGTCCACGTGGCTCTTCTTTTGACAGAAAATGGTTCCGATTGGTAGTTTTGTATCGGAGGCTCAGCGCAGGGCAAAAACACCAAAACGCTGGTTTGTTTCAGAGGCAGAGATTAGCCTCCACCCAGGGTGTCATCTGCTACTTTTCCTCTAAGATATAAATAGTTGTTCGAGCTTCAGTATGTAACTTTTACAAAAATATTTGTTCAAACTGTCACCATGTAGAGACAGTAGACAATCTGTGATCTCCTCCACTTCCTCCCTGAGCTGCTACTGCCAGCTGAAGAAACGCACCAATCAGAGCCAGGAGGTGGGGCTTAGTGCTGTCAATCAAACTTATAAAAAACGTTGCTCAATGTGCTAATGGCGGAGAAACAACTCACCGCTACAGGAAAAACCTTTATCCACCGTCATAGGTGGCTATGCTATCTATGCACTGCAGCTTTAATGCAAAAATAGATAGTGATCTTGAGGTACAATTCTATTCCATTCAGCTGGAAATATGAGAATTACATTGAAAAAAAAAGTCTATTCTCCGTGTTTTTGTCCCATTTGTGCCACACCAGCATCCCTGCACAATAAAGCGGGTGACCACACAAACCCGACTCCCTGCCAGAGAGAAATAAACACCAGAACAATCTGCACATTCTGTTTAAATTTAGGCTGCAGTATAAACTCTTGTTATTTCAGGCGCAAATAGCGACATAGTTCATCAGCTGCAGCTGGCCATAGAAAGTGGCGAGCCTCTGATTCTGTTCCAGAACCGTTTTGAAAGTAAACTCTGAATGATTGTTAACTAATAATACCCTGGATCTCGGTGGAGCGCGGCGTGTGGTTAGTCGGGGCCGTGCTGCTGGCGCTGTAATATACGGGCTCAACGCAGCGGCTGGATGAGCAAACACCAACTCACTTTATCACACAGAGAGCAAAGAACAAAGGTGATTTACAGACGTTGAGTTCAGGTTCACCGAGCCAAAAGCTTAAATACAGTCCCTGTGTAAAACGTATTCATCCCATTGGAGATTTTACCCTTCTATTACTTTTGGAAATCAATCATAATCAAAAGAATTTTGTTTGTTTGACAAAAATCATCTTTAGTGTCAAAATGAAAACTGAGTCTCCTCTGGTGGTGAAAAAGCTGAATTTTCTTCCTCGTTACCATGGAGTCTTTTCCCATGTGTCTTTCCAACAGTTAGTATCTATGTCTGCATTACAAAGGTTCACAAATCTTTGTCTGTATTCTACTGATATAGAAAAAACACAATTTCACAATTGCACTGTTTTCATTAAATAAGAAATGAAGTTAAAATCATGCATGAATAAGCTTGTTTATGCAGTAAGTTGTTAAAATCATTTATATGAGATATATTCAGAATTCAGCCATGGCTGCTGAAGATTGTAACTCCTACAGCGTTGTCGTGGTGACCTGGTGCGTTCTTCCTGATCTCTCAGGTTGTGATGTCAGGCTGATCTAGGAAGATTTACTCATGTTGCATTTTCTTTCACTTTTTGATGAATGATTTAACAGAACTCCGGGGGATGTTCAGGACCTTAGAATTTTTTTGTGTCCATCCCCTGACTTCTACCTTTCAATAAACCTTCCTCTGATTGGTTGGGAGTTTTCTTTAGTTTTCATGCCAGAAATATTGATGAACTTTCCAGACACAGCTGTCTTTATACTACAATCACTGCACTCAGCTGATCTCCAGTCCACTCAATGTGAGACCAGCACCAGATGACTGGACCTCCGTTGAATTAGGTCAGTCACTTTAATGGGTGTGAATATTTACGTCATTTCTGATTTCATGTTACACATTTTTATTTCATTGTCATTCATTTGTAGAAATCATTTTTCACTTAGACATTTAAATTTGTTTTTGGCAATTCATTTCTGTCAAGGAAGCCAAATTATGAAGTAAAAATAATAATGAACAAGGGAATGAATGTTCTTATAGGCTCTGTATTAACTAAATGAATTGCCTGAAGTTTTTTTTTTAATAAACTACAGTTTGAAGGTAAATATGTTTTTTTCTAGTTCTCAAAACTCAAACAAATTAAAATTTTTCTGTCGATGTTTTTACCGTCCCAGTTCATGTTGACACATATAGTGATGTGAATTTTTTTCTTCGCCCATTAAGTAAATCATATTTAAATATTTAAAAGACAAAAAGTGAGCCAAAGCAGAGGACAAATCCGTTTTTATAAGGTCTGGTTGGCTTGGATTACTCTTTTCCTTATAAGAAACCACCATCTGAAAGCTGCTGTTTGTACCTTCGTCTGATATGAACTTTTATTAAATTATTTGAAACATGAAAAAAACAAAAACCAAACAAACAGAAGGAGTCTTTTAGGGAGTAAATCATCTTCTTCGTCTCTCTTGCAGTGGTGAAACCGAGTGGCCATCACCTGAAGCTGGCCCTGAAGATGAGCAACTTTGGCAAAGTGATGTTTAAACCGATGAGGTGAGGTGATGACGAGTGACGTGGCTCTTCCAACAGACTCAGCGGCGTTCAGGGTTTGTTTGGTCTGTGAGAAATCTAATAAATCACAGCAAACACTGTGACCCCATGTTCTGTCCTAATTTATATCTGGCTAAATTATCCTGTAGGCCGGGAGAATTACAGTATTTGTCTCGTTGATTACACACTGCAGACTAATGTGAGTGACATCTTTATTGGTGTGTGCATGTGTGTGTGTTGCAGGCAGCAGAGAGATGAGGAAACTCCAGGGGACTTCTTCTACTTTGTGGACTTCCAGAGACACAACGCAGAGATCGCAGCCTTCCACCTGGACAGGTGAAGCCACAGTGTTCGGTCATTTTACACAGTGTGTATAAGAAAATACTCAACCCCTTCAGTAATTTACCCTTTCTGTTGTTTTTGCAAATTAATCATGATCAAAATTTTACTTTTTTGACACCTAAAGAAAACACCAAAAGAAAACTTCAACTGATTTCCACAAAATAATGACTAAAATCTAAATTTGTAACCTGGGTGTGAACCTTAAAGGGTGAACTTTCTCATGTCATTTTTACCCAGGAAGCTAAACGTGAGTGAAACCGTCACTGGGACTGACTACTACATTTTCCATTGAGGGACAGTAACTTTAACATTACATATACCTTTCTGAACAGGCGAGGGCGCACTTTCTCCGTCTATAATCAGACTTGAAACCATTCCTCTCTCCCTGGCACCTCCAGATCCGGGCCCCCATCCGGGCCGAGAGGCAGCCGCTCCCCCAGTCTGACTGTTTGAGTTTTTTAAAGTGATTATGCTTCTCCCTGCAGCAATGCCGCCCTGGGTGGTGAGCTGCAGTGGCCATATAAATAAATAATATTTCTTCTTAGAGTTGCCAGTGGGCTGCACAGTGGCGCAGTTGGTATGTTCTCCCTGTGCATGTGTGGGTTTTCTCTGGGTACTCCGATTTCCTCCCACAGTCCAAAAACATGACTGTCAGGTTAATTGGCCTCTCCAAATTGCCCCTAGGTGTGAGTGTGTGTGCGCATGGTTGTGTGTCGTGTGTGTCTCTGTGTTGCCCTGCGACAGACTGGCGACCTGTCCAGGGTGACCCCGCCTCTCGCCTGGAACATTAGCTGGAGATGGGCACCAGCAACCCTCCTGACCCCACTGAGGGACAAGGGTGTAAAGAAAATGAATGAATGGATGGATGGATGGATGGATGGATGGATGGATGGATGGATGGATGGATGGATGGATGGATGGATGGATGGATGGATGGATGGATGGATGGATGGATGGATGGATGGATGGATGGATGGATGGATGGATGGATGGATGGATGGATGGATGGATGGATGGATGGATGGATGGATGGATGGATGGATGGATGCCAGTTGCCAGTATTTTATCTGATCCATGTTGAGGTGGTAGACGCGTTTGTGTTCCGTTAAGAGATAAAAAGGAAAAACATTATCAGGTGTTTTGAAGCCACATGACTCACAGTTTTAAACTAGTGGAGCTGGTTTTCCAGTTTTACTAAAACAACCCAGTTTTTATGGATCCTGTGTGAAGTCCTGTAAACAAAAACCAGGAGGAGTCGTCAGTTTGCTGATATCTGTGTTTAAGTTGAAGCTCAGCTTGATCCCACAGCAGACATGGCTCCTCCTATCAACCGCTTATGTGGCTTTCAGAAAAGATTGCAGCATTTCTCCACAGCCCAGGATTTCCCAACTTGCTGATCAGTATAAACCACAGAGTTTGTTTGCAGACTTGACACACACACACACACACACGCACACACACACACACACACACACACACACACACACACACACACACACACACACACACACACACACACACACACACACACACACACATCTTTAAATGGCTGCACTGTGAGCTGAGGTGAGATGATTCACTCAACAAAAATACAGTCATCTGTGTGAGGCAGTGTGATTAAGGAGCCATAAGTGGTGACAGACGATCAGACAGAGCAGGAGGAGTGGCTCAAACAATAACTATAAATGTTGCTTATATGTCAGAGTTCAGACATTTTAAAGTCTACAGGAGTATGGTCTGCACCTTCTGCTTAGTTTCTTCCCTGAATGAGGCGCAGTGCGCCGTGCCTTGTTGTGTCTGACTCGGCTGTCGGCTCTCGTCGTTATCGCTGGCAATGAGGGGTTGAGGAACGCTGGCAATTTTAGAAACAGCAATTCAACTTCACACCCTGGATTGCTTGATTACTGTTTGTGAAACTTGAGTGAAATACGGGCCCTGCAGGGATTCCAGGCTCGTGTGTGTGCGTGCGCGTCTGTGCGCGTGTGTGTGTGCGTGTGTGTGTGTGTGTGGGCGCGCGCGCAAGTAAAATCCTTGCTACCTTTCTGTGCACAATAGACAATATATAAATATATATATATATATATATATATATATATATATATATATATATATATATATATATATATATATATATATATATATATATATATATATATATATATCTCAATAGCTCAATAGGTAAGTCACCAGTCTTCCACCCGGGAGACCCGGGTTTGAGGCCAGGCTGGGGCAAAAAGTTACAACGGTGACATTGAGCTGTCAGTGTGGGTCCTTAGGCAAGACCCTTGGAGCTATATAGCCTCTACCTCATACCATGAGAGACACAAATAAGCACGACATGCCGGCTCAGACGTCGCCCGGTCAAACAAGGTCTGCGTCAGGTGCTGGGGAACCAGAGCACCCTGATAAAAAGTGGGCTACTGGAACAAGACGGAAATGGGCGAGAGGTGAAAACATGGATCTGTTGGAATGCTACTACTCAAGTAATCCTAGTTACATGCAAAGACTGTGGGAGGAATGGTTAGCTTGACATCCCCAGTCAACACTAACTGCCAAACAACTAGTAGCTCAGTGTTCCAACATCCGCAAACGGCAACTGCTGTCACAACTTGAGATTGACGAGGTACGACACAAGTGCTACGGCAAGGGGAAGGAGCCAGGATGCCAGGTCAGAAGGGAGTCAACTACAACTCCCCGCCCAGAGACTGGGTATGTAGCCCCAGTAATGAACGAACCATCTGAGCTGAACGAGGCAGCAACTGACCTGAGAGAGAGAATCATGGCCCGAATGAACACCAGACGACCCCGACGCCAATTACAACGGCTGAGTGAAGATGTGAAGATGTGAATGCAGCATTGAGAACGATCCCTACCAACACCATAACAGAAACCAATGAGCTGATATACAACTCAGCATCAGTGATCCTTGAGATGCTTGGTTATAAGAGCAACCATGAGACCCAATACCCACCATGGAAAAGACGGTTAGAGGCTAAGATCAAGATAACAAGGAGGGAAGTGAGTCAACTGTCAGAGCTCCAAAGGGGTGGAATGAAAAGATCAGTACCCAAGAAGTACAGCCAGATGCCCATACCTGAAGCACTCGAAACTGCCAAACAAAGGCTCCAAGCCTTGGCCAGCCGCCTAAAGAGATACACGAGAGAGAATGAAGCCAGGAGGATTAACCGGCTCTTCGCCACTCTCTCAATGGCAGGGTAATAACAACAGAGCAGACCCACCCAGGCTGGAGACTGAACAATACTGGAAAGGCATATGGCGTCCCACAACAGCAATGCACAGTGGCTAACCTCTCTACGAGAGGACCACAGCAACCTCCCTGAACAAGCCCCGGTAACCAATTACTGTGGCAGATGTCTCGGGTATGAAAAACTGGACAGCACCAGGACCTGACATGATCCATGCCTACTGGCTTAAGAAACTCACTGCCCTCCATGAACGACTGGCAGCTCAACTGAACCAGCTGCTACAAAATGGGACTCACCCTGAATGGTTAACTGAAGGGCGCACAATCCTGATACAGAAGGAACCCTCGAAGGGTTCAGTCCCATCCAACTATCGGCCAATAACCTGTCTCTCTACAACATGGAAGCTCATGTCAGGCATCATAGCGGCTAAGATAAGCGGGCACATGGATAAATACATGAGCAAGGCACAGAAGGGCATAGGCATAAATAGCAGAGGAGCCAAACACCAACTCCTTGTAGACCACACAGTCGCCCGAGACTGCAAAATCCGACACACCAACCTGTGTACCGCTTGGATTGATTACAAGAAAGCCTATGACTCAATGCCACACACTTGGATCATTGAATGCTTAGAGATGTACAACATCAATAGGACTCTAAGAGCCTTCATTGCAAACTCGATGGGGCTGTGGAAAACCACCCTTGAAGCCAACTGCAAACCACTTGCACAAGTGTCCATCAAATGTGGCATATACCAAGGAGATGCCCTTTCCCCACTGCTGTTCTGCATAGGCCTGAACCCTCTCAGCCAAATCATCAACAAGACTGGCTACGGATACCGACTCAAGAATGGGGCCACGATCAGTCACCTCCTCTACATGGATGACATCAAGCTGTACGCCAAGAGCGAGCAAGACATCGACTCACTGATCCACACCACCAGGATCTATAGCACTGACATTGGGATGTCATTCGGACTAGAGAAGTGTGGTCGGATGGTTACAAAGAGAGGGAAGGTCGCCCACACAGAAGGGGTCTCACTCCCAGAAGGAACAATAGCAGACATAGAGCACAGCTATCTATCTATCTATCTAATCACCCAGGCACACACATACAAATCTACTTGTTGTAAAACAAGCAGATTTAACAGCTTTAACAGTCGTAGTATTTGTCGTGCTGCTTCAAAGAGAGTTGATTCAAATCTTTGCGAAATAAAGCAAAATGTGAGAGAGAGAGACATTGATCCTGCTGCTCTTCCGCCGCCTCCCGCTGCTCCTCCGCCGCCTCCCGCTGCTCTTCCACCGCCTCCCGCTGCTCCTCCGTCGCCTCCCGCTGCTCCTCCGTCACCTCCCGCTGCTCTTCCACCGCCTCCCGCTGCTCCTCCGCCGCCTCCCGCTGCTCCTCTGCCGCCGTCTCCAGAGTCTGCCGCTGCTCCTCGCCTCCCTGTGCTCTGTCCTGCCTCCGCTTCCCTGTGCTAACACCCGTGCTCCCCCCAGCAGGAGACTGGGCCTTTTGGGCTCAGTCTCCTGCTGGGGGACTTTGCCCCCTGCATCAGTGCCGCCTGCCGGACCCGCCTCCAGGGTCCACCTCTGCCTACTGGATCATTTCAGTGGAGATTTCAGGCTGTGGCAGGAAGCCGGAGCGCCCGGAGAGAAACCTGCAAACAAGAAACCTGTCAAATCTTTTTACCTTTTGTCCTCTGGTATCTGATCAATTCCTTTCATAAATGTAAATGAATCCGTTGTTGGACATGTCTTCACTGCAGTCGCTGTCTGCAGTGAAGACATGCTCATTGTCTGCCTTCATGGTTTGTTCTCCTTTCATTACATAACAGTAGAAGTCTGTCAGGTTTGGATCCCCACAGATGACGGAGGACAGGTGGTACGTCTCCGTCCCACATTCTGCAGGGACATCGATGGTCTGAGTGACTTTGGTTTGGTGCTTCCTGGTCAACCTGTGCAGAAAAAACACCAGGACCTTGTTATCGGTCAGGCAGTGTTTTTTCTGCCAGGGTGACCCGCAGCCTGAACAACGGCGCTTGCAAGCCAAATCCAACCAGTATTCAAGCAGTATACTAATACTGGTTGAAAATAACACCGGTGGAAGGGCAAGCATGGCGCCATTGTTCAGGAGCCTGAGGGAAGTGGCTCCACAGTTAGAGCACGAGTCGTTGTCATACAACTCTCTATCTGTGTCGCCGCCAAACGAATCCATCCAGACCAGCACAGACTCCAGCAAACTTTTTAAGTCGTAGTCCTTTCCCACTCCTGATGGCAGCTTCTTCTCCTTCAGCTCCATCAGAACTGGGGAAAGGTCTTTCTGACTAAAATGCTTGCCGGGCTGACGGACAGCTGAGAGGAGGAGACTCCCACAGCAGGGGATGGACGATGCCTCCAGAAACACCCTTTCCTTAGCTAGACACCGCTTGGTGATGCTGAGGTTTAGGATGCTCTGGAAAGCAGCGTTCACCCAGCTGTTGTGGAGCTCATCGGAGAACTTGAAGTAGTTCTCCTCGGCTTGTCCTTGTCCTGCAGATGTCCTTCCTACATCCAGCAGATCCGACCCAACGCTATCTACTGAATTAACGTCAGGAGAACAGGAAACCTCGACATCAACGGAAACATTTGCATTTAGAGGTGGTTTGTTAGATAAATGAGCAACTCCGCTATCTGAAATACAAAGTTCCCCGTCCGGGGAACTTTGTATTTCAAAGGACCCTCTGAAAGTGCCCTTCAGAGGACTCTCCTGTACGGAAAGCGATGGGACCAACGAAACCAAAGCTTTGGCTGTCACTTCAGCCACAGCTTCGGCTGCGAGATCAGCCGCAGACAAATCTTCCCCAGCCGGGTTAGATTTTTCTGCGACTGAATTCTCACCCTCACGGTGTACCATCGTCTCCGAACAAACCTCCCCAGCCGGGTCGGTTTGTCCGGAGACGGTACTGTCATCCTCTGTACAGTCTCGTACAGAGGACAAGATGGAGTCCGAGGTCCCAACATCCATCACCTTTTGAGAGCAAACCTCCCCAGCCGGGTCGGTTTGCTTTTTGGAACTGGATGGAAATCCTCTCCAAAACGGATCGTCCTCTTCATCCTGATCGTATCCTTCGTTGGAATCCTTCCCTGGAAAAAAACGATCGCACACTTTCTTCATCCCGGTGGTCACGGCATATCCGATGCCCCAACCAACCGGGATTATCAGGGGAACAAGCGCCGACGCAAAACTAAACATTGTTGCTCTACACAAATCTGAAACTCCAAGAAATGTCTGGATCCTGACTGAAGTTCTAATTCATGCATTAGAACTTCTATGATCTACTGTGATGTCACAATATCATCTATGACCTCATCAGTGAGCTCACTGGACTTCTGGCGCAACATCTTGCTTCTGATCGTTGCTATGGAAATGATCAGATCAGTTCTGCATGACTCAAGCTGACATAAATACTTGAATAAAATGTTATACTTTTTATTCATTTAAAATGAAGAGATTAATAGATTTGTATATGATTTACTTTTTGCTTTTGTGGTTCTCCATACCTGCTTTGGTATAAATGTTCTGAAGCCTTTTATCCACTATTATTTTTAATTACTGTTAATTCATTAGGATTATTCATGTATTAATCATTGCACAATGCTAGGAACAGTCTGGGACTTGTTATATTTATTTTTATTAATTTTCACAGACAATTTAATGCTGTGACTATTTTACCAAACATTAGAAACAAAAGCGGAAGAGCAATCTAGGCATGCACTTATACATCCTTTTATTCAGGTCCAGAACCCAGAAGTTCTTGGCTTGTGTCATTCAGGAGCCTTGGTGATAAAAAGGCTTTATGATTGTATTTCAAAGGCAGATTTTAAGAACAAGAAACCCAAACTGACCCAAACTCGGGCAAGAGTTTGGGTCAGGTGCTATTTCAAGATGTAGACGTGTGTAGGAATCTCCACATTGTGTAGGAATCTCCACATTGTGTAGGAATCTCCACATTGTGTAGGAATCTCCACATTGTGTAGGAATCTCCACATTGTCAGTGACACAGAATAGCATGTCTTAATAGGTGTATGTGTGTGTGTGTACGTGTGTGTGTGTGGGGGGGGGGGGTTGCACTTGTGATGAGAATCAGTGAGATGAAAAGATAAGACAGAATGTTTACTGAGGTGAATCTGCTGATACATGCATGGAAAAATCGAGTTTGTTACGTTACAAAATGTTACGGAGGACATTGTGAAATTCATTTAAATGAATGCATTCTTTTAAAAAATTTTTTTACAAATAACAAACCTAAACACTGTGGCAGGCATTTGTATTTTGCTCCCCGGTGTCAGAACTTTTAGGCCCATGTTTTGCAGCAGTCTGTATCATCTTTACTGTTTACAACTTGAACCAGTTTACTTTTACTTTTGGGTACTTTTGTACTTTTTAAAATACTTAAAGTTCAGCTGTATGGGATAGAGAGCATTCATAAACATTAAACCTAAACATGTTTTCAATCAATTTTAGGTCTGGACTGTGACTGGGCCAGATCATTTTATTAGTTTTGCTAATTATTACTTGAGCAAAACTGATAAAATATGCTGTAACAAATTGTAGAATGTGGTAAGTCAGAATAGAGAAGACTATTCTGACTATAGTCTGCTCTATTTTAGTCTGCTAAAATAGTCTGCTCTATTTTAAATAGAAATTTAGACGTTTATTTTAAATAGACGTTTAAAATATGTCTATTTTAAACGTATGGAATCATTTTCAGGTCTTTATTTGAAAACTGTTTTAAAAAACCATAATTTCCTTCCACTTCACTTTGAGTTGGTTTAGTATAAATTTCCATATCAGTTTGTGGTTCTAAGATGGCAAAATGAAAAATACTTCAATGGGTATGAATACTTTTGCAAGAGACTTTATCTGATTTCGTTTTTCTTTTGAACCTCCTGGTTTCTTCAGGATCCTGGACTTCCGGAGGGTTCCTCCGGTGGCCGGCAGGCGAGTCAACGTGAGCGGAGAAGTCCTGCACGTTGCCCACAACGAAGACCTGCGGGCCGTGTTCTTCACCTCACCAGGTCAGCCAGGGTCAGGAAGTGCTGACTGGATCTGGGTGCTGCAGATCTATATCAATAACGTTTTTAATATAAAGTTTTTGCATTATGATGAGGTGGTTGATCAGCTGCATCAAAATTAGTGTGTTTGGCAAAACTGCAACTGAAACACATTTTTCACATCAAACGAGTCACATGATCAACAGCAGGATGTTACTACTGGAGGAAACGAAGAAGACAACAGGAATGATGACGCTGCGGCGTTTGTTTGTTTTTAATGACTCATCATGTGGACAAACTTATTCACATGTGACTTTGACTCTGTTTCTTATTTAACAGAAACACCGCAATTGAAAATTTGTGTTCTGTCAACATTAGCATAAGTTCACATTAGTTCACATTTGTAATGGAAACGCAGCTACAGTTCAGCCCTTTACTTACAAATGGACGAAGCTGAACGCAGAGGGAGTCCTGGGTGAAAACATGTCAGCTTCAGTGTTTAGATCAAAGCATCTACAGGTCTTAGAATGGCCTACTTAAAGTCTGGACCTATGTTGAAACATGATGAGACTTGAAATTTGACATTTAAAGATTCTCTTTATCCAATTTGACTGAGCATGAAACAAATGCTTCCCATATATGTATTTTTTAATTATTTAAAAGAATAATTCAAAAAAATGCTTCTAACTTACATTTGTGCAGTGGTTTGCATTTGTCTGGCACATAAAGAAATCAGTGGGTGTGAATATTTTTAAGACACTGTTCATGAAGATGGTAAAATACTTACTGTCTCAAATATCAAACTCTTTTCTTTAAATGCAGCTTTTGGCTGAAGTCTGGGTTTTTCATGGATGAAACCATAAAGCAGTAAAACTATTATAATACTCAGTATAACACAGTAAACACTTTGCCTCAGCAGGATTCATGTTGCTGATCTCTGGTGATTTTCACTGCTTTTTCTTCTCCAACAGCAAACAACACGTGTTTCTTCGCCAAGTGCCTGTATGTGTGTAAGACGGAGTACGCTGTGTGTGGGGGCCCTGACCTGCTGGAGGGCTCCCTGTCCGCCTACCTGCCGGGCCTCACCGTGGCTCCTCGACTCTCCATCCCGAATCCATGGAAACGCTCCTACACCTTCTCCGGACGAGAGGAGTAAGAATCCAGCTGCAGCTGCTCCCAGTTCTGTACTGCACTGGAGGTCATAACATTTAAACAGAACATTTGGCAGCACATTAAATGTTCCATGTTAATATTAATAACATTTTAACATGATAGAAGACTTTCCAACGGCGTACTACGGCCAATATACAAAGGAAAAAAAGGAGCTAATTTCCCCAAAAAGATGTTTCTAGAAATTTTCTAGAAAAACTGAGAATGTTTGAGTTTGAAAAGTTGAAGATTTTCTAGGAAATAAAACTCAGAAATGTCCATGTTTTATGCACAGATTCTTCTCCTGTCTGCATTTCTTTGCAGGTGGGAGGTAAATCCTTTCTACTGTGACTCCGTTAAACAGGCGTATCCTTATAACTCTGGCAACAGGCTGCTCAACATCATAGACATGTCCATCTTTGACTTCCTGGCGGGTGAGTCATCAGTGCATCAGCTGTTCCTGTTTTTCTCTAGTTTTTAATCGAATACGTCCCCGTTTTTCTTTTTTTAAATCAGGTAACATGGACAGACACCATTATGAGATTTTTACCAAGTTTGGAGATGAAGGATTACTTCTGCACTTGGACAACGCCAGAGGGTGAGGATCGGGTTCAGAACCGGGCCCAGACCGTTTTGGTCCTAACTTTGATTTAAAGTCCAATTCCAGAAACATTTTCTTATGAGTTGCTGATAGTCAGTGTGTGACTATCAGCAGTCTCATAGTTGTCAAATTTTAAGGCATTAATTTATTAAATGTAATTTTCTTTAAGTGACTTTTGAGTTTTTTTCAGTATTTTTATAACTGAAAGTAACATTGTTACTTGATTGTGCTATAAAATGGAACTATATGGAAAGTCTTCTATCATATGACTTAATACTGATCTTTTAATAATTCTTCCCTGAACAAAAATTAATTAAATCATAATTTGAGATCCATGAATATTTTATTCTAATTGCACAAACACAATCAGGAGCATTTCTACTGCGTTTTGCTTAGGAGGGGAGTCCAGTTAGTTAATATTCACAAAAACAGAATATATAGACTGGTCAATATGACCGGATAAATAGATATATTTATGTCTATGTAGTCTCACTCAGGGCACTACTCACACAAGAACTGCTTTGTTGGATCTTTTAAATGCTAAATAAACATTTTTATGTATATAATATGTAGAAACTGTCAGATTAAAATATAGAAGGTGTGCTGTGGTGGCACAGAGGTTAAGCCACAACCCACACACGATGTGGCCGTCGCAGGTTCGAATCCCGGCTTGGTGACATTTGCAGCATGTCTTCCTTCTCTCTCATTACCCTCTTTCCTGTCCTAGCACCTTCAAATAAAGAGCCAAAATACCCTAAAATATATAGAAGGAGGCTGTTAATGATAAATGCAAAGGCAACTCAGAAATTTTGAGATTAATATTCTTAATGAGAAGTCAAGCAGTAATTGGGCTCCCCCTGGTGGCCTGAGGGTCCTAAGCAGCAGCTAGGTTTGCTTCTGCCTCAGGTCGGCTCTGAGCGTTACTCTGTGGTTTCATGTTGTTCCCAGGTTTGGGAAGCATTCCCATGATGAGATGTCCATCCTGGCTCCACTGTCTCAGTGCTGCATGTGAGTTCTGCAGATCAGACGAGCAAAACGTTCCTGTTGACTTTGATGAACCCAAACCTCATGGATATTTTTTCCTCTTCTTTTTAGGATAAAGCGTTCCACGCTGCTGAGGCTCCAGCTCCTGGCCCGACCACGCTTCAGACTCAGCGATGTGATGAGAGAGTCTCTGGACGGGGATCCTTTAAGGCCAGTGCTGACCGAGCCCCACCTGTTGGCGCTGGATCGCAGGCTGCAGCAGGTCCTGCGGGCAGTGCAGCGCTGCGTCCGGCGGCTCGGCCAGGACCAGGTCATCACTAAGGACTTCACAAGACCCACAGCGACTCCTCAGAGAGCAACGCAGAGGGAAGACAACAGGTAGCTGAGGATTGAGCTGCTTTTGGTCAACAGAAGCTGTCTGGGAGACTTTAATGATGACCTGCAGTCACCATGGAAACCGAGGAGGATCAGAATGGAGCTGAAGGAACAAGATGTCAGGAGATCCTTAAAGAGAACTCGGACAAAGAACGAACCACTACATGACCGAGCAAAGTTTGAAACTTTTCATCATTTAAATTAAGACAAACTAAAACCGCTGTCATACACACACACACACACGCACGCACGCACGCACGCACGCACGCACGAACGCACGCATGCACGCACACACACACACACACACACACACACACACACACCATCATAAGCAACAGAGATACAGAATCCTCATCATACTGGCGCCACTGGAAAAGATGAGTGAAAAGCCTTAAAATGCAGTAGACCTGTTTTTTCTTGCAGTAGCAGTTTACAGCGACACATTGTGAAAATTCTACCTTTAATATTAATACACTTATTATATTAATACACTTATTATTGTGTAAAACAAAGATATAACAAAGATTCATATTTTGACAAATTATGAATTTTTAACTGAATCCTCAAACCAATTCTGTAAAAAATAAGAAAGGGGAGAGAGAAGTCATGCACTGGATATGTTGTTGGTCAAGTTTGGGACCGTGGAAATGACAGATGTTTTTAAATTCTAAAATAAAATTATTTTTAAATAAAGACACATGTTCCCAAGACAATTTTTTCTCCTAAAATAACAGAAGTGTGATTTAGGGAGGGGAACTGTGAGTGGGAGAAAAGGCAATTTAGCAGACGTTTGAATTCACTCCACCCTGTTTTCCAGACTTGTAATCCTGTGTCATCAGCAACTAAATGCCTTTTACGACATCCGAGGCAGGCCGGGGCAAAGAAAGAAAGAAATCGACACGCATGCTCCGCAGGACCAATGAAAATGAGAGGAACTCATTTTATTAGGTTTCTTGTTTCTTCATCTTTTCCTCAAACATGCAGCAAGGTGTGGATGTTGAACCGTGACAAACAAACTCTAAAAGTACAGACTTTGAACATGACACATTTTCTTCATGGTGCAAGCAGACTTGTCTGAAATGAAGAATTGCCAATGACCAAATGGAAAGAGTAAAATAGGACTGAAAGGATGTTTAAACTTTCTGGTTATTATGCAGCAGAAGACTGATATAGAACAAGTTTTCAGGAGTTACACAAGATAAATGTCTCCCTCTGCTGTTCAGATGCGATGCAGCGTTTCATAGGCATCAGAACCTGCCACAGTAGGCAGAGGTAGAGATGAGGCAGTTTTAAATATTTATGGGATTTTTGCTGTTTTGGTTATAAGACAAAATGCTGACAATGTAGATTTCATTTAATGATCTACATTAAATGAGATCGGTGATTTTCCATACTGATCATTTAATGAATAGTTGGAAATGTTCATTATATGATTTAGAATCAGAATTGCCAAGATCGTCTTATAGCAAAGAAACACAATGACATCACAGTGTGGTCAGCATGTGAACACAGAGGGAAACTGAGGTCAGGTGTCCGTTTTATTCACTGGTATTACATCACCGCTGCTGCTCTACTGATCTAACCCCAACTTTAACCGCACACACGATTGACAAGAACAGCAAAGAAAATGGGTTATTATCAACAAGTCCCATCTAAACAGAGAGGAAATATGCTACATAATAGCTACAGCAAACTGCTCCACTTCAAAATATCAGCCGCAGGACAAAGATGTGAATAAAGTGGAGTTATAAAATGTAGTCATTTTAATTACATTTTTTATGTCAGACTTTATAGTTGGTGTTGAGGTACCATTAATAATGTCTTCTAATAACACATAATTACGAGTCATATTTTAAAATTCCCTGTCAACTTTTAGTCAAAACCACAGCAGGACGACGGCCATGACGTCCTGCCTGTCGGGCTTTAGCAAGTTATCTGGAGGAAACCCAGGAGAAGTGAGTCTCAGTGTGAAAGAGAAACTGCAATGAAGGACTAGAACACTCAATAAGGTACAAAAATAAATTAAATAATGAAACCAGAGACAAAGGTGAATGACTTTTTACCTTTTTTTATTGCTTAAACTGCCATCTGGAACAATCTATACCAAAAGGATAAACATCTTTGCACATACAGGAGGTCAAACTAAATACAGGTTAGAATAGAAAAAGAATGGTCCTCTGACGGGCCGCAGCTCCTCGCGCTGCACACCAATCAAACTCTCTGAAGGTCGGGCTAGAAGTGACGGACGACTACTGTAAGCCCAGGTTAGGTAAGCTAAGGCAAACCGGGACGATTGCAGTGTGGCTAAAAACGGTTCCAACTAAAACCTCCGATGCAGCTATTTACATGAAAACAATGAAGGTGACTCCCTCAGCCCTGACGGAGAATAAACACGACGTGTCATCAGTGGACACAAACCCAGGAGTGACCCGGGGGCCGGCTGGGACGACAGATGACCGGTTTAAGTTCAGACGTTCCTCACACCGATCTGAACACTCCGCAATCAGTACCAAAAAAAAAAAAGAAAAAAAACTGCTTAAAAAATAAAAAGTTAAAAATCAAAGACATCTCAACGTGAAGCGCATACGACTGCTCTAAATGAAGCAAAGAACAGAGACACTGCGGGTTCAGAGGTCAGCTCCGATAAAAGAGTGAAGCAGGAATGAGGAGTCAGATCAACATCATCTCACTTGGTAGAGATCTTACAAAAACATCATATGCTATCTAAATAGTGGTGAAGCAGTTAAGCCAAAGGGATAACAAACAAAATATCTGACAAACTTCCTGCTTCTGCAACAAGCTTTTTTCCCCCTCTTTCGGTCTTTAAATACGCCCTTCCGTTCACACCGGGTCACTGGATGCTTTAAAGCGTCCTGCCAGGTAAGAGTAGAGAACAGGTCAGGCTCCCCCTGCAGGCGATAAGAGGCGATGACAGCAGTGAGTCTACTCGCTCTGCCCGCCAGCTTCAGCAGCCAAATACTTCACTTTCCTTCAAAACGTGCTCCCGTTGCTGCTGAAAAATTTTTCCCATGACGTTTTACACAATACGAGTTACATACTGTTGATGTCAGTCGACGAGAAGAATCATTTATTTATTTAGTACTTTGTGGCACCAAACACCTAAAATAGAATTTATGGAAAAATAAGTGTTTACAAAAGACAGTTAAACATATTTCACTCCAAACCATAAGATTTATCATTTTCTCAATGATAATAATAGAACTATTTGGACTATACTATAATAACATTTTGATTATAAACAATAGCAGAAGAGCGACCAAGTTATTTGGTATTTTTCTAAAGAAACTGAATACTGAAACTCGCGTAATACTCCTTTGCCTTCTATTCTTGTAGATTTTTTTCTTCTTCTCCTTCGAGTATTCAAGGCAGTTCTTGTGTGGTTGTTCAGTCGATTAGGAGGACTCTAGCCATTTCCTGTTGGAGCTCCAGGGAACATTTCCGCAGCTATGCACGTCTGCGCTGTGACAATAATCAACATTTGGCACTAGCCTGGTAGCTGCACAATAAAAACCCTTTAAGTTGTACAAACTCTTCCAAACTAAGCGAAAACAGACGCATCACTGCCTACGTCATCCCCATCGAAAAGGTAACAAAACAAAACACCGAATGGAGTCTCAGATCACAGCTGATTCCCGAAAAGAAAGGATTAAAAACAAGCAGAAAGACAGTTGGGTGCGGTCATATTTCTGCCCTGCTCCTGTGTACCTGGAGGAAAGAATCAGCCTTTGCGTCATCTGAAAACAAAACAGTAAAAGCGCCTTGTAAGGTCTGATTGTCTCATCAGTCTGAGACCCTAAAGTCTTTCAGATCTCCTGCTTTAAATTGAAATCTAAAAAGAAAAAGTGTAACCAGCAAATATATATAGATATATATATATATTTATATATATATGAAAGATAAGTAACATGTGGTGTAACTGTGTCTACAAGGTAGCGTACAGCAGCTGGTACAAGCGCTGGTGAGTGGCTGAAAGTCACCACAGCGAGACACGTGGAGACGGCAAAAATCCATTTGAGTAAAACAAAGAGAACTCAAAAGCCAAAAAATAAAATAAGTGAGAGCAAAGTAACAACAAAAAGCAAATTGCATTTGTGGACCCTGGGTCTGAAAGAAGAGAAGGTGAGGAGGAGGGGGAGGAGGAGGAGGAAGAGGAGAGGGGGACAGAAAAAGAAGATGGGGAACGGCGCTCCTCCCTCAGACAGACAGCGACACGAAGCTGTTGTACTGCTGGATGTTGCGTTTCAGAATGTCTGAGCAGGGGCCCAGGACGCGCTCGAAACGGGGCCGGTCCAGCTTCACGCACTTCAGGGGGCCGCGGGCGACCACTGTGGCAGCACGAGGGCGGTTCATCAGCAGAGCGATCTCACCTGGGAGGCAGAGAGAGACGACTACTGAAACACAAACCTTAAACATTTGTGTTAAATCATTTAGCCTGTATCATTTTAATCAGCTCTTATCTTAGTGGTGTCCAGTCCTACATCTATTCAGTAATGTTAGAGCTGCACAGACAGCAGCTGAGACATCATTCATTTAATGTCAAGTCATTCAAAACACTAACAAGTGAAACTACACGAGTCACAGGAACAGCAAAGAAAATGGATTATGAGCAGAATTATTAACAAGTTCTATCTAAACACAGAGGAAACATGCTAGCATTAGCCTAGCCTGCTGAATTATCAACAAGTTCTACTTAGACCAGTGGTTCTTAACCTGGGTTTGATCGAACCCCTGGGGTTCGATCGAACCCCAGGGGTTCGGCGGAGCCTCTGCTGCGGAGGTAAAGACACACTTGTGTAAAGTCGTGATGACGCCCCGCTTTGCCATCACTTGTTGCAGAGGTTCACGTTACATTGCTTAGCCAATCAGAGGATCACGTGACATTGCTTAGCCAATCAGAGGATCACGTTACATTGCTTAGCCAATCAGTGCTGCGAAGGAGCCCTGATTGAAGGAGTTTCACTCTCAGCATGGATTTGAACTTTTGTCTTTAATTACTTCAGCAAAGCTCACAGTTTTTACCAAATGCTATAGTCTAAATCTGCTCCTTAGTCGCATCTTTTCAGGGTTGGTACTGCCTCTAGTGGTGTGGGGGAGGTTACACAGCTAATATAATGACATTACTAAATCAGAATACCGCAAAGTATTGTGTGTGTCTGGGGGGGGGGGGGGGGGTGTTGTTGGAATAAGAAGGGTTCGTTGAATGCGAATATGCAACTGGGGGGTTCGGTACCTCAAAAAAGGTTAAGAACCACTGGCTTAGACAAAGAGGAAGCCTGCTAGCAGTAGCCTAGTTCTCCAGCCATCTGCTCCACATTAAAACACCAGCAGCAGGGCAAAGATGGGTGTTTCTAGAAGCCAAAAAAAAAAAAGCTGCTTTGAAATAAAATTGGACAATGCAGCTTCTGGTAGACGACCACAATACTAATGTAGACCGCGTAAGTTGTCAAACACACAGCAGTGTGAGAAAATGTCCATGGACATGGACATCCCTACTGTCGGCTGCCAAAAGCAGAAATCCTGGAGAAGTGTTTGCTCGATTCTCACCAAAGTAGTCAGACGGTCCTAATCTTCCTACTTCAACAAATTCTTCATTCTCGGAGCGACGCTGCAAGACAGCTGCTGAACCCTGAAAAAAAATAAATAAATAAACTCTGATCAGTTTTAGTCTACTGTGTTCAACAGAACAAAGACAAAAAGCTTTATACAAAGCTTAAGAAAACAGCAAACTACAGAACAAAGTGAAACAGCACTTTTAACACTGATGGGCATATTTGATGGCAATAAAAATATACAATAGTGAACTTGTTGATGTCTAAAGAGTAAAATGTTTGTTGAAAAACAAAAGCATACCTCTAAAATGATGAAGAACTCATCTCCGGGTTCGCCCTGCACCACGATCTTCTGGCCGTCCTCAAACTGAACGGGCTCTAAGGCATCGGCCACCGTCAGACGCTCCCACTTATCAAGAGACTCTGAGGATGGAGACGGGAAGAAATATCTGAACTGACAAGATATTTTTAGCTACTCTTTATGTTATTAGGATCTTCACACAGGTAACATGATCTGTTTCTATTTTTAAACAGTTGGAACCGGAGAATCTCACCTAAAATGGACACTTTCCTGAGGAATTCCTCATACATCTTCCTCTTTCTCAAAGTGCTTCCCTACAGAGAAGGGCGAGTTGTGTTGGTGTCACTCCAAACACATGAAACAACACAGACCAGGGAGTCATAGATACCATGAGTATTCTCCTGTAGCTGTCTCTGTCGATGCCCCACAGCTTCACGTTGGTCTTGGCTCTGACTGTAGCCGCTCTCGGGGTGCCGTAGATGAGTGCCAGCTCTCCAAAGCTGCCTCCCTCTCCGATGCTGGTCACCCACTCGTTGTTCACGTACACCTGAGCAATCGGTCAGACAGGTTTTATCATCTGAAAGACACAGGAATGTTTCTGCCACGTCACGACAACGAGAGTGAGAGACACTCACATCCATCTCTCCTTGGTCAATGACGTAGAAATTGTCCCCTTCATCACCTGAAGGCACAAAAATAAAATGTTTCGTTTCAAAGTGAATTTATGCTATGAATAATTGTCGAGTACACTGGATGTATGTTCCCTTACCTTGCTGAATAACTGTTTCCCCAGCAATGTAGGTGACTGGAAACATGGCATCGAATATGTCACTGGGAAAGAACAGGTTTATGGTTAACTGGATGTATATTAATGTTAATAAGAACAGTTTATTAAAGGGGCAGTATTATGTGTTTTATAGGCACATAGTGCTACTTTATGGTACTACCAAATAACTGTTACCTTCAGTTGTTATAAAATCCTGTATACATTAAAAATTACTTTCAAATTTTGATTCTGAAATTTAATGCCTTAAAATTACGTCTCTTTAAAATGTCCTGCTTTTCTGAAACTCCATCTTCAGGAAGTCATCACAACGTGGCTCCTCTTTTAAACCTTTAACAATGATTTTACCAGCACTGCTCTAAAAAGTATAATGAGCATATAATGAGCTCAGCAAATGTGCAGGCCGTCAGGGGTTTGCTAATTGCTGCTGGCTAGTTTGAAGGAGCTGAGTAGTGGAGTTATGAAGGAGGAAGTTTGGAAACTGCAGCTCAGAGGAGGAGCTGCTTCTCAAAGGTGGGGATAGATCCAACCAGGCATTTTACACAACTGAATGGTTGCCATAGAAATTAAAGGATTTCTCAAACATCCATAAAAAGATCAAGGCAACAATCCAGGCATGTTTTTTATGAGGAAATAACATTATAATAGGATGTAAAACTTAAAAATGTCCATTTTAAATGATAATGCCCCTTTAAAAAAAAGTAGCTTAAGGCAGGTACCTCCTTTCATTGTCGTCCAGATGTGAGAAGAGCACATTCTTTTCAATGGCTTTAGCCAAAGCAGCCATGGTTTTGTAGTCTTTTGGAATCACCTTCAGTACCAGCAGGAAAACAGATGTTTGAAGCAGATCCACAGCAGCGTTGCATGCATCATGTTCCTGATCGCTGACGTCAGACCGTGCCTACCTTCCTGACGTACGAGGCTGCGTCCTCCTCTGTGTAAACCTCTGCGCTGAAGGCTCCTCTCCGCCGGCGACCCTTCACCACTGGGTTCATGGGTGGAGACACTTCTTCATCGCGCGAGTCTGAGCGGGAGCTGCTGGCCTTCTGCTGGCTCTGAATCTGCTTGGCCTCCTCCTGCAGGGCCAGGGAAGAGAGGAAAACGCACTGCGATTAGGAATCTATTGCATGTAGACACAATTTTTCAGTGTCTAGCGGTTCGATTCAAACTATTTTTAATTCAGAAACCAATGTTTTCAATTCAGTCTAGAGATTGTGTTTACATTTTGTGACTGACATGAACAGAGTGTACATTGAACATTCATTTACTGTATTGTATCAAATTCCATCAGTTTATATTTAAAACAAAAAAAGGTTTGTGCATAAAATCTTGCAACTTAAATGACTAGTATTAGGTTCTCTTAGCTGCCTGGGTTTTTCTTAATAAAATATCAAAGAATTATTCAAAACGCATATGGTGACCATGTGGACGTGATATGCAGTAAACTCACAAATAGGAAAATAGGAACGGAAAAAACCGTACAAATTAATCACATTTTCAAATCATTTTTGAGGATTTTGATTGGGTTCACAATTCCTAGAACAATTAGGATTCTCTATTGACCCTTTTCATGTGATGTCACGCTCTTAAGAATTCTGCCTGCTCAGTCACGACATTCGTCAAAACAGCCAATGCACTCAATGCCTTACAGTCCATCAAAAACAGACATGTGTAACTTAATATCGCTTTTATTGAGTTGATTTCACATTAAAATGGTGACAGGATACTTGCGCGGCCGGCTGCACAACCACATGAGGATGCAAACCATACTTGCCATTTAATTGTCTGACTTTTAATGAGGAAAGTTGCGGCAGCTATGGATAGCAGCCGTCCTCGTGATCACAGATTTGCAACTAACACTTTTTACTAGAGATGTGCCGATCAGGTTTTTTCCTGCCGATTCCGATCACCCATGAGGGCCGATCACCGATACCGATCACCGATACCGATCACATAATTATTTTCTTTTTTTAGTGATCAACACTACCGGTCACATTATGTGAAAAAAGGAACCATAAATTCACCTCAATTTAGACAAAAACTTTTTAATAACTTTTTCCAAGAACTAAACAAAACAGGCATTCTGCAAATTGTACTGCTATCAATAATACTATCTTTAACAGACTAACATATGAAGGCTCTGAAGAGGCTAAATAATACAAAGAGCCAAAATAAAACCTCTCAACGTTGCCAAAATAAATTCAAGTATAAAACTTAAAAGTATAAAACAAAGGCAAATACAGGTTCCATTAGAATTAGAGGTGTGCCGATCGATCGGCCACCGATCATAATTGGCCGATTTCCGTGAAAAAGTGTATGATCGGTGATCGCCGATCACGGTCTCTTGTTGCCGATCACACAAACCGATCACCTGCATCTCATTTCACAGCCTGCCTGTGCAGCTGGTCTCCTCTTTCCTTCACTCTGCGCAAACGCGCAGCAACAAATCCTAAGCGATGTGGAACTATGACGCACTGAGTGAATGGGGAAGTTTGCGTGTTGCAGCGGAAAATTGAAGCACATGGGGTGAAGCACGTCAAAATGCATCAACACGACAAATCTAATATGGCATAAAAACAATGCCATACTTGATGGAGTTTTGCTACATCGAGGCTCACTGCAGTAAAAGACATATGGAGGATCAGATAGCAGGTAAAGCAGCGCACAGCTACAAACACTCACCCGGATTAGCATGACGGTCAGAAAGCTAAACAAATAACCCGCAAAATTATTTAAGTCTTCGAGCTGCGATGTAAGACGCTGGTTCTGCTCTCGCTGTTGAACCGCTGCTACGCGCTACAGGTAGTAATATTTCAGACGGAGCGCCGCTTCTGCTCCACCTGGTAGTGACTCTCACACTGAACCTCTGCTCAAAGCTGCAGTATCTAACCTAAAAAAATAAATTTAACATATGTATTAAAACTTTAGTTGTTTTAATACGTATTGACGGATGAGACGGATAATCTCTGAAAAAATAATCGATCTCCTCAAAATTTGAATAAAAAATGCATCTGAAACTTGAATGTTATATATTTGCACTTACTTTTTCAATTTCAAAATTAATTCAGAATACAATTTTGACCTAAAAAAAAAAATTCTGTGTCATTATTGGTACATGTTTGCAATTTTCATTTGTTAAAAAAATTCACATTCCTATTTCAAAGTGATGAAATTTTCAATATATATATTTTCTCAGTGTTAAAAAAAATTCAACTTTTAAAAATTCAAATACAATATTTTCAGTGTCCTAAAAATTCAACTTGCTCAAATTCGCCGTCTCAAATTCAGCGTTTAGACGTTTTGTACCGTCTAAAAATTCCCTGTACAAAAATGGCCAGGTTACTTCAGGTCACAGACATTAGCAATCGTTGTCAGATTTCAACGCTGAGCCAATCACATGACCCAAGCGTCATATTGAAGAAATACCAGCATCACGAGGCTAGCGACCATGGAGGCGAACGCAAACCCAACCTCAACGGTGAGTCTATGCTTTCATATTTCTGTAGTACATTTTATTTTGCGCATAAATTTTAATACATAATATTAAAGCTTGATTTAAAACACGGGTTTGGGCCGTTGTTGATCTTACGCCATGTAATGCTGGCATATTAGTTCTCGCTACCTGCTAGACCTCCACCCCCTTCTCTTGGCTGTCCTACACCCAATTTTCCCGTGTTTTATTTCAAAAAAGAATATCACTTGCGCCAAGTCTAGAATCTTTAAATATAACTGATGGGTGGCGACTTTCCTGGTTGTTTGTATGTTGTCTTAGAGGAGACTGAGACAAGCAGTCTTAGTAAAATTTTAGCATAGCTGAAACATTCTTTGTAACCAAAGACATTTTGGAGATGCAAAGTAGTGGTGATTAAAAGAATTTTAATAAGTTAACAGCTGTACTTGTAAGCATATTTTTCTTCAAAATGAGTTAAAATCAAATTAAAAAACAAAGGAGGTTGTTTCTAATGTTGCTAGGTAACAGAACGACGTTTTGTACCGCAAAGTAAAAAGAATGTAAATTAATATATAGTAGTTTGGACGACGCTATAATGAACATACATTTATTAATTTATTCATAAATGAATTCACATGAACAACACAGTAGATGAACAGAATGGGGTTGTGGTTATAATTAATGTCGGTAGAGTTCACAGCCCCTCCTTGAAGCACACAAGGCAGCCATATTGGCTTCTACATTAGCGGTAGCATCTCCTGGAAAATTACAACTTTACTAAGACTGCTTGTCTCAGTCTCCTCTAAGACAACATACAAACAACCCGGGAAGTCGCCACCCATCAGTTATATTTAAAGATTCTAGACTTGGTGCAAGTGATATTCTTTTTTGAAATAAAACACGGAAAAATTGGGTGTGGGACAGCCAAGAGACGGGGGTGGAGGTCTAGCAGGTAGCGAGAACTAATATGCCAGCATTACATGGCGTAAGATCAACAACGGCCCAAACCCGTGTTTTAAATCAAGCTTTAATATCATGTATCAAAGTTCATGCACAAAATAAAATGTACTACAGAAATATGAAAGCATAGACTCACCGTTGAGGTTGGGTTTGCGTTCGCCTCCATGGTCGCTAGCCTCGTGATGCTGGTATTTCTTCAATATGACGCTTGGGTCATGTGATTGGCTCAGTGTTGAAATCTGACGACGATTGCTAATGTCTGTGACCTGAAGTAACCTCGCCATTTTTGTACAGGGAATTTTTAGACGCTGAATTTGAGACAGCGAATTTGAGCAAGTTGAATTTTTAGGACACTGAAAATATTGTATTTGAATTTTTAAAAGTTGAATTTTTTTAACACTGAGAAAAAATATATATTGAAAATTTCATCACTTTGAAATAGGAATGTGAATTTTTTTAACAAATGACAATTGCAAACATGTACCAATAATGACACTGATTTTTTTTTAGGTCAAAATTGTATTCTGAATTAATTTTGAAATGGAAAAAGTAAGCGCAAATATATAACATTCAAGTTTCAGATGCATTTTTTATTCAAATTTTGAGGAGATCGATTATTTTTTCAGAGATTATCCGTCTCATCCGTCAATACGTATTAAAACAACTAAAGTTTTAATACACATGTAGAATGTATTTTTTTAGGTTAGATGCTGCAGCTTTGAGCAGAGGTTGGGTGTGAGAGTCACTACCAGGTGGAGCAGAAGCGGCGCTCCGTCTGAAATATTACTACCTGTAGCGCGTAGCAGCGGTTCAACAGCGAGAACAGAACCAGCGTCTTACATCGCAGCTCGAAGACTTAAATAATTTTGCAGGTTATTTGTTTAGCTTTCTGAATGTCATGCTAATCCGGGTGAGTGTTTGTAGCTGTGCGCTGCTTTACCTGCTATCTGATCCTCCATATGTCTTTATTACTGCAGTGAGCCTCGATGTAGCAAAACTCCGTCACTTGTTTTTATGCCATATTAGATTCGTCGTGTTGATGCATTTTGACGTGCTTCACCCCATATGCTTCAATGTTCCGCCTCAACACGCAAACTTCCCCAGTCACTCAGTGCGTCATAGTTCCACATCGCTTAGGATTTGTTGCTGCGCGTTTGCGCAGTGTGAAGGAAAGAAGAGACCAGCTGCACAGGCAGGCTGCGAAATGAGATGCAGGTGATCGGTTTGTGTGATCGGCAACAAGAGACCGTGATCGACGATCACCGATCATACACTTTTTCACGGAAATCGGCCAATTATGATCGGTGGCCAATTGATCGGCACACCTCTACTTTTTACAAGGTAAGAAGAAAAACGTTCATATACTTTATAAGCAAGTAGGATTAGAAAGATATCAAACACCGCATTATGGAGAAGGTACGCCTCTAATCATTAGTAACCATGGAGACAATGCCACACCTTCATGTAGCATAACATGTTTGGAAAAAAAACTGGTTAGCATCTCGTCTTTTATACGTTTTTAAGTCTGCTCCGGTGTACAGGGAAACGCCGTTATGACATAGTGATAAAAATTATGTGGTGTGAATTCAAGCAAAGTCTGTAATTCAGGGGTCTCAAACTCAATTTACTCGGGGGCCGCTGGAGGCAGAGTCTGGGTGATTTTTTTTACATATTTGTTAAAGCTGCCATTATATTGTGACGGTACGGCATGAGAGATAATCTGTGAAACATCTATTTCCTCTGCCTTCTCCCAGTGCTATCTAGAAACAACCAATCAGTGGCAGGAGAGTTTTACTGCTGTCAATCACAATCTCATGTTGCTGCTCATCCTCCCTCCCCTCGCTCTGTGCTATGCTGTAGCTAGCGCAGCTTGTTGTGAATGCTCAGTCTGGTTAGCATAGTTACCAATGATGGCAGATAAACGGTTTTCCTTTAATAAGTCCTTTCTCCCCCATTAACATATTTAGCAGTGAGTGAATGAGGTTGACTGACAGCACTAAGACTGTCCTACTGGTTCTGATTGGTTGTTTTGGCCAGAATGTTGCATTACTTTAGCAATAGTAGTTCAGGCAGGAGGTGGAGGAGATTGATTGTTATCACAGATTATCTGTCTCATAACAAACTGGCACGACATGATGACAGCTTTAACAAATGTGGAGAAAACATATTTTTTATTAAAGTTATATACTGCAGCTTGAACAAAATGCAACTACATAGCATTTTTTGAGAAGTCTGGATTGCTTTATGTATATTTTGCATATTGCTTATGACCATCGCTCATCATAGGCAATATGCCATTTCAGCCATTTCAGTAATAGAAAAATGTAAGCAACCTACTTGCATACTGTATGTGAACTGTTGTATGTAAAATTCATGAGCAGTAAATATTATCCTAGTATCAGTATTGGACCAAAGAAAGCAAGGCAGCTGCAAGCCTTTAAAATTGTGATGCTATTTGTGGGTCAAATAGACTCAAAAACTTGTAACAGCAGCTGCCCGGGGTGCCCCAATCTAATTGTTTGTCATGGGGCCCAAGATTCCTGGCAGTGCCCCTGGTTGTACTGTCTCACAGTAACTCCAGCTCCGGTTTTCTTGTTTGTCTGTGCCGTTAGAGTCATTTATGTGATATTATTATTTTCATAACTTCTTCCATCTTGGTGCTTCCTCTGACTTCATTTTAAGCAGCTCAATGATGAGGAAAATAGTCACCTTTTTTGTCCTCCTTGGTAATCCCTTCGACACCAAAGAGTGTTATAGTCAGTGTGATGTGGTGCATCCAATGACAACAAAAAGATAGAACATGGTAGTTTATGGCTCACTGATCCCAATCAAGCTGGCAAACAAATTACTCTCGTCAATGCCTGATGTCTCTGAGCATCTCCTCCAAACAACAACAATAATATTTCACAAAAATAAACCTCATCAATTGTTAACTGAAAACATTTTGCAGCTTTGTGTGACGAGCCAAATGAGGGGTAAAGCTGCCTGTGTTTTAGACCAAGTGTTGTTAGAACATTGTAGCAGTTTTTATTACCCAGTTTTGGGCCAAGGATGACAGAAATGTTACTTAAGAGTATACTTCATAGTAAAATAACTCAATTTTACTATGAAGCTACACAAGTAAAAGTAAAACATATAACATAGTAAAAATACTAAAAGATTTGTTTTTTCTTTTTCAAAAACGTTAATCACGTAAATGTAATTGAGTAAATGTAGCTAGTTCTTACTCAACTCTGGAATTAATAGTGAAAAAAATGATTCTTTTAGAGTAAATATAAATACAGCTATATATATTTCATGTACTTTGGCAGATAAAAGAAAACAGACAGACCGTTTTTCACACTAGGTTGCCATCTACTAGAACCATCTGTGGGTATCTGAAAGTTTCACCTCAGTCATATGTTGTCTTGTTGTCTTGTTTAAATAAAGGTCATTTATATGTTGTGTTGAGGCACAAAAAGCTTAAAGTTCTTAAATTCTTTTGGAACAGTTTTTCTTAAAGTTACAGTGCACACTATGGTTTACTGTTACGAATCACAGAGCCAGGCCACAATTAACTGAAGGACCAATCAGTGTGCTGCGTTTGTAGCTTATGATTCGTAATAAATGAAGTACTAAAAGGAATTTGCTTGTCAGTAGTTATTCTGGCTCTTTTTTTAAACTCCATAGTTGAACATTACAACCAGAGGTTGAAGGACACTTTACTTAGAGGATGAAAATACAACAAAACAGCCAATTAAATCAAGTCTACAAGGAAGTCTACTGGCGCAAAAATTATATATTTTTTATCTTTATAAAAAAAAAAATTGTTGTGCAATTTAGGTTGCACAACAACAACAAAAATTTTGAAAGAGTTGAATATTTTCAGAAAGCGCTGAGCATGTATTGATGTTTCACTAGACTGTGTTAGTGTGAGTATCCAAAAACAAAGCAAGCAGAGAAGGAAACACTGCAAAACTACCACCAACACCATGGTACGGTACTGAACTGACCTGACTGGAAGCCATTTTGTTTTTAATTTAATAAATATTCTCTATTTTAGATCATATTGAAAAACATAAAATCTGCTTTTCTCAAACACAGTAAAGACAAAACAAATGCCAAAACCTTAACAGCAGCACTGTAGAAATAGAAAACGAAAAAAACATGTTTAATCGATGATATGATATTAACAGCTGAAGAGTAAGTGAGAAGAATCCATTATTTTGCACACTTAATGAAGGCGGTGTGATGCTTTGTTTACCACTACTAACCACACCAAACACAAACCTTTTCCAGCCTCTCAAAGTATTCCCTGAGGAACGCCATGGGCCGGTCGGGCCTGGAGGTGCACAGCTGGACGATGCAGTCCTTCAGCAGCTGCTGGATGTTGTGTTTCTGCACGTACTGCTCACACTCCCTGAGGCTCCGCTCCTCCTCGCTGCTCGTACTTCCAGATGCCATGACGACAGCCGCAACCCTGCTCTATGACCTCTGACCTTAACGCTGGAGAGGAGACAAAAAGCCCGACGTCAGATTAGAACTGCACAACGGAGGTATTGAGAGGGTTAACCTGTGTTGTGCTGTGTTGTTGAAACACTGAAATTAAGATCCTGAGAAAGGATGAGACGCGGACTGACAGAACTGATGAGAACGTGAGAAAAATAGAACCAGAGTGAGACGGGGCGGGAAGACAGGGTTTTGTTTTGCTCGCCATGGAAGCCTGGTCATATGATGTGATCACACTTATGTGGCTGAATGAAAATAATTCAGCTAACTGATGCCTCATCACGCACAGGGCCTACAGTTACAGAGCTGCTGTTAAACAGGCCCAACCACAACAGGATTCATACGCAGCACGGAATTTCTACAAAAATGCAAAAACATCCTGACCTTAGCTGCTCCGCAGGCTTTGAGTTTTAACTGAGCTTAACCTGTCCACGTTTCAGCAGCAGCACTGCTTCTCAACTGCTGCCACCAATCAATGTGTGCGTTTTAGAAGAATAAAGAGGACCCGTGTCACTAGCAGAACAATCCAATCTCCGCCTGCATGTGCACCGAGCATGAACGGCACCCATGTCACTTCTAATCTGACAACTGTGCAAGGGAAATTACAGAGCAGTTATCAAATTTATAAAACACAAATAATAATAATCCAGACACAGATTCTGAGGAATAAAGTCATTTGTACTGAAAACTTGGCAGGATTGTTTTAATCTAACCTAGCGCGGAACCTGTAAGCCAAAGATGCCTCTGTTTTTGGACCCACATGCAACAGCCATTAGTAGAGAATTTACGGCTTATGTAATGGATTGATCCAAGTACCCATTGTGGCGGTATGAGTCTACCAAAAATCACATTTAGCCTTCAGTTTAGTTGCACAATTTCACCTGCTCTCCATAAAATAATGAACGTCAGTTAAAAGTGAAGGCATTTTCGTCATGCATAATGACGTGGCTTACGAGAAAACGACGAAAGGTGTTGAAGGAAAGTCGATAAATGCAAGTGTATTCAGTGAAACTGCTTTTTAGAATATAAATCAAATGTCCTGTCTGTAGGAGTATCGCCGTGTAGGTCAAGAAGGCCGACGGATGAACTGAAGCTACCCACCGCAAACAAATTAACTAGGAACTGGTTGAAAAATATTCCCCTAAACGCAGAAAAATGCTCAATAAAGGTTGTTTACAACTGCTTAACTATATTTGGCCTACGTTGTGCGTCAACGACTGGCTTGCTGGCTCTGTGCAAAGGCAAAGCTCTCCTCCAATGACGCCATCTTGAGTTCTATCATAAACAAACGAGAAACGCAGGAAACAAAATTTCACCTAAGCAGACTGAGGTGAAATGACACAAATACTCACAAAAACTGTAAAATCCCACCGAGCCTTTCGATAAAGACTCGATGATATTTTTCACAAAGCGCACCGTTACCAGATCTTCCTGCTCGCTTCGATTTTTTTTTCCCGAGCCTTGGACCGCTGCCCCACCGGATACGACTGAGAACCAATCAGCAGCCGTCACTGACGTCAATTCTCCTCGTTCTGACATGTGAGCCTATAACCCGTAGCAACCTTAAAGGAGACAGCGCGGAAATGGTGACGTCAAGGAAATGGTTCGCACACACAAAAGCAGATAGTGAAAAGAGTTAGATTAACAATCTACGCTCTGTTACCGGAACACGACTAACTAATATGAAAGCAACATCATCCTCTCCGTTCACTTAGTTTGCGCATTAATGCAAAATGAAACGGTAAAATACGTATGAGAGTATTTGAAAGTGCTTTAATCGTATGCAGTACCTAGGTTACAGTAGTGAAACTGCTGGTTTGGTCTAACTGTGGTCAGAATACGGGCCTTTTACGAAACACTCAGCCAACATGCAGCTATTAAATTACATTTTAAATTATATCGAAC
This sequence comes from Poecilia reticulata, assembly GCF_904066995.2. Classification (NCBI taxonomy): domain Eukaryota; kingdom Metazoa; phylum Chordata; class Actinopteri; order Cyprinodontiformes; family Poeciliidae; genus Poecilia; species Poecilia reticulata. Next base: position 23,110,567 of record NC_088848.1, on the reverse strand, counting down.
GAAAGATTTAAAAAAATCTTTGAACAAAGGAAGAAAGTTTATTCAGATAGCACAGAAAAAAAGTGAATTATAAAAGACATTAAAAGAATAATGTCAGCTAAGTGATATAAAATAGATTAAAAAACTAAAATATTTTAAACTTTGCAAAACTATGTCTGAAATAAATAGGATACCTAGCATGCAGTCACCAAACAAAAAGTTTCCTTATAGACTTTAAAAAGAACAAAAAAACAAAAAACAAATCAGATGCAAAACCTGCACTCCACAATGCAATAAAATGAGACACAAAATAAGAAAAATGACAAAAAAGCTATTACAACAATCAGTTGAAAATGAATTGTATATAACGTGACTATTGAAATTGTTGCATTTAGGGGGGCAAAAACTATATTTTGCAACCGAATTGCATTAAGTTAGTGGAAAATCTGACGCATTGGCATTGACTTATTAATATTATGGACAATCTGAGTGAATGTAGATGCGGTGACATACAAATATAACGTATTGTGTTGTCAGCATACAGCTGGAAATGCTATAGATCCCTTTCATCTAAAATAGGGGTTATCATGTAGATCTTAAATAAAGTGGCCTAAGAATGGACCTTTGAGGAACTCCACAATTAATTTTTGTTCACCCAGATTTACAATTATGAAATACCAAATTAAATCTGAACCAAATTAGATTTGTAGTTTGTAAATGAGTTCATAAACTCTCTTTTAAACTGAGAAACAGTAGAAAGTACTGTTCTACTGCCAGAACAGTAGATTGGAAAAGGCTGGTCAATAACTTTTTACTGTTTACTGTTCCAGGGGAAAATGTGAAGACCTTGTGACAAATGTGAAGTACTTTTCCATGTACTGCATCTGGTTAATGATTGTTTTTTCTTTCACATTGCTATTATTTTGAACACAAGTATGAGTAAATCTAGCACAGGTAAAATCTGCTACGGTAAAAATGTTATGTTCCTTCCCCGAGAAAAAAGCTAAACATGACCAAATTACCATCCATCCATCCATCCATCCATCCATCCATCCATCCATCCATCCATCCATCCATCCATCCATCCATCCATCCATTCTCTTTACAACCTTGGCCCAAGTGGGGTCGGGAGGGCTATGACCAAATTACTCCAAACTTTTTTAGGTTTTGCACCTTCTCTGCGTTGTTTTTATCTCCATGTTTTATCCAATTAAATAACCAAAACAATTCCTCGTGATAAGACAGAAAGGTTAGTCGACCAATCAGGCGCTTTATGCCTTCTTAATCGGCGGTTCGTGGTTGATGTTTAGACGATTTATCCAATCATACGTCAGCGCAGAAAATGTTGGCCAATAGCAATGCGAGAAGAAAGAGGGTTGACTTGTTGGAATGAGCCAATCGTTGCGCGGCAGAGTGTGACGCATCCTCCCATCAGCTGTTTTTGTTTTTCTCCGAGAACACTGGAAGTTAATAACAGCATAATAACAGGATTCCTGACTGGCTAGGGGGAAACATCTTATTGGGGAGGTGACAGCGTTGATTTTTAATCTTGTTTCGGTTCGACAGAACTCTTCCTCTGGGAAATGAGCGCTCCCCGAACCGCTATCTGAGCCCGGACATTCCTTTCCCTCAAGAGTGCGAGCGTGGCGCTTGGAGTCTGGACGCCGAGGAGGAGCAGCGGGCCCCGGCGGGGATCGGCCCGAGCCAAAGGCCTTCAACCTCGGACAGCGAGACGACAGAGGTTCCGGTGGCTCGGATGGAGACCCAAGAGGCGGTACCGGAGGGCCCCGGACCTCACCGCCACTTCATCTGCTCCTCGTTCAACCAGGACACCACGTAAGCTACCTGCGGGCCGGGCCGGGCCGAGCCGAGCCGAGCCGAACGGAACCGGGCCCAGGGTGAACTCCTTCATGTACCTGGCTGTTGCATAACGATTTTCTGCCGTATTCCCAGATAACGGTTTATTAGTTTTGTTGACATAAACCCAAACAGTGAAACCAGAGAGCAAACAGAACAAATCTGCAGGTTTTTTTGTAATCGGAACATCAGAAGTTGAAGATAAGGTGGAGGTGAAGTAGGCCACTGCGTTAATCTTCAGGGCCTGTTGCACATCAAAGTAGTGAATTTATGATCGAACCACGCTGACCATAACATCAACAATCTGGATTAACAAATTGAGGAACATTAGTAACATGGATAAATATGCTTCTTAAGTATTTTTGCTTTGTTTTTTGAATGTTAATAAAGAAATAAGAGGCAGCCCATGGCTGCTGAAGTTTTTAATCCCAGAACCACTTCAGAGTTCTGCTCCTTCCAGTCCAAAAAAATATCTAGTACAAAAAATATATACATATATTTTGGACGCTGAGGATTTATCGTTTTTCTCTTTTCTCTCTTTGTACTGAATAAAGCACCAAAACATATACAAAACACTAAAACATATATATAAACATATATATTTTTGTATTTTTAATGAAAATTAAAGTATATTAATAGGTAGCAGGTAGGCAGTGATCCATGGTAGGTTAACTATGTCCACTGGCCAATAGCTCCATGTTGTTCCCAAATAAATGTACTGTAACTTCTTAAGATTTAAATACTTGAATATAAACAACTCACCTGATGTCAGCCTGTCAGTTTTATAAAAACTACAATACTTTGAAAAAAACAAAGAAAGGAAAAATTGGGGAGTCCTGGTCTACTGTAGGCTCTTTTTAAAGTGACACATAAGTTTACTTACAGCAAATAAGTCAACTAATGTTTACTTATTTGCTGTAAACATAAGCAATTGATTTTTTCTCACTGTCTGAAGTTAAATCAAACCAAACTTCTCTCAGTTTAGGTCAGCCAGAATGACCCAAAATTATTCCTATTTGATCAATTTTAGAAAATCTGTAAAAAAAAAAATATATATATATATATATATTTTTTTTTTACAATTGTGTTCTTTCCAGATGAAAAAAATATATATATATATTTTTTTTTTTATTCAGAAGTTTGCATGCATTTGTTCAGCAACAGGAACAATTGTGTTCTTTCCAGATGAAAGCCTAGCTAAAGAATGATGCTGCCACCACCGTGTTTATCTGTAGAAACGGTGCTATCCGTCTTCTTAAAGGACTCCATTTGTTATTTTTCGCAAAATAATTCTTTATCCTAACAGCCGGGGAGATGGTTGTGTAAGTTCTGATCATGAAGTTCCTTCTCTTGATGACAGACAGTGTGTGTGTTTTGATCGCAGCTCTCTGTCCGTGGGCACGAAGACGGGATACCGGCTCTTCTCCGTCACAGCTGTGGACAAACTGGACTGTATCCATGAGGGAGGTACGACGCAGACACTTTCCATGCTAACCTCACCACCAAACAAAAACTCCTGAAGCGAAGAGGATTCATTGTTGCAGAACATGCAACTTTGTATTCATGTTTATCTCAGAAGCAGTCTGCTGCTGCATTATTCTGCTAATCACAGCACTGTCTAAGTGCTTTTTTGAGCCCTCATCAAATGGGCCGTATCATGACTTCTCAACCACAGATGTCTCCAGAAGCGACCGTCAATTAATTGCATGACAAATTAAAACCAGCTCAATCATTTCCATTGGCATGATTTATTGTTGTTTTTCCTCTTTTCTCTCTTTCTACATAAAACTGGAAACCAAATGTTTTCAGTTTGGTTCTTTGGCCCCTTTTTTTATTTTTCTTTTTTGTTTTGAAGGAACATTTTCTTTACAGATTTCATAATTCCTTTTATTTGTTCTTTCTTTTGTTTTGTCTGTTCATTTTGGATATTTAAAATGTTTTCCAGTTTCAGTGTTAAATGTTTATTAGAATTGAAAGTTTTTTGATCTTTGAGAGAGTTTAATTATTATTATTATTATTATTATTATTATTATTATTATTATTATTATTATTATTATTATTATTATTATGCCATTACCATTATGTTACTTGGAAATTGTCTCAAAAAACAACATTATTGTTTATGACAGTATTTGTCATTGCGACAGGTCTAGTTGTAAACCTAGTGTAAGTGCAAAAATTATATGTTTGAATCAATACTTTTGTTTATTTACAATCACTTTACCAGACAATCAAGTTTAATTCACCATATTGTGAAAAATAATGAGACAGATAATCTGTGAGTAGATCAATATCCTCCCTCACCTTCTGTTGCCGTCAGGAGAAACACACCACTCCCGAGTCGCCCCAATCAAAAACAACCAATCAGAGACGGGAGGAGGGGCTTAGTGCTGTCAATCAATCTTATGTCGTCGCTGCTAAACGTGTTAATGGAGAAACAATTCACCCTTACAGGAAACCCTTTTGTCTGCGTTCATTGGTGGCCACGCTAACTAGCTTTAGCACTCACGAGGCTGCTTTGGTTTCTCTCAGTGGAGTGCCCAGACGTCTACATCGTGGAGCGACTGTTCTCCAGCAGCCTGGTAGTGGTGGTCAGTCTCTCCATGCCCCGTCGAATGAACGTCTACCACTTCAAGAAGGGGACGGAAATCTGCAACTATAGCTACTCCAACAACATCCTGTCGGTGAAGCTGAACAGACAGGTGAGAACGGGAAGCGGATCTTTCCGGTTGTGTCCGGCTGCGTTGCCGTGCTGATCTCATGGTTTGTCGACTTCAGCGACTCGTGGTGTGCCTGGAGGAGTCCATCTACATCCACAACATCAGAGACATGAAACTCCTCAAGACTCTGCTCAACACGCCGGTCAACCCAACAGGTACACCCAGCTACCTGGTCATTTAACTGAAAATAACTCTGCAGCAGCAAATGGACCACAGGCTCAAAATGTCTGCGCAAAATTATAAACTCCAAACTTGCTTGTGCACATGAATCAGTAAAAAGTGTTCTTTCAGAAGATTCACTATGGATAACTTTAAGCGTTTTTACCATCTCTTTAGCTTCTAATGTATTTATGTTAGACAGATTTTTAGTGGGTAATGTCTAGTGGGGTGTTTTAAAGTTGGTTCAATCAAAACTAAAGACATTTATCCAATTGGAGTCCATTTTAAATGAAGCATCTAGAAATTGGATTCTCCAGGTGGCCATTTTCATTGGATACAGATGGATGGGAATTGGTTCAGCCGGAACAATTTCTCACAAAATTAATATTTTGGCCAGGAGAGCAGCTGCAGCTCACTATAACACGGTAAGCAAGTCATTTGATGATTTGGGTGCAAAAACTCAACGTTCGCAGAGACATTCCTGTTTTGGTTATTTGAAATGCATTACAGAGTTTTCACTTAAAACATGGGCATCCAAACTGGGACACAAGGGCCATTTACAGCCGTTTGGGTGATTCTGTTCAGGACGGAGCAAATCTGTCCTGCAAACATTGACTGTTGATGCAGATGAACCCTTTATTTTCAGAGTCAGATTTTCAAAAAAAGAAATATTATTCCAAAATGTTAGATACAACACATTTGTTTTCTATTAACTATTTTTCTTAAAAAAGAAAAGAGAAAAGAAAAGACAACCTGCCCCCCGCCCTTCCAAAAACAAACTAAAAACCTGTCTTTTAATATGGCAATTATGCAATTTTATGTTTTGGGTCTTTTCTATAAAAATAGATTACTTTATGCATGTTTTGCATGTTATTGAGAATATTTTAAAAATACACAAGTAATGTATTCAGTTTTTATATTTTGTGCCTCGTGAATGCTTTCATCACTTTGGCCCTGGTTGCAAAATGTTTTTACATCCCTGGCTTAGAGCGAGTGTTCTCTAGGCTAAATATATGTGAAACTGAAAACTGCCTTTTGTTACAAGAAGAAAAATAATGCATTGCTGCTTCTACTTTTTCTTTTTAAAATAACACCCAGAACATTTACTTCTTCAGTTGTTTTGGCCAATCATCTGTGGGTTGAGTTAAACTGGAATTCCACTTATCAGGACCGAAACATAATCACAGTGAAAGAGGTCAAGTTCAAATTTGACTCAACTGGTATAAAAACTTACAATGCTCCCTCTGCTAACCTGTAGGTCTGTGTGCGCTGTCCGTTAACCATGGCAACTCCTACCTGGCTTACCCAGGCAGCGCCACCATTGGAGAGATCACGGTCTACGACGCCAACAACCTGGTGAGGATCGGGGTTGACGGGGTGAACCCCAGTTTTAGATTGGATGCATGTCACTAGAAAGCATTTGTTTTCCCACTGTTAGAGCACAGTGACCCTGATCCAGGCCCACGACAGCCCGCTGGCGGCCCTGACGTTCAACGCCTCCGGCACAAAGCTGGCCAGCGCATCTGAGAAGGCGAGGGCGTGAAAACAGCAAAACCCTGCTTTTGTTATTTTCAATAACATGGAGCGTGAACTACTTCTTCTTTTCTGTAGGGTACTGTTATCAGAGTTTTCAGCGTCCCAGAGGGTCAGAAGTTGTTTGAATTTCGTCGGGGGATGAAAAGGTTTGTGTTTATATGTGGTTTTAATATTCTGTGCTTCTGAGCTGGGATGAAGAGAATCGTCTTAGTAGCGGAAAAACTACCGGCTCAGCAAAGCAATTTTTGTGGAGTTGGCTTTTAGAGGATGCTAACAGGCTAACAGCACACCTGGATGCGTTTCCCTTATAAATATGCGCAAAATGTTGTCAATATTCTGCTAGTATTAAAGAAACACACACAATTTTGCAATTGCAGTGTCTCCATTAAATAAGAAATGGAATCAAAATCACATGTGAATAAGTTTGTTCACGTGAGAAGTTGTTAAAAAAAACACTCCGCGCCATCATCCTCCATCAACTTTCTGTCTTCTTCTTCTTTGTAGTTTGTGCCAGTGGCAACATCCGGTTGTTGATTATGTAACTGTTGTGATGCGAAAAAAGTGTTTCCATTGGAGAACTGAAAAATAAACCAGTTTCGATACGACCCAAAAAAACACACTCCTCATCGTCATGCCAAATCTTTTTATTTAAAAATGTGATTTTTCTTGAGATTGCAGAGTTCCAATTAAGCTAATTTATCTACAAAATGTTAAATTGTGCAATTTTCTGGTCAATGGAAATGCAGGTGAGAGGAATTATGTGTTCCATCTTCACTCAGAGGCTGGAATTGTTCAGTTCTTGTTAAAGAACTAGATCAGGTGTGATTCCAGTACCACGCTACATGCACTGATGCTTTACAAACTGCTACATGTGTTTTTCGAAAAGGAATTTTGAAGTTAGTGTTCTCTAACTATGAACAGACTCTCAAATCAAATTTAATCTCTTTTCCTAAGATGATTTTCTTATTATAAGAACGTTATGTTAGCAACGTATATTCTCTTTTGAAAAATGAACAATTGCATCTTAATTTAGTGTTTTCTCGTTGATGTCCTGTTTCAGATACGTTAGCATCAGCTCTTTATCGTTCAGCGCCGACGCTCAGTTCCTGTGCGCTTCCAGCAACACTGAGACTGTTCACATCTTCAAACTGGAACAACACAGCCCCAGGTAAACACCGTTTCCTTTTATGTTCGAGTCACCGAATAGAAGCTCTGGGGTAAAACGGTCATAAAGGCTTGAATGTTTGAGTCTAAAGGTACAATGTTATTTGGACATGGAGACTTTCACTCATTTATTTAACAACCTGATTTATTTAGAGCAGTTTTAGCCTCTGCTCAGAGACCCTCTTTACAAACCTGCAGATGATGTACAAAATATGTAGAGAAATGTCATCTTTTACATGGTTTCTATTCTCTACTCAATAAGTATTACATTTATTTAGCAAAGCATAGCTTTGGATTTTAGTTAGCCATGAGTTCTGTGGCATAAAATTTTACTATCAGACAATATATTCTGATTTTATTACCAGATAAGACCATTTTTCATCACAATCCCCTCCTTTGATGATAAGAAAATACATAATGTTGCTTTAATCACATCAAATGTTATTTTGTTCCCACAGTTCTTCTGGTTTTTTACAGCAGTAAGGCTGAACATGGGCTGCTGGACAAACTGCTCTTTTTCTGCTCAGAAACTTTTCCATAGCTAGCTTGCTATGCTAGCTTGAGGAGCAAATCAGCTTGGTTAGTTTGACTGGCAGCCAATCAGAAAACGAGCATAAAAAATAATATTTAAATCAATTATTTGAACTTATTCATTATATTTAAAAAAGAAAGGACTGAAGAATAAAAGATTATGATTAAAATATGTTTTCTTTTTTTCCCCCCTCATCTTCCCTCTAACTTTCTGAGGTCCTTAAATGGCCCCCTAATGTCCCACCCAGCGGGCCACGGACCAGACTTTGAAAAACTGACTGAAAAAATCGGAAACCCAACATCAACTGGATAATCAGCCCTGACATAAAGCTTTTCAGTGAGCTGGCCTTAAAGAGACAGACATTTTTAGCGTCACAGTCTGTCAGAACGCTCTTTAGCTATTTGCAGCTTAGAGACACATGCTGTGTATTACAAAACAATACACAGCATGGAATATCTGCTTCATGTCAGGCACACATTGTACTTTATACACACCAATCAGATCCAGCACAAGCCAGCTGTTTGCCCCCATTTTGGCATCAGGCTGCAGTTATAATGCAGACAAACAAACCTTTAACCTACTTCACCTGCATTGTCCAGGTCGCTTCAACATGCCTCACTGACCTAGCCAAAGTATCTGTCATGAAGCGTGTGTCAAGAGCAGGACATGGAGCATGGACAGAGGTTCAGGCAGCGGAATGGAAAAATACAGCAAAGGAACGATGTAAAACAAAAAAACAGGAGCTCAAATACAGAGGCAGAGGTGGAACTAAACAGAGGAGATGTGGAACAGCTGTGGCTGAACACAGCAGGGAGGCTGAGGGAGGAAGACTTAACTAAAACCTTAGGGTCTACAACCCAAAAGGGAAAAAAGGCCTGATGTCAATCTAAGAGAAATAATTTCAGAATACAAGAAACAGAACCGAAGCAAAGGAATGAACTAATATGGCAACACCTTAGTGACAATAATGAACACAGAGGCAAAGCAAATATTAGCGAGATTTATCCAATAAAGAAATGATCAAAACCCAGAAGAAAACTAAAACCCAAACATCCAATGATCATAACAACAACTTATTATTATACATATGTGAGAATCTCCAAAATATGACTGTTTTCATAACCTTGTCAGGTTTACTCAAAACAAAATGTTTGTTTGAATATCTGTAAATATGTGACAAACTATCACACATACAAGTCTTAGTTTTTTTTAAGAACTAATGGAAAAATATTGAAACAATACATAAATCACAATTCTACTTACTAATCTGTGAACCTATGTCTTTGAAAAAAATAAAGGAATAAAACCATAACTGCAGTGTAACCACAGCTATTTTAACTGTTGTGTAAGCTAGCATATATTACCTAACACATTTTCCAAATATTGATCTGAACATCTTTTGGGCCATTTATAAAAACTAGAAATAGTAAAAAAAAAAAAAAAGATAATAATAATAATAATAAATTTAATTAAAAGTTTCTTGACATCGTGACGATGGTGGACATTTTTCTCTTTCTGAAATGACCCAATGACAAATCTCGTAGGAGAGGAAAGCCAACAGAAGTCTTAAAGTCTTTTATTCATCTCAATTTTGATAATCAGAGGCTTTCAATGTTGCAACAACAAATGTTGAATCATGTTTTTGCAGCATTAAAATGAGCTTCCTTTTTAATATCACTGGTGATTTTGTTGCCACCTACTGGTATGGCCAGTGGTGTAAGGATAAAAAAAAAGAAGTAATTTAAATATTGATCCTGAACCTTCATGTTCCCTCCAGTCAAGAGGAGGAATCTCCAACATGGTCGGCATATGTGGGGAAGATGTTCACGGCAGCCAGCACCTACCTACCCACCCATGTGTCTGACATGATGCACCAGGACCGCGCCTTCGCCACCGTACGGCTCAACATGTTTGGCCTGAAGAACATCTGTGCCCTGGCCATGTAAGAAATCAGCACCCCAAAGTTATTTTAGTTTGTTTTTATTTTTCATATAAAATGAAATATGACGGCTTATCGGAGAAATACAGAAAAAAAAGGAATAGTAAATTTCTGCCAGAAAATGTTCTGGAAAAACAAGGCAGTTCTGTGAGCACAAAAAACCAAACAATCTCAAATTTTAAAACTCAGAAAATTTCCAAAAGTCCAAAATCTTTTACTTTACAAGCTCAGAAAATTTCCAAGTTTTTTTTCTAGAAAATTTTTGGAATTAATCTAGAAATTTCTATTTTTTTTATTATTATTATTATTTTTTTTTTTTTACAAATTTTAAATTTTTGGAGCTCAAAAGATTCCAAGTTTTTTGGAGGAAATTTCTGAAATTGATCTAAACATTTCTTAGGTGTTTTTTGGTGGAAAATTTACTTCTCGTTTTTTTTCTATGAGCAACGGCCCCAGTGCATTCATTTCTGACCTCAAGAAGGAGAAATTTTTCATGTTCTGAAACTTCCAATAGTCAAAAATGTTCTACTTCACAACCTCAGAAAACTTCCAGGTTTTTTCCAGATATTCCAAATATTTCTGGACAATATTTGAAATTAATTTCAATTAATTTAAAATAATTAATTGAAATTAATTATTTAATTAATTTCAAATAATTGGAAAACACTGCGTTAATACGCAGTCGAATATATCTAAATAGATCTGTTCACACTTTATCTGTGTTTCAGGATTCAGAAGCTTCCACGGCTGCTAGTTGCTTCCTCAGAGGGTTACCTCTATGTCTACAATGTAGATCCGCAGGACGGAGGCGAGTGTGTCCTTGTTCAAAAACACAGGTGTGGTCATGTTACCAGAAATATTTACGCCGTCAAAACGACAAAAAAAAAAAAAGAACCGATGTTCATGTTTCCGTGTTGTCCCCCCTCCTCTGCTCCTTCAGACTCTTTGAATCGGGTGAGGAGCAGGAGGAGGAGAAGGAAGAGGAGAACCAAGAGGACGGCCCCCAGCAACCCGCCGGCCAATCATATGCTGCCACTGTGGCTCTTCCTTCCACGCCCCCTTCCTCCACCACACTCATGGGTAACCTGTTGTTGAGTTAGAAATGTCTCTCAATACTAAATATGTGTAATCCATTTTTATTTGTTCTTTCCACTTTTTTAATAAAGTGTGGTAATGGCAGACATTTACTGTGTTTTAAAACCTCTTACAATGTTTCTACAGCTTGGCCGTTTAAATATTGTCTCGTTAAAATCACAAAGTAAATATGCTTCATTTACTTTGTGATGAAACACCAACACAAACGTAACAATTATCTAACAGAAGAATGATTCCACTTCAGAGCTTTGTGATATTTTATGTGGGTCTATAATAAAAGAATGAAGGCTTTGACTGTGAAAAAGATCTAGGGGTGTGAATACTTTTTCGAGTTGCTGTAATTCCGATAGTAATACCTAAATGGAATTTTATGCAGAGATTTGTTGGGATTTTATAAAAAATTCCCTTCTCACCCTCCACCGGGTGGTCTGTTTCATCCTCTGAGCTCGGGTCCTCTACCAGAGGCCTGGGAGCTTGAGGGTTCTGCGCAGTATCTTGGCTGTGCCTAGAACTGCACATTTCTGGACTGAGATGTCTGATGTTGTTCCTGGGATCTGTTTGAGCCACTGCTCCAGTTTGGGGGTGACTGCCCCGAGGGCCCCGATGACCACAGGCACCACTGTGGTCTTCACCTTCCAGGTATTTTCCAGTTCCTCCCTGAGGCCCTGGTACTTCTCCAGTTTCTCATGCTCCTTTTTCCTGATGTTGTAGTCACTTGGTATTGCTACATCCACCACAACGGCTTTCCTCTGTTCTTTATCCACCACCACAATGTCCGGTTGGTTCGCCATTACCATCTTGTCTGTCTGGATCTGGAAGTCCCACAGGATCTTAGCTCGGTCATTCTCCACCACTTTTGGGGGTGTTCCCCACTTTGATCTCGGGACTTCCAGTCCATATTCTGCACAGATGTTCCTGTACACTATGCCCGCCACTTGGTTATGTCGTTCCATGTACGCTTTCTATCTATCTCTTCCATCTCTTCCATTAGCTGGCCAATGGAAGAGATGGGATATATATATATATATATATATATATATATATATATATATATATATATATATATATATATATATATATATATATATATATATATATATATATGTTTGCAGTTAGTTAACAATAGTCACCCCACTCAGCGACTTTCTTAATATATTTAGCAACATTTCAGCCAAAAACATTGGTATAGCCCAAAATCGGCAGGTCAGGCTTTTTAAAGGTCAGTAATTGGTGATCGTCCAGAAAGTTGCAATTGGTGCATCCCTAAAATTTCATGGGTTTTTTTTCCGTTGGATTGTTGATCAGAAAACATCGCTCTCTTCTCTCTCTCTCCCTCCCAGGCTACTCTGAAGACGGAGGAGCCCAGAGAGGGGAAGTCATCCCTGAGCATGAATTTGCAGAGGGCCCAATCTGTCTGGATGACGAGAACGAGTTTCCTCCAGTCAGCAACCAGAGTAATTAATCCAGTGTTTCTCCAACATCCCCACTGTGCTCCCGCACAAAAAAAAAAAAAAAAAAATTTACAGAACAGCTACAGTACTAGTTCAAACAGAAAGAATGGTCTGATGACTAGAGAGTCTGCGACTTTCCTCAAAGCTCACCGTTGACCTTGGATACCGTGTTAGAGGATTACTTTGTGCTTGTTCCTGTGTTCATCTCATTCTGTAAGAAAGAAGCACTAGGACATCTCTCATTAGGAAAACACCTCCTAATGTTTTTTTCAGTCAATACAATGCCATAACCAGCAGTGTTAGTTATTTGCGAACAGTAAGAGACCTTGGCAGAGAAGTAACATTATCATTGTAGCTAATTCCATTGAAGAATGCAGTCTCATTAAGAACCTTTAAGATTTGTTTTCCATTTTAATTTCAATGTTTTTTTCTCTGAATATTGCACTTTGTTCTTAACTCAGATGTTACAATTTAAGAAAAATAATCCGATATTTCATGTGTTCTTCAGGAGGGATGCTGGAAGTACGTATTTGGTACTAAGTGTAGCCCTTTTATGCAGCTTTAACTCTAACAAAAATCATGTGGTGACTGTTTAGCAGTGCTGCATGTCACTTTAAGATGTAAAAAAAGATTTTGAGCGGACTTTACGGTGCCTGGCTCCGGCAGTGTTCAGGTGAGAGGTCGGGATCAACTCCTTCACACCTCTTGAACATTTTCACATCTTGTCATTTTACAGATGTAACTCGTGAATATGCTTTGATATAAACATTGGGGTGTCCAAGACAGCAGGTTTCCTTTTATCTAATCAACTAGATTTTATCTCTAGAAAAAACGTGTCATTTCGTCATCTCTTCACAGCTATGCCTTACATGTAGTAAGTCTATTCCAGTGGTGGCCACACTTTCGCTAATGCGCTAATAGTGGAGCTACTTTTCGACTCAGTGCTTTAGCATTTGAATGAATGCTAGCTTTGAGTATGTTTAGCACACTTAGCTTCCCCTAAAATACAATAACAACTCTGACCCTGTTTAGGGAAATTTACTATGATGTAACATGTGTCATGGAGGGTATCAACATGGTGGAAGCTAGCTCGCTCTATAGCGTTAGCTTCTGCTAAATACCATGTTGGTATAGCGCTTTAGCCTTAGTGTTTATGATTAGTGCTTTAGGGTTAGCTCAGCTAACGTTTTAGCTAGCGGCGCCCACCACTGCTCTTTTCCTTTAAACACATTGAAGTTTGTAACGCGACAAAATGTAAACAATTTTCAAGGGGTGTGAATAGTTTTGTGAGGCGCCGTAACTGTGTTGTAGTAATTAAAAACAGCTCCGCCTGACATGCCACTTTTGTTTAAAATTCGAATTGTGAAGGCATGTGCAAAGTCCATCTGTGACGTCACACTGGGCCGGTTCCTTTAAAGCTCAGGACAACAGGAGTATTTCCTGACACAAATATTATGAAGTGTTTCCTATAACCTGCCACCATTGACAAATCGTTTTTTTTTATTATCAGCGTTAGACCCTTTAAGTTTATTAAAGTTATTAAATGTTGCCTCGAAACAGACAAGTAGTGGTCTAAAGAAGGAAAGCATAGTGTGTAATACACTATTTCCATCATTACACATGCCGTACGTATTATATTACTTGCAGCTGTGATGCTAATCATGGTAGCAAAAGAAGAGACCAGAGACCTGATAGTAAATGTGAAAGAGTTAACTCTGAGGACTTGGTGACCAGATGATCAGGGCGAAGCTATACGTCTTTGACTTTCAGTGATAGCATTCAAACCTTTTTAATAAGAAGATGTTCAGATGTAACTCAGTTATTTTTACATTGATGTATTAAACATTATTTTGCAAAAGCATTATTACTCATCATCACATAGACTTACCATACCTAATGTATGTTAAGAATTTTTACTGTATGTATAATGTGTAAATATTAAATTTATATATAGTACAAATGTACTATGTAATCTGGTAAATTAAACGTGACTTGCCAAAAGATGGCGCTGTTAGGACATTCTTTGAGCCGTTCAGTTCAGGACATTTTACCCAGCGACCCATTAAAGCTCAAAGTGACTCAACCTCCCAAACTCCGTGTCTGTTTACGTTCTGCATATTTGACAACTGAAATCATTTAGCGTAGAAAATAACAAGTGATCATTAAATGTATTTCATTTATAAGTGGATTGTGCTTCCTGTTAGGCATTTTTGGGGACTAGTGCAGGAGTCAGTGACCTTTACGACATAGAGAATCTTTTTTGGCCTTTGGTCCAGCTAGATATATTTTAAGGCTACAAAAGCTACATGAAACACGTTAGCTTATTTAACTTAGCTTATTTAGATTGTTTGATGTTAGGTTTTAAATAACAGTTATCTAACATTTTTTTTTGCAAAAAGAATGTACACAGTTTTTCAGTGGAATGTAAAATCTTTAATAGAAAATTATTTTAAAAAAGCACAAACTTTGCAACCAAAAGAGAAAAACTATATTTAAAAATAATATTCCTTACACTATTAGTGTTATTTGTGAACATACTTTGCATTAAACAGCTCTGGGAAAAAAATGAAGAGACCACTTAAAATAATCAGTTGACTTTTTATATTTATGTTTGAGTAAAATGAACATTGTTCTTTTATTCTATGAACTACTGACATCATGTCTCTGAAATTCCAAGCAAAATGTGTATTTATTTGCAGAAAATGAGGAATGGTCAAAATAACAAAAAAGATGCAGAGTAAACAAGTTCATATTCATTTAGAAACAACAATAATAATGTTTTAACTCAGGAAGAGTTCAGAAATCAATATGTGGTGAAATAACCACCAGGAGGTTTCCAATGGGGTTCAGTGCAGTGGATCTTCATTTTTACCAGAGCTGTATTGCATGAAAACAGCTAGCATTTTAAAACACTACATATTTAGTATTTTTGATACAAGTTAAGAGTGGCCTGGCTGCAGATCCCTGAACTGGTCAGTCTCAGGGTTCAGAAGATAACATGCCACAAAGGCCTCAGGGTTGGGACTGAAGCCTGGATGACCAATCACCTCTACAGATGAAACATGCTGCTGATTAACAAGAACTTTGTTCACAGATCAACAAAATGACACTTAAATGACACGCTGCCTGATGGCTCCAGATGTATTATGGATTTTTTTAAGTATTGATCTAAAACAGAACTGGACCAGAAGCCCTTTAGATAAACAATCAGATTTCAGCTGCTGGTATTTCTTATTTGCACATCTGCTGCATCTGGACATTGAACCTTTTAATCAACTCTTTCTGCACACTAACTGTTGCGAATGAGACATGTGTCTGTGCTTCTGTTTGCCTACCTCATGGCCTGTTATTAATGTTTCCTCTGGGCCTCAGCACACGGTGTGGCATCGACACACGGCCTCTCTCCGATCGCAGCATGGCGCCGCTAATTCGTCTTGGCTGTAGTCCGCTGTGGACACTGATCCGTCAGTGGCAATGTCCCACAGGAGTTCCTCTCTTTTGCGTGCTACCCTCTCTGCAATCACCCTGTACTCGGCTGTGGCGAACTGCAGGGGTGTTTCCTCGGCTTCTTCACGATCCAAGTCAAATATCAGAGGTGGATTGTGGAGCTGCTCCTGGCCGGTGCCGCCGCTGCAAGCTGCTGCTCCACCTGCCAAAATAAAATCTGTTTCAGTTTTAAATCCTTCCGCAAAAAGTAAAATCTTCAAATGAATGTCATGTTATGTTGAACTCTTCTCTGTTCTGTTTCACGACATGAGGCAGACAAACTTGACTCAAGTTTTGGTTAGGTTTAGGGTTAAGTATGTACTAGTGATGGTTAGATCTAGGGTTAATGTCTGTAGAAATGAATAGAAGTCAGTGGAAAGTCCCTGCAAAGACAGAGAATCAAACATGTGTGTGTGTGTTTTAACTAGGTTGGTTTGCTGGGTTGAGATGAGGTCCATTCCAGCAACTTCATATTAAATTTGCTGGTGGTATGAACTAGTGCATTGCACAAAATCCACCAGACAATATGACTGGTTTGGGTCCTTCTTTATTGTTCCTCAAACTCAGCCACATATAGAACTGTAACCATGTGTGGATAAGAGAGAATTCACAGTAAATTCTGGCTTAAGGACACAATACATATGTTACTTGTCAACTAATTTAGTAATCGATTGATCAGTAACTGGGGACTAGAGACTCAATAAAGGCCAGCTACTAAAAAACAACACAATCAAAGGAGATAATTTAGACAAAACTGTAATAAAAATATACATTTGGTCTCTAAAATAAAAAAAAAACCTTCTTTGTCGGTAGATAAGTTCTACATAGAACTCCTCTAGTGGCAGATTTAGCTTCACTTGATTCAAATTCTGGAAATAATAAATATCCTATTGAGCACCTTTGCTAACAAATGATTAATCCGTTAATCATAAAATACTCACCAGATCGTCTTTACACTATATTTATGTTCAGTCGAGCAGAAAGAACTGAGCTTTTCACATGTTGGTTAGGAGGATTTTTCAGCTGCAGATGCATCCTTTGCTACAAATGATCAAGAGTTCACTAAAGGAATGTTGCTACTTCATTTTAAGCAATAAAAAGTTTACTTTCCTATTTAAAAAAGGATTTGTATTATTTACTTATTTACATGTTTTAATATATTTCTAATATTGCATTAAAATGAGAAATCTTCAGAATGTCCCCATTTTTGTATCTGATTAATAAATGAATTGTCACAATAATTGGTACTGATTAATGGATAATTAAAATAATCTTTAGCTGCAGCGCAACTTGTATGATGTTTCCACTCTGAAACAAATGCATGGACGTAGCAGCAAAATTATTGCTATTCATACTATATTTCCATAGACATAATATAAGAGTAGACCCCGCATTGGCTGCTCCGGCGCAGGAAATACCACGGCC
The DNA here is from genome assembly GCF_904066995.2 of Poecilia reticulata. NCBI lineage: Eukaryota > Metazoa > Chordata > Actinopteri > Cyprinodontiformes > Poeciliidae > Poecilia > Poecilia reticulata. Next base: position 23,093,224 of record NC_088848.1, on the reverse strand, counting down.
ATCTTGGAGCGGTTTAACCTCCTACTTTGCTCAATCAAAACAGCACAAGGTGGCTCAGCACTGCGGGATGTTGTTGTTCTGATCAATGGACTATTGATGTGAGGGCTCCACAGACAACATTTCACAAGTAAGATGGACATATTATTGTGTATATTTTGTGATTAGAATATTACTTTACTGTATTTATGTCCACCGGTGAGATACCAGCTAATATTAGCTTCAGTGCTTGGTGTAATATGGGGTTCAGCCCCGCTATGAAGGCTAACTGAGATTCCGTAAATCTAAAAAAATAATTATTTTCTATCATTGACTTAGATTATCTGACACAAGAGCCTACATTAGAAATGAAACAATGTAACATACATTATAAAACTTATATTGCGTGTTATAACATTCACCAGCAAAGTTTACACAGGTGGTAAAGACTATTATTATTTATATGTAATTCTTTCACTCTGTCAAAAGTAAGATAGCTCCCAAATCTTCCATTTTTGTTTTGAAGGTTTCCTAAAGACACGATGTGAGGAAGAAGAGGGAGATATTTTTAAAGAGAGACGGATTCACGGTACAGCACGGATGAATCTCACATCGGATTTTGTACTCAATCTCAACTGCTGAATTTCTGAAGCTAGAACTCGTCGGCTGGAAAACATATACATATATCTATATACATATATAGATATATGTATATACATACATACAAATCAACATGTATTCAATATGCTCATCATACATCGATATCAGAATATTCCGTTTCTAGTCTATTGTTATAGCCACTAAGTATATTTATGCTGAACTATGTATTTAAAACATACTTAAAAAATACAATTGTTTATAAATGTAGCTTATATAGATGTTTGAATATGGTTTCCAGTAACAAAAAAGCGTGTTATGATCAATTAAATACGCTGATACGCCATTGTGCTGCTAAACACATAACGCTGAGTGGAGTGGAGTACCGCTCCAAGATGGCCGCCCTAAATCTCGTCAGCGACAATAGGCGAGAGCGGTCCATGAGGCGTCTGTGTATATTTCTACCTGTGATGTAGAAAGCTTTGTGTTTTCCAGCTCGAACTGTTTGCAAGTCCCCGAACTTTCCTGCAGCGCCACTGTTGGGGTGGAAGAGGAACTGCAACAGCAGAATACAGGACAGTCCCGTTTGACAAAGCAACGCCACGCAACACTGTTAGCTGTTTGTAGCAGTTTGTACCTCGTGACCAGACTGTTCACCTCGCAGCAGAACGCCGCTGGCATCGATTCCATCGTAACGCCTGTCTGCAGGGGGCGCTACGCCTGCCAGAGACAGAACTGTTGGGAAGATGTCCATACCACTGTATGATGAAAAATGAAGCAAGAATGTAAGTTATGAGATCATAATTCAAAACAGTTCAGCTCTTTTTAATTATATACTGTAGCAACAATTTACAAACACTTTGCGAACAGATCTAATGTGTGGGTACATATTGGAAAATTAGAATATAACTGAAAATTTGAGCATTGTATGATTTTCACTATTTTAAATTAATTTACTGAAATGAGTAAATATTTTAGAATGACATTGTAGTTACTTAATTTTAACATTGCACACATGTGAAGGTTTCATGTACTGAGCAGAGATCAGAATCAGACAATATTCTCTGATCAGTAATTCACAGATCAAACACTGGAGAAAATTTTCTTTTTTCTTTTCATTACATGAATAAAAACTAGGAAATATCAACTATTAATGCATTAACCAACAGAAAGTACTTAACTTTAATATTTGCTTCCTTAAACATGCATTGCCAGTGGGGTTTTTGCAATTAGAAATTACAAGCTGAAATTGGTGTTTTGTTTGTTTTGTTGTAATCCACAATGTGCCACATTTCTTAAGGTTATTATGTGCTGTTTAAGTGTTTTTGACCATGAATTTAATTAGTTCTTAATGAGTTTTCCTTTAACTAATTTTTTCCGTTTCTATGGAAACTGGACCTTAAGTTTGGAACTGTATCATGGTAATGAATAAATTCAGTCAAATACAAGTTTAAGGGATATACAGCCATATCAGTAGATTAGAATATTATTGAAAAGTTGATTCAGTGCCTCCATCACTAACTGGAATTCATCAAATATATTATATATTCAACCCAGACTGATGTTTTCTAGTCTTTATTTCTGTTAATTATGACAATATTCTGCTTCCAGTTCACAAAAACACAACATTTAAGATTTGCATATTACATCAGACCAGTAAAAAACAACTTAATACAGAACTATGGGCTTAATGAAAAGTATGTTTATTACCAGCTTAAAGAGTGCTATCAAAATGTACTTTTAATCTGACAAACAATGTTCATTGGAAAACAGATTCTATTTTTTAAAAATATACAGTAAGTGTGTTTTCTGCTGCTAAATAGAGATTATCTTGTAAGCCATTTTACTGTTGGACCTAAAATACAGCAGCTGCTTTTATCAAAGAACTATTTTTGTTTTTCTCTCTTATGTGATACAGTCATTAAAAAGGAAATCAGAAATGTTCAGAAACAAAATTCTCAAGTCAGCCTGAGTGATGTATTTGTGTCTGAAATTTGCATGATTTCTGGTAATTGCTTACAAAAGCCCTTCACACCCTGAAATCTTTGGATTCCTGGTAGTTTTCTCAGAGACCCCATACAGAGGATGGATGACTGAAAAAGCATAAAGCCATGTCAGACATTTGAGTAAAGCAGACGGATAATTTCTCTATTTTTAGGCAGAAATCTTTTTTGTGCTCTTCATTGGTTCAGGAGTTTATGATGACAGTTAAATAATCACTACGGACCTGTGGAGTGATCTTCATGGCCTTAGGGCTTCAATTCAGGTTGAGTTGACAAGCACCACTTCATAAACAATCAGCTTGTAAAACTTACCAAAATAGACATAAATATATCCTTCATAACAAATGAAGACAACATGTATTGCTAACTTGTAGGTCTGTCGCACTAACAAATATATTAACCACATGATATATTAAAACAAACTTCAGTCTCTATCTACCAAAAACTGGATGAATAAAGTCTTCAGTCTGGTACTTTGGTTTCAACCCTTTTTTGTTGAAGGACAATTCTGTTTACAGTCTTCATAATTCATTTTATTTGTTGTTTCTGTTTGGATACTTAAAATGTCTTCCAGTTTCAGTGTTAAATGTTTACTAGAATTTAAAGTTTATTGACCTTTGAGAATGTGTTCTTGCATTACTATGCAATTACCATTATATTACTTGAAAATGGTCTCAAAACAACAATATTATTGTTTATTGCAATAACTTCTGGAACGATTTATCGTCCAGCAAAACTTGTCATGGTGACAGGCCTACTCCCTTCAACATTAGGTCTTTTCAGACCTGGATCATCTTCGTCTCCCTAACATTCTGGTTTAGTCAGAAAGGAAAAGTGCTGCAGGTGTTTGACTTGGTTGATGTAAACGATGAAACTGGGCTTGCCTGAGCAGGGCTGAGCTGGTGGTGTTTGCAGGGATCCTGCCTGGCCAGTACACCACAGTTGGCACCCTGTGACCACCCTCCCATGTAGTCCGCTTAGCTGATCCACCACCTAAGCATGCAGAAACAAAAGTTCACCTTAAAAGTAGGCAAGAGTTGACCGTGAAGCCTTCTGAGGGATTTCAGTGAGCCGATCTCAACTTCAGCTTGTTACACCTTTGCTGGTCTGCCATTTTCCAGTGAAAGGCCCAACGCTCCCTGCAAACTGGCACTTTTCTTCCCACGGGCCGTTGTCGCCTAAAGCACACAGACACTTTGCTGACTCCATCACATGATGTTCTGATTTATCACACGAGGGCAGATATGAACCCGTCCTACCAGTGAACCAGATTAGAGTATTCCCTTTATCCGTCTCATCGGCGGCAGCCTTTAACACCCCGACCAGACCGTCCAGTTCCTGCAGGCTGGCAGCGTACACCGCTTCGCCTGAAGTGTCTGCCACTACAGGGGCGAGCGGGACGTGCATGTGAGCCGACGCCACCAGGAGGAAATACGGCTCTGCTCGGGCCCTGGAACCACAGGACAACTCTGTTTCACAAAACGTGATGGATAAAGATTTTTGAAAAAAAAAACAAAAAAAAAAACATAATTTCCTAGTGTGGAAGAGTCATGATAAAGCGACATGACATAACAGGCTGCTTATTGATTTACTTTAAGCCACGTGGTGTAACAGCATTCAGGATCAGTTTGGTGAGGTTATAACATTTTATAAACTAGAAAATGTTTATATATTTGGCACAAAATGGCTATTAATATGAGCAGATTTGCACTCATTTGTATTAAATGTAAAGAAATTGTTTAATGAACTGTTTGGAAGGATTGTAGCTTGGCTTTCTTGGTTTTATTGAGATAATGAATATTAGATATCTATGTAATTAATTATTACAATGACTTTTCACCTATTCATGATCTGTTAAATCATAGTATTTAACTAGCACCAAACTGTCCATGGACTACAGGTGGAAATTAGCATTTTTTGCTGTAACCCAGCTTTGTTACAGCATACAGAATACTTTTTGCTAGGTATTGTGTGTATGTCAATGATGGAAACAAATATGGTTATGATTAGAATGAATAACATGTAGCTTAATGTGTAGCTTTTTGCTTTCCAGCCACTCAAAAGCTGCAGCATTGACCGAAAAGTGAAGAGTTCGTTCACATGGCCCCCTGGTGCAGCATGGGGCCATGCTGCCTTTTAACCAACAGCTGGAAGCAGCAGGGTTCAGTGCCCTCCTCCTCATACGCTTCAAGCATGCACACACACCAGGAGTGTGTTATTGGTACAACTTCTGTGAAAATACGCTCTAATAAAAACACTGGAGACAACAGTGAATAGATAATGGCAATCAACGAATTCTGTTGGATGGATCTTTGATTTTCTGACAGGTTACTACGGCTGTCACAATACAAACATCAAGTCAAAAAGTCAAAAGTAGTTCATTAACTGCCGGGGTTTAGATGATGATGTGATGTGTTTGGTGAATGTTGATTTGAAAAAGTTAGGAGCAAAACTGTTTAACTTTATTCTGGTATTATTACAATTTTTGTTAGTATTAATACAAATTTACTCTGGTAATATGACTTCAATTTGGAAATAAAAAAAACATTTTATTCTTAATCTGACTCTAATGCTCTGCTGTAAATACATAAAATGTAATCCAAAAGTTATCCAAATGTTTTGTCTGGCAGAGACCAACAGCTTGATCTGTTCTGTGTTCACTGTGTTGTACCTTGCACTGTGTATAATCCTGAGAGCAGCAGATCTATACTTGTCTGTTAGTGCCCAAAGGTTCAGCGGCTGCTCCACAATGGAGTTGTTTTCAACCAGAGGAAGTCCCACCTTGGAATAACAGCCACTGGGAACACTCCTCCTCTGTCTACAACAGGAAGACACAATAACGTATGAGGGTCTGCAAACGTAGAATTGTGGTATGATAGGAAATTAGTTTTAAATAAAAAGTGTCTTGATTTTTCACACAAATAATTACAATAGTTTGAAGTGGCAATATTATGTGTTTTCCAGGCACATAGTGTCATTTCATAGCACAATCAAATAACTATGTTACCTTAAGTTGTTAGAAAATGATGTACAAGTCAAATATTACTTAAAAGAAACTTGACATTGTAATTTAATACCTTAAAATTTGGCATCTGTCACTTTAAAAACTCCTGTCATCATAAAAGCGCTGCTCTGTTAACACTTCAACAATATTTTTACCAGTGCTGTACTGAGAAGTAGCTCCTATGATGAGCTCTGCAGAAGTCCAGTTCCACCAGGTGTTTGCTAATTGCTATTGGCTAGTCTTAAGGAGCTGAGTGGGGGAGTTCTGGGAGAGGACTCTGTGAGGTGGAAGCTTGGAAACTGCAGCTCAGAGGAGGACTTTTGTCCTCAAAAGCCACGCTAGGTCCACCCAGACGACTTACACAACTGAATGGTTACCATGGAGATTAAAGGCTTTCTCAACAACCCATGAAAGAATCAAGGCAACACTGCAGGTATGTTTTTGATGAGCAAATCACATTATAACATGATGTAAAGCTAAAGAAAAAAGATTTTGTATAATAATGTCCCTTCAATTTTCTCCTTTGCATGCCTTTTCAAAAAACGCTTCACACACCAAATTTGATTGAAGCGTAAACTATTATTCTTTGAAATGTCCAATATTATGACTGTGCCAGAAACAGATGTTAACATAAAAAAATAAAAAAACAGTCACACCTGATCACTTGAGGTTCTGATGAAACACAAGGGAGACACGGGGGTAGATCATATCCTGGTGTATCAGTACAGCCCATGTCATTACTGTAGGGAATGCCGAAGTAATAATCAAATCCTGTTCACAAAACAAGAACAGCCAGTCGGTTGTGGTTCGCCATTGCTAAAACAATCTGCCACAAATGGTTATAAGCTGGTTCTGTTGGAGATTTCTTCCTGTCAAGTTGGAGTTTTTCCTCTCCACTGTCGCTACATGCAGACTCAGTATGAAGGATTGTTGTAAAGTCAACAACACATGCTGGTCCAGGAGGAGTGAATGATGTAAGTCATTGACGTGATGCAATCTGCTGTGTTTCCTGAGATAGATAAAACTTTTTAACTCGTTTATTGTTTGAAAACTAGGAGCAAAATTGAATGCACGTAATGGACTTTGAATCTGTTAGTATGAACTGAAATGCTAGTAGAGAGAGGGCTGTAACTCAGCTGGTGAAGAAGAATAGCAATGATATGTTTTTTGTCACATAAGGCACAGCTGGAAGGTGGTTGGTGACCTTGTTTTGTACATTTCCTGCAGCGGACGTAGCAGACGTAGGACTGTGAGGCTGGAGGTGCTCAGAAGGCCAGGCTGACTTGTCATTGCATTGAAATGGAAAGATACAGGATTGTGCAAGAAATGCAAATGTGCTCATGTTTCAATTTAAGTGATATGTAAAGACTGTAACATGATTTCTACCATTGACTGTTTCAATAGATATCAGGTATTTGCAGTTTCTCTATAAGTTTAACACAATGCTATGACAGACACCTTTTTCTGAGTAAATCAAATTTTTGGCACTAAAATAGCACCAAACCAATCAAAATCTAGGACTCTAATCAGCCTTTGAAGATATCCTGAGTTGCCTGGCACAAAGCTACCAGTAGCAGACCTTTAGGGTCCAAGTTGCCAGCTAGTGCTTCTGACGACTGTGTGTCCAGCAAGCTTTCCCGAAGCTTGTGAATTCTTTAAAGAGGAAGTCAACAAATTTTGATGGTCCTTCCTAAATCAATTTTGGAGAATGGTTGAAACAACTATCCAGCTGAAATAGGCCATTGTCATACGGGATGGCATCTTTATCAAGGGTGCCAGGATCTATCCAGAGTGTACCCTGCCTCACACCCTTTGAAACTGGCCCAAAGGGATAGACACATGGATAGATGTACTTTGTCAGCAATATAAATAGGTGGTACATACTAGTCATGGTTAAATCAAATTAATCTATTGTCATTTTACCATATTACTGTTGCATTGGATGTTGGGGTATCGTCTGCCTGATGGCAGCACTTCAGACAGTTCATGAAAAGAGCGTCAGGAGTCTTAAGGGCCCTGCACAGTTGGGTTGTCATGCTAAAATCGGTTCTCGTCGTTTTTGAAGCTCTTTGACAAAAATTTCGTCATTTTGTCTCGGAATGTCATGGCTGTGTTTGTTTATGCAGAAAAAACAGTCCTAACTACTTAACCTCCAGAAGACAATTTTTCAGCCAAAGAGCAGGAACAAGTCAAGTCAACAGTACATACTGCTGGACCAAAATACTGAACTCTCCTTGTTCAGTTCTGTTTTTGGTCAGCGGGTGAATGTCCAAAAGAAGCCTTATGTTATTTAATTTATTTTTTTTGGCTTCCAACAACATGGAAAATAAAATAAGATATCCCAGCTTGTCGATCATTACTTCCTTCTCCGACAAATGTGTGAACATATGTGTTTACTATACTGGTATAAAGCACACCTATATGCCAAAATATACCATGGCTATGATTGCAGCGGAAGGGGTTTCACGGCTCAGTGTGTCTTGTGGACCTTCAAGGTAGTGTACAAAGTGCTATGGTAGTGTTTCTCCGGTTCCACAACCACATGACCATGCATCGACGGTGTGACATCACCCTCAGATTGCTAGCCGTTGTTCTGTGCCCTGATCTTGCAGTTACTCCAATTCTCCAATGACCCTCTTAACTCCTATCATTACCCTCAGCAGATAAGCAGAGACAATGCTAAGTATAGGTGGCACTGCTCCAATCTCCAGTCAGTCCTGTACTAACTGGAATGTTAGTCAGGCAGAGGAAAGTGAACCAAGCAGCAGCCTGCAGACTAGACTCACCTCTGTTGTTTGGACTATATGGTCCATTGTGTCCGAGGTGCCATTTCCCAATAACGGCGGTGTAGTAACCAGCCTGCTGCAGCAACTGGGCCAAAGTGACTTCAGACAGAGGCAGGCCAGCCACAGAGTTCACAGCAAAGTTATGAGTCACTCCATTTCTGAGGCCATAGCGACCGGTCAGGATAGCAGCACGCGATGGAGAGCAGGTCGAAGCAGGGGAGTGGTAGTCTGTTAATCTGAAAAACGTTTATTCATACACATATAGTTTGACATTTAAGGTCCTCTTCTAAGAGAAATACACTTGAATTACTTAGTTAACTTGTCATGGAGTCAGGGGCTCACATCTTATATATCACAAATAAAGGTTTTACCTGAGCCCTTGCTGGGCCATCTTGTTGAGGTTTGGTGTATTATTTGTGTGTTTCTCCGGTTGGTTAACATCCAGATCTCCCCAACCTATATCATCTGCCAGTACGATGATAAAGTTAGGCTTCTTTTCTGCTCTTCTTTGTGAAACTGTGTAGATCACCAGCCCAGACACCAACGTCACAGTCAGGAGCAGCTGAGATGCAGGCCTGGCCATCTTGGGATAAAAACTATGAAAAGGAACACATGTTTGACTTAGAGCTTGGCTAATATATGATAATATTCAAGAAGTTAGAGAACAAACATCATCATGAAGACCAAGATGTAGAGAAATTTTAAAGGCCAACATTATGTAAAATAGACATATTCGAGCTTTACATCATGCTATAATGTTATTCGCTCATCAAAAACATACCTGAAGTGTTGCTTTGATTCTTTCATGCATGTTTGAGAAATCCTTTATTCTCCATGGCAACCATTCAGCAGTGCAAAATGCCTGGATAGACCTAGCACCTTTCAGAGCTGCAGCTTCTAAGCTTTCAAGCTTCTTCCTAACAGAGTAGCTCTCCCCTGTGACTCCTCCCACTCAGCTCCTTCAGACTAGCCAGCAGCAATGGGCATTTACTGAGCTCATATTAGAAGCTACTTCTCAGTGAAATGCTTGTAAAGACATTGTTAAATGGTTAATAGAGGAGCCATGTTGTGACGACTTCCTGAAGGCGGCATTTCAGAAAGAGCAGGAGTTTTTAAAGAGACAGAAGCCCAATTTCAAGGCGTTCAATTACACAGTAAAATTACTTTTAACTCATATTTGATATATGTATAATTTTTTAACAACTGAAGTTAACATAGTTAGTTGACTGTGCTATAAAATGGCACTAACTGCCTGGAAAAGACATAATACATCCCATTTAAAGCAAGGTTAGATTATAATACAATATCCCAATTTTTGAACATGTCACTGCTATGTTCAAGTCTTTAAAACTGGACTATGGAACAACAAAAACCTACAAAGACATGGTTGTCAACCTAAAGTGATTGGGAGAGAATTAATCAGAGAAGCAGCCAAGAGGCCCAAGGCAACGATGGAGGAGTTACAGACACACACTCCACAAACCTGGACTTTTTGGGAGAGGGGCTGGAAGGAAGTCCAAAGCCATAAAAAATCCTGTCTGCAGTTTCTCCATAAGCCATGTAGGGAACAGAGAAACATGTGGAGGTATATTGGTGTATACTGACAGCTATATCTAATAAGAAAGAGTTGAATATGCCTGTTGTGGCTTATTCAAAAATAATGGTACCATTTAATCAAAAAGGGATTTATATTCAAATGGAGCAGTTTTTTTGCAGATGACTGTGAGTTGAATTGAATTAATTAGCTGAGCTACAATCAATAAAGTAGTCTAGTATACACCGAGGAGTTTTCAATGTGTTTTAAAACCAAATGCATTAATGTTAAAATGGCAGTGCTGCGTTCTCTCGCGTAGGTAAATTGATATTGATCAAGGAATGTTCAGCCTCATATAATAATAGTTTCTCCAACAATTTCATAACGTTGGAGGTCAGAGCCACCAGCAGATTATCATTGTTCTCATGAGGGCTCAACGTTTCAGGAACTGGAACAATTACAGATTTTATTTTTTAAAGAGCTGAGGCTCTGAGTGTGTGTCAAGTGAAACCTGAAAAAGTTGATGCTGTTTTTAACAAAAAGAGAGATGCCTTGTGTACAGTTTTAAAAACTTTGACTATGGAATCAGGTTTCGATCCTCATTCATAATTTGTATGCAACTTATTGTAAAAAATACCAGCATGTGTGCTGGACGTTCAAACAAATAGAACTTGTTTAGTTAATTTGCTTTATCAACATATCATCAAACAGAGGTCTTCTTTTCATTCTTGTGTTAGTCAGACCCGGTATGTAGTCCTGCAGGGCTTTCGTCTCGGGTCTAGGACAGCGTGTTCTTTTCCCACACGCTGTAACCAGGTTGCTCCCACCTGCCAATGAAGGTTTTGTTGAGCAGCTCTGACTCCAGATTTGAAAGCTGCTTTTTTCCTTGTGAATGACGACCTTTTGTGGCATAGGTAGGGCTTGTTATTTGGGCTCTTCTTGATAACAATTTTCTTGGCTATTACTGAGTCAACACACAAAGACATGTAGGCAGTTATTGACTCCGTGACAATGCTGTGTCTCTAGAAAATGTCCAATCGGTGCATAGAAATCCTCCTTTAAACTCAGGTTAGTTTGATTTAAACACAGAGGTGGGAAGAAGATGAACAACCTTACGGCGTTCACATGGTATGAAAGAATAATAATAAGTCACACTGAAAAAAGAGAATACAGCTCCATCTTTTAAAAAGAAAAGATGGAGCTGTATCTTGATGTCACAAGTCATCAAATTAAGTTGATCCGAGTTCATTTATTAAGTTTTTCTAAGTTGTCAAAGGAAGCAAATGTAAATAAAATAAAGTTTGATAAACTCCATTCAATTAGCAAAAAAAAAAAATACATCAAAATGAAGAGGTCAGAATGGCCCATTTAAAGTCTGGACTTAAATTCTGTGGTGGGACTTTAGACAGGTCAACTACGCTCTAAAGATGGTGCTGTGGTGGCGCAGGGGCAGAGCACAACCCACATATTGAGGCCTTGGTCCTCATGGTGGTGGTCGCAGGTTCGATTCCTGGCCTGGTGACATTTGCCGCATCTCTTCCCCTTCTCTCATTACCCTATTTCCTGTCAAACTACTTTAAAATAAAGGCCACTAGGTTCAACAAAACCTTAAAAAAACTAGACTCTAAAGCACCAGCGGTTTATTAGATTTAGGGGTGATTATTTTTTTCACACATTTCATTTCAAATTGCATTTTGTATTTACTCAGGTTGTTTCGTGTTAAAGATTGTTGAGTGAGTTGAATAATTTTTGCTTTAAGGACAAAGCAGAAGGGCAAATCTTACTCATCACAATGGAAGTTTGGAAAAGTAGGTAAATATCTCAATCTTGTTAACTGATGTAGATTGTTAATCTAAAAGGACATGTTGTACATACAGAGGGCAGACATTCCAAATGTTCCAAAATTTGGGACAAACCTGGAAAACATGCGGATTTAAATAGATTTTCCACAGATTTCAACCTGAGAACCTTCAACCACCAATCAGAGTAGACCAAGTTTTAAAAAAGGCGTGTGTGAGTCTGTGGACGGTTACTACAGACTTAGAACTGGTTGCAACCAGATCCCTCCAACCCTTCTCCCTCCTCTGTATGAATGTGACTGTGTGGCACACACAGCACGCCTGTTCTCGGGGTTCACGCGTGTCTGTGGATAAATGTCTGAGAGAACATGTGGCTCATGTACAGTACGTGGGCTACCCTGCGGTCGTTCGCAGATGGAAGACAGTGGAAACAGTTGCAGCTACTCCGGTGAAGAACGGATTAATTTCAGCTGAAATTAGCATCTCTCAGGTCAGACAGAAACACTTCAAAACGAAACATTTCACAACCTGGCATGTCCTCTGTGGCTGGCTTTCATTTATCACTGCTCCATGAGTGGGCAAAAAACACTACCTTGGCTAACTGAACTGTGAATGTCTTAAAAAGGCAACGTACAGATACTTACTGTGTCATTAAATAACAAGCACGCGACAACAAACAGCCGGCTGGAACGAGGACATTGCGTCAAGCGCAATGTGCGCGAGGATACAACCCGAAGTCAACATCTCCTCCAAGTACACAGATAATCAGGAATTTTGTTGTTTAAAACCAACAGAATGTAAAATATGACTGACTATATTAGCAAATGTAAATAATAATTATAAATGAAGAAAAGCGAGAGGCGTTTGTGTGCTGGTTGATAACCTGCTAAGAAAATAAAAGATCGTGCAAAAAGTTTCCGATGAAGGCAAAAAAAAAAAAAGTAGAGGAAGTAGGTTGCTTGTACGTAAAATATGCAAGACTTCAAAAACATCTCCAAGTCCTGTATTTTTCCATACTTTAAAATGTTTTTGTCTGTTAATGTCATGTTATATATGTTACTTTATTTTAGAAATAGATACGGGCAGCAAGTTATTCATGTCTCAAGACTTTGTCCGTTGGTACTCAAAGAAGTTTATTATTGTGAAGTGAAAGGAAAACCTATCATTTTTCTTGGTGGTGGTCTGATTTAATATATTTTTTAAACAAATAAAAATCTGAAAAGTGTGTTGTGAATGTGATTTTAACCTCTCCCCAGTTAAATCTGTGTAGAATCACCTTTTGCTGCTGTAATAATACTTCATAGAACTAAAACTACGATTTTTTTCTATATATTTTTTGATCTGGACTTTGACTGGGCCGTTCAAACTGTTCCATTGTCGTTCTGGCTTTATGTTTCAGGTTGTTGTCCTGGTGGAGGGTTAACCTCCACTCAGTCTCAAGTATAGTAATTTATCAGTTTAATTATCGTTTTCAGTTTTTCATTTTCCAGCAATGTAAAAAAACATTTTCCTCGTTTTGTGCAGCTATGCAATCCCAATATAAAACCTTAACGTTTGTAACGTAATGTGATAAAATATGGAAAACTTCAAAGCACACCTTTCAGATATGCTTATTTAAATTTTAACTTGATCATTTCCAAATAAATCGATATAAATATTCATATGTATGTTGTAGTAACTATTAAGATTACATAAGACATAGAACACATGGTCTCTATATGGTCAGCTTTTGTTTCGGGTTGGTAATTAATGATCATTTTCATGCATACACTGGAGGTGTATTAACATATTAACACGCTTAAATGTGGTTTTCTTGGTATTTTCTAATAGGAGTTTGTTTTTTTTTTTTTTGTTTTTTTTTTCACATTTCACATCTCTGTATGTGTAACAGCATGGGACAATGGTTACTTGCCCTTTATGTTTATTTGCTTTGTAAATAAAGTGTTATGCAACTACAGCATACTATGCAGAATAAGTCTTTCATTAAAAGTTTCCAGCAGATCAAAATGAACATGGATTTACTCCACTGCACGCTTATCGTACCAACGGCAATTATGAAACCTTTTCTTGTTGCGAAACTGAACAAAGCCACGAGGGGAAATTGCATAAGTTTCATATAGTGAAGGTGAAATCTAAAATGTTACCCTTAAGAGGGAAAGTTAGAGGAATAATGCAGAAACTGCATAGTGTTGATAAAAAGATGCACATTTGTACTTGTTTACTTATTATAAGAGGATTACAGAGTTGATTACAGTTCCCCTTCTGCAATTTTTAAAATGAAAACAAATTTCATTAAGTCTTTAATAAACTCATTGGAGGGTTGCAGTTGAATCATCTGGATTTTTTTGCTCAATTTTGACCCTCCTCACCCATCCCCCTCCTCAAGTATTAATAATTAATTAGTTTCTACCTTGCAGAAAGAGGCTGAACTTCAGATACAGTTTTTTCTTCTCTCATGACATCTATGGGCTCCGCACTGACTGTTTCTACATTCAACATAGCTGGAAGGATGCGCAGCATGAAAACGGAGTGACATGATTACAACTAAAACTGAAGCGGTTCTGTAAAACAGATAATCTGACCTGTCAGTGAGGAGAAGCGGAGGGAGGGTCTTCGTTCTTGGAACCACTGAGGCGGGTTCTGCAGAGTCCGGCCGAACCAGCGCCAGCAGGGATTGGGACTCTAATCCGAAGCGCTCTGCTCTCACTGCGGGCTCATCGCATCCGGCAGGTGGCCAAGGTTCGGCTCCACATCGCGGACTGATCGCGGTTCAAAGGTCTGTGCATGTTTTGGTTATTTTCTAACTGTGCCAAAACATAAAAATAAAAAACTTTTTTTTTGTTTAAAATACACGTTTTTATAATGTTTTTTTTTTTGTGGTTGTTGTTTTTTCTTCATAATGATAATAAAAGTCCCTCAAACTAACTGCGAATGGCCCACTTTTTAAAATTCCTAATTTTGCGACCAATACGGTGCCTGGAGGAGGCGCTATTTCATTCTGTTCTCCTCAAATGTATACCACGTGTTTGTTAGGCTACAAATAAACACGTCTCGAATTTTCTATAAGCTTGGATGAAGTAAAAAATGATATCGTTTTCATGTCACATGATCCTAATGTTGTATCGTTTGATGTGGAGGGTTTTCAGGGAACCAGTAACAAACAAACAAAAAGTGGCCTGTATTTCAATCACATTTTCTATTTTAAAATTAATAACTGCCCCTTTTATTTTCGTGGTTTCTGGTGAGAAAATCCCAAAACATAACTCACTTGGGCAGATTGTTGTTTATCCAGAAGCAAACCTTCTTTAAACAACACAGCTTGTTTCAATGTATCTCTTTAAAGTAATATTATTTGTGAAAATAATTTTATGAACCTCTTGCTTACTGGTGCAAGACATTAGCATGTTCAGCTACAGCAACATCATGCTGTAGTTGAACTAACTAGATGTATTTCAGCAATGCCTTTGAAGAAGTGAATCTCATTCACAAAGTAATATATAACAAGTATTTATTTCTGTAAACACTGATGGTTATGGTTCACAGGATCTCATGGGAAATCTCATTTGATAATCTTCTCACATAATGTTGATTGAAAGTCAGTCATGCTTCATTTGTAACAGAATCCACCGATTGCAGTTTTCTGGCCAATCAGTGAATACCGATCTTTAAAAAGCCTGACTTGCAGGCTTTTTAAAGACTGGCAAGTCAGGCTTAGTACCTGTCCATTCCTGTCACATAGTGACAGGTATGTCATGGTATGTGACATACCTGCCACTTACCATACCTGTCACAGCGTCATCATCGTCTGTGGTGTGCTGCTGCGGCCAATCGTTATTAAACCCAGAATACCTGTCACTATGAATTAGTGACAGGTATCCAATTTTGGCCTATACTGTGTGTTTTTTTTGTTTGTTTTTGTATGAAATGTTGCTAAATATAGCAAGAAAGTCAATGAGTTGGTGACAATTAACTGCAAACATGCAGACAAGACCTGGGGGGCCGGTCTGTCAGAGCAATAGAGAACAGTGGTTGACTTTTAGACCTTTGATGGCCAATCAACGATCTCCCAAAATGAAGGCAATTAGTACCTGTCCATACCTGTCACATGCCATAGTGACAGCTACAGTATGTCACTATGGTCAATAGTGACATACCTTGTGATTCCTCTTTTGCAGAGCATGGGACTGTGCAGAGCTAAAGTAACCCAGTTCCTGGGGGCCAAACAGTACTCCAAGGCCCCTGACGGAGGATGGGGGTGGGTGGTGGCTGTGGTGTTCTTCCTGGTGGAGATGTTCACATATGGCATCATTAAGAGCTTTGGGATCTTCCTCCAGGACATGATGGAGGAGTTTGGCGAGACCAACAGTCGGGTCTCATGGATCATTTCCATCTGTGTGTTCGTCATGACCTTTAATAGTAGGTGTCCGGTTCATCTGCCGTGACGGACTGGATGCAGCTCTGACAAAACAAATCCAGACCATAAGGGGCAATGGTATTAAATCACAATAATTTGTATGCAATCTGCAGGTCCTCTCTCCTCAGTGATGATGAACCGCTTCGGCTTCCAGTTTGTTGTTATGATTGGAGGATTACTTATATCCACTGGCACCATTACAACCAGCTTTACCAGTTCACTCAATCAGATATACATCACCTATGGATTAGTGACAGGTATCCATCTGACTTCACCTACACCTATAATGAATTCTCTGAAGCTGTCCTACAGCATTGTCTCTTGGTGAATTAAACAAAAACGTGTTGAACTGTGCAGGTCTGGGCTACTGCCTGACGTTCCTGCCCACTGTGACCATCCTGTCGATGTACTTCAGCCGTCGGCGCTCTCTGGTCACTGCTCTGGCTTCTACTGGGGAGTCCCTTGCGATGTCTGCTCTAGCGCCAGGTGAGAGCAAAAGTTTCTGATTACTTTTATTCATACATACCAAGTATTCATGCTTTCTATGCATTTTTGTTGGGACTTATTCTTTACAGAGAACAGAGAATACTTTAAAAATAGACATGATTTTCTTTAAAAAAGAAAAAAACTAAGGGGATTTGAGTTCTCCCCACTCAGTCATGTTCTAGAACCACCTTTTGCTGCAAATAGATAGATAGATAGATAGATAGATAGATAGATAGATAGATAGATAGATAGATAGATAGATAGATAGATAGATAGATAGATAGATAGATAGATAGATAGATAGATAGATAGATAGATAGATAGATAGATAGATAGATAGATAGATAGATAGATAGATAGATAGATAGATAGATAGATAGATAGATAGATAGATAGATAGATAGATAGATAGATAGATAGATAGATAGATAGATAGATAGATAGATAGATAGATAGATAGATAGATAGATAGATAGATAGATAGATAGATAGATAGATAGATAGATAGATAGATAGATAGATAGATAGATAGATAGATAGATAGATAGATTGATTGATTGATTGATTGATTGATTGATTTATTAGTCTCCCATAGGAGAAATTTATCCTGGAAGCAGGGGCCAAAAACTGCAGTACAATAAAAAGGACATAAGAATAAAAACAACAATAAAAGAGCATAAAACCACAAATGTCAGATCAGCAGTACATCCCCTAAACATCCTCTATATGCTAACCTTGGTCATCGTCCAGGCCCCGCTAGTCTGCCATTTATCAAGTTAATAGAGAGGTACGAATGAATTTTTCAGACGGTTGTATTTGCAAAGGGAGACCCTGAAACTTCTCCCAGAGTTTATAAGAACATATTCTGATGCGAGCACATGACCCATCAGACAAGATGTTCTCAGCTTGCCTGATGGTTGCCTGCTCTAACAGGAGTCGTGAAGATAGATCCGGAGTGTTGATAATCTTGCTTGCCATCTTCACAAGACTTTGAATTTGAGTTTTTAATTTAACAGTGAGATTTCCAAACCATCCAGTGATGCCATATCTAAGAATACACTCGACGGTTGCCCTATAAAAGATCAGCATTATTATTTTAGAAACACCACACAATCGAAGTCGTCTAAGAAAATAGAGATGCTGGTGATCCTTTGCACATACATTTGTCACATGTGTGCGCCAACTTAGATCGCCATCTATGAACACAATAAAGTACACAGGTTGCATATTTAAAAGATGCAACCTGTTTAATGAGGCAGCCATGTATGGCTATAGGACTCCGGTCACTGATTGATTTAGGATCTAGAAATAATTCAACAGTTTTTGAGGTGTTAATCTGTAGCTTATGACAGTCGCACCATAAAACAAACTTATCTACAGCAGCTTTATGACTGTCAGGATTGTCTGTTAAGAGACTCAGAATAACTGTATTCTGAAAATACATCTGAAAATTTTATTATGTACTGATTGGGTTGAGAACTGACACATTCATTTGTGTACAAAATAAAAAGGTAAGGTGAACTGACGCAACCTTTAGGGCCCCTGTGATACTTAACACAGAATCAGAGAGAACTGAATTGTACTTGCCAAGATCTTTTTGATGAAAAAGAATACCACTTGATTAAAAAAGGATTAACCTTCAACTGGACCTATTTCCTAAGAAGATTATTTACATGGATAGAATTAAAAGCTGAACTAAAATGAATGTCTATAGAGATCAGAAAACGTTTAAGCCAAATTAGAGAAAGTTCCTCTGCAAAGCGGACATATTTTCTGGGCCAGTTGCTTTATGTGTGTTTAAACCCTTGAAGACCCTAATTACTGACTGTACAGGTGCACGTTTCTGAGAAATGTCTATACCAGATCTAACCATCTTAAGGCCAAAATTTTTTTCTTGACTTCTTCAACAAGCTCAGCCACATTGTTGTTCCAGATTCAGATCATCAATTGGATTTAGGTCTGGACATCAACTGACCCAGTCTAAAACACAAATATGCTTTGATCAAAAACCATGTCCACGGTGGCTCTGGCTGAATGGTTAACCTGCAAGGCTGGATGGTTTATTAAAAATATATATGTTTTTGTACATACATTTGTTAAAATTGCCATCATGTTGTGACAGTATATGTGACAGAAGATCTGTAAAAAAAATCTCAGAGAAGAAGAGTGGTTGGTAGGTGTGATGATACCTTGTAGGGGCTATGATTGGTTTATACATGAAATAACATGACACAAAAAACAATGCACTTTGTGTTCATTTTTAAATAAGCTGAGCAATCACACATTTCATTTCATCACTGCATTTCCTTTGCCTTTTAGGCTTTTCTGTGTTAAGAGACAAAATTGGCTGGAGACGTACCATGGCAGTGATCGGAGCTCTGCAAAGCATCATCATCGTCTGTGGTGCGCTGCTCCGGCCAATCATTATTAAACCCAGATTGTCCCAAAGCCAAAACATTGAAACATCTTCCCCAAAGGAGCTGGAAGCACTCAAGACACAAGAGAACATAGACAGTTTGGTTCTGGAGAACTTTGAGACGACTAATGGCGTCCTGTCACTTAAAGACACCTGTACACCAGAGGAGAATACTTCACTGGACAAAGAGACAAAGCTAGAGACGGCTCCAAACTCTCTGGAAAAAAATAAAGAACCTGAAACAGAAATACACAACAAAGATGACGAAAAAACAATGGACCAAGGAGAAGAACGCAACTCAGGCTGCACAAAGCAATCTGCTGCAAATTCTAGACTCCTAGACTTCTCCATCCTCAAAGACTGCAGCTTTGTCCTCTACTCTCTCTTTGGACTGTTTGCCACTCTGGGCTTCTTCGCCCCTTCGCTCTACATCATTGAGCTGAGCGTGAGCCGTGGCATGGAGCGAGAGCAAGCCACCTACATGCTCTCCATCATGGCAGTGGCTGAAATCTTTGGACGATTCGTCATCGGGTGGGTCCTGTCCCAAAATGTGTTCAGGACGAGGAAGCTCCAGGTGCTCCTGGTGTGTGTGATCATGATGACAGTGGACTTAGTGGGATTTACACTGGTGACGAACTTTTACACTCTGGCTTTGTGCTGTATTGTGTACGGGTTCTTCATGGGAACCCTGGCATGCACTCACATCCCTATGCTGGCAGAGGACGAGGTGGTGGGCGTGGAGAGGATGTCATCAGCTGCTGGTGTTTATGTGTTCATCCAGAGCTTTGCTGGACTGGCTGGGCCGCCACTTGGAGGTAGGAAAGATCTTTTTATGGGTAAAGATTTCTGGTAGTATAACATTCTGATCCCTAAGCAAATGTATAGGTCCTTAAAAGTAGAGATGCACAAAGAAATGTACTAGCAATTGACAATTTGCAGCTTGATTGGTTCTGACCAGCAACTTACCGATTGGAAACTCATTTAGCAAACACACCTCAAGTAAGCACTATCAGAATGCTCAACAACACTCTTGGCATGGATGCTGTTACTTAGTAAAAAAGTCAGACGAAGCATAGATATGCATGAGAGATCTGGATTAACAAACGAGTCAAAAACATCGAACAGTATCTGAGGTTCGTGTATTCCATTTGCGCAGCCTGAATAGGTATGTGATACTTAAACAAGCAATTGTTTCAAATTTGTTTAGACACATGGATCTCTTCTTATTCCATTTTCTCTTAGTATGAAAACAAATATGTCGCTGAGGACAGTGAGATCAGTTTCTCAACCCCAAACCCATCTGTGGAGGATCAAATAATATGATGCCATAGTTTTAAATTTATAGTTTACTGAACTTGTTTCTCTGTGCCCACTCCATGCCTACAGGTGTGCTGGTGGATGTAACTAAGAACTATGGAGCGGCGTTCTACTCCTGCGCGGTGGGAATGGGACTGAGTGCTGTGTTCCTGGGATTTGTTAGACCTGCTAAGAAAGGGTTGCCCTGCAGGAGGAGAAGCCCGAAATGCTCTGCAGTTGAACATGAAAGGAACCCTGGCTACAAAGAGGTGAGCGGAGAGGAGAAACCGGACCAAACTCACACCGCACACGACGACTGCTCTGAGATAGAAGACAAGCGGGACGTCAGTCAGGAAGGCGTCAAAGAGGTCACAACTCAATACTGAGCTGAAAAAACCCACAAGTAAAAGAACAAATCAAATGAATGTAAGTGTATAAGGTGAACAGTCCAGGATGCAGTAAAGAGAAGGTTCAACACTTATAAGAGGGGAGTAGGCATGGACAGGTTCCTGGTTTCAAGGTGTACTGCAATATACTGTATAAAATGGCGTTTCTTTTTTGTCTGGTCAGAGACAGAGTGGAGGTGAAATCAAACTAGTCATGCGTAGGTAACCTGTCCATCTTGTCTAAAAGAATAATGTCCACTTTATGGGAATATGTTAGCTACCACAGGAAGACAGATGGCAACTTGGAGGAAGAAGGTTGCCCTTTATGCAAAACATGCTTACCATACTGTAGCCAAAGGAGGCAAGCACGATCATACATCTAGGAGAGCAATTTGCTAAATTCAAGGTAAAGTTCATGCTGTGGTCAAATGAACAAGCTAACTTTAGTGAAACAAATATCACCGTGTTTGTGATCTAGAAACAACTTCCAAAAGCAATTCAAGTTGACTATGACTATAGAGATTATGGTGATAATTAATTTAAAATAAAATTTGAAATTTGAAATAAAAATAAAGGACCGTCGCGTGGTGCAGACTTTAGAGCTGCGCCGTGTAGACAGAGGCTACCGACCTGGACGTGTCCATCTCACGTTTGTCTCCCATCGTCTTTCTCCCTTTCTCTTTGACGCCTTCCTGTCACATTGCTTTCAAATAAATGCCACCACAGTAAACAAAATGTCAAGCAATAACAAAAGAAATTCTAGTTAAAAAGAAATGCTAAATGATACGTCTTAGAGCTGTAATACTAATACCACACCTAGCCTAGCCTTCCTAGGCCACTCTGCTTGATTCAAATGTCTTGTACGGTCTTGGCTTCCTCCCATTGGCCGGTAGAATTTCTACTGGGCCAATCAGCATACAGGAGAAGTTGATTTTCTGTGCTGTTTTAGAATTGAACTCTCACTGTAGTTTTAGCAATGGCAGCAGAGGAAGTGAAGGAAGTCTTTCAGTCCCTGGTGGCCACACATTGAAATAATGAATTGACGTCAACAGCCACCTCGTAATTTCCGGAAGCTTCATAGCATCAAACTGGTGCATTACATCATCGTTACGTCACGGCCAAACATTTGCGACTTTAGGAAAATTTAAAACCTAAACAGAATCCACTCCTCCAGGAAGCAATCGTTTCTCAATAGCCGAGCGTCCAGACCCTCTGTAACAAGCTAAGAGTAGAACAAGGGGCTGACTTCTGCCCAGCTATGTGATACCACAACACTTTTTACTTAACATATCATATTGTCATAATTTCATACCGGCCCATACCTAGAAGGGAGTATCGCTGTGGTGTTTGATCGAAATAGGGAGTTATGCCTTAAATATGATCAAACAACCAGTTTTTTCTTTTACAAGTTCACATGCCAAATATAAAAATGAATGCTTTTTTTTGTACTTTTTTCTGTGTTAGTGAAGAGTGTAGAGTGAATGAACAGTGACATGAGATATCACACAAAGGCTTGTCCTCAATAAGCCATCAGTGTTGCAGTGTGAAGCTAGTTTGTCTGTCTGATATCAATCAGGGAATAACACTGAATCATTTTACATCAGCTGTTGATCAGTCTAACAACTTATGGAAAATACTAGAAACTAAAGAGAGCTGCTAACAAAATATACTGCACAGATTTTCTGTCCATCCATCCGTTTTCTATACACCCTTGTCCCTAGGGGGGTTGGGAGGGTTGCTGGTGCCCATCTCCAGCTAACGTTCTGGACGTGTCTCTGTGTTGCCCTAGCAACACAGAGACAGACAATTTAGAGAGACCAATTAACCTAACAGTCATGTTTTTGGACTGTGGGAGGAAACCGGAGTACCCAGAGAGAACAAAGCACGCACAGGGAGAACATGCAAACTCCATGCAGAAAAACCCAGGGCTGGGAATCGAACCCAGAACCTTCTTGCTGCAAGGCAACAGCTCTACCAACTGCACCGCTGTGCAGCCCTGCAGATTTTATTGCACTTAATTGAAAAAAAAAATCTAAAACCTCAGGAGAATGTAACAAAAAGTAATTTCTTCTTTTTTTAATCTATTTTTTCTGTATATTAATCATTTGTCATTTTGTACCAAAGATGCATTCAATCACAATAAAGCAATGACGTGATTTGAACTTCTTAATTAAGCGTTCCAGGTGTATTTTTGTGTCATGAACCGATGGCTCGTGTATTGATCACATCAGACACTGAAGAGCCTGCATAATGTGAACACATCCATCCATTCAAAATGACCTGCTAATGCTAAAGTGAGCATAAACACATCAGATTGTAGTTTGCATTTCAGACTAAAATTTAAATGTGACATTGAGTTCCTTAATTCACAGGGTTTATTTCTCCTGTTTGTCTTTCTAAGTATGACAGTCCATCCACATTTCTTCTGATTTCTAACTTGTCCTATCAGTGGGACACATTTGTCGAAGTCCTCAGTTTACACAATAAATCAATAAAAATATCATAATGATCCTCCTGCATGTTTGCTCGTGATAACCAGCTGCACTTGTGACTTGGTTTTTTCTTTGTGTTTGAGCCAAATGAAGGAGAAACAATTGACCTAAAAGATGTCATTTGAGTATTTCACATGTTTTCATTCATTCATACACCAAGCTGTAGGCAACTTGGGGTTAAGTGTCATGCCCAGAACATGAGGAAGTTGCAAGCTTCCAATTGCAAGACCCCAGGTACAACCTCAAGAGGCTTAAACAAAACTCTTCATCAGCTGTCTGAAAGCTGGCAGTCACTTCTGCTAACTTATTTCCAGTTTGTTCAAACAGCTGCGGAGCCACAGCCGGGATTTATTGAAGGCTTCGGTTGGTTTGTGAAAATGGATAGCAGAGTGGTGAGCAGCTGCCCCCTCTGCTTCTGACAGCTGACTCTCATCATCTTCCATCCACTGCAGTAAAGCCTGTTGAACACACAGATAAAATAACTTACAAGAATCAAAGTAAAAATACCTTATTTTCCGCACTACAGGGCGCACCTAAAAATCTTCAATTTCCTCAAAAGCCAACGGTGCGCCTTATATATGGACCAATATTGAGCCACAACAGGTCTAGCAACTACGGTAAGCAGCCGCCGACTTCTTTTTCGCCCGTAGAAAAAGAAGAAG
Source organism: Poecilia reticulata (assembly GCF_904066995.2). Taxonomy (NCBI): domain Eukaryota; kingdom Metazoa; phylum Chordata; class Actinopteri; order Cyprinodontiformes; family Poeciliidae; genus Poecilia; species Poecilia reticulata. The sequence goes on along the minus strand of NC_088848.1, from coordinate 23,069,373 downwards.
CGCGCGGCGCATGCTGGGATAGTTGTCAGAACGCTGGTTTGTAATCTATTAATAAAGTTTGACTGACCTATCTACCTACCGACCGTCTAGAATCAGGTCGTCTGCAGGTCATTTAGGACCATGTTCTCCACGAACATGCTGTGCGCGAACGGAGAAGGGTGACCATCGTCCGGCCACGCCCCAGCCCAGTCGCGGAAGGCTCTCCTCGCCGACTGGAGTCGGACTGTTTTGTTGACATTCCGTTTGGTGCAGCTCCGTCTAGTTGATGCATAATGTAACTCCAGCCTCTATTGTAGCGTCTATTCTATGCGCCTTATAATGCGGTGCGCCATATATATGAAAAAAGTTTTAAAATAGGCCATTCATTGAAGGTGCGCCTTATCGTGCGGAAAATATGGTAGTGTGATGATGAATAAACGCTCCCAAAATATGAAGAACACAGTAACCATCCATTTATCAATGACTAAATAAATCATTTATGCACCTAGCCAGTCATATTTATGGAATCTTCTTGGAAGTACAAACATTGTGAGCAGCAATGTTGGCAAAGTTGTGTTAGGGGGTTTTTTTTTATGTTTTTTTTTTTGTGATCCATTTATTTAACAAACACAGATGTACAGGAGAAATGGTTTTCAGTATTGTTAATTAAAAATAAATAAATAAAAGTAACAAAACGTGGGACTTGATACCAGCAGAGGAAAATGTTTCTAAAAGGTTTACAAGATACTTATAGTTCTGGGAGAGTCTCTAATCAGCAGACTAACTGGTTTTATATAGAACAAACTCCCAGAAAACTGCAAAACAGCTGAAACACTGAGATCCTTTAAATCAAGACTACACATCCACCTGTTTAGAGTTCTGAAATGGAACATAAACCCACATATTTAATGTGTTTTGATGATTTTAACGATGGCACTTGACAAAATGCAATGTCTGTTACTGGTTTTCACGATTATTGTCTGCATGATGCATTTATGATGGTTTCATGTTTTCATGATGTAAAGCACTCTGAAGTGCCTTGTTGCTGAAACGTCAGGTGAGGTGGTCAGAGTTGGGTGAAAAAGTGTCATCTACCAAAGATTCAGGTCAGGGAGAAGAAAACAACGCTGTAGGTAGGTGTGATGCAGATTCTCTCCGTCAGCAGAGCGCGTCCTGAATGCTAAGGCTAGTTAACATAGCCACTGGATAAACGGTTTTCCTGGAATGCTGAGTTGCTTCTCTGCCATTAGCACATTGATCTGTGAAGTTGATTGACAGCACTAAGACCCGCCTCTGGATTCTGATTGGTTGTTTCTGACCTGGAGCGCTGCATTTCTCAGCAGCTCAGGAAGGAGGTGGAGGAGACATTATCTGCCTCATGCTACATTGTCACAACATGGTAACGCAAATATGTGCAAAATAATATTTTTTATAAAAGTTACAATCTGCAGCTTTAAAGCAGGGCAGGGAAATCTGGGAAATAGATAGGAGTTCAAAATAGAGCTTGAATTTGAAATAAATGTTCAAATCCAACATTGTTTTTTAATCCTGTTTTGGTTGATGAAGAATTTATGAAGGAGAAGAGAACAATTTTAGAACAAGATCCTTAAAATGTTTAGAGATTAAAAAAAAAAGAAAAGAAAGACAATGTTATAAATTGTTACATAAAATCCTTCTTGTGGAGTGGAAATATACAGCATTCCGTTAGGGTTCAAAATTCAAGCAAATGCTGAGAAAGAGGTTTTTTAGGATGTACCAGCTCAGCACAGTGAGGTTAAAATTCAGTCTGCCATGTGAACTCAGGCGTGTCAGGGAGCAGAACACCGACCCGGACGCTACCAGAAAACAGGCTGACGTAATCAGAGTTTCTCATCATCATTACAGCATGAAAATGTCTCCTGTACATTGAACAGTTGAGCGTACATTAAGCAGAGTGTAGCTTTACCTTGTATCTGTCAGCAATTTTAAATCCAACTGCAACCTGAAGCTTGTGAAGGCAGATGGGACAGAAGTCCAGTGGTCTACGATCAGACTCCTCCAAGTGGTTTGATCCCTGCATGACACAGTTCATCCACTGGCAGTGCTTTATTCCAAACATGTGTCCAGTCTCATGGGTAATGGTCTGCAACAGCATGTTACATATACCGTATCACAGCAAATTCACAAACAGCAGTAGTGAGATAAAATGACCTGCACTTGACGCACTGAACACATAAAGACTCAACGCATAATAAACCTGGGAGAGTTCTCTCTAAACATATTTTAAACCTTAAAATGTTGAAGTCATAAAATATAATTGTCACTTCAGTTTTTGCAATTATTTTCAAAATAGAGTAGTTTTAGAGTACTACTTTTCAGAAATAAAAAAACCCACTGAAAGACATTAGGGTCATTGTAGATGAAAGGAAAAACAGGAGTAGCACATTTTTGACAAAACAAACCCAGACATTTTTTAATTAATCTCAGAAATTTGATAGAAAGAAACTTGGAAATTTATGAGCTTCAAAGGTTAAGAATTTTCAACTTTTGGACATTTCCGAGATTTTGTGTTTCAAATAACTGTTTTTGACTGATCCTTTAAATCCCTGGCTGGGGGTCATAGTTTGATAGGTCTCCAAGCTGTCAGACATTTCTCCTCCTGCCTCCTTAATGGGCCAATCAGGAGCCGAGTTCAGCTTCCTCAATATGATGTCATCACACAATCGCGTAATGCAACTTCCAGCTGTGTTCTCAGCTGTTCTGTGCTAACTTTTTAATTGATTTCAAGCATGAAAAACAAGCCAAAAATATGAGTGCAACTGAAAATGTGTAAAAATGATTCCATATGCCCTGTAACAACCTTGCAGGATCGAAGCAGTAGAGTGCTGGTGATGGGTGGAGTGTAGTATCCCTGGAACACAGAGTAATCTCCCTGCCTCGGCTGAAGCTTCTTCTTCAGCCTCCCAGCATAATTTCTGGAGTAAAAGTGGTCGTCATATCTGGCAAAGCTGAACACACCCATCCTTGATGGGGGTGGAAATTAAAGTCACACTCTATACATTTGAGCACCATCTAGTGGTCGCTGTACATTTTCCTTAATGACAACAAAAAGCTCACCCTCACTGAGAGAAGCCTGACCAAACACAAAGTTCCAGGAGTCTTTTGGGTAGAGGTCAATCATCGTGATTCCAACTATGCAGAAAGCATCTTTTGGTTTTCTTTTCCCCAGAAACTGTAACAAGTCACCTTTGTTTCAAAGGAAACAACAAACAAGTCGTGTTTGAAGGGGAAGTATAGGCAACTGACATCGTGAAGCAAAGCTTGGATAAAGAAATATGTCTGAGTTACCTGTGAGAATCTGCAGGTTGTGTGAGCTGCTGTTCACCCTAAAGGAGCATCCTGTTTCAGACACACCAACAGCTGGAAGCAACTTAACAGAAAGCCCACAGAAAAAGGCCTGGCAGTAATCTCTGAGCCATTCAACGTACCGGTCTGTCTGGAGTCCCACGTCTCCAAAAGAGCCTGCAAACAGACACACAGTTTGACATTTCAAAAAATATTTTTTGCTTAATTGAAACACACCTATAAAAAAAAACTCGTTTTTTGATAAAAAAAAAAAAGTTGGGACTACAATGAGGTGGTTTCTTGGCCACTTACTTGTAGAAAACACCACAGTGGCAAAATTGTGTTTTTTCAACATTAGTGGATTTGGAAACACAACTATTGTTACACATTTTTACATTGGAAATGTGCTCAAAACTTTGCTGATACTCTGCTCGTCGGGAAAAAAAATTCACAATTGCAATGTTTCTATTAAGTAAGAAATACAGTTTAAATCAAGTAAATACGTTTGTCCTCATTGTTAAGTCGTAAGTAGTATACTGCGCATGTGTGAGATGTAAGGTAGCAGGAGGCGGGACTAGAGCTGTAGTTTTTTCATTCTGTTGTGTGAGGAGCGCATGTTAACTGTTAATGGCGACCATTAAAGTGTGGATGCTAACGTCAGCACTGTGATTATTATTGAGTCAACATTAAAGAATCTTTGGCGATAATGTCTATCCTCCACAAGAGGGCGACTCAGCCGTTTTCACCAAATACACAGGCAAGCGTGAACGGCGTTCAAACTCAGAGCAAAGCCCAAGAACAGCTGCAGGGACTAATCCACTCGACAAATACGGAGAAGAACTAAATGTGCAATATATTAGAGCACTTATCACTGGGCAAAAGACTGCCCCAATAAAGGAGAACATGTGAAGCTAACAAATGTTGAGGGATCAAAAGATGATGTTGAAGAATGTAATATTACACTGTTTTCAAACGAATCCCCATCTGACACACAGATCTTCATGGTAGAAGCTTTGGGATCTGCTGTGATTGACACTGCCTGTACAAGAACTGTGTGTGGTGAAAAATGGCTTGCAGATTATGTAAGTGGGCTGCATCAAAGAGAATTGTGATAAAGATTAAAGATGAAAAGAGTGCCAGACCTTTCCGTTTTGGGGACGGAAAACTGGTGCAATCCACAAGAAAGGTGATTATTCCTGCAACAATAGGAGAAACTAAATGCAAAATTGAGACAGAAGTAGTTCCAGCAGATATACCGATACTTTTGAGCAAAACATCACTGAAGAGAGCAAGTGCTGTTTTGGACATTGCTCAATACAAAGCAATGATGTTTGACCAACCTGTAAAACTTGAACTGACATCTTCTGGACATTACTGTGTAAACTTAAGAAAGGAAAGGATCGATAATGAAAGCCAGTTTAAACAAAGTGAGACACAAAGTGATGAAGATGAAATTCTCATTGTGACAGAAAACATAACAACAAAAGAGAAAAAAAACAGTACTGCTAAAGCTACATAAACAATTTGGACATGCCTCAGTTGACAGACTACAAAAGCTCTTGTCTTTCTCAGGCAACACTGATGATGAAAGCATTACAATCCTGAAGGAAATTGTAAAAAACTGTGAAATATGCATCCGGTACAGTAGAGCAAAACCTAAACCTGCAGTGGGTTTACCCATGGCTTCAACGTATAATGAAACTGTAGCTGTGGACCTACATGAGCTTGAGCCAGGATTGTGGTATCTACATGCTATCGACCATTTTACAAGATTCAGTGCAGGGAGCATTATCACCACAAAAAGACCCAAAGAGATAGTGAAACACTTTATTCACTGCTGGATAAGCGTTCATGGCCCACCACGCAGATTATTCACTGACAATGGGGGTGAATTTAACAATGAAGAAATGAGAGACATGGCTGAACATTTTAACATTGAGGTTAAAACTGCTGGATACAGTCCATGGAGCAACTGTATGGACTGTGTGGAAAGACACAATCAGATTCTCACTGAAATGCTACTCAAGGTAAAGAGAGACAACAAATGTGACTGGAAAATGGCCCTGGACTGGGCTTTGATGGCAAAAACAGCATGCACAATGTACATGGCTACAGTCCCTATCAACTTGTTTTTGGTCAAAACCCAAACCTGCCTTCAGTTCTAATTGATGGACCTCCAGCATTGGAAACTGATGTCAATACATGGATGGGTCATCACACTGCAACACTGCATGGCATGAGAAAAGCCTTTGCTGAGGCTGAATGTTCTGAGAGGATCCGAAGAGCCCTCCGAAAACAGCTGCGACCCACAGATGACAAATATGAAACAGGAGACAAAGTCTATTATAAACGTACAGACTGTCAGGAGTGGAAAAGGCCAGGTGTGGTTATTGGCCAAGATGGTGTAGTAATATTCGTCAGGCATGATGGAACGTATGTCAGAGTACACCAGTCTAAGCTGAGAAAAATTAATGAGATGCAAGAGAAACTAGAAGAAAGTGAAAACGAAAATCCATTTAAAACAGATGACCACCTTTCAAAGACACCAGCGGCGGTACTTGATGAAGACCATGATTTTGAAAGAGAACATGAGGAGGAGATGGCACCAACAAGCAATGAATCACCTGATGTTACAGAAAACAGTGAATCCTCCTGTGATCCAGTACAACCTGAAGAGGATGGTCTCCCAATGACACACACAACTGTAAGTGAAGGAATAAAACTAAAAGCTGGACAAGGAATTAAATACACAGACAAAGAAACAGGTCAAAAATATGCTGGAAAAATAACAAGCCGGGCAGGAAAAGCCAGTGGGAAACTCAAAAACTGGTACAACTTGGAATATACTGAGCCAGAGGAAATTGCTGGATCCACAGGGTCCACTGATATGGGACAAGTAAGCAACCTCGAAGTGGTTGAAAATGTCAAGACCAATACTGACAACAGAGATGAAATATTAGTAGTGAACGTGGATATAAACAAGCTGAACTTGAGAACTGGAAAAGAAACAAGGTATTTGTGGAGAAAAAAGATGAAGGTCAGAAATGCATATCAACGAGGTGGGTGTGCACACTCAAGAAAACACAAGTAGACATAGTACCCAAAGCTAGACTGGTTGCAAGAGACTTTGAAGAAATTAACATTCAAGAACTTCCTAAGGATTCACCCACTTGTTCCTCTGAATCACTAAAGATGGGCATAGCTGTTGTATGCCAAAATAAATGGAAGCTGAACTCTATGGACATCAAAGCAGCTTTTTTGCAAGGTAAAGATTTAACACGGAATATGTATCTTCGTCCACCTCAAGAGGCAGAGAGTGAAGGAATCGTATGGAAGTTAAATAAATGTGTCTATGGCTTGACAGATGCTTCCTTGTTCTGGTACAACAAGGTGAAAGAAACCATGCAGAAGCTGGGAGGAACTGTGTCAAACGTTGATCCAGCTGTCTTCTACTGGCAAGATGATTTCTGTAACGTGACAGGAGTTCTTGCATGCCATGTAGATGACTTTGTATGGGGTGGTTCAGACACGTTTTCTTCAGCTATTATCCCCCAACTGAAAACTGCTTTTCAAGTTGGACGACAAGAACATAACAGCTTCAACTACATTGGAATGGAGGTTCATTCTCTGCAGAATGAAATCCGAATACAACAGCGTGCATACATTAAAAACCTACAGCCCATTCCTATGGATCCCATCAGAGCACCACAGCGGGAGGCTCCATTAACAGACACAGAAATGGACATGTTAAAATCCAAGATTGGACAGATTCTGAGGGTAGCAAGACAAAGCAGACCTGACATCATGTGTGACATATCCATCTTGGCGTCAAACACAAAACATGCTACAATTCAAACATTACACTGTGCAAACAAACTGATCAGAAAACTTAAATCTGAGGAAGTTACCCTCAGATTCCAATGCTTATGAGACATCAAATACCACAAGCTAGTGGTGTTCAGCAATTCCTCAATGGGAAACCTCTCAGAAGGAGGGACACAAGGAGGACATCTAGTCATGCTGATGGGAGAAGATGGAAAATTTTCACCCATATGCTGGCAATCCCGACGGATTAGGAGAGTGGTACGAAGCACGTTAGCCGGAGAGACTTTAGCACTTGCAGATGGGATTGATAATGCTGTCTTTTTTACTACACTCTATTCAGAGCTCATGGTTGGTGATGGCACGTGCAACATCCTACCCATTACCTGCCTATTACCTGTGTATTACCTGTGTAACAGACAACCATTCCCTCCTTGATGCTGTCAAATCTACAAAATGTGTAACTGAAAAGAGATTTCGGCTTGAGATCAGCAGCATCAAAGAACTTATGGGTTCTGGGACAATTCAGGAAATCATATGGACACTTACCAAAGACCAACTTGCTAACTGCTTTACAAAAGTGGGGGCGTCTGCCCTTGGACTGCTGAGAGCCCTAAGTGAAGGGAAATGGCAATTTAATAATTAAAACAAACAAACAAAAACACTACTGTTCCTTACATAAGTTAAGTTCAAGTAAATGGAGCTAAAATAAGTAAAGTTAAAATGCTACCACCGAATGTTATTTTAGCCTGTTATGTGTTCTTTAAAGAAAGAGGGGAGATTGTTAAGTCGTAAGTAGCATACTGCGCATGTGTGAGATGTAAGGTAGCGGGAGGCGGGGCTAGAGCTGTAGTTTATTCATTCTGTTGTGTGAGGAGCGCATGTTAACTGTTAATGGCGACCATTAAAGTGTGGATGCTAACGTCAGCACTGTGATTATTGAGTCAACACTCATGATGTCATTAAAAAACGCGCCACGCCTTCGACCTTCTACCACTTCCTGTCATCTTCATTTTTTTCCGACAGTAGTAACATCCTGCTGTTCATCACACGGTGATGTGAAAAATGTGCTTCCATTGCAGATCTGTGAAATACACTAATGTTGATATGGCCTCAGCAGAAAAACTTTTTATCAAACATGAGTTTTTTTCTAAAAAATTCCTCCTTTTATTAAGCACATTTATTTCTGTAATTTCAATTTGAGCAATTTTATGGTCTTTGGAAGCGCAAAGACCTGTACATCAAATTTGTAATACCCCTTGAATTTTTTGACAATCTTCAACCTTCTAAAAAAAAACGCATTTTACAAGAAATTAAAAAAGTTCAAGTCACATTTAGCACAAGCTCGCTCACCTATAGTTTGTATGTAAATAGTGCTGTGGCCTGCGTCAGGCGTCTTGCGGTGAGGGTCTCTATAGAAAGCCTCAAAGTCTTGAGGTTCCTCAGGATGAGCAACGATCCAGTCCGAGTCAGAGTGAAGAGTGATGGGCTGGAAGAGAGATCCTCGCTTCCCAGGGTGCAGTCCTTCCTCCAGAAGACGCCTTTCTCCTTCTGTGTAGTCGCTGTATAATTTAGCCACAGCAGGTAATTTAGACACCAAAGCTGAGCGGAGTTTCTCCTCAGAATGCTGGACCACGTTCATCTGTGGGATGGGGGTCCGGGGATCAGGGAAGCGAGACAGAATGAAGTTATATCAGAATAATAAAAACAAAACTTTTACTGCAGCTAAGCCTAGTGTGGTGTAGCAGTGACCCCCATGTCTCCTCTCTTTATGAATTTCTCTACATATTCAGTAATGTTACACTAATGTTACAACATAGAAATCTTCCCATGCAGCACATCTCAACTGTATATTCATACATATAAAAATAAATAATAAAATTAAAATTGGATGAAAATCCAAATCAATATGCACAAGAGAATAAAATTCATATAATTTGGCTCAGCTCAGTTTCAGACTGATAATATACACTAATTTCACCAAAAAAAATATAGTATCAATGCAGTACGGTACCAGATATTATTCTGTGGTGAATTACATAAAAAACAAACCTTTAAAACGGCAGCAAAAGGCACCAATCAGTGGACACAGCAGCTACAGCTCAAAACATAGAAATCTTCCCACGCTAGTAGAGAAAAATAAATACTGAGACTACCAAACACACTATATGGAACAAAATCAAACAGAAATTTTAAAAACAGCTATTATAATCTTAATCTTATATTTATGCACCTTATTAGCAACTAAATTTCATTTCATAACTGCTAGCTTAGCATACAGAGAGCTCGTGGAAACCCCAATTTACCAGCACAGGCGGAGGGGGCGCGCGACGCTCTAAGCTCTCGCATATTGACGAGAAAACGGACTGAAATATGACCGAAGAGAAAATTTTAAAGATATTTGTAACATTATCACGTTTCTTAGCAAAGTAATTCATAAAACGGTGGGTTTTATTTCGCAAATTACTTGACATAAATACGGTTTTTACATCTTTATTGAATTGGGTAATCCATTCAGCAAGTACTTTTACTTTTAATACTTAAGTATTTTTAAAAGCCAGTACTTTTTTACTTTTACTTAAGTACAAATGTTAATGTGGTAGTTTTACTTTTACTTGAGTATATTTTTGTCTGTGTGTTTGTACTTTTACTTAAGTACATTTTTTGAGTACTTTCTCCACCTCCATCTAGGCAGATGACGCTTGCTGGCGTCATCTGCCTAGATGACGCCAGCAAGCACTGCTAATCCACCGCATTTGCTTATGCTGCTCCTTTTGTCTGGCTGTAAGGTTAGAAAGCTGGGCAGAAAGACGCTGAAGTCGGAGAAGCTTTGAACTTCCTTCCCCTCTCTCTTCATAATATGACAGATCATAATATTATGTCTGATTTGTGCATGAAAATTGACAGATAAGAGTTTGTTCAGTTATACAGCCGTTTCTGACTCAGTTAATGGCTGTACATCAAACTACACGTGACTCAACTACTTCGCTACTACTGGTCCAAATACTTTGTACTGTTTTTATGGAAAGGTGTGGTAGAAATTCATTTACCTTTGGTAAAAATTCATATACTTTCTCAGTGTAGGTTTATGCAGTTCACGTTTCTTTACACCTGTACACAACATTTACACAGTAATGCGTATGCTTAAACAGTTATGTACGTGCGCTGCGACTAATTTCACTGTAAAGGTAAATATACCAAGAATGGGTTTTTTATGTGAACTGAAGCTACTAAACACTATCCTTGTGTTTAGCATGCTAGCCTTTGCTAATTGTGTGAAATTCCATCGGTTGCCTGGGTAGTGCCTAATTTAACAACAGAATGAAACATTTCCTTTCTTCTTCTTGATTATAATTGGCGGGTGGGTAAAATGTTTGGTATGCATTACCGCCACCACCTTTCCTTTCTGAAATAGTAGTTTCTATGCAAGTAGAAAATGTAACTGTAAACAGGAGCTAGCAGAAGCTCACCATGACGTTAACGTCCAGCTGTACCCGATGACGCAATATAAACACAGAGGCGGAGTCTCAATCAGGCTGAAGTCCGCATCAATCTTGTAGTGTCAAGACCGAAACTTCACTAAAGGGCTATTCCGCCTCATTTAATACTGAAATACAAAGAATCGCCATACGTGAACTGGATTGTTTTGAACTGCGTACAGACTCTGTACAAACCTTTATTTATTTTTTGTAAAAACTCAAAAACTAGACATTTCAATGTTTTTGTTTTCCCAAATTGGAAAAAAAAGGTATTTCGTAAATCACATACTATATAATATGTAATAAGTATAAAATACTATATTTTCTTTTTTTTAAAACCATTCTAAAAGAGTTTGAACTAGATCGGCTAATGGTCGTTAAAGCGGAATAGTCCTTTAGTCAAGTTCTGAATATGATGCCAACTTCATCGTCTCAGAGAAGCCGCTTTCTGAAGCGGTACTACTACTGAACGACTTCCTGGTGCCTGGGAATTAGAAGTTTAATATCTTCCTAATTTATCTACTGTTGTGTTTCTTTGAACCACCGCGAGGCTCATATAGCAGCTCGACGCCATAAACGGTCTGAATACGAAAGCGGAAGAAGTGTTTGGCTAAAGTAGTTAGCTGCGGGTCGGTTCGCTCCCTTCTCGCCGTCATGCCTTGAGTTCCCCGAGATTACGCTGCGTGAACGAGAACACGCACCAGTAGGTTCTGTGGGTTCGCTCAGAGAACACGTCGGAGAACCGAAGAGAGCCGGACTACCCAGTGCGGGGGCTGGTGTGTTAACTGTACAGAACCGGCTCCACTCCCCGAGGCTCCCCGATGAGATTAGTGGGGATGTGCCACTGAGTCCCACCGAGAAATGCTCGTAAAACTAAGCCGCTGTCAAAGCCTCTGAGGGAGACTTCTCAAGCCGGTGCCAAATATCATCCGTGTCAGGCTGCTGAAATGCTGACTGGTAACAGGTAACGGAATGAGTGTCGTCATTTACTGCATTTTATTGAGATGTCATAGTTTCCTCTGGGTCTTATTAAAGACGGTGTGTTCAGATGTGGAACATATGAGTATGTGGCTCTATTTTTGGTTCTTCTTACTGCCTCCCCCTTCCCTGCAGTTCCTCCTGTCACACACTCTTGTCCGGTTTCTGCACAGGAAGCGACACCGTAGCGGTGACAGCGCTGAAGACCAGCAGCTGAACCCTCAGGCCAAGAGGTCAGGAGGGGGTCCCTGCCTGCTGGTGTCGGACCTGGACTCGGAGGTTAGCTCTGCGCTTCAAAGGTTCCCTCTCATTCTGCAGCGCATTGCAGAAAGTATTATTACCGTTTGAGTTTTTCCATATTTCGCGAAGGATGCCTGATTTTCACAGATAAAGAAGTCTGAATTTGTATTCAGCCAGCGTCAGTCAATGTTTTAAACCAAGAGTGTTCAAAGTGGGGCCCGGGCCGTTCAAGAATAAATTAAATAAATTAGGACAAAACTTCCACACTTAAATTCAAATCGTCTTACAAAAATGTTAGACTCAATACAGATTTACCATCTTCTCTAAGTTTTCTGGTTTCATGGTAACTTCTACTCACTGACTTTACTCTAAAATCCACCTTGATGCCATCAAATCTGCTTCTATAAAATGATTAAAACTTGGTTAAATACAAGTGTTTTCAAGAGAAGCATGACCTCGATCCAGTTTTTGCTCAGCATGAACAAAGTATTTGTTCATTTTTATTCAGCTGAGCCCAGAATGATGAGCAAATTGCCTTTTATGGAAAACATTCAAAAATCTGAGGTTTTGGATTTATGAATCCATTCCTATCTACTTTTATTCATTTCCTTTAAATAGTTCATACTTGGTTTGTTGAGAAGGAAAAATAAAATGGCAGCAACACTTTGAGTGATAATTAGTTTGTAGATCCGAAAGTACAATTTAGAAGAACCCCATTTTACCTGTTGTTGGCGACTGTTCTCTGTTTTGGACAATATCACTTTATCAAGTCTTTTCAAACATTCCCGACTACAGAATAAGTAGTTAAAGTATGTATGATTCGTGCTGATTTTGTATGGTTATTGACCATTGCTTAAAATTGCAACATCTGTATCGTATCGGAAGTGAAAACATTTCGTCAGGACAGCCCAACTGAAGACCAATGTTTGCTAAGTTATCAGATTTTTTGGACTAAAAACATTGGAAACCATTTATCGTCTTCCTTCCATTTCACAAATATTCATAATTTTTTATGTTCACATAAAATCCCAATGAAATGCATTTAATCATGGTTTTAAGATGGTGTGTGAATACTTTATCACTGTAAATGTAATAAATGTTCTTGGCAGTGGAAACGGTGGACATTTAGCGTGTGTGATACACACATAGTTCTGCTTCTCTCAGGAACTGCACCACTCTCTGATAGAGCTGAGAATATTTTATTTAAAGCCCCGCATCTCCTCCTGCTCTCCCTCCTCTCTGTATGCATCTGCAGTCCTCCAGCAGCGACAGCAGCAACGGAACCAGCAGTCCAGAAAGGGCAGCTGAGGCCAGCGCCGGGCCGAGCACGCGCCACCAGAAGAACTGCTGCAGACCGGAGCGCGAAGACTCGGCTGGCTCCTGGCAGCGCCGTCTCCATGGCCACGGGCAGAGCGCCTCCTACGACCACATCAACAGAATCCTGCGGGAGGCGCACTTCAGCAGCCTGCAGACCAGAGGGTGGCTGGGCTCGACGTGACCTTTGACCTCTTCTGTCGTCTTATTTAGTGCTGAAACCTTTGACGCCGTCACAGCATCCTGGCGCAGGGTGTCAGGGGTGGAGGCTGGGGTGTGTGTGCGGGTGTGTGTGAGTGGGAGGTTACGGGAGCCGCTCGGCTCGTCTTATCATTGGTTGAGACCATAAGCACATCTACGACGGCGTATTAGTATCGTAGTTAGAAGAAAAAAAATCTGACATTTTTAGATTAATCTAAATTTTTCTTTCCTTCTAGAATAAAACAAGTAAATTTCTGATTTTGGAAAGTCGAAAATTTGCTAGAAAAATCTCAGAAATTTTGAGGGTAATCAGAAACTTGGAAGTTTTCAGTTTCAAAATTGAAAACTTTAAACTTTTGGAACTCAGAAATGGCCCTGATCACGGCGTCGTACACATCCGCCTTTCCATGGCCTACCCACTGTGTTTGTTTTTTTGTTTTTTTTCTCTCGTGCTGTGTTGATGTGTGTGTGAGTGTGTGTACGCACCCTGTGCACTTTATCAAGAAGTATCATTCTTTTTACATGCGTGTGTTGGTGCATGGACATTCTTCATTGGTGCTAATAACAAGTGTGACGATAATCCAAGGTGCTTGTGAACTGAAATAAAGGTACAGTACGCACTTTACTCTAGTTGGCTGCATGTTTCTAAATAGGAAGCTGGTCATCTTCAAAAATGAATGGCTGGTGACATTTTCATGGCATAATTTAATAACGGCATATTATCGACATGCATAGTCATGCTAAAAGTGTTTATTTAAAACAAAAAATTTTGTTGGTAAAATAACATTGAAAATTGGTTAAATATTACATTTTAATACAGAGACTAAAAGAAAATACACATTGTTTTATGCTAACGTCAAGGATACATACATCAGTAAAATGTTTTAGTCTCCATATCATTTGTATAATAACAGCACTAGTGTGCTGCTTTATCACAGCACAGGCTTTTCTAGCACATCTTTAAGAAACACAAAATAGTTTACCCACAACATAAAGATATTACAAAGGCCACATGAGGTTTACTTCTTCACCCAAAACTTTGCTTTTCTTTCTCCTGTGTCGCCAATAGATGTCACTAAAACGAAGCTGTGATTGAAAGAAGCCTTCCCACGCTGTGAAGTGGAACAATCTTTTTATTGTGTTGAGTTTTTATTCACCTTTGCTTAATTCTTTATTCAGACGTTTTAAATCTGAAGAAAGGATTGGAGGATTTATTTTCCAGATGGTTAATAATCACCTAGAAAAGAAACTGAAATATTTCCATCCAACTTCAACTGTTGTTCTAAATTGGTTTATTTCACAAGACTGCAATGGAAGCAATTTTTTTCTCATCACGAGTCACATTCTTTTTACATGTGCCGGATGTTGCCGCTTGTGCAAACCATGAAGAAGACGACGACAGGAAGTGGTAGGAGGAGGAGGATGTTCCCAGGAATGACTCAATAAACACTTTGTTCATCTTGAATTATTCTTAAATCTTATGGATAAAATGATTCTGTGCCTTTCTTCTGTCTTTTTTTATCTGCTCACATTCACATGGCTGCACATACCCATAACATGTAAGAACACCAGTCTACACAATCCAAACGTCAGAGAACTTTAGGTTTTAAAAGCATACATTTTTAAATCTTGAATGTAGTAACTACAACATGCCATGCTAAGCTAAGTGTTGAGCCAAAACCTCACTTCAAATCTAAACCTCACTTCAAATCTGATGTGATGTTTTGGTATTTGACACAAGAGGGCACATAATTATTTAAAGCAGCCTGAAAGAACTTTATTTCATGCATCATGGCTAATTTTTTATGCGTTCCTCTTAAATATTTAAGTTAAGAGTTCGACTTGAGCAGCAATAAATAAGTACTGAATCGGTTATGCTGTAAAAAAAAAAAAGTACAGCATGTTTTATTGTTCAGCAACATGGCTTGTATTCACTGAAGCAGTTTATTTTTACATAAGGTTGTACTGCACTTTACTGTAGTCTGTAAATGTAACGTGACATTTGAAGAGACTGCAGATGCTTCAAACACTTGTCCCATCACAGATTCAAAACCTCAAATATGAAAAATAATCCATTCAATTTTAAATCATGCACATTACAACCTTTCAACTACAATTTCCCAGACATTTTCCTCAGGTAAAGAAAATTTCACACCCACATAACAGCTTAGTAACAAAACATATGGAAGACTAATTTCATTCCAAGGTTTGAGGTTAAAAGAAAAGCATCTGTAGTGCAAATCACAAATAGGGGGTTCCCTTAAAGGTTCACAACATGCACCAGAGGTGTTGGTCGTTACTTCAAAAAAAAAAAAAAAAGAATCCTGAGATAAAGCAACCATGAGCTGTAAAACAATCTTTGTTCTCTGAATCTCTGATTCTGTGCTTACTGCCTTTCAACATTGTAAGGCATGTTTATATCCTGTTATTTCACAAAACCTCAAGATGTTATAATACTTCATAGAAAATAAACCTAAGGCATCAAAGTTTGCAGACCCTCAGCCCCCCGTCAGGACAGACATGTTTCTCTGCAGTTTTCTAAGTCAGACTCTTGGCTGAGTTTGTTGTTGAAAGCAGCAAACAGACAAAAAAAAAGTTAATCTAACAGGGACAATGTTCAGGCATAATAATATGACCCTTGTCAAGTAGTGTGTTCATCAGCCACAACCAGTTAAGCCATGGACTCAAATGACTGGTCTAACTAGACCAGTGAGGGAGTGCTTTGGTGTCTGGCACCAAGATCCTTTAAAGCACACGTTTCAAACTCTGGTCCTCAAGAGCTTTTAGACTCTGCTTCAAAACACCTGTAGTCACATTTTTAGGTCACGCTGAAGAACTCGACTCCATACAGAGGATGTAGTTTAGCCATTGATTCAGGTTTGTTGGACAGGGGATACATTTAAAAGTTGAAGGATGCTGGCCCTTGAGGACTTGACTGACAGCCTCACAGGGATTTTGAGCCAAAAAACCTTTGAATCGTTGACGATGAGAAACAAATTACGATAAGAGTTTTCCACAGTTGTCAAAAAGAATAAGACATTTTAAAAAGTGTTGACACAAATAGAGGCTTTTCAGGCCTGCTAGAACAGAAGACACTTCCACATATGGATACTGGTGTTCCAGCACCATCTTGATGCTTTTTACTCAACATGGTTGCTGACTAAAATGGGATAAACCTGACAAAAACAGACAGAGCTCAGTTCATGCTATTCCTACAAGCAAATAGTCCGATCGATAAGGCATCTGTAGGTGTTTGTGAGCATAAAGTTTACCAGGTACTACCAGGTATCACTTCAAGCAAAATCAGTATCGGCCAAAATCGGACTCGGTAGGTCAAGCTATTTAAAGATTGGTGATTAGCCAAAAAGGTGCAATCAATGCACCCCTAAAAATCCATGTTGGTGGTCATAATGTTATGCCTGACTAGTTGTACATGGGGTAAAGTTATAAGTTGTTAAATAAAAAATAAGTTACAATAACCCTTTCTGAAAGGCTATATATTTGACATCGGCGTAGAACAGAAGTGTAGCAGGTAGTCAAGAGTTGAGAAAGGAGAAAACGGATACTGGTTCTGGAGCCGATGAGACAGGCCTGCAGCCTGAAGGTTCCTCCTCTCTGTTTTCAATCCAAACCATGGAGGAGTTCTGTGAACATTCAGCGTTAAGTCCAGTTTGAGTCACGCTCGAACTCTCGTCTGTCTTGTTGGACTCTGCGTGCGGGATGCCTCGTCCGTACCCCCTGGTCACCAGCTCCATCCCACTAAACAGACTCAGGCTGCTCTGATTGGCCGGCGCACTCTCGGGTTTAGAGGTAAGAGAGGGACTTTCTTTGTCAATAAGTTCTGGGTCTCCAGCAGTCCTGACTGACTCGACCTTATTGCTGGTCAGATCGTCCAGTTGCTCCAACGTCGAGCATCTCCAAGTCTCATCCAGACTGGAAGACGAAGACAGGAGATTTTGCGGTTGGATGATGCTGGACGAGAGCTCAGACTCATTAGGTCCAGAAAAGGTGTCGGCTGAGTTTGTTGCTTCTGAGCTCTCCAAGTGTGCAGCGGGGTGACACTGATTAGACGTTGCCTGATGGCTGCTTTGCGCCGCGTTTTGTCTGGTGGCTTGTTGTGGTCCGCCCATCAGAGCCTCAAACTGTCGCAGGATCTGGAGAGAGACGATAAGCATTCCACCTAATCTCAAACCCTTTTGACCTCTCAGCCCCTCCCTTCCCCGTCTTCCTCTCTTACCTTGGTAGCCTTGTTGGCCACCGGTCCTGGAGGGCCCTCACTGAGCTGGCAGAGTCTGAGCTGAGTCGCTCTGAATGTTTGCTCCAGAGCAAGAAGGTCGGAGGTCATGAGGCAGGCGATAGCACACAGAGCCCGCTGCGGGATTAGAGAACCACAGGTTTACAGGAAGAACAACTCCTCACAGCGGACTGAAGGCTTGTCAGAAGGAGTGCACCGATCTTTAAATAGCCTGACCTGCTCATTCCGATTTTGGAATCGGAATGAGTGACTTTTCAGACAATCAAGTTGGCATCAGTGGGGTGTCACCACCCTGATTAAATGTCATGATCAGGGAGCCTTCAAAATGTGTCTGAAACACTACAAATTAGGTCACTTAACTACGTCACTGCCGTTCAAGTGCAACATATGTTAACGTTTTCACAAGCTTGAACTAAAAATGGAGTCAACCTTCGTTAGGTACATTTATTTCACCTTTTCTCTCCCTCTGCTTCAGACAGTTGCCTCTAGATTTTCTTCACTCCTGAGAGCAACGCAGTGCACGGCAGCAAACTTTGCAGCCAGACAGTCAAGAGCCTACAGGGTCTAGTCTGGGTTGGTTTTTGAAAAATAAAGTAACTCTAAATGCTTCATAATATTTAACTTCAAGGCGGCTTTTATTTTACGCCACCATCAGTTACATGTAGAAGAAACCCTGGATTTGATCAGTAGATTAGATCAGTTTCTAAAGAATCGACCCGTCGCCGATCTCCCAAAATGAAGGAAGTCGGGGCCGATTGATCAGTGCACCCCTGCCTCTCTGTGAGGTGTTTTTTTTACCATCTTAACTGTGTATGATAGATCTTGAAGCTTGCTTGAGAGCAACTCCACCACAACTTCACAATTAAGAGTAGAACACCTGAGAAGGAGGGAAAGAGACATTAGCATAGATGACAAAGAGAAAGAGAGAGAGCAGTTTGAAGAAGAAGAGAAGCACAGACTCTTTCAGGAAGTGTTGACTCTCCTCTCTGGTCAGGAAAACTTTGGATCCTTCAGTCAGTCTGCTGATCAGAGCCATCTCCTGACCACAGTCCCCCAGCTGCAGCGCTTCGGTCCTACATGTGGAGAGCAAGGCTTTTACAGAGCAATCCACTACAATGCAATTTTAACATCTTGTTGGTTTGGTTCAGCTGTAGTCCAAGCATTTTTGGTCTCATGAAGGTGGATTTATCTGAGCAAAAGCTAGATCACCCAGGCAACCGAGCAGAGGCTATTCTGTGGCAGTTCCAAGAAGAACCACACAAGAAGCTGAAGAGGCGAGCGTGACGCGGTTCCCCTGGTAGATCTGTCTATAAAACATGACTCATTAAAATTCACAACATTTTGAAGTGGGGAAGCCAGTTAAAGACTAGCTGGACACAGAGAGCTTCAGTGGGGAAAAAACCCTCACAGCCACTGGAATAAAAAGAAGACTTACGTTACTGAAAGAAAGAAATGAGTAATTATTCACAAAATATCCAGAGAAATAAAAGTGTTTGAGTTATTAGGTTTCAAATAGGGGTGACTGACAGGGACTGAGCATTTTATCATTATACTTTGAAGTACTTAGTGCTATAATGACAACAGTGATACAAAAATGTTTCAGGTGACTGCATGGAGCAACATTCAGAGCATCATGTGGAAAAACATTCACATGTGATATAAGCGTCTTTGGGGCGCCGCTTACTTGAGCATGATTTATGTCACTAAAATGATTAGATGAAACATCATTTAATCATATTTTCAAATTTACTTATATTTATTGATGCTCTGGTGGAAAAAAAAAAAACAGGGAACTTTTTTTTTTTACATTAATTGAAATTTATGGTGACAATGTTAAATCAAAAATGTTCACAATAAATAATAAACGATATGATTAAAAAGTAAGTTTTTTTAAGTTTCACTTTCAAATGGAGGACTTAGACTTGAATGCGCACAATGCACAGACAACAAAAGTAACAGTGTAAAAACTCAATGACGTCATGCATTATTTTATCCATCCATCCATTTTCTTCCTCTTATCCGGGGTCGGGTCGCGGGGCCAGCAGCTTCAGAAGGGAGGCCCAGACTTCCCTCTCCCCAGCCACTTCTTCCAGCTCCTCCGGGGGAATCCCAGGGCGTTCCTAGGCCAGCCGAGAGAATATAGTCCCTCCAGCGTGTCCTGGGTCTTCCCCGAGGCCTCCTCCTGGTAGGATGTGCCCGAAACACCTCGCCAGGGAGGCGTCCAGGAGGCATCCTGACCAGATGCCCGAGCCACCTCAACTGGCTCCTCTTGATGTGGAGGAGCAGCGGCTCTACTCTGAGTCCCTCCCGGATGACCGAGCTCCTCACCCTATCTCTAAGGGAGAGCCCAGCCACCCTGCGGAGGAAACCCATTTCGGTTGCTTGTATCCGTGATCTCGTTCTTTCGGTCATGACCCAAAGCTCATGACCATAGATGAGGGCGTTATTTTATATTATATTTATTTTATATTATATTTAGAATTCCTAAGTGCACTTTCTGAACCATTTGAAAGGTTTGTTTCAGTTTATTTTTTGAATGTTTGATAAAGGTAGCCTACCCACCAATTTTATCAGCTTCAGTTTCTTTATTATTTATTTTACATTGGTTGTTCTATTTCTTATTGCACCGATAGAATAAATTAAAGTTGTTTTTACATGTTTGTTAGATTGTAAAGTTATTGCTGTATTTCAGTGTGCTGTATTGGTGCAGTTAGCAAATGAATTAGTAATCAAGGACATTTATCTCTATTTCAAAAAAGAAACGTTTTAAGTCGATCTCGGGTTTTTCTGTACCAGATTGGTATCGGCCGATACTAAACCAATAACACTTCCAATAACTTCAGTATTGGAAGTGAAACAAGTGGATCAGAGAGTATATAGTAAGTGTCAACTGACAGAGGAGGTTCAGGCTTGTCCTGAGCAAGTTTACGCTTAAAAAAAAAAAAAAAAAAAAAAAAGCCCAGCTTTTCATAGTTTACCCCCAAAAAACTCCTAAACGTAGTTAAACAATGAAAACAGATGTGCGTGCTTTTTCCTAGTTTTACCTCCACTAGGTCTGGATTTCAACACAGACGCTGATGGAATAAAATGGGACCAAATATAGTTAGATGAGTTCTGAGGCGGAGACACATATTCACTAAGTATGTAAAACTCAGTTAAAAACCACAGCAACATGTCCAGCTAACGGATTTTAACAGCAGCTACTGACCGTTCAAAGGGGTCCCCGTTACTTTCTCTGCTGGCTCCTGATTGGCTCCTGCTGCCAGCTGACTTGCTGCCAGCAGAAGCTCTGCTGTTGGCGGCCATGTCCTGTGAGGAGTTGTGAGAGGAGCCGTTGCTGCTGTCCGTCTCTTCCCATCCGCCCCCCACCTGCCCCGGGCATCGCTGGCTGGCTGTGGCGATGAGGGGACACACAGAGAAGGGATTTATTTATCTTTACGTTACCATGCCGCCAGGGCTGCATCGGCTTAGAAAAAGCAGAAAGTTGGTTTACTGCCTAAACTGCTGCACTGTTCCACAGGTTGGGACTTTGACTGGGTCGTTCTAACACATGAATATGTTGTATCTTCATCGTCGTTGTCCACATCGCAATTATTCACCACGACAACAGAAACAAATACACTGACTTTGTGGCTGCAACGTGGCGAAAACACTGAGAGGCTGAAGGAGTAATAATTTAACTAACAACACAAATGTCTCGCCTTTCGATCTGTGAGTGGGCAGGTTATAAGCGCACGCTGCCACGGCAACCTCTATTGGTGCGGATGGCGCCACGACGGCCCGGTAGTGGTTCTCATGCAGGCGGATGCCCTGGTGCTCGGTGGGGGGAAGGACGGCGCTGGCCACCACCTCAGCAGCCTTATGGATCTTATCCAGCAGGGTGTCGCTGCCTACACACACACACACACACACGCACGCGCACACACACACACACACAGCTTCAGCATGGAGAACGCTCCAGAGACTGAACAACAAACCGCAGTCCCTCACCTGTCCCCTGCGTCCCCGGACTGTACCCAAATCCCTGCAACCCCGACCTTTGGGAGCCTGCTGACCCCATTCCTAAACAGAAACAAACACACTGACAAGTGTTTGTTTCCGAGGTGAAACATCACAAAGCTCTTTTTTTTTAAATAGCACATATACTAACCCACAGATGTTGGGCCTGTGGTGTGAGGAGCAATGCTGTCTTTGGTGGAAACTGTATCTGTAAAAAGTAAACGGGCCACTTCCTGTAAAGACAACAGTTCAAACTTACAGTCACTGGAATCAGAATCCCTTTATTGTGAAAGAAAGCACAACGACATAAAAAAAAAACGGCAGCTCTGGAAGGCAGTGCAAATACATAAACAAAAGAATACATCATATGTAAATGAGCAGTATTATGTATTTTCCAGGCACATTGTGCCATTTTATAGCACAATCAAGTAGCTGTTACCTTCAGTTGCTATAAAAATTATGCATTTCCAATTTGACTTCGTAATTTAACGCCTTGAAATTGGGCCTCTGTCTCTTTAAAAACTCTAGTTCTTCCTGAAACTCTCGTCACAACATGACTTCTCTATTAACCCTTTAACCATGTTTTTACCAGCGTCTCACTGAGAAGTGATCTATAATGAGATCAGCTGAGAAGCAGTTCCACCAGCTGCTTGCTAATTGCTGATATCCTGCGTCAGATATCCAAGTCAGATGATATCCTGCGTCTCACCTGTGCTGCACTCCTCACTCTCTGGTACAGCGCCGTGCCGTGGACGGGATCTGGAGCGCCGCTGTAAGCTGAAAGGCAAGTTTGCAGAGCATAAACAACCTGCTGCGGTTCAGGAAGTACGTGGAGCCTGAAGCTCCTGAAAACATCCGAGGGGCGGGGCTCACTCGACGCCTGCTGGATGAAGGTGGAGTTCCTTCTGAGCTCCGTGAGGAAGTGCTTTGAACCGTGTCCGCACAGATGGATGAAGATCTTCAGCACCTGGTTGGGGGAGAGGAGAGGCATCAGGAACCGAGAGGACAGGGAGGCGCGGCTGGCGCCGGTCGCTCTCACCTTCAGTTTGACGTGACATGACTCCACTTGAAGCCTCTCCAGGAGATATTCCAGCAAACACTGGCCATAACCGGACGACTCGTGGCAGATTTCTAACAGCGGGGTTAAAGGTTAAAGGTTCGTTTTGATAAAGAGCAGCATCCTCTACATGAGTACAGCTTGAAAATAATCTAAAACATCAAACATAACATTTCATCAGAGCTTTTCTAAAAAAAAAAAAAAAAAAAAAAATCTGGAAAGTGTGGCAGGCATTTGTATTCATCTCCCTTTATACAGATTGCATGAAATCTAGGGCTGGACAATAAATCAATGACAATATATATTGTGATAGGCACGTGATCAATATCAACAGATATTGATAGAATATTCAATAATTTCACTGAACTCCAATTCAGAACTGCACAGCATTCTGGGGGATGTAGGCAGGGGTAAGGCTTTAGTTGCCCAACCTCTCACATTAACTTACTCACTCTTTGGTTACCTAGCAACAACCTGTTGAGTAACTTGTGCAGCAGCAGTTTCATGTTTTGCCACCATGCCTCAGAACTGCTTAAAAACACAACAACAACAACAACAACAACAACAAAACAACGACGTGGAGAGAAAACTGGATAAAACATGACAGGTCACGCTACCGTCTTGGCAGTATGTCAAATATTTAAAACAAAATACTAATCAAGAATTGTGGATATTGACTGATATGAAACCCTTATATTGTGATAATCCAGTCCTACCAAAATCAGTTTCTATTTTATTAAACACTGTACTGAACCCTCCCCCCCAAAAAGACAGCATCCTGTAGACAAGGGGTGACCAATGTGTGGCCCGCAGGCAAATTATGGGCCCAAACATGTCAGTGAAAACTGCTCAATTTATCATCATAATGTGGAAAGAGAATGAGCAACTGTTGACTGACTAAAACATTAATAAAGATGCAGAAAAGAAGCCACCAGCTCTGGAGGAGCTGCAGAGACAAACACATCAGATGGGCGAATCTGTCAATCAAGTTAATAAGAGTGGCAGAATGAGATTTATTGTTGGAGGAAAGCAACTGTTAACAGTTTGCCACAAAACATGTAGGAAACAGAATGCATTAAGGTCAAATGGGACCAAAACTGACTTTTCTGGCCTCCATGTAAAAACACTTTGCAGTGGTAAATCTGTATAACGGTGAAACCATGGTGGTGGCAGCATCTTCCTATACTATTCTTCTGCAAAGACATTAAAGAATAGTTGACTTTAATTTGTAAAAAAAAAAAAAAAAAGAAAGAAAGAAAAAAAAACCAGAAATGTAATATTTTTCTTAATGTTAGCCGTTAACATAAAATCCCCTCCAAAAAATATCCATATAAGTTTGGGGTGTCACTATGCTGTATTGTGTGAATACTTTTATGCTGAGTGGAACCGTGTAGCACTGAAGACTGAGATCTTGGGGGAAAAAACCCTGCAGGAACCCAACAGCCAGACAAGGATACTTCCAATCTCCTGGAAAAGGTAGCCAGGACAAGGAGTTTCATCATCTGCAGTTGCCTTCATCAAGGTGGGGATCTAAAATTATTATTATTATTAGGATATTAACACACAGGAGCCAGAAAAGTTGTTAATAGTAATATATATAATAACACAGTAATTTTCAGCTCTAACAAAATAAGATATGTCAAGATAAACTTGTTTATTTAGGTGTTTAGCTTGAATGCTAGCAATAAGAAGCTACAAGCAGGATAAAGCATTAAAGGAGAGCAAGTTAGCATTAGCTCCTACTTGTCATCTTCCTCTAGTGTGTTAGCTGCTCGGTCATCATTCAACACAAGTTAAATTCACTTACTTTCTGCAGGAAAGATAAACGTTCCATAAATGCTGCCATGATTTAGCAGTCCTAGCTGCGTGTCACTCATTTTCCGGCTAATCTGGGAAGGTGGGTTCAACATTGACAGATAGCCAATCAGAAGGCAGTAAATAGAATACTTCACGTCTATTCGCGTACTGACCTCTTCTCAGCGTGGGAATCAGCGAATCAGGTAGAAGGAAAGGCTCCCGGCCCATAACGTTTTCACAGGCATCATTTTGACTGACAGCTATGTGAGCCAATCAGACTTAGACTGTCAGGCGGACCTTTTTCCTTCATGTAACAGAGATTGCAACATGGCGCTGTCCATGGCGGGCATGAATACACTATCTACTGGATGATATCTTTGTTTTAAACAGGTTTTGGGTTTGTTCGTGAGTTTAATAAACTAATAAGCACTACAGAATTTCTTTTTTTGCTGTTGTTGATGTGAAACACAAAGGACCAAGCATGTCGGGGTCAAATGTATGGAGTCGTAGCCGAGAGAGATTGAGACGGTTCCCTGAGCTGTTAGCTCAGTGTGCAGATGAGGTAAAATCCAACATGATGAGGCTTGTTGATGACCTGTTTGTCCTTCATTAGGATTCCCCAACAGATGAACTGGGTCACTGTGCTTTGTTTGTTACACTGTTTCCTAAATATTTATTCCACTGTGCATTCTGGGCTGTTTTAATATTAACAAAAATATTAATTAAAACGTGTGTATTTAAAGGTTGTAGTCTCATTTACTAAATTTGTATCAAACATATGCACTTTTTAAAGCATTTTGTATTCCTGTATAAGTTTGATGTAGGTCGTAATATACGAATTCCCTCATTAAAGGCGTCATAAGGTGCACTTAAAAAAAGGGGGGGCGATTTAATAGCACTTAATTGAAAATATTACACAAAAAAAAGCACAAAACTGCAAAGTGTGGCATGCATTTGTATCCAATTCCTTTAATCTGATTAGCCTAATTAAAATCTAGTATTAAACTGGCTTCACTCGGGATCTTATTTGTAAATACAGCCCACCTGCAGCGGACCTAGATTCAGATGAAAATCAGTAAAAATAAAGACAAAAAAAAATCCCCAAAACTTATCATTCCAATCCAACAAAGCTTGCTTCTTTTTTTTTTCTTTTAGCAAAGAAGACAGGACAAAGTTTCAGTTTCCTAGATGTGCAAACCTGATAGACATACAGTATATCAGGGACATCGTGTATAAACTTTTCTATAAAAAACCCCAGAAATTTTCTTGAAAATAAAAAGGATATTTCTGAGCTCGGCAAGTCAAAATTCACTAGAAAATATTAAAATTTTCTACTTTTCATCGTCAGAAACTTCCATGTTTTCTAGAAAATCACCAAGATCCATTTTTTGTAGTGGAAATTTACTCGGGCTTTTTTCCCCCTAACTTAATACGCAGTCGTATAGAAATATCACCATAACTGGAGTGAATAAAAATGGACACTCTACTTCAGAGGTGAAACTAAATATCCCCTGCAATTTGATAAAAATAATATGACTGACTTATCTTTGTTTCATTTGAATCCTTTGCTGTAGGCAGCCGTTTATGGAAAGTGTGTTGCTGCGACAACAACTGGCAAACAGGAGCTGAAGAAGGATGTGTGTGCTAAAGAGTTTGAGGCACTAAAGACCTGTTTTACAAATGCAGTAAGTTACAGTTCGTAATGGTGGAAATGGTGTTAATGGACTTAGAATTATTGGTTAATAAGTAGCTTTTCTCACTATTTGTTTCCCAGGCCAAGAAGAAAACCAGATGACACATCTGGACTGATCTGTGGGAGAAAACTTTCCAAGTGGAGCTTTGATGTGATGTTATGATAGGGAAGACAAACTATTTCATTTCAGTCGATATTTATACAAACCAGCAATCGATAATGTTGAATATCTTTTATTGGATTTTTTTATAAGCAAAATATTACACATAGAAAAATCTGCTTGTAAAAATGATCTTGATCTTCACAGGAGAGACCAGAAAATACAGTCAGGATTTAAAAACCGCACGTCTCATCGCCTTCATTTCATTGTTATTGTGTAGAAAAATGAAGGTAAAGGGAGAAAAGAGAAAAAAGTGTGGGGGAAAAAATTGCACATATAGTCTGTTCTGCAGCATATTGAAGGGAAGGCACCAAGGAAACGAGCTACGTTCAGCTGATGTGCTGTTCATAAGGCTGCAACGCACAGAGAGACTCAACCGAGTTTAACAGAACAGGAACTGAGCGTGAAAACTAGAGGCAGTTCCATCCACACAAATATTGACATTAAATACAGAATATTCCTGCTCAGAAATGACAGATTTTGCATAGATATTTTTATTTACACAGTGACCTTTCCAGAATGTTCATATGAGACAAAAATAAGTTAATATTTACAGACTGTAGCGCAGACTTTGAGTCAGCTGTGGAGCAGAGGCTGATGAAGGCAGCGGCGTTCTGAGGTTCTGCAGATTTGTGCTGTAAAGCTGGAGAGGAGGAGTGTGTGTGTGTGTGTGTGTGTTATTCTGCTCCATCTTCCCCTGCAGCCTGTTTAATCTGTCTGGAGTGCAACACTCCCCCGGCCAGCAGCTGCTGCTCCAGGGCAGCATGCAGGTCTGGGCCCCCCAGCTCCAGGAGGGGCTCCAGGCCGTGGACCCCTCTGGATCCTCTGGTGTCCCCCGGGGGCCCTGCAGCCTCTCCGGGCCCCAGGGCTCTCTTCCTGCGCCTCAGATCCGTCTCTCCCTGATCCCTGGCCGTCTCATGGGAGCCCTGGAGGCGCTCCTCGGCCCCAGGGTCGGCGTCGGCTCCGGGGCCATCCTCGGAGGAAGCTTTCTCTTTCAGGTCTCTTCCTCCCATTTTCAAAGCTTCGCCCTCGTCTCCCTTGGCGTTTCTGGCATCTAGAACCCGCTGCAGCTGCTCCAGCCTCTCCTGAGTCTCCTTCGCCTCCTGCTCTCTCTTTGCTTTCTCGTTGATCTCATCATCAACCTGGAGCTTCTCAGAATGCTTTGCCTTCTCAGCGAGCTCCTGCTCTCTGTTCAGCTTCTCTCTCTTCTCTCGTTCCAACCGTTCCTTTTCCACCCGCGCCTCCACTTCTCTCTCTATCCTCTCATTTTCAGCTCTCTCTCTCTCTATCCTCTCATTTTCAGCTCTCTCTCTCTCTATCCTCTCCCTTTCAGCTCTCTCTCTTTCTAACTGCAGTTTTCCCCGTCCCTCCTTCTCCAGGAGTTCCTTGGCCAGCCGTGCTTGGACTTCCTTCTCCATCATCTCCCTCTGAGGTTTTTCCTTTTCCAGCTCGTTCTCACTGGCAGTCTTTTTATTTCCGTCTCCGTCCAGCTTGTCCTTGTCCAGTGCGTCCTTTTTGAGGTTTTCCATCGCTTCTTTTTCCTTATCGAGTTTTCTTTCTTCGTCTTTGACCTGAGATGCCTGATCATTTTGAGGCTCTGTGGATTTTTTCTTCCCTAGCCGGACCCCCCGGGCCCCAAACTCGCTCTGCTGCTGCTGAGACTCTCCTCCTGGTGCAGCTTTGGCGTCCTCCTTGTAAGCAGCAGCAGCTTCTTTAGCAGCCTCGCCTGCTGCGTTCCCAGCTGGAGCCGCTCTCTGCTCCCCAGCAGCAGCATCTTGTTCTCCAGCTGCTGCTGCCTTCGGTTCTGATCTCACGCCGGGATCTTTGGCTTTCCCCGCTCCTTCGTCCTGGACTCCCTTCTCTGCCTCAACATCTGCAGCTCCTTACACACGCAAAAATAAATAATGAATTATTGTTGTCAATAAGTCGTTAAAATCATGGCAGTGATGGATTTAAACATTTACATGAGATATATTCATAATTAAGTCATGGCACTAAACATTCAATTTATCAGCCAATCAGAAGACGTCGCACCACTTCTAACACCACTTCCTGTCTTCATCATCGTTTTCTCCTGCTGTTGATCACATGAATCTTGCGATGCAAAAAAAGTGTTTCCATCGCAGTTTTGCAAAATACATCTATTTAGATACGGCTGAAAAGCCACCTCATCCTACTGCAAAAAATGTTTTATCAAAAAAAACATTTTTTTTAACTGGTACATTTCCATCAAGTAAAATAATTTTTGTAATTTGCACAATTCTACGGTCAAAGGAAACACAGCTACAATTCTGCTAACATCAAAAAACATTTCCATTAAGCAAAACGTTAAATTAATTTTGCAATTATATGGCAGCGGAATATTACTCAGCTGCTCAGCACATGTATAAATCAGCTGACCAGCAGTGATGTGTGTGCGTGTGTGTGTGTGTGTGTGTGTGTGTGTGTGTGTGTGTGTGTGTGTGTGTGTGTGTACGCACTGCCCGGCTGCTTCTGGTGGATCTCCTTGTGCTGCTCTTCTATGACGGCCAGCAGCTTCTCCTGCTGGTCCAGAAGCCTCTTCTGCTGCTCCTGCTGCTCCTTGATCAAATTCAGCAGCACGGCGTGGTCCACCTGGCCCTCTGCACGGACACACACACATCCAGCTGAAGCAAGACACACTTCTGAGTACAGGGTGACAGACCACAGCCTCAGGAATGAGAGGACTCAACTACACGTTAGAGGGGAAGGTGGATGGAGGATCTGTTCTTCACTAACAGAGATGCACCAGGTTCAGTTGTTCACCTGCAGGTCAAGTTTTTAGCATTTTGATTCTTCAAAGTGCAACAAAATCTAGAAAACATGGACATGTTTTTGTAGCCTTCCTGACGAGAGCCGGTAATATTTATATTAGAGGAAACGTCACACTGTGTGAGAAACAATAGCTGTTAAAAAGGATTTGAACTTTTAGAATGAAAACAAAAAAAGTATCTAATATTAATCATTAATGGGTTAGCACTAATAACGTAGCAGTTATCTGTGTGTTCCGTGGAGAATGTAGAGCTTTACCGTAGCTCTAAGACGGGGGTCAAAATTATCGAGTCAAAAGTGTTTACAGGCCAAGAAAATAATAAAAAAAGGAACTAAAATCAAGCAGAAAGTTATGAAGATTCAGGTCTTTGGAAAGGCATCTTTCCAATAAAAGTCTATTTATTAAAAAAGCATGGCCACAAAAATAACAATACTTTGTCTCGTAATTAAGATTTTCCATTGGAAGAGAATTATGTCAGCAATACTTTTACCCCGATTAAAAATAAAAAGTTCAATAAACAAATTGGTATCACTGTTAAAAATAGGATTGTAAATTTTCCTTGGGGCAGCCAGTCACCATTCAGAGCAGAGGAAGTTGGAAACTTAACCATCTCCATCTTGGTGCATCTCCATTCACAACCATTGTTCAACTAATGCAGCAGTTAGTAAAATGAGCCGCGTGTTAAAGTAATGATTACTGATCAGCTGATGAGTGAGTGTGGTGACAGACTGTGACAGAGACTAGAAGGAAAGAGGGAGTCCATACCTGCAACCAGCTTTTTTATCACTGCCATTTGAATCCACCAGAGAGAAGGAAACAAAGGAAAGGCGTTAAGAGGAGGAGAAAAGTAAACAACAGAATATAAGAGAGAACAAGCCACATCAGACAACCGAGTGCACCAAGAATCAGGGAATAAAATCAGATCGCCGCGTGTCTAACACCTCAGGTGCAACAAGCAAAGAGAGAGGAAGAGAAGAATCAAAGTTAGATTTTAACTCCAGGAAGCTGTTTGGGAACCAGGCCGGGTTTCTGACATGGTTTCCTCTGATTGTCCAAATCAGTGGGTAGAAACGTACCTGGAAACCAGCACAGGTAGGGAGGCAGAGCCTGAGCATCACAGCGTCGGAGTGGTCGACTATCTCAGAACATTGTTTGTTATCCTGCAGGTTTTGTTTTCCATTCATTTTAAATCATTAGCCTGTTAGCTTCAGATGTTAGCGATGTTGTAAAGTATCGCTCCACCAGCCATGGTAGATGAAAATGTTTGAGGAAATTCTAAAGAAAAGTCCATCATGGAAATAAACTTAAATACAGGGAGCAGCAAACTTGAATATCAGAAATGACTCAGAGTGAGCGCCTGATGGATGAACTGGATTCAAATCAACTGGAACGTTTTCCTTCAAAAACAAACCCACCGTTTTGGGGGAGCTGGGATATAGTCACAAAGTTGGGGTTTAATTCCAGTTTCCTCTGTGATCACGTTAATGAGCCTTCAAGCAAGGCACTATTTCAAAGAATGTTCTATTAAAAGTCTGGCAGAATTTTAATGGTGTTGTTCCCAGATACTCATCCAGCTGCAACTAAAGACAAACGGACAAAATGTTTGAAACGTGTTTTGACAGTTTGAAACGTGACACAATGTGTCAAAGTTCAATGGGTGTGAATACTTAAGCATTTAACTTTTTAATGAGTCAAATTTCACCAAATGAATTCCCTACATCTTATTGAACATTTTTAAACTAACTATTGTTTTATTGTAAGGCTTTCAGAATGAACAGAGGCACATGTAGAGTGCTCTCCAAAACACATTTTGCTGGACAAGAAATTGCTCCAGTTATTATTGTGATAAATGATAATATTGTTGAGACAATTTTCAAGTCATATATTGGTAATGGAATAATGCTGCCAGTTAACTCTCTCAAAGACCAATAACTGTGATCTTCTTGTAAGGAACGTTTCACACTGGAACTGGAATACATTTTAAATATCAAAAATGAAACGGAAATAAAAACCACTTGAAACCAAAACTGTAAGTAAAATGGATTATGACGCATCTGTAAACAAAATTTCACTTTAAAAAATATTAAGAAATCACGAGTGAAGTTCATTTTAGTTTATGTGATTAATCGATTCATTGCTTAATTGCTTATTGCGACAGGCTTCATCCCCAGTAAAACAGAGGCTGGACCAGTTGGGTTCTGGTATCCTACTGCTGCTTCTGTCACGTTATATTTCTGCACATCTCACTTTTTCTAACTTCATGTTTAGTAAATTAGGCTGAACCTACCGTCCATCTTCTCGTCTGCTGTGTCTTTGCTGTCTGCAGCTGCGCCGCCGTCTGCGGCTGCGCCAGCGTCTGCCACAGGGTGACGCTCTCCTTCAGCATCTGGAGCTGTTCAGAAATTTCATAGAAATTGGACAAAACATACAGAAGGGAATAGCTGCATATTCCCTATATTGCTAGTTGTAAAATCTTTACCCTTTTCTGCAGCATTGGGTTGTTTGGCAGCTTCTTTGGCTGGTGCTCCTGCTGCCTGATTGGCTGCTGCAGCTGCATTGTCGTTGGCAGGATCTTTGGCAGGTTTTTCCACCTCCTTCAGTGCAGCAGAGTCCTGCTTGCCCACATCTCTGACCGGCTTCTCCAGCACCTCATTGGACGCCACCGGACCACCTGCCTTCCCCTCTTCCTTCCTTCCAGCAGCCTCTTCGGCGTTTCGTTCTTTGCTGTTGTCTTTCTTCAGGTCGGGCCCCGGCTCATCCCTTTGTGGCTCTGCTTTGAGCCCTTCTTCAGCTTGCTTCTTCTCTTCCAGCTCTGGTTTGTCCTTCCTGGAGTTGACCCTCACTTCATCCTGAGGGATGGGCGGTTCATGGCGGTGGGCTTCCCCCTCTGCCACAACTGCGGCAGAGTGAACAGACAGCGGGCGTAAATGGCTCCGGATCTGCTCCGTTTCACAGTTTGCTTCAGCTTCCTTACCGGCCTCGGGGCGGTCCAGCTGCACCACTTCCTCCTCCTCCCTCTCCACGGGCCCTTTGATCTGGGGGGGCTCAGGCCGCACCACATTCCCTTCTGGAAGAACAGGCTTCTCTATTTCTACTGGTTTTTTGACCGCAGCATCATCTGTGAGGACAAGAAAAACTTTATCAACTCAAACACCTGCAGTATGTTACGGAGACTCAACATGCACTAATATAGTTTGTGTTAATTTGTGTTGAAAATCAAGCTACTTTTTCCGTCTACTCAACTTTTCACCAATAAGTTTGCTTCCAGAACACTTTTGTTTGTGGCTTGTAAATGACCCTCTGTCTAACTTATTATTGGTCTTGTGTTAAATTTAAATTTTGGGGTTTTAAGTGACAGCCATAATCATCATAAGAATGTACACACTCTGTGTGTAATTAATCTATGTAAAATACAAATTCCCCTTTTTGATTTAAACTGCTAAAATTAATAAGTTTTTTGATAATACAATTTATAAAGATGCATGTATTTTAGTTTTCAAACTGCTGATTTCCGAAGATCCACTAGGTGGCAGCAAATGCAAAAACAACATATCTGACGCCTCGTCTGAGAGTAAAAGAGTGAAGACGATTTAAAACTAACAGAAAACAGGTGGATTGTTTGCTCCAGGAGGATAATACAAGGCTTCTGCAGGTTTTACCAACTCAATTTTAAGACTTTTAAGAATTAAATTAAATACCTGTATCACGATACAAATGTACAAAAGAAAATTGCGTCACTTTTATATTGTGCCAAGCATTTTTTTGCCCAGAATGCACGTGGCAGCAAACGGGTTATTTCAATAGAAATTAGTCGGTGGCGAAGACGGACGTCGACTCGTCCAACCAACTGGCACTTAGGAAAAAAGCTAGCAAGGGCTTATAAGCAGCTAGTTAGCGATAGCCTCAACCGTAGACATAATATGAGAGTAGACCCCGCCCGCATTGGCTGCTCCGGCGCAGAAAATACGGCGGCCATCTTGGAGCGGTCGTCCCTTCTACTTTGCTCAACCAAAACGAGAAGGTCCTCGCTGCAGCAAACAGAAAGGGGCGGGGACGGACCACTGTCAGCCTCATACTTTATTTGGAAATGGGACCATTGCACTCCGGAAGTGAAGGGGGCGCTATTTCTGTTTGCTGCAGCGAGGTGTACTTGACTAAAACAGCAGATGTCTCAGCACTGAGGGATATTGTTGTTCGGATCGATGGACAATTGATGTGAGGGCTCCACAAACAACATTTCACAAGTAAGGTGGACATATTATTGTGTATATTCTGTGACTGAAATATTACTTTACTGTATTTATGTCCACCGGCGAGATACCAGCTAATATTAGCTACAGTGATTGGTGTAATACGGGGTTCAGCCCCGCTATGAAGGCTAACTGAGATTCTGTAAATATAAAATTTTTTATTATTCTCTAACATTGACTTAGATTATCTGACACAAGAGCCTACATTAGAAATGAAACAATGTAACATACATTATAAAACTTATATTATGTGTTATAACATTCACCAGTAAAGTTTACACAGGTGGTAAAGACTATTATTTATATGTAATTCTGTCAAAAGTAAGATAGCTCCCAAATCTTCCGTTTTTGTTTTGAAGGTTTCCTAAAGACACGATGTGAGGAAGAAGAGGGAGATATTTTTAAAGAGAGACGGATTCACGGTACAGCACGGATGAATCTCACATCGGATTTTGGACTCAATCTCAGCTGCTGAATCTCTGAAGCTAGAACTCGTCGCTGAAAAACATATAGCTATATATACACCTATATATATGTATGTGCATACATATATATATTTGTGTTTGTATAGTTATATAAATATGTATTGATATTACTAAATAATTTATTAAATAAATTATGAACGGCTGTGTGCTTTGTAATATGCTCATCATACATCAATATCAAAATATTCATTCCTATTCTATTGTTATAGCCACTAAGTATATTTAAATATGCTGAACTATGTATTAAAAACATACTTAAAAAATACAATTGTTTATAAATGTAGCTTTGACAGATGTTTGATATGGTTTCCAGTAACAAAAAAGTGTGTTATAATCGATCAAATGCGCTGATACGTCATTGTGCTGCTAAACACATAACAGCGAGTGGAGTACCGCTCCAAGATGGCCGCCCTAAATCTCGTCAGCGACAATAGGCGAGAGCGGTCCATGAGGCGTCTATCCTTATATTACGTCTATGGCCTCAACCACCTGGAGTCACAGAACGGAATAAAGATGTCTGCGTGCGACTAAAACTATTGCCTGACAGAAAAGTCCCACCAGAAAAATAAACTACCATACATACCTACATATGAGACTAAATAATTATCTTTATTTTAGATACATTAATTTAATCTTAAGACTTTTTGATGTTGCGCTGACACCCTACAACAAACAGAAAATAAACATGTTAGAGGAAATAAATTGGGAAAATAATGTTTTTGTCTTTTTTGTATTTTTTTTAAATAATGAAGAACTGTGAAGTTTACGACTCTTCTTACTCCTGTGTTACCCCAAAACAGCAAACCCAGATAAAACAATGTTCTCCAGGTCTCATTGGTTTGCTTCAGCTCCCTCTGAGCCCACAGCATCCATTTGCTTCGTACAGGTCGAGCCTGCAGTCATTTTCTAGCTGCCACAGGAGGTATGAGGGTAGAGGAGGCTGAACATGGTGTGTTTTAAGGGGTTGGGGGCTGGTAGGAGAAATGAACAGAGGCAGAGGGGCTGAGAGAAATTGCTGGAGTTTGAAGGGCATCAATCCCGCTTCATCAATGTCAAGCACTGAGCGCTGCTTTCAGATATTATCAAGAGGTTATCTCCTCATCCTGCCTGCCTGCCTGTCTGACTACCAGTCACCCTGTCTGTCTCTTTTCTTCTCAGGGAAATAGAAAAAATAACATTCTTCTGCAGCTGTTCTGTGCTTTAGTTTTAATCTCAATAGCTCTTTGCCTCTGGTAAATTTTTTCTCCACAAAGCTCATTTAGTCTGCTGCACAAGCCTTTGGAATTTGAAAGCAAAACAAGAAACAAGCATCTCCTTTCTGTTGCTGGTGCGTTTTACAGAAAATAATGACATGCAGTGGTGCTGGCCAATCTCACACTCAGCAGACGGCCCCAGCTCCGGCTCCGGCTCTGGCCCACTGAGGTAAATGTTTCCACGGCTCATTAGAAAACCACTTTCATTTACAGTCCATCAAGTGGCTAAGTGTCTGGCAGCCATTAGAGGAAGTCATGATCTTTACCGTGCGGGTCGGGGAGGTTTGGTGGAGGCGCCATGTTCCTGTTGGGTGCCGGGGGAGGAGGAGCCGGGACTTTGTAGCTGGGGCTGCTGCTGGAGACGGAGAGTGTGGTGAAGGTGCTGATCAGGAGGATTCCCAGGCCAACGCAGAGGACCAGCTACAGGACACACACACACACACACACACACACACACACACACACACACACACACACACACACACACACACACACACACACACACACACACACACAACTTACCAAAAGTATTTACCCCTCTTCAAAGTGTTTCACATTTAGCCACTATTTGACCCTGTAGAGATTCACCATCAGGCAACAAGATAACTATTAAGCTACATTCACACAGCAGGTCTTTATGCTGATTTCTGATTTCTTTATTATTTTTTTTGCATGGGCGGTGGTTCATTAAACTGGATGTCACAACCCCAAAGCAACCTGAATGCACAGAAGGCGGCGGCAGATGTCACACAGTAATAAGGGATGCCGACGTTTATGGCTGGGTTTTAAAGCAGTGGGAGCTTACAGGACTGTCACCAGATCAAAACAACACGAGGGAAGCTAATAAAAAGAAAGAACAACTAATAACAACGGCCTTTTGTGGAGCACGAACTGCTCCACAAGTCACAATTTCATGATTCAGATTTTTTTCCAGCAATTGTTTACGTCTGGCCTGGCTTCTTCTGGTGCAGAATTATGACGCACGTCTCACGTCAACAACGTGAAAATCTGATTAAATGCAAGGCTGAGACTGAAGACACTTAAAACAATCAGATACGTATCAGAATTAGTCCCACATATGGAAGCTGCACAACTTAGATTTTTTGAGGGGTGAAAAGACTGAAATTTGGCCATTTAGACTGTTGTGAAAAAGTTGGATACTAGTCACATTTGTTCTGTGAACCAGGGGCGGAGCTATAGGGAAGCTGGGGGGGCGGCTGCCCCCCCGAACCGGTCCGGATGGGGGTCCGGGTCTGGAGGTGCCAGGGAGGAAGGAATGGTTTCAAGTCGCTTAAATGTCTGATTATAGACGGAAAAAGTGCGCCCTCACAGTCAGAACTTCCAGAAAAGAAGGACACAAAGTGTCATTAATAATTTTTAAATGTACATTTGTTATTATGTTGGAAGTTTTGATAAAGATTTTTCTTTAATTTAAAAATCTAAAAAGAGAACAAAAAATGCTGGTTATTTATAAATAACAAATCACCTGTAGTAGCTATTTAGTGTCTCATGAATAAAAGCTTAGAGTTTCAATTGTTGGTTTACCGCCTAAAATCTCAGCAGAACAACTTTAAAATTTATGGTGGCATTATGATGAAACGTGACAAAGTTCAACAGGATGAATAAACTTTCAAAGAAGGAAAAACCTGAGAAATGAAGCCATTCTTCTGAATCTTCCTGTAGATGAGAGCGGGACATATGAAGCATATGAGGCTGCCCATGGTGGCACCGGTCAGACCCAGGATGGTTTCCACTGTCAAGAGACAAACACAGAGATGAGCAGCAGTTCAGCAGTTCACGGGAGGCCATTTCCACCATGGCAGAAAAAAAGAAAAGCCCAACAGAAAGTTGGAATTTCAACTTTCAGAGTCATAATTATGATATAAAAAGTCATAATTTCAACTTTCAGTCATAATCATGAGACAGTCATAATTTTGACTTTCAGTCATAATTATGAGATACAAGGTTATAATTTTGCATCTTTTTAAAACTGGCTCTCAAAGTCAATTTTGAGATACAAAGTGACAATTTCGATTTTCAAAGTCAAGTACGAGATACAAAGTCATAATTTCAACTGTTAAAGTCACAATTTTCGAGATTCAGCCGTAATTTTGATTTCCTAAGTCATAATTTTGAGATTCAAAGTAATGATTATGAGAAATGGGCTTCCATAGAAGCAGGCCTCCTTATAGAAACTGAGCGGCTCATAATTATGACAGTCAAATTTATGTTGGACTTTTTTTTTTCAGGTGGAAATGAGCTTCCATATCACTAAGTCAATTTTCAAGTGTGGCCTAAATTTACCAAGAAACCATCAAAACAATGAGAGAATTCTTAGCAGGAAGCTTAAAGTCTAGTAAAAATCTGCAGAAAAGGTTAAAAAAAAAAAGAGTTCTATCAAATAAAAATCATACAATGGTGAATGAAGTAGTCTATTTCAAATAATTCCGTGTTTAATTTTGAAAACATGACTAAAGCTTCACTGAGTGTTCTGTCCAGCACTTTATGCTAAACTAAATCCTCTGTAGATTTAACCTTGTGTCTGCCATCATTAATGGCTGCTGCTGTTGGCAGGGCGCAGCGGACCAGGAGTCCAGGCTCTGCCACCAAGGAGCGCTGTGCTGGCCAAGGGGCCCCAGGAACCCCTCCATTTAGGGGACGGACACCAGATTGTTCTGCTCAGGTTTAGTGTCCATTCTCCCCGGGGTCCTCGCTGCATTTCTCCTCAGTCTATTAGTCTGATTAGATACACAAACACACCCCACACCCTTGTGTGTATGTCCACGTGCATGAGCAACCAATCAGACTTTTAAGAAACAGCGACTAACTAAAAACGATGAAATGAAGTGGAAAGTAACGCTAACCTTCCAACCTTTTCATCTCTAACATTTTGGAGTTGTTTGTGAGCGGTAAAGCAACTAAAGAAGCTGACAGAGAGCCAGTACTGGTGTGTATGTGAACTTGTCTTTGTGTGATTTTATATGTGTCTGTGTGAGAGAGAGAGAGAAAGAGAGAGAGCTGGGGAGAATAACAGCCCTATCTAACCGTCAGCCCATCTAAAAGGAGATAAAAGTTGGGCCCCTGATTTAAAGACTGTGTTAGAGTGTGACAGTCACTGACTCGTAAAGTCACATTCACACACATCGTAAAGCTCCCCAGCTACCCCGCCCACAGAAAGGAACACATGCACCTTAAAGACGTCCACAAAAATACACACACAGACACACACACACAGTTTTATACCCTTCAATCAATGGCACGCACGCACACGCGTGCGCACGCACACACACACACACACACACACACACACACACACACACACACACACACACACACACACACACACACACACACACACACACACACAGGACGTACCATTAGGGATGAGAATGCCTCCCAGCATGGTGCCAAAAACAATGCAGAGGGTGATCATCTTGAAGCGCAGAGGGGGCATGTAACCTCCGGCAGCAAATGTCCCATCTTTCTGCTGTCAGACGGAACCAGAAGTCAGATTGGAGAAAAAAAAATTAATAAACCACTCAGGGTAACTAAACTAAAAATCTACAAAACTGAAGGTGATTTTTGTGTCTTGAGGGTAAATGAAAGAAGTCTATCGCAGGGTTGTCCCCATCTGATATTAGAAATCGGTCTGAAATCAGCCAAAAAAAAAGGTATGGGATTATATCGGCCTGCATCTACAATCTCCTACATAAGCACACTGTTGGAAGCACTATTCCAACATTTAGTCTTAATATCACTTGATCAAGTCTTTGCTAACATCACACTATAAAATAAGTAATAAAGTATCCATCTGTGCTGATATGGCATCGGGTCAATATCAGTATCGGCCAATACTGGAACCTGTAATATCCGTATCATATCAGAAGAGAAAAAATTGTATCTGGACACCTAAAGTCTATCATTAACGTTCCATAAGTGCTTCTCCAAAGTATTCATAACTTTTATACACTTCACACCCACGGGCTTTAACATATTGTATTGGAATGTGATGTAATAGACAAACACAGACAAGAGCATAGTTGTTAAATTGAAGCCTGGCCTGTTTGTATCGGGCTTCGCTGAGTCAACACTACTTGATGCCGGTTTTTAACCAGCTTCGGACATCTAGAAACTTACAATTCTCATATTTCCTCTCTTTTTGTGTTTTCTCAGTGGGTTTGTAGTTGTATTTTATTGGAGTGTATTTTCTCCAATAAAATACACTGAAATATGTGGTTGTAACTAATAAGGTGTAAAAAGAAAGAAAACACAAGGGTGTGAATAGTTTCTGAAGGCAACTTCAACTCAAATGTCTGCAAATGGATGACGCCCCCAAACAGCCTTCTGATGGTGAGTGAAAACGCTTTCTGACCCTACCTGCTGCTCAAACAGCATGGTGTTGATGGCCTGGCGGCAGGGCAGGATCATCATGGGGAATCCAACGGCCACAGACATCATGAAGCCCACCCGGATCATTTCCGTCACCAGGTTGGATGGAAAGTTCATGAGCACGTTGCCAGCGATGTTCTCT
The DNA here is from genome assembly GCF_904066995.2 of Poecilia reticulata. Taxonomy (NCBI): domain Eukaryota; kingdom Metazoa; phylum Chordata; class Actinopteri; order Cyprinodontiformes; family Poeciliidae; genus Poecilia; species Poecilia reticulata. The sequence continues at coordinate 23,029,765 of NC_088848.1, read as the reverse complement.
GTGAAGCTGACGTAGCCGAAGAAGCCCACCTGGTGGAGAGGAAAACAGAGGATGTAGTGTTGAGGAGGGTGGGACAAAACAAAAAGAAAAAAAGTTTTTTTTCTTTCCATGTTTGAACGTTTCAAAGGTGTTACTTGGGGTGCATCAATAATTTGGATGGATGATACAAATGTCTGAAAATCAGCTACTGTCCCCTCTGAGAGAGTTGATTGACAAACCCTCCCAACAGATTATTAGACACCTTAGGAACCTTTTGCTATATTTAGTGACTTTTCAGGACAACCTCTTCCTCCCCCCTAAAAAATGGCAAGTCACATCTTTGAAAGTATTATGTAAAATCCCCTTTTGTGAGCTTTACATCATGTTACATCTGGAGTGTTGCTTTGATTCTTTCAAGCATGTTTGAGAAATCCTTTGATCTTCATGGCAACCACTCAGGTGTGCAAAACGTCTGGGTGGACCTAGCCCCGCCTTCGAGACATAGCTCCTCCTCCGAGCTGCAGTTTCCAAGCTTCCTCCACCTCACTGAGCAGCTCTCCCCTATTCAGCTCCTTCAGACTAGCCAGCAGCAATTAGCAAACACCTGGTGGAACTGCACATCTGCTGAGCTCATTATAGTAGCTACTTCTCAACTAAAGGGTTAATAGAGGCGCCATGTTGTGATGACGTCCTGAAAGGCGGAGTTCCAGAAAGAGCAAAAGTTTTTAAAGAGACAGAGGTCCAATTTCAAGACGATAAGTTACGAAGTAAAATTTCTTTTAAGTCCAATTTGAAATTTATAGCATTTTCATAACAACTGAAATTAACGTAGTTAATTGATTATGCTATAAAATGCCACTATGTGTCTGGAAAACACATAATACTGCCCCTTTAAAGATCTGTGATTGGCCAGTAAACTGCGATCAGTGCACTCCTAGTTGCTGCTAAAAGCAAATGCTCCAATAGCAAAGATGGAGCTAACGCTGAGAGTGGCAGGTGTGAAGAGAAGTGCCGGCTCTACTCACGGTGATGTAGAAGATGGTGACCACGTTGAGGGCGGAGGTGAAGATGGTGCTCATGCGTTTGACTGACGGCTCGTCCAGGCTATCGTACGTTGGCAGCACCTGCCTGTGAGGAACAAGCAGGCCAAAACGACAAAACTCGGCATGCCGCTTCACGCAACGCCATGCTGGAGCTGCTGTTCTGCGGCTCGCATGCTGCCTGCGCTATCACACAGCTACACCCTGATCTGAGAAGAGGCACTCCACCATTCCAGATCTAACTCAGGAGGTCAGGGGGAGCGTGGTTCCACAGATGTTGAGGAAATTGTGTTGTTTATTTTCCCGCCCTGACAGCTGACAACATGACAATCTTCACAGCCACTCATTCCAGATTTAATACCGGGATTGGCTCTGTAAAGTTTTTTAATGAGCAGGCATATGGGGGGCCATTAGTGCTTCTCAGTAATCAAATGATGCATCTCTTTTCTCCTGTCCTTGTCAGAAGTGCACTCATCTGATCTTATTGCTTCCTTTTGTTTATCCCACTAAAACTTGACTAATTTATCAGGAAGATTGTTCAAATGAAGCCTTTATCAACTGCGAGGCAACTGTAGTGCTTCCAGTTTACCTGAGTCAGACTGCTTTATTTTCCTCTTCACATTATGGGGAATAAAAACCTACTCAGCCTCAGTCTTATCCTTTTTTTTGCAAAATGTTACACAGAAAACATGTAAAGCCCAGCTAGTGCCAGCTGCCAAAAAACAATAAGAAATGGAGAGATCAGACTTTAACACCTGCTTTGAAGAGTTTTGTCAAATCTGAAGCACTTGTAAAATGTTCATCTAAGTGACCAAACAAGGCTTTTCTTCCCTTTCGTACAGTATTTCTCTTAAATTAGCGGTTCTCAACGTGGGCGGCACCGCCCCCCAGGGGCCGTTCAGAGGACGGCAGGGGGCGCTGGCGGACATTTTTACAAAAGGGGGCGCTGGGATGCCTTTGGGGGGCGTTTGGTCGAAGGTAAACTTTACACCTTAAATGCACAACAATGCCAGTTTAGACTTTGAGCAACTTGGTAAAACTGTATTGTGTAACATTGAATCATGCTTGGCTGCAACTGTATTGATGGCAGCTCTTCTTCTACTCAGTGTTTGTTAGCTTCTGTTAGATTCTTGGCGCAGCTCCGTTCTCCTAAAATCACGCTAAAATCTAAAATCACGATTCCCTCCCTCTGAAAAATGAACCCATTTAAATAAAAAAATAAAGAAATCCCTCCATGGGTGATACCACGATAGAGAGCGTTCATTTTATAGCGTTAACACGGTGCTGTAAGTGATCCGGTATGAAACGGGGGTGACAGAACAACACAGCACTTTTAAATTTCAATAATCAGAATGCAGAAATTGTTTCCGTTGTTTTAAAAGGTTTATGTCAGTCTGCCTTTTCCCGACCGCCCTGCACCTTAGGGGCTTAAAAAAAAGACGCACATTGCGCAAAACTCTGAAACAGGAGAAGCGGGACATAAAACGGAGCGACGAACTATATGTGAATTATGGCATAAAAACAGAGAATCCGACACTGAACAGTGAAAAATCAACACATGATGTGAAACATGACGATTAGGCAGCGCAGCAGGTGATGAGTGAAAATTATTCGTCTTATATTATTCATCTTATAATGGATAAATGATAAAATAAATCTAGCAACAGGAAAGAAACTAAAGTGGACATAGAAATAAACCAAGAGAGGACAATACTAATCAAAGGAAACTAAATGGAAATGAATGAAGAACAAAATACAAGAATAAACTAAGAAACTCAAGACTCAAGTAAATACAGAGGAATAAACTGATATGGTAAGACCTTTCGAGCAATAATTAATACAGAGGACTGTAGACACTATTTCCAGATAAAAGGTAAAATAATATTGTTGAAATGTCATGGGTTTGTTGAGACCACATCTAATACTGAGAATAAATATCTTACAGACCTTAACAGTAAAGAACTGATCACTTATTTATGTTTTTAATTAGATTTGATATATTTGTTTCTTCAATATTATTTTTCATGTCAGTGTTAATGTCATGAGGCTGATGACTCCATGACACTTTCAATTTGACTCATTAGAATTTGATTAAGAACCAGATTTGTTCTTAGTAATTTATGTCCAGTAAAACTATTAATCTATAATCAATAGACAGGTCTATATAAAGATATAATCCATGTTTCTGTCTCATATTTGTATGGCATTAAAAGGACCTGGAACTTTTGTTTTTCCACTGAAAGCTCTGGTTTGAACAATAAATGCCATGTGGGTGATGTTTTATGGATGATACTCTGATGTCCCATTCTCCTGAAGGCAGCACAGAGCTGCACCACCAGAAACTGACAAACACTGAAGAGAAGAAGAGCTATGATTAATGTAGTTACAGTTCTATCCATGTTTTAATGTTGCAGAGCTCAGTCGTTTTGCAAATAGTTCAAAGTTTAAACTGGCATGTTGTATATTTTTTATTTGGTCATTTTGTGAAATATTTAACAACTAGAAAATGACACAGAATAAGAATATTTTTCCACTCTGATTGGCTGCTGTTAGGCCTACCAATTTTAACTTGAATGTTCATTGCATTTTTTGTAGACACCTGTGAAAATAATTTCTATTCCCATGACTTTTTTGTTCTCTGGGAAATTATTTTTGATGATAAATACAGAAACAAGCATAAAAATCAAAACGTCTACAATAGTGATAGTAATATTAATGATAAAATAATGGTCAGTGCAAAGTAGCCTGCAAATTCTTTGGTGCGGGCGGTGAGGGACCTGGATAAAGGCTAGGGGGGCGCTGGGCTGAAAAAGGTTGAGAAACACTGTGTTAAATAGTTGGTTTTCAAGCTCCAACATTTTTGCATCATTTCATATCTACATATGTGGAAGGAGCCACTTATGAAAACATCACTAGTCCTTACGTAACCTTACTGACATTTTTCTTCCACAAACCTCTTTTTTCACAGCTGGCACTGTTAGGGTTATGTATACATTTGTATATCATCTTGAGAAAAAGTGAATTGTCTTGTACTGAGCACTTATCACGCCTGAGCACTTGAGTGAGATTTTCTGGAGTTTGGGATTAAATCACACAAATATGACGTCAGACACTGAGCAAGTCGTTTTTCACGTTCTATCTTAAGGGAACTTTCTGTCTGGATTCCAGAGAACTAAAAATCGCATCTCAAAGCTCATGCATCTGTGGATTTCCAAGTCAAGATGTGAAAAGCCAGAAGTTTGTTAGTTCATGCAAAATGTTCGTAAACGAAAGACATGGGATGGAAGTGCGATGAAGGGCATACAAAATGCCAACAGTGTGTGTGTGACACAGAATAGGTGACAGTAGTCAAGGCTGGCCGAGGTAAAATGTGAAATTGCTCCTCTCTTGCCATCATTTCCTGCTCTGTGCTGTAGCAGGGGGCAGCTGTGTGGAGGGGACCATTGACACATTAACCAGTAAATTTACAGGTTTTATATATAAAAGCCAGTGCCTGGCAGGTTTTAGAGCATTATAAACTTCCCTGGCAGACTTTTTTCCCCCCTCACCTCCTTTCTTCGGTACAAAAGAAGAGCCACGGAGCAGAAACAAGACGGGAAGCAAGACGCCGTAACTTTCTCCTCCTCTTGTTCTTTCTCAGCCTGTCTCACTTTCACACACACTGATTTTTATTAGCTCCAGCCTTACCAGGATGCTATCTCTTAACACTTTTTCTTTTTTTTAATGTGTGAGCCAATAAATCTTTCCGCCAACATTAAATGAAACAGCAAGCATCTAATGGTCACTCAACCGTCCTTCCTGGAAGGCTGATGTCCTCTGATGAAACTGGGGAGATGTGGTGGAGGAATTCTTCAAATTTACAGGAATGACATGTTTCACTGTGCATCAGGTTAAAAGATGAAAAGATAAATCTAAAACATTGTGACGCACTGAAGCTAAATAGTCAGGAAACACCAGCTGTTTTCAGATTTTTAGAAACCCATTTGTTCTCAGAACACAATTAGCTTGTTTTGGATGCAGATACCGTTAGCTATTCAAGACAGTAGCAATTTTTTTTCATTCTACAACTGCTCTCAAAAGTCAACATGCCACTGTGAAAACAAAAACAAAAGTGAGACCAGGATAAATTATTCTGAACTCTTTTACTCACATATAGTGGGACATTTGTTCTGTACTATTCAGTTGACAAAGAAACAATTCTGCTGTAATGAAAAAAAAAAGGTGCAAGAAAGTGGATGGATAAATATGTACGCAATTTTTAAAACTCCTCTTTATTCAATTTCAGAACTTCTCTGGCAGTAGACTATCAACACACCAAATCTTTCCTGGCAATGTTTATGCTCTCTACACTGCAAAAGTTCTATAAAATCTAGGGTGCATTCAAACCAGGTCTGCTCAGTTCACTTTAATCGAAAATTTAGTTTGTGTGCCTAGAAAGTCTGGTTTGTTTGGGGAGATGTGAACAAGCGAAATCGAACTCTGACTCAGAACAAAGAAGCAAACGTTGGTAACTGAGATCTCAGTTCAGCTGAAGTGAAGTGAACTCTGGTATGATTCAAATTCATGTGCGAATGCCAAGCAGACTGGAGACTGCTGCAGAAGCAGAAAGTGAACCACAGTGCAGGGCATTCTGGGTAAATACCCCAAAAACAAGTGAGTCTCCCGCTAGCAGGAGAAATGATTGATGGTCTTTTGCCAAAGACAAAGAATTACTAAAACCAATAAAATCTGAAGCCACTCCACTTTTGTTCACATTTTATGAAGAAGGAAGTTGTTCTTCTTCAGAGGTTTTTATGTTTCCTTCAGTGGCTCTTGGTGCAGCGCCCCCAACAGGAAGTCAACAGGTTTTGGATCATTTGACAAATGCAGTGCGAAAGAGAACCGCACCAGCTGCAGCAGCTATTGGCAAACCTTCAATTAGTGAAAATTATCAATTCATTATATAAACTATGGTGCATTAATAAAGCAGTGGAGCCATTTGTACCCTTCTCCTGGCTGATACTTTTGTGCAATGACATTCTTGTGATTGCACACAAGAATGTGTGTGCAATCACACACATTCCTGTCTGAAAACGATGGCTTGAGTTAAAGAATGCAAATGTTTTCCACAACACAAGATGAAAAATCCACATATTTCAGCTGAATATCATTACAGGTTAATCAGATTTACTGTAATTGGTAGCTAGTGCGACACAGGAAGACTCAATGCGGAAACCGAATCAGAAGACGCTTCGTTAAGGGATTTGTTTCATCATGTGCGCACTTCTGCAACCAGGCTATTGCAACTTTTTATTTTTTACATCAGCAGATCCATCACACGAATTGTATTCTCAGGTGAAAAAGTGCTTGGAATTATTTATAATGGTCTCGGATTTGTTCATTACAAAAGCTGGTACTTACCTGGGGTGCGTAGCCTTTAAAGATGATAATGTGATACCTTAAACCAACAGTGCTCACTTTCTATTGCTGTGACTGCAAGGTTTCCCCCAGAGAACTTGCTAAGCCCAGTGGTTGGGCGCTAGGGCAGTCATTCATCCAGCGGGCCGTTGTGTTTTTGAGTTAAAAAATCTTTGAAGTTAACAAGAAATTTGAAAATATCACTTAATAATTATGTACTATTGAAAGATGGGAGATTAATACCTGAACACTAACTATAAAGACTTAAAAAATGCAAACATTTTAAAAAGACTTAAAAAAAAAAAAAAAGCAATGCTTAGCCTGGTGGGGCACAAGTAAAGCATGGTGGCCCGCCAGGCTTATAATACACTGAGGGAAACCCTGGACTGACAAGTTCAGTCAGATTTTCAAACAATTGTTTGATTTTCTGAATTGGAACTGTTCACTTCTGAGTACCAAGTGCAAACAAGATGAACTACAATTCTTTCCTAGTTCTATCAAAGTTTTTTTTCCTGCACACTTTCTGCTCCGTGGACCTTTCTATAAATCCAACAGTTTCTTTGACTTTTTGCATATGATGGATACCCAGACATTTTGAGCTGATTTCCAACCTTTTGCCACCGGCCCCTCTCAGAGGGATGGCTTCTACTGCACACTTTAACGTGTCCCTAACAGGAGCCAAGCATTCCACATTATTCTACTTCCAAAAAAAAAACCACAGGGCCAGCTCCCACCACGTCATAATGGCGATGTTAAGTAATGTTCTAGCTGAAAATAAACACATTTCATGAACGTAATAAAAATCCAATGTGCTAAGAGCTGTTTAATCAGCCCGTGAATACATCAGTGTGTCTGGAAGATGGCGGCAGTCCAAGGCGTTGATTAGTGGTTTGGCTGAAGCTGAGTGAGTGCTTGCCTTGCTCAGTGTGACCACAGGCCAAGAAATTCCCCCCACCCACCCCTCTGCCAAATATCACTTAGCACAACAACGCTCACGCAGACACACACAAGTGCATGTTTTCTTTGTTTTGGGGTGACATGCGCATGCCCACCACACCATGTTTAGTTAGCTCTGTCATTACATTAATTCAAGTCAGGTTTAGGTCTCCAGGCTTACAGCCACCGCCCCCTCCCAACAGTTTTACTCACTTACTCTCACACAAAACAAAAACACCGCCGCCCAAACATCTGCCCCGTAATGATCTCACCATAACAGTCCCCTAAATCCTTCCCCAATGCTGCATTCACATCCAACACAAACTCCATCCATTAGGTCAGTCCGGGCGGCCCCACCACCCGCGCAAAGCCGGCGCACACCCAGGGCAAGCAGCGACGGTAGTGCACAATCAGTGCACAAAGGAGGCACTGATTGAACCAGCAGAGGGATGAAAGGGAAGAAATGCGGCAGCTCAGAGCGATTACTACACTCACTGGGGGGAACTTCACTGGAATGCGAAGGTAGTTTTTGATCGCTTATGTTTGCTTTTAAGCGCAGAGAAATTTGACTACGGCAAACAGTTTTTCAACATAACCTTGCCTTTTAAATCCTCAAATGTTTTTTTTTTTCCCCTCTTGACAAACTCAACCTAAATCCTTAAATCCTTGAAAATGACACGAGTAAACAAAAAGAGACCTTAAATTACTCTGGACTATCTTTAGGGACTAAACATGGGCCAGTATCAAAGAACACTAAGTTTTAAATCTTCAGTATCTTATCAGAGGGTTTTTAATGAGGTGCCAGGGAAATATGAGTTTTCTCTACTTGTATGGATCATATGTTGCTGCACACTGCTAATCAGCTGGATTATAAAAGCCTACAACACTTTTCACTCTGTTTGTGAGGAAGACAAAAGGGACTAATGGGACCCATTTCCTGCTCCAAACATTCTTGCTAAGGTGTGTTTAATAATTAATTAGCTACACTGGTAATTGTAAACTGATTATCATTATTGTTATGATTGAATGTGTTATTATAATTATTATTACAATTACTATTAATAATTAAGACAACAGTTATCATCTCAATATCAATTATGATATTTTACCGAGAAACAAATTAGGGGAAAAACAATTAAGACAGTAGGTTTTTCAATTCAAAATGAAAGAATTTTTATCAGGCAGTATGTGGGACAACCTTTTTAACAAGATGAAGCAGTGATATTTACATCACTGCTTGCTTGTTTCAGTACAAGCATTATTGTATGCTTGTACTGAAACATATTTTTCATTTTATGCAGTACGGTACTATGTGGGGGTTTGGAGCATCTGTATGCTGCCCGTTATTTTTACTGGTTTCCTTGTAATTCAAAACATCATTATCACATAGACCTAAATCATCAAGTCCAAAGTGTCCATGAGATAAATATATAAATAATATTAATCAAAAATGCAGAAATAAATTATATATATCTATATATTTTCTTTTTTAGCCAGCTCAGCAAAAAACTAAACAGGCATATTTAGCCAACTCTGATAATAATTAAATACAGCACTTTATTTTTGGGGGATTTTATTAACTAACTGCAACACGGGGCCATGGGTGGAAACCAAAACCCATTTTGGACACCCCTGGTTTAAGAAATACTGTATTTATTTAATTTATGCTTTTGACAATAAATCTAATCAGTTAATAATATTTTTTATTTGAATTTGTACTGTTTTTTTGCGACAGACATCAGAAGCTGAACTGTTGATTTGAAACTTTAAGATCATTATTGAAATTGTTTCCAAACAGGAAATAAAAACTTTTTTTTTCTGTTCATATTCCCCCATTCACAGAGAACACAAACAGTCACATTTCTGTCTTAAATAAAACCAGATATTTTATTTTTTTTACTCAAGGTGATGATACTATGAGATTCTCGTATCAGCCCATACCTATCAAGTTCTGATATAAAATAAATTCAAAATCTGGAGCTGGACAAAAACTTTTCAAATCAGCTTTATGACGTTATCCTGAAGTAGGGCAATGGGGGGAGAGCAGTACTTACGACTGGCAGGCGAAGGCCATCCCACAGATAGGGATACAGCGAAAAACACCCTCCCAGCGCACCACATAGACCTGCCCTAGCCACCAGCCGCTGAGCAGCCCGTGTTTGAACGAGGACAGCACCATCTGAGGGGAAGGAGGCGGAGGGGAGGGAGGGGGAGCGGGGGTTACAGCCCAGACCAAATGAATACAAATGGATGGAGGACATGAAGAGCATAGAGGAAAAAGTAGGATGGTGTCCATGTCGACAGCTCGCTGATTTTTTCGTCACAATCATTGGGGGAAGAAAATCAGAAAACATGAAGAGACAGAAATGGAAGGAAGCCGCGTCCTGGATGAAAAACCCGTCGGAATCGGACAGAATGAGTCAAATAGAGAGCTGGGGAAAACTGGAGGCTTTTGGGCGACAACCTAACAGGTTTTTCACCAGCATGCGTTTCCTTTGTCTTGCTCCTTCAAAAAAAATCCACCACATCCAGAACACTATGATTCATTCTGGGTGGAGATGCACCAAAAAACTTGGTTAAACCCCTCTGCCTTACTACTACTGCCACCAAAGACACACACACACGCACACACACAGCTCAAACCAGAAAAGGTAAATGAATGATGGGGATGAAGGACAGGAGTATACAGAAGGTTCAGGTGGGAACATGAGGAAGGATTTAGGGAGAGCAAAGTTTCCTTCACTCTCTGCCCTTACCGTGGTGTTATTGGGGGTGGGGGTGGGGTTTACTTACGGGTGACAGCAGAAGGTTGTGGCGATAATGGGCAGGCACTGAATGACGCCCTTGAAACGCCACAGGTGAACCTGCTCCACCCAGGACCCCGAGATTATGCCGTAGCGCAGAGACGACAACACTATCTACATCACCAGAAGCAGAGACAGCGGCGAAAAGAGGAGGGGGGAGAGGCAGAAGGGGGGGAAGGGGTGCACATGTTAGGTAGAGGAGAGGAAGGGAGGCGGGACAAGAGAGGAAAAAAAAGACGGGAAAGTTAGATGAAGAAGGGTGAGAGAGGAGATCAGTTAAGGGTAGGATGGAAAGAGGGAGGGAAGGAGATACATCTATTAGAGGGTGAGGTGACTGGGCCGGGTCGGGCCGGGTCTAGAGTCAAACTCACCGCACCACTGCTCTAGGTTACCGACATGCTCCACAACTCACATGACAACAGAGAAAGAGAGGCAGAGAGAGACAGAGAGAGCAGCAATGGCAGTTTGAAGACTTCGAAGGAATTCAGTAAAACTGATCTGAACACAAACACAACCTAACTCACACCAGGCAGGAAACTGATGCTGGACCAGCCTCTGCTGCACTGCTGTAGAACGTTGCCTTGACGACCATCTGCAGTGCTACAGCAGGGCCGTCTCTAGATTTTGTGGGGCCCCAACTTATCAAAACGGTGTAGGAATGATCTGCTGATTATTTTTGGATTAACCGATTGATGATCGGACAGCTAAAGCTGCTTAATATTTATTTTTTTGCAGAAGTTAAATCAGCTGAAGCTGCATCTGCCACTTGAGGAGTTTTGGGTAGAACATATTCACAGATAAAAAATGTGCTTTTACATCTTAAATTAAAAATGTATGCATAAATAAAGCAGTGTAAATATACTATGGACTCCAGTAAACAACTAATCGATTACAAAACTAGTTCACCATTATTTTAATAATCGATTGATCATGATTGTTTCATCCCTAATGGTTTTTATATAACTGAACCAAGATGTCGCCTGCTGCATCTTTGTTCAACAGAGTAAAGAGGGATGAATCCAGTTTTTTATTAATTGTAATGCATGAAAACAAGAACATGACTGTAGAATAAGTCAACAAAATTCATCTTCCATTAAAATTATCGCTGCAACGATTGCAGTTTTCTGACCGATCACCGATCTTAAAAAACCAGATCTATCGATTTCTATTTTGACTGATAGCAATTTTCTTTGTATGAAAAGTTGCTAAATTATAGAGACAAAGTTGTAAGTTGGAAACCCCAATACCACATGTGAAAAAACTGGATCCTTGGAAGAGAACACATGTGAAATGTTCCCTTTATAGAAAACTGGAGTAAAAATGGACATCTTCCATTTTTGGCGCCTGCATCAACTCTAAAGTCTTTTCTTGGGCAGATTAGAGGTCAGATTTAATCCAAAGATCGGTGCAGCAACTGTTTTCTGCCTGAATGACTTAGTGTGGATTTGCTCTTTACAAACAGGAGCAAGACAGTACCTTGGTAGTGCATTGGTACAACAGGAGGAGATAAGCAACAATTCATGAAGAATACAACAAAAATATTTGTTCAAACAGAACAGGAGCTCCAACTGAAAAGCAGAACGGCATGTTAGATTCATTTGGTTTTTACATGCATAAAAACAACACAAACTATTAATACACAATAAACTAAAGCTAGTTAGTTCATGATGTTATATAAATCTAAAGAGAGAGATGAGAAACAATTATCATTGGTTTGCACAGCAAAACTTCATCCACAAAAACATTTAAAGCATCATTTTTGAAGATAGCCAGAGCTGCAGGTTTCCCTTAGCAACGGTACAATAACTAAATATGACTTAATATTTCTTTGAGGTTTTGACAAAATCTGAAGCCTTACATCTAGTCTGCTGAAGGTTTCCTCAGAGGAATAACATGAAGACGTGCTAAAGAGCTCCAGTTTGGATTATTGTAAATTATTCAACTCATTTAAAAGGTGGAAATATGTCTCATTGTTAGTTAATTGTTTGTCCTGAAAGGAAATATTAAGAACTGAAACTTTTTTGTTTTCTTTGAAGCTTCTAACAGAACGCATCAACCAGGCCAAATAATCTATATAATGACTTGGTTAATAAAGTTCACTGACAACGTGTCTGCCTTTCTGGGTCATTTTCACAAAGATTCAATGTGTTTATCATCAGATTATTCATTTCCATATCATTTTCTGCTAAGGACACGGCAGACATTCTGCTACATCCAAAGAGAAATCATTTAAAAACCACAGAGGGACACATCTGAATAAAAACACACAAACCAAAAAGAAAAACACAAAAACAAAAACTGACTGGTATTTGAAAAAGACAGAAAGAAAGAAAATAGAAAGAACAAAAGAAACAAAGAAAACAGAAAAAAACTGAAATAAAGGGAAACATAGGAGAGAAATAAAAAAGTAAGAAAGAACAAACCAAAGGAAGAAAGAATGACAGAGGAAGAAAAAAGATGGATGGACGCTTTTAATGAAAACTCATCTTTAATGCTTCAATAGTCGAGTTTGTAGTCTAGATTAAAAATAAGTCAATGAAAAAAAGTATGCAGAAAGATCCCGGGCTGGGATTCGAACCCAGGACCTTGTTGCTGCAAGGCAACAGAGCCACCAACTGCAGTACTGTTAAACAGGATTTGACCCTAATCTATAGAGAAACTCTGACTCATGTATACAGAGGCTGTTTTGCTGGTGCAAACCATTAACCTGCTGACCTCACCGACAGTCCTCACATGTACTGGACAGAGAGAGAGAGCGGCTGAGTGGAACTGGGCTCACCGTGAACATGAACAGGGTGTAGAAGATGAGAGCCATGGCTGAAAAGGACTGGATGGAGGACATCATGTTCCTCTGCAGGCTCAGTGGGAGGACGACCAGCAGCGACACGGAGACGAGCAGGAGCACACGGAAACTCCCCGTCACCTGAACGCAGCACAGCAATGATGCCAGGCGAGGAGCTTCAAATACCACCGCAGTCACTCACTGGCTACAGATCAGGGGTGTCCAAAGTGTGGCCCAAGGGCCATTTGAGACCTTAAGAATAAGCTTGCATGGCCCCTGACAGCATTTGAAGAATGTTACAATTTTGATGCAGATTGTAGATTGCCATGGCAAATTTATATTCTAAATGGAAAATGGAAAAATCAAACCTTTTTTTTTTTTATTAACCTGAAATGTCACAGTAACTTTGGTTTCATTAAAAGTACTTGCAATGCTGGGATGGGAAGCCACCGATAATTTTTTGTAGCTCTAGTTTAAGTTTAATTTAATGTTGTGAAGGTAAAGGAGAGAATCACAATCACGTTTGCATTTTTGATTGGAGTGAAAAGGTCATTATTGGCCCCTGAGAACTTCTAACTTGAGGATTTCAGCCTTCAGTGCAAAAAGTTTGGACACTCCTGCTGTAGCTTTGGACTCAACTTTTGTGTATTTAAGAGAGAGGAGCAGAGTAAGAGTCAACGCTGATTTACAAAATAAGTCTCAAACCTGTAAACCCAACAGCTGAGCGAAGAAATTTGATCCCAAGTCAGCAATGACAACGTAGAAGGCGATACAAGTCCCGAGCATCAACCCGATCATACTGCAGCGACGAGAAGAAGAGTTTCAATTCATTTAAAAAGTCAAAGTCTGAGATTAACTTTACATTCTCATTACTGCTGAGTTTTTACAGGAAAAAAAACACATTTCAAATCTAAAAATACACAAAGTGAAACTTGCCTCATCTCTACGAGCGTTTTTCCAGGTTTCCCATAAGCATGGAAGGCTGCAGAGAGGGAAACATCGATGTGAATAATCCAACAGAAACTCACTTCATCAGCTGACAACCTGCTCAGAACGGCTGGAGGTGGAGGAACAGCTGGCTTTCTCACTTCTTCAAAACCACAACTGTTGCTACTTCTGTTACTGCGGCAACAAGCAGGCACCACAGTTTACCCACCCAGTCCAGCGTATGTCCTCCGCTTGGTGTTGCTGGCGGTGTGGACCAGGAACATGCAGGACTTGTGGGTCATCCATGAACAAAAGAAGAGCAGCAGAGTGCCCAGCACGATCCCACACTGGGCAGGAGCAGAGAGGCAGGTCAACATCAGGATTCAGGAATTTAACACAAGAGCGCATGAAGTATAAGAACTACTTGTGGTCTGTTCATATTTCACAGAATTTCTGGGAATTGTTTAAATGGACAGTTTAGACCAGTGATGTTCAAACTTTGTGCCATGAGCGACAAATTCGCTAAATAGAAAGAACCTGAGATCACAGAAGTTTTAGGTTTTTTATGAAATTTTGGAAAATAACATTTTGTGCAGTTTTATTTTATCTGCTCAATAATAAACTAAGTGACAATTTTATGGAAAGCAACAAAATAGTCTGAATTTTTGTAGAAAACTGATCATGATGGACAGAAAACATTAGAAAAGGTGTAGCATGACTGCGTTATTATGCGACAGTTTCCATATGTTTTGGGGTTGATCGTTTTCTTATTTGAACTGGAAGAGAGTAGGAAAAAAAACACATATATATGCAGCTTATAGTTCAGAAATCCAAATAAAGAAAATCTATAATCAGATGATGGTATTACAATCCAGAGTGAGAAATAAAATCCATTTTGTCCACATAAAACACGCCGGCATCAACAACCTGATTCATAAATGTGGGTTGTGAAATTCATTTTGCGTTGCATAACAGTGACAGATCATTTCATGTTCATGTCCAAGCTATGATACTTCAGTTTGCCTAAATGCGAGCTTAAAAACATATTTGCAAAATCCATCATATCGTCATATACAATTTGAAAAACGTTTTGAAATTGATTGGGTTTTGTTGCGATTTATACTTTCAGCTTTTCGCAGATTTTATTGTAAATTTAGGGGAATAAATTTCCACTGAATTTCACCCTTAGTTGTTCTAATTATAAACCTATACCATACCTTAGCTTAGTGTATTGTTTATTTTCAACATATTTACATTCACTTTTAAACACTGTGATACATATTTACATAATTTTTTAAAACAGACATAAACTTATTTGTCCCTACCCTCTTCCTTTCATATGCATCTTATTTTACACATTATTCTTAAATAATAATAATAAAAACACAACCTCTGGATCGTGTGAAACTCATTTTAGTGCCCTGTCAGATGAGATGTTTTTAACACACAACTATTTTAAAAACAAATATTGCTATAATGTCCAGTAAGAGTCTGGGAGCAAAATTAAAATTTTAAAACATACGTGATCTAAATAAGAATTGATTATTTGGATACATTTCTCAATAAAATCATTTGAAAACGTACGAATTATTTATTACACTTCAATATAACATCAAAGCAAGTGACATAAAAACAACACTGGATCAGAACAGTTTCAGTGAACCTCCGTCTGAATAAAGTGAACCTTATGGCGGCAGCTGAGTGACCCACCTGTTTGAAGCAGAAGGGCATGGTGAGAACGCTGACTCCAACGATGCTGTTCACCACGTTCATGATCAGGCCCCAGTTTGACGCCGTCATTTTCAGTTGCTATGTGCGTGGCAGTGGTCTTATAAAACCAGTAAAGCTTTAGAGAAGGGAGCACCGTGAGCACCACTGGGGCTGTTTTGGCTCAGTCTAATCTCTGGTGCTGCTTGTCTACTTCCCCGTGGATCAGTGACGTGGCGCTTTGAGAGGAAACACAACAGCTCGGTAGAACACGCAATTAACTTTATTTATTTTTCTAAAATACCAGCTGATAAGCTACCCGAATAGCGTTTGGGTAAAGGTAAATAAGTTCACGTTGGCAGTTTCTAAAGTTTAAAGTCATTAGCCACAAAGCTAAATCGATAACTTCCTAGTTGCCTACCTTACTCTCCGCCCTCCCGCCTTCCTGTCCTACTACGTTATCATTTGTAATTCCGCCACATTCCTTCGTTTTTTGCGGATAAGAGGCGTGTTGGTGCGTGTAATGAGAGAACAAAATCCGTGTATCACAGTTCATCAACAAATACAAGAGGGCTGCTTCCCTGAAAGTGTATCCAGGAAGTCGTAACTAAGAGCAGAGTGACGCTGCCTCAACTTAAGGACCCATGAAATACTCGGGCGCCTACTAGTGGTCGAAACTTTAATGCCACTTTTTATGAAACCCAACTTCTCTAGACCTTCCTTGTTATTATAAAAGGCAAATTGATTACATTTTTTTAAAGCTTGTTTTACGTCAAGGCAACAAATAAAAAATACTTTTTAAGTATAAATGTTAACCGAGCAAGGTGTGTTTTGTTTTACTGAGTTAATACATAATGAGTTTCTTTCTTTCCATTCAGTCTTTAATAATATTCCAAGGCCACTAATTTTACTGATCTTTCTTGTTTAAAATAATTTTCCAGTCTTAAATTACATTGACAACATTACAGAATGTGTTTTTGAAACTCAGAACATTTCTAAAAGTAAAAAAAAAAAGTGTACTTTTGAAACTCTGAAATTTCCATGAGTTTAATCAAAATGTCAAAGTTTTTTCTAGCAACATTTTGATTTTTGAAACCATGAAATTTCTGATTTTTTTCTATAAAATTTCTGAGATTAATCCCAGCATTTCTGGTTTTTGGTAGAAATTTACTCCTCCTTTTTTTTGTACCTGTAATGTTTTTTGTATGCCATCTTAATAATAATTGTTGCTTAATTTTAATTTAACTTATATTTTTCTTTTTTAATGTTAAAATACGTTTCAAATCTTTTTGTTAATACCATAAAACTGTGGTGTTTAGTAATATCACATCAATCTCATACCATCTCGTACTTTGTTCGGACACATTTTGTTTATGTAGCTGTTTTTAACAGCTTACATAAAACATTATGCATGTTTTTGCAGTTCTCCTAGTCATGACTTTAAATCAGTTTACAGATAAATGTGATAAATGTTGATGAGTTTTCAATTGTTTCATTTTTGCTAGCACTCTCTTTCACCTTTTAGCCCTCACATTGAATGTTGTTTGTGAAATATCTTTTTTTTTTTTTACTTAAATAATTAGTTAGACACATATATAATGTGATGCAACTCAGAGCTACTGATATATTAATGCATCATGAAATGCTGATATGTCATCAGTTAGATGGAAATGTTGTTTTCTTCTCCTGCATAATAGATTATGCTTTTGAGAACATTTTGTTGACAGTGCTCTTTGTTCCTTGATTCCCCCTGAGGGTCATATACTAGTAACAGAATATTTTTACATTGTTATATTTATTTTACAAAAGCACCAACAGACATGCTGGAATCCTGTTTTTCCAGAGGCCTCAGATATTCCTTTCAGGAAAGGGAAACAAGCAACAAAAGACTTAGACAGAAAGGAGCAAATGTGGTCGATGACGTTGGAGAGTTTTCTTTTTTTTGTTCTTTTTAGCCTCTGCACCTGAGATGCTGCTGGCAGCGGCCCTGGTTCGTTTCCGCCTGCCCGGTGCCCTCTCTGATACACAACTATTGTGTCATTTGACCAGGAAAGAGAGAAGGAGGCGGGGGTTGGAAGGAGTAAACCATGGAGGGCGAAAAGGGTCTTGACCTTAAATTTCCCCCTCAAGCCGGTTGTGCTTTCCCCCAGAGATGAGGGATTTTTTTTAAAAGCAGGCATGTGATGAAACTTTGATAGGCAAGGAGGGGGAATTCTGAATTGCACAGAAGATGTGGATGTATATGTACATGTGTGTATGTGGATATGGCAGATATTTTAGATTGTTACAAAATCTACTTCACTAGCCGTCATAGACAGACAGACAGACAGACAGACAGACAGACAGACAGACAGACAGACAGACAGACAGACAGACAGACAGACAGAGATAGATAGATAGAT